>NC_138303.1:63385000-64700833 GCF_965601325.2 Salmo salar | reverse complement strand
ATATATATATGTATATATATATATATATATATATATATATATATATATATATATGTGTGACTCGTTTCAGGAAACTAGGCGTATGTCGCACATCACAGGAGAGCCATTTGAACGTAAACATTATTTATTTTATAAAAATGCATTTTTGGTCAGAAATGTGTTCTGGAACAAGTTAACCTCTATGGGACCGGCGGGACGAATTCGTAACAGCCAGTTGAATCCTGTGGCGCGATTTTCAAAACCTTTGAAATGCTATTACTTCAATTTCTCAAACATATGACTATTTTACAGCTATTTAAAGACAAGACTCTCGTTAATCTAACCACACTGTCCGATTTAAAAAAGGCTTTACAACGAAAGCAAAACATTAGATTATGTCAGCAGAGTACACAGACAGAAATAATCAGACACCCATTTTTCAAGCTAGCATATAATGTCACAAAAACCCAGAAGACAGCTAAATGCAGCACTAACCTTTGATGATCTTCATCAGATGACACACCTAGGACATTATGTTATACAAAACATGCATTTTTTGTTCAATCAAGTTCATATTTATATCAAAAAACAGCTTTTTACATTAGCATGTGACGTTCAGAAAAAGCATACCCCCCCGCAAACTTCCGGGGAATTTACTAACAATTTACTAAATTACTCACGATAAACGTTCACAAAAAGCATAACAATTATTTTAAGAATTATAGATACATTACTCCTCTATGCACTCGATATGTCCGATTTTAAAATAGCTTTTCGGATGAAGCACATTTTGCAATATTCTGAGTAGATAGCCCGGCATCACAGGGCTAGCTATTTAGAGCCCCGGCAAGTTTAGCCTTCACCAAAATCCCATTTACTATAAGAAAAATGGTCTTACCTTTCCTGTTCTTCGTCAGAATGCACTCCCCGTACTGCTACTTCAATAACAAATGTTGGTTTGGTCCAAAATAATCCATCGTTATATCCGAATAGCGGCGTTTTGTTCGTGCGTTCAAGACACTATCTGAAAGGGTAAATAAGGGTCGCGTGCATGGCGCAATTCGTGACAAAAAAAATCTAAATATTCCATTACCGTACTTCGAAGCATGTCAACCGCTGTTTAAAATCCATTTTTATGCCATTTTTCTCGTAAAAATGCGATAATATTCCGACCGGGAATGTCCATTTAGCTAAACAGAGGAAAAAAACAAACCTTTCGGTCGACGCGGGCACGAGCCTGAGTCTCACAGTACTGTAACCAGCCACTACCCAAACGCGCTGCTTTGTTTCAGCCAGAGCCTGCAAACCCACGATTCAACTTTTTGCCGCCTTCTGAGACCCTATGGCAGCCGTAGGAAGTGTCACGGGACAGCTAAGATCCTCACTCAATAAACAGAGACAAGAAGAACGACACCTTGTCAGACAGGCCACTTCCTGCATGAAATCTTCTCAGGTTTTTGCCTGCCATATGAGTTCTGTTATACTCACAGACACCATTCAAACAGTTTTAGAAACTTTAGGGTGTTTTCTATCCAAAGCCAATAATTATATGCATATTCTAGTTACTGGGCAGGAGTAGTAACCAGATTAAATCGGGTACGTTTTTTATCCAGCCGTGTCAATACTGCCCCCTATCCCCAACAGGTTAACTTCCAAGTGAATTAATAACAAACTTGTATTCCATCAGTAAAATAAATAACGAGCTTAAATTACGAGACAGGAACCTTCCCACTAGGCATGGCTGGCTGAGATAATGGATGGGCTGGACATGAGATTAGTTTGGATTGGTCTGCCATGTAGCATGCTCAGTATGTGTTGATATTCCTTTCTACCACACCGTTTTTGAAAGATATAACATTAGCCATCGGGAACTACAAAAGTTTAGCTACTTTTCTCAACAACACTGATGCCCTGAATTTTTAGCAGGCGTTAAATGGACAGATCAGTTAGAAAAAGTGACGGGCTACTTTCTGCACACGCCACAGTCAGTGTGAACCGGAGAGACTTGACAACACTGGCCAAACAAGCTACAAACAAAACTGAGTTAATGGTTTTGGTCTGCCGTGAAGCATTCATCCATGTATACGGGTAAGAGTCTAGCTATATTTTCAGATATTATACATATCTAATTTGATCAGAAAGTCATTTTCATTACAAGTTAAAGCATACTGTTAGCTAGTGAACGTTAGCTTGCTGGCTTGCTAGCTAACTTTACGTGTATGACCTGTGTAGCAATATTATTTGAGTCAGAAAGCCATTTGCATTGCTAGTTAAAGCCTAATGTTAGCTAGCTAGCTAACACTGAACCTAGTTGTAAGCTTTAGCTACCTGCAGATTCATAAAATAGCTATGACAATGTTTGTATTGGTAGTAGTACGAGTTTGGATTATGCCAGTTCATTGTTTAGCTAGCTAGCTACATGTATAAACTTCGCCAAATGATTACATGACCCATCAAGTTAGCAGGGTGCGTCTGGGGGTGATTACGGCCATCTATCTACATGTCTAGAAAATAGTGACCTATCCACTAAACTAGATGTGGCTGAGGGGTGGTTGTAGTATTTCCTTCACATAACCCTTCTGTATCCTGTGAATGTGACATATAAACTTTGATTTTATTTGATAGTGTGTTTACCAGAGATGGTAATGTGAACAACAACATTACCTGCACCAAAGTCAGATTAGGATACAGGCAAAGGACTAGATAAAGTGTATTTTTACCTGGAGTTTTTCCCTTATTGTAGGCTACTACTTTGTCCACTTTCAGTCTTGAAATCGTTGGATGTTTACTAAACTACTCACTCTGTTTAGCACATGGCCTCACATGTGAATCCTTAAAGAGATGGGTGGGGCTAAGGCTTATGAGGGTGTGAACGATGCAGAATGGGTGTAGACAAAGAGCGCTCCAGTAGATGAACCATTCAAGGGCCATTTTCTCATAAATGAGATTACAAGTTTATCAACTTTCAAAGCAGAATTACTGTCCCCATTGTTCCTCAACTGCAATGTATGATACCATTTTCTCGCTCCGAGTCTCTACCTTTATCCAATGTAAAAAAATAATAATAATAATTTAAAAAAAAGATTACAAATTTTGCTACATAAGACCAAATCGAGGCGGTGGGTCAAAAACTCAGCAAAAAAATAAACGTTCTCTCACTGTCAACTGGAGGGTCCATCATGGTCTGGGGCAGTGTGTCACAGCATCATCGGATTGAGCTTGTTGTCATTGCAGGCAATCTCAACGATGTGCGTTACAGGGAAGACATCCTCCTCCCTCATGTGGTACCCTTCCTGCAGGCTAATCCTGACATGACCCTCCAGCATGACAATGCCACCAGCCATACTGCTCATTCTGTGCGTGATTTCCTGCAAGACAGGAATGTCAGTGTTCTGTCATGGCCAGCGAAGAGCCCGGATCTCAATCCCATTGAGCACGTCTTGGAGCTGTTGGATCGGAGGGTGAGGGCTAGGGCCATTCCCCCCAGAAATGTCCGGGAACTTGCCTTGGTGGAAGAGTGGGGTATCATCTCACAGCAAGAACTGGCAAATCTGGTGCAGTCCATGAAGAGGAGAAGCACAGCAGTACTTAATGCAGACTGTTACTTTTGATTTTGACCCCCCCCCCCCCCCCCCCTTTGTTCAGGGATGCATTATTCCATTTCTGTTAGTCACATGTCTGTGGAACTTGTTCAGTTTATGTCTCAGGTTGTTGAAACTTGTGTAAATATTTGTATGAACATATGTCAAGTTTGCTGAAATAAATGCAGTTTAGTGAGAGGACGTTTCTTTTTTTTGCTGAGTTGATGATATGCACTGAGCTTGTATGATAATTTAAGCACACCGTTTGATTCAATAATTGACACAAAAATGACTAGAGGGAGTCCAACCAGCAATTGATTTGATTATGCCAGGCTGGGCTCAGACTTGCTGCTCTGTGTACATTTCTTAAAATAATTTCTTTAAAAAAAAAGAGAGAGTCACTTGCTATGTGACTAGCACCCGTTCTCTCTCGCCTCCCTGGTGCAGAGAACACCACAGAACATCCGTGTTTATCGCGCTGTAGGTGTTGCTGAAGCTGCAACATAATTAGAGCCATTTCTGACTGAAAAGTTCTGTTGCCGAAATCCCTCATTTGTTTAGGAAAAACATTCCCTATTCCTTTAACCCTTTCTCTCTTTACGTGACTCATGTATGCATCGCATGCACGTGACCAAAAACGTATTCGCATGGGACTAATATTACTAAAGAACGTTGGTTATGTAATTATTACTCCAGAATGTCCGTTATTCCAGAGGACAATTCTGACAGGATCTGTTTTTTTACAACTGACCCCTGTAATTCAATTTGGGTTTTTTTTCTCAATAAATTGGCAGTTATGACAGAATAGTGAAGTTATGACGTGAAGATTTACATTTTAGTAATTTAGCAGACGTGAGTCTATACATTTTCATACTTTTTCCCCAGTACTGGTCTCCCGTGGTAATTAAACCCACAACCCTGGCGTTGCAAGTGCCATGCTCTACCAACTGAGCCACACGGGATACAGCATTTCAACATGTGGAGGTGATAGGGTCACACTGATAACTCAAGTTTCTAAACCATCTTTGGTATAGTGACGCCATAATATTTGAATTGATGAAGTGTGATCATAATCATTAGGATATTTTAGCAATCCACAGTATGTACTACAATGCCCTCCAGCCTTCAGATGTGAGCTAAACAGTGCAATTGCACTTGAGGTGCGTTATAAGGCTATGGATGACAAAGTTAAACTTATCATTTCCAAACGTTTAGGTTAGTTGTACGCTGCTTTACGATCTATTAACAGAAAGGGTTGCATGAAATATTTTTTTACTAATGCATTTCGCAATATTAAATTAATTTGCACAAAAACAAAGAAAAGCATTCACTGTGAAAGTTCATTGGCCTACATGTATTGATATATAGCTTATGCGCAGCACTTAGTTAAATTTATCGAATCAGTTATTTTCTTGCGCAAACCGGAGCAACACCTGTCAAACTCAGACATTTCTCTTAAAACACAGGGATGTCGATTTGCACTGGACTAGTATTATCCGAGGACATTGGAGTTCGCCCCCAAAAAGTAGGTTATTCTGGCTGGAATTGTTACTCTCCTTCCATGTAGAAATTACTGACATGGCAGATTTGGACAGGACTAAAATTACAGATGTGGTGTTTTGTGCTTGTGCACATAATTACATTACCCCAGTAAAATGAATCCTGTCTGAATAGGGCACAATATGTCCTGACCTATAGCATCATATCACATCAATAAATTGGTTATAAACTCTGAACACCGTAACACATGAGAGCAAAATGGATGCAAAGGATGTGACAAAAACTCAAAATGGGGAATGTTTACTGGTTGCTCAAGAGGTGAAGGGAAAGTAAGATGTGTGGAATAAATTTGCCAAGTTGTGGAAAATACTGGAGATCAAGAAAAAGAAGATAAAAAGCAAGCACTGCGTGCATATTATGTGTGCCAAACATGTGCTGCGTAGATTAAATTATAGTTTTTCTGACCGTTTGGAACAATGCAAACACTAAATAAATAAATAATACCAGAGAAGCTGTTTTAATGAGAAAAAGTGTAAAGCCTTTATTAAAGCATTGAAAAGACTAAACGCAGCCGAATTTGTGAAACTTTTTACTTGACATGTCATTGCATGAGGCTTGGTGCTTGCAGAATCAGTAGGTTATTAACCTGTTGGGGCTAGGAGGCAGTATTTTCACGGTCGGATAAAAAACGTACCCGATTTAAACTGGTTACTACTCTTGCCCAGAAACGAGAACATGCATATAATTAGTAGATTTGGATAGAAAACACTCTACAGTTTCTAAAACTGTTTGAATGGTGTCTGAGTATAACAGAACTCATATGGCAGGCCAAAACCTGAGAAGATTCCATACAGGAAGTGCCCTGTCTGACAATTTGTTGTCCTTCTGTTGCATCTCTATCGAAAATACAGCATCTGTGCTGTAACGTGACACTTTCTAAGGCTTCCATTGGCTCTCTAAAGCCGCCAGAAAGTGGAATGGGGTGTCTGCTGTCTCTGGGCAAAAGTACAGCAGCAGAGTTTGTAAGTGGTCAGCCTGGGGACAGTGAGACTGAGATGCGCATTCACGAGAGTTCTCAATTTTTTTCTTTCAGCCTTTGAATGAATACAACGTTGCCCGGCTAGAATATTATCGCTATTTTACGAGAATAAAATCAATTTTTATGCTATTTAAGCTTCTAAGTACGGTAATGGAATATTTCGATTTTTTTTGTCACGAAATGCACTCGCGAGTTACCTTCGGATAGTGACCTGAACGCAAGAACAAAACGGAGGTATTTGGATATAACTATGGATTATTTGGAACCAAAACAACATTTGTTGTTGAAGTAGAAGTCCTGGGAGAGCATTCTGACGAAGAACAGCAAAGGTAATCCAATTTTTCTAATAGTAATTCTGAGTTTAGTGAGCCCCAAACTTGGTGGGTGTCAAATTAGCTAGCCGTGATGGCCGGGCTATGTACTCAGAATATTGCAAAATGTGCTTTTGCCGAAAAGCTATTTTAAAATCTGACATAGCGTTTGCATAAAGGCGTTCTGTATCTATAATTCTTATAATAATTGTTATGTATTTTGTCAACATTTATCATGAGTAATTTAGTAAATTCACCGGAAGTTTTCGGTGGGTATGCTAGTTCAGAACATCACATGCTAATGTAAAAAGCTGTTTTTTGATATAAATATGAACTTGATTGAACAAAACATGCATGTATTGTATAACATAATGTCCTAGGAGTGTCATCTGATGAAGATCAAAGGTTAGTGCTGCATTTAGCTGTGGTTTTGGGTTTTGTGACATATATGCTTGCTTTTAAAATGGCTGTGTGATTATTTTTGGCAGGGTACTCTCCTGACATAATCTAATGTTTTGCTTTCGCTGTAAAGCCTTTTTGAAATCGGACAATGTGGTTAGATTAACGAGAGTCTTGTCTTTAAAATGGTGTAAAATAGTCATACGTTTGAGAAATTGAAGTTACAGCATTTGAGGTATTTGTATTTCGCGCCACGCGATTCCACTGGCTGTTGACTAGAGGTTAACCTCACTAGGGTAGGGGGCACTATTTTCACCTCTGGATGAAAAGCGTGCCCAAAGTAAACTGCCTGCTACTCAGGCCCAGAAGCTAGGATATGCATATAGATTTGGACAGAAAACACTCCAAAGTTTCTAAAACTGTTAAAATAATGTCTGTGAGTATAACAGAACTGAAATGGCAGGCGAAAACCTGAGGAAAATCCATCCAGAAAGTGCCATTATTTTGAAATGGCTGTTTTTCCAATGAAAGCCTATCCACCATTTAAAGGGATAGGACCCAGATTCCGTTCCCTATGGCTTCCACTAGTTGTGAACAGTCTTCAGACATTGTTTTAGGCTTTTATTCTGAAAAATGAGGGAGAAGGACAACTTTGAGTGAGTGGATAGTGGGATGTCCCCAGAGCTGTTTCCTGCGCACGACCGAGAGCGCGCCTTTCTTGTTTTTCTTTTATATTGACAAAGCTATTGTCCGGTTCAAATATTATCGATTATTTAGGCTAAAAACAACCTGAGGATTGATTATAAACATCGTTTGACATGTTTCTACGAACTTTACGGATACTATTTGGAATTTTCGTCTGCCTGTTGTGGTTTTTGGATATAAAAGAGGGAATTTATCAAACAAAACAAACATTTGTGTAACTGGGAGTCTTGTGAGTGCAACCATACAAAGATCAAAGGTAAGTGATTAATTTTATTGCTATTTCTGACTTTCATGACTAATCTACTAATGTTATGTGTACTGAGCGCTGTCCTCAGATAAATCGCATGGTTTGCTTATGCCGTAAAGCCTTTTTGAAATCTGACACGGCGGCTGGATTAACAACAAGTTCAGCTTTATTTTGATGTATTACACTTGTGAATTCATGAAAGTTCAATATTTATAGTAATTTAATTTGAATTTGGCGCTCTGCAATTTCACTGGATGTTGGCCAGGTGGGACGCTACCGTCCCACACTCCCTAGAGAGGTTAAACAAACACTCAAACAGGCAACAGAAGCTGCAACTCACTGCCTTCCTGAAGACAAACAATGTATAGAAAACGCTTCAGTCTGGTTTTAGACCCCATCATAGCACTGAGACTGCACTCGCGAAGGTGGTAAATGACATTTTAACGGCGTCAGACCAAGGCTCTGCATCTGTCCTCGCACTCCTAGACCTTAGTGCTGCTTTTGACACCATCGATCATGACATTCTTTTGGAGAGATTGGAAACCCAATTTAGTCTACACGGACAATTCTGGCCTGGTTTAGATCTTATCTGTCGGAAAGATATCAGATTGTCTCTGGATGGCTTGTCCTCTGACAAATCAACTGTAAATTCCGGTGTTCCTCAAGGTTCCGTTTTAGGACCACTATTCTTTTCACTATATAATTTACCTCTTGGTGATGTAATTTGGAAACATAATGCTAACTTTCACTGCTATGCGGACAGCTGTACATATCGATGAAACATGAAGCCCCAAAATTGTCCCCTCTGGAAGCCTGCGTTTCAGACATAAGGAAGTGGATGGTGGAAAATGTTTTACTTTTAAACTCAGACAAAACAGAGATGCTAGTTCTAGGTCCCAAGAAAGAAATAGATCTTCTGTTTGGTACTGACAATTAATCTTGATGGCTGTACAGTCTCAAAGAACTGAAGGACCTGGGCATTACTCTGGACCCTGATCTCTCTTTTGACGAACATATCAAGACTCTTACAAGGAGAGCTTTTTTTCAGCTTTGTAACATTGCAAAAAAAATCATCTTTCTGTCCAAAAATTAATACATGCTTTTGTCACTTCTAGGTTAGACTACTGCAACGCTCTACTTTCCGTCTACTCGGATAAAACACTAAACACACTTGTTAGTGCTAAACACGGCTGCTAGAATCTTGACTAGAACCAAAACATTTGATCATATTACTCCAGTGCTAGCCTCTACACTGGCTTCCTGTAAGTGATAGGGCTGATATCAAGATTTTACTGATAAGCATTACATGGGCTTGCTCCTACCCATCTCTCCGATTTGGTCCTGCCGTACATACCAACACGTATGCTACGGTCACAAGATGCAGGCCTCCATACTGTCCCAAGAATTTCTAAGCAAACAGTTGGAGGCAGGGCTTTCTCCTACAGAGCTCAATTTTTATGGAATGGTCTGCCTATCCATGTGAGAGATGCGGACTCGGTCTCAACCCTTAGGTCTTTATTGAAGACTCATCTCTTCAGTAGGTCCTATGATTGAGTGTAGTCTGGCCCAGGTGTGTGAAGATCAACGGAAAATCACTGGAACAACGAACCGCCCTTGCTGTCCCTGCCTGGCCAGTTACCCTCTCTCCACTGGGATTCTCTGCCTATTAACCCTATTACGGGGGCCGAGTCACTGGTCTCTTCCATCCAGTCCCTAGGATGGATGCGTCACTTGAGTGGGTTGAGTCACTGACGTGATCTTCCTGCCCGGGTTTGGTGCCCTCCTTGGGTTCGTGCCGTGGGGGAGATCTTCGGGAGCTATACTCAGCCTTGTCTCAGGGTAGTGAGTTGGTGGTTTGAAGATGTCCCTCTTGTGGTGTGGGGGCTGTGCTTTGGCAAAGTGGGTGGGGTTATATCTTGCCTGGTTGGCCCTGTCCGTGTGTATCGTCAGACAGGGCCACAGTGTCTCCCGACCCCTCCTGTCTCAACCTCCAATATATATGCTGCAATAGTTTGTGTCGGGGGGCTAGGGTTAGTCTTACGTCTGGAGTATTTCTCCTGTCTTATCCGGTGTACTGTGTGAATTTAAGTATGCTCCCTCTAATTCGCTCTCTCGCCCCCTCTCCTCCCGAAGGATCTGAACCCTGGAACCATGTCTCAGGACAATCTGGCCTGAAGACTCCTTGCTGTCCCCAGTCCACCTGGTCGTGCTGCTGCTCCAGTTTCAAACGTTCTGCCTGCGGCTATGGAACCCAGACATGTTCACCGAACGTGCTACCTTGTCCCGGACTTGCTGTTTTTCGACTCGCTCTCTCTACCGCACCTGCTGTCTCGAACTCTGAACACTCGGCTATGAAAAGCCAACTGACATTTACTCCTGAGGTGCTGACCTGTTGCACCCTCTACAAACACTGATTATTATTATTTTACCCTGCTGGTCATCTATGAACATTTGAACATCTTGGCCATGTACTGTTATAATCTCCACCCAGCACAGCCAGAAGAGGACTGGCCACCCCTCATAGCCTGGTTCCTCTCTAGGTTTCTTCCTAGGTTCCGGCCTTTCTACTGAGTTTTTCCTAGCCACCGTGCTTCTACATCTGCATTGCTTGCAGTTTGGGGTTTTAGGCTGGGTTTCTGTATAGCATTTTGTGACATCGGCTGATGTAAAAAGGGCTTTATGAATACATTTGATTGGTTGATTGATCGATCTGACTTATTTTTGTAGATATACTGATTATTTATAAAGCCAGGCACATTTAACAGTTAATTAGGTCGAAAATCAATAGCTTAACTTGTGGTTTGCTCCAGTGTTGTAGTTTGAGACCGGTGTCGAGACCACATATTGAGAGTCTCGGTGCCGGATGCATTTGTACTCTGTCTTGACTTGGAATAAAAAATGATCAGCTTCCATTCAGTCAGCGCACAAAATCACTTCGCCAGGCCAAATATATACAGTCCTTTCTTAAAACATGAATATCTTAACAGCCTTTATATACCGTACCAGTCAAAAGTTGACACTTACTCATTCAAGGGTTTTTGTAACATTTTTACATTGTAGAATAATAGTGAAGACATCAAAACTATGAAATAACACATATGGAACCATGTAGTAACCAACAACAAAAAATAAAAGTGTTCAACAAATCAAAATATATTTAAAAATTTCAGATTCTTCAAAGTTGCCACCCTTTGACTGGATGACAGCTTTGCACACTCTTGGCATTCTCTCAACCAGCTTCATGAGGAATGCTTTTCCAACAGTCTTGAAGGAGTTCCCACATATGCTGAGCACTTGTTGGCTGCTTTTCCTTCACTCTGCAGTCCAACTCATCCCAAACCATCTCAAATTGGGTTGAGGTCAGGTGATTGTGGAGGCCAGGTCATCTGATGCAGCACTCAATCACTCTCCTTCTTGGTCAAAAAGCCCTTACACAGCCTGGAGGTGTGTTTTGGGTCATTGTTCTGTAGAAAAACAAATGATAGTCCCACTAAGCACAATTCAGATGGGATGACGTATCACTGCATAATGCTGTGGTAGCCATGCTGGTTTAGTGTGCCTTGAATTCTAAATACACTAGTGACAGTGTCACCAGCAAAGCACCCCCACAACTCCTTCTCCATGCTTTACAGTGGGAACCACACATGCGGAGATCATCAATTTACCTAATCTGGATATAACAAAGACACGGTGGTTGGAACGAAAAATCTGAACATTTGGACTCATCAGATCAAAAGGACAGATTTCCACCGGTCTAATGTCCATTGCTCGTGTTTCTCTTCTTATTATTGGTATCCTTTAGTAGTGGTTTCTTTGCAGAAATTCAACCATGAAGGCCTGATTCAGAGTCTCCTCTGAACAGTTGATGTTGAGATGTGTCTGTTACTTGAACTCTGTGAAGCATTTATTTGGGCTGCAATCTGAGGTGCAGTTAGCTAATGAACTTTTCCTCTGCATAGGTAACTCTGGGTCTTCCTTTCCTGTGGCGGTCCTCATGAGAGCCAGTTTCATCATAGTGCTTGATGGTTTTTACGACTGCACTTTAAGAAACTTTCAAAGTTCTTCAAATTTTCCGGATTGACTGACCTTCATGTCTTAAAGTAATGATGGATTGTCGTTTCTCTTTGCTTATTTGAGCTGTTCTTGGCATAATATGGACATGGTCTTTTACCGAATAGGGCTATCTTCTGTATACCACTCCTACCTTGTCACAACACAACTGATTGGCTCAAATGCATTAAGAAGGAAAGAAATTCCACAAATTAACTTTTAACAGGCACACCTGTTAATTGAAATGCATTACAGGTGACTCCCTCATGAAGTTGGTTGAGAGAATGCCAAGAGTGTGCAAAGCTGTCATCAAGGCAAAGGGTGGCTACTTTGAAGAATCTGAAATATAAAATATATTTTTATTAAACCATTTTTTGGTTACTACATGATTCCATAAAAACCCTGGAATGAGTAGGTGCCCAAACCTTTGACTGGTACTGTATATTTTTCACTGCTCAATTAAAGAAATCTCGGTCAACTGATGGACTCTGCGATCCCAACGGCCTCCACAATGGATCAGTCCACTCAGACAAGCGTGAATCAGGTATCTTGCGCACCATGACATTTTTTTATAAAAAAGGTTTTGCTACTGCTCGACTAAAGAAATCTCAGTCGACCAACAACCTATCGACATGAGGACAGCCCTATCTCTCTGACAGAACGTTTATATAAGTTCTATCTAGTGCTGCAGTATAACCATGTGACATAGCTCTCGCTCTACCTCGCTCTCCCTGAGAGGGGTGCACACTGACAGACGACCCCTCTGACTCGTTGTTGGACTTAGGAACAAACACATTTTCAAAATTTGCCTATATTCCCCTTTAATATGGAGTTGAGTTTTTATTTACTGTAGGAAGGTGAGAAAGTGCACAGTTACGTAGTCTTAATTAGCCTAACTAGTGCTACCTAGCTAACTTCACTTGGTTTGATACAGTCAAGACAGACACTATGTAATCAGATGAGATGATAACTAACCAGCAATAAGTTAGTCTACCAGCACGAGTCGGCTTAGTTGCCCCTCCCTGCACCCCTCGTTACTCACACCACATGGTGTGAGTAACTCTGCTGCTTCTCTCCCTCGTACATTACAGCTCCGGTTAATGAAGTAGCAAAAAAGATACACTGCTCAAAAAAATAAAGGGAACACTAAAATAACACATCCTAGATCTGAATGAATGAAATAATCTTATTAAATACTTTTTTCTTTACATAGTTGAATGTGCTGACAACAAAATCACACAAAAATAATCAATGGAAATCCAATTTATCAACCCAGGGAGGTCTGGATTTGGAGTCACACTCAAAATTAAAGTGGAAAACCACACTACAGACTGATCCAACTTTGATGTAATGTCCTTAAAACAAGTCAAAATGAGGCTCAGTAGTGTGTGTGGCCTCCACGTGCCTGTATGACCTCCCTACAATGCCTGGGCATGCTCCTGATGAGGTGGCGGATGGTCTCCTGAGGGATCTCCTCCCAGACCTGGACTAAAGCATCCGCCAACTCCTGGACAGTCTGTGGTGCAACGTGGCATTGGTGGATGGAGCGAGACATGATGTCCCAGATGTGCTCAATTGGATTCAGGTCTGGGGAACGGGCGGGCCAGTCCATAGCATCAATGCCTTCCTCTTGCAGGAACTGCTGACACACTCCAGCCACATGAGGTCTAGCATTGTCTTGCATTAGGAGGAACCCAGGGCCAACTGCACCAGCATATGGTCTCACAAGGGGTCTAAGGATCTCATCTCGGTACCTAATGGCAGTCAGGCTACCTCTGGCGAGCACATGGAGGGCTGTGTGGCCCCCCAAAGAAATGCCACTCCACACCATGACTGACCCACCGCCAAACCGGTCATGCTGGAGGATGTTGCAGGCAGCAGAACGTTCTCCATGGCGTCTCCAGACTCTGTCACGTCTGTCACATGTGCTCAGTGTGAACCTGCTTTCATCTGTGAAAAGCACAGGGCGCCAGTGGCGAATTTGCCAATCTTGGTGTTCTCTGGCAAATGCCAAACGTCCTGTACGGTGTTGGGCTGTAAGCACAACCCCCACCTGTGGACGTCGGGCCCTCATACCACCCTCATGGAGTCTGTTTCTGACCGTTTGAGCAGACACATGCACATTTGTGGCCTGCTGGAGGTCATTTTGCAGGGCTCTGGCAGTGGTCCTCCTGCTCCTCCTTGCACAAAGCCGGAGGTAGCGGTCCTGCTGCTGGGTTGTTGCCCTCCTACGGCCTCCTCCATATCTCCTGATGTACTGGCCTGTCTCCTGGTAACGCCTCCATGCTCTGGACACTACGCTGACAGACACAGCAAACCTTCTTGCCACAGCTCGCATTGATGTGCCATCCTGGATGAGCTGCACTACCTGAGCCACTTGTGTGGGTTGTAGACTCCGTCTCATGCTACCACTAGAGTGAAAGCACCGCCAGCATTCAAAAGTGACCAAAACATCAGCCAGGAAGCATAGGAAGTGGTCTGTGGTCCCCACCTGCAGAACCACTCCTTTATTGGGGGTGTCTTGCTAATTGCCTATAATTTCCACCTGTTGTCTATTCCATTTGCACAACAGCATGTGAAATTTATTGTCAATCAGTGTTGCTTCCTAAGTGGACAGTTTGATTTTACAGAAGTGTAATTGACTTGGAGTTACATTGTGTTGTTTAAGTGTTCCCTTTATTTTTTTGAGCAGTGTATATTCCCCTGCCTAAAGTTACAGCTTTGTTGGGTTAAGTATTTGTTAATTTAACTTTTTTTCCTATGATGTGGATCGGGACCCGTTTTATGACCGTTTTGTGATAACTGCACTGTGAATAGAATTTGATATGTTTTTCAGTTAGGATTTTTCAAGTTAAAGATGACAATTTTTTTTAAATGTTTAAATGTTCACACCCCTAAACTGTATAAAAATAATAATACCAGTCTCACCAGACACAATGTTGCTGCTGATGATCTTGCCGCCCAGTGTGGCTAGAGACTTCGGGACCACCGTGATGATACTGCCACTGGTGGTCTTGACATAGGTGGCACCACTGGCAGACGTCGCCATCCTGGCTCCAATAGTGGAGCTCATGGCGGGCCTTGAGTAAGTGGCCTGGGTGCCTGAACAAAAACAATGTTTTTCCTCAATTTAAAAAGGGCCTTGCTTATCACAGTTTTCTTTCACCACATCAATATTTAAAGATAGAATAAAGGATAAAAGCACACAGAACAACGCCTAAACAATTAACTTAATTGAGTATTATATACACATGCTTGGACAAGAGTTCTGTCTGTTTAGGGAGTTTTCTATGAGAAATTACACCTGTGGGCTGGGACACCAGCTTGGTGGTCATGATGGCCCCGTTGCTACTGACGACCATGATGGGGGAGGAGCTGCTGCTGGGTATGCCTGCAGAGGAGGGCTTGGGCAGGATCTTACTGGGCTGCATCTGCTGGGTGATGATTTTCACACCTATAGGAACAATTAGACAAATAAGTAATTACATAGGTCACATATTTGTCTTCTCCCCAGATTTTCTGTACACTTAAAGTTCAGGCGAGAACGTCCAGAAAATGAAACATTGCACACTCATTAAAAAGAAAATGGGAAACTCAGTGTAGAGTACTAACGCCAGTGGGTTTGGGGTTTACGCCCTGTACTCACCTGACTCCTGCTTGATCTGGATGATGGGCTTGGAGCTGGGGGGAATGTTGGAGGCCTGGCCCATGGCGCCAGCCCCCATGGGGGAGCCCTGCTGCAGCTGTTTGGGGGACTGCGGGTGCTGCTTGGGGAACTGGGACAGAATCTGTGTGGGAGAGCCCACCATGGTCTTAGGAGAGGGGAGCCTGGCAGAGGCCACCTTCACCCCTGCCGATGAGCCACCTGGCACAGGGAGAGGAAAGGGTGTTCCAATCAGAGATGCACAATTCCAGTTTAAAATGTGTACTTAATAGATAGATACAAAAGTATGTGGACACCTCAAATTTGTGGAATTGGCTATTTCAGCCACACACTGTTGCTGACAGGTGTATAAAAATCGAGCACAGTCATGTAATCTCAATAGACAAACATTGGCAGTAGAATACCTTTACTGAAGAGCTCAGCAAATTTCAATGTGGCAAAGTCATAGGATGCCACCTTTTCAACAATTCAGTTTGTTACATTTCTTCCGTGCTAGAGCTGCCCCGGTCAACTGTAAGTGTAGTTATTGTGTAGTAAGTGGAAATGTCTAGGAGCAACAACGGCTCACCTGCGAAGTGGTAGGCCACACAAGCTCATAGAACGGGACCGCCGAGTGCTGTAGCACGTCGAAATAGTCTGTCCTCGGTTGCAACACTCACTACTGAGTTCCAAACTGCCTCTGGAAGCAAAGTCAGCACAAGAACTGTTCGTCAGGAGCTTCATGAAATGGGTTTCCGTGGCCGAGCAGCCGCACACAAGCCTAAGATCACCATGCGCAATGCAAAGCATCGGATGGAGTGGTGTAAAGCTCGCCGCCATTGGACTCTGGAGCAGCGGATACGTGTTCTCTGAAGTAATGAATTACGCTTCACCGTCTGGCAGTCAGACAGACAAATCTGGGTTTGGCTGATGCCAGGAGAACACCACCTACCCCAATGCTTACTGCCAACTGTAAAGTTTGGTGGAAGAGGAATAATGGTCTGGGGCTGTTTGTCATGGTTCAGGCTAGGCCCCTTAGTTCCAGTGGAAGGAAATCTTAATGCTACAGCATACAATGACATTCTAGACAATTCTGTGCTTCAACTTTGTGGCAACAGTTTGGGGAAGGCCCTCTCCTGTTTCAGCATGACAATGCCCCCGTGCACAAAGCGATGTCCATACAGAAATGGTTTGTTGAGATCAGTGTGGAAGAACTTGATTGGCCTGCAGAGCCCAGACGTCAACCCCATCAAAAACCTTTCGGATGAATTGGAACACTGACTGAGAGCCAAGCCTAATTGCCCAACATCAGTGCCCGACCTCACTAATGCTTGTGGCTGAATGGAAGCAAGTCCCTGCCGCAACGTTCCAACATCTAGTGGAAAGCCTTCCCAGAAGAGTGGAGGCTGTTACGGCAGCAAAGGGGGGACCAATTCCATATTAATGCCCATGATTTTGGAATTAGATGTTCAATGAGCACCAGTCCAAAGTTTGGACACACCTACTCATTCCAGGGTTTTTCATTATTTTTACAATTTTCTACATTGTAGAATAATAGTAAAGACATCCAAGCTATTAAATAACACACATGGAATCATGTAGTAACCAAAAGTGTAAAAATCAAAATATATTTTATATTTGAGATTCTTCAAAGTAGCCAACCTTTGCCTTGAGGACAGCTTTGCACGCACTTGGCATTCTCTTAACCAGCTTCATGAGGTAGTCACCTGGAAAGCATTTCAATTAACTGGTGTGCCTGTTAAAAGTTAATTTGTGGAATTTCTTTCCTTCTTAATGTGTTTGAGCATATCAGATTTTTTGTGACAAGGTAGGGGTGGCATACAGAAGACAGCCCTATTCGGTAAAAGACCAAGTCCATATTATGTCAAGAACAGCACAAATATGCAAAAAGAAACGACAATCCATCATTACTTTAAGACATGAAGGTCAGTCAATTCAGAACTTTGAAAGTTTCTTCAAGTGCAGTCGCAAAAACCATCAAGCGCTATGATGAAACTGGCTCTCATGAGGACCGCCAAAGGAAAGCAAGACCCAGAGTTACATCTGATGCATAGGCTAAGTTCATTAGAGTTACCAGCCTCAGAAATTGCAGCCCAAATAAATGATTCAAAGATTGCAAGTAAAAAACATCTCAACATCAACTGTTCAGAGGAGACTGCATGAATCAGGCCTTCATGGTCAAATTGCTGCAAATAAACCCCTACTAAAGGACACCAACAAGAAGAAGAGAATTGCTTGGTCCAGGAAACATGAGCAATGGACATTATACCGGTAGACATCGTGTCTTTGTGTGTGTGTGTGTGTGTGTGTGTGTGTGTGTGTGTGTGTGTGTGTGTATATTTTGGCTTGGCCTATAAAACCCTCAAACTTTTACAGATGCACAACTGAGAGCGGCAACTGCCCCGCATGCAACTACAGAGCTATCCAGAGGGTGGTTCGGTCTGCCCAACGCATCACCGGGGCTAAACCACCTGCCCACCAGGACACCTACAGCATCCGATGTCAAGGGCATCAACCACCCGAGCCACAGCCTGTTCACCCCGCTATCATCCAGAAGGCGAGGTCAGTACAGGTACATCAAAGCTGGGACCAAGAGACTGAAAAACAGCTTCCATCTTAAGGCTATCAGATGGTAAGATAGCTGGCTAGTGATGGCTTCCACCCAGTTAAGCAACTCTGCACCTTAGAGGCTGCTGCCGAGTGGCGCAGCGGTCTAAGGCACTGCATCTTATTGCTAGAGGAGTCACTACAGACCCTGATTCGATTCCAGGCTGTATCACAACCGGCCGTGATTGGGAGTCCCATAGGGCGGTGCACAATTGGCCCAGCATCATACGGGTTAGGGTTTGGCCGGGGTATTGTATTGTAAATAAGAATTTGTTCTTAACTGACTAGCCTAGTTTAATAAAGGTTAAATTAAAATATACATAGAATTACTGGCCACGTTAATAATGTTTACATACAGCTTTACTCAACTCATATTTACTGTATTTGCTTGATCAAATATATATATAGATAGTTGAAGTTTACATACACCTTAGCCAAATACATTTAAACTCAGTTTCACAATTCCTGACATTAAATCCTAGTAAAAATTCCCTGTCTTAGGTCAGTTAGGATCACCACTTTATTTTAAGAATGTGAAATGTCAGAATAGTAGTAGAGAGTGATTTATTTCAGCTTTTATTTCTTTCATCACATTCCCAGTGGGTAAGAAGTTTACATACCAAATGAGTATCATTGCCTATACATTGTTTAACTTGGGTCAAACATTTCGGGTAGCCTTCCACAATAAGTTGGGTGAATTTTGGCCCATTCCTCCTGACAGAGCTGGTGTAACTGAGTTTATAGGCTTCCTTGCTCACACACGCCTTTTCCAGTTCTACCCACACATTTTCTACAAAATGAAGGTCAGGGCTTTGTGATGGCCACTCCAATACATTGACTTTGTTGTCCTTAAGCCATTTTGCCACAACTTCGGAAGTACGTTTGGGGTCATTGTCCATTTGGAAGACCCATATGCAACCAAGCTTTAACTTCCTGACTGATGTCTTGAGATGTTGCTTCAATATATCCACATATTTTTCCCACCTCACGATGCCATCCATTTTGTGAAGTGCATCAGTCCCTCCTGCAGCAAAGCACCCCTACAACATGATGCTGCCACCCCCGTGCTTCACGGTTGGGATAAGGTTCTTCGGCTTGCAAGCCTCCCCATTTTCCCTCCAAACATAAGGATGGTCATTATGGCCAAACAGTTATATTTTTGTTTCATCAGAGCAGAGGACACTTCTCCAAAAAGTACAATCTTTGTCCCCATGTGCAGTTGCAAACCGTAGTCTGGCTTTTTTTATGGCGGGTGTGGAGCAGTGGCTTCTTCCTTGCTGAGCAGCCTTTCAGGTTATGTCGATATAGGACTCGTTTTACTGTGGATATAGATACTTTTGTACCTGTTTCCTCCAGCATCTTCACAGAGTCCTTTGCTGTTGTTCTGGGATTGATTTGCACTTTTCGCAACAAAGTACGTTCATCTCTAGGAGACAGAACGCGTCTCCTTCCTGAGCGGTATGACGGCTGTGTGGTCCCATGGTGTTTATACTTGCGTACTGTTGTTTGTACAGATGAACGTGGTACCTTCAGGCGTGTGGAAATTGCTGCCACAGATGAACCAGACTTGGAGGTCTACAATTTTTTTTTCTGAGGTCTTGGCTGATTTCCCATGATGTTAAGCAAAGAGGCACTGAGTGAAGGTAGGCCTTGAAATACATCCACAGGTAAACCTCCAATTGAATCAAATGTCAATTAGCCTATCAGAAGCTTCTAAAGCCATGACATAATTTTCTCGAATTTTCCAAACTGTTTAAAAGGCACAGTCAACTTAGTGTATGTAAACTTCTGACCCACTGGAATTGTGATACAGTGAATTATAAGTTAAATAATCTGTTAACAATTGTTGGAAAAATTACTTGTGTCATGCACAAAGTAGATATCCTAACCGACTTGCCAAAACTATAGTTTGTTAACAAGAAATTTGTGGAGTGGTTGAAAAACGAGTTTTAATGACTCCAACCTAAGTTTATGTAAACTTCCGACTTCAACTGTATATATTCCATTCTTTTACTTTTAGATTTATTGTTGTGAATCGTTTTTAGATACTAAGGCACTCAGATACTACTGCACTGTTGGAGAACAAGCATTTCTCTGCACCCGCAATAACATCTGCTAAATGTGTATGTGACTAGTAAAATTTGATTTTGCGGGACACTCAAACCTACTCTGCGCTATGGTCGACATGAGCACAGACGGGCTGGAGGAGACCACGGTGGTCACAGCGACAGTGTTGGGGGCCAAGGAGGGACTTGAGCTGGCCGGGATGAACACCGTCTGTTTCTGGCTGGCCGAGGTCAGCATGGAGGTGGAAACCAGCTTTGACATGGCCGCCGCGTAGTTGTGGGAATGAGACTTGGACAGGATGTTGGGAACGAAGTTGGAGCTTGGAGAGGTCGTCACAATGATTACCTGACAAATCAGACATTAAACAGTAAGTTATACAGCCACGTACAATCAAGTTCATATACTAAACAAAAATAGTAACGCATCATGTAAAGTGTTGGCTGAAATAAAAGATGGGATTGTCTGGGGGGTGCTGAGAAGTATTTCTGTCTGTAATAAAGCCATTTTGTGGGGCCCCAGCCCAGTCAATTGAAATACATAGGGCCTAATGAATTTCTTTCAATTGACTGATTTCCTTATATGAACGGTAACTCAGTAAAATCTTTGAAATTGTTGCTTTATATATTTCTGTTCAGTGTGTGTACAAAATCACTTGCACATCAAGTTTGCAGACATTATGCAAAAATTACGATCATACAAACATATTCAACCATTCCTATAGTATTTGTCTTACACCTAGCTATATTGACTCTGACTATAGAACAAGAGTCTTTTTTACGAATTACAGACAGTTCTCTCCTGCTCACCTTCTGCGTGGTGGTGTTGGTGGTCTGGGTGGTGGGCTTGGTGAAGGTGATCTTGACGGGGGACATGTGCGGTGGCAGCGAGTTGGCGATGCTCTGCATGATGTTGCTCATCTTGGGGCTGCCGCTTACTGGCACGGTGATGGTCTTGGACAAGGGAGGGGCAACCTTGGCCAGCTCCTTCAGCACCACGGGGGAGGAGCTCGAGGAGTTGGTCCGCCTCCGCTTGCGTGGCTTCTCGTCCTCGTCAGAGCAGCTAACGCCTGGGAGTGAGAGTTTGACAGAGGGAGAGAAAAACTAAAACATACAGACAGAGACAAATGGAATTTGAGACAAAAAAATTCATTGATACATTAAAAGGTTTTGCACTGTTCTGATTTACAGGTTCTGTTTAAGGAGTGTTACACCGGAGATCCCTTAACCAATGCAACGCTCTTAAACAGTTATTTTTCTTTCCAAAGTAAAGGAATAAACAAACATGGAATCTCTGTTCTGACACTCACTTTTCACATAGACAGTGCTCCCGCTGGGCAGCACCACCACGTTGGAGGCAGGGCTGGCCGGACGGGGGGATTTCACCGTGGCTGTTGCACTGCCGCTGGGCGCCGTGGCACTGGTGGGGGTGGACGTGGTGCTTGTGTAGGAGTAGCAAACAACCACTGCAAACAAATAACAACCATACTTCATATAAAAATACACTATAAGGCGAGATAAGTCACTGATAATTTATAGTCTTCCTCCCTCTTCCGTTGATCCTGCAGGTATATTTTTTCATCTCCAAAATCCCTCCGGTTATGATTAGGAGTAAAGTATTCTGATCCTAAATCTGTGGTTAAGGGCAATTTCCACCTTGAGCTGTCGGTGATCTTACCTTCTTTATTTCCTGTTTCCGCAGGCAGCAAGAGAGAAGCATTCTGATTGGCTGTGGCGCTGGCCACTGCGTTGGCAGTCACGGTGAATGCCGTCTGGGGGACCAGTCTGGGCATCAAGGGGACCAGCCGACGTCCCTCGATTGACCACTCTGAGGAGCTGTTGGGACCCGACATGCTGTGACAAATGAGAATTGTCATGGTAAATTGATGGACTGATGAGTGTACTAGTATTTGGTAGTAAGTCATTATGTGTATGTAGTTTTAGTATTGATCATCTTGGGGGGGTAACATGACTTACTGATAGGCAATGGTGGTAAGGCGCTCATCATTGACGGCCCTACGGACCTCGGCACGATGACGCTCTGTTGAAATGCTGTGGGAGACAACCATACAATTAGCTAAGTAAGAATGAGCAATTAAGTCACAGACAAAGTTTGTATTTACAAAGGGACATATATTTCCTAGGTTCCTCTAGCAATGGAGAAGAAAAAAAATACAGTGACTTTGCAGGTTTACCTGAGGACTCTAGTGAGTTCTCCGAGGAGGTCCTTCTTGTCCTTGGTGAGGTCGCCTTGGGCTCGCAAAGCACTGATTACTCCGGCGTATGCCTCCAGCTCTGTTGAAGCAATACAGGCTATCATTAAAAACAACTTTGCTTTCACTCTGAAACATCAGAAACATTTTGGGTCCTTTGAAAGTGACAAGTCACTTAACGCATGAGGCAAGCCAGAGAGGCCGGAGAAGTAGAAATGGTCTTACCAAGTTTACGGAGGATTCTCTTACACTCATCCCTGCCCAGGTCAAGGAGGGTGGGCCACACCACAGGCATGGTGCCGATCAGATGCGGTTTCACCTGCTGAATCAGCAACTACATTTAGAGTGAGCAGAGGAGGAGAGGACATGGCACATATGTCATCTTCTAGACCAGTGTTTCCCAACCCTCGTCCTCAAGTATCCCAAACAGTACACATTTTTGTTACAGCCCTGGAAACCCCATCTCATTCAGGGCTTGACGATTAGTTGACAAGTTGAATTAGGTGTGCTTGTCCAGGGTTACAATAAAAATGTGTTCCAGATTATCCATACCATACAAATCCTTAATTTGAAATATAAATGAGTTTCTTCAATTCTGGATGTTACTATAAACAAGCACGGCCAGCGGCTTCCAAATCAGGATTGATACTAGCTTCGGACTGCAACTAGCATCTTGACAGGATATTGGGCACAGAATGTCCCGTCAAGATCCTAGTTGCTGTCCGAAGCTAGATTGAAACAAGCCAACTAACCTAAGGTCTGTTATGAGTACGCTTATTCCCTGAGTTGGAACCTGCTGACCATGCTTTCAGTAAGAGGTTTAAATAATCCAAAAATCAGGGTTAGCTATAATGTTACGATCTAGACATCAATGACATAGCTAGTTGGCTAGCTCTTTCAGTAGCCTAGGGGCAATTACACAGTAACAGAATGATGCTAAGCTTCTGATTTTCCCCTTTAAAATGTATGCCAAACAAAAACCAATGATTGCAAAGTTAAACAAACCCTACAACCTGGTAGACTCGATGTAGTCAGTGGTACACTCCACTGACACTCATCGCAACTAAACTCTGTTGGAAGGAGTTGAGTTTACTAAGCTAAGAGATCCTAAACCCAATGTTCTGTCAATCCTATTTGTGGTCCGAAGCTAGGCACCCGTAAGCTAGACCCGTAGGCAAAGTTAAACCATAAATCTATGCACAAGGACGACTTTTAACAATTTCAATTGAACATTTTACAAAACACATTTACTTAAATAACAGTGCAGATGCAAAGTTTGGTAACAGAATGACGGCACCAACGGCACATACCGTCAAACTTTACATCTGTTATTCAAGTAAAAGTGTTTTTGTAAAATTTTCTGTGGAAATGTTTAAAAGTCGTCCTTGTGCATAGATTTATGGTTTAACTTTGCCTACGGGTCTAGTTTACGGGTGCCTAGCTTCGGACCACAAATAGGATCGACAGAACATTGGGTTTAGGATCTCTTAGCTTAGTAAACTCAACTCCTTCCAACAGATTTTAGTTGCGATGAGTGTCAGTGGAGTGTACCACTGACTACATCGAGTCTACCAGTCGATGTCCATTATTTCATGCTTTCCTTGTACCTATGGTTTGTCATGTGTAACTGCAAGCTTTTCTTTGGGTGCTAAAATCCATAGTTTTTGATAAAAGTATCATTTTAATTGACCTCTGCCAAGGGAGCCGGTGTTTGTTAATGAAGAAGGAGAAGCCCGTCATTACTTTGTTTTGTCAAGGGACACAAAGAATGGAAGTGAAAAATGTAAGGTTGTACATAGGCTGCTGTTTGGCTGCAATAAGGAGATACACTTTTTTTCTAGTAATGCATTGTTATTGATTATTGCATTGTTGGGTTTTGAGTTTGCAAGGAAGGCATTTCACTGTACTTGTGCATGTGACATTAACTTGAAACTTACTTGGCAACACTTTTGTCGTATCTTGAGTCTGAAGAAAATGTTACCATAAACGTCGGTGTCCAGTTGCAGGTGGCTCTAAAAAAACAAACAATAATAATAGACAGATATTAAATCCACCTTTTGCACTGACAGGAGTTCCCTCGTCATTTTGGCTGCCAGACATCTCGCATTTCTCAACACGGCCACATGTAGAAGTGACAGGGTGTCACAGTGCAACCAAAACAAAGACCTACACACATGCATGAGTCATTGCTCACTTGGATTTAAAATCTTTCTGCATTTCTCTGTTTTTCTTTAGAACCACATGCAACTGGACAGACCTTTATAAAATACACTTTTCTTCCAAATCAAGAACTTAAGAAATATTGCCAAGAATAGATTAACTTTACACTAGCGAAGCTGTAATTGCAATATGGAGACTCACATATCCCGTTACGACTGTAGCTATCTACCTAGTCTAGATCAAAGTTGCGGTCCGAAGCTAAAGGGTGCCATATATAACTTACCAACTTTAAACATTACAGCAAATAAACACTGTGTACAAAATATTAGGAACACCTGCTCTTTCCATGACAGTTTTCACCTGGTCAGTCTATGATCCCTTACTGATGTCACTTATTAAATCCACTTCAATCAGTGCAGAAGAAGGAAAAGTTACAGGTTAAATGATTTTTAAGCCTTGAAACATGGATTGTGTATGTTTGTCATTCAAAGGGTGAATGGGCAAGACAAAATATTGAAGTGCCTTTGAACGGGGTATGGTTGTAGACGCCATGCGCAATGGTTCGAGTGTGTCAAGAACTGAAATGCCGCTGGGTTTCACACTCAACTATCTCCCGTGTGTAACAAGAATGGTCCACCACCCAAAGGACATCCAGCCAACTTGTCACAACTGTGGGAAACATTGGAGTAAACATGGGCCAACATCCCTGTGGTACACTTTCGAAACCTTGTGTAGTCCATTCACTGAATAACTGAGGGTGTTCTGAGGACAAGGGGGGGGGGGGGTGTAAGTCAGTGTATATTCGTATAATATCTTGTTAAACTGTGTTTGCATATCTGATGTTATCAATGATTTAAAATTGTCCAAGCATCCCCCAGAAAAATGTAGCAAGTAAGCTAGCTAGATTCGTTACCGAAGTTATTCGGCTAACTCGGAGTGAACTTCCCGTCTTCCAACTTACCATGTAGTGTTGAGACAAGCACAACGTCGTTATTACAGTCCTGATTTACAGGATGAAGCGATTCGCTACATATTAATCCAAAGTCAGTTGCACCCGCCAAAACATGACAGATACATGTTTTTATTTACTGAGGATCCACCTCAGTTCAATAGACCTTCCATTCCGCCATGATTGAACGACGCCAAAACACTCGGGCCTGAAATAATACTGTCTAAACATAAGCCTGGATTGGATTGACACATAACTTGGAAATAATCACCATTGTTTCGAACAAATATGGATCCAGTTAGGAATCGCCATCACCAATATTTTTTTTAACATACAGAATAATTTAAAGACCTCTAAAAAATAAACTCATGAAGTTATCCACTGACATCAATCCAAATAGGCGCTTTTTTTACCCCTAGTTTTAGGACCATTTACGTCACTGTTGACGTTCTTCGTACCACCATCTTTGGGTATAATTGCGCGTTCACAAACAACTGGGAACTGAGAAATCGCCGACTTCAATGCGTTCAAACAACTGAAACAAAAATAAATCGATTTGAGCGGTCATTCAACTCGGAATTCCAACTCGGGAAATCGAGCCTCTTTCTATTGATGGGTTCAAGACAACTGGGAACTCGGGGAAAGAAACTAGGTCAAATCATTAATGTCGAAAAAACCGCGCTCTAGAAAAAGGCCTGAGTTCCCGACTTGGAATTCCGAGCTCGTTTTTGGTCCGAGTTCCCAGTTGTCTTGAACAACTGAAGTCGGAAACCGAGTTCCAAAGCTCGAAATTGCTTTGAACTCGGCATAGAGTTCCGACTTTCCTATGGAACGCTGTTTGGTCTTTGCGTGTCAAAAAGATACGTAAAATAAAATGAAAAGCTTATTTAACATGTCAAATAGTGTTATTTGACGTGTATCTTTTTATGGAACGCCGTTTGGGTCTTTGCGTGTCAAAAAGATACACGTCAAATAACACAGTTTAATTGTAGAATGTTGGGTAGCTAAATTTAGCTTGGTACCTAGCTAGCACAAATACAACCAGCCTGAAAACAATGACCAGTATAAACTGCCGTCATTTTCATTATTGTTGACAATGATTTAGGAATTCTTGTGAGTAAGTATTAGCTAGGTAACCACTTGTTCGCCTATTGAAATTGAACCAGTTCTTGAAAATAAATAGCTAGCCATCCACTAAACCCTGTTGCCAAAAGCTAAGGTTATAAGCAGCCAGCTAGCTTCATGACGCTCGACTGGACAGGGTTATGTGTTGTGACGCTAGCCACAATAAGGATTAGGCACAATGATGGAATTTGTGGGTTGCTTTCAAAATAAAAGTACTGTAAATTAAACGGAAGGGAGCAGGTCTCCAACCCTCGCCCGAATTCCAGCGCGCTATCCACTGTGCCGCAAAAGCATGCTCGAGCGCAGAGTCGATATCCGTGCTTATAAACCCAGTCAAAGAGTGCGTCCTCGCGATAGCTTGCCAAGCACATGCACTGTCGTGAATGCAAGGTCCGATCACTTCTGACACCAACCCTCGACCTAGCCCGAAGTCCAGTGCGCTATCGACTGTGCCGTAAAAGCATGCTCAAGCAGCAGAGTCGATATCCGGGCTTATAAACCCAGGGTTGTTATAACCCAGGGTCGTTACAGTACCTATTTAAAAGTGATGCAGAAGTTTACAATTCGTGGAATAATGCCATATTTAGACTAGACAATGTTAAACAAGGCTGGAATTTGAAACAATGAAATGGGGCATCAGTCTACTTGGTGACACCCATAGAACACAACTGTGAAGAGTTTACGCAAATATTAGCGTTATAGCTCTTATCGTGGGACTGACGGAGTGAAATCCCCTCCGTCAGCCTATTGTGTGTATTGACATTCATACTGCACTGTACAGCTTTACCTAAGGATTGGGGATCAATGAAATGGGGTATCAGTCTTCTCAATACCCAATATATGTTTTCCCAACGTCCTCCTAGGAGTTATCAGACTCAAAAACATCCACGCAGTATTGTTTTCCCTCTGGAATAGTGTTCATTGCACATAGGTTGACAAATGTGGCTCAATTCACAGTTGTTTCAGAGTCCCACAATAAGAGCTACGAGCTAATGTTCTCTGGGTGTCACTGAGTAGACTGATACCACATGTCATTGATCCACACTCCATAGGTAAGGCTGTACAGTGAAATAAGTATGCCCCCAATGCAATTCTAAAGTATAATACATCCAGTGTGATTTGAACAAAGTTTTATCAAATTAACAAATTATTGTCTTTTGTTGATTTTATATAACATTCCAACCACGTTTAGCGTGATCTATTCAATTATGGCATAATTCTACTATTTGTATTCATTTGCATCACTGTCAATGACAAACTTTTATTTTGAAGGCTAACAGCAAAGTCCACTACTGTGGCTAATCCTTATTGTGGCTAGCTGCACATAGATGGGTTCGACCGCCATTTACTTCACCTTTATTTAACCAGGTAGGCTAGTTGAGAACAAGTTCTCATTTGCAACTGCGACCTATCCAAGATAAAGCAAAGCAGTTCGACACATACAACAACACAGAGTTACACATGGAATAAACAAACATACAATCAATAATACAGTAGACAAATCTATAAACAGCATGTGCAAATGAGGTAGGATAAGAGAGGTAAGGCAATAAATAGGCCATGGTGGCGAAGTAATTACAATATAGCAATTAAACACTGAAATGGTAGGGTGTGCAGAAGATGAATGTGCAAGTAGAGATACTGGGGTGCAAAGGAGCAAGATAAATAAATAAATACTGTATGGTGATGAGGTAGATTGGATGGGCTATGTACAGGTGCAGTGATCTGTGAGCTGCTCTGACAGCTGGTGCTTAAAGTTAGTGAGGGAGGTAAGAGTCTCCAGCTTCAGAGATTTTTGCAGTTCGTTCCAGTCATTGGCAGCAGAGAACTGGAAGGAGAGGCGGCCAAAGGAAGAATTGGCTTTGGGAGTGACCAGTGAGATATACCTGCTGGAGCGCGTGCTGCTATGGTGACCAGTGAGCTGAGATAAGGCGGGGCTTTACCTAGCAGAGATTTAATCAAATAAAAACTGTTTTATAAATTAGGGTTATTTTAGATGATGACACCTAGCTATATTGTTAGCTAGCTAACTATAGCTACTGAAACAGATGATGTCATTTTCTAAACTGGTACCTGGCTCCCTTCAGACTAGTGTTGTGTTTGTGAGATTTTTGTAGGCCAAACCGGCTGACAAACACTGCTCTAGCTCTGTCACCTTTAACCACAGATGCAGAAGGGCAACATCGGCAGATGCGGTGGATTGAGACAAACCCCATTCTAAAAACAGATAGCTCTATTTTAAACTGACAGATTTTCATAGGTATTTTTTTATTATGCTAATTCGATTTCCACGCGGGTGAAGACATCGACTTTCCACGCGGGTGAAGACATCGCAATACTGAAATTGCTAAATATATTTCCAATAGATGGCAGCATAAGACCACAAACCATAAGACCATTTTCAGAAGATTATCTTTAAGTTAGTTATAGGCTTCAAACAGCAATATGATTGACATAAAATAGCATGCATCTATATATCTACCTTATTAGGCCTGTGTTGCTTTTGAGAGAGGAAAGAAACAACAACTATAGCAGCTATTGAGAACCCTGCCCAAATTATTACTGTTCAGATGCACTAACCTCACACTACACTAAATGTGTGTATTTTTGTTTAACCAGACGCAATAGCTCATATGCCAGTGTGAATGAACAGCCTCGGAGTAGAAAAGTCTCAAGAGAGTGCATCTTCCATAGCCCGCCAAGAGATTACATCATGCAACCCCCTCTGCTAGCAAATTATACTGAATGAAAATATAAACGCAACATGCAACAATTTCAATGATTTTACTGAGTTACAGTCAATTGAAATAAATGCATTAGGCCCTAATCTATGGATTTCACATGACTGGGAATACAGATATGCATCACAGATACCGCTTCATGCAACACGACACATCTCCTTCGTGTAGAGTTGATCAGGCTTTTGATTGTGGCCTGTAGAATGTTGTCCCACTGCTCTTCAATGGCTGTGAGAAGTTGCTGGATATTGGTGGGAACTGGAACATGCTGTCGATCCAGAGCATCCCAAACGTGCTCAATGGGTGACATGTCTGGTGAGTATGCAGGCCATGGATAAACTGGGACATTTTCAGCTTCTAGGAATTGTGTACAGACCCTTGCGACATGGGGCTGTGCATTATCATGCTCAAACATGAGTCGAAGGCTGCGGATGAATGGCACAACAATCTCGTCACGGTATCTCTGTGCATTCAAATTGCCATCGATAAAATGCAATTGTGTTCATTGTTCGTAGCTCATGCTGGCCCATACCATAACCCCACCATCACCACAGGGCACTGAAACCGCTCGTCCACACAACGCCAAACACGTGGTCTGCGGTTGTGAGGCCGGTTTGACATACTGCCAAATTCTCTAAAACAACGGAGGTGGCTTATGGTAGAGAAATGAACATTCACTTCTCTGGCAACAGCTCTGGTGGCCATTCCTGCAGTCAGCATACCAATTGCACACTCCCTCAAAACTTGAGACATCTGTGGTATTGTGTTGTGCTCACTAATATAAACAGATTTGTGCACAAAATTTGAGAGAAATATGCTTGGTCCCATGACGCTTTACATGTTGCGTTTATATTTTTGTTCAGTGTACCTCAACAAGCCCTTCACTTGTGCAAGAAGACAGAGAGTTGGCTTCTTGTGTGAGAAGGCAGAGCGGCTAACCGTGCCCTCTTGAAAGTGCCAGTACCAATTTAAGTCACCTGCACATGAGTGTAAAGATAATCATTTGTACCGTAGTGGACTTGCTCACTTGACTCGTGACACTTACTTCACGAGTTCGAATCTTGCATGCAGCAAGTTTTCTTTTACATTTTTTAAGCCTTTTACATGAGATTTCAGGCAATGGCATACCATTTCAAGGTTATTGATATCTCGTGAAATATGTAAATTAAATAGATTAGCACTCTATTGTCAGAAGCAAGAGTCTGAAATCTGCTTTTCACTAGATAGCACATTCACAAAGTAAATCTCAAGGAAACATCAGAAAATGTCATTTGTGGTCGTGCTCCCACCTTATAGTTTAATTGAGAATTGCAGTACCTAATTTGATTAATTAGATAGGGATGTAGAACTGTCCAAGGCCCTGGCCCTTCTCTCCGTGCATCCATTGCACCTCCAGGTCTATAGAGAAACCATATAGAGGTTATATAACATGGATCACACCATGGCTATAGCCAATGGCGATTTTAGCATGTAAATCTTGGTGGGCCCCCCCCCCCCAAAATTAAAATACCAGGGGATGTATGCCAGCAAAGCTACAACACTAAACAATACATTAATTGCACTATAACAGTGGCAAGCGGTGCCCACAAATTGTAAGGGCCTACATAAAGCTGTCCCAACAGCAGTCCCAACATCTTACCACTGCTACACCTGGTTATCATCGAATCCTTGTCTGGCAGCGAAACAGTTCATTTAGCCTCATTTACTGCCTTTAAAAAAACATAGCTTATATGGCTGACTTGCTGTTGGGGCTAGGGGGCAGTATTTGCACGGCCGGATAAAAAACGTACCCGATTTAAACTGGTTTCTACTCTTGCCCAGAAACGAGAATATGCATATAATTAGTGGATTTGCATAGAAAACACTCTAAAGTTTCTAAAACTGTTTGAATGGTGTCTGTGAGTATAACAGAACTCATATGGCAGGCCAAAACCTGAGAAGATTCCATACAGGAAGTGCCATGTCTGACAATTTGTTGTCCTTCAGTTGCATCTCTATCGAAAATACAGCATCTCTGCTGTAACGTGACATTTTCTAAGGCTTCCATTGGCTCTCAGAAGGCGCAAGAAAGTGTAACGGGGTGTCTGCAGTCTCTGGGCGAAGTACAGCAGCTCTGTTTGTGAGTGGTCAGCCTGGGAACAGTGAGACTGAGAAGCGCGTTCATGACAATTCTATTTTTTTTTATTTCAGCCTTTGAATGAATACAACGTTGCCCGGTTGGAATATTATCGCTATTTTACGAGAAAAATAGCATAAAAATGTATTTTAAACAGCGTTTGACATGCTTCGAAGTACGGTAATGGAATATTTGGATTTTTTTTTGTCACGAAATGCGCTCGCGCGTCACCCTTCGGGTAGTTACCTGAACGCACGAACAAAACGGTGGTATTTGGATATAACTATGGATTATTTGGAACCAAAACAACATTTGTTGTTGAAGTAGAAGTCCTGGGAGTGCATTCTGACGAAGAACAGCAAAGGTAATCCAATTTTTCTTATAGTAAATCTGAGTTTGGTGAGGGCCAAACTTGGTGGGTGTCAAATTAGCTAGCCGTGATGGCCGGGCTATGTACTCAGAATATTGCAAAATGTGCTTTCGCCGAAAAGCTATTTTAAAATCTGACACCGCGATTGCATAAAGGAGTTCTGTATCTATAATTCTTAAAATAATTGTTATGTATTTTGTGAATGTTAATCATGAGTAATTTAGTAAATTCACCGGAAGTTTGCGGTGGGTATCTAGTTCTGAACATCACATGCTAATGTAAAAACCTGGTTTTTGATATAAATATGAACTTGATTGAACAAAACATGCATGTATTGTATAACATAATGTCCTAGAAGTGTCATCTGATGAAGATCATCAAAGGTTAGTGCTGCATTTAGCTGTGGTTTTGGTTTTTGCGACATATATGCTTGCTTTGAAAATGGCTGTGTGATTATTTTTGGCAGGGTACTCTCCTGACATAATCTAATGTTTTGCTTTCGCTGTAAAGCCTTTTTGAAATCGGACAATGTGGTTAGATTAACGAGAGTCTTGTCTTTAAAATGGTGTAAAATAGTCATATGTTTGAGAAATTGAAGTTATAGCATTTTTGAGGTATTTGTATTTCGCGCCACGCGATTCCACTGGCTGTTGACTAGCAAGCGTCCCACCTCGCCCAGGGAGGTTAAATGTGGTTTCTAATGTTTTCTAATTTCGATTAAGACATTAATGAGCGAGCTAGGATGGACGTAGTCAATATAATTATTTGTTTAGCACTTCTGAAATGTACAGCGACAGAATTCAGAACATCGGCTGTTCTTACAGTGTTCTCCCTGTACACCAAGTCAGAACCGTAGGATAAATAACGGGGGCATATAAGCAGGCAATGAAAGCTCTTACGTTATTCGATGATTACATTTCTCTAAAAACAAGTTATAGGCTACATGTACACCACCAAGTCCGAACAGTAGACTAAATTAAGAGGGGTAAATAGACCAAATTATTAGGGTGAGGCACATGGGCTACTAACATCTTACTACACAACATACAGTACACTTAGTATTACTTTCTTAGCTACAGTATACATATCTCCCTGGCATATTACATCATTTATGCAGCAGCATACAATACATTTTTGGACCCACCTTGTTGTGCTGTACTCACTTTACCAGAAAGGTGGCACGGCGGTCCTTCGTGGGCAAATTTTGTCATCAAAGTCTGACATTCTCTGGATTTGTGGTGCTTTCAAAACAACTGGGAACTCTGAAAAAAAACAAGGTCGAATCATGATTACGTCATTGATCTTCAGGTAGTAGCTCTAGAAAGAGGCCAGATTTACAATTCCGAGTTGGATGACTGTTAAAATTTATTTTCCCAGTCGGAGCTTGTTTATTCCCGACTTCCCAGTTGTCTTGAACTCACTGAAGTGAAGTTTTCGCAGTTCCGAGTTAACAGTTATTTTGAGCACGGCACAAATCATGCTTCATTGACAGCATGGCCAATGTTGAATGTTTATCATTTTAAAATTGGAAAAGAGCCCCTTAATCCCAGATTTGGGACCACACAGCCACTCCACTGAATAGCAGGCTAGTCACTGATTCCTTCCAAACCACTCATTGTTGAATTTGCGATTTCCAACTTGTTGTGTAATGTTTATGTCTGTAATGGCTGATGAGCACAGATATATTTTATCTCTAATTTCTCTTCATTATTTCTCCTTATATGACAAGGATTTAAAAGGATCTGCCAGTAGATTGTCGACTTGATTCATGATGACTGCTAGCTAAGATTTTGAAAGTATGATGTTGACATGATTAGTCCAATCAAAGCTACTGTACATATAATGTGATGTGACATCATTTTATCTGTGGCAAATGACCTTGAGCCTTCTTGGATGGGCACTTCTAATGTAACCCTATGGCAGCACCCAAGGAGCTAGAATTTTCTAGCTCTACCCTTAGACTTGGCAGTGACGTAGTGTCCCCATGAGTGACAGAACACTGAGCCAATCACTGCGCAACACTCCGTATTTTCTGCTGGTTTGCCCCACCACCACAGAAAGCACTGAGCTAGGATGAAACACCTGCATTTTGGAGACACCTTACTCAAGAAAACAAAAAGAGACCATGTTTGTCTGCGACTTTATTAACTCATTACATTGTTTGCAAATTGATATTTGACACGTATTAATGCCAAAATAACATGCAAAACAGGCAAGCTCCTGCTGCTCAAAAACTCAAAACAGAATGACGGGTGGCCACAGCCTACGATAGAAATAAGTTGAAATAATTTGATGTAATTCATTTCATTATTCTTTTGGCCAAATTTCATATACACAAATGTACATTTTTACAAACAAAACACCACATTTTCTTACCTTACAAAAATACATTGAACTATATTTTATGACAATTAAATACTCTACCAACAAAAAAGCTGTTATAAATGTGTGTAAATTATAAATGTGTGTATGTCCCTTAAGGTCCTTGTGTCATGTGATATTGTACCCCATAGCCCAATTGTCCTTTATATATTCTTTATACATACACTTGTGTTCCCCATGTACTTTTTGTATTGATTTGTTGTTAATAATAATACTTTTTTAAAGGACGTTATTAGGTTTTACTGTGTATTAATTGTCCAAACGCATTGCCGTTTCCCACTCTATATTGCTATAGAATTTTCACAAATGCCTTAGTATTCATCATTCCCAAACATTCTATGATTTTATGAAAACGTGAAAATGACCATATCTAAGTGTTCGCTTGTCAGAAAATGTAAAACAAAAAGTGTCATTTTTCCTGCGGGTGTTTATGAACAGATTTTAATAATATTTCAAGTTGCTAAAATGCTGTCAGTTCTACTTAAAATTACCTAAGTTAATTATTTATTCAGGTAGCCATAGGCTGCAGACGGAATAGGAAGCTTATGATTGTGTAATTATATATAAGTTTAGCATCTTTTGTGTCATCAGGAAAAGCCTCTATCAACCCTTGATACAGTTTGGAAATCAACTTTGGAGGTTTGTCAGACTGCCTTAAAATAGTTTCAATCTTTGAAGCTTCTGGCTTGTCCAGTGTTTGCTGCACAGAGAGAATAAAGTGTTGTATCTGCAAAAGTTTACCTCAGAGCTGTCACAGACTGGTCTTCCCTGGTTACCTGACTCTGCTGAGACCCCTTGGTATACATTATATTATCCAATAATATAATCAATGGTTCAATAATTGAAATAACAATTATCCCCAGATCCCAGAAAGTAGCCTACCCATCAACTCAAGATGGAACTTTGTATCCATTCACTGATTGTTATAATATACAGCAAAATTCACTGCGTTCCGTAGACTGTCCTTCCCTGGCTGTCTGACCCTGCTGGGACACCTGTCACCATCTGATCCTGCTAAGACTAGTGAGAGCAAAATACAAGATTATGTTATAATACTGTTATTGCATGAAATGGTTGTTTTATAGAATAGAATAGGGTTCTTAGAACACTCATCTGTGCGTGGATTTCTGAGTTGGGCCTCTGGGGCTTAATGCTGACAGTGGATTTACGATGCTTTTGGTGATAAAACCTAAAAGACCGCATTCCATAGAATGAGTTAGTGTCTGTGTGCTGGGAGGTACCCGGGTGGAGATGGCTTGGGTATGGATAACTATGAGAAGAACATTGTTTTGGAGGCCAGACCCTGGTTTCCACATAATGAGAACAGTCTTTACAGCAGATACTGTCGGCTGTGAATGATTCATTTCTTTCATATGAATCCTAACCTTGTGACCCATTCCACGCCTCTGTTGTTTGTCATGTAGACTAAGTGGGTGTATCTTTGCAATGAAATATCTTTGTATCCTTTGTGTCAGGGCTCTCGATGAATCATCTAAGGGTGGTTTGTTCGACCAGCCATACTTATTGTAGAGCACTCACATCATTCACCGGTGCGTGTGGTGTGACATGCTTTCCTTATTAATAAGCGATCCCAGGGAAAACCACACTCACTATTGAGCAGCTGGACCCACCTAAGATCTGAGAGGAAGTGAGCCGAGTGGTTACCACATCCCAAACATATATATATATATATTTTTAAATAGGCGAGTGAACCACACAAAATCGAGTTTTTAAGAAAAGCCTCTGTTACGTGAGCTTCTAGTGTGTATTTCTGTGTGAAGGGGGTACCTTGGAGGCATAAGCAGGGCCGAGTCAGAGGAGAGTAATCTGAGAGATTGTAGACTCAAAGATACTCTGCCACTGGTCGGTTGCGGGCGATTTAGAGCCGTCCTGACACTGAATTGACAGTGGGGATTGGTGCGGTCAGGATGACTGTGGGTTCTTAGTGAAGCACGGTACCTGGTGAAGCCCTATTGGAAGAAAGACCTCGTTCTGAAAAGTGAGACCCTCAGAAGTGGTGAAATCCAGTTATTTTAAATGTGCTAGCCAGGTATACCTTCGGTTACTCTATGTGAGTGTTTTGTTTTGGGACCACTAATTAGGCAATATTTTGATAATGGTATGGGTTTCCCTGTTCATATAGACAGGGTTTGAAATCTAAAAACAGCGCTAACCGGTTTTCCTTGTCTGTCTCATTCCCTTGTGTGTTTTTTGTTTATGTTTTCTGTGAATGTGATACGAGAGTGTGTGAGAGTAGAAATAAGTGTTAATCTTAAATGTGGATAATATGATATAGAAATATGCTTAATCAGATGATTGAAATATAGATAATTAGTTTTGGTATAACGTTATCTTGAGGTTCCGTCCATCACTGCCCATCATAGAATATCTTGGGGTGGTATGGAGAGCGGGATGTTATTTTAGATAGTAGCAGCAAGTCTATAGTTTCTGGGAGGCTAGACTTTGCCATGGTTTCTGGGAGGATAGAGAACCATTAAGGATCCCATGACCGGCCAGGCACCATCCGGGGAACTTGAGTTTTTTTCCACTGGGCGTAGGGTGATGGAGAGTCATTGAAAACGCAAATGGAATGGTTGATGTGAGTACCTAAAAATGTATAACGTTCTATATGGATTCTGTGAAGATATGATGAATTGTATGTGTGTATAATTGATTACTAGAGATTTGATTAATTAATGATGGAACTAAACGATAATAATATACTAACTTGCGCACCCAGACGTAGACGTACGTCGGGTGGGAAAATAATAAATGCAAGTTTTCTGAGTTGGTCCCTTTTATGGATCATTTGATAAAGATCAGGTTTAAACATTATTAAACTGTCTACAAAGTCTGGGCAATAGTCTCAGAAAAAGATTGGCGCGTATCCACTTTTGGTTAACTTACCCTAACGATGTAACTATAAAACACTTATTGTCACGTGCTGACCATAGAAAGCTGTTATTTTCTATGGTAGAGTAGGTCAGGGCGTGACAGGTGGGTTTTCTAGTTGAGTTTTTCTATGTTGTTATGTTCTAGTTTTGTATTTCTATGTTGGGTTTTGTTTGGGATGATCTCCAATTAGAGGCAGCTGGTCATCGTTGTCTCTAATTGGAGATCATAAGTAGGTGTTTTTCTCACCTGGGTTTGTGGGAGATTGAGTTAGTGTATGTTTCACCTCTGCGGCACGGTTTGTTGGTTTTTGCGCTTGAGTTAATGTGTATGTATTGCATAGTTTCACAGTGAAAATAAAATGTGGAACGACACACACGCTGCACTTTGGTCCGCTCCTTCCTACGACAACCGTGACACTTATGCGATTTTCTCCGTCCAGGTAATACATTTAACATGAAACTGCCCATAAGGCAGTATGAGAGGAGTTGCTATATTTATCGAATAAAACCTTTTTTTCCATACAGTTAGAGCAAATTAAGATGGAATCTCGACGTAACTTACAACGTCGTACAAAGCCTAACTTACGGTTTTTCATCAAACAAATGATCATTGTGGAGTTAATGTGATGTAGTGAAGTAATTTAAATATGTTGCATGAGAAAACATAATCCGCTTTTATTAAAAGGCAAGAGATGTTTCCTAATCAATGAATGTCGATTTAACTCGTTGACTGCTAATCTATTCCTTTTGCACATGTGAAAATATCTGTGGAGAAACACTTGTAGGACCTTTCATGCTATTTCTGGTAATTGTGTCTTTATTATGTGCCAAGATGTTAAGACTTCAAATTATTTTAATTGGGTTATTTGCAGGATTTACTTTGTAATTTCAATAGCATTGGGTCTATGGTATTGACTTAAATCTGTGTTTCTTATTGTAAATTAAACCATTGGTATGTTTTACTTAGACGGATACTGCAGCCAGTGTTTGTTTAAGATATGAACTGAACGTTTTAGCAGCTTGCTTAGTTCGAATTTAAAGGCAAATTTATTCAGCATGAATGGAGGGACAATTTCGAGGTAATATGCTTTTCTGTTGCCTAAATGGTCTGCTGGAATAACCTCTGAGAATGGAGTCGTATTTAAATCACTGAATCAAATATTAATAATATTGATATGAACTGAATATATGCTTGTCAACAACAGCAAGTGTTTGTTTTTATTAACTGTAAATCTAATCAGAAGGGACTGTTATATACTGTTTTATATATATATATATATATATATATATATATATATACTGCTCAAAAAAATAAAGAGAACACTTAAACAACACATCCTAGATCTGAATGAAAGAAATAATCTTATTAAATACTTTTTTCTTTACATAGTTGAATGTGCTGACAACATGGAGGTCTGGATTTGGAGTCACACTCAAAATTAAAGTGGAAAACCACACTACAGGCTGATCCAACTTTGATGTAATGTCCTTAAAACAAATCAAAATGAGGCTCAGTAGTGTGTGTGGCCTCCACGTGCCTGTATGACCTCCCTACAACGCCTGGGCATGCTCCTGATGAGGTGGCGGATGGTCTCCTGAGGGATCTCCTCCCAGACCTGGACTAAAGCATCCGCCAACTCCTGGACAGTCTGTGGTGCAACGTGGCGTTGGTGGATGGAGCGAGACATGATGTCCCAGATGTGCTCAATTGGATTCAGGTCTGGGGAACGGGCGGGCCAGTCCATAGCATCAATGCCTTCCTCTTGCAGGAACTGCTGACACACTCCAGCCACATGAGGTCTAGCATTGTCTTGTATTAGGAGGAACCCAGGGCCAACCGCACAAGCATATGGTCTCACAAGGGGTCTGAGGATCTCATCTCGGTACCTAATGGCAGTCAGGCTACCTCTGGCGAGCACATGGAGGGCTGTGCGGCCCCCCCAAAGAAATGCCACCCCACACCATGACTGACCCACCGCCAAACCGGTCATGCTGGAGGATGTTGCAGGCAGCAGAACGTTCTCCACGGCGTCTCCAGACTCTGTCACGTCTGTCACATGTGCTCAGTGTGAACCTGCTTCATCTGTGAAGAGCACAGGGCGCCAGTGGCGAATTTGCCAATCTTGGTGTTCTCTGGCAAATGCCAAACATCCTGCACGGTGTTGGGCTGTAAGCACAACCCCCACCTGTGGACTTCGGGCCCTCATACCACCCTCATGGAGTCTGTTTCTGACCGTTTGAGCAGACACATGCACATTTGTGGCCAGCTGGAGGTCATTTTGCAGAGCTCTGGCAGTGCTTCTCCTGCTCCTCCTTGCACAAAGGCGGAGGTACCGGTCCTGCTGCTGGGTTGTTGCCCTCCTACGGCCTCCTCCACGTCTCCTGATGTACTGGCCTGTCTCCTGGTAGCGCCTCCATGCTCTGGACACTACGCTGACAGACACAGCAAACCTTCTTGCCACAGCTCGCATTGATGTGCCATCCTGGATGAGCTGCACTACCTGAGCCACTTGTGTGGGTTGTAGACTCCGTCTCATGCTACCACTAGAGTGAAAGCACTGCCAGCATTCAAAGTGACCAAAACATCAGCCAGGAAGCATAGGAACTGAGAAGTGGTCAGTGGTCCCCACCTGCAGAACCACTCCTTTATTGGGGGTGTCTTGCTAATTGCCTATAATTTCCACCTGTTGTCTATTCCATTTGCACAACAGCATGTGAAATTTATTGTCAATCAGTGTTGCTTCCTAAGTGGACAGTTTGATTTCACAGAAGTGTGATTGACTTGGAGTTACATTGTGTTGTTTAAGTGTTCCCTTTATTTTTTTGAGCAGTGTATATATATATATATATATATATATATATACAAACACCGTTACCTATATCTAATACATTCTAATAATAGCAGATAGGCAATTGCAATATATATGTCACGACTTCCGCCGAAGTCGGTCCCTCTCCTTGTTCGGGCGACGTTCGGCGGTCGACATCACCGATCGATCAACTTTTCATTTTCCATTTGTTTTGTCTTACACACCTGGTTTCAATCCCCCAATTACTTGTTCATTATTTAACCCTCTGTTCCCCCATGTTTGTTTGTGAGTAATTGTTTATTGAATTGCGGTCCGTATTGTCTTTGTATTGGCCTTGTATTTACAACGTGTATTGTGATATATTTTGAGTAAAATTGCTTTCTTTACTCTTATCTGCTGTCCTGCGCCTGACTCATCTCACCAGCTACACACAGACGCTTTACAGAATTACTCACCAAGAATGGAGTCAGCAGGAGCAGACGCCCTCCATGTGCTGATAGAGGAGCGCGTCCAGCAGCACGCGACAATATTGCAACATCTGGGCACCGCCATGGATCGCGTGCTGCAGACGATGGATCATTGAGAGAGGAGGAGGTCGTCCAGCGCCTCCACCACCCCCACTACAGCAGGCCCCACTGTCCACCCCTCCTTCACCCGGTCCCAGCGGAATTCGGCTCGCGCTCCTGAGGGAGTATGATGGGACGGCTGCTGGATGGGTGAAGGCTTGAGCTCTACCTGGCGACCGTCCACCCGGCTTCTTCGGGACGTGAGAGCGTGTCCACCCTCTTCTCCTGCCTCTCAGGCAAAGCCCTGGAGTTGGCCAATGCCGTATGGAGTGAAGGAGACGCGGCGTTGCGGGATGGAACGACAGGTCCCTGATTGATCACAACCGGTGTAGTCTGCGAGAGGACGTCCGTCGGGAGTTGGCCTGCCGAGACACCACCCTCACGTTGGACCAGCTGGTGGACCTGTCCAGCCGGCTGGACAACCTGCTGGCTACCCGCGGACGTCCGGATCGGGGCCTGTCAGTTCCATCCCCCAGCACCTCCGCTCAGACACCCATGGAGCTGGGAGGTGCTGCACTTAGGGCGACCGGAGGAGGGGCCATTCCCTGCACCATCTGTGGCCGCAGAGGGCACACTGCTGGTCGGTGCTGGGGGGGTTCCTCAGGGAGTCGGGGCAGCAGGCAGGGCACTATCGTGTCACCCCAGGTGAGTCGGCACCAGGCTCACCCAGAGCCTCCTGTTGCTCACATGTATGTGTTAATTACATTTCCTGAGTTTTCCCCGAATTCCCAGCATAAGGTGCTCGTAGATTCAGGCGCAGCTGGGAATTTTGTTGACCGTTCATTTGCTCATAGGTTAGGGATCCCCCTTGTTCCTGTTGATATGCCCTTCCCTGTGCATGCCCTAGATAGTCGACCATTAGGGTCAGGGCTGATTAGGAAAGCCACGGCTCCACTAAGCATGGTTACGCAGGAGGGTCACAGGGAGAGAATCAGTCTCTTCCTTATTGATTCTCCTGCATTTTCCGTGGTGCTAGGCCTACCCTGGTTGGCCTGTCATGACCCCACTATTTCGTGGCAACAGAGGGCTCTCAAGGGGTGGTCACGAAAGTGCTCAGGGAGGTGTGTAGGGGTTTCCATCGGTGCGACTACGGTGGAAAGTCCAGACCAGGTCTCCAACGTGTGCATCCCCTCAGAATATGCCGATTTGACTCCCGCCTTCTGTAAGAAGAGGGCGACTAAATTACCACCCCATCGACGGGGGGATTGTGCGATAAATCTCCTGGTAGACACAGCACTTCCCAGGAGTCACGTGTATCCTCTGTCACAGGAGGAGACGGCGGCTTCGGAAAAATATGTCTCCGAATCCCTGGGGCAGGGATACATTCGGCCCTCCACTTCACCTGCCTCCTCGAGTTTATTTTTTGTGAAGAAGAAGGATGGGGGTCTGCGCCCGTGTATTGACTATCGAGGTATCAATCAGATCACTGTGAGGTACAGCTACCCGCTGCCTCTCATCGCCAGTGCGATCGAGTCAATGCACGGGGCGCGCTTCTTCACAAAATTGGATCTCAGGAGCGCTTACAACCTGGTGCGTATCCGGGAGGGGGATGAGTGGAAGACGGCATTTAGTACCACCTCAGGGCACTATGAGTACCTTGTCATGCCATACGGGTTGATGAATGCTCCATCAGTCTTCCAGGCCTTTGTTGACGAGATTTTCCGGGACCTGCACGGGCAGGGTGCAGTGGTGTATATCGACGACATTCTGATATACTCCGCTACACGAGCCGAGCATGTGTCCCTGGTGTGCAGGGTGCTTGGTCGACTGTTGGAGCATGACCTGTACATCAAGGCTGAGAAATGTCTGTTCTTCCAACAGTCCGTCTCCTTCCTAGGGTACCACTTCAGGGGTGGAGATGGAGAGTGACCGCATTTCAGCCGTGTGTAATTGGCCGACTCCCACCACGATAAAGGAAGGGCAGCGGTTTCTAGGGTTTGCCAAATACTACAGGAAGTTTATCTGGGGTTTTGGTCAGGTAGCGGCTCCCATTACCTCACTGCTGAAGGGGGGACCAGTGTGGAGGGTACTGTCACGACTTCTGCCGAAGTTGGTCCCTCTACTTGTTCGGGCGGCGTTCGGCGGTCGACGTCACCGGCCTTCTAGCCATCACCGATCCACTTTTCATTTTCCATTTGTTTTGTCTTTGTCTTACACACCTGGTTTCAAACCCCCAATTACTTGTTCATTATTTAACCTACTGTTCCCCCATGTTTGTTTGTGAGTAATTGTTTATTGTATTGCGGTCCGTATTCTGTGGCCTTGTATTTACGACGTGTATTGTGATATATTTTGAGTACAATTGCTTTCTTTACTCTTATCTGCTCTCCTGCGCCTGACTCATCTCACCAGCTACACACAGACGCTTTACAATATAGAGCTGTGAACATGATCTTAATTGATAACTAGACATGGGTATTAATTATTGCATGATAAAACTAGGCTAAAATCGAAGTTGTGGGTAGTAAGAGGCTGTAGTATTGTGCCCAACGAAATGTATCTTTTCCCTACGGAATTGGCTGATGAATTTTATACATTTGCCGCATTACAGGTTAATCTTAAAATAATAGACATTTAATAAGTGTATAAAAATATAGAGTAATATTGTTAGGGTAGACTACAATGAAAACATTTCCTTCTAGTGAGGAGAGAATAATCATGTTTGGTTTCTTTTATTTTGTAAGCCTTAAGATGGGTGACAGTGACGAAGACATTGATAAAGAGGATTTATGTAACTTCATTAGTGTTGAAAGTATGTGAATGGTAGTATGTTATTAGTGTTTTTTTTATATACTCTACTAATGCCATGTTTTAGTCCGCTGGTGAAAGCCAGTCGTGCTCTCTGGGCTATATCAGGATGTAAGGGACGTAGTGGAACATTTGAAGCAGAGGTCTGAATAGTTGAATCGGAAACGTTCTTTGACAGTTTCTGATTATTGTTGATCGGTTTTATAGTTTAGGTAACACCAGTGAATTTCGAGCAGGAAGTTAATGTATTCTAGAATGCTAATCAGTTTCCATTACGTGGAACAGTGTCCAGTAATTAAAGTAGATTGAAATAAGTATTGAATATTATGCTGATAAGACAGCACCAGCTTTTTGAAGGTTATAGATTTGTTAAACAACAGGTTTATATTTTTACAAAATTAATGCAACAGGTTGCAATGATTAGATTACTGGAAAAGGGTTATGGGTTTGCTTATTTTAGAAGGTGTCGATTCCACTTAATGGCACACTGTATTATCTGATGTGTCTTGAGTAGGATTCTTTCTTTCAGGACTGATGGAAGTCCACTACAGTATGTATGTTAAGGGAGACGTAGGAGACCACGTCTCAAACAACCTTTTAATAGATTCCTGGGATCAAATATCCCTGATTCCTTATGCTAAAGAAATGTACACTTTCTCTTCCAGGAGAATGGGGGTTGTCATTTTCTCTCTCTTTGAAATGTTTCCTGAGGCTATGGTCTAGGGAGAGCAGTTAGTGAAATTTGTCAGTTTTATAAGTATAAAGGTATCCTGAATTTGGCGGTAAAGGGAACTACCAACTTAAATAAGGCCTGGCCATTCTTGTTTGTTTTTACCATATGGTTTACCACACACACACACACCATCACGCACACACAACTTACTGGTTTTGAATATGGGTTAGTGCCGAGGTATCTTAAAGGGACACGCACACATGGAATTTTCTGAAGTCTTTCTTTTCTGAGTTTTAATTAAACACATTAATTATTTTGAATTGAAATGTCCTGGAAACTTACTGGAAACCTGGGATATGAAATGTATGAAATGTTTGACTGTTTTTCATTAGTCTAATATTGTCAAGGTTGGCTCAAGGAAGCAGGAGAGGCAGAGACAAGCGCAGGAGACAGAAAATCCGTGAACACACTTTAACCTGTTATGGCTAGGGGGCAGTATTTTCACGGCCGGATAAAAAACGTACCCGATTTAATCTGATTATTACTCCTGCCCAGAAACTAGAATATGCATATAATTATTAGCTTTGGATAGAAAACACTCCAACGTTTCTAAAACTGTTTGAATGGTGTCTGTGAGTATAACAGAACTCATTTGGCAGGCCAAAACCTGAGAAGATTCCATGCAGGAAGTGCCCTGTCTGACAATTTCTTGCCCTTGATTATCTCTATCCAATACAGGGGATCTCTGCTGTTACGTGACACTTCCTACGGCTCCCATGGGCTCTCAGAAGGCGGCAAAAAGCTGAATCGTGACTTGGCAGGCTCTGGCTGAAAAAAAGTAGCGCGTTTGGATAGTGGCTGGTCACAGTACTGTGAGACTCAGGCTCGTGCCCGAGTCGACCCCATGCTTTATTTTCTTTCGTCTTTTTACCTAAACGCAGACTCCCGGTCGGAATATTATCGCTTTTTTACGAGAAAAATGGCATAAAAATTGATTTTAAACAGCGGTTGACATGCTTCGAAGTACGGTAATGGAATATTTAGAAATCTTTTGACACGAAATGCGCCATGCTCGTGACCCTTATTTACACTTCGGATAGTGTCTTGAACGCACGAACAAAACGCCGCTATTTGGATATAACAATGGATTATTTTGAACCAAACCAACATTTGTTATTGAAGTAGCAGTCCTGGGAGTGCATTCTGACGAAGAACACCAAAGGTAATCAAACTTTTCTAATAGTAAATCGGAGTTTGGTCAGGGCTAAACTTGCTGGGTGTCTAAATAGCTAGCCGTGATGGCTGGGCTATCTACTCAGAATATTGCAAAATGTGCTTTCACCGAAAAGCTATTTTAAAATCGGACACCTCGATTGCACAAAGGAGTTCTGTATCTATAATTCTTAAAATAATTGTTATGTTTTTTGTGAACGTTTATCGTGAGTAATTTAGTAAATTCACCGGAGGTTTGCGGGGGGTATGCTAGTTCTGAATGTCACATGCTAATGTAAAAAGCTGGTTTTTGATATAAATATGAACTTGATTGAACAAAACATGCATGTATTGTATAACATAATGTCCTAGGTGTGTCATCTGATGAAGATCATCAAAGGTTAGTGCTGCATTTAGCTGTGGTTTTGTTTTTTGTGACATTATATGCTAGCTTGAAAAATGGGTGTCTGATTATTTCTGGCTGGGTGCTTTCGCTGTAAAGCTTTTTTGAAATCGGACAGTGTGGTTAGATAAAGGAGAGTCTTGTCTTTAAAATGCTGTAAAATAGTCATATGTTTGAAAAATTGAAGTTTTTGTATTTTTGAGGAATTCGCGCCACGCCTATCATTGGATTTTGGAGCAGGTGTTCCGCTAGCGGAACGTCTAGATGTAAGAGGTTAATGGGCATCCACAATGTCTGAACACGGTAGGGCAGGGCGCATACAAACAAATGCTCCAAAAACACCCCGCAGAACCACTAAGCAGGGACGCAGCCCACAAAACCTCTGCGGCAAACAAAAACACAGGCAGAGGGAAAATATACGTTCCTCAAAAGGACATCAGTCCTGACATAGACAATCACGCACAAAGCACAAACCTACCTAGCTCAACTAAATACGGCTATGAAGTTTATAGTTCATAGCCATTTTTGTGATCCGGATCAACGGGAAGAAGGAGAGGGCGTTGCTTTTGACTACTTTCCTATGACCGTATGTGTACAATTGTTTTCTTTATGGTGTTATCATGGTTAGTGATTGTAATTCCATTTAGTTATTTGAAATTTTGTTTTATATTTTAACCAATAGTAGTGTTTTTTTTTTACACATTACTCACATTGTGAGCCGTGTCAAAATGGGGGAATTACCAGTCCTCTGAGGTTTTGGATTGAAGTTTACACACCTCAAGTGATATGTAAAGGAAAGGGAAAGGGGGATACCTAGTCAGTTGTACAACTGAATGCCTTTAACTGAAATGTGTCTTCTGCATTTAACCCAACCCCTCTGAATCAGAGAGGGGCTGCCTTATTCGACATCCAAGTCTTAGGTGCCCAGGGAACAGTGTGAACAGCCTTGCTCAGGGGCATATCGACAGATTTTTACCTTGTCAGCTCGGGGATTCGATGCAGCAACCTTTCTGTTACTGGCCCAACACTAATGTAGGAGTGTATTGAGTGATATGTAGAAGTGTATCGAGTGGCATATGAAGGAGTTTATTGTCATGTTGCTTGTTCTGTTTTGATACAAATCTCCCAGATTGTGTCTACTGGATTGTTGGGATTTCTCCCGATGGGTTAGAGGTCTAACTTCCTGATCCTGTGGCTCTGCGATGAAGTTGACAGTGTCATGGGGAGTGTAAGCCAATTTTTAAAAATTGTTTCAACAGAATGTGTTGTTATTCTCTTTGACATATGTTTAGAAATTGGTATTAAGAATAATTGGTAAAAGTAATAATTTGTCATACGGTCAACGCTTGTCTGGATTTCCTGAATCAGAAATGAATTGAACTAAACTGTTGTTCTGATTTGTCCTCTCTCGAGGTTAACATGAAAGGTGACGTCAGATGGTGTCTTGATGCATGGCAGTGATAATTCGGCCGAGAATGGTGTGAACCTCAAAAGCCCTCTAAGCGGCTGAAGAAGGACAAAGGCGTCCACGTGGAGTGAGCATGGAGAGAGATCTGTTCCAAACTTCTCTCATGTTTACATTTACATTTAAGTCATTTAGCAGACGCTCTTATCCAGAGCGACTTACAAATTGGTGGATTCACCTTATGATATCCAGTGGAACAACAACTTTACAATAGTGCATCTACATCTTTTAAGGGGGGGGGGGGTAGAAGGATTACTTTATCCTATCCTAGGTATTCCTTAAAGAGGTGGGGTTTCAGGTGTCTCCGGAAGGTGGTGATTGACTCCGCTGTCCTGGCGTCGTGAGGGAGCTTGTTCCACCATTGGGGTGCCAGAGCAGCGAACAGTTTTGACTGGGCTGAGCGAGAACTGTGCTTCCTCAGAGGTAGGGAGGCGAGCAGGCCAGAGGTGGATGAACGCAGTGCCCTTGTTTGGGTGTAGGGCCTGATCAGAGCCTGAAGGTACGGAGGTGCCGTTCCCCTCACAGCTCTGTAGGCAAGCACCATGGTCTTGTAGCGGATGCGAGCTTCAACAGGAGGCCAGTGGAGAGAGTGGAGGAGCGGGGTGACGTGAGAGAACTTGGGAAGGTTGAACACCAGACGGGCTGCGGCGTTCTGGATGAGTTGTAGGGGTTTAATGGCACAGGCAGGGAGCCCAGCCAACAGCGAGTTGCAGTAATCCAGACGAGAGATGACAAGTGCCTGGATTAGGACCTGCGCCGCTTCCTGTGTGAGGCAGGGTCGTACTCTGCGAATGTTGTAGAGCATGAACCTACTGGATCGGGTCACCGCCTTGATGTTAGTAGAGAACGACAGGGTGTTGTCCAGGGTCACGCCAAGGTTCTTAGCACTCTGGGAGGAGGACACAATGGAGTTGTCAACCGTGATGGCGAGATCATGGAACGGGCAGTTCTTCCCCAGGAGGAAGAGCAGCTCCGTCTTGCCGAGGTTCAGCTTGAGGTGGTGATCCGTCATCCACACTGATATGTCTGCCAGACATGCAGAGATGCGATTCGCCACCTGGTTATCAGAAGGGGGAAAGGAGAAGATTAATTGTGTGTCGTCTGCATAGCAATGATAGGAGAGACCATGTGAGGATATGACAGAGCCAAGTGACTTGGTGTATAGCGAGAATAGGAGAGGGCCTAGAACAGAGCCCTGGGGGACACCAGTGGTGAGAGCACGTGGTGCGGAGACAGATTCTCGCCACGCCACCTGGTAGGAGCGACCTGTCAGGTAGGACGCAATCCAAGCGTCGGCCGCGCCGGAGATGCCCAACTCGGAGAGGGTGGAGAGGAGGATCTGATGGTTCACCGTATCGAAGGCAGCACATAGGTCTAGGAGGATGAGAGCAGAGGAGAGAGAGTTAGCTTTAGCAGTGCGGAGAGCCTCCGTGACACAGAGAAGAGCAGTCTCAGTTGAATGACCAGTCTTGAAACCTGACTGATTTGGATCAAGGAGGTTGTTCTGAGAGAGATAGCAGGATTTGGGTTTTTGATTATGATTTGGAAACTGAATGATTTTTATTATGTTAATAACTAAAGTCGTGGCCAAAAGTTTTGAGAATGACACGAATATACATTTTCACAAAGTCTGCTGCCTCAGTTTGTATGATGGCAATTTGCATATACTCCAGAATGTTATGAAGAGTGATCAGATGAATTGCAATTAATTGCAAAGTCCCTCAAGCGGGCAGGTTGTTGGGCGGCCGGCCGTCACAAGACGCGAGATTTTATCTGGAGAGAGAGGGGAGAAAGAGGTCAAAGCACAGGGTAGGGCAGTGTGAGCAGGACCAGCGGTGTCGTTTGACTTAGCAAACGAGGATCGGATGTCGTCAACCTTCTTTTCAAAATGGTTGACGAAGTCATCCGCAGAGAGGGAGGAGGGGGGGGAGGGGGAGGAGGATTCAGGAGGGAGGAGAAGGTGGCAAAGAGCTTCCTAGGGTTAGAGGCAGATGCTTGGAATTTAGAGTGGTAGAAAGTGGCTTTAGCAGCAGAGACAGAAGAGGAAAATGTAGAGAGGAGGGAGTGAAAGGACGCCAGGTCCGCAGGGAGGCGAGTTTTCCTCCATTTCCGCTCGGGTGCCCGGAACACTGTTCTGTGAGCTCGCAATGAGTCGTCGAGCCACGGAGCAGGAGGGGAGGACCGAGCCGGCCTGGAGGATAGGGGACATAGAGAATCAAAGGATGCAGAAAGGGAGGAGAGGAGGGTTGAGGAGGCAGAATCAGGGGATAGGTTGGAGAAGGTTTGAGCAGAGGGAAGAGATGATAGGATGGAAGATGAGAGGGTAGCGGGAGAGAGAGAGCGAAGGTTGGGACGGCGCAATACCATCCGAGTAGGGGCAGAGTGAGAAGTGTTGGATGAGAGCGAGAGGGAAAAGGATACAAGGTAGTGGTCGGAGACTTGGAGGGGAGTTGCAATGAGATTAGTGGACGAACAGCATCTAGTAAAGATGAGGTCAAGCGTATTGCCTGCCTTGTGAGTAGGGGGGGAAGGTGAGAGGGTGAGGTCAAAAGAGGAGAGGAGTGGAAAGAAGGAGAAAGAGAGGAATGAGTCAAAGGTAGACGTGGGGAGGTTAAAGTCACCCAGAACTGTGAGAGGTGAGCCATCCTCAGGAAAGGAACTTATCAAGACGTCAAGCTCATTGATGAACTCTCCAAGGGAACCTGGAGGGCGATAAATGATAAGGATGTTAAGCTTGAAAGGGCTGGTAACTGTGACAGCATGGAATTCAAATGAGGAGATAGACAGATGGGTCAGGGGAGAAAGAGAGAATGTCCACTTGGGAGAGATGAGGATTCCAGTGCCACCACCCCGCTGGCCAGATGCTCTCGGGGTATGCGAGAACACGTGGGCAGACGAGGAGAGAGCAGTAGGAGTAGCAGTGTTATCTGTGGTAATCCATGTTTCCGTCAGTGCCAAGAAGTCGAGGTGCTGGAGGGTAGCATAGGCTGAGATGAACTCTGCCTTGTTGGCCGCAGACCGGCAGTTCCAGAGGCTGCCGGAGACCTGGAACTCCACGTGGGTCGTGCGCGCTGGGACCACCAGGTTAGAGTGGCAGCGGCCACGCGGTGTGAAGCGTTTGTGTGGCCTGTGCAGAGGGGAGAGAACAGGGATAGACAGACACATAGTTGACAGGCTACAGAAGAGGCTACGCTAATGCAAAGGAGATTGGAATGACAAGTGGACTACACTTCTCGAATGTTCAGAAAGTTAAGCTTACGTTGCAAAAAATGTTATTGACTAAAATGACGAAGATGATACAGTACTGCTGGCTGGTGAAGTAGGCTAGCTAGCAGTGGCTGCGTTGTTGACTTTGTTTGAACGTGTAGCTGGCTAGGTAACCTCGATAGTTTCAGTACTACACCTTATCATGATACAAAAGCAACTATGTAGCTAGCTAACATAGCACTAATCAAGACGTTCCTTTGTAATGTATTTAGTTTCTACAATTCTGCTCGTCGGTAATAGTTGGCTAGGTTTGGAAAAATGGCGTCGCGGGGGACGAAAATAGCTGGCTAGCTAACCTCGATAATTACTCTAAACTACACAATTATCAAACTATGACAAAGACAACTAACACTGCACTAGTCAAATCGTTCCGTTGTAATGTATTAGTTTCTACAGTGCTGCTAGTCAGTAAAGGTTGGCTAGCTAGCAGTGGGTTTGATGATGACTAGGTGTGTTGACTAAGTCTGGAGTCTGGACAACGGCGTCGCGTCGCGGCTGGCTAGCTAACCTTGATAATTACTCTAAACTACACAATTATCTTAGATACAAAGACAGCAAAGACAGCTATGTAGCTAGCTAGCACTACACTAATCAAGTCGTTCCGTTGTAATGTAATAGTTTCTACAGTGCTGCTAGTCAGTAAAGGTTGGCTAGCTAGCAGTGGGTTTGATGATGACTAGGTGTGTTGACTAAGTCTGGAGTCTGGACAACGGCGTCGCGGCTGGCTAGCTAACCTCGATAATTACTCTAAACTACACAATTATCTTAGATACAAAGACAGCTATGTAGCTAGCTAGCACTACACTAATCAAGTCGTGCCGTTGTAATGTAATAGTTTCTACAGTGCTGCTAGTCGGTAGAAGTTGGCTAGGTAGCAGTGTTGACTAAGAAAGGAGGACGAAAACAGCTGGCTGGCTAGCTAACCTCGATAATTACTCTAAACTACACAATTATCTTTGATACAAAGACGGCTATGTAGCTAGCTAAGAAAAAATTGCTCAGATCAAACAAATCAAACCGTTGTAATGTAATGAAATGTAATATTACCTGTGGAGCGAAGCGGCCCAGGTGAGACATTGAAATTGGGACATTATCACGGGCCATCCACTTTGAACCTATCTGAAGAAGAACCAATGAAGAGACGCCAGAAGATTGAGTGCCTGAAGGGGGACTTGGTCAACCGTGCCCATAATTGATTTAGACTTATTTTAGGGTATCCGGTTGATTAAGATTAAGAATGCATTAAGATAATGTTTTTTTTTTTAACTAAGCAAGTCAGTTAAGAACAAATTCTTATTTACAATGACGGCCTACCAGGGAACAGTGGGTTAACTGCCTTCGGGGATTCGATCCAGCAACCTTTTGGTTACAGGCCCAACACTCTAACCACTAGGCTACCTAGCGCCCCTGATCTTTAATTAAAATTGTGATAAGAAAGTTAATACTAGAATTATAGGATAATTATACTGTATGTTAATATAATTGTACATTCTGCCATTGTCGATGTGTTAAATTGTGGGTTTTAACATTGAGTGAGAGAACCAATGTGAATCACTGAAGAATGTCATTCTCAATTTTGGTTGAATAATTAATTGGGTTTTTGATTATGATTTGGAAACTGAATGATTTTTAGTATGTTAATAACTACAGTCGTGGCCAAAAGTTTTGAGAATGACACAAATATACATTTTCACAAAGTCTGCTGCCTCAGTTTGTATGATGGCAATTTGCATATACTCCAGAATGTTATGAAGAGTGATCAGATGAATTGCAATTAATTGCAAAGTCCCTCTTTGCCATGCAAATGAACTGAATCCCCCAAAAAACATTTCCACTGCATTTCAGCCCTGCCACAAATGGACCAGCTGACATGTCAGTGATTCTCAGATTGATTGATCTCCAGCCTTGTCCTCGTCAACACTCACACCTGTGTTAACGAGGACAAGGCTGGAGATCAATCTGTCATGCTGATTGAGTTCGAATAACAGACTGGAATCATTGTTCTTCCTCTGTCTACCATGGTTACATGCATGGAAACACGTGCCGTCATTATTGCTTTGCACAAAAAGGCCTTCACAGGCAAGGATATTGCTGCCATTAAGATTGCACCTAAATCAACCATTTAACGGATCATCAAGAACTTTAAGGAGAGCGGTTCAATTGTTGTGAAGAAGGCTTCAGGGTGCCCAAGAAAGTCCAGCAAGCGCCAGGAACGTCTCCTAAAGTTGATTCAGCTGCGGGATCGGGGCACCACCAGTACAGCGCTTGCGCAGGAATGGCAGCAGGCAGGTGTGAGTGCATCTGTACGCACAGTGAGGCAAAGACTTTTGGAGGATGGCCTGGTGTCAAGAAGGGCAGCAAAGAAGCCACTTCTCTCCAGGAAAAACATCAGGGACAGACTGATATTCTGCAAAAGGTACAGGGATTGGACTGCTGAGGACTGGGGTAAAGTCATTTTCTCTGATGAATCCCCTTTCCGATTGTTTGGCGCATCTGGAAAAAAGCTTGTCCGGAGAAGACAAGGTGAGTGCTACCATCAGACCTGTGTCATGCCAACAGTAAAGCATCCTGAGACCATTCATGTGTGGGGTTGCTTCTCAGCCAAGGGAGTGGGCTCACTCACAATTTTGCCTAAGAACACAGCCATGAATTAAGAATGGTACCAACACATCCTCCGAGAGCAACTTCTCCCAACCATCCAGGAACAGTTTGGTGACGAACAATGCCTTTTCCAGCATGATGGAGCACCTTGCCATAATGCAAAAGTGATATCTAAGTGGCTCGGGGAACAAAACATCAATATTTTGGGTCCATGGCCAGGAAACTCCCCAGACCTTAATCCCATTGAGAACTTGTGGTCAATCCTCAAGAGGCGGGTGGACAAACAAAAACCCACAAATTCTGACAAACTCCAAGCATTGATTATGCAAGAATGGGCTGCCATCAGTCAGGATGTGGCCCAGAAGTTAATTGACAGCATGCCAGGGTGGATTGCAGAGGTCTTGAAAAAGAAGGGTCAACACTGCAAATATTAACTCTTTGCATCAACTTAATGTAATTGTCAATAAAAGCCTTTGACACTTGTAATTATACTTCTGTATTCCATAATAACATCTGACAAAAATATCTAAAGACACTGAGGCAGCAGACTTTGTGAAAATGTATATTTGTGTCATTCTTAACTTTTGGCCACGACTGTATGAGTGAAGCAATTCATGTATTAGGGATTGATTGTTTTGATTTGTTGATGTACTAATTGTGACATGGGTAAAGAAGTTGTGTGAACTAAAGATATTGACACTATTCTCAGCATGCCCTGGTGAATGGAGAGGGTGAACTCTGATCCTGAGAATGAAACTGATCCTAATCTATTTGACTTATATCCATTACCAAAGTACATTTTCGATGACAATGATACAACTCTGGAATTGTAGCAGGTATGGTGCTAATGGCACACATAGTCCATAGGCGTTGCCTTATAAATAGTGGAATCATGATGCTTGTCCTGGGTCATGTTCATTAGGCACCAACGCAATACATTTTACTTAAAGCGGGAGTTACCACCTGGATTTGTCCAATAAGATATGCTAATTTTAGTTTCTGGGATGGAAATAGTTATTTCCACTATGCTGACCAAAGGGAGAATGATCAGTATCAACATAATAATTAGTTTCGTAGATGAAAATTGTACTCTGATTTAGAATGCTGAGGATTTCTTAAGCCTGTCCGCATGCTCTGCGGTGTCCACCAGGTTCTAAATCCAGCTGGCTGAACCACCAAACACCCTACCCAACCGCTCTGATGCGTCCGCATGGTCCTAAAGCACACCGATGCCGCTTTGGTATCACAATAGGGGGGGGAGTTGTGCCCCTGACTCAGGCACTTTTCTGCACAACACTTGCATTTGGTTAGCCTGTAGCCTAAATACTGCCATTCTACTGAAGATGCCATTCTGCTGAAGAAATGAATGTTCTCCTTTGCAGCACTAACTGCATGCTCTAAAGGGGGAGCTTATTTTTATCTTTACATAGTTGAATGTGCTGACAACAAAATCACACAAAAATAATCAATGAAAATCCAATTTATCAACCCATGGAGGTCTGGATTTGGAGTCACACTCAAAATTAAAGTGGAAAACCACATTACAGGCTGATCCAACTTTGATGTAATGTCCTTAAAACAAGTCAAAATGAGGCTCAGTAGTTTGTGGCCTCCACGTGCCTGTATGACCTCCCTTCAACGCCTGGGCATGCTCCTGCTGAGGTGGCGGATGGTCTCCTGAGGGATCTCCTCCCAGACCTGGACTAAAGCATCCGCCAACTCCTGGACAGTCTGTGGTGCAACTTGGCGTTGGTGGATGGAGCGAGACATGATGTCCCAGATGTGCTCAATTGGAATCAGGTCTGGGGAACGGGCGGGCCAGTCCATAGCATCAATGCCTTCCTCTTGCAGGAACTGCTGACACACTCCAGCCACATGAGGTCTAGCATTGTCTTGCATTAGGAGGAACCCAGGGCCAACCGCAACAGCATATGGTCTCACAAGGGGTCTGAGGATATCATCTCGGTACCTAATAGCAGTCAGGCTACCTCTGGTGAGCACATGGAGGGCTGTGCGGCCCCCCAAAGAAATGCCACCCCACACCATGACTGACCCACCGCCAAACCGGTCATGCTGGAGGATGTTGCAGGCAGCAGAACGTTCTCCATGGCGTCTCCAGACTTTGTCACGTCTGTCACATGTGCTCAGTGTGAACCTGCTTTCATCTGTGAAGAGCACAGGGCGCCAGTGGCGAATTTGCCAATCTTGGTGTTCTCTGGCAAATGCCAAACGTCCTGCATGGTGTTGGGCTGTAAGCACAACTCCCACCTGTGGACGTCGGGCCCTCATACCACCCTCATGGAGTCTGTTTCTGACCGTTTGAGCAGACACATGCACATTTGTGGCCTGCTGGAGGTCATTTTGCAGGGCTCTGGCAGTGCTCCTCCTGCTCCTCCTTGCACAAAGGCGGAGGTAGCGGTCCTGCTGCTGGGTTGTTGCCCTCCTACGGCCTCCTCCACATCTTCTGATGTACTGGCCTGTCTCCTGGTAGCGCCTCCATGCTCTGGACACTACGCTGACAGACACAGCAAACCTTCTTGCCACAGCTCGCATTGATATGCCATCCTGGATGAGCTGCACTACCTGAGCCACTTGTGTGGGTTGTAGACTCCGTCTCATGCTACCACTAGAGTGAAAGCACCGCCAGCATTCAAAAGTGACCAAAACATCAGCCGGGAAGCATAAGAACTGAGAAGTGGTCTGTGGTCACCACCTGCCGAACCACTCCTTTATTGGGGGTGTCTTGCTAATTGCCTATAATTTCCACCTGTTGTCTATTCCATTTGCACAACAGCATGTGAAATTTATTGTCATCAGTGTTGCTATATATATATATATATATATATATATATATATATATATATATATGTATATGTGTGTATATATATATATTGTAATGTTTACATAGTCAATTTTGTGTGGCTTTGGTAACTAGTGACAACCACACCTATTTTGATCAAATGACGATGTTTGCGGCTCATATTGAGGTCACGTGGATACATTTGGGTTCCACCATATCTTGGCTAGTAACGTTAGCTAGTCTTTTCGGGCTGTCCGACTTTTACTTTACCTCCTGCAAAATGTCCAAACTACAGTTGTTGAATGTGTTTCTTACCAAGCGACTAACTGCGGCTGCTGTGGAGATATATGTGGAAGTGGAAAAAACCATAATAGAATACGATAACGAAATTTCCAGTTCGAAGGAGGAGATCAAGCGTTTACGGCGGCTGCTGGATTTGGTTTTCAATCCCGAGATAAAATTACATCGAGCAGGTTTGTAGCAACTACTGTGCAGAGTCACGATTTGAAACGTGTAACATGGAATTAGAAAACTAACAGTAATTTAATAGGATACATGTATTAGGCCACGGTCCACCGCTTCTTCAATGGGGGGCAAGTGTAATAAAGATAATCTAACGTTTTACCTAATGATATATAAGGAGGGCATTTGCACAACATGCCTCACAACAGCACTGACAAAACAGGAAATGCCCTGACCATGACCTGACGGCCAGTTTCGCATAACATCTTGTGACTACAGACACATAGACATGGGTCAGCAGAAACACACATACACACACACACACAAGCACCCATCCCTGAGGGCTGGGTGACAAGAACAAAGAACACTGTCAAAGACCAATGAGGAGTCGACACCACCCAAGGACCGGACCAGCCCACTGCTCAACGACCAGTCAGGAGAACGAATCTACCAGACTCAACCTACGTCATCACATTACAGATACAATGTATAAAATGAATACACAACATGTTTCGGGGCTCTCTCTTCGGCTAGTTCCCTAAGAGCTAAACGAACGAGTCCGTGCACGCTCAGCCAAATATCTTTGTCTCATAATAAACAGCCTTACTATATACTGAATCCACCTGTCCCAGTGTCTTGACTTGGTCTCCTTCTCAAATAACTTTCATCAACACAAGGCATCACTGAGTTTCCCAAACAATAGATGAATTTCTAAATCTTTTTGAGCTATCCACAGATTTGCAGATCACTGATTAATTACTTTATGGAAGGGAGGGATTTGGTGAGCACAAGACATTGCGAATATGTCTTTTCAACCAAAAATACGTATTTAACTCATATGGAAGGAAAAGTATTCGAACTAGGTCTTCTCCTACCTGGGGTTTGTGAATACTCTCATAGTCGTAACGAACATGGGTCAATGCATGTGCATCGAATGGTTTATTCTGGATGACTGACATGGGGTGATGTTTTGAAGCCACATCGCCCCCATATTGTAAAAATAATATTTTGGAAGCAATATAAATGCATTTATTCATGTCTGCATTTGGTTCTTGCCACGTTTATTCTATTACAAACACCTTATAGGAGAATTCCACTATTTAGGACCCTAATCTGTATATATTATGTAAATGCAATGTTGTAGAACAAGGGTCTCCAACCCTGTAACTGGAGAGCTTACACTCCAGTTGTAACTAGCTTGGTTCAGTTTATCAACCAGCTAATTATTATAATCAGGTGTACTACATTAGGTTTGTAGTGAACCTACAAGATGCTAGCACTCCAGGAACAGGTTTGGAGAGCCCTGTTATAGAAGGTCCCAAACTGAATAAATGTACTTAATTAGCCTCATTATGCAGGTCTTTAATGTTGTAAACATGAAATTGTGTCATACCTTACTTGATCTGCAAGGTTATAATGCATTTTGTTAAACTCGTGTGATATTTTCCAGCATGTAAGTTGGATCAGAAGCATACTAGCCAGGTCCACAATGTGTCCACTGTAAACTAGGGCTGGGCAATAAGGCCTAAAACTGATCTTGATTTCTTTCAAATGTATGGCTAATTCATGATATCAAAAAGCTTTGCTGTACAAATAAAGGTCAATACACTGCATTTCAAACAGTCAGGAATAATGAAATGAATTCAGGGAATGGAAAATTATACCTAGGCTAAATATAAGCCTTTGACAACCATAAGACCCACTAATAATTTCATTATTTTTTCAAAGTAGTTTAACCTGCTTTTTTGCAATAATCAATAATCTGGCTTTCAAGTCTGTCTATGAAAATGTCCTTTTTTTGTTACAAATGTTACCAGAACCATGCGCATTCACTAATAATGACCGACTTCTTGTAGCAGGCATTATAGAAACTCAACACAGGTCTCATACACAATCTATCAACTACAAGGCCACGTGCTAGTGAATAGCCAGCTAATCTTTACATATCAAGTCTAGCCATCTTGGATCTATTTGCTTGCTAACAAGGTAGAACAGTTGAACTGTTATGAATAGACCCTCCTGTCCATCTCCAACTCTTTGAACAGCAGCCTGTTCACTTTGTTTAGATGTGGATAAGAACATGCTTATTTCTCAGAATGAGAACGAGTTGCCAATTCCTTATATAAATGCATATTTTTATGATCATTGCACATTTATAAAACAGACAGCTAACACAAGTCTGTGGCTAAAATACTGCTAGCGGTATCACAATTCAGAGCACGACAAACTGAGCATACATTTTCTACCTGTTCATTGATACTCTCGTTTTTGTTGGGTCTGCTCTGTTCTACATTTTGTGAGTTGGGACATAAAAAGGGTAAGTTCTCATCTATTACAGTAAAATAATGTCTCCTAAGCATTTGTGTCCATTTGACTGATTCTGTTGAATCAAGCCTCAAATGCAAATAGTGAGTTAAACTGCTTCTTGTCAGAGAGGAAGAAGTGAATCTTTTGCCTTTGTTGTGAGTGGTAGGGGAGGGTCTTGATGTCTGTGCGAGTGGGAAAGTGCACACAGCATAGGAGGAGTGAAGGAGACTACACCAAAAAGAGACAGAACGCTCATTTAAAACAAATTTAAAAAATGGGCTACATGCATTTAGATCAATACACGAAAAACATACATTCAAATTAATTTGATATATCGCCCAGCCCTACTGTAAACACAGAGCTTCTAATCTACCAAGCAAGCGAATATTCTTTTATTTTTTTCAAACTACTACACTACCAACTTGTCTGACTACAAATACAAGGAGGCAAGGCTTATTTATTTGAATTGGAATACACAGACGAGGATCTTTAACGGATCGAGGATGAGGGAGAGAGACGAAGCAGAGGCTCAGGCAGATATTCAACTAGCAGCAGATGCTCGACTCACCATCTGGGAACTGGTGGTGTACCTGCAATGCAAAGTGAAGCCCACTGAAGGCGAGTGTCTTTGCTGTGTGGATTGGGACCTGCTTATGCCAGCCTTGGAAAATCTAGAATTGTCCAGCGACGAGATAGCGTTGTCCGACGAGCCCACCATACTATGTAATCATTGACAATTACTTTTCCAACCCTTATAAACCCAGCAGTTGTAGAAATGTTTTTCTGTGTACTGAAAATGAACTGGAAGAAGAGACCTTGACCATAGGGACCTAATGGCCAGCTGTCAATAAAGTAAGTACAGTTAGTTTGTATGTGATAAATAGACTTTACAGTATTATAGGCTATATGTCATGAGTCACCCATATGGTCATCAGTAGACCAACCTAGTGTTATTCTGCTTCCGCACAGCGAGCTGATGTTTTTATTATTTATTTTTTTAGGCAATATAGACTTGTGGCTTACAGAGTGGTCTTGGAATGGGAATTGAAAAGCGAACGACTTGGATGTAGTTAGAGACGAGTGTTACCCAGTTGTGTTGTCACCATCCGTAACAAGTACCCCTCACCCACCGGTGTCTACACTGGATTCAAGGAGGCAGATTAGTGCTTTCAGTATCCTTTTGAACAACCTTCCACCGATGGCTCATTACCTTTCCCTCCCCTCTCTATTCTCCTTTTTGCATTATTTTTTACTTTATACTGCAATTCTACTTTTAGCTGCAAATGTGTACAAGATCAAATAGTCCTTACAATACATGTAACATAGCCTTGAAAAATCCACACTTTTGGTTTCTTGTGACAAAAAAAAGACAATGCCAAATCAGTCATTTAAACATATAATTGAAAGCATTATTGATAAGCAGTATTATTTCTGTTAACTATATATAAAACATATTTATCATTGCACTTGCCTAGGTGGTAAGGGTAACGCATGGTAGATCCCTGAGGTGGAAAGTGTTGTGCGTGGGTTTGCCTGTTGTGGACTGGAGAGCAGCAATCTCAATTCTGTGATATCTACAGATTCTGATGCAGTTTTTCCATGGGTTCCAGGTTGGCTTTTGGTAGGTGAGTAGTTGATTTTGGTAAACTGGATATCTCAGCAGCCATGGGCAACCCACTAATTTCTGTGCTGCCACTGACATGAGCCTGCATATCATGGATAAATAGAACTGTATCCACCCTAGCCAGCATCCCACACTATGTATTCTACACATTAGCCTACCCAATAATAGAACCATGGCATTACTCAATACAGTGGCTTCGTGTCTACCTCCAGCTCATGTTCAATTTAGGGGTGATTTCACATTTGAAATTCTGTTCCAGGGAGCATTGGTGACATTGTATACAGAAAATGTTTTGCTTTTACAAGACCTATACATAACTGTTTCAGGATGTGATGTGAGACGCACATTCTACATGTTGTAAGCTAGCTAGATAGCTAGCTTGTTTACATCAGACAAAAAGTTCCATGTGACTCACCTGTGTATGATATTGCGTTTCACTCATGCGTTATAGACCTAACTATAGGTAGACCTAGCCAATCAAACAAATGCTACAGGATACGAATCATACAGGGGATATGTGAAAACTGCTTAAGTCATCTAATGTTGGCAAATTGTGTTTTTCAGAATGATATAACAATATTAGCGAAGCACAACATGAAAATAGCTAGATGTTTTTATATAAAGTAAACACACACTTGTGAGGCTGGCTAGGTATCAAGCAAACTTTTAGCTAACATAAGCAAAATAACAACAGATTCAGTGTCCCGCACCTTTTATCAGTGATGCTACTTTAGTTGCTAGCTAACTTTATAGCATATCTCATCTCAATTTCTGCTGGTCCTAGTCAGGTGCAGCGACATCCTTCAATGGTTGGTATAGCTGTTTTCTTAATGTGTTTTTACCAATAATTTTTCTTGTTGGTGGTTGACAGAAGTCGTCATCAGAGAAGGGCTCGCTACAAACAAGTAGGGCCAACGCACAAAGTCTGTGGATGGGCGTGTTTATGCGTCTTTGCATAACCACTAGCCAAAGCCTCAGTAATTCTGGGTCTTCCAAAGGAAGTCTGTGAAACGTTATTGGACTAGCTATGTTTTGTCACTGCAAAATGGTTTTGTTAGTCTCTTGAGTTGATTGATACTAGTCATTTGCAAACATTTCTAAAAACCTGTTTTTGCTTTGTCATTATGGGGTGTTGTGTGTAGATTGATTGTGGGGGGGACTATTTACTCCATTTTAGAATAATGCTGTAATGTAACAATGTGGAAAAAGTCAAGGGGTCTGAATTCTTACCGAATGCACTGTATATCTAGCTACAGAAATAAGGCAGATCCTGCTTGTGGTGCCTGTTTGAGTGTTTGTTTAATTGGCTACTGATTCCATGAGCACCAAGCCTCAAGCAACCACTCGTCTGATAAACAATTTCACAAATTCGTCTGTTTTTAATCTTTGCTGTGGTGTAATAAATGTTTAACACTTGTTTGTTAGGACAGCCTCTGGTATTACTTATCATTTATTTGGTGTTTACAGTGTTCCAAATTGTCAGAAAATAATCATAAGTATGTAGCTACAGTTGAAGTTGGAAGTTTACATACACTTAGGTTGGAGTCATTAAAACTCGTTTTTCAACCGCTCCACAAACGTCTTGTTAACAAACTATAGTTTTGGCAAGTCGGTTAGGACATCTACTTTGTGCATGACACAAGTAATTTTTCCAACAATTGTTTACAGACAGATTATCACATTTCCAATAGGTCAGAAGTTTACATACACTAAGTTGACTGTGCCTTTAAACAGCTTGGAAAATTCCAGAAAATGATGTCATGGCTTTAGAAGCTTCTGATAGACTAATTGACATCATCTGAGTCAATTGGAGGTGTACCTGTGGATGTATTTCAAGGCCTACCTTCAAACTCTGCCTCTTTACTTGACATTATGGGAAAATCAAAAGAAATGTTCTTCTGTACAAACAATAGTATGCAAGTATAAACACCGTGGGACCACGCAGCCGTCATACCGCTCAGGAAAGAGACGTGTTCTGTCTCCTAGAGATGAACGTACTTTGGTGTGAAAAGTGCAAATCAATCTCAGAACAACAGCAACGGACCTTGTGAAGATGCTGGAGGAAATGGGTACAAAAGTGTCTATATCCACAGTAAAACGAGTCCTATATCGACATAACCGGAAAGGCTGCTCAGCAAGGAAGAAGCCACTGCTACAAACCCTCCATAAAAAAGCCAGACTACGGTTTGCAACTGCACATTGGGACAAAGATTGTACTATTTGGAGAAATGTCCTCTGGTCTGATGAAACAAAAATATAACTATTTGGCCATAATGACCATTGTTTATGTTTGGAGGGAAAAGGGGGAGGTTTACAAGCTGAAGAATACCATCCCAACCGTGAAGCACAGGGGTGGCAGCATCCATGTTGTCGGGGTGCTTTGCTGCAGGAGGGACTGGTGCGCTTCCCAAAATAGATGTTGTCATGAGGCAGGAAAATTATGTGGATATATTGGAAGTTAAAGCTTGGTTGCAAATGGGTTTTTGATATCTCGATGATAATAATCAATACGCCTTGACTAATGCCCAAGGTTTGTAAGACAATGGGTTAAATAATTAGGCAAGGACTCAGCTTTCCGCAAAAGGTTTCTGTAGCTTTATTCAGAGAACATTCTAAGGTCAGGATAACAAAACAGTCATTATATAGTTCTTGCTTACTTACGCACATGCATTTACACACAAACTGTTGGTGACCTGCATCCCCCATTGACTTCCCACACTGTTTATCACTATCCAGCTCAGCCTGTTCCTTTCCCTCAAGGTTAGGAACCCCTTGAAGTTTTACTCCCTTTACCATCTGGCTCCTGCCCTCTACACTAATTACATACACACATTTCTTTCCCTCTCCAGTGGTTCCTGGACTTTCTGGGACTAATCAGACCAATCGATCACTACATTGATCATTACATTGATTATTCATTAACCATGCTGTATGACTAATAATTCATCATGGTTTATTGATTCATTTACCTTTATTAGATAATAATCTTATCAGTTTTGCTAATGGACAATGACCCCAAACATACTTCCAAAGTTGTGGCAAAATGGCTTAAAGACAACAAAGTCAAGGTATTGGAGTGGCCATCACAAAGCCCTGACCTCAGTCCTATAGAAAATGTGTGGGCAGAACTGAAAAAGTGTGTGCGAGCAAGGAGGCCTTCAAACTTGACTCACTTACACCAGCTCTGTCAGGAGGAATGGGCCAAAATTCACCCAACTTATTGTGGAAGGCTACCTGAAACGTTTGAACCAAGTTAAATAATTTAAAGGCAATGCTACCAAATACTAATTGAGTGTATGTTGTAAACTTCTGACCACTGGGAATGTGATGAAAGAAATAAAAGCTTAAATAAATCACTCTACTGTTATTCTGACATTTCACATTCTTAAAATAAAGTGGTGATCCTAACTGACCTAAGACATGGAATTTGTACTAGGATTAAATGTCAGGAATTGTGAAACTGAGTTTTTAAATGTTTTTGACTAAGGTGTATGTAAACTTCCGACTTCAACTGTATCTGTGTAAATTAGGCGGGTTGATCGAGGGACATGGTTAGTTTAGCTGTCTGGCTAACTGTAGGCAACATAGCGGGAACATAAAAAAATGATATTACTTTTTCGTTTGTTTAACATTTGGATGCTGAAAGTAACGTTAGCTAGCCATCAGTCAGCCGCCATCTAGGCTGGTGACAGCTGGCCTGTGGCCCTGCCCAGAAAGACCATAAGGCCTATATTGTGGGTTTTGAGGTAGACTTGATCCCCAACAGATTTTCTAAGCTATTTTCACATTCCTTCCTAGCGACGAAATGGAACATTAGTTCACAATGTTGATTCACATATTAGTGTTATTTAACATGGTAAATCATAGGAATTTGACGTTTTTAGTGTAGCATGATAGCAGGTCAAGCGTCTGAGGCTTTAAGATTCTTTGGGAGAATCCGATATAAAGGTATCCGGTTAGACTGCTCCAAACTCAAATGCACATAAGCGACAGTACTTCACTGCCAAGCGTCTATCCAATATACACTGAGTTTACAAAACATTAAGACCACCTGCTCTTTCCATGACATACAGTGCATTTGGAAAGTATTCAGACCCCTTGACTTTTCCCACATTTTGTTACGTTACAGCTTTATTTGAAATTGGATTAAATACTTAAGTATTCAGACCCTTTACTCAGTACTTTGTTGAAGGACCTTTGGCAGCAATTACAGCCTCAAGTCTTTTTGGGTATGACGCTACAAGCTTGGCACACATGTATTTGGGGAGTTTCTCCCATTTCTTCTCTGCAGATGCTCTCAAGCTCTGTCAGGTTAGATGGGGAGTGTCGCTGCACAGCTATTTTCAGGTCTCTCCAGAGATGCTAGATCGGGTTCAAGTCCGGGCTTTGGCTGGGCTGCTCAAGGACATAGACTTGTCCTGAAGCCACTCCTGCGTTGTCTTGGCTTGGCTGTGCGCTTAGGTTCGTTGTCCTGTTGGAAGGTGAACCTTCGCCCCAGTTTGAAGGTCTCTGTACTTTGCTCCGTTCATCTTTCCCTCGATCCTGACTAGTCTCCCAGTCCCTGCTGCTGAAAAACAACCCCACAGCATGATGCTGTCACCACCATGCTTTACCGTAGGGATGTTGCCAGGTTTCCTCCAGATGTGATGCTTGTCATTCAGCCCAAAGCATTCTCTTGGTTTCATCAGACCAGAGAATCTTGTTTCTCATGGTCTGAGTCCTTTAGGTGCCTTTTTGCCTACTTCAGCGGGCTGTCGTGCCTTTTTACTGAGGAGTGGCTTCCGTCTGGCCACTCTACCATAAAGTCCTAATTGGTGGAGTGCTGCAGCGATGGTTGTTCTTCTGGAAGGTTCTCCCATCTCCACAGAGGAGCTCTGAGTGACCATCAGGTTATTGGTCACCTCCCTGACCAAGGCCCTTCCATGATTGCTCCGTTTGGCCGGGCAGCCAGCTCTTGGAAGAGTCTTAGTGGTTCCAAACTTCATCCATTTAAGAATGGAGGCCACTGTGTTCTTGGGGACCTTCAATGCTGCAGAAATGTTTTGGTATCCTTCCCCGGATCTGTGCCTTGACACAATCCTGTCTCGGCGCTCTACAGACAATTCCGTTGACCTCAAGTCTTTGGTTTTTGCTCTGCCATGCACTGTCAACTGTGGGACCTTATATATACCGGTCCAAATCATGCCCAATCATTTGAATTTACCACAGGTGGACTCCAAATTGTAGAAACATCTCAAGGATGATCAATGGAAACAGGATTCCACCTGAGCTCAATTCCGAGTCTTATAGCAAAGGGTCTGAATTCTTATGTAAATAAGGTATTTCAGTTTTTTATTTAAAAATTTGCAGAAAAATCAAAACCAGTTTTTGCTCTGTCATTATGGGGTATTGTGTGAAAACATTTTGTTTATCCATTTTAGAGTAAGTCTGTAATGTAACAAAATGTGGTGAAAGTCAAGGTGTCTGAATACTTTCCAAACGCACTGTAGACTGACCAGGTGAATCCAGGTGAAAGCTATGATCCCTTATTGAAGTGGATTTAACAAGTGACATCAATCAGTGTAGATGAAGTGGAGGACACTGGTTAGAGACGTCTTGAGACAATTGAGACCTGGATTGTGTATGTGTACCACTCAGAGGGTGAATGGGCAAGACAAAATATTGAAGTGCCTTTGAACGGGGTATGGTAGTAGGTGCCAGGCACACCGGTTTGTGTCAAACTGTAACACTGCTGGGTTTTTCACGCTCAACAGTTTCCTGTGTGTTCCAAGAATGGTCCACCGCTCAAAGGACATCCAGCCAACTTGACACAACTGTGGGAAGCATTGGAGTCAACATGAGCCAACATCCCTGTGGAACGATTTCGACACCTTGTTGAGTCCATTCCCAAACCAATTGAGTCTGTTCTGAGGGCAAAAGGGGGGTGCAACTCGATATTAGGTAGGTGTTCTTAATGTTTTGTACACTCAGTGTAAATTTAACATAAGTGTACCAACTAACCATGTAAGACAATGGTTAAGGAGTTAATCATTTTGAAAGATTCTTCTTTCCTTTTCTTCAGACCTACATCTGCTCTATCTCCCAGATGAGGTTTCTCCTGAGCAGCAGCACTGTGAGCAGGAGTGGAGCCCCAGTCTGAAGCAAGAGGACCCAGAGCCCTCACAGATTAAAGAGGAACATGAAGTCTGGACCAGTCAAGGGGGAGAACAGCTTAAAGAGCTAGAGTCTGATACCAAAGAGTTAATATTCACTCCCTCTGTGGAAAATCTGGAACCACCTCAGACCTCACATCTTTTCCAAATGCAAATTGTGGTCTCACCCACCAGTACAACTAAAGAGATCAAGATGAAACCATGTCACATTGGTGAAAGCTCTTCTTGTCATGTTTGTGGTAAATGTTTTGACTGTAAATCTGGTCTGGAAAGGCATATGAGAGCTCATACTGGCGAAAAACCTTATTGCTGCAGTGAATGTGGCAAATGCTATAGTCAGATAGGAAATCTGACAGTGCATATGAGGGGACACACAGGGGAGAGATCATACAGATGCTTTTTGTGTGGAGAATACTTCATCACAGCATCCCAATTAAAATAATAATAAAATAAAATAATAAAATAAAATATAATCACTCACACGCAGGGGAGTAATATAATCCCGGGGCCATCCAAAACCAAATCTCGTTTGTGCACTGGTAACAGTCGTGAAACGAGGGAGGGACCGTATCAGTGCAAGGAATGTGTTAAATCCTTCAGGCAGAAGAGGAACCTGTTACGGCATATGAGGAATCACACAGGAGCAATTAATGCAGCAAATGCTTCAACTGGAGTGGGAAAAAAAAATATTACATGATTTACAGAGGAGGAAATGTATTTTGTGTCCACATTTTAATGCTCCAGCAACGAATTCAAAGAAGTGACATCACATCAGTGCAAGAACTTCAGAAAATGGTTTAGAAAGATTGGATTTGGATATCTTGAAAAGTAAACGAGAAACACCTTATTCACCAGAGGGAGGAAATTTGAACGTGTCATTTGTTTGGATCACTATGAGTTGACTAATGGACTTGTAGAACATTATCAAATTATTACATTATCACATTTGTTGTTTTTGGCGAGGATATTTAGGATTTGTATGCAGTCTCTAACTTTTGTGAATAAAAGTTGTACAGCTGTATTCTAGAATATGGTGTGTTTTTAAAATTGACCGTTGAAATCTAACATTTTGAACCTGGGGATGATCACATTCCCAGTCAATCCCCATCTAAATTGATCATGCGTTTCTGTTTCCTTCAAGTCAGTTTAGAACAAATGTTTATTTTCAATGAGGGCCTAGGAACAGTGGGTTAACTGCCTTATTAGGGGCAGAACGGCAGATTTTTACCTTGTCAGCTCAGGGATTTGATCTTGCAACCTTTTGGTTATTAGCCCAACGCTCTAACCACTAGGCTACCTGCCATTCAAAGTTGACCTATTTTGCATACCCCACCCTACTATGAGACATCCATGTCTTTATCACTATAAAGATAAACGGTTGAGTTTTATATAATCTGAAAGATTACAGTGTTGTCAAACTATTTTAATGATCTATTAAAAAATGTTTTTGAATAAAATGTTTTTTTCATATATATATATATATATACATATATATATATATATATATATATATATATATATATATATATATATATATATATATATATATATATATATATATATATTACACATACATTCAGTTGAAGTTGGAAGTTTACATACGCCTTAGCCAAATACATTTAAACTCAGTTTTTCACAATTCCTGACATTTAATCCTAGTAAATATTCCCTGTTTTAGGTCAGTTAGGATCACCAGTTTATTTGAAGAATGTAAAATATCAGAATAATAGTAGAGAGAGTGATTTATTTCAGCTTTTATTTATTTTATCACATTCCCAGTGGGTCAGAAGTTTACATACACTCAATTAGTATTTGGTAGCGTTGCCTTTAAATTGTTTAACTTGGTTCAAATGTTTCTGGTAGCCTTCCACAAGCTTCCCACAATAAGTTGGTTGAATTTTGGCCCATTCCTCCTGACAGAGCTGTTGTAACTGAGTCAGGATTGTAGGCCTCTTTGCTCGCACATGCTTTTTCAGTTCTGCCCCCAAATTTTCTATAGGATTGAGGTCAGGGCTTTGTGATGGCCACTCCAATACCTTGACTTTGTTGTCCTTAAGCCATTTTGCCACAACTTTGGAAGTGTGCTTGGGGTCATTGTCCATTTGGAAGACCCATTTGCGACCAAGCTTTAACTTCCTGACTGATGTTGCTTCAATATATCCACAATATTTTCCTTCTTCATGATGCCATCTATTTTGTGAAGTGCACCAGTCCCTCTTGCAGCAAAGCACCCCCACAACATGATGCTGCCACCCCCGTGCTTCACGGTTGGGATGGTTTTCTTCGGCTTGCAAGCCTCCCCCTTTTCCCTTCAAACATATGGATGATCATTATGGCCAAACACTTCTATTTTTGTTTCATCAGACTAGAGGACATTTCTCCAAAAAGTACGATCTTTGTCCCAATGTGCAGTTGCAAACCATAGTCTGGCTTTTTTTATGGCGGTTTTGGAGCAGTGGCTTCTTCCTTGCTGAGCGGCCTTATGTCGATATAGGGCTCGTTTTACTGTGGATATAGATCCTTTTGTACCTGTTTCCTCCAGCATCTTCACAAGGTCCTTTGCTGTTGTTCTGGGATTGATTTGCACTTTTCGCACCAAAGTACGTTAATTTCTAGGAGACAGAACGCGTCTCCTTCCTGAGTGGTATAACGGCTGCGTGGTCCCAATGTGTTTATACTTGCGTACTATTGTTTGTACAGATGAATGTGGTACCTTCAGGCGTTTGGAAATTGCTCCCAAGGATGAACCAGACTTGTGGAGGTCCAAATGTTTTTTTCTGAGGACTTGGCTGATTTCTTTTGATTTTCCCATGATGCCAAGCAAAGAGGCACTGAGTTCGAAGCTTGGCCTTGAAATACATCCACAGGTACACCTCCAATTGACTCAAATGATGTTAATTAGCCTATCAGAAGCTTCTAAAGTCATGACATCATTTTCTGGAATTTTCCAAGCTGTTTAAAGGCACAGTCAACTTAGTGTATGTAAACTTCTGACCCACTGGAATTGTGATACAGTGAATTATAAGTGAAATTATCTGTCTGTAAACAATTGTTAAAAAAATTACTTGTCATGCACAAAGTAGATGTCCTAAGTGGTTGAAACAGTTAGGTTGGAGTCATTAAAACACGTTTATGTAAACTTCCGACTTCAAGTGTATATACTACCGTTCAAAAGTTTGGGGTCTCTTCGATATGTCCTTGTTTTTGAAAGGGAAGCAAAAAAATTGTCCATTGAAATAACATCAAATTGATCAGAAATATAGTGTAGACATTGTTAATGTTGTAAATTACTGTTGTAGCTGGAACCAGCAGACTTTGAATGGAATATCTACATAGACGTACAGAGGCCCGTTATCTGCAACCATCACTCTTGTGTTCCAATGGCACGTCGTGTAAGCGTATCCAAGTTTATATATATTTTTTTTTACTTGTTCTCAACTGGCCTACCTGGTTTAAAAAAGGTGGAGAAAAAAACAATTTAAAAGGCTAATTGATCATTAGAATACCCTTTTGCAATTATGTTAGCACAGCTGAAAACTGTTGTCCTGATTGAAGGAGCAATAAAACTGGCCTTTAGACTATTTGAGTATCTGGAGCGTCAGCATATGTGGGTTCGATTACAGGCTCAAAATGACCAGAAGCAAAGACCTTTCTTCTGAAACTCGTCAGTCTATTCTTGTTCTGAGAAATGAAGGCTATTCCATGCGAGACATTGCCAAGAAACTGAAGATCTCGTACAACGCTGTGTACGACTCCCTTCACAGAACAGAGAAAACTGGCTCTAACCAGAATAGAAAGAGGAGTGGGAGGCCTCGGTGCACAACTGAGCAAGAGGACAAGTACATTAGAGTGTCTAGTTTGAGAAACAGACAGACGCCTCACAAGTCCTCAACTGGCAGCTTCTTAAATAGTACCCGCAAACACCAGTCTCAACAGCAACAGTGAAGAAGCAACTCCGGGATGCTGGCCTTCTAGGCAGAGTTGCAAAGAAAAAGCCATATCTCAGACTGGCCAATAAAAAGAAAAGATTAAGATGGGCAAAAGAACACAGACACAGGACAGAGGAACTCTGCCTAAAAGGCCAGCATCCCGGAGTCGCCTCTTCACTGTTGACGTTGAGACTGGTGTTTTGCGGGTACTATTTAATGAAGCTGCCAGTTGAGTCATTTACAACATTAACAATGTCTTTCTGATCAATTTGATGTTATTTTAATGGACAAAAAAATGTTTTTTCTTTCAAAAACAAGGACATTTCTACAAACTTTTCAACGGTAGTGTGTATATATACAAAAGTATGTGGAAACACCTTCAAATTGGTGGATTTGGCTATTTCAACAACACCCGTTGCTGATAGGTGTATACAATCGAGCACACAGCCATGCAATCTCCATAGACAAACATTGGCAGTAGAATGCCGTTACTAAAGAGCTCAATGACTTTCAATGTGGTACCTTAATAGGATGCCACCTTTCCAACAAGTCAGTTTGTCAAATTTCTGCCCTGCTAGAGCTGTCAACTGTAAGTGCTGTTATTGTGAAGTGGAAACGTCTAGGAGCAACAACGTCTCAGATGTGAAGTGGTAGGCCACACAAGCTCACAGACAGAACGGGACCGCTGAGTTCTGAAGCGCTTAAAAATAGTCTGTCCTCGGTTGCAACACTCACTACCAACTTCCAAACTGCCTCTGGAAGCAGCGTTAGCACAAGAACTGTTAGTCAGGAGCTTCATGAAATGGGTTTCCGTGGTTGATCAGCCGTACACAAGCATAAGATCGCCACAATTGGACTCTGGAGCAGTGGAAGTGATAAATCCCACTTCACCATCTGGCAGTCCGGCAGACTAATCTGGATTTGGTGGATGCCAGGAGAAGGCTACCTGCCCCAATGCATAGTGCCAACTGTAAAGTTTGGTGGAGGAGGAATAATGGTCTGGGTTTTTCATGGTTCGGGCTAGGCCCCTTTATTTTCAGTGAAGGGACATCTTAATGCTACAGCATACAATGACATTCTAGACGATTCTGTGCTTCCAACTTTTTTGCAACAGTTTGGGGAAGGCCCTTTCCTGTTTCAGCATGACAATGCCCCTGTGCACAAAGCAAGGTCCATACAGAAATGGTTTGTCGAGATCAGTGTGGAATATCTCGACTGGCCTGCACAGAGCCCTGATCTCAACCCCATCGAACACCTTTGGGATGAATTGGAATGGTGACTGCGAGCCAGGCCTAATTGCCCAACATCAGTGCCCGACCTCACGGATGCTTGTGGCTGAATGGAAGCAAGACCCTGCAGTAATGTTCCAACATCTAGTGGAAAACCTTCCCAGAAAAGGCGAGACCAACTCCATATTAATGCACATGATTTTGGAATGAGATGTTCGACGAGCAAAAATAAATGCATACATACAGTACGCACACTGAACACAAATATAAACGCAACATGTAAAGTGTTGGTCCCATGTTTCATAAGCTGAAATAAAGATCCAAGAAATGTTCTATATGTAGAAAAAGTTTATTTCTCAAATTTTGTGCACAAATTTGTTTAAATCCCTGTCAGTGAGCATTTTTCTTTTGCCAAGATACTCCATCCACCTGACAGGTATGGTATATCAAGAAGCTGATTAAACAGCATGATCATTACATAGGTGCACCTTGTGCTGGGGACAATAAAAGGCCACTCTAAAATGGACAGTTTTGTCACACAACACAGTGCCAAATATGTCTTAAGTTTTGAAGGAGCGTGCAATTGGCATGCTGACTGCAAGAATGTCCACCAGAGCTGTTGCCAGACAATTGAAAGTTAATTTCTCTACCATAAGCCGCCTCCAATGTCGTTTTAGAGAATTCGGCAGTGCATCCAACCGCAGACCACGTGTATGGTGTTGTGTGGGGGAGTGGTTTGCTGATGTCAAAGTTGTAAACAGAGTTCCCCTGTGTTAATGGGGTTATTGTATGGGCAGGCATAAGCTGCAGAAAACGAACACAATTGCATTTTATTGATTGCAATTTGAATGCACAGAGATATCATGAAGAGATCGTGAGACCTATTGTCATGCCATTCATCCACCGCCATCTCCTCATGTTTCAGCATAATAATGCATGGCCCCATGTTGCAAGGATCTGTATACAATTCTTGGAAGCTGGAAATGTCCCAGTTCTTGCATGGCCTGCATACTCACCAGACATGTCACCCATTGAGCATTTTTGGTGTACTCTGGGTCGACGTGTACAACAGCGCGTTTCAGTTCCTGCCAATATCTAGCAACTTTGCACAGGCATTGAAGAGGAGTGGGACAACATTCCGCAGGCCACAATCAACAGCCTGATCAAGGAGAGGTGTCGTGCTGCATGAGGCTATCTGCATTGTGTCCCACCCAGTACCCGCCAACCCCTCTTTTACACTACTGCTACTCTGTTCATCATATATGCATAGTCACTTTAACCATATCTACATACTACCTCAATCAGCATGACTAACCGGTGTCTGTATGTAGCCTCGCTACTTTGATAGCCTCGCTACTGTATATAGCCTGTCTTTTTACTGTTGTTTTATTTCTTTACCTACCTATTGTTCACCTAATACCTTTTTTACATTATTTGAGGTGTTTGTGTGTCATGTTTTGGCTGATAAATATACTAAAATGTGATTACTAATAATTACAGATTATTAATCTGGTTTCCGAGTTGGTCATGGTTGCACCTCAGCCACGCTCAAGGTCCTAAATAATATCATAACCGCCATCGATAAGACAGTATTGTGCAGCCGTCTTCATCGATCTGGCCAAGGCTTTCGACTCTGTCAATCACCGCATTCTTATCGGCAGACTCAATAGCCTTGGTTTCTCAAATGACTGCCTCGCCTGGTTCACCAACTACTTCTCAGATAGAGTTCAGTGTGTCAAATCGGAGGGCCTGTTGTCCGGACCTCTGAGTGTGCCACAGGGTTCAATTCTCGGGCCAACTCTTTTCTCTGTATATATCAATGATGTCGCTCTTGCTGCTGGTGATTCTCTGATCCACCTCTATGCAGACGACACCATTCTGTATACATTTGGCCCTTCTTTGGACACTGTGTTAACAAACCTCCAAATGAGCTTCAATGTCGTACAACACTCCTTCCGTGGCCACCAACTGCTTTTTAAATGCTAGTAAAACCAATTGTTGCCCCCCACCCGCCCATTCGACTAGCATCACGATCCTGGACAGTTCTGACTTAGAATATGTGGACAACTACAAATACCTAGGCGTCTGGTTAGACTGTAAACTCTCCTTCCAGACTCATATTAAACATCTCCAATCCAAAATTAAATCTAGAATCGGCTTCCTATTTCGCAACAAAGCCTCCTTCACTCATGCTGCCAAACATACCCTAATAAAACTGACTATCCAACCGATCCTTGGCTTTGGCGATGTCATTTACAAAATAGCCTCCAACACTCTACTCAGCAAACTGGATATAGTCTATCACAGTGCCATCCGTTTTGTCACCAAAGCCCCATATACTACCCAGCACTGCGACCTGTATGCTCTCGTTGGCTGGCCATCACTACATATTCGTCGCCAAACCCACTGGCTCCAGGTCATCTATAAGTCTTTGCTAGGTAAAGCCTTGCCTAATCTCAGCTCACTGGTCACCATAGCAACACCCACCCGTAGCACGTGCTCCAGCAGGTATATTTCACTGGTCATCCCCAAAGCCAACACTTCCTTTGGCCGCCTTTCCTTCCAGTTCTCTGCTGCCAATGACTGGAACGAATTGCAAAAATCACTGAAGCTGGAGTCTTATATCTCCCTCTAACTTTAAGCATCAGCTGTCAGAGCAGCTTACCGATCACTGTACCTGTACACTGCCAATCTGTAAATAGCACACCCAATCTACCTCATCCGCATATTGTTATTTATCCTCTTGCCCTTTTGCACCACAGTATCTCTACTTGCAAATCATCATCTGCACATCTATCACTCCAGTGTTAATGCTATATTGTAATTATTTCGCCTCCATGGCCTATTTATTGCCTGTACATAGATTTTTCTATTGTGTTATTGACTGTACGTTTGTTTATGTGTAACTCTGTGTTGTTGTTTTTGTCACACTGCTCTGGTCTCAGGTCTCAGTTGTAAATGAGAACTTGTTCTCAACTGGCCTACCTGGTTATATAAAGGTGAAAAAAATAAATTATAATTAGACATTTTCACTTTCAAATGGTACCACAAAGATGGTTTGAGATCCGCACATGAGAGGGAATATCCATAGTTATAAATTAAACTGTTAACCTTCAATAGGAAATCATAGAAATATAGATGATAGAATAGACATTCCCATTAAAGTTGATATTAGATGTTGGGAGGCCTGGCGAGCATCTTTCTGGTAGTAGAATACTTGGAAGTTAAAGTTTCAATTCAATGTACATTTCAATGGTCTACCAGCTAAATTGCAGTGGTCTGAAGGGATAGATCCATTCTATTGATTATATTTCTATGATTGTAATGACGCCCAACCTGTATTCAACGATGACAGGCACAACAAAAACACCTCTGATGATGTGAAATAGGGTCTAAACTACAACATTTATGAAAATGAGTTTACCCATTTTTAGATCATTGCCCTCAAAGGTTAAAGTAATTTTAATAAAATAAAAAAGAATAATTCAAGAAATCATACAAAAATTTGACAACCCTGTTTATAAGCTTTCAAATGATATCAACCTCAACCGTTTATCTTTTTTCAGTGATGAAGACATGGATGTCTCATGGTAGGGTGAGGTATGCAAAATGGGGGAACTTTGAGCACCTATATCTCCTGGGCCCAGTTTTTCAAAAGTTATCGGGATTTCGCCTTTCGGATGCGATTAAATGCATACAAATAGAATGAATAGAACAAGTCCACATTTAAGTCAATGATTTGTCCACTCTATTTCTATGCATTTAATCCTATCCGAAAGGCGAAATCCCGATGGATAACATCAGAAAAACTATGCCCACTTTCTGACCACTTCTACCATGGGCAAGTATGGAAGGTTTCATTAAAATTAAAAGGGGTGCAGTCAGTGATTTGAATTCATGTAAAACAACCCCATAGGCCATATGGTCCCAATTCTTCTGAAAATATGTATAAAACTGATTTTTATTTTCTATCCTTCTCTCCAGACCTCCAGCAGCTTTCTCTCCCGGTCTCTGAAGAGGTTCCCCCTAAGCAGCACTGTGGGCAGGAGTGGAGCCCCAGTCTGGGGCAAGAGGACCCAGAGTCCAAACAGATTAAAGAGGAACATGAGGAAGTCTGGACAAGTCAAAGGGGAGAGCAGCTTAAAGGGCTAGAGTCGGATACCAAAGAGTTCATATTTACTCCTACCACTGTGGAAAATCAGGAACCATCTCAGCCCCCACATTTTTTCCAAATCCAAATTGTGGATTCACCCACCAACATAATTGAAGTGATGAAAACAGAACCTGATGGAGTCTGCTACAGTGTATCAGATAAAACACTTACTTGTCATATTTGTGGCAAATGTTTCAAATGTAACTGGGATTTTATAAGGCATATAAAGACCCATACATGGGAGAAATCTTTTCGCTGTAATGACTGCGACAAATTCTATCGTCAGTTCGGACATCTAAAGCGGCATATGAGGAAGGTGCATATGGCTTCTCACAACCGGGAGAAACCATACAGGTGTCATGTTTGTGGCAAATGGTTCAATTGGGAATCTTCTTTGAAAAGGCATATGAGGACCCATACAGGGGAGAAACCTTATTTCTGCACTGAATGTGGGAAATGCTACGGTCATATTGGACATCTGCGAGTGCATATGAGGAATCACACAGGGGAAAGACCATATCGATGTTCTTTGTGCAAAAAAGGCTTTACCACATCATTCCAGTTAAAACAACATAAAAACAAAACCAGATCGTGTGGTTTTGCTCATAATGGTCTGATTGAATCTAGGCCTAAGCCATAATGTTTGCACTGTGGCTATGAATGTGGGAAATAGTTTGAACTGAATTAATGGATTTATTGTGGGACTATTGTGTATGGCCTAAAAGACTTTGGGACATTTAAAGGCTTTTTTGGTTTTGGACACACACACACACACACACACACACACACACACACACACACACACACACACACACACACACACACACACACACACACACACACACACACACACTTTGTGCACCTACATACTCCTCGCTGTGAATGAAGACTAATGATTGCAAATAATCTAATGTTGATAACTGGGTTCTTTATTGCCTCTATGAAGTTGTCTCGGAGTTGCTCTAACCGTTATTGCATGAGATATTGTTAGTTGGGTTACCCCCTGTGCTGTGTTCACATTGGTGTGTCTTATCCATCCTCTCTACTGGCTATCTGGCAAACAGGCTACACTCTAGGCAGTCTCTTCTGCTGATGTGTGTGTCTGGTAGCGGTACTCTCTCTCCTACTCTTTTCATATCGGCAGTGTAAATACCTACCTGCCGCCCAAACAACATTTTATTTGTTAGGTATTGACTGGACCTTATGTCTAATGGTTCTTATTGGTCATTTTTGTTCACATCTGTACTCAGAATGTATATTTGGATGAATTTCCTTTATTACAATCCAAATGTTTGATATGTTGAATTGAGCAAATATGCACATAATAAATAACCCAATATATTTAATGTCTTGAGTTTTATTCATACATTTCTAAACAAATTACAATCTATATCCTAACAAAGATCCAAAACAGTTGGAGTTAGTCCAAAACTAGAGGTATCACCCCTAACTTTCCTGCATGAATCATCATAAAATTCCATGAAAAGTTATCATATAATATTAGTGTGACATTTTTATTGACACTGATCAATCTAGTTTACTATGCAGGATACTATTGGCTGTATGCCTTCTCCAACCGGATTGTCATACTTTTTTTCTCCATTGTTATTAAAAAGCATCAATTCTATATACAGTTGAAGTCGTAAGTTTACATAGACTTAGGTTTTCAACCACTCCACAAATTTCTTGTTAACAAACTATAGTTTTGGCAAGTCGGTTCGGACGTCTACTTTGTGAATGACACAAGTAATTTTTCCAACAATTGTTTACAGACAGATTATTTCACTTATAATTCACTGTATCACAATTCTAGTGGGTCAGAAGTTTACATACACTAAGTTGACTATGCCTTTAAACAGCTTGGAAAATGATGTCACGGCTTTTGAAGCTTTTGATAGGCTAATTGACATCATTTGAGTCAATTGGAGGTGTACCTGTGGATGTATTTCAAGGTCTAACTTCAAACTAAGTGCCTATTTGCTTGACATCAAGGGGGGGAAACTCAGCCAAGACCTCAGAAAAAAATTGTAGACCTTCACAAGTCTGGTTCATCCTTGGGAGCAATTTCCAAATGTCTGAAGGTACCACGTTCATCTGTACAAACAATAGTACGCAAGTATAAACACCATGGGACCACGCAGCCGTCATACAGCTCAGGAAGGAGATGTGTTCTGTCTCCTGGAGATGAACGTACTTTGGTTGCGAAAAGTGCAAATCAATCCCAGAACAACAGCAAAGGACCTTGTGAAGATGCTGAAGGAAATGGGTACAAAAGTATCTATATCCACAGTAAAACGAGTCCTATATCGACATAACCTGAAATGCTGCTCAGCAAGGAAGACGCCACTGCTCCAAAACCGCCATAAAAAAGCCAGACTACGGTTTGCAACTTCACATGGGGTCAAAGATTGTACTTTTTGGAGAAATGTCCTCTGGTCTGATGAACCAAAAATATAACTGTTTGGCCATAATGACCATTGTTATATTTGGAGGAAAAAGTGGAGGTTTGCAAGCCGAAGAACTCCATCCCAACCGTGAAGCACGGGGGTGGTGGCATCATGTTGTGGGGGTGCTTTGCTGCAGGAGGGACTGGTGCACTTCACAAAATAGATGACATCATGAGGCAGGAAAATTATGTGGATATATTTAAGCAACATCTCAAGACATCAGTCAGAAAGTTAAAGCTTGGTCGCAAATGGGTCTTCCAAATGGACAATGACCCCAAGCATGCTTCCAAAGTTGTGGCAAAATGGCTTAAGGACAACAAAGTCAAGGTATTGGAGTGGCCATCATAAAGCCCTCACATCAATCCTATAGAACATTTGTGGGCAGAACTGAAAAAGCATGTGCGTGCAAGTAGGCCTGCAAACCTGACTCAGTTACACGAGCTCTGTCAGGAGGAATGGGCCAAAATTCACCCAATTTATTGTGGAAGGCTACCCAAAATGTTTGACCCAAGTTAAACAATTTAAAGGCCATGCTACCAAATACTAATTGAGTGTATGTAAACGTCTGACCCACTGGGAATGTGATGAAAGAAATAAATCATTCTCTCTGCTATTATTCTGACATTTCACATTCTTCAAATAAAGTGGTGATCCTAACTGACCTAAGACAGGGAATTTTTACTAGGATTAAATGTCAGGAATTGTGGAAAAACTGAGTTTAAATGTATTTGGCTAATGTGTATGTAAACTTCCGACTTCAACTGTATAATCCATTCTATACAGTTCTGCTGTTTTTTTTCACAGGAGCAGAGTTGTATATACATTATATTAGGGTACAATTTCAAGAGGTGGCAGTTTTTCTGGAAACTAATTCCAGATTTTTGCTTTAAAATATTTTATACTTTTAATTAATTTTTTTAAATATTTGGTAATTTAGCAGCTGTTCTTATCCAGAGAGACTTAGTTAGTGCATTCAACTAACCATTTCTCTAAAGATCAACTCACTGAGAACAATTGTACTGAAAAACTAACAATATGATATTATATAATATTACAATTATAAAACAACTATAGTACCTCTACTCCAGCTGAAAAAGCTCAGCAGTACAATCATACCACCCACAAGGCCAAAATCCGGGATAGAGGGGCTGAGTGAATGTAGTTTGGACTCTGTGGAGGAGGGTCATTGTATCAGAGACACTGTAGAAGGATAGAATGCACTCCTATTCTGGAGGACTGAGGGGCTGATACTTCAGTCTGAACATTATTGTGACTGAAACGAACACTATCAGATCACTGTAAACTCCAGGACTTGTCATTGTATCCAAATGATAAGTCATTGCCTTGCCCTTTTCTGCTGATGTCTTTATATGAGACTGCTGGACAAACACCATTACCACGCCACTCCACCTCCCTGTAACATCGTCCAATCAGACCCTCTCTACACGATACCTGCGACAAGCCAGTGAATCTATTTCGATGGTCAAGATATGATTGGGTTTTTATGTCACCTTTCTGTTCCCCTCATACAGAGAGAGTTCGTTGTTTACTGTGTTTGGGTCCAGTGTAAGCTGACAAGAATCTGGAGAAGAGCAGAGACAAATGAGGGGAGTTGGAGCAATAAGTTAAGCCAGATACTGTATCTACCCTGTCTACCCTGTCTTCTTGGACTAGATCTGCTATTGTTACCTACTGTATTTTGATCTTAGTTTGTGAGGAGTGTCTCGAAAAAGAATTACTTCAGAATAAAGAGACTTGCATTGTAAGATGCCTTCTCTGGTCTTGGGCTCTGGAGGCAGTAAAACATCCACTTGTTTTACTACAGACACACAAACACATTCACAAAGAGAGGGGATATGATTGCACTACCATATGACACAATATGAAGAAATGGCTATATCTCATTGGTGTACAGTTTTTGTTCTTACAAGACATACAGTATATTTCAGTATTATTTTCAACCCACCTCTAGTGGAGATCTTGGTCCATTCTCGTTTAAGGAACTCTTCAAATTACTGTCTCAGCTCGGACAGTCTTACTCACATCTCCAAAGTACTGAAGAGGACTGACAACGATGCTGAAAATACACTGAGACTAATAAGTGTGGAGAGAGTGTAAATGATTGAGACTCAATACTCCGAATAAATTAATCGCCAGTGGCAACCCGTCATTCAGAGTCCCACATTTAAAAAAATCATTGAGTTATTAAAGCCGCATACAAACATGGTCTCTTTTTTGCTTTAGTGAGTAAGGCAGCTACAAAATGCAGGTGTTTCAGCCTAGCTCAGTGCTTTCTGTGGTGGTCGGGTAGCCAGCGGAAAATACAGAGCATAGGGGTTGGTAATGTTCTTTAGTTTCGCCATGATTGGGTCAGTGTTCTGTCACTCATGGAGACACTACGTCATCGCCAAATCTACGGGTAGAGGTAAAAAATTCAAGCCCCTTGGGTGCTGCCATAGAGTTACATTAGAAGTGTCCATCCAAGAAGGCTCAAGGACATTGGCCACAGATAAAATGAAGTCAAATCACGTTATATCTACCGTAGCTTTGATTGGACTGATCATGTCAACATCATACTTTCAAAATAGCAGTCATCATCATGGAAGAAGTCGACAATCTACTGGCAAATCCTTTTTGATTCTTGTCATATGAAGAGAAATAATGAAGAGAAATTATAGATAAAACATATCGCTGCTCATCGTCCATTGGACCTAAACATTACACAATAAGTTAGGAATTGCAAATTCAACAATGAGTGGTTTGGAAGGAATCAGTGGCTAACTGCAAGAATTGCAAAGCAATCACTAGCCTGCTATTCAGTGGAGTGGCTGTGTGGTCCCAAGTCTGGGTTTCGGGGTCTCTTTTCCAAGCTTAAAATTATAAACATTCAACATTGGCAATGCTGGCATTCAAGCATGATTTCTGCCACGCTCAAAACAACATTTAACTCAGAGCTGGGAAATCTGACTTCAGGGAGTTCAAGACAACAGGGAACTCAGGAAAAAATAAGCTCCGACTAGGAAAATATGTTTTGAACGGTCATCCGTTGTAAGTTGGGAACTCTGGCCTCTTTATAGAAATACGACCTGAAGATCACTGATGTCATCATGATTCTACCTTGTTTTTTACGAGTCCCCAGTTGTCTTGAAAGCACCATAAATCCAGAGAATGCCAGACTTTGATGACAAAATTTGCCCACAAAGGACCGCCACGCCACCTTCCTGTTCAAGTGAACACAACACAACAAGGTGAGTCCAAAAAGGTCTTGTATGCTACTGTATAAATGATGTAACATGCCAGGGAGATATGTATATTGTAGCTAAGAAAAGAATACTAAGTGTATGTTGTGTAGTAAGCTTTTTGTAGCCCATGTGCCTCACCCTAATAATTTGGTCTATTTTCCCCTCTTAATTTCGCCTACTGTTCTGACTTGGTGGTGAACATGTAGCTTATAACCTGTTTTAGAGAAATGTAATCATCGAATATTGTAAGAGCTTTCATTGTCTGCTTATATGGCCCCTTTATTTACCCTACGGTTCTGACAGTGTACAGGAAGAATAGTGTAAGAACGGCTTTCTCAGTCCTCTCTGCCCCAGCTGACACTGTATCATGGCCTTTAACTCAGCTGAAAATCTGTCTCCCTCCAGCAGGTGGCGTTTTTTCTCTCGTTGTTTCGCCCAACAAACCAGGATTTTTTGTATGGCGGTCAATGAGAGAGTGTCGAATTTGGTCAGCAAAAAAACCCGTCTTATTTGCTACGTGAGGTTTATTTGGTTGAATATAAGTTTTGTGGTGCTTAAGTTGTTACGAGTGTACTGATATAAGTACGATGTGACATCCCTCCGGAACTTTGAGAAAAAACACTTTATATGGAGTTGTCTCGAGTTGGCTATGCAAATTCATGACATGAGGCAATAACATTGCATCTCTCTCCATTGAATACAGGCAGTTGACGTCAACAACCCTCATCAAATATTCAACAAAAATTATTAAAACAATGACATGTATTCACCAATCCAAAAAAAGTGTTGGCGGGAGCTAGACAGTCCACCATGCCGTTTTGTGGACAACAACTCCCATTGTTAGGGTGGAGAGACAGTATATCCATGATAGTAGGTTTCGTTTTCTCATAAGAGTTTACAGCTAGAAAGTCATTAACCCCGCCTATTTCTACAATTTATTTTCTTCAAATGTGATTTTAAACCTAACCTTAACCGCAATGCTAACCTCATGCCTAACCATAACCTTAAATTCATTTGTGATTTTCTTTTTCTTTTCAATTTTTTTAAAATAATTGCCCAAAACTGCTTTTATGGGAGGGGACCTCCTGGTTCTGCCAGTGGGTGGAATTAAAGAAAGGGAAGCGGGAGGAGAGAGGCTGAGATCCTCAACTTAAAGTGAAAGTGAGCGTAAATGTGACTCTTCAGAAATATTAGAAAAGGAGGACATAATGCCGCATTCAAAACAACTCGGAACTCAGAATTCTCCGACTTCAGTGCTGTGAACTCAGAAAAAAAATTGTTTTGAATGGTCATCCAACTCAGACTTCGGGAACTCAGGCCTCTTTCTATAGCTTTGACTTTCTGACCTGAAGATCATTGACGTCATGATTTGACCTCATTTTTCCCCAGTTGTCTTGAAAGCACCATAACAATCCAAGCGGGAAATTCTTTTTTTTACTGACTTTATTGTCCCATGGGGAAATTTTGTTGTAGTGTCATGTACACATTTAAAGTGCCGTTTAAATACAAATCAAATTGATAATACAACTTTCAAAAACAGTTACATACCAATAAAAAGAGACTAGCCTGCTGGCCTTACTGGGCCGATAGGAACATTAGCCCAAGCTATTTAGGAGGGATATCACACCTGGCACAAATGATTGTCTAGTCTAGTTCCCTATACCTACGCCCAGAGGGGAGTAGTTCAAAGTCCAGGTACAGGGGGTGACTTGGGCCTAAAATTATTTTGTGAGCCTTGCGGAGGGCCATGACCTTAAAGCTCTCATCCAGGCCTGTCTGTTTGACTCCAAGTACCTTGCTTGCTGTGATAATCTTTCTCAGCATATTTCTCTGGCTGACAGTGGTATTGCCAAATCAACAAACAATCCAAAAAAGTTCAAATACACTCGTTTAAAGATTTGTAAAACAGAGTCAGTCAACATTAAAATATCCCAGCTTTTTGAAAAAGTACAATCTCTGTTGACTCTTTTTGGTCCGTACATTTACTCCACTGAAGCTTATTGTCCAAAAGGACATCCAGATATTTGTATTCCTCTACAATCAAATCAAACAAAATGTTATTCGTCACATGCACCGAATACAACAGGTGTAGACCTTACAGTGAAATGCTTACTTACAAGCCCTTAACCAGCAATGCAGTTTTAAGAAAAATAAGTGTCAAGTAAAAAATAGATAAGTAAAAAATAAAAATAACGAATAGTTAAAGAGCAGCAGTAAAATAACAGTAGTGAGGCTGTATACAGGGGGAATCGGTACAGAGTCAATGTGCGGGGGCAGGTTATTATCTATGCACAGGTTAGTCGAGGTAATATGTACAGTGCTGTGAAAAAGTATTTGCCCCTTCCTGATTTCATATTTTTTTGCACATTTGTCACACTTAAATGTTTCAGATCAAACACATTTTTATATTACACAAAGATAAACACAAAATGCAGTTTTTAAGTGATCATTTTATTTACTAAGGGAAAAAAGCTATCCGAACCCTCATGGCCCTATGTAACAAAGTAATTACAACCCCCCCCCCCCCCCCCCCCGTTAAATCATGAATTTACTGTGGTTAATCTCATTTTTTGGAAAGCTTAGTTCAATTTCACTAGCCATACCCAGGCCTGATTACTGCCAGACCTGTTGAATCAAGAAATCACCTGTTTGACAAAGTGAAGTAGGCCAAAAGATCTCAAAAAGCAAGACATCATGCCGCAATCCAAAGAAATTCAGGAACAGATGAGAAACAAAGTAATTGACATCTATCAGTCTGGAAAGGGTTACAAAGCTATTTCTAAAGCTTTGGGACTCCAGCGAACCACGGTGAGAGCCATTAACCACAAATGGAGAACATTTGGAACAGTGTTGAACCTTCCCAGTAGTGGATGGCCTTTCAAAATTAGCTCAAGAATGCAGCGACTACTCATCCAAGAGCTCACAAAAGAACCCAAAACAACATCTAAAGAACTGCAAGGCCTCACTTGCGTCAGATATGGTCCGTGTTCATGACTCAACCATAAGAAAGAGACTGGGCAAAAATGGCATCCATGGCAGAGTTCAAAGGCAAAAACCACTGCTGACCAAAAAGAACATAAAGGCTCGTCTCACTTTTGGCAAAAAACATCTTGATGATCCCCAAGACTTTTGGGAAAATATTCTGTGGACTGACGAGACAAAAGTTGAACTTTTTGGAAGGTGTGCGTCCTGTTACATCTGGCGTAAAATTAACACAGCATTTCAGAAAAAGAACATCATACCAACAGTCAAATATGGTGGTGGTAGTGTGATGGTCTGGGGCTGCTTTGCTGCTTCAGGACCTGGATGACTTGCTGTGATTGATGGAACCATGAATTCTGCTCTCTACCAAAAAATTCTGAAGGAGAATGTCCAGCCGTCAGTTCGTGACCTCAAGCTGAAGCACTTGGGTTCTGCAGCAGGACAATGATCCAAAACACACCAGCAAGTCCACCTCTGAATGGCTTAAAAAAACCAAATTGAAGGTTTTGGAGTGGCCTAGTCAAAGTCCAGACTTGAATCCGATTGAGATGCTGTGGTGTGACCTTAAAGGTGGTTCATGCTTGAAACCCCTCCAATGTGCCTGAATTAAAACAATTCTGCAAAGAGTGGGCCAAAATTCCTCCACAGCAATGTGAAAGACTCATTGCCAGTTATCGCAAACGCTTGATTGCAGTTGTTGCTGCTGAGGGTGGCACAACCAGTTATTAGGTTTAGGGGGCAATTTCTTTTTCACATAGGGCCATGAAGGTTCGGATAGCTTTTTTCTCTTAATAAATAAAATCATCATTTAAACTGCATTTTGTGTTTACTTGGGTTATCTGTGTGTAATATTTACATTTGTTTGATCATAAACATTTAAGTGTGACAAATGTGCAAAAAAATTATGAAATCAGGAAGGGGGCAAGTACTTCTTCACAGCACTGTATATTTAGGTAGAGTTAAAGTGACTTTGCATAGATAATAACCAGGTTAAAGCAATGAATTGTATCTTTTCTTCGGCTGCATATTTTCTTCAAATCTGAAAACGTCGTGAATTCTTGCCCATTTTCTGAAGAATTGCATTATGGGCTCAAAAAGCACAGAAATGGTGTCCACTGCTTGTATACTTCGTATTTTGGTGAATGTAGTACGACATCTGGGAATTTTTGGCATACTAACTACACTGCTCAAAAAAATAAAGGGAACACTTAAACAACACAATGTAACTCCAAGTCAATCACACTTCTGTGAAATCAAACTGTCCACTTAGGAAGCAACACTGATTGACAATAAATTTCACATGCTGTTGTGCAAATGGAATAGACAACAGTTGGAAATTATAGGCAATTAGCAAGACACCCCCAATAAAGGAGTGGTTCTGCAGGTGGTGACCACAGACCACTTCTCAGTTCCTATGCTTCCTGGCTGATGTTTTGATCACTTTTGAATGCTGGCGGTGCCTTCATTCTAGTGGTAGCATGAGACGGAGTCTACAACACACACAAGTGGCTCAGGTAGTGCAGCTCATCCAGGATGGCAAAATCAATGCGAGCTGTGGCAAGAAGGTTTGCTGTGTCTGTCAGCGTAGTGTCCAGAGCATGGAGGCGCTACCAGGAGACCGGCCAGTACATCAGGAGACGTGGAGGAGGCCGTAGGAGGGCAACAACCCAGCAGCAGGACCGCTACCTCCGCCTTTGTGCAAGGAGGAGCAGGAGGAGCACTGCCAGAGCCCTGCAAAATGACCTCCAGCAGGCCACAAATGTGCATGTGTCTGCTCAAACGGTCAGAAACAGACTCCATGAGGGTGGTATGAGGGCCCGACGTCCACAGGTGGGGGTTGTGCTTACAGCCCAACACCGTGCAGGACGTTTGGCATTTGGCAGAGAACACCAAGATTGGCAAATTCGCCACTGGCGCCCTGTGCTCTTCACAGATGAAAGCAGGTTCACACTGAGCACATGTGACAGACGTGACAGAGTCTGGAGATGCCGTGGAGAACGTTCTGCTGCCTGCAACATCCTCCAGCATGACCGGTTTGGCAGTGGGTCAGTCATGGTGTGGGGTGGCATTTCTTTGGGGGGCCGCACAGCCCTCCATGTGCTCACCAGAGGTAGCCTGACTGCCATTAGGTACCGAGATGAGATCCTCAGACCCCTTGTGAGACCATATGCTGGTGCGGTTGGCCCTGGGTTCCTCCTAATGCAAGACAATGCTAGACCTCATGTGGCTGGAGTGTGTCAGCAGTTCCTACAAGAGGAAGGCATTGATGCTATGGACTGGCCCGCCCGTTCCCCAGACCTGAATCCAATTGAGCACATCTGGGACATCATGTCTCGCTCCATCCACCAACGCCACGTTGCACCACAGACTGTCCAGGAGTTGGCGGATGCTTTAGTCCAGGTCTGGGAGAAGATCCCTCAGGAGACCATCCTCCACCTCATCAGGAGCATGCCCAGGCGTTGTAGGGAGGTCATACAGGCACGTGGAGGCCACACACACTACTGAGCCTCATTTTGACTTGTTTTAAGGACATTATATCTAAGTTGGATTAGCCTGTAGTGTGGTTTTCCACTTGAGTGTGACTCCAAATCCAGACCTCCATGGGTTGATAAATTGGATTTCCATTGATTATTTTTGTGTGATATTGTTGTCAGCACATTCAACTATGTAAAGAAAAAAGTATTTAATAAGATTATTTCTTTCATTCAGATCTAGGATGTGTTATTTTAGTGTTCCCTTTATTTTTTTTGAGCAGTGTATGTCCATACTATGACCAATAAGCATACTATACACTCAATTTACGGCACAAACACTACGGTTAGTGCCGTTAGTATGAGTATTCAAACACAGTTGTTGTAAATACCAGTGCTCCTGTTCAAACTGTTGTTACAGTCTGACAACTCGGCTTGGTGAAGCTCATTGAATGAGGGACTATAGTGCAGGTGATGCTTTGCGAGGGCATCTGACTTGACGTTCAAATTTGAATGTGTATGTAATTGAAAAAATGTTTTGTTAGATGAGGTAAACAGGTATACCCTGGGTTACTATTGTTAGGTGTTATTGTAAGTGTTTTGTTATTCCTGACACTTACAAATCAAATCAAATGTATTTATATAGCCCTTCTTACATCAGCTGATATGTCAAAGTGCTGTACAGAAACCCAGCCTAAAACCCCAAACAGCAAGCAATGCAGGTGTAGAAGCACGGTGGCTAGGAAAAACTCCCTAGAAAGGCCAAAACCTAGGAAGAAACCTAGAGAGGAACCAGGCTATGAGGGGTGGCCAGTCCTCTTCTGGCTGTGCCAGGTGGAGATTATAACAGAACATGGCCAAGATGTTCAAATGTTCATGAATGACCAGCATGGTCAAATAATAATAATCATTGTAGTTGTCGAGGGTGCAACAAGTCAGTAACACAAGAGTAAGTGTCAGTTGGCTTTTTCATAGCCGATCTTTGAGAGTATCTCTACCGCTCCTGCTGAAAAAAGGTAAGGTTGAAAAGAAAATAAGGTAAGGTTGGATTTTTTTGGGACCGTGTTACATAATTAGATAGGTACTCGGGTACTCGGTAGGTAGTTTTGCACATTTGGATAGACATAAAATAATCTATACTATAGTAATCGCAGTAGGCGATATCCCAGTGTAGATACAAAGCCCGGTTTTGGGACCACTCATTAGGTAATATTTGATAATGGTATGGGTTTCCCTGTTTATTTATATATATATATATTAGATATATATATATATTAGATATTTGCTAAATAAGATGATTGAAATTTTGATAATACGTTTTGATATAACGTTGTCTTGGGGTTCTGTCCATCACTGCCCATCATGGGATATCACGGGGTGGTATTATTAAGTGCTAGATGTTATTTTAGAAAGTAACGGCAAGTCTATAATTTCTGGAAGACTCGAGAACTGTTGAGCATTATTCCCATAGGGCAGCGTCCGGGAAACTGACGTTTTTGGGTTCCGCTGGGAGTGTATGGATGAAGAGTCGTTGGAAACTGAGTTTTTAATTATTAATGTGAGTACCTAAGATTTCCCACGTTATATATCGATTCTGTGAAGACATTAAAAAAAAGATTGGGAAATTGTAGGTGTGTATAATCGATTACTAGAGATTTGATAAAGTAATACTGGGAATATAATGAGATGCAATTTAAAGAACCCATACGTAGACGTGCGTATGTTCAGAGTGGTCTCTTTATGGATAATTTGTTAGATAAGGTTAAAAGCATTAATATGACTGTCTAAACGGTCATGTTTTGCAGAGGGGTCAAATACTTATTTCCCTCATTAAAATGCAAATACATTTATAACATTTTTGACATGTGTTTTTCTGGATTTTTTTGTTGTTATTCTGTCTCTCACTGTTCAAATAAACCTACCATTAAAATTATAGACTGATCATTTCTTTGTCAGTGGGCAAACGTACAAAATCAGCAGGGGATCAAATACTTTTTTCCCTCACTGTATGTGAAGGCCCTTCATAAATCCTGTTTGAGTCTCATTTATAATGGTATCTATTCCTTTCTTTAATCTTTTGGCATAAACCAGAGCAATCAATTTGTAATCAATATTTAATAAAGTAATTGGTCTCCAATTGTCAATGAGAAAAGGGTCTTTACCGGGCTTCGGAATCAATGAAATAAGGCCCTGTTTCATAGTGGAGACCATTTACCCACTTTTAATGCAATCTTGAAACATCAAAAATCGGGTCTTCTAGTAACTCCCAAAACTGTCTATAGAATTCAACTGACAGGCCATCAGGGCCAGGTGAATTCCGTTTTTTCATTGAATTCAGAGCCTCTCTAATTTCTTCAATTGAAAAAGGTGAATCTCAAACTGAGTGGAAATCATCCTCAATTACAGGGACATAATTCTGAATGTGACAAATGTAGCTTTCACAACCATCTTCCTGAAATTGAGAGCTGTAAAGGTTTTCATAAAAGGAATTGACAAATGATGATATTGTAATGGGATCTTTGCATAAAACATCGTTCATATTGAGTGCAGTTATAGATTTTCTTTTGTAGTTTCTCTTTTCAAGTGCAAAAAAGTAACTAGTGTTTCTTTCCCCTCTTCAATCCATTTTGCTCTTGACCTTACAAAGCCACCCGTTGCCAGATCTGTGTAAAGCTGTTCTAATTCTAGTTGTAAAGACTTGAATACAGACTCCTCTTCTTCAGATAGATTATCTTTCTTTAGAAAACTGTCAAGCTTGCGCATCATCTCTTTTTCTCTAAGGTTCTTTAATTGCATCAGCTCTTTGGCGCGTTTAATGGCTACCACTCTGACTTTATATTTGAAAAATTCCCATCTACTTCCATGACCCAAGTCTTTTCTTGCAAAAATATCTTTAGCAAACGATTTGATGTTTTCAATGAGAGTTGTATCTAGGGGCTAGGGGGCAGTATTTTCACGTCCGGATGAAAAACGTACCCAATTTAAACAGGTTACTACTCCGGCCCAGAAAATAGAATATGCATATTATTAGTAGATTTGGATAGGAAACACTCTGAAGTTTTTAAAACAGTTTGAATGGTGTCTCTAAGTATAACAGAACTCATATGGCAGGCAAAAACCTGAGAAAAAATACAAGCAGGAAATGAACATTTTGTGGCTGTACTATTTTCAAGTCATTGGCAATAAAACACACAGTGACAAAGGAATCATTTTGCACTTCCTATGGCTTCCACTACATGTCAACGATCTTTATAAAGTTGTTTGAAGCGTCTATGATGAACAGAGACCGAATGAGAAGGAAGGGAAGTTGACGTCCCTGGGATGTCGTCACTTCATTATTGCGCGCACATGCGCGTTCATGTGAGGCGAGACATTTTTCAAAACTTGTTTCAAGACACAGGAGAGGTCGGGTTGAAATATTACTGATGTTTCACGTTAAAAATGGACCAAAAGATTGATGCTAAACAACGTTTGACATGTTTGAACGAACGTAAATAGATTTTTTTTTAGACTTTTCGTCGTGACTTTTCCCTCCCATTTTGAGTAGCCTACCGAACGCGCTAACAACCCGGAACAGCATGGAGTTATTTGGACATAAATTATGAACTTCATCGAAAAAAACAACATTTGTTGTGGACCTGAGATTCCTGGAAGTGCCTTCTGATTAAGATTATTAAAGGTAAGGGAATATTGCTAATGTTATTCATGGTTTTAGATGATTCCAACATGGTGGCTATCTGTATAGCCTAGTGTATTTTTCTGACCAGAGTACTCAGATTATTGCAAAGTATGCTTTCCCAGTAAAGTTATTTTGAAATCTGTCAATGCGGTTGCATTCAAGAGAATGCAACCGCATTCAAGAGAATGCATTCAAGAGAATGCAACCGTTATTCTTTGAATAACAGTTTAATACTTTAACCACGTTTTATAATGAGTATTTTTTGTAAATTCACTGGCAGTTTTGGGGGAGACACATTTTCTCAACGACACGCGCCGATGTAAAATGCTGTTTTTGGATATAAATATGAACTTGATAGAACAAAAATGCATGTATTGTCTAACATAATGTCCTAGGAGTGTCATCTGATGAAGATTGTCAAAGGTTAGTGCATCATTTTAGCTGGTTTTCTGCTTTTGGTGACGCCTGTCCTTGAATTGAAAATGGATGTGTGTACTTTTTTGGCTATGTACTCTCCTAACATAATCTAACTTTATGCTTTCGCCGTAAAGCCTCTTTGAAAATCGGACAATGTGGTTCGATTAAGGAGATGTTTATCTTTTAAATGGTGTAAAATAGTTGATTGTTTGAGAAATTGAAATTATTAGATTTTTGATGTTTTGAATTTCCCGCCTTGCTAGCAATCCCGTCAGTGGGATTAGGTTACCCTCTATCCCCAAGAGGTTTTAAGAAGTGTGTTGTTTAATTTCCAATATCCTCGAGTACCTTTTGATTTTTTAGTAGCTTGTAAATTCAGGGAAATCAAGTGATGATCAGAAAAGGGAGACTTTATTTCATTTTATTCTAAAATAGGTTTATTGAAATGACGAAAATGAGCAAGAGATAAAGTGGCCTCCCTGTGAACAGAAGTTATGTTTGACTATCATTTTTTTTAAATTCACCTGGTAACGTAACGTTGGACAGAAAGACAGAGGTAGCAGAAATACAGAGGTAGAGTACACTGCGTGCACAATTATTAGGCAAATTGTATTCCTAGAATGCTGAGGACTTCTTCCTGTACCACTGTTTGACGAAAGAATCTTCCAGAAACTGGCAGTAGGTTTGGGAGTTGAGTTTCAGTCCATCTTCAACTCGAAAAGGTCCAACTACCTCATCCTCAATGATAGCAGCCCATACCAGTACCCCTCCTTCACCTTGCTGGCACCTGACTCAAAGTGCTGCCCTGTGTCCATTACTGATCCAGCCACGGGCCCATTCATTTGGTCCATCAAGAGTCACTTTCATTTCATTTGTCCATAAAACCTTTGAAAAATCTGTCTTCAGGTATTTCTTTGCCCAATCTTGACGCTTCAACTTGTGAATCTTATTCAGTGGTGGTCTTGTTTCAGTCTTCTTGACCTTGGCCATGTCTCTGAGCACTTGACACCTTGTACTTCTGAACACTCCAGGTAGGTTGCAGTTCTGGAATACGGTGGCACTGGAGGATAATGGGTTCCTGGTAGTTTGACGTTTAATTCTTCTCAAGTCTTTTGCCGTTCATTTGCGCCTTTTCTTCCCCATGCGTTTTTTTGCGCCCCAGTTGACTATTCGCAAAAAAACGTTCGAATGTCCGGTGGTCACGCCTCAATCGTTTAGCTATTTAAAGAGTGTCGCATCCGTCTGAAAGGCATTTTACATTTTTGGCTTTTCAGTGTCAGTTAAATTTCTATTTTGGCCCATTTTACCTGAGGTAATGAGGCTGCCTAATAATTATGCACACCTTGATATAAGGTGTTATTCACTTTCGCCACACCCTCCCTCATTACACAAATACATATCACCTGAAAATGATTAAATCCAATAAGCATTCAAGTTTATATGGTTTGGAGTTCGAAAATGTGAATAGAAACAATGATAAGATCAGAATACTCAAATGCCTAATAATTGTGCACGCAGTGTATATTTGAGATTGTAGAGAGTTTTCTGAGTTTAAGGGAGGTAACAAAGGAGAGTAAGTCAATTGGAAAGTAAGAATTTAGAATTTTAATTGTTTGGATTGATTAAGATTTGGCTGATGTATTTTATACATTTGGGCATTACAAGTTAATCTTAAAATAACAGGTGTTTAATGAGTGTGAAGCAGAGGTTTGTATTAAAAATATAACATTGAGTAACATTGATAACGAGGCTTGATGTTAACTTGAGTGTTGACAGTATGTGAATGGTATGTTTAGTGTTTTTTTGTTGTTGTTGATAGCACAATAATGATGTGATATTTTAGTAATACAAGGCTAAATGATGAGTAGAGGGATTGAGCTGCGGTTGAAAGCGAGCAGGCAGTGGGATATTTGAAGTAGAGGTATGACAAACATTCTTTGACAGTTTCTGATAATTGTTGCTTGGTTTTATAGTTAGGTAACACCAGTGAATTTGATCAGGAAGTTAATGTATTCTAAAATTATAATCTGTTTAAGTAGATTGAAATTAATATTGAATATTAAGGCTGAATCACATCTGGCCGTGATTGAGAGTCCCATAGGACAGCGTACAATTGGCCCAGCGTTGTCCGGGTTTGGCCGGGGTAGGTCGTCATTGTAAATAAGAAGGCGAAACAGCTATTACAAATGTTGTTGGACATTGGTCTAGTAACGATACAAGGATAATTTTACATGGTTATGGAAAAGAGAGACCAATCATATGATACAATATGGGAGTGAATTGTTAGACTCGGTGGCGAGATACATTTTGCTGTGTCTAAGGGTAGCGCATGCTAAATTAAGAGCACATAAACATTGGGGTACATTAAAATAAATTATTAAGGTTTTGAGGGCAATGGACTTATCATTATCATGTTTTGTTGTAGTAGTTAAAACCTTTTGGTTGCTGATTATGATATTAGTATAGTGAATGCTAAAGAAATTGACACTTTTTCTTCCGGGAGAATGGGGGTAGTCATTTTTTCTCACTTTGAAATGTTTCCTGAGGGTATGGTTTTTGGGAGAGAGCAGTGAGTGAAATTTTGCAGTGTAGTTAGTATAAAGGTATCCGGATTAGGCCATAGACTACCAAATTAAATAAGGCCTGGCCACTTTCTTTTTACCACAGGATTTGCATGCAGTGCCTCCCAATGGGCACAAATGTCAATTCAACTTCTATTCCATGTTGGTTCAACGTATTTTCATTGAAATGATGTAGAACAATGTTGATTCAACCAGTGTGTTCTCGGTGGGATAACAGCAATCACACTCAATTTCGATATTATTTGTAGGCTATATTGAAAAGGAACTTTGGGTTTTCTTCTACCCTTCTATTTCAAATCTTTGAATCAACAGTCATTATGGCACACCTGTGTCAGACATGGCATTACTCAGTCCAAACAAAATATATTTCTTCTTACACCAAACATTTCAGAGTTCAACTATTATAGTGTCCATATTAGGACACTCTCAGTCTCAGCAGAACTTTTTTGAGGCTGTCCTAATTATGGACACCACACAGGTCATGTAACACCAACCTGTAGCCTCCACCATGCGCTCCAGAATCACCACAATCTCAAACTCCTCTGACTCTATCTTGGCTATGCTCCACTCCCAGAAGGGGCTCCTTTTGTTGATCTCATGAGAGATGATGAGGGGTGACACCAAGAAGAGCCTTTTGTCCCCCGGTTTGAAGCTGATGTTGATGTCCGTCTGGTTGAGCGGGATGAACTCCCCCTCCTTGGTCTGCTTGGACTTGATCAAAGGCCTCCACGATGTGCGAGTTCCGGAGATCCCTGAACATCAGACACATTCCGCCGGTCCCCCATGGAGACGACGGCAGTGGTGGGGGAACACCGACGTCTACACCTGCTTTTTGGGCTGGCTGCAGCCACATGCGCCGAATACAACAAGTGTAGACCTTACCGTGAAATGTTCTGCATACCTTCTGCCCAGCTGTTTGTCCGCCACTGTTGTCGTACCTGGAGGAGAGCCTGGTCGGCCTTCCTCAAGACCACCTCCAGGTATAAACGACAAGCGGATCGCCATCGGACCACGGCACCCTGGTATCGTCTTGGGCAGAAGGTATGGCTATCCACCCAGGATCTGCCCCTCTGGGTGGAATCCCGCAAACTCTCCCCCTGATTTATCGGCTCGTTCCCCATCTCCAAAATCATTATCCCCTCTGCTGTTCGTCTTCTGTTGCCCTGTACCCTTCGTATACATCCCACCTTTCATGTGTCCAGAGTCAAACCCATGTCTCACAGCCCTTTGTCTCCCGTTTCCAAGGCAGGCAGGGATTTACTGACCCCTGCCTGCTTTCACCTGTCTATTGCCTGCCCCTATTGGAATATTAAATTATTGTTTATTCGACGTGGTCTACATCTGGGTCTTACCTTCATACCTGATAGTTGGAATGTGAACTTACCCCAATCTGAGGTCCTGAGTGGCTTAAGAGCAGGTTTTCATCAAGGATCTCTCTGTACTTTGCTCCGTTAAATTTTCCCTCGATCCTGACTAGTCTCCCAGTCCCTGCCACTGAAAAATATCCCCATAGCATGATGCTGCCACCACCATGCTTCACCGTAGGGATGGTGCCAGGTTTCTTCCAGACGTGACACTTGGTAAATCTTGGTTGCATCAGACCAGTTTCTCATGGTCTGAGAGTCTTTAGGTGCCTTTTAGCAAACTCCAAGCGGGCTGTCATGTACTTTTTACTGAGAAGTGCCTTCCATCTGGCCACTTTACCATAAAAGCCTGATTGGTGGAGTGCTGCAGAGATAGTTGTCCTTCTGGAAGGTTCTCCCATCCCCACAGAGGAACTCTGGAGCTCTGTTAGAGTGACTATTGGGTTCTTGTTCACCTCCCTGACCAAGGCCCTTCTCCCCCAAATGCACAGTTTGTCCAGGCATCCAGCTCTAGGAAGAGTCTTGGTGGTACCAAACTTCTGCCATTTAACAATGACAGAGGCCACTGTGTTCTTGGGGACCTTCAATACTGCAGAAATGTTTTGGTACCCTTCCCCAGATCTGTGCCTTGACACAATCCTGTCTCGGAGCACATGCACTGTCAACTGTGGGACCTTATATAGACAGGTGTGTGCCTTTCCAAATCATGTCCAATCAATTAAGGTGGACTCCAATTAAGTTGTAGGGACATCTCAAGGATGATTAATGGAAACAGGATGCATCTGAGCTCAATTTTGAGTCTCATAGCAAAGGGTCTGAATACCTATGTAAATAAGGTATTTCGTTTTTTTATTTTTAACAATTGCTTACAAAATATCTAAATATATTTCCACTTTGTCATTTTTTATTTAACCTTTATTTAACTAGGCAAGTCAGTTAAGAACAAATTCTTATTTACAATGACGGCCTACCCCGGCCAAACCTGGACGATGCTGGGCCAAATTGTGCGCCGCCCTATGGGACTCCCAATCACGGCCAGGTACTGCAGTGACGCCTCTTGCACTGGGATGCAGTGTCTTAGACCACTGCGTCATTATAGGGTATTGTTTGTAGATTGATGAGGAAAAATGTGTATTTAATCCATTTTAGAATAAGGCTGTAACGTAACAAAATGTGGAAAAAGTCAAGGGGTCTGAATACTTTCCGAATGCACTGTATGCATTCATACCTGCATTCATGTTTATTCCAACACTTTTTAATTCTGACAGATAAGGAATTGGGGGGGGGGGGGGGGGGGGTTCTATTGCAATTCAGTGTACTTTTTCCATCAATATGGAGCAAATGTTCATGAGCCTCAGTAGGTTGACATTGACAATTGGTCTCATCAGCATTTGCAATCTGTATTTCATGATTTACAGTATGTCCTAATCTTGTGTTAGCTTCCATGACAGCTGTCCTTTTTGAATGGCAAAACAAATGCTCTTTGTCTGGTTGTGAGCAATCGTCTCCTTCTAAGTTTCAGCAATTGGGAAAGTGCACATCTGTGATATGAAAAGTGAATGATGACATTTCTGATAAGGGGGTGTAACTATAATGCAGTTAGTACCAGGTCCAAACAAGCATATTTCTTGATAGATCTGTAACAAGATTCAATCGTGCCACAATGTTTTACCAGCTGAATATACTGACTGCAAATACATACAGTGGCTTGCGAAAGTATTCAACCCCCTTGGCATTTTTCCTATTTTGTTGCCTTACAACCTGGACTTAAAATAGATTTTTGGGGGGTTTGTATCATTTGATTTACACAACATGCAAAATATTTTTTTTCGTGAATATAACAAGAAATTATGACCAAAAAACCTGGAAACTTGACTGTACATAATATATTTTTTTTTTTTTTTTTTTTTTTTTTTTTTTTTTCACCCCCCAGTCAAAACTTTGTAGAGCCACCTTTTGCAGCAATCACAGCTGCAAGTCTCTTGGGGTATGTCTCTATAAACTTGGTACATCTAGCCACTGGGATTTTTTCCCATTCATCAAGGCAAAACTTGTCCAGCTCCTTCAAGTTGGATGGGTTCCGCTGATGTACAGCAATCTTTAATACCACAAATTCTCAATTGGATTGAGGTCTTTGACTAGGCCGTTCCAAGATATTTAAATGCTTCCCCTTAAACCACTCGAGTGTTGCTTTAGCAGTATGCTTAGGGTCATTGTCCTGCTGGAAGGGGAACCTATGTCCCAGTCTCAAATCTCTTGAAGACTGAAACAGGTTTCCCTCAAGAATTTCCCTGTATTTAGCTCCATCCATCACTCCTTCAATTCTGACCAGTTTTCCTGTCCCTGCCAATGAAAAACATCCCCACAGCATATGGACAGACACTCCAATCTCCGTTGTGGAGCTTTGCAGCTCCTTCAGGGTTATCTTTGGTGTCTTTGTTGCCTCTCTGATTAATGCCCTCCGTGCCTGGTCCATGAGTTTTGGTGGGTGGCCCTTTCTTGGCAGGTTGTTGTGGTGTCATATTCTTTCCATTTTTTTATAATGGATTTATTGGTGCTCGGTGGGATGTTCAAAGTTTCGGATATTTTTTATAACCCAACCCTAATCTGTACTTCTCCACAACTTTGTCCCTGACCTGTTTGGAGAGCTCCTTGGCCTTCATGGTGCCGCTTGCTTGGTGATGCCCCTTGCTTAGTGGTGTTGCAGACTCTGGGGCCTTTCAGAACAGGTGTATAGCTACTGAGATCATGTGACAGATCACGTGACACTTTATTTAACTAATTATATGACTTCTGAAGGTAATTGGTTGCACCATATCTTATTTAGGGGTTTCATAGCAAAGGGGGTGAATACATATGCACGCACCACTTTTCCATTTTTAATGTAATATTTTTTTTGTGTACATCCATTACATGAAATCCAAATAAAAATCTATTTAAATTACAGGTTATAATGCAACAAAAGATGAAAAATGCCAATGGTGGTGAATACTTTTGCAAGGCACTGTATTGGCAATCATACTCTAGGTGGGTGTATCTGCTGCTGACCGGAAAAAGGATTACAAATTTGCTATATAGGAGGTCTATCTACAGATGTAGGATCTTAATTTGGGCATTTTCTCACAGCAGGAAAATAACCATGCAGCCAAAGGAAATGTGAATTATTGTGTGGATTATAATTAATGGACATTTTTGTGGGGGTTGATACATTTTCTGCTAGGGAAAATCAAGTCTGAAATGTAAAAGTGGAAATGACATACTTTAGAAGCCTTTATACCTCAAATACACTACAAGTTTGTATTAACTTCTGTGCAGGATATTTCCTGCAACAATAGGGTTATTTAAATGAATCCTACATTGGTATACCCACTGTGTAGATGGAGTTCACAACATTTGGGGTGTTCCAGGATTAGATACACACAAACATGCATGGACGCACGCACACACACACGGTCACATGTACACACTTGTGCATGGCTTGTGTGTGTCTTCATTTTTCATCTTACAGGACTGATATACATATGAGGAGAAAGCTGAAGTCATAACCTTTTCACTGACGTAATCAGAGCTCATGCAATTTCCCAGTTCGTCCACTAGATTACAGTAGAAGATCACATGATGCATCTTGGCCACTTGAAACCAGATGCGTCTGGTTTGATCTGGTTTGGGTAGTGACTTACTGTGGGAAAATGGCTAAACGGAATTTCAGGCCTGACATCTTAAAATGACCCTTGTTTTTTAAAATAACACACAGACAGGCGAGGAAACTTCAATCTGCTTTTCCTCTGAATTTTTCCCATTGGAAACGAGGCAGGGGCATTCTTATGACATCCCAACAGTAAGGTTTGGTCTCAGGTAGCCTAGTGGTTAGAGTGTTGGGCCAGTAACAGAAAGGTTGCTAGATCGAATCCCCAAAGTAAAAATCTGTCGTTCTGCCCCTGAACAAATCAATTAGCCTACTGTTCCTAGGCCATCATTGTAAATAAGAATTTGTTCTTAACTGACTTGCCTAGTTAAATAAAGGTACAATTAAAAAAGTGCTGTAGCTATCAAATGATACAGTTGAAGTTGGAAGTTTACATACACCATAGCCAAATGCATTTAAACTCAGTTTTTCACAATTCCTGACAGTTAATCCTAGTAAAAATTCCCTGTCTTAGGTCAGTTAGGATCAGCACTTTATTTGAAGAATGTGAAATGTCAGAATAATAGTAGAGAGAATGTTTTATTTCAGCTTTTATTTCTTTCTTCACATTCCCAGTGGGTCAGAAGTTTACATACACTCAATTGGTATTTGATGGCATTGCTTTAAATTGTTTAACTTCGGTCAAATGTTTCAGGTAGCCTTCCACAAGCTTTCCATAATAAGTTGGGTGAATTTTGGCCCATTCCTCCTGACAGAGCTGGTGTAACTGAGTCAGGTTTGTAGGCCTCCTTACTCGCACACGCTTTTTCAGTTCTGCTCACAAATTTTCTATAGGATTGAGGTCAGGGCTTTGTGATGGCCACTCCAATACATTGACTTTGTTGTCCTTAAGCCATTTTGCCACAACTTTGGAAGTATGCTTGGGTCATTGTCCATTTGGAAGACCCATTTGCGACCAAGCTTTAACTTCCTCACTGATGTCTTGAGATGTTGCTTCAATATATCCACATAATTTTCCTGCCTCATGATGCCATCTATTTTGTGAAGTGCACAAGTCCCTGCAGCGAAGCACCCCCACAATATGATGTTGCCACCACGTGCTTCACGGTTGGGATGGTGGTCTTTGGCTTGCAAGCCTCCCCCTTTTCCCTCCAAACATATGGATGGTCATTATGACCGAACGGTTCTATTTTTGTTTAATCAGACCAAAGGACATTTCTCAAAAAATTACGATCTTTGTCCCCAGTGCAGTTGCAAACCGTAGTCTGGCTTTTTTTATGGCTGTTTTGGAGCAGTGGCTTCTTCCTTGCTGAGCGGCCTTTCAAGTTATGTCGATATAGGACTCGTTTTACTGTGGATATAGACACTTTTGTACCTGTTTCCTCCAGCATCTTCACAAGGTCCTTTGCTGTTGTTCTGGGATTGTATTGCACTTTTCGCACCAAAGTACGTTAATTTCTACGAGACAGAACACGTCTCCTTCCTGAGCGGTATGACAGCTGCGTGGTCCCATGGTGTTTATACTTGCGTGCTATTGTTTGTACAGATGAACGTGGTACCTTCAGGCATTTGGAAATTGCTCCCAAGGATGAACCAGACTTGTGGAGGTCTACAATTATTTTTCTGAGGTCTTGGCTTATTTCTTTTGATTTTCCCATGATGTCAAGCAAAGAGGCAATGAGTTTGAAGGTAGGCCTTGAAATACATCCACAGGTACACCTCTAATTGACTCAAATGATGTCAAATAGCCTATGAGAAGCTTCTAAAGCCATTACATCATTTTCTGGAATTTTCCAAGCTGTTTAAAGGCACAGTCAACTTAGTGTATGTAAACTTCTGACCCACTGGGATTGTGATACAGTGAATTAAAGTGAAATAATCTGTCTGTAAGCAATTGTTGGAAAAATTACTTGTGTCATGCACAAAGTAGATGTCCTAACTGACTTGCCAAAACTATAGTTTGTTAACACATACATTAATGGAGTGGTTGAAAAACAATTTTTAATGACTCCAACCTAAGTGTATGTAAACTTCCAACTGTACTAGGCTGTCACACCCATTTGAAAATCTCCACCTGACCTTCTTCTCAACGGTTCAACCACAAACTCAATACTGTCTTGTCTAGCCATGGCTTACTGCACATGTGATGAGTGTAGCGCATGCACACTGAATTAAAGGGCAACTACACTCAAGAATCAAAGTTTCTTACATTTTTCCCTGACCTCAAAAGTCGTCCTCTGATGTGGTTTAAGCATTGTTGTGAACACAGAAAACCAAATGTTGTTGTTTTTCTATTAAGGTTGAAGTCTGCGCCCTCACAGAAATATAATTAGCATAATAAAAAAATCCTCATAAAAATCTTTCAAGCTGACGTTTTACGTAATTCTGTCCAATTGTTTTTTGTTTGTTACTTTGCATTGTTTGTAATAAATGTTTTACTTATTTTGTACATAATGTTGCTGCTACCGTCTCTTATGACCAAAAATAACTTCTTGAAATCAGAACGGCGATTACTCACCACGAACTGGAAGAATCCTTTTTTTACTTTAACGAATCCGACGAGCCCGACATGAATGACATACTGCTTTCCCGGGAACAGGCCCAGATCCCCCTCATTTGCGTGAAGAGAAGGCGGAGAAAAATGGGCCAGAGGGCGGGCTGCCTTCTGAGAGTTCGTAGGCGACCGAATGAGCCCCCACTGCCTTCCATTCTGCTAGCAAACGTGCAATCTTTGGAAAATAAAATCGATGACTGACGCGAAGATTAAACTACCAACGGGACATTCAAACTGTAATATCTTATGCTTCACGGAGTCGTGGCTGAACGACAACATTATCAACATACAGCTGGCTGGTTATACGCTATATCGGCAGGATAAAACAGCGGTGTCTGGTAAGGCGGGGGACTATGTATTTTTGTAAATAACAGCTGGTGCACGATATCTAAGGAAGTCTCGATGTTTTGCTTGCCTAAGGTAGAGTATCTCGTGATAAGCTGTAGACCACACTATCTACCTAGAGAGTTTTCATCTGTATTTGTTGTAGCTGTTTACATACTACAACAAACTGATGCTGGCCCTAAGATCGCACTAAATGAGCTGTATTCTGCCATAAGCAAACAGGAAAACGCTCAACCAGAGGCGGCACTCCAAGTGGCCAGGGACTTTAATGCAGGGAAACTTAAATCGGTCTTACCAAATTTCTATCAGCATGTTAAATGTGCAACCAGAGGGAAAAAAACCACGGACCACCATTACTCCACACACAGAGACACATACAAAGCTCTCCCTCACCCTACATTTGGCAAATCTGACCATAATTCTATCCTCCTGATTCCCGCTTACAAGCAAAAATTAAAGCAGGAAGCACCAGTGACTTGATCAATAAAAAAGTGGTCAGATGAAGTAGATGCTAAGCTACAGGACTGTTTTGCTAGCACAGACTGGAATATATTCCGGGATTCCTCCGATGGCATTGAGGAGTACACCACATCAGTCATTGGCTTCATCAATAAGTGCATCGATGATGTCGTCCCCGCAGTGACCGTACGTACATACCACAACCAGAAGCTATGGATTACAGGCAACAGCTGCATTGAGCTAAAGGCTAGAGCTGCGGCTTTCAAGGAGCGGGACTCTAACCCGGAAGCTTATAGGAAATCCCGCTATGTCCTCCGACGAACCATCAAACAGGCAAAGCATCAATACAGGACAAAGATCAAATCGTACTACACCGTCTCCGACCCTCGTCGGATGTGACAGGGCTTGAAAACCATTACAGACTACAAAGGGAAGCTGCCTAGTGACACGAGCTTAACAGATGAGCTAAACTACATCGATACAACATGGTCCAAGCATACCAAGACAGTCGTGAAGAGGGCACGACAAAACCTATTCCCCCTCTGGAGACTGAAAAGATTTGGCATGGGTTCTCAGATCCTCAAAAGGTTCTAAAGTTGCATCATCGAGAGCATCTTGACTGGTTGCATCACTGCCTGGTATGGCAACTGCTCGGCCTCCAAACGCAAGGCACTACAGAGGGTAGTGCGTACAGCCCAGTACATCACTGGGGCAAAGCTTCCTGCCATCCAGGACCTCTATACCCGGCGGAACATCTAATGAAATGGCTACCCAGACTATTTACATCCCCCCTCTCTCTTTTACACCGCCGCTACTCTCTGTTGTTGTCATCTATGCATAGTCACTTTAATAACTCTACCTACATGTACATATTACCTCGACTAACCGGTGCCCCCGCACATTGACTCTGTATCGGTACCCCCCCTGTATATGGTCTCGCTATTCTTATTTTACTGCTGCTCTTTAATTACTTGTTACTTCTACATTTATTTATTTTTGTTATTCATATTTTTGATATATATATTTTTTAACTGCATTGTTGGTTAGGGGCTCGTAAGTAAGCATTTCACTGTAAGGTCTACACCTGTTATATTCGGCGCATGTGACTAATACAATTTGATTTGATAAATCTTTTTTTTTTCTTTGGATGCATCCGCTTATGTCGCACTTCCGCATTTGTGGTGAAAGGTGACAGAGCTAGAGTGGTGTTTGTCAGACCATGAGACATCCTAAAAATCGGTCTTATTTATTTATTAAAACGATTTGACCAGCCCACCCCAATAAAAGATGGTCCAGCCTTTCTGGCATTTGCCAGAATTGCCAGTTGGCCAATCTGACTATGTGTTCCACAGTTGAGAAAAATGTTATTTTCCAAACTCATTCTGCCACTGGAATATCGCCCACTGCTCCCTGCTACTCCAGCATACTTCATTCTGATGCAAATACTAAGAAGGCTGAAGTTTTGAGGAGGAGGGGTGGTTGGGGACTAGCGAAAAAAAAGGGCAATGCGATTCAAGGATTTCTTTGTGTGGCCCTCAACGCAAAGCCCTAATGTTCTCAGGGGAGTTGAAAACAACAACAGCATGAGTGCTGCACTGGTTACATTGCCCCCTCTCCAATAGGTGCACCTTCTGTCTGCCATACTTATTGTGTGCCTTCTGGCAAACTGTGCGGCCATGGAATCCAGAATACTACATTTTTGGAGCTGAGCCTTCACGTGTGTTTGTGGTGGTGGATACCATGTACAATGAGCCACCAGGTCAGGGTGAGGGAGCCACAGCCAACCACAACACACTGACTCGGGATGGAGTGAGTTGCTATACTGGGGACTCTGGAGGAGAGTGTGGTGGGATGTTGACTTGGGTCTAATAGCTAAAATTGTGACGCACAGTCGTAACATTCCAACTTGCCTCTCTTGTCTGTTTGTATGAGGGCTGTACACCATGGCATGTGGCTGGGATTAGGAAATTTCCCTGTGGATTAAAACCTTTGCAACGCCTATATTGCAACTCACTCTGATAAGTGTGAGGTCCCAGACTGATCCTGTCTCTGCAGTTTGGCCCATGGTTTCACTTAGCAGGTACGTGAAGTGGATTTTCTGCTGTTCAGATAGACAGACCGACAGTGTGACAGTGATCTATTTCTTAAGTATTGTTAGGGGATTTTTCATAAAGTGAGACGTTTTGTGTTTTTGTTTGCTGAATAGGAGAGAAGGGTGAACGTTTTCACTTTTCTAATTTTGAGAAAAGGCTGTTGTCTTTTAATGGCAGAAATAGTGTTGCCTCATTGAGTTTTATTAGAGGATGAGTGACCTATGTTAAACAGTTAATTGTGTTGCCATAGTCATGTAGGCCAGCGAGTTTTAAAGTGCAAGGTCATTACTATTGTCTGGTTTCCCTTCAGTGGTACTGCTGCCAGGGATTAGTTTTGTGGAACAAAAGTGGAACAATTAGAACCACAAATGTACCCTCACGACTTTGTAGGTTGAGTAACTGTGAAATCTTAAATGTCACTTTTATCAATTATTTAATCTCCTGAGACACTCAAAACAGTTAGAACCACAAATGTACCCTTACCACTTTGTAGGGTGAGTAACTGTGAAATCTTAAATGTCACTTTTATCAATTATTTAATCTCCTGCGACACAAAATGTGTTTTTATCTCATATATCTATGACAAATGTAATATGTGTTGTTAGGAATAAAAATGAATGGAATATCAAAGATACATTTTCAAATCTATTGCTGACGAGGTGTTTTATGAAACAAAAAGATTAGTAAACATGTTTCCAAAACTTCAACTGAGATAAACAACACTTACGCTATTATAATTTTTTTAATATATATATTCATTTTATTGATGTTAATTTTCTATAACCAACTTAAATTAGTGTTTGCTAGTTGACCACGTTTGTGGTTTCTCCATTGTGGTTTATCCCGGTCTTATATACTTTTTCCCAAAGCTCCAGGATGTTCCAGTTCGTCCAGAGGCACATCCACGACCACCTGATGGAGCGCATAATCCGCCGGACTCGTCTGGTGACCAAAGATGGCCGCTGCAACATTGAGTTTGGCAACATCGAGTACCACAACCAATTTGCCTACCTGGGGGATTTCTGGACGACGGTTGTGGAGATCCGCTGGCGTTTCGTCCTCCTCCTCTTTGTCGCCTCCTTCACAGGGAGCTGGTTTGTCTTCAGCCTTCTGTGGTACTGGATTGCCAAGAGCAATGGTGATCTGATTGGACAGAACCGCACAGACAGCCACGTCCGTTGTATAGACAATGTCAATGGACTCACCACGGCTTTCCTGTACTCCTTGGAGACCCAGACAACAATTGGTTATGGTGGACGGGCACTCACTGGGCACTGCCCAGGCACCGTGGCCCTCATCGTCATCCAATCCCTCATTGGGGTCTTTGTCAACTGCTTCATGTGTGGGGTGATCCTGGCCAAGATCTCCCTTCCCAAGAAGAGGGCAAAGACAGTGACCTTCAGTAACACAGCGGTCATCTGCTTGAAGAAGGGCAGTCTGTGCCTGCTTATCCGAGTGGCCAACCTCCGCAAGACCTTGCTCATCGGGAGCCAAATCTACGGCAAGCTGCTTAGGACAACTGTCACGCCGGAAGGTGAGACTATAATTCTCGACCAGGTAGGCATTGACTTTGCAGTGGACGCTGGCAAGGACAACCTGTTTTTTGTCTGCCCGCTGACATTGTACCACATCATCGACAAGGCCAGTCCGTTTTACGACATGTCAGCGGACACCCTCCAGCAGCAGGACTTTGAGCTGGTGGTCTTCCTGGACGGGATGGCTGAGTCCACCAGCTCCGCCTGCCAGGTACGGACCTCCTTCATCCCCCAGGAGGTCCAATGGGGATACAGCTTCCTGCCCATCATCTCCCGCACCAAGACAGGCAAGTACCGTGTGGACTTCTCCAACTTCTCCAGAACCGTGCCGGTGACGACCCCACACTGTGTCCAATGCTTTCAGAGTGATCCAGACCAACGCAACCACAACAATAGCCAAAACAACCACCACAGGAAGCTAGGTATTGACAACCCCGGATTCGAGGTGATTGACATTCAAGACACAATGGATATCACAAAAATGTGAGCTGGAGGAAAGAGGGTGAAATTGAAAGTTTCCGCTGTAAACCACAGGCTGACAGACAGCAGTCCCCAGGATGTGGGACGTGGCTCTCAGAGAGAGATGTGGATTAAGCACTTGTTTATGAGAGTATTCATGTCCTCTCTATAGACTCTCAGTCCGATATGGATGACAGAAAGCTCACTTTGGGGTCAGGGGCTCATAGTGAGTCATAGACAATGAGCAAGTAGCCCCAGTTCTAATAACCAGTGAGCCAAAGAATCATGTACACCTTGGATATGGTGCAAATCTTTACTTTGCTTCATGTGAGCATTGGGTATTACATTTGAGTTAAGACTGAACAACTCAGTATTATTTACGTCTATGCCTTTAAAAGACAAAATATCAGCCTTTATGTGTTGTTTTAAAAAATGACATACAACGCAAAAGACCGAAGAAATCAATGATCACTGGAAATACAACATTTACAGCAGAGCTGAAAAAACGACATTGCTATGTGTTGAGAGGTTTGCTCTTGTCAATGTTGAACTGGTGTTTTCAAGCTCCGGTAGGAGCTAAACTGTTGGTAAGAACAGCTCATTACACTCAAAGCACCTTTGTGACATACAAACAGTAACTATTGTACTAGGTACAGTAACTATTAAAAAGGGCTTTGGTCATGACCTGAAGGAGAGAGTGGGAGAGAGAGTAAAGCACAGGGGGTATTCATGAGAAGCTTATGACCTGAGCCTGTTTTAATGAAATATGTCAGGGATGGAGGAATAACAATAGGGTAGAACTTGCTTCCCTAGAGTCTTTACATAGTCTTTTTCTTAACTGGAATGACAAAGTACATATTATGTGCCATAACAGATTCATCATGTATGTCTTATTTCCTTTAGAACACTGTGAATAGCTGCTAATTGCACTGACTGGGAATATTAATGTGACTAATCTACATTGTGTAGATGTCTTATTTTGTAATATTGAGTTACTTGTTCTCAGGGAAAGCAGCATTCCTGGTTACAATAAATTGTAAAAAATTGACAATGCCTTGAGTTTTTTCCTTTCTGCCACCTGGGCCTGTATCCCACAAAGCATCTCTGAAAAGGTCCTATGAATCCTGTTAAAACCTTTTTTAAGACAACAAAAAACACTGCTCAGAGTAGATTTTAAAATGATGTTAAGACACTGCCCAGACAAACTCTGAGCCAGGAGTAAAATCAACTCATTAACATTTATCTCAGCTGGTAATAATGATTGTTTGATGTACCACAAAGGAAAGATAGTGATGACGCTCATTGACAATGGGCAAGTTCATTTTGCGTGGCCCCGGGCCCCGGTTGAGTGGACATTTCACTTAAGGACCAATGGAATGGTCTAAAACAGTGGTTTCCAAACCTTCTGGAACCGTGGCACACCATGATGTGATAGAAAATTCTTCGGCACACCTAAAATTAATTTATTTAGTGGTAATGACCTCCATCACATCTGATCAATAATGCTAATCATCTATTTTCTGTGAGACACCTTTATTTATAGATTAAATAGGGTTTATTTTAAATGTTTTCATAGTTTTGATAGTTCCTTACTTATGATGATTAATTTGTGTGTACCCATTAAGAGCGTCCCAGGAGTCTAAGCCAGAAAGTAGAAACATGTAGGTCAGGTAAAATAGGTCTTTAGTTTTGAATGATTGGGCTACAGACGAGCGGTTTTCTGCCATTTTTAATTTTGCCCAACCTAGATCGAGGCACAGACACGGTCTCAATGGGGAAAGCTGAGCTGACTACGCTGACTGTGCTAGTGGCAGACTCCACTAAGCTGGCAGGCTGGCTAACAGCCTGCTGCCTGGCCTGCACCCTATTTCATTGTGGAGCTAGAGGAGTTAGAGCCCTGTCTATGTTCGTAGATAAGATGAGAGCATGACACAAGCATGACACAAGTCATTTTTCCAACAATTGTTTACAGACAGATTATTTCACTTATAATTCACTGTATCACAATTCTAGTGGGTCAGAAGTTTACATACACTAAGTTGACTGTGCCTTTAAACAGCTTGGAAAATTCCAGAAAATGATGTCATGGCTTTAGAAGCTTCTGATAGGCTAATTTACATAATTTGAGTCAATTGGAGGTGTACCTGTGGATGTATTTCAAGGCCTACCTTCAAACTCAGTGCCTCTTTGCTTGACAACAGTGGGAAAATCAAAAGAAATCAGCCAAGTCCTCAGAAAATAAATTGTAGACCTCCACAAGTCTGGTTCATCCTTGGGAGCAATTTACAAATGCCTGAAGGTACCAGGTTCATCTGTACAAATAATAGCACGCAAGTATAAACACTATGGGACCCCGCAGCCGTCATACTGCTCAGGATGGAGAGGCGTTCTGTCTCCTGGAGATGAACGTATTTTGGTTGCGAAAAGTGCAAATCAATCCCAGAACAACAGCAAAGGACCTTGTGAAGATGCTGGAGGAAACAGGTACAAAAGGATCTATATCCACAGTAAAATGAGTCCTATATCGACATAACCTGAAAGGCCGCTCAGCAAGGAAGAAGCCACTGCTCCAAAACCGCCATAAAAAAGCCAGACTACGTTTTCCAACTGCACATGGGGACAAAGATCATACTTTTTGGAGAAATGTCCTCTGGTCTGATGAAACAAAAATAGAACTGTTTGGTCATAATGACCATCCATATGTTTGGAGGAAAAAGGGGGAGGCTTGCAAGCCGAAGAACACCATCCCAACCGTGAAGCACGGGGGTGGCATTATCATGTTGTGGGCGTGCTTTGCTGCAGGAGTGACTCGTGCACGTCACAAAATAGATGGCATCATGAGGAAGGAAAATGATGTGGATATATTGAAGCAACATCTCAAGACATCAGTCAGGAAGTTAAAGCTTGGTCGCAAATGTGTCTTCCAAATGGACAATGACCCCAAGCATATTTACAAAGTTGTGGCAAAATGACTTAGGACAACAAAGTCAAGGTATTGGAGTGGCCATCACAAATCCCTGACCACAATCCTATAGAAAATTTGTGGGCAGAACTGAAAAAGCATGTGTGAGCAAGAAGGCCTACAAACCTGACTCAGTTACACGAGCTCTGTCAGGAGGAATGGGCTAAAATTCACCCAACTTATTGTGGGAAGCTTGTGGAAGGCTACCCGAAACGTTTGACCCAAGTTAAACAATTTAAAGGCAATGCTTCCAAATACTAATTGAGTGTATGTAAACTTCTGACCCACTGGGAATGTGATGAAAGAAATAAAAGCTGAAATGAATCATTTTCTCTACTCTTATTCTGACATTTCACATTCTTCAAATAAAGTGCTGATCCTAACTGACGTAAGACAGGGCATTTTTTACTAGGATTAAATGTCAGAAATTGGGAAAAACTGAGTTTAAATGTATTTGGCTAAGGTGTATGTAAACTTCCAACTTCAACTGTATTATTGAAACAATGTTGCGATTGTCTGTGAGAATGCCAACAGGTGTGGGTCCTGTGGGGGAAAGATTGTATTGGGGAAAAGGTTCCCGTGGGGGTTGCCATGGAAGCCAAGAAGGGAAGTGAGGTGTGTGTGTGTGTGTGTTTGTGCTCAAACACACATGCATATGGGGGTCTGAGAGGAAGTGTGTCCATCTGATGAATGGGCATGTGCCTGAACTCAATTTCATACACTAATTGTTGTCTCACCCATTAATTTCTAATGACTGGTCATTTTTGACTGGGAACACCACAGGTGTACAAAAGTTAAATAAAACACCCCAAATTTTATGAAAATCATCAACATGTATTTTGTGTGTTCAGATATCCTGTGTGGACAAAGTCATGGAACCTTATGACAAGCAGATTAAATGAACTACATTTTTCAGAGATAAAACTTGTAAATCGGTCCAAATCGACCGGAACACAGCAGGAGGGTTAAAAGAAAGGAGGATTGTTGCATTGTTTTTTAGTTGAGTACGGGACAAGTTATCTCTTTTACAATTCCTTACCTGTTATGTGATTCTTGTTGCTTTAACTGTTTACTCTGCAAAGTGTTTTTAGAAAATGTTTTATTGTTCCTGCCTTTATTATAGGTGCTGAAGGAATGTACTGTAGATATACCCATTTTATGTCCTGACTACCGTGTGGGGTGATTGGCAATAGTGTTGGCCAATCACCAGTCAGCAGCACATTCATGTTCTGTGTAACTGTCATTTTGGGGTAGTTGACTTGAAGTATGGCCCCGACATAGAACCCAGATTCCCACAAAAGGGCTGCACCTGATCACCTGATCCCACAGGTGAAGAAGCCGGATGTAGAGGTCCTGGGCTGGTGTGGTTACATGTGGTCTGCCGTTGTAAGGCTGGTTGGACGTACTCTCTAAAATGACGTTGGAGGCAGCTTATGGTAGACAACATTAAATTGTCTGACAACAGCTCTGGTGGACATTCCTGTGGTCAGCATGCCAATCTGTGGCATTGTGTTGTGTGACAAAACTGCACATTTTAAAGTGGCCTTTTATTGTCCCCAGCACAATGTGCACCTGTGTAATGATCATGCTGTTTAATCAGCTTCTTGATAAGCCACACCTGTCAGATGGATGGATTATCTTGGCAAAGGAGATATTCTCACTAACAGGGATGTACAGTAAGCAAATTTGTGCACAACATTTTTGTGCTTATGGAACATTTATGGGATTTTTTATTTCAGCGCATGAAACAAGGGTTCAATACTTTACATTTTTGTTCAGTGTACATTCACAGTGCTAGCCAGGTTAAGGTTAGCTGCTGAGGTGATTGAGCATTAGTTTAACCTTAGCTCACACTAAGTGAAGATCTCAAACCACAACAGTGTGTTTCATCCTATGTTTATAAGATTAAAAACTATAGTTATACTCAGAATTTGGCAATGATACATACAGATTATAAAAGCAAAGACATTGTTTTGTTTAAACCAGATGAAACCCACAAACAGACGAAAATCTAAGTGTTGACAAAAAAAACAATTTATATGAAAATTTGCCATAGCGACTTCCAAATGATTATGATAGAGCACGTCACATTTGTGTCCAATGCACACATTTTTCTTGGAAAATAGGAGTAAAATGGGTTTCCATAAAGTGAAAACTTCCAATGCATTTCAACAATATTGTCAGATGGTCAGGAATGGATTACAGCTGACACGGTCAGTTCTGCTGCCTGTCAACCGTCAAACAAGTGGTATTGGTGAGTAGGTTAGCTAAGTAGATAGCTGGTACTAGATAGCTAGTAGCTACTTTTGTTTATAAAACATGATTTGATAATGCTAGCGAGCCAAGCTAGGTATGATACCACAGATGAAAGCGGCATGATACTGTAGCTAGCTAAATATATCATGCTAATGTGTAATGTGATGTAGCATGTCAGAGGAAGATATGCATAGCTCACATTAGCTAGTTACCTTGCCAACAACAGCTAACTGTAGCACATTGGTATTGAGGTCAATACAGAGTAGGCACTTGGATACTAGCTTGCTAGCAAATCATAGGATGTAGACAGCTTGCTTTCAATAATGTTTCAACTCCAACTTGCTAGCTAATGTTAGCTGGCTAGCCAACTCATTTCAACATGGATAAAGCTGTGATAACTAATCCAGATTTTTAAGCATCAGGTGGCTTCGTCTGCTAACCCAAAACAACATGCCTGTTTTCATAAAAGTTTATTGTGTATAAATGAAGGATGGTACTTGTCTACTACAAATATAGCTCTGGCAGCAAATAGCCAAACGTTATGAGCAAGCATTCAGCAACGTACACAGCTGGTTGCATAGTAACGGTGTCAGCGTCACCGGCATGAATATATTCTGTAGTTACAGTCAGTCCCTCTATTAGCAAATAAATCACTTATAAACTAGAGAAAGTCATTTTTCTCACTATGTGTTTATTGAGCGATGATATTTAATTTAATACACAGGCTACTTACAAAACCTGGTGGATTTGTTGATCAGCAGTGTTGCGGGAACCCCCCCCTACCATCAGTAGCGGTGAGTGGGTAAAATCACTGGGGAAGCCAAGCCAGGTAAAAAAAAGCCATTTAACCTATGTGTTGTGATAATTGGGTTGTTGGCTCTATAACGTGTTTGTTCATATGCCTTGCCAACGTGATATATAGGCCTAAAGACGAGACAATAAGAAGACACAGTGGCAGAATAAATTCAACCACACCTTTGTTTCATCACAAAACCGGAGAGCAAAATCTGCCCAGTGAAGTCCACAAAGCATTTTGCATGTAACAAACAGTTGCATGACCTTCAGCATAGTCAAGCAAGTTAATGTTTCCGACATATTCGACTACTAAACAACCATTGATTTAAAAAAAGTTCTGAATCCACTATTCCAACATAGAATGCCAATCATTTCAACTTCAATATTTCAACGTCATCAAATCACCTATGCTTAGTTTAATAAAGTGACAACTAAAAGATACCAAAAACAACCAATCAACGTAAGCTAAATATGATGTGGCTGTCCATGGTACTGATTTGTGTGTGCGTGTCTGTCTGCATGCGTGCAAGTAGAAAAAACATGTTGACTCTCCCTACTTGTAGAGAAACGCCAATGACATCCTCCTCGCTTTCATATTGCCGAAACGGTCTATGACTCTGTCATACAGTACAAGCTTTTCGTTTTTATTGTCCTAGGCTACCTAGCTAAAATGCTTGCACACTAGCCTAACTTCCTTTCATGGGCAACAATGCGCCAGGCCAGCTAGTTAACATTAGCCTACTATATCTAGCTACATATTGAACTTCCATCCTCTCAAGTCAGAGGCACAATGTATGAATTTATGGTCGGATCAGAATCACCATTATAATTACTGGCCAGTACGGAGAATTAAGTAAAACCAGTCCAAATCCCTATTTCCATCCATGGCTAATTTAGGAAAGGGACAATTTAAGTTAGCTAACTAGCCACCGGAGGACAACGACACAATGAGATGCAACAGTTCAAGTTTTTTTCTGTAAATTACGTTCTTATTTTGATGTGAACAGTGTGAAGCCAAATCCAAACTGGCTTCTCTTAACACTTTTTTTTGGTGCACCAGGACCATTCACAGTTGAGCTCGCTCAGTTTAGCTCAATGCTGATTTGCTATTATTTTATTTATTTATGTTTATCAAGGGAGGCCAAATGCTCGCTGGCTTCCATTGTATTCAATGCTTTGGGCGGCAACAATGTCATATTATTTTTGGCCAGACAGCGTCAGTTAAATGGTCTACACATGCTGAGAAAGAGGGGCGCTGTTTCACTCGCTCGGATGCTTTCTCTGGTGAGATACTTTTGTATATATAGTTTATGTGGACATCCATTCAAATTAGTGGATTTGGCTATTTCAGCCACACCCGTTGCTAACAGGTGTATGAAATCGAGGACACAGCCATGCAATCTCCATAGACAAACAGTGGCAGTAGAATGGCCTTACTGAGGAGCTTAGTGACTTTCAACAAAGAATGCCAACAATTCAGTTCATAACATTTCAGCACTGCTAGAGCTGCTCCAGTCAACTGTTAGTTGTGTTATTGTGAATTGGAAACGTCTAGAAGCAACAAAATCTCAGCCGCAAAGTGGTAGGCCACACAAGCTCACAATATGGGACTGCCGAGTGCTGGAGCATATGGCACGTAAAAATCATCTGTCCTTGGTTGCAACACTCACTACCAAATTCTGAAGTGCCTCTCGAAGCAATGTCAGCACAAGAACTGTTCGTCGGGAGCTTCATGATATGGGTTTCCATAGCCAATTAGCTGCACACAAGCCTAAGATCTGCATGCACATGCCAAGTGTCAGCTGGAGTGGTGTAAAGCTTGCCGCCATTAGAGCGTCCTCTGGAGTGATGAATCCCGCTTCACCACCTGGCCGTCTGACAGCCAAATCTGGGTTTGGCGGATGCCAGGAGAATGCTACCTGCCCGAATAAATAGTGCCAACTGTAAAGTTTGGTGGAGGAGGAATAATAGTCTTGGGCTGTTTCATGGTTCGGGCAAGGCCTCTTAGTTCCAGTGAAGGGACATCTTAACACTATAGCATACAATGACATTCTAGACAATTCTGTACTTCCAACTTTATGCAAACAGTTTGTGGAAGGCCCTTTTCTGTTTCAGCATGACAATGCCCCCGTGCACAAAGCGAGGTCCATACAGAAATGGTTTGTCAATATCGTTGTGGAAGAACTTGACTGGCCTGCACAGAGCCCTGACCTCAACCCCATCGGACACCTTTGGGATGAATTGGAACTCTGGCCTAATCGCCCAACATCAGTGCCCGACCTCACTAATTCTCATGGCTGAATGGAAGCAAGTCCCTGCAGCAATGTTCCAACATCTAGTGGAAAGCCTTCCCAGAAGATTGAAGGCTGTTAGAGCATCAAAGGGGGGACCAACTCCATATTAATGCCCATGATTTTGGAATGAGATGTTTGACGAGCAGGTGTCCACATACTTTTGGTCATGTAGTGTACGTTCAGGCTCTTGCGAATTGAAGGAAAATTATGAAACAGAGAGAGACGAAAGATACATGAATCTTTTTTTATTGATAACATTTTTGGAGAAGCCTGGCTTCCCTTGGCATCCATGAGTATATGCCACTGACTACCATATCAGGTGCTGTTACAGAAGGCTGAGGCCAGACCCCAGTTCTGCTTCAGAGTAATGGAAGACACTTGAATCAGCTTGCTCACATTTGATCTGCTCAACGGTCAAACTACTTTATGTCCTGGAATTCACCTAAGCACCATTAATAATGTAATCTGTGATGTGTGTCTTGTATGTTGTAAGGAGGTGCCCCCTTCTACTGTGCCAATGGACTACTCATGGGCCCAATAGAGTAGTGTCAACCAGTCAGTACTCTGCTGGCACGTATCCCTTGTGAATTAGCTGTAAATCAGGATCTCTGATTGGCTGTTCAACCGTGTATTTATTGTTGGCTTCCATGACTGTATGGTAACAGTCCTTCTCTGTCCTCCTCTGTGGTATGGGAGCTGGGTCCAATATAGGAGCTGATCTATGCTGCAATGCAATCAGGCATTGGTAAACACCTCAGAAGGGACAAAAGGTGATTACTAATAAGACACCACATTACAAGTGTTTATTAATATCACCCTTTCAATATATGTCACACATCAACTCTTCCTAATAAGTTCAGGAATTGCAATCAATAGCAATATTGATTGCAATCAATAGCAATATTACTCTGTAGGCTACTGACTCCTGGAGGAACCTTTGCATTTGTCAGTAGCCTACAGAGTGGTATGATAAGAGTGCCATCCAACAGCATCTCACATCTGCCTGTAGTTATTGAACTGTGCCTGCTGGACCCATGAGGCATACTCTGTCATATCCAGGATGAAGTGTCATGCACTCCACCCTTCATGCAACCTGACTGAACCTCTCCATAACCTGTAAACCATTACATAGATGGAAGGGACTTCATCACCCACTGGAAACTTGAAGACAGAACCTCACCCAGAGGGCTGTGCATGTCAATGTGTGGTTAGACAGCCAAATCCTTAGATTTGGCCAAATAGACAAATAGAATGCATTCTAGTTCTGGTTAGACAGCTGAAGTTATACTCTACAGACAACTTATTTTTATTTACTAGGTAAGTGTAGGCATGCTGTCTTGATAAGCACATCAATATGATATTTACAGCAAAAAAATTGGTCTTTGTAACACAAACACAGTCACCAATTTTTGTTGTTGATGTATCTACGCTCAAGCTGGGCATTGTTTGTGCAATGTCCACATGTAGCCTATACCTGTTGTAGGGATATTATTAGTTTTACCTTTTATTTAACTAGGCAAGTCAGATAACAACAAATTCTTATACAATGACGGCCTACCCCAGTTAAACCCGGACGACGCTGGGCCAACTGTTCAGTGCCCTATGGGACTCCCAATCACAGCTGGATGTGATACAGCCTGGATTTGAACCAGGGACTGTAGTGACACCTCTTGCACTGAAATTCAGTGCATAAGACCACTGCGCCACTCAGGAGCAAGTTCTGGGGTTTGTCTCCAGAAAAGCTCTAACAGCGAACATAAGGAGAGACGAGACTGGAAAGTTATAGAATATTGTGTTTTAGGACAGCTGAGGGTGACTCAAGACCAGGCATTCAATTCACAGTTGATACAATTTCCATGGTAACATGTATTTACATAATGAAACTTTGAAACTGAGTTGCAAGCTATTTTCGTAGCAAGATTTTTTTCAACTAACTAGACAAGTCAGTTAAGAACAAATTCTTATTTACAATGACAGCCTACCAGGGAACAGTGGGTTAACTGCCTTGTTCAAGGGCAGAATGACATATTTTTACCCCCAAGGTGTTGTAGAAGTGTCTTATGAAACACATTCCAGACACTGGCTCTTGCTATCTTAGCATAAATTATTTGACAGAGAAATATATTTATGTTGTTCATATATATATACTGTACATACTCCGGACTCTGACATTGCTCGTCCTAATATTTATATACAGTATTTCTTTATTCCTTTCTTTTACATTAAGATTTGTGTGTATTGTTGTGAATTGTTAGATATTTCTGCACCCTCAATCCCATCTGCTAAATATGTGTAGGCGACCAATTTGATTTGTTAAAATACAGTGCATTCGGAAAGTATTCAGACTCCTTCACTTTCTCCACATTTTGTTGTGTTACAGCCTTATTCTAAAATGTATTGAATAGTTTTTTCCCATCATCAATCTACACACAATACCCCATAATGACAAAATAAAAACAGGTTTGTAGAATGTTTTGCAAATGTAAAAAAAAAAAAAAAAAAACCCGATATATCACATTTACACAGCGGTGGAAAAGTACCAATTGTCATACTTGAGTAAAAGTATAGATACCTTGTAATAGAAAGTTACTAGAGTAAAAGTGAAAGTCAGCTAGTAAAATACTACTTGAGTAAAAGTCTAAAAGTATTTGGTTTTAAATATACTTAAGTATCAAAAGAAAAAGGATACATCTTTTAAAATTTCTTATATTAATCAAATCAAATGTATTTGTCACATGTACCGAATAAAACAGGTGCAGACCTTACCGTGCTTACTTACAAACCCTTAACCAACAATGCAGTTAAGAAAATATTTACTAAAGTAACACAATAAAATAAAAATAACGAGGCTACAGTATATACAGGGGCTACAGATACCGAGTCAATGTGCTGGGGAACAGGTTAGTCGAGGTAATTGAGGTAATACACCTTAGCCAAATACATTTAAACTCAGTTTGTCACAATTCGTGACATTTAATCGTAGTAAAAATCCCCTGTCTAAAGTCAGTTAGGATCACCACTTTATTTTGAGAATGTGAAATGTCAGAATAATAGTAGTGAGAATGATTTATTTCAGCTTTTATTTCTTTCATCACATTCCCAGTGGGTCAGAAGTTTACATACACTCAATTAGTATTTGGTAGCATTGCCTTTAAATTGTTTAACTTGGGTCAAACGTTGTTCCCGAGAAGCAGTATATCGTTCGCGTCGGGCTCGTCAGACTCGTTAAAGGAAAAAAAGGATTCTGCCAGTCCGTTGTGAGTAATCGCAGTCCTGATGTCCAGAAGTTATTTTCGGTCATAAGAGATGGTAGCGGCAACATTATGTACAAAATAAGTAAAAAAACAAGTTACAAAATACGCAAATAAACTAACAAAAAAACACAATCGGTTGGGGACACGTAAAATGTCTGCCTTCTTCTCCGGTGCCATATGATGGAGAGAGACACCAGAATAACAGAACAGGCCGTAACAGAAGACGATAGACAAAGAAGATAGTAACAAACAAGAGCCTGAGACAGCAACAGGCAAGACACAGAGAAAGTGACAGAATAGGGCAGATGGAGAGAACAGAGGTTGGTTGAGCACACGGTAGACTGTAACACTTCAAGCTGCTCTATAGATTCTAATTTATTTATTGGCACATATTATTACAGGTGAAATACAGACATATTATTACAGGTGAAATACAGACATCGAAAAAGTAAAACATGGTTTACAAATAATTTGCAGGTGAGGTGAAAAAGCCAGTGAAATTGCTATAAAAACTATTGTTCACTTTTACACTTTTTACAACCGGCACAGGATGAGGGTAGACAAGAGACAGCAATATAGAATACTAAGATACAGCAACAGAAGAGGACAGACAAAAGAGACAGCATCAGACGACAGAGAATGCAATGGAGAGGAGGGGTGAGCACATAGTCTACTATCACTTAAAGCGCCGGGCCATGCAAAACGAACTCGCCCAATGTTGCAAATGATAGGGAATAAACAATCACGATGAGGCATCGCCAGCTGTGAACTCTGTAGCGCGCTTCAGACAACCACAGTGAATGTAACTGTACATCAAATGTTGCAATGTTAAAACGTTTGATATAATTTTTTCCTACACGATCACTTTGCTTACTCTTAATTATTGTCTACTATGTTGGCATGCATAACCTTTTTATTTTATCAACACACTCGTCACTCCCATTTAACAACTTAAATCGCTTTGGCACAGTAAGCATCCAGTCACTCATTGATAATGTTGCATTGCATACAATGTTGCATACAATGTTTTGAAAGGTCTATCATTTTCATCGAATACAATCAAAGTTAACATAAGCCCTAGATGCATTAAATTGCCAAATGTATAGACATGCCCAATTTAGGCATATTTTCTTATCAACGTGATGTTGCGCTCCAAAGAGAGAACTTGAAATAACATGATAAATGAATAATCAAAAGAAAACTGTGTTTATTAGCCTTGTGGTTATAAGTATTTAGGCATATCATGTGAAATAGGCCTCGTGAAATCATTGTCAAAATTGCAAGAGATACTGTTGCATGTAGGTCTAGATTGATCATATAGAAATATCAAAACATTCTACTCCAAAGCCATTGTATGTGGCACAGGAAACACTGACTTGCCACTTTTCTCTATTATAAAGACACCTGGTGGTCTGGTTAGGACAGTTCATGAGGTCTCCTAAATATCTGTCGACTAGGTGGGACTCTTATGACTAAAGAGGCGTAATGTATTGCTTTATTTGAGTAGGAGTAAAATGTCTCTATTCTCAGCATTTACGACCAATTTGCTGCTCTGAGACGCTTTGTGGATACGGGTCCTGTCCTTGGACTGAATGGTGTTTAACAATGATATTTCCACAAGAGGGTAATGTTGACTGTTCATTTTTTATCCTGAATGTCCTTGACTCTTATGCCAGGTAGTGGGATAGATAACATTTAAGAAATCAAACTATTCATTAAATGATTTATATTTATTTTGGCGGGTTTCTATGAGACCAGATTTATCAAAGTTAACTTCCTGTGAATCACTACTGTGTCTATAAAAAATATTGTCAAGCCAGGTGTGAGAGCCATCACCGATCCAGAGAACTGGGTGATCTCGCTCTCCGAAGCCGATGTGAGAAGGGTTTTTTATCAGGTCAACACCCGCAAGGCCACAGGCCCAGACGGTATTCCAGGGCGCATTCTCAGAGCATGTGCAGAACAGCTGGCAGGCATATTCACGGTAATTTTCAACCTCTCCTTGTCCCAGTCTGTAATCTCCACATGTTTTAAGATGACCACAATCATTCCTGTTCCTAAGAACTCTAAGGCTTCATGCCGACAATGATTACCGCCCTGTAGCATTCACTTCTGTAATCATGAAGTGCTTTGAGAGGCTGGTTATGGCACACATTAACTCCACAATCCCAGTCACCCTAGACCCACTCCAATTTGCATACCACCCTAATAGGTCCATAGATGACGCAATCTCAATTGCTCTCCACACTGCCCTCACCCACCTAGATAAGAGGAATACATATGTGAGAATGCTGTTCATTGACTACAGCTCAGTATTCAACACCATTATCCCCTCCAAGCTCGTCACCAAGCTTAGGACTCTGGGTCTGAACACCTCTCTCTGCAACTGGATCCTGGACTTCCTGAAGGGCCGACCCCAGGTGGTGAGGGTAAGCAACATCACCTCCACCACGCTGACACTTAACACAGGGGACCCACAGGGGTGTGTGCTTAGTCCTGTCTTTTACTCCCTGTTCACCCACGACTGTGTGGCCACGCACGACTCCAACACCATTATCAAGTTTGCTGACGACGCGACGGTGGTAGGCCGGATCACTGTCAATGATGAGTCAGCCTACAAGGAGGAGGTCAGTGACCTGTGTTACAACCTGGCTCGTAGTTCATAACAACAAAGGGAGAACACGCATGACTTAAACATAAAAAGGAATACATTTATTAAACAAAATAATAATAAATACAAGAATATAACATACTGTAAGCTATGGACCTCTGTAGGATCAGTAGTGTATGCAGTGTGTGGATGAGAGGATAGGGTGAAAACAAACCAAAAACCCAAAAGGTGGTGGAAGCCAGCCAGCCAGTCAGGAAAGAGAGGTGTTGGGTGGTGTGGTCACCATTTATAGCCTGCAGGCCAAACCTGCCCAGGTACACCACATCCGCTGGGAGACCCAAAGGCCTCCTGATACAAGCAGATTACCAAACAGGAGATCCCAGCAGACAGAGTGGGAGGGATGTCACACCTGCCAGTGAGGTGCTGGAACAACAACCTCTCCCTCAACGTCAGCAAAACCAAGGACCTGATCGTGGACTACAGGAAACGGAGGGGCGAGCACGCCCCCATCCACATCGACGGGGTGACAGTGGAGTAGGTAGACCGCTTCAAGTTCTTAAAATGGTCCATACGTACAGTTGTGAATGAGACGCGATAGTGCCTCTTTCCCCTCAGGAGGTTGAAAAAGTTTGCCATGGCCCCTCAAATCCTGAAAAGGTTCTACGGCTGTACCATTGAGAGCATAATTGATTGGCTGCATAACTGCTTGGTATGGCAAAAGCACCGCCCTCGATCGCATGGCGCTACAGAGGGTTGTATGGACAGCCCAGTACATCACTGAGGCCGAGCTCCATGCCATTCAGGACCTCTATATCAGGAGGTGTGAAGACTCACAACTGCTGTAAAGGGGGAAAACAAAATTAGCTAGAGAAGGTATTGAAATGTCATGTAAAATGTCATGATTTGGACTCCACTGTACCTATAATGACGCTGCAAAGGTTGGAGTCCTCAAAGGCCCTCTTCTCTTTGTTTCCTTTCATATTCATCGTTGACATGAGGCTGTTTGTCAGAGTTCTGTACAGAACACAAAATATGTACTGTACAAGCAACACACCATGTACTCATTTAAAAGTGAAACAACTATGGTTTAGCGGGTGCATTGCTCTCTTCACCTGGTCCGGGATGTCCCCCCACCCCCCCGCAGTTTTGAGATATCTATAATTTTACAAAAAGACACTGAGTATACAAAAAATTAAGAACACCTGCTCTTCCTATGACAGACTGATCAGGTGAATCCAGGTGATAGCTATGATCCCTTATTGATGTCACTTGTTAAATCCACTTAAGTCAGTGTAGATAAAGGGAAGGAGACAGGTTAAAGAAGGATGTTTAAGTCTTGAGATGGATTGTGTAAGTGTGCCATTCAGAGAGTGAATGGGCAAAACAAAATACTTATGTGCCTTTGAACGGGCTATGGTAGTAGATGCCAGGCTTACCGGTTTGTGTCAAGAACTGCAATGTTGCTGGGTTTTTCATGTTCAACCGTTTCCTGTGTGTATCAAGAATGGTCCAGCACCCAAAGAACATCCAGCCAACTTGACACAACTTTGGGAAGCATTGGCGTGAACATGGGCCAGCATCCCTGTGGAATGCTTTCGACACCTTGTAGAGTCCATGCCCGATGAATTGAGGCTGTTCTGAGGGCAAAGGGGATGGGGGGGTGCAACCAACTATGAGGAAGGTGTTCCTAATGTTTTGTATACTCAGTTTATAATTTCATTGAACTCCAATGAAACATTTCATTTCTGACCGTGTATTTTCGAAATCATTCTTCATTAGTTCCTATTCCATCTTCAATAAATATTCCTCCGTCTCGTTTAGGACAAAGTCGAATCCCTCAACCAGACTCGGCGGACTAAGATATACTGTAGGACTCTTTCTTTTTTTTTTACATTTGTTTACTTCCAAAAATAACAACCTAAGAAATTGTTTAAAAAGCAATGTGTCAAAAGCAATGTGTCATTCTGGCATAGAAAAAGGGTCTGAGCCTTTGCAGGGCTTTGACGAGGGGGATCTCATCTGAATAGGCAAAAGGAGACCTATATCCCTGGAGCATGAAGGCTCAAGATTCACTGCAGTAAAATACCCAAATACATCGATCAAGATTGAGAACAGGGGGTTGGCTTACATTTTGAAGTGTCCTCCTCACTATTATCGCTTGGTGGCTTACATAGCATTTTAGTTTGACGTTTCTTTGTCCCCACACGTGGTGGCTTGTGCGGTGTTTTAGTTTGCTATTTCTCCTCACCACCAATACTTGTTAGCTGGCAGGGCTTTTGAGCCCTTTGTTTCTTTGTGGCACTGGCACAGGTTTGTGGCACGTCGGAGGAGATTTTAGTGAGCGCTTGGGCAGGCCTAAAAAAAGAACACATGCAAGTGTAAAATAACGTCCAGCATTATTCTACACACATTTGTAAGGCAACCCAAAAGGGAACCTAAACACAATCTAATTTCTACCAAATTTGGTGAAGGCGATCCCTCAATTAGGGGTTAGGCAGAAGGAGACATTGAGCCCTCATGCTCCAGGGTTAAGCTATGTGAGAGACAAAGAAGATTCTCTGAAATAAAAGATTGGGACAACATCATGCAAATAGTTTTTACACTTAGAATACCTTTCTCAAATACAATGATCAAGAATAAGGAGTTGGCTTGCATTGTAAAGGGTCGTCCACCATTACTTGGTGGCTTGTGCTGCGTTTTAGCCTTTTGCTTCTTGGTAGCAGTGGCACAGGTTTTCTGGTGCTTCGTTGCATATTTTGGTTGGGGCTTGGGTAGACCTTGGGTAGGCCTGAAAATAATTATGCAAGTGTAAAATAACATCCAGCCTTTCTCTACACACAAATGGAGGAAGACATCAAAAGTCAACCTAAGCACATTGCCAAACTTTAATCCAAAATTCTACAACATGCCAAAGTTAACCTCCCAAGCCTCTGCTTTTCCAACAGTATTGAAGGAGTTTCCACATGTGCTGAGCACTTGTTGGCTGCTTTTCCATCACTCGCTGTCCAACTCATCCCAAACCATCTCAATTAGGTTGAGGTTGGGTGATTGTGGAGGCCAGGTCATCTGATGCAGCACCATCACTCTCCTTCTTAGTCAAACAGCCTGGAGGTGTATTTTGGGTCATTGTCCTGTTGAAAAACAAATGATAGTCCAACTAAGCACAAACCAGATGGGATGGCATATTGCTGAAGAATGCTGTGGTAGCCATGCTGGTTAAGTGTGCCTTGTATTCTAAATAAATCCCAGACAGTGTCACCAGCAAAGCACCCCCACACTATCACACCTCCTCCTCCATGCTTCACGGTGGGAACCACACATGCGGAGATCATCCATTCACCTACTCTGCGTCTCACAAAGACACGGCGGGTTGGAACCAACCATCTCAAATTTAGACTCATCAGACCAAAGGACAGATTTCCACCAGTCTGATGTCCATTGCTTGTGTTTCTTGGCCCAAGCAAGTCTCTTCTTATTATTGGTGTCCTTTAGTAGGGGTTTCTTTGCAGCAATTCGACCATGACGGCCTGATGCACACAGGCTCCTCTGAACAGTTGATGTGTCTGTTACTTGAACTCTGTGAAGCATTTATTTGGGCTGCAATCTGAGGTGCAGTTAACTCTAATGAACTTATCCTCTGCAACAGAGGTAACTCTGGGTCTTTCTTCCCTGTGGCGGTCCTCATGAGAGCCAATTTTATCATAGCGCTTGATGGTTGTTGCGACTGCACACATATTTTCCGTATTGACTGACCTTGTCTTAAAATAATGATGGACTGTCATTTCTCTTTTCTTATTTGAGCTGTTCTTGACATAATATGGACTTGGTCTTTTACCAAATAGCGCTACCTTCTGTATCCCACCCCTATCTTGTCACAACACAACTGATTTGCTCAAACGCATTAAAAAGGAAAGAAATTCCACAAATTAACTTTTAACAAGGCACACATGTTAATTGAAATGCATTCCAGGTGACTACTGTACCTCGTGAAGCTGATTGAGGGAATGCCAAAAGTGTGCAAAGCGGACATCAAGGCAAATGGTGGCTACTGGATTATCTCAAATATAAAATATACAGTGGGCCAAAAAAGTATTTAGTCAGCCACCAATTGTGCAAGTTCTCCCACTTAAAAAGATGAGAAAGGCCTGTAATTTTCATCATAGGTACACTTCAACTATGACAGACAAAATGAGAAAAAAAATCCAGAAAATCACATTGTAGGATTTTTAATGAATTTATTTGCAAATTATGGTGGAAAATAAGTATTTGGTCAATAACAAAAGTTTATCGCAATACTTTGTTATATACCCTTTGTTGGCAATGACACAGGTCAAACGTTTTCTGTAAGTCTTCACAAGGTTTTCACACACTGTTGCTGGTATTTTGGCCCATTCCTCCATGCAGATCTCCTCTAGAGCAGTGATGTTTTGGGGCTGTCGCTGGGCAACACGGACTTTCAACTCCCTCCAAAGATTTTCTATGGGGTTGAGATCTGGAGACTGGCTAGGCCACTCCAGGACCTTGAAATGCTTTTTACGAAGCCACTCCTTCGTTGCCCGGGCAGTGTGTTTGGGATCATTGTCATGCTGAAAGACCCAGCCACATTTCATCTTCAATGCCCTTGCTGATGGAAGGAGGTTTTCACTCAAAATCTCACGATACATGGCCCCATTCATTCTTTCCTTTACACAGATCAGTCGTCCTGGCCTCTTTGCAGAAAAACAGCCCCAAAGTATGATGTTTCCACCCCCATGCTTCACAGTAGGTATGGTGTTCTTTGGATGCAACTCAGCATTCTTTGTCCTCCAAACACGACGAGTTGAGTTTTTACCAAAAAGTTATATTTTGGTTTCATCTGACCATATGACATTCTCCCAATCCTCTTCAGAATCATCCAAATGCTCTCTAGCAAACTTCAGACGGGCCTGGACATGTACTGGCTTAAGCAGGGGGACACGTCTGGCACTGCAGGATTTGAGTCCCTGGCGGCGTAGTGTGTTACTGATGGTAGGCTTTGTTACTTTGGTCCCAGCTCTCTGCAGGTCATTCACTAGGTCCCCCCGTGTGGTTCTGGGATTTTTGCTCACCGTTCTTGTGATCATTTTGACCCCACGGGGTGAGATCTTGCGTGGAGCCCCAGATCGAGTGAGATTATCAGTGGTCTTGTATGTCTTCCATTTCCTAATAATTTCTCCCACAGTTGATTTCTTCAAACCAAGCTGCTTACTTATTGCAGATTCAGTCTTCCCAGCCTGGTGCAGGTCTACAATTTTGTTTCTGGTGTCCTTTGACAGCTCTTTGGTCTTGGCCATAGTGGAGTTTGGAGTGTGACTGTTTGAGGTTGTGGACAGGTGTCTTTTATACTGATAACAAGTTCAAACAGGTGCCATTAATACAGGTAACGAGTGGAGGACAGAGGAGCCTCTTAAAGTTACAGGTCTGTGAGAGCCAGAAATCTTGCTTGTTTGTAGGTGACCAAATACTTATTTTCCACCATAATTTGCAAATAAATTCATAAAAAATCCTACAATGTGATTTTCTGGATTTTCTTTTCTCATTTTGTCTGTCATAGTTCACGTGTACCTCTCATCTTTTTAAGTGGGAGAACTTGCACATTTGTTGGCTGACTAAATACTTTTTTTGCCCCACTGTATACTATATACAAATATATACTACATGATTCCATATGTGTTAATTCGTAGTATTGATGTCTTCAATATTATTCCAAAAAGTAGAAAATTGTAAAAAAATATATTTTTATTAGTATGTGTGTCCAAACTTTTGACTGATACTGTACATGTATATTGAATATAGGATAGAAAAAACTGACATTGATTAAACAGTGAGAATATACAAATATGTCAACATCTCAAATATAATGAAAATGTGATGTGGATCTGATGTGGCATGGTCAATGTATTTACAATACCATTTGACAGGAATTGTGTTGCAATTTACGTAAGATGTTAAACCATTCTACATGGAATTACATCGTTTTGATGAATATGTTGAAATTAGATTGATGTAACAACATATTTGTCAGGTTAAGTCATTGTATTTACATTGAAGTTTTACCTTCATTTCAATGTTTGCAACGCAGGTTGAAATTATATGAAAACAGTACTGGTTGATGACTTTTTGCAAATCCACATCTGTTTCAAACAGATTCAACGTCACAATAACTTGACAAATTACGTTGAAACAAACGTTGATTCAACCAGTTTGTGCCCAGTAGGTCAGCTGGATCTGCCCCGAGCCTGCAGACCGAGACAGACAGAGTCAAAACCATCAAAGCTACTGTAGTAAGACACATGTAAGAGCCTGGCTGTAATGATTTTCTTAGAGAAGTGGAGGAGTCAGGCTCAGGACACAGGGATAAAGGTAAACAAACGTGTTTACTAAAGTATTCAATCAATCTTCTCATCAAAATACATAGTTTGGAGAAACACCTCCAACTACACGAAACAGACAAACAGTCACCGACAAGACAAACAGGAAATACAGAGGTTTAACCTCTTGGGGCTAGGTGGGACGCTAGCGTGCCACCCGTGGTGCACTCCATCAACAGCAGGTGCATTTCAAGAGCGGCAAATTTGAATCCAAATAAATGTCAAAATTCAAATTTTTCAAAAATACAACTATGTTACACCATTTGAAAGATAAACATCTCCTTAATCTAACCACGTTTTACGATTTCAAAAAGGTTTTACGGCGAAAGCATAAATTTAGAGTATGTTAGGACAGTACATTTACAAGAGTTGTGTGTAATGTTTTGTCAAGTCAAAGACAGGGTCACCAAAACCATAAAACCAGCTAAAATGATACACTAACCTTTTACAATCTCCATCAGATGACACTCCTAGGACATTATGTTAGACAATGCATGCATTTTTAGTTCTATCAAGTTCATATTTATATACAAAAACAGCGTTTTACTATGGCATTGATGTTGAGGAAATCGTTTCCCTCCAATAACCGGCAGTCAAGTCAGCGTCACAAATTAAATAATTAAAATTAGAAAACATTGGTAAAATATTATATTGTCATTTAAAGAATTATAGATTTACATCTTTTGAACGCAATCAACTTGCCAGATTTAAAAATAACCTTACTGGGAAATCACACTTTGCAATAATCTGAGCACTGTGCCCAGAAAAATACGCGTTGCGATACAGACTAGACGTCATGTTGGGGAGATCTAAAATCGAAAATACTATGTAAATAATCCATTACCTTTGATTCTCTTCATCAGATGTCACTTCCAGGTATCACAGGTCCATAACGAATGTAGTTTTGTTCAAAAAAGCTCATCATTTATGTCCAAAAATCTCCGTCTCGTTAGCACATGATGTAAGCCAGCCGGACTTCTCGTCATGAACGAGGGGAAAAAATATATTTCCGTTCGTTCAAACATGTCAAACGTTGTATAGCATAAATCATTAGGGCCTTTTTTAACCAGAACATGAATAATATTCAAGGTGGACGAATGCATAGCCTTTTATAACGTATTGGAACGAGGGTACCCAACATGAAGTAGCGCGCCAGGTGTCTAATGGGACATCACCGTTCCATGGCTCTTGTTCGGTCAGATCTCCCTCCAGAAGACTCAAAACACTTTGTAAAGGCTGGTGACATCTAGTGGAAGCAATAGGAAGTGCCAAAATATTCCTAAACCCCTGTGTTTTTCAATGGGATAGGTTTAAACTCAATACAACACATCAGGTATCCACTTCCTGTCAGAAAATGTCTCAGGGTTTTGCCTGCCAAATGAGTTCTGTTATACTCACAGACACCATTCAAACAGTTTTGGAAACTTTAGAGTGTTTTCTATCCATATATAATAAGTATATGCATATTCTAGTTACTGGGTAGGATTAGTAACCAGATTAAATCGGGTACATTTTTTTTATCCAGACGTGCAAATGCTGCCCCCTAGACCCAACAGGTTAAATAATGAACATAATTAGGGAAAATCAAAACAGGTGTACACAATAAAGACAAAACCAAACGAACAGTGAAACATGGATCGGTGGCAACTAGTAAGCCGGTGACGTCGACCGCCGAACGCCGCCCGAACAAGGAGAGGGGTCGACTTCGGCGGGAGTCGTGACAGTACCCCCCCCCCCCCCCCCCCCCGACGCGCGGCTCCAGCAGTGTGCCGACACCGGCCTCGGGGACGACCCGGAGGATGGGGAGCAGGGCGATCCGGACGGAAGCGGTGAAGATCCGGGATTAACGACGGATCCAGGATGTCTTCCGCCGGTACCCAGCTTCGCTCCTCCGGGCCATACCCCTCCCACTCCACGAGGTACTGAAGGCCCCTCGCCCGACGTCTGGAGTCCATAATGGCTCGTACGGTATAGGCCGGGACCCCCTCGATGTCCAGAGGGGGCGGAGGAACCTCCCGTACCTCCGACTGCTGGAGCGGACCAGTCACCACCGGCCTGAGGAGAGACACATGGAACGAGGGGTTAATATGATAATCAGGGGGAAGTTGTAACCTATAACAAACCTCGTTCAATCTCCTCAGGACTTTAAATGGTCCCACAAACCGCGGACCCAGCTTCCGGCAGGGCAGGTGAAGGGGCAGGTTTCGGGTCGAGAGCCAGACCCGATCCCCCGGTGCATAAACCGGGGCCTCACTGCGGTGGCTGTCGGCACTCGCCTTTTGCCGCCTGATGGCTCGTTGAAGACGTACATGGGCAGCGTTCCATGTCTCCTCCGAGTGCCAAAACCATTCATCCACCGCAGGAGCCTCGATCTGGCTCTGATGCCATGGTGCCAGGACCGGCTGATACCCTAGCACACACTGAAAAGGGGTAAGGTTAGTGGAAGTGTGGCGTAGGGAATTTTGGGCCATCTCCGCCCAAGGGATAAATGATGCCCACTCTCCCGGCCGGTCCTGGCAATAGGACCGCAGAAACCTACCCACTTCTTGGTTGACTCTTTCCACCTGCCCGTTACTCTCGGGGTGGAACCTTGAGGTAAGACTGACCGAGACCCCCAGGCGTTCCATAAACGCCCTCCAGACTCTAGACGTAAATTGGGGGCCCCGATCAGAGACTATATCCTCAGGCACCCCGTAGTGCCGGAATACATGGGTGAATAGGGCCTCCGCAGTCTGTAGGGCCGTAGGGAGACCGGGCAAAGGAAGGAGACGGCAGGACTTAGAAAACCGATCCACAACGACCAGGATCGTGGTGTTACCCCGTGACGGGGGAAGATCCGTCACGAAATCCACCGATAGGTGTGACCACGGTCGTTGCGGAACGGGAAGGGGTTGTAATTTCCCTCTGGGCAGATGTCTAGGTGCCTTGCACTGTGCGCATACCGAACAGGAGGAGACATAAACCCTCAAGTCCTTGGCTAACGTGGGCCACCAGTACTTCCCCGTAAGGCAGCGCACCGTCCGACCTATACCAGGATGACCAGAGGAGGGTGATGTGTGGGCCCAACAGATCAAACGATCGCGAACATCAAACGGCACGTACACGCGCCCAACGGGACACTGGGAGGGAGTGGGTTCTGCACGTGACGCCCGTTCGATGTCCGCGTCCACCTCCCATACCACCGGTGCCACCAGGCATGAGGCTGGAATTATGGGAGTGGGCTCTGTGGACCGCTCCTCTGTATCATACAGCCGGGACAGTGCGTCTGCCTTGACGTTTTGGGAACCTGGTTTATAGGAAAGGGTGAAAGAAAAGCGTGTGAAAAACATAGCCCACCTAGCCTGGCGAGGGTTCAGTCTCCTCGCTGCCCGAATATACTCCAGATTTCGGTGGTCAGTCCAAATGAGGAAAGGGTGTCTAGCCCCCTCAAGCCAATGTCTCCACGCTTTCAGAGCCCCGACAACAGCTAACAACTCCCTATCCCCCACGTCATAGTTTCGCTACGCCGGGCTGAGCTTCTTCGAAAAGAAAGCACAGGGGCGGAGTTTTGGTGGGTTACCCGAGCGCTGAGATAGCACAGCCCCTATTCCAGCCTCGGATGCATCCACCTCAACTATGAACGCCAAGGAGGGATCAGGATGCGCCAGCACTGGAGCCGTGGTAAACAGAGCCTTCAGGTTACCAAAAGCTCTGTCCGCCTCAGCCGACCACCGCAACCTCACCGGTCACCCCTTCAGTAAGGAGGTAATGGGAGCCGTCACCTGGCCAAAGCCCCGGATAAACCTCCGGTAGTAGTTGGCAAACCCTAAAAACCGCTGCACCTCCTTTACCGTGGTTGGAGTCGGCCAATTACGCACGGCTGAAATGCGGTCAGTCTCCATCTCCACCCCTGACGCGGACAAACGGTACCCAAGGAAGGAGACGGACTGTTGAAAGAACAGACATTTCTCCGCCTTGACGTAAAGGTCATGCTCCAACAGTCGACCAAGCAGCGTACACACAAGGGACACATGCTCAGCGCGGGTGGTGGAGTATATGAGAATATCATCTATATACACCACTACACCCCGCCCGTGCAGGTCCCTGAAGATCTCATCCACAAATGATTGGAAGACGGATGGAGCATTCATTAACCCATACGGCATGACGAGGTACTCATAGTGCCCAGATGTAGTGCTAAATGCTGTCTTCCACTCATCCCCTCCCCTGATATGCACCAGGTTGTACGCGCTCCTGAGGTCCAATTTTGTGAAGAAGCGCACCCCGAGCAATGACTCTGTCATACTGGCGATCAGAGGTAGTGGGTAACTGTATTTCACAGTAATCTGGTTCAAACCTCGATAGTCAATGCACGGGCGTAAACCTCCATCCTTCTTCTTCACAAAAAAGAAGCTCGAGGAGACAGGTGAAATGGAGGGCCGAATGTATCCCTGTCCCAGAGATTCAGCGACATATGTTTCCATAGCCGCCGTCTCCTCCTGTGACAGAGGATACACATGACTCCTGGGAAGTGCAGCACCCTCCAGGAGATTTATCGCACAATCCCCCGGTCGATGGGGTGGTAATTGAGTCGCCCTCCTTTTACAGAAGGCGATTGCCAAATCGGCATATTCGGGAGGAATGTGCATGGTGGAAACCTGGTTTGGACTTTCCACCATAGTGGCACCTAAGGAAACACCTAAACACCTCCCTGAACACTGACAGGACCATCCCTTGAGAACCCTCTGTTGCCACGAAATAATAGGATCATGAGAAGCCAACCAGGGAAGCCCCAACACAACGGGAAACGCAGGAGCGTCAATCAGAAAGAGACTAATACTCTCTTCATGACTCTCCTGCGTCACCATAGCAATGGGAACTGTGACCTCCCTAATCAGCCCAGACCCCAAATGACGACTATCTAGGGCATGTATAGGGAAGGGAACATCAACGGGAACAATAGGAATCCCTAATCTACTGGCCAAAGACCGATCTATAAAGTTCCCAGCTGCGCCTGAATCTACTAGCGCCTTATGCTGGGAATGCGGGGAAAGCCCCGGAAATCTTATAGATAACCACATGTGAGCAACAGGGGGGTCTGGGTGAGTCGTGTGCCTACTCACCTGAGATGAACCACCAGTGTTCCGCCTACCACCTCGACTACCTGGAAAACCTCCCCAGCACCGACCAGCAGTGTGTCCTCTGCGGTCACCTCTGGTGCATGGAACGGTTTCCCCTACCGGGCCCCCTAGTACTGGCCCCGCCCAACTCCATCGGTGTTGGGTCTAAGGGACTGGAGGATGGAACCAACGGACCCCGATTCGGGCGTCCGCGGAAGGCCAGCAGGTTATCCAACGGGATAGATAAGTCCACCAGTTGGTCCAGGTGGAGGGTGGTGTCCCTGCAGGCTAGCTCCCTACGAACATCCTCTCGCAAACCACAACTGTAGTGATCGATCAGGGCCCGCTCATTCCATCCTGCACCAGCCGCCAGAGTTCTAAAATCCAGTGCAAACTCCCGAGCGCTCCTCATCTCCTGTTTTAAATGGAACAAGCGCTCTCCCGCCGCTTTTCCTTCTGGTGGATGATCAAATACTGCCCGAAAGCGGCGGGAGAAGTCCTCGTAGTTATCCCGAGTCGGGTCTTCCACCTCCCAGATGGCGTTGGCCCACTCTAGAGCTTTACCAGTCAAACAGGAGATGAGGGCGCTCACTCTCTCGCGTCCCGAGAGCGGCGGCTGGACAGCCGTCAGGTAGAGCTCCAGCTGGAGTAGGAACCCCTGACACCCGGCAGCTGCTCCGTCATACGCTCCCGGGAGCGAGAGCCGAATCCCACCGGATCCAGACGGCGGTTGGATAGGATCCAGAGGTGTGCCGGGCGGTGGTGTGGCTGGGTCGACGGGACATCCTTTCCTCTCCACTCTCTCCATGGTCAGCAGCACGCAATCCATGGCAGTCATAAGATTCTGGATCATATTCGCCTGCTGCTGAACGCGCTCCTCTATATGAATAGGAGAACTGGCTGCTCCTGCTGACTCCCTTGCACGGTCGGTGATTCTGTAATGATTTTCATAGAGAAGTGGAGGAGTCAGGCGCAGGACACAGGGATAAAGGTAAACAAACGTGTTTACTAAAGTATTCAATCAATCTTCTCATCAAAATGCATAGTTTGGAGAAACACCTCCAACTACACAAAACAGACAAACAGTCACCGACAAGACAAACAGGAAATGCAGAGGTTTAAATAATGAACATAATTAGGGAAAATCAAAACAGGTGTACACAATAAAGACAAAACCAAACGAACAGTGAAACATGGATCGGTGGCAACTAGTAAGCCGGTGACGTCGACCGCCGAACGCCGCCCGAACAAGGAGAGGGGTCGACTTCGGCGGGAGTCGTGACACTGGCGACACAGGAAGTGAACCCCTTAACAATTCCTAATACACAGTCTGGAGAGAGGCAGGTGGTCAACAACATCTACTGTACTAATAATTGCACCAATTCGGTGCATTTTGAGAAGTGTAACTTGGAAACACTTGATGTCATAATGAGTACATGTTCATTGTCATAAAAACATGTTTTCCCACCTAAGTAGTATGGTTGACTGTAACAGGGTTAACGATTTCATCCTAAATCAGCCAGAAATCCCCTTGTGACAGGGGGAATGGAAGATTGTTGTATGCAACAGGGAGGAGCAATTGAATGTGAGCTTAATTATAAAAAAAATGGTTTAATAAAACATCACTAGCCTGTCTATCTATGGGTAATAAGGTTGACGTGTTATGCTTGACCCACTCAGTTATCCACCACAAAACACCAGAAAAGAGTAGAACCAGCTCACCTGCTTTTACACTGTGATTGGACTATACGATTTTCAATGTTTCTTTAAAATGAAAAAATTAATAGTTTTACCATATTAATAAGACAAGAGTTCAGTTCACATAACAGGGTTGACCATAAAATGAGGGACAGATGTAAATGAATCACAAATCACATTAAATAAATATTAATATTCAACAAAATAACTAGGGCTTTACAATGATGGTGAACATTTTTGAAATGTTGTGGTTAAGTGTGTTAACATCTTCCTAGAAATAACAGACGGTGCATGTCAAAATGCTGAATTCTGGTACTTTAGCAAGTCTTTAATCATATTGAAAATCTGATTTATTGAATTCTCCATGTGGTCTCTTAAAGGGCATTTCATTATAGCAGGCTTCTAAAATTCAATATTGGTTGACAATTTCTACTAAAAATATCAAAGGGATGCAAAAGGAACTAATTTCGTGGAAGGACCCATATGCTTCTGTGCTGGAGACTAAGCTTGGCTAACTATACTTTCAAACTCATATGAGAACACAGGAATTAATACACAGAGAGAGTCAGTCACACACACAAACTGCATATGTACTTCTATGACCGTACATCAACTCATATCTGTCAAAAACAGAAAATATGGTGAAATGAATATGCACGTTTGTGTAATGGCCATGAGGTATTGTTGCCGTATAGAAACCCTAATGCTGTTCTGGTTTGTTTGACCTAAATGACAGGAAGAAAACAGTAGGGAGGAAACGGTAGTGGAGTGAAAGTGGAATTATGTTTTTAGAAATACTTACAAATTAATAAAAAATGTAAAGCTGAAATGTCTTGAGTCAATAAGTAATCAACCTCTGTTATGGCAAGCCACATAAGTCACATAATAAGTTGCATGGACTCTGTGTGCAATAATTGTTTTTAACATGATTTTTGAATGACTACCTCATCTCTGTACCCCACACATACAATTATCTGTTAGGTTCCTCAGTCGAGCAGTGAATTTTAAACACAGATTCAACCACCAACACCAGGGAGGTTTTCCAATGCCTCGCAAAGAAGGGCACCTATTGGTAGATGGATAAAAAAATGTAAAAAGCAGGCATTGAATATCTCTTTGAACATGGTGTTATTAATTACACTTTGGATGGTGTATCAATACACACGTCACTACAAACATACAAGTGTCCTTCCTAACTCAGTTGCCGGAGAGGAAGCCACTCACCTCGGTGTCACTCTGGACCCTGATCTCTCTTTTGACAAACATATCAAGACTGTTTCAATGACAGCTTTTTACCATCTAAGTAACATTGCAAAAATCTGAAACTTTCTGTCCAGAAATGCTTTTGTCACTTCTAGGTTAAGACTATGGCAATGCTCTACTTTCCGGCTACCCAGATAAAGCACTAAATAAGCTTCAGTTAGTGCTAAACACGGCTTCTAGAATCTTTACTAGATCCAAAAAATATGATCATATTACTCCAGTGCTAGCCTCTCTACACTGGCTTCCTGTTAAGGTTAGGGCTGATTCAAGGTTTTACTGCTAACCTACAAAGCATTACATGGGCTTGCTCCTACCTATCTTTCCGATTTGGTCCTGCCGTACATTTTTATTTATTTAAAAAATATATATTTCACCTTTATTTAACCAGGTAATCCAGTTGAGAACAAGTTCTCATTTACAACTGTGACCTGGCCAAGATTAAGCAAAGCAGTGCGACAAAAACAACAATACAGAGTTACACATGGGATAAACAAACGATAGAAAAATCTACATACAGTGTGTGCAAATGTAGTAAGATTAGGGAGGTAAGCCAATAAATAGGCCATAGTGGCGAAATAATTACAATACTGCATTAACACTGAAGTGATAGATGTGCAGATGATAATGTGCAAGTAGAGATACTGGGCTGCAAAAGAGAAGAAAAAAAATAACAATATGGGGATGAGGTAGTTTGTTGGGCTATTTACAGATGGGCTGTGTACAGGTGCAGTGACAGCTGAAGCTTAAAGTTATTGAGGGAGATATAAGTCTCCAGCTTCAGTGATTTTTGCAATTTGTTCCAGTCATTGGCAGCAGAGTCCTGGAAGGAAAGGCAACCAAAGATGTGTTGGCTTTGGGGATGACCAGTGAAATATACCTGCTGGAGCGCGTGCTACAGGTGGGTGTTGCTATGATGACCAGTGAGCTGAAATAAGGCGGGGCTTTACCTAGCAAAAACGTATAGATGACCTGGAGCCAGTGGGTTTGGCGACGAATATGTAGCGAGGGCCAGCCAACGAGAGAATACAGGTCGCAGTGGTGGGTAGTATATGGGGCTTTGGTGACAAAACGGATAGCACTGTGATAGACTACATCCAATTTGCTGAGTAGAGTGTTGGAGGCTATTTTGTAAATGACATCGCCGAAGTCAAGGATCGGTAGGATAGTCAGTTTTACGAGCATATGTTTGGCAGTATGAGTGAAGGAGGCTTTTGTTGCGAAATAGGAAGCTTATTCTAGATTTAATTTTGAATTGGAGCTGCTTAATGTGAGTCTGGAAGGAGAGTTTACAGTCTAACCAGACACCTAGGTATTTGTAGTTGTCCACATATTCTAAGCCAGAACCGTCCAGAGTAGTGATGCTAGCCGGGTGGGCGGGTGCGGGCAGCGATCGGTTGAAGAGCATGCATTTAGTTTTACTAGCATTTAAGAGCAGTTGGAGGCCACGGAAGGAGTGTTGTGTGGCATTGAAGCTTGTTTAGAGGTTTGTTAACACAGTGTCCAAAGGATGGCCAGATGTATACAGAATGGTGTCGTCTGCGTAGAGTTGGATCAGAGAATCACCAGCAGCAAGAGCGAGATAATTGATATATACAGAGAAAAAAGTCGGCCCGAGAATTGAACTCTGTGACACCCCCGTAGAGACTGCCAGAGGCCCTCCGATTTGACACACTGAACACACTGAGAAGTAGTTGGTGAACCAGACGAGGCAGTCATTTGAGCAAGCAACGTTATTGAGTCTGCCGATAAGAATGCAGTGATTGACATAGTCGAAAGGCTTGGCCAGGTCGATGAAGACGGCTGCACAGTATTGTCTTTTATCGATGGCGGTTATGATATCGTTTAGGACCTTGAGCGTGGCTGAGGTTCACCCATGACCAGCTCGGAAACCAGATTTCATAGCTACACGTACATTACGGTCACAAGACGCAGGCCTCCTTACTGTCCCTAGAATTTCTAAGCAAACAGCTGGAGGCAGGGCTTTCTCCTATAGAGCTCAATTTTTATGGAACGGTCTGCCTACCCATGTGAGAGACGCAGACTCGGTCTCGACCTTTAAGACTTTATTGAAGACTCATCTCTTCAGTAGGTCCTATGATTAAGTGTAGTCTGGCCCAGGAGTGTGAAGGTGAACGAAAGGCACTGGAGCAACAAACCCCCTTGCTGTCTCTGCCTGGGCGGTTCCCCTCTCTCCACTGGGATTCTCTGCCTCAAACCCTATTACAGGGGCTGAGTCACTGGCTTACTTGAGCTCTTCCATGCTGTCCCTTGGAGGGGTGCGTCACTTGAGTGGGTTGAGTCACTGACGTGATCTTCATATATCGGTTGGCGCACCCCCTTGGGTTTGTGCCGTTGGGGAGATCTTCGTGGGCTATACTCGGCCTTGTTTCAGGATAGTAAGTTGGTGGTTGAAGTTATCCCTCTAGTGGTGTGGGGGCTGTGCTTTGGCAAAGTGGGTGGGGTTTTATCCTGCCTGTTTGGCCCTGTCTGGGGGTATAGTCAGATGGGGCCACAGTGTCTCCCGACCCCTTCTGTCTCAGCCTCCAGTATTTGTGCTGCAATAGTTTATGTGTCGGGGGGCTAGGCTCAGTCTGTTATTTCTGGAGTATTTCTCCTGTCTTATCTGGTGTCCTGTGTGAATTTAAGTAAGCTCTCTTTCTCTTGGTGGACCTGAGCCCTAGGACCATGCCTCAGGAATACCTGGCCTGATGACTCCTTGCAGTCCCCAGTCTACCTGGTCGTGCTGCTGCTCCAGTTTCAACTGTTGTGCCTGCGGCTATGGAACACTGACCTGTTCATCAGACGTGCTACCTTGTCCCAGACCTGCTGTTTTCAACTCTCTAGAGACAGCAGGAGCGGCAGAGATACTCTGAATGATCGACTATGAAAGCCAACTAACATTTACTCCTGAGGTGCTGACCTGTTACACCCTCTACAACCACTGTGATTATTATTATTTGACCATGTTTGTCATCTATGAACACTTGAACATCTTGGCCATGTTCTGTTATAATCTCCACCTGGCACAGCCAGAAGAGGACTGGCCACCCCTCATAGCCTGGTTCCTCTCTAGGTTTCTTCCTAAGTTCCGGCCTTTCTAGGGAGTTTTTCCTAGCCACTGTGCTTCTACACCTGCATTGCTTGCTGTTTGGGGTTTTAGGCTGGGTTTCTGTACAGCACTTTGTGACATCAGCTGATGTAAGAAGGGCTTTATAAATACATTTGATTGGTAGACTCAGGGGTGTGAATACAATTGTCAATTACATATTTCTGTATTTCATTTTTTATACATTTGCAAATATTTCAAAAAACATGTTTTCACTTTCTCATTACTGGTGTAGTGTGTGTAGATGTGTGAGAATTTTTTTTAATCAATTTTGAATTCAGACTGTAACATAACAAAATGTGGAATAAGTCAAGGGGTGTGAATCATTTCTGAATGCACTGTAAACCAAGCCAGTAGAGGATAAACCTTTTATGTTGTATTAAGCCCAAAGACTTGCTGATTTAGGGGTGAATCCTGACTTCCACTTAAGTTGAATTTTCACTTAGTAAGGCATGGATGTCACTGTAATGCATTAATGTCAATATGTCACAGTTTGACTTTTTATTAGTCTTGTTGATACAGTCCAAAATTGCTTTGTAAGTCAGCAGTCAAGTGTTTTAAGATATTGGACTTTCTGTGTGATTAAATGGGGGCTGAGCTAGAGCTGTGTTTTTGAGACAAGATCAGATCCCGATGGGGCCCGGTCCCGGGTCTTTCTACAAAAACGTCTGTAGAGTCCAAATGGTTTGAGCAACAAAAAAAATGATTAAAAGCTATCTATGAAAAGCTGAGACTCTCACGAACATGCACATGTATTATTTTGCTCTATGACACAGAAGATCAACGGAAATCCCAAACATAGTGTCTATAATACTGTAATAAACTCACATAGTTGCTGTCACAAACTCCAAACTCCACAGAGTTGTCACTGACTAGTTGGATATTCATTTCCAACTGAGCAAATCATTTCTGTACTTACAGCATTCATATAAATTAATTTATTATCTGTTTTTTGCTTTGGTGGACATAATTATTTTTATTGACATTTGTCACGAATACAACTGTTTATGTAAAATTGGTTTGTGTTCTACTTGTAGCCCTGGTTTTCCTGAAAAGAAAATGGTAAAACACTTTATTGTGAGTATAAATGTAAAGGCTTGAGATGCAGATAAATAAAAAGCAGTTTTTGTATTAGTCTAGGGATTGATAGGGTTAAGTGAAAGTTAGGATTAACCCCTTAATGTCATAAAATACATCAACAGTGGGTTTCCTGTGATTAGCTGTGTAGTTAGCATGATTTATTCCGCTACCCAAGAGTGGTAAAGCGGCCTTTACAGGTTCTAACAGCAGACCTATAAGCTTGCTGCCAGCTCTTAGCAAACTGTTGGAAAAAATTGTGTTTGATCAAATGCAATACTATTTCTATGTCAACAAATTAACAACAGGCTTTCAGCATGCTTATAGAGAAGGACACTCAACATGTACTGCACTGACACAAATGACTGATGATTGGTTGAAAGAAATTGCTAATAAGAAGATTGTGGGAGCAGTACTATTACATTTCAATGCAGCCTTTGATAATATTGACCATAACCTGTTGTTGAAAAAACTTGTGTTATGGCTTTTCAACATCTGCCATATTGTGGATTCAGAGCTATCTATCTAATTGTAACGGTTGTCCAAAGGAGTAGACCAAGGTGCAGCGTGGTAAGTGTTCATCTTGATATTTATTTTGACTCAGAACACTTAAACAAAATAATAAACAATGGTAAATGACCGTCACATCTTGCAGGCTTTACCGAGCAGTACAAAGATAATATCCCTCAACTCAAGGAGGGAAAAAGGTCTGCCTAAGTATGGTTCCCAATCAGAGACAACGATAGGCAGCTGCCTCTGATTGGAAACCATACCTGGCCAAAACATAGAAATATAAAACATAGAATGCCCACCCCACACCCTGACCTAACAAAATAGAGAAATAAACCGTCTCTCTCAGGTCAGGGCGTGACAGTACCCCCCCCCCCAAAGGTGCGGACTCCCGGCCGCAAACCTGAACCTATAGGGGAGGGTCCGGGTGGGCATCTATTCTTGGCGGCGGCTCTGGTTCGGGGCGTAGCCCCCACTCCGCCCGCTGATCCTCCTGCTTCTGTGTCGGCGGAGGAACCAGACCGCGGATCATCGGCGGAGGCTCTGCACTGCTGACCGCCGCTGAAGACTCCGGGCTTCGGGCCGCCGCTGAAGACTCCGGGCTGCGGACCATCGCTGGAGGCTCCGGACTGGGGAGCGTCGCTGGAGGCTCCGGACTGGGGAGCGTCGCTGGAGGCTCCGGACTGGGGAGCGTCGCTGGAGGCTCCGGACTGGGGAGCGTCGCTGGAGGCTCCGGACTGGGGAGCGTCGCTGGAGGCTCCGGACTGGGGAGCGTCGCTGGCGGCTCCGGACTGGGGAGCGTCGCTGGCGGCTCCGGACTGGGGAGCGTCGCTGGCGGCTCCGGACTGGGGAGCATCGCTGGAGGCTCCGGACCGCGGACCGTCGCTGTAGGTTCCAGACCGGGGACCGTCGCTGCAGGCTCCGTGCCATGGATCGTCACTACAGGTTCCGCGCCATGGAACCTCACTGGAAGCTTTGTGCCATCGATCATCACTGGATGCTCCGGGCCATGGATTATCACTGGAGGCTTCGTGCCATGGATCATCTCTACAGGCTCCGGGCCATGGATCATCCCTACAGGCTTCTTGCCATGGATCATCCCTACAGGCTCCGGGCCATGGATCATCACTGGAGGCTTCGTGCCATAGATCATCACTGGAGGCTTCGTGCCATAGATCATCACTGGAGGCTTCCTACGTGGAGCTGGAACCGGTCTCACCGGACTGGGGAGACGCACAGGAGACTGGGTGCGCAGAACAGGCACAGAGTATACTGGGCCGTGGAGGCGCACTGGAGGTCTGGAGCTTAGGGCTGGCACACCCCGTCCTGGCTGGATGTTTATTTTAGCCCAGCAATGGCGGAGCGCTGGCACAGGACGAACTGGTTTGTGCTGGTGAACGGGGGGTACCATGTGTAGAGCTGGCGTAGGATAACCTGGGCCGAAGAGACGCACTGGAGACCAGGAATGCTGAGCTGGCACACTTCTTCCTGGCTGACTGCCAACTCTAGCACGGCAACTGTGAGGAGCTTGCACAGTGCGCATCACCGCATAACACGGTGCTTGCTCGATCACTCGCTCCCCACGGTAAGCACAGGGAGTTGGCTCAGGTCTCAACCCTGACTTCGCCAATCTCCCCGTGTGCCCCCCCCCCCCCCAAAAAAAAAATGTTGGGGGGCGCTGCCTCTCGGGCTTCTGTTGTTACCGTGCTTGTTCCTCATAGTACCGCCATTCCGCTTTCGCTGCCTCTATCTCCTCTTGCAGACGGCGATACTCCCCAGGCCTTGTCCAGGGTCCTGCCCCATCCAGGATTTCCTCCCAGGTCCAGTCCTCCTGACCACGCTGCTTGGTCCTTTGGTGGTGGGATCTTCTGTAACGGTTGTCCAAAGGAGTAGACCAGGGTGCAGCATGGTAAGTGTTCATCTTGATATTTATTTTTACTCAGAACACTTAAACAAAATAATAAACAATGGTAAACGACTGTCACATCTTGCAGGTTTTACCGAGCAGTACAAAAATAAGACCCCACAACTCGAGGGAAAAAGGGCTGCCTAAGTATGGTTTCCAATCAGAGACAACGATAGGCAGCTGCCTCTGATTGGAAACCATACCTGGCCAAAACATAGAAAACATAGAATGCTCACCCCACACCCTTGACCTAACAAAATAGAGAAATAAACCATCTCTCTCAGGTCAGGGCGTGACACTAATAGAACTCAAAGTTTTTCTTTAATGGAAGCTTCTCTAATGTCAAACATGTAAAGTGTGATGTACGGCAGGGCAGCTCTCTAGGCCCTCTACTCTTTTCTATTTTTACCAATGACCTGCCACTGGCATTAAACAAAGCATCACCCAAACACTTCCTGTTTCCGGTCACAACTTGCAGACTTGTTTACGCTGCTGTGCGTTTTTGTTGCCGATCTTACTTTGATACCTGACGGTTTTTTACTTTTTCATTACCGTATATTTTTACTTTTTCCCTCACTCAACTTTTTTCCTCACTCAACTTTTTTCATTCATCCCCGGAGGTTTTATCTGGACATGGTTCGTCAGGACTTCAAACAGCCGAAGCTAAGTAACATTAACATGATGCCTTCTAATTGCAGTCGTTGTATTTATAATATACAGGAGAACGATCGCCTTACGGCAAGGATAGCTGTGCTGCAAGCCCAGCTTCAGACGCGATCGTTAGGCAAGGGTAATTTCAGTGTAGGAAAGGATGAAACAGCGTCTGTGCCACCAGTAAGTACAGATAGTAACGTTAGTATAAACCCCCTCGCACGGTCCCCGCAGCCGGACATCTTTCTCATGGCTTCTGGAGGGAAACGCTGTAGGAATGCTCAACCGGTGTCGCTTATTCAGCCGACAGAAACTTTCAACCGGTTCTCCCCATTAAGCGAGTCGGAGTCGGAGGCCGAGACTTCTCTGGTCTCTACTCCTCCCGTTGTGGGGTCTGAGACGCCGACGGCTCCCACCATTAGCTCTGACAAATTGAAAACCCTAGTCATTGGCGACTCCATTACCCGCAGTATTAGACTTAAAACTAATCATCCAGCGATCATACACTGTTTACCAGGGGGCAGGGCTACCGACGTTAAGGCTAATCTAAAGACGGTGCTGGCTAAAGCTAAAACTGGCGAGTGTAGAGAGTATAGAGATATTGTTATCCACGTCGGCACCAACGATGTTAGGATGAAACAGTCAGAGGTCACCAAGCGCAACATAGCTTCAGCGTGTAAATCAGCTAGAAAGATGTGTCGGCATCGATTAATTGTCTCTGGCCCCCTCCCAGTTAGGGGGAGTGATGAGCTCTACAGCAGAGTCTCACAACTCAATCGCTGGTTGAAAACTGTTTTCTGCCCCTCCCAAAAGATAGAATTTGTAGATAATTGGCCCTCTTTCTGGGACTCACCCACAAACAGGACCAAGCCTGGCCTGTTGAGGAGTGACGGACTCCATCCTAGCTGGAGGGGTGCTCTCATCTTATCTACGAACATAGACAGGGCTCTAACTCCTCTAGCTCCACAATGAAATAGGGTGCAGGCCAGGCAGCAGGCTGTTAGCCAGCCTGCCAGCTTAGTGGAGTCTGCCACTAGCACAGTCAGTGTAGTCAGCTCAGCTTCCCCCATTGAGACCGTGTCTGTGCCTCGATCTAGGTTGGGCAAAATTAAAAATGGCGGTGTTCGCTTTAGCAATCTCACTAGTATAAAGACCTCCTCCATTCCTGCCATTATTGAAAGAGATTGTGATACCTCACATCTCAAAATTGGGTTACTTAATGTTAGATCCCTCACTTCCAAGGCAGTTATAGTCAATGAACTAATCACTGATAATAATCTTGATGTGATTGGCCTGACTGAAACATGGCTTAAGCCTGATGAATTTACTGTGTTAAATGAGGCCTCACCCCCAGGTTACATTAGTGACCATACCCCCCGTGCATCCGGCAAAGGCGGAGGTGTTGCTAACATTTACGATAGCAAATTTCAATTTACAAAAAAAAAAACAACAATGACGTTTTCGTCTTTTGAGCTTCTAGTCATGAAATCTATGCAGCCTACTCACTCACTTTTTATAGCTACTGTTTATAGGCCTCCTGGGCCATATGCAGTGTTCCTCACTGAGTTCCCTGAATTCCTATCGGATCTTGTAGTCATAGCAGATAATATTCTAATTTTTGGTGACTTTAACATTCACATGGAAAAGTCCACAGACCCACTCCAAAAGGCTTTCGGAGCCATCATCGACTCAGTGGGTTTTGTCCAACATGTCTCTGGACCTACTCACTGCCACAGTCATACTCTGGACCTAGTTTTGTCCCATGGAATAAATGTTGTGGATCTAAATGTTTTTCCTCATAATCCTGGACTATCGGACCACCATTTTATTACGTTTGCAATTGCAACAAATAATCTGCTCAGACCCCAACCAAGGAGCATTAAAAGTCGTGCTATAAATTCTCAGACAACCCAAAGATTCCTTGATGCCCTTCCAGACTGCCTCTGCCTACCCAAGGACGTCAGAGGACAAAAATCAGTTAACCACCTAACCGAGGAACTCAATTTAACCTTGCGCAATACCCTAGATGCAGTTGCACCCCTAAAAACTAAAAACATCTGTCATAAGAAACTAGCTCCCTGGTATACAGAAAATACACGAGCTCTGAAGCAAGCTTCCAGAAAATTGGAACGGAAATGGCGCCACACCAAACTGGAAGTCTTCCGACTAGCTTGGAAAGACAGTACCGTGCAGTATCGAAGAGCCCTTACTGCTGCTCGATCATCCTATTTTTCCAACTTAATTGAGGAAAATAAGAACAATCCGAAATTTCTTTTTGATACTGTCGCAAAGCTAACTAAAAAGCAGCCTTCGCAAATGGAGGATGGCTTTCACTTCAGCAGTAATAAATTTATGAACTTCTTTGAGGAAAAGATCATGATCATTAGAAAGCAAATTACAGACTCCTCTTTAAATCTGGGTATTCCTCCAAAGCTCCATTGTCCTGAGTCTGCACAACTCTGCCAGGACCTAGGATCAAGGGAGATACTAAAGTGTTTTAGTACTATATCTCTTGACGCAATGATGAAAATAATCATGGCCTCCAAACCCTCAAGCTGCATACTGGACCCTATTCCAACTAAACTACTGAAAGAGCTGCTTCCTGTGCTTGGCCCTCCTATGTTGAACATAATAAACGGCTCTCTATCCACCGGATGTGTACCAAGCTCACTAAAAGTGGCAGTAATAAAGCCTCTCTTGAAAAAGCCGAATCTTGATCCAGAAATTATAAAAAACTATCGGCCTATATCGAATCTTCCATTCCTCTCCAAAATTTTAGAAAAAGCTGTTGCACAGCAACTGACTGCCTTCCTGAAGACAAACAATGTATACGAAACGCTTCAGTCTGGTTTTAGACCCCATCATAGCACTGAGACTGCACTTGTGAAGGTGGTAAATGACCTTTTAATGACGTCAGACCGAGGCTCTGCATCTGTCCTCGTGCTCCTAGATCTTAGTGCCGCTTTTGATACCATCGATCACCACATTCTTTTGGAGAGATTGGAAACCCAAATTGGTCTACATGGACAAGTTCTGGCCTGGTTTAGATCTTATCTGTCGGAAAGATATCAGTTTGTCTCTGTGAATGGTTTGTCCTCTGACAAATCAATTGTAAATTTCGGTGTTCCTCAAGGTTCCGTTTTAGGACCACTATTGTTTTCACTATATATTTTACCTCTTGGGGATGTCATTCGAAAACATAATGTTAAATTTCACTGCTATGCAGACGACACACAGCTGTACATTTCAATGAAACATGGTGAAGCCCCAAAATTGCCCTCGCTAGAAGCCTGTGTTTCAGACATAAAGAAGTGGATGGCTGCAAACTTTCTACTTTTAAACTCGGACAAAACAGAGATGCTTGTTCTAGGTCCCAAGAAACAAAGAGATCTTCTGTTGAATCTGACAATTAATCTGGATGGTTGTACAGTCGTCTCAAATAAAACTGTGAAGGACCTCGGCGTTACTCTGGACCCTGATCTCTCTTTTGAAGAACATATCAAGACTGTTTCAAGGACAGCTTTTTTCCATCTACGTAACATTGCAAAAATCAGAAATTTTCTGTCCAAAAATGACGCAGAAAAATTAATCCATGCTTTTGTTACTTCTAGGCTGGACTACTGCAATGCTCTACTTTCCGGCTACCCGGATAAAGCACTAAATAAACTTCAGTTAGTGCTAAATACGGCTGCTAGAATCCTGACTAGAACCAAAAAATTTGATCATATTACTCCAGTGTTAGCCTCCCTACACTGGCTTCCTGTTAAGGCAAGGGCTGATTTCAAGGTTTTACTGCTAACCTACAAAGCATTACATGGGCTTGCTCCTACCTATCTTTCCGATTTGGTCCTGCCGTACATACCTACACGTACGCTACGGTCACAAGACGCAGGCCTCCTAATTGTCCCTAGAATTTCTAAGCAAACGGCTGGAGGTAGGGCTTTCTCCTATAGAGCTCCATTTTTATGGAATGGTCTGCCTACCAATGTGAGAGACGCAGACTCAGTCTCAACCTTTAAGTCTTTACTGAAGACTTATCTCTTCAGTAGGTCCTATGATTAAGTATAGTCTGGCCCAGGAGTGTGAAGGTGAACGGAAAGGCTGGAGCAACGAACCGCCCTTGCTGTCTCTGCCTTGCCGGTTCCCCTCTTTCCACTGGGATTCTCTGCCTCTAACCCTTTTACAGAGGCTGAGTCACTGGCCTACTGGTGTTCTTCCATGCCGTCCATGGGAGGGGTGCGTCACTTGAGTGGGTTGAGTCACTGACGTGGTCTTCCTGTCTGGGTTGGCGCCCCCCCCTTGGGTTGTGCCATGGCGGAGATCGTTGTGGGCTATACTCGGCCTTGTCTTAGGACGGTAAGTTGGTGGTTGGAGACATCCCTCTAGTGGTGTGGGGGCTGTGCTTTGGCAAAGTGGGTGGGGTTATATCCTGCCTGTTTGGCCCTGTCCGGGGGTATCATCGGATGGGGCCACAGTGTCTTCTGATCCCTCCTGTCTCAGCCTCCAGTATTTATGCTGCAGTAGTTTATGTGTCGGGGGGCTAGGGTCAGTCTGTTACATCTGGAGTATTTCTCTTGTCTTATCCGGTGTCCTGTGTGTATTTAAATATGCTCTCTCTAATTCTCTCTTTCTCTCTTTCTGTCTTTCTCTCGGAGGACCTGAGCCCTAGGACCATGCCTCAGGACTACCTGGTATGATGACTCCTTGCTGTCCCCAGTCCACCTGGCCGTGCTGCTGCTCCAGTTTCAACTGTTCTGCCTGCGGCTATGGAACCCTGACCTGTTCACCGGACGTGCTTGTTGCACCCTCGACAACTACTATGATTATTATTATTTGACCATGCTGGTCATTTATGAACATTTTAACATTTTAACATTTTGACCATGTTCTGTTTTAATATCCACCCTGCACAGCCAGAAGAGGACTGGCCACCCCTCATAGCCTGGTTCCTCTCTAGGTTTCTTCCTAGGTTTTTGGCCTTTCTAGGGAGTTTTTCCTAGGGAGTTTTTCCTAGCCACCGTGCTTCTTTCACATGCTTTGCTTGCTGTTTGGGGTTTTAGGCTGGGTTTCTGTACAGCACTTTGAGAATATCAGCTGATGTACGAAGGGCTATATAAAAATAAATTTGATTTGATTTGATTGATGTGTGTCCATGTATGCTGATGATTCAACCATATACGCATCAGCAACCACAGTTAATGAAGTCACTGAAACCCTTAACATCTCTAAAACTAAGAGCATTGTATTTGGTACAAATCATTCCCTAAGTTCTAGACCTCAGCTGAATCTGGTAATGAATGGTGTGGCTGTTGAAAAAGTTGAGGAAACTAAATTTCTTGCCGTTAACTTAGAATGTAAACTGTCATGGTCAAAACATATACATTCAATGTTTGTAAAGATGGGGAGAGGTCTGTCAGTAATAAAGAGATGCTCTGCTTTTTTGACAACACACTCCAAAAAGCAAGTTCTGCAGGCTCTAGTTTTGTCTAATCTTGATTATTGTCCAGTCTTGTGGTCCAGTGCTGCAAGGAAAGACCTAGTTAAGCTGCAGCTGGCCCAAAACAGAGTGGCACGTCTTGGTCTTCATTGTAATCAGAGGGCTGATATAAGTAATATGCATGCCAGTCTCTCTTGGCTACGAGTTGAGGAGAGACTGACTGCATCACTTATTTTTTTTATAAGAAACATGAATGTGTTGAAAATCCCAAATTGTTTTCATAGTCAACTTACACACAGCTCGGGGACACACACTTACCCCACCAGACATGCCACCAGGGGTCTTTTCACAGTCTCCAAATCCAGAACAAATTCAAGAAAGCATACAGTATTATATAGAGCCATTGTTGCATGGAACACTGTTCCATCTCATATTGCTCAAATAAACAGGAAACCTGGTTTGAAAAAACAGATAAAGCAACACCTCACGACACAACGCCTCTCCCTTATTTGACCTAGATAGTTTGTGTGTATGCATTGATATGTAGGCTATGAGTGACTTTTTTATTTTTTTAAATGTATGTAGTTCTGTCCTTGAGCTGTTTTTGTTTATTAATGTTCTGTATTATGTCATGTTTCATGTTTTGTGTGAACCCCAGGAACAGTAGCTGCTGCTTTTGCAACAGCTAATGGGGATCCTAATAAAATACCAAATACCATATCACAATAATAATTGGTAATCTTGTCTGGGCCACACTGTGCTTAATTCACTGGATGTACTATTCCGATTGTGTATTCCTCCTCAGACTTTTGTCTGGACAGTAGGCTAGGCAATGGATGTTTCCCAAATGGCTCCCTATATCAGTGTTTCCAAACTCTAGTCCTCGAGTACCACCCACAGCACACATTTTTGTTGTAGCCCCGGATAAACTCACCTGATTCAACTCATTGAGGGCTTGATGATTAGTTGACAAGCTGTATCAGGTTTGATTGTCCCGGGGCAACAAGAAACTACAAGAAACGTTAAAAAGTATCAAATGTATCAAAAAGCTCTATGTAAATATTGTGAGGTATCAGTCTGAACATTCTAAAATTGGTGTAACACAAAATATGAAAGCGCAGTAGGCCTAGTCTTTTAAATCTTATCATGGTGGCCCCCAAAACCCATTTATGCAAATGCATATTATACTGTAGTTTAAAGTATATCGAGTATGAAAAAGCTTTCTTCCGGGTTCTTAATTGGCCTCTAAAACACATTTAAGAAAATGTATATTATACTGTAGTTTAAAAGTATATAATGTATTCTAAAATTGGTGTAACTCAAAATATGAAAGAGCAGGAGGCCTAGTCTTTTAAATATTACCATGGTAGCACCTAAAACCCATTTATGCAAACATTATATTATGCTGTAGTTTAAAGTATATCAAGTATGAATATACTTTGATCGGGTTCAAGTCTGTCTTGATTACCTGCTGCTTCCATTTGTTGGGGCAGCATTCTGTAACAGAGATGTAGGGAGTCTGGAAGCAGGTGCAGTTAGTGAGTTTAATAATAATGAACATGGCGTGATACAAAACAAGAGCAGCGTCTGGACAAGAAAACAGAACCAATAGTGCCTGGTGAATGAGGCTATAGAGTGCTAAATAAAGTGGAAGTAATCAAGGTAGTGATGAAGTCCAGGTGTGCATAATGATTGGGCACTGGTGTGCATAATGATGGTTGCCAGGTGTGCGTAATGATGGGTTGCCAGGACCAGTAGTTAGTAAACCAGAGACGAGCTCCGGAGTGGGAGAGCAGGAGTAGGCTTGACACCTTGTTAAAATCACTTTCTGGGTACATTTGTAAGAGCTTTTCACACCTGGATTGTACAATATTTGCACATGATTATTTTTTACAATTCTTCAAGCACTGTCATGTTGGTAGTTGATCATTGCTAGACAGCCATTTTCATGTCTTGCCATTAGGGCGCACCCCATTTAGTCAACTGGTCAATTATTTGGTCGATAGCCTGTTGGTCGACCAATATTTTTCGGGTCGAGCGGTCGCAAATATATATATACAGTACCAGTCAAAAGTTTGGATACACTTACTCATTCAAGGGTTTTTATTTCTTTTTACTATTTTCTAGATTTTATACAATGTTGCAAGTTTGCTAGCACGTGCTTCATGCTGGACCAAGTTCATAGTTCATACAATATTTCAATTTCCTTGCAGACAGGCCGTGCATAGCCAATGTAATATGTATTTTTAGCAGTATATTTTCAACCTGCAGGCTGCAATGCTTTTATTTGTTGGCTTTATTTAGGCAATTTTTTTATAATTGGCAATGGCAATAGAAGTAACTTTCAGAATGTTGATTAACCACATGATAATGATTTTGAGAGATTATAAATGAATTGAAACTGTTCAATGAAAATGTGCATATGAAAATCATAACTGGCACAGAGATCGGTAGAAAGGGTAAGATAAATTGTCACTCTAAATGGAAAAGGTTGCCAACCCCTGGTGTAGCCTATTAGGCCCATTGGCAACTTCAGGAACTTAATGGCCATTAGCAGCAGGAGGAGGAAGAGGGTCTGGAACAGGTTTTCTTCTGGTTAGGCTATCTTGATCTCTGGCTTCCTCTTGAGTCATTTGTGTGTCTTAATTATTAAATCACACTGTGTTTAAAGCATCAGGGAAGCTCAGTATATAGTTGATTTTATTAAAACAAATAGTGTGTCTATATAGGGAAAAATACACAGACGACTCTTGGTCAATCAATTTTGTAATTTATTTTTTTGTCATGGACAGCCCTGATTGCCATAGATTTTCAAGCCGATTTAAGTCAAAACTGTAACTAGGCCACTCAGGAACATTCAATGTCATCTTGGTAAGCAACTCCAGTGATTTTTTTTTTTCTTCCCTTGTGTTTTAGTTTTTTGTCCTGCTGAAAGGTGAATTTGTCTCCCAGTGTCTGTTGGAAAGCAGACTGAACAAGATTTTCCCTGTGCTTAGATCTATTCTGTTTCTTTTTATCCTAAAAAAACGCCATGCTTGAAGGTATTAAGAGTGGTACTCAATGATGTGTTGTGTTGGATTTTCCCTAAACATAACACTTTGTGTTCAGGACATAAAGTACATTTCTTTGACAATTTATTCGCAGTTTTACTTTAGTGCCTGTACAGAATATGTTTATTCTGTACAGGCTTCCTTATTTTCACTCTGTCATTTAGGTTAGTATTGTGGAGTAACTACAATGTTGTTGATCCAAGGTTTTTTCCTATCACAGCCATTAAATTGGCCTCATGGTGAAATCCTTGAGTGGTTTCCTTCCTCTCTGGCAACTGAGTTAGGAAGGATGCCTATATCTTTGTAGTGACTGGGTGTATTTATACAACATCCAAAGTGTAATTAATAACACCATGCTCAAAAGGATATTCAATGTCTGCTTAAAAAAATGGCAATCTAACAGTAGTTGCCTTTCTTTGCGATGCATTAGAAAACCTCCCTCACCTTTGTGGTAGAATCTTTGTTTGAAATTCACTGCTAGACTGAGGGACCTTACAGATAATTGTATGTGTGGGGTAAAGAGATGAGGTAGTCTTTCACTATTATTGTACACAAAGTCCATGTAATTTATTGCGTTACTCCTGAATTTATTTAGGCTTGCCATAATAAGGGGGTTCATTTTAAATTAATTTGTAAACATTTCTGAAAACATAATTCCACTTTGACATTATGGGGTATAGTGTGTAGGCCAATGGCACAAATTCTACTAGAATGCTGTGGTAGCCATGCTGGTTAAGTGTGCCTTGAAATATAAATAAATCACAGACAGTGTCACCAGCAAAGCACCCCCACACCTTAACACCTCCTCCTCCATGCTTTACGGTGGGAAATACACATGCAGAGATCATCAGTTCACCCACACCGCGTTTCACAAAGACACGGCAGTTAGAACCAAAAATCTCCAATTTGGACTTCAGACCAAAGGACAAATATCCACCGGTCTAATGTCCATTGCTCGTGTTTCTTGGCCCAAGCAAGTCTCTTCTTCTTATCGGTGTCCTTTAGTAGTGGTTTCTTTGCCTCAATTCGACCATGAAGGCCTGATTCATACAGTCTCCTCTGAACAGTTGATATTGAGATGTGTCTGTTACTTGAACTCTCTGAAGGATTTATTTGGGCTGACATTTCTGAGGCTGGTAACTCTAATGAATTTATCCTCTACAGCAGAGGTAACTCTGGGTCTTCCATTCCTGTGCTGGTCCTCATGAGAGCCAGTTTCATCATAGCGCTTGTTGGTTTTTGCGACTGCACTTGAAGAAACTTTCAAAGGTCTTGAAATTTTCCATATTGACTGACAATCTTGTCTTAAAATAATGATGGACTGTCGTTTCTATTTAATTATTTGAGCTGTTCTTGTCATAATATGGACTTGGTCTTTTACCAAATAGGACTATCTTCTGTATACCCCCCTACCTTGCTACAACACAACTGATTGGCTCAAACGCATTAACTTCGGGATCGGTGTCCCTTCCACGGGGCGGTTGATCTAACGTAGGCTAATGCGATTAGCATGAGGATGTAAGTAACAAGGAAATTTCCCAGGACATAGACATATCTGATATTGGCAGAAAGCTTAAATTCTTGTTACAAAAAAATACGAAAGAAAGGTTGGTTTTTGTGACAGTAATGATCCATACTCTCAATTCCCAGGTATAGTCTGAGTACTCCTCACAGAAAGCAGATGCACAGAGGTACATACACACGCGCATGTATGCACACACAGAGAGGTTCAGACCCAGGCCCGGACATGCACTTGTGGTACTACCACAGACCACACAGTGAGATGCAGCTGTGTGTGTGCATGTGTGTGTGCACTCTTTCATCTGCTGATTCCCACCTTGCAACAGCAGTTCAATCGAGTAGAGGCTGAATGAACAACAGAGACAGGATGCAATATGGAATTTTATTAAATATACTGCTCAAAAAAATAAAGGGAACACTTAAAAAACACATCCTAGATCTGAATGAAAGAAATAATCTTATTAAATACTTTTTTCTTTACATAGTTGAATGTGCTGACAACAAAATCACACAAAAATAATCAATGGAAATCCAATTTATCAAAATATGGAGGTCTGGATTTGGAGTCACACTCAAAATTAAAGTGGAAAACCACACTACAGGCTGATCCAACTTTGATGTAATGTCCTTAAAACAAGTCAAAATGAGGCTCAGTAGTGTGTGTGGCCTCCACGTGCCTGTATGACCTCCCTACAATGCCTGGGCATGCTCCTGATGAGGTGGCGGATGGTCTGAGGGATCTCCTCCCAGACTTGGACTAAAGCATCCGCCAAATCCTGGACAGTCTGTGGTGCAACGTGGCGTTGGTGGATGGAGCGAGACATGATGTCCCAGATGTGGTCAATTGGATTCAGGTCTGGGGAACGGGCGGGCCAGTCCATAGCATCAATGCCTTCCTCTTGCAGGAACTACTGACACACTCCAGCCACATGAGGTCTAGCATTGTCTTGCATTAGGAGGAACCCAGGGCCAACCGCACCAGCATATGGTCTCACAAGGGGTCTGAGGATCTCATCTCGGGTACCTAATGGCAGTCAGGCTACCTCTGGCGAGCACATGGAGGGCTGTGCGGCCCCCCAAAGAAATGCCACCCCACACCATGACTGACCCACCGCCAAACTGGTCATGCTGGAGGATGTTGCAGGCAGCAGAACGTTCTCCACGGCGTCTCCAGACTCTGTCACGTCTGTCACGTGCTCAGTGTGAACCTGTTTTCATCTTTGAAGAGCACAGGGCGCCAGTGGCGAATTTGCCAATCTTGGTGTTCTCTGGCAAATGCCAAACGTCCTGCACGGTGTTGGGCTGTAAGCACAACTCCCACCTGTGGACGTCGGGCCCTCATACCACCCTCATGGAGTCTGTTTCTGACCGTTTGAGCAGACACATGCACATTTGTGGCCTGCCGGAGGTCATTTTGCAGGGCTCTGGCAGTGCTTCTCCTGCTCCTCCTTGCATAAAGGCGGAGGTAGCAGTCCTGCTGCTGGCTTGTTGCCCTCTTACGGCCTCCTCCACATCTCCTGATGTACTGGCCTGTCTCCTGGTAGCGCCTCCATGCTCTGGACACTACGCTGACAGACACAGCAAACCTTCTTGCCACAGCTCGCATTGATGTGCCATCCTGGATGAGCTGCACTACCTGAGCCACTTGTGTGGGTTGTAGACTCCGTCTCATGCTACCACTAGAGTGAAAGCACCGCCAGCATTCAAAAGTGACCAAAACATCAGCCAGGAAGCATAGGAACTGAGAAGTGGTCTGTGGTCCCCACCTGCAGAACCACTCCTTTATTGGGGGTGTCTTGCTTATTGCCTATAATTTCCACCTGTTGTCTATTCCATTTGCACAACAGCATGTGAAATTTATTGTCAATCAGTGTTGCTTCCTAAGTGGACAGTTTGATTTCACAGAAGTGTGATTGACTTAGAGTTACATTCTGTTGTTTAAGTGTTCCATTATTTTTTTGAGCAGTGTAGTTTGGTGTATGCTCCTCAGAGCCAGATGCTGATGACAGGTAGTCCTTTGCTGGGCAGCTGGCATCGAACCCCCCCCACCCCCCCATTAGGGGAAAGGAGTTCCAATGACGGGCCTTAACCCCTGTGCAGCCTCCATCCCGTATGCGGGACGGGCATCCAGCGAAAAATCATATCGCCATTAGCGTAACAAAATTTAATAATATTTTTTTTTCAATTTTTTTTTTCAAATTATATCGTTTTATAGATACACCTCTCCTGAATCGAACCACGTTGTCCGATTTCAAAAAGGCTTTACAGCAAAAGCAAAACATTAGATTATGTTAGAGGAGTATATCGTAAAAGTAGCCACATAGCCATTTTCCGACCAACCACATGCATCACAAATAACCAAAAAACAGCTAAATGCAGCACTAATCTTTGACAATCTTCATCAGATGACACACCTAGGACATCATGTTACACAATACATGCATTCTTTTGTTCGATAAAGTTCATATTTATATATAAAAACAGCATTTTACATCGGTGCGTAACGTTGACTAACTATTTTCCCTCAAATGCATCCGATGAAACAGAGCTACAATTTACTAAATTACTATTCGAAAACATTTTAAAAATGTAATATTGTCATTCTAAGATTTATAGATGAATATCTCTTGAAAGCACCTGTAATGCCAGATTTAAAATTAACTTTACTGGGTAATCATACTTTGCGATGAAAGGGGATGTGATACTCTGAAAAATAGGCTAACGTTACAGGTCAGCGCCATCTTGGAACAATCGCATATCACATCTAGTCTTGTATACTATTGTCAATTATCTCTTACCTTTGGTTGTCTTCATCAGAAAGCACTTCCAGGAATTCCCAGGTCCACAACAAATGTATTTTCGTTCGAAAAAATTACTCCTTTATGTTCCAAGAGCTTGTTCTTGTTAGCGCGTCTGAAGGCTGATCCAAATTCTCCGTCGGCCGCGGGACAGCCATTTCGAGAAAATTCATTTTTTTCCCATTTAGGTTCGTTAAAACATGTCAAACGTTGTATAACATAAATCTTCAGGGCGTTTTTCAACAAGAGAGCCAATAAGATTCGAGGGGGACGATTGCATTGTGTTTCAAAACGTTTCGAAAGGGGAGGGTAACCAGGGGCGCCGGCGTCATAATGGTGATGGCCCTCTCCGTGTGACCACGTTCCACAGCGTCTCATTCATTCAGTTTTAACAGTAGGAGACTCAAACCACTTTGTAAAGACTGGGGACATCTAGTGGAAGCAATAGGAAGTGCTCAATGAACCATAGCTCACGGTGTGATTAATAGGCAACGTGATGAAGTTGAGTTCGCAATTCAGAATTCCACTTCCTGTTTCGATCTGTCTCGGGGTTTTGACTGCCATATGAGTTCTGTTATACTCACAGACACCATTCAAACAGTTTTAGAAACTTTAGGGTGTTTTCTACCAACAATTATTAATTATATGCATATCCTAGCTTCTGAGTTTGAGTAGTAGGCCATTTAAAATGGGCACGAATCTTTTTCAAAATGCGGTGTGGCGCCCCCTATCCTAGGCGACCGTCAGGTTATTATAGTTGGTGGTGCTGGGGAGATGGATGGTTGTCGAAGACTTTTGCTAAAAAACAGCAAGTGAGAGAACATGGGTAAGTGGATGTTTAAATACATCCCAAGATTTACACCTATTGGGTGATAGAGGTGGGAAAGTGATTATTGCAAGAGTGAGCCCATAGGTTAAACAGCAAGCATACTGTAACGGCTGTCGTATAGAGGGGACCAAAGCGCAGCGTGTTGAGCGCTCATGATGAAATTTATTAACTCAAAACACTAATGACAAAATAACAACCGGAAAACCGATCAACTCACAGTTCTGTCAGGTACAGAGACTAAACAGAATTCAACTGCCCACAAACACAGGAAGAAAAGCCCCTACTTAAATATGATCTCCAATTAGAGACAACGAGGACCAGCTGCCTCCAATTGGAGATCAACCCAAAAAACAACAACATAGAAACCTAGAACTTAAACCTAGAAAAACACAAAACACCCCCTGTCACGCCCTGACCTACTCTACCATATAAAATAACCTCTTTCTATGGTCAGGACGTGACACATACAGAATGTGCATTATTGTGCCGTTCTTTAATAGGCTAAAGGTAAACAGATGAATGACATTCCCCACATGGCTAATAGGAAGAGAAGAGCGAGACGCTATGCTGATGATTATACATTTGCATTAATTCCCACTATGCCTGTGTAATAGCAAACAGATTGAATTATGTTATGAAGTTAAACGAGCATTCAGACCAGCCTTCCTGATTGAACTTAGTAAACTACATTTTATCATTAGGCCCATAATCACTGTTCTCTTATCATTTATTAGCAGGATTCTAACTGCAGGGCGAGATCAGAGATTTAGTGAGAAAGGAGGTGTGGAGGAGTTGGCTGGAGGCGTCTGTGGTGCAATGTGCAAAACAAATCTAGTATATGCAGATGTAATACATCTCTCACATTCTTCTTTTATTATTCTATGTTTTACATGTAAAACAAAATCCCCAAACTCCTAAAAATGTCCTCAATTACCAGTAAATTTAGAAGGCTGTCGGAAGTTTACATAAACTGAATTTAAATGTATTTGGCTTATGTGTTTCACAATTCCTGACATTTAATCCTAGTAAAAATTCCCTGTCTAAGGTCAGTTAGGATCATCACTTTATTTTAAGAATGTGAAATGTCAGAAAAATAGTAGAGAGAATGATTTATTTCAGCTTTTATTTCTTTCATCACATTCCCAGTGGGTCAGAAGTTTACATACTGTCACATAATCCATCATGCTGTTGAAAGGAGGACCAAGGCGCAGCGGGAATATGGATGCTCATATTTTAATATAAAAAAAAGGAGTAAAGCATCCACTGAAAAAACAATAAACAAAACAATGAACAGTACTCACGATATGACAGTGTAGCAGGCTAAACCAAAAAAAGCAGTGCTCACAACAATTCCCCACAAACACACAGACAAACACACCCAACTAATATAGGACTTCCAATCAAAGGCAACACCACACAGCTGCCTTCAATTGGAAGTTCACCCCAATTACCTCTACATAGAAACACCCAACCTAGACAGAACAAAGAAAACCAAACTTCTTCTGCCACGCCCTGACCAACACTTATACACCTACTCCACCCGCTGGTCAGGACGTGACATTACCCCCCCCTAAAGGTGCAGACCCCGAATGCACCTTCAAAAGAAAAAACACAAAACACCCAAAACAACCCGAAAATTTCCCCCTAACTACAGGGAGGGAAGCTGCCGTCAACGACGGCACTGTGCTACACCCCCCCTCCCCAACCCACCTATGTTGGAGGCGGCTCAGGTTCTGGCCGTTCCAGGCAGTCGGGGCAGTCCGGCAGCTCGGGACAGTCTGGGCAGTCTGGCGGCTCGGGACAGTCTGGGCAGTCTGGTGGCTCGGGACAGTCTGGGCAGTCTGGCGGCTCGGGACAGTCTGGGCAGTCTGGCGGCTCGGGACAGTCTGGGCAGTCTGGCGGCTCGGGCCAGTCTGGCGGCTCAGGCCAGTCTGGGCAGTCTGGCGGCTCGGGGCAGTCTGGCGGCTCGGGGCAGTCGGGGCAGTCTGGCGGCTCGGGGCAGTCTGGCGGCTCGGGGCAGTCGGGGCAGTCTGGCGGCTCGGGGCAGTCTGGCAGCTCGGGACAGTCTGGGCAGTCTGGCAGCTCGGGACAGTCTGGCAGCTCAGGGCGGTCTGGCCACTCCGGCAGTTCAGGGCGGTCTGGCAGCTCTGACGACTGTTGACTGGCGGGCAGCTCTGACGACTGTTGACTGGCGGGCAGCTCTGACGACTGTTGACTGGCGGGCAGCTCTGACGACTGTTGACTGGCGAGGCTGGGTTTACGCACTTGGAGCCTGGTGCGTGGTGCTGGTACTGGGCGTACCAGATTGGGAACACGCACCTCAAGGCTAGTGCATGTAACGGGAAACACCGGACCGTAGAGGCGCACTGGCAGTCTTAAGCGCAGGGTTGGCATCTCCGGTGCTGGCTCGATGCCTACTTTCCCCTGGCACGTGCGGGGTGCTGGTATTGAGCCTACTGGCCTAAAAATACCAGGCCTTACCATGGCACCTACCCCAAAGCACGGGACCTGTCCAGTCTGTTTACTTTTAACAAGGGTACGGGGCGCTGGCCTGGGTCTCCAATCTTGAACCGTCACACAGCCCTTGTGCCCCCCCCTAAAAAAATCTTGGGGGTGCCTCTCGGTCTCCCTTACCCGTCGTGTTCCCCAGTCCTTGCCAGAATTCTTCCGCTGCTTGGTCCTTAGTTGGTGGGGAATTCTGTCACATAATCCATCGTGCTGTTGAAAGGAGGACCAAGGCGCAGCGGGAATATGGATGCTCATATTTTAATTTCAAAAAAAGGAGTAAAGCATCCACTGAAAAAACAATAAACAAAACAATGAACAGTACTCACGATATGACAGTGTAGCAGGCTAAACCAAAAAAGCAGTGCTCACAACAATTCCCCACAAACACACCCAACTAATATAGGACTTCCAATCAAAGGCAACACCACACAGCTGCCTTCAATTGGAAGTCCACCCCAATTACCTCTACATAGAAACACCCAACCTAGACAGAACAAAGAAAACCCAACTTCTTCTGCCACGCCCTGACCAACACTTATACACCTACTCCACCTGCTGGTCAGGACGTGACACATACACTCAATTAGTATTTGGTAGCATTGCCTTTAAATTGTTTAACTTGGTTCAAACGTTAGGATAGCCTTCCACAAGCTTCCCACAATAAGTTGGGTGAATTCGGGCCCATTCCCCCTGACAGAGCTGGTGTAACTGAGTCAGGTTTGTAGGCCTCCTTGCTCGCACACACTTTTTCAGTTCAGCCCACAAAATGTCTATAGGGTTGAGGTCAGGCAGGCACCCACCCCACATAATGCTTCAGCTGGCCCTTCAGGCTTTCACGCCTCAGCCGGGTCATCAGTCTCCCATGCCTCAGCCGGCTAACCAGGCTCCTGCCAGCTTGTCGGGCTTCTATGCCTCAGTCAGCTTGTCCAGCGCCCATGCCTCAGCCATCAGGCTCACCCAGGTGGGATGCCGGGTGTTGCCCCTAGAGGGGGGGATACTGTCATGTCTGCTCATGCTCTTCCTCTCTGGTGCTCGAGGGCGCCAGGCTGCCCTTCATTACGCACACCTGTCACCATCATTACGCGCAGCTGCGCGATATTGGACTCACCTGGACTCCATTACTTTGTTGATTACCCCCTCTATATCTGTTATTTTTCCCCTTTCCAGACACTGATCCTGTTCTGTTTCATGTCCGTTGTTTATTAAATGTTAACTCCCTGTACCTGCTTCTCATCTCCAGTGTTGACCCTCACAGAATAGCTACATTAGCTAACAGTATTACTCTGTTCTAATCTCTCATGGACAGACTATGTAACATACATGTCCTTGTTTTTGAAAGAAAAGCAAAAAAATGTGTCCATTAAAATAACATCAAATTGATCAGAAATACAGTGTAGACATTATTAATGTTGTAAATGACTATTGTAGCTGGAAACGGTAGATTATGGTACAACGCTGTGTACTACTCCCTTCACAGAACAGCGCAAACTGGCTCTAACCAGAATAGAAAGAGGAGTGGGAGGCCCCGGTGTACAACTGAACAGAGGACAAGTACATTGGAGTGTCTAGTTCGAGAAACAGACGCCTCACAAGTCCTCAACTGGCACCTTTATTAAATGGTACCTGCAAAACACCAGTCTCAACGTCAACAGTGAAGAGGCGACTTCGGGACTTCTAGGCCAGCATCCCAGAGTCGCCTCTTCATGCCTTTTCACTGCCTCTTCACTAAAAGTATGTGGACACCTGGTAGTCGAACATCTCATTCCAAAATCATTTTGGCATTAATATGGAGTTGTTCCCCCCTTTGCTGCTATAACAGCCTCCACTTTTCTGTTAAGGCTTGTCCCTAGATGTTGGAATGTTTCGGCGGGGACTTGCTTCCATTCAGCCACAAGAACATTAGCGAGGTCAAGCACTGATGTTGGGCGATTAGGCCTGGCTTGCAGTCGGTGTTCCAATTCATCCTGTTAGGTTCTAAATGAATCGGGTAAAAACTCAGACGATCATTAAAGCTCAAACCAAGGTTATTCACCCAATTGGTCAGACAGCTGAACAGACAGACATGTTCCCACCAGCACAAGTGTATATATACTCCAATTTGGGTGAAGTCTCCTCTTTCCCTCTAAACATCTTTATTGCTAGGCAGGAAGTTAAGGGATGTGGGTAATAAACGGTTCCTTCTCCCTTACTGTGACCTGACCTGATCTAACTTCGGCCCCCATTCCTCACTAATCCACAGACCTCCAAGCTTATCAGTGACTGCAACTGTGTGATTGCCTTTCCCTTACTCAGTAACATTCCAAGCCCCTGGCTCATATCCAACCTTAATTGACCCCACCATATACATTCCTCCTACAGATAACCATTAACTTCTGGTTTAGAAACCAGACTGTGGCCCTTCTCCTTTCCATAGGATACCTGATGATTAACAATATTTCAATATTTCAGGTCAGAACCCATCAATCCCAAAGGTGTTCGATAGGGTTGAGGTCAGAACCCATCAATCCTAAAGGTGTTCAATAGGGTTGAGGTCTGAGCTCTGTGCAGGCCAATCAAGTTCTTCCACACCGATCTCAACAAATCATTTCTGTATGGACCTCGCCTTGTGCACTGGGGAATTGTTATGCTGAAACAGGAACGGGCCTTACCCAAACTGTTGCCATAAAGTTGGAAGCACAGAATCCTCTAGAATGTCATTGTATGCTGTAGCGTTAAGATTTCCCTTCATTGGAACTAAGGGGTCGTAGCCCAAACTATGAAAAACAGCCCCAGACCATTATTCCTCCCCTGCCAAACTTAACAGTTGGCACTATGCATTCGGGCAGGTAGCGTTCTCCTGGCATCCGCCAAACCCGGATTTGTTCGTAGGACTGCCAGATGGTGAAGCGTGATTCATCACTACAGAGAACGCGTTTCCACTGCTGCAGAGTCCAATGGCAATGAGCTTCACATCTCTCCAGGCAACACTTGGCATTGCACATGGTGATCTCAAGCTTGTGTGAGGCTGCTTGGCCATGGAAACCCAATAACAAACAGTTATTGTGCTGATGTTGCTTCCCGAGGCAGTTTGGAACTCGGTAGTGAGTGTTGCAACCGAGGACAGACGATTTTTACGCGCTACGCACTTCATCACACAGTTGGTGTGGCCTACCACTGCGGCTGAGCCGTTGTTTCTCCTAGACTTTCCACTTCACAATAACAGCTCTAACAGTTGACCAGGGAAGCTCTAGCAGGGCAGAAATTTGACAAACTGACCTGTTGGAAAAGTGACATCCTATGACGATGCCATGTTGAAAATCACTGTGCTCTTCAGTAAGGTCATTCTACTGCCAATGGTTTTTGATGGAGATTGCACAGCTGTGTGCTCCATTTTTTTAACCTGTCAGCAACGGGTATGGCTGAAATAGCCGAATCCACTAATTTGAAGGGGTGTTCACATCATTTTGTATATATAGTGTAAAGACATCCCTGAACACTTTTAAATTGTCTCACTGCTGGGAACATCATTGTGCAGAGGTAACAAATAAGCAACGGAATTATACAACTAAACACTCAAATAATAAACCAGAAGTTTGATCATTCCTTTCCGTATTTCTCAATCATGACCCCTACAATCTTCCAATACGATAACCTGCAATCATCATTTAACATCCAACCTGCTTGTCAAACCCATTTTATATTATTCAATTCTAACATGAAAGAGGAGGATTGTGATGAGTCATACCTCCTTCTCTGTACGCAAATGTAATTCTGCTGTTCTTATCTTCTTTCTCTTACCTTATCAAAAAAGGCAGCTCTGGCAGCTTTTTTTTAATGAGCATGTAATTGAGACGACATGGTGCTAATTGAGATTGGCATTTCTCCATTATCACGAGCTGTCTCAGTTGACAAAGGCCACGGATGAAACAACCGCCAGCCTGTCTCTTCTGTAGCAGAGATTTCTATTTAAACTCACAGTAAGTAGGAGCCCAGCACTTCCAATGTAAGTTTGTGAAGTTAAGAAAATAGATCTTGTCTCATCGCTGCAACTTCCCAATGCAGTGGCGGTTCTAGCTTGTATGGCTCCCTGGGCGAACCCCTCCTTCAGCGCCCCCATCTCGTACTTCTGAGTGAGAGAACTTCCCAGGCAGTAGCCTGCATAGCTCACAAACTACAAATGGAATAGACAACAGGTGGAAATTATAGGCAATTAGCAAGACACCCCCAATAAAGGAGTGGTTCTGTCCACAGGTGGGGGTTGTGCTTACAGCCCAACACCGTGCAGGACGTTTGGCATTTGCCAGAGAACACCAAGATTGGCAAATTCGCCACTGGTGCCCTGTGCTCTTCACAGATGAAGCAGGTTCACACTGAGCACGTGACAGATGTGACAGAGTCTGGAGACGTCGTGGAGAACGTTCTGCTGCCTGCAACATCCTCCAGCATGACCGGTTTGGCGGTGGGTCAGTCATGGTGTGGGGTGGCATTTCTTTGGGGGGCCTGACTGCCATTAGGTACCGAGATGAGATCCTCCGACCCCTTGTGAGACCATATGCTGGTGCGGTTGGCCCTGGGTTCCTCCTAATGCAAGAAAATGCTATACCTCATGTGGCTGGAGTGTGTCAGCAGTTCCTGCAAGAGGAAGGCATTGATGCTATGGACTGGCCCGCCCGTTCCCCAGACCTGAATCCAATTGAGCACATCTGGGTCATCATGTCTCGCTCCATCCACCAACGCCACGTTGCACCACACACTGTCCAGGAGTTGGCGGATGCTTTAGTCCAGGTCTGGGAGGAGATCCCTCAGCAGACCATCCGCCACCTCATCAGGAGCATGCCCAGGCGTTGTAGGGAGGTCATACAGGCACGTGGAGGCCACACACACTACTGAGCCTCATTTTGACTTGTTTTAAGGACATTACATCAAAGTTGGATCAGCCTGTAGTGTGGTTTTCCACTTTAACTTTGAGTGTGACTCCAAATCCAGACCTCCATGGGTTGATAAATTGGATTTCAATTGATTATTTTTGTGTGATTTTGTTGTCAGCACATTCAACTATGTAAAGAAAAAAATATTTAATAAGATTATTTCTTTCATTCAGATCTAGGATGTGTTGTTTAAGTGTTCCCTTTATTTTTTTGAGCAGTATAGAATCAGGGCGCCCACTCTGACAAGGTTAATTGACCCACAGTCCCACACGGTGACATGATATCATTGATGTGCCTTGCAATGAGCGATAGAAAACCGATCACGCAAATGTCACCATTCATATTTTTTTTGTGGGCGACAGTGTCTGAATACCCATACTTGCGTTCTAAAAATAATACCTTTTGTGTATACGAAAATAGATAGTTTTATAGTATGTGAAATGTAGTATGCTTTAAATGCCAAGATGTCATACTCATTTTAACTTTTCATCTAGCAGAATTCGCTGCACGCTATTGAGGGAACAACTGATAATCAGAATAGGGGACACGGTCTACAAAAATGAACAGATGGCGGGGAACAAGCGCAATTATTCATTTGATGGCACCTTTTCAGTATGGATGAGTAGTATGCTATTTGTTGCTTATTTCATACATTTTTACTAAACAGTACATTCTATATATGCTGAACAAAAATATAAATGCAACATGCAATAATTTCAAATATTTTACTGAGTTAGAGTTCATATAAGGAAATCAGCCAATTTAAATAAATTCATTAGGCCCTAATCTATGGATTTCACATGACTGGGAATACAGCTATGCATCTATTGGTCACAGGTACCTTAAAAAAAAGTTAGGGTTGTGGATCAGAAAACCAGTCAGTATCTGGTGTGCAACGCAACACATCTCCTTCGCATAGAGTTGATCAGGCTATTGATTGTGGACTGTGGAATGTTGTCCTACTCCTCTTCAATGTCTGTGTGAAATTGCTGAATATTGGTGGGAACTGGAACACGCTGTCGTACACTTCGATCCAGAGCATCCAAAACAAGCTCAATGGGTGACATGTCTGGTGAGTATGCAGGCCATGGAAGAACTGGAACATTTTCAGCTTCCAGGAATTGTGTACAGATACTTGTGACAAGGGGCCGTGCATTATCATGCTGAAACATGAGGTGATGACGGGGATGAATGGAACGACAATGGGCCCCAGGATCTCATCATGGTATCTATAGTATGTGCATTCAAATTGCCATTGATAAAATGCAATTGTGTTATTTTTCCGTTGCTTATGACTCCCCGTACCATAACCCCCACGCCACCATGGGGCATTCTGTTCACAACGTTGACATCAGAAAAATGCTTGCCCACACAACGCCATACACGTGGTCGTAGACTACAGGAAAAGGCGGGCCGAACAGGACACCATTAACATAAACGGGGCTGTAGTGGAGCAGGTCAAGAATTTCAAGTTCCTTGGTGTCCACATCACCAATGAACTATCATGGTCCAAACACAGCAAGACAGTCGTGAAGAGGGCACAACATAACCTTTTCCCCCTCAGGACACTGAAAAGATTTGGCATGGGTCCCCAGATCCTCAAAAAGTTATATAGCTGCACCATCGAGAGCATCCTCACTGGTTGCATCACTGCCTGGCATGGCAACTGCTCGGCATCTGACTGTGAGGCACTACAGAGGGATGTGCGTACATCCCAGTATATCACTGGGGCCGAGCGCAGTGCCATCCAGGACCTCTATACCAGGATGTGTCAGAAGAAGGCCCCAACAATTGTCAGTCTCCAACAACCCAAGTCATAGACTGTTCTCTCTGCTACCGCACGACAAGCGGTACCAATGCACCAAGTCTGGAACCAACTAGACCCTGAACAGCTTCTACCCCCAAGCCATTACGTGCTGACCACACCGCTCGCTCGCATGATGATTTTGTCCACCCACACCAGAAGTGATTAGGACACGCAGGTTGAAATATCAAAACGAACTCTGAATCAACTATATTCATGTGGGGACAGGTCGAAAAGCATTAAATATTTATGCCAATTTAGCTAGCTAGCTTGCTGTTGCTAGCTAATTTGTCCTGGGATATAAACATTGGGTTGTTATTTTACCTGAAATGTCCTCTACTGAGTCCTCTACTCCGACAATTAATCCTCAGATAAAAGGGTAAACCGAGTTTGTTTCTAATAATCTCTCTTCCTTCAGGCTTCTTCTTCTTTAGACTTTATATGGCGGTTGGCAATCAACATTAAGGTGCATTACCACAACCAACTTGACTGGAGTGTGGACCTCAGTTCATCTTTCAATCACCCACATGGGTATATCCTTAAAACCAATGAGGAGATGGGAGAGGCGGGACTTGCAGCATGTCGAGTCACAAATAGAACCAAGTTCTATTTTAGCGCCTGGCTACGCAGTCGCCTGTTGACACACGCAATGATTGAATAACATGTGTAAATGTATTTTGCAATGCTCGCGCATGTCACGCCCTGACCTGAGAGAGCCTTTTTATGTCTCTATTTAGGTTTGGTCAGGGTGTGATTTGGGTGGGCATTCTATGTCCGTGTTTCTATGTTTGGGATTTCTTTGTTTCGGCCGGGTCTGACTCTCAATCAGGAACAGCTCTATATCGTTGTTGCTGATTGGGAGTCATACTTAGGCAGCCTGTTTTTCCTTTGGGTTTTGTGGGTAGATGTTTTCCATATAGCTACTTTGCCTTATGGAACTGTGTAGTCGTTGTTTTGTTTATTTTGTAAGTGTTCACTTTTCTCAATATTAAAAAAGATGAGCATTCATATTCCCGCTGCGTTTTGGTCCTGTGTTCACGACGACCGTTACAGAGCACACAACGCGGGCGGTGTGGTCAAGCATGTTTGACCGCTAAATAGTTAGTCCGGGTACATATTGGTTAATTAGACACAATATCAAGACTAAAGGAGGTTTATTTTAAAATCAGTATGGCATCACTGATTTGCAGCACAATCACAAAATGCACTTTATGAACAAAATGCAGTATTCACAACATATTTTGATTACTTATTTAAGCCTGTCACATGGGAAGGGCTATAACAACACTCCTGATGTGTAAAACGACTAACCAAAATCTAAAACTGACCCTTAGCTTTAACAAATCCTTAGCCCTAACCTTAAAGGGAAACTTCATATTCATCATCTCCAACACCATACCAACAAAAAAGATAGAGAAAAATACAGTGCCTTGAAAAAGTATTCATCCCCCTTGGCATTTTTCCTATTTTGTTGCATTACAACCTGTAACTTAAATGGATTTTCATTTGGATTTCATTTAATGGACATACACAAAATAGTCCAAATTGGTAAAGTGAAATGACAAATATCACTTGTTTCAAAAAATTGAAAACAATTCAAAACTGAAAAGTGGTGCATGCATATGTATTCACCCCTTTGCTATGAAGCCCCTAAATAAGATCTGGTGCAACCAATTACCTTCAGAAGTCACATAATTAGTCAAACAAAGTCCACCTGTGTGCAATCTAAGTGGTCACATAATCTGTCACATGATCTCAGTATATATAAATCTGTTCTGAAAGGCCCCAGAGTCTGCAACACCACTTAGCAAGGAACACCACCAAGCAAGCAAGCAGCACCATGAAGACCAAGGAGCTCTCCAAACAGGTCAGGGACAAAGTTGTGGAGAAGTACAGATCAGGGTTGTTATAAAAAAATATCTGAAACTTTGAACATCCCACGGAGCACCATTAAATCCATTATGAAACATGTTTAAGAATATGGCACCACAATAAATCTGCCAAGAGAGGGCCGCCCACCAAAACTCATGGACCAGGCAAGGAGGGTATTAATCAGAGGCAACAAAGAGACCAAAGATAACCCTGAAGGAGCTGCAAAGCTCCACAGCAGAGATTGGAGTATCTGTCCATAGGACCATTTTAAGCCGTACACTCCACAGAGCTGGGCATTATGGAAGAGTGGCCAGAAAAAATTCCCTTGCTTAAAGAAAAAACTAAGAAAACACGTTTGGTGTTCGCCAAAAGGCATGTGGGAGACTCCCCAAACATATGGAAGAAGGTACTCTGGTCAGATGAGACTAAAATTGATATTTTTGGCCATCAAAGAAAACGCTATGTCTGATGCAAACCCAACACCTCTCATCACCCCAAGAACACCATCCCCACAGTGAAGCATGGTGGAGGCAGCATCATGCTGTGGAGATGTTTTTCATCGGCAGGGACTAGGAAACTGGTCAGGATTGAAGGAATGATGGATGGTACTAAATACAGGGAAATTCTTCAGGGAAATCTTTTTCAGTCTTCCAGAGATTTGAGACTGGGACAGAGGTTCACCTTCCAGCACGACAATGACCTAAACATACTGCTAAAGCAACACACGAGTGGTTTAAGGGGAAACATTTAAATGTCCTGGAATGGCCTAGTAAAAGCCCAGACCTCTATCCAATTGAGAATCTGTGGTATGACTTAAAGATTGCTGTACACCAGCGGAACCCATCCAACTTAAAGTAGCTGGAGCAGTTTTGCCTTGAAGAATGGGCAAAATCCCAGTGGCTAGATGTGCCAAGTTTATAGAGACATACCCCAAGAGACTTGCAGCTGTAATTGCTGCAAAAAGTGGCTCTGCAAAGTATTGACTTTGGGGGGGATGAATAGTTATGCACGCTCAAGTTTTCAGTTTTATTTGTCTTAATTCTTGTTTGTTTCACAAAAAATATTTTGCATCTTCAAAGTGGTAGGCATGTTGTGTAAATCAAATGATACAACCCCCCCCCCCCCATAATCTATTTTAATTCCAGGTTATTCAAAACGGGGGTGAATACTTTCACAAGCCACTAAGTGTTTACAATTACATCATCGGTGTGCATCGTGTGATTTTTTTTAACCAATTATCAGTAGGCATTGCCTACTAATTGGTTGATGTCATTGGAAACACTTATCTCTCTATCTTTTTCCTACAAAACATAGAAACATGCCATTTTTAAATATGTTGATGTTGGTGTGGTTCTGGAGATGAAGAATATGAAGTTGATAAATGTCCTTCAACCCTAACCTTAACGAAACCCTTAACCATAACCAAACGCTTAACCCTAACCTTAACCAAACACTTAACCCTAACCTTAACCAAACACTTAACCCAAACCTTAACCTAATTTTAATTCAATATCAGTTTGCAGTCCAGGAGGGTACATTTAGCCTTTTCCCTGTCACATCTGTGGACACTTATAGTGGGGGTAACTGCAACACAGTTAACATGTGGAATGTACAACTTCCAAGAAAGATACTTAAACAAAGGGTGCGCAAGAGACACATACAAGAGGATATCTTGATACTCTTTCTTTCAAATGAAAACAATATGAACCAAAAGTAAATGTGTAACTTACTCTACAAGAGGTGTACAGACCACATTCGGAAAGTATTCAGACCCATTGACTTTTTCCACATTTTATTACGTTACAGCCTAAAATGTGTTAAATATAAACATTTCCTCACCAATCTACACACAATAAAAAAGCGAAAACAGAAAAAACGTATTTACATAAGTATTCCAAACATTTGCTATGAGAATCAAAATTTAGCTCAGGTGCATCCTGTTTCCATTTATCATCCTTGAGATGTTTATACAACTTGATTGGAGTCCACCTGCGGATAAATTCAATTTATTGGACATGATTTGGAAAGGCAAACACCTGTCTATATAAGGTCCAAAAGTTGACAGTGCATGTCAGAGCAAAAACCAAGCCATGTGGTCGAAGGAATTTTCCGTAGAGCTCCGAGACAGGATTGTGTCGGCACAGATCTGGGGAACGGTAGCAAAAAATGTCTGCAGCATTAAACCACCAAGACTCTTCTTGGAGTTGGCCGCTCGGCCAAACTGAGCAATCGGGAGAGAAGGGCCTTGGTCAGGGAGGTGACCAAGAACCTGATGGTCACTGACAGAGCACCAGAGCTCCCATCTTCACAGAGGAAAACTTTCCAGAAGGACAACCATCTCTGCAGCACTCCACCAATCAGGCCTTTATGGTAGAGTGGCCAGACAGAAGCCACTCCTCAGTAAAAGGCACATTACAGCCCACTTGGAGTATGCCAAAAGGCACCTAAAGGACTCTCAGAATTGGCTCAGAACAGGGCAGCATGGCTGGCCCTTGGATGTGCACAGAGAGCTAATATTAATAATATGCATGTACATTTCTCCTGGCTTAAAGTGGAGGTGAGATGGACTTCATCACTACTTGTATTTATGAGAGGTACTGACATGTACTGAGCTGTCTGTTTGTTTGAACTACTCGGACACCCATGCATACCCACAAGACATGCCACAAGAGGTCTCTTCACAGTCCCCAAGTCCAGAACAGACTATGGGAGGCGCACAGTACTACATAGAACCATGACTACATGGAACTGTATTCCACATCAAGTAACTGATGTAAGCAGTAAAATGTGATTTAAAAAACAGATAAAAAACACCTTATGGAACAGCTCGGACTGTGAAGCAACATAAACATAGGCAAAGACACGCATACAGACAGACACACACACACACACACGATAACATACACACTCTACTCACACATACACATGGATTTAGTCCTGTAGATATGTGGTAGTGGTGTAGTAGGGGCCTGAGGGCACACAGTGTGTTGTGAAATCTGGTAATGTATAGTAATGTTGAATTTCTTTTAATAAACTGCCTTAATTTTGCTGGACCCCAGGAAGAGTAGCTGCTGCCGAGGCACCAGCTAATGGGGGATCCATAATAAATACAATGCCTCTCCCCCATGTGACCTACTTGTTGTGTGTATTAACTGACATGTATTTGTAACTGATAGATGCACACACAAACACACACACTACATGTTAATGTTTTTAAATGTATGTAATCTCTGATCTCACCCATGCCATCGGACCCCAGTAAGACTAGCTGTCACCACTGGCGTCAGCTAATGGATATCATAGTTACCACACCCAGTCAAAAGATTGGTGGGCAAAAAAATACTCATGGATCAAAAAACACTGCGTCCACAGGTTAAAATCCCATGAACTATTCACTGTAAGTCCCTCACAGAAGGGACTGTTCGAGGTCACATCCAAAAGGTAATATCCTCCAATCCCAGCGTTCACTGGGCAGAGGTGATCCAGCTGTTCCTCTCTCTCTTCCCGGTGAGGAGGCGGAGAGAAAGCCCATAGCTCCAAAGTCTGTGATCTGTAGGAGCTCTTAACAATCTTAGGCAAAAAAGACGGATTAGGACATAACACGGCTCAAGTCGCCATTGATGGCGACACAGTCGGGTCACGTTGAAAGAGCGCACAAATCACTGACCGTCTTAATAGAGGTCAGGGCTAGTAACAATGCTGTTTTATTAATATACATTTTAAGAGGACTCTAATCCAAGGACTTGAATGGAGGCTCAAAGAAAGCATGGAGCACCAACATCAAATCCCACTGTGGAACTATATTTTGGGTTGCCGGTCTCAGTCGCCGTGTTCCCAGAAGAAAATGTTTGACGAGAGGATTGATGAACACAGACACTTGTCCCTCATGACAAGCTGAAATTGCTGAGGTGTACACCTTGATAGTAGATGGTGAATGTTGCTTGTCAAACAGGTACTATTTGAATGAGATTATTGTATTGTGCTGTTAACAGCAGCAGATAGCCCATGGCACCCTAGCCTGTCCCTTTCAATAACCAAGCCATCAATGGCTGGCCCAGTACAGGCCCCACTCCTACTGATTCTCCCGCCTGAGACAGTGCGTCCTGGTGGAATTGGCCAGGGGGCCAAAACGAACATCTGGATAATCTCTGCGAACCATGGAGCCCCCAAGCGATTGGCAGCTATCAGAAGGATTGACAGCTCTTCTGATCTCACCCGTGCCATCAGTGGTAGGATTCAAAACAATGAAGGGTGTGAACACCACTCGTCGTCTAGAGGGACCCCTCGAGACTTGAGGTCTGCTCCCTCGTTGAGTCATATGAGCAAAGGCATTCTCTGGATTTATGGTGCTTTCAAGACAACTGCGAACTCTGGGGGGGGAAATGGTGAATCATGATGTCAGTGATCTTCAGGTCGGAGCTCTAGAAAGAGGCCGGGTTCCTGACTTGGAATTCCGAGTTGGATGACCGTTCAAAACGTATTTTCCCAGTCGGAGCTCATTTTTATTTGAGTTCCCAGTTGTCTTGAACTCAAGTCTGAGATTTACCAGTTCTGAGTTTTGAACGTGGCAGAAGCCATGTTGGATTGACAGCAAGGCCAATGTATTCAACCTTTTCTCACCCATGGTGTTGCATGTGAATGTTTATCCTTTTAAGCTTGGAAATAAGACCCTTAAACCCAGACTTGGACCACACACCCTCTCCACTGAATAGCAGGCAAGTGATTGCTTTGCAACACTTGCAGGTAGCCACTGATTCCTTCCAAACCACTCACTGTTGAATTTGCGATTTACAAATTGTTGAGTAATGTTTATGTCCAATGGCCAATGAGCAAAGATACGTTTTACATATAATTTCTCTTCATTTGACAAGGGTTGAAAAGGATTTGCAGCAGATTGTTGACTCGATTCATGATGCTGACTGCTTGTCTAGCTTGCAAGCTATGATTTTGAAAGTATGATGTTGACATGATCAGTCCAATCAAAGCTACGGTAGATATAACGTGATTTGATGTCATTTTATCTGTGACCAGAGACGCGGACACACAGAGCCGCGCACAAAGCTCTTTCTCGCCCTCCATTTGGTAAATCCGACCACAATTCTATTCTCCTGATTCCTGCTTACAAGCAAAAATTAAAGCAGGAAGCACCAGTGACTCGGTCTATAAAAAAGTGGTCAGATGAAGCAGATGCTAAACTACCGTTTTGCTATCACAGACTGGAACATGTTCCGGGATTCTTCTGATGGCATTGAGGAGTACATCACATCAGTCACTGGCTTTATCAATAAGTGCATCGAGGACGTCGTCCCCACAGTGACTGTACGTATATACCCCAACCAAAAGTCATGGATTACAGGCAACATTCACACTGAGCTAAAGGGTAGAGCTGCCGCTTTCAAGGTGCGGGACTCTAACCCAGTAGCTTACAAGAAATCCTGCTATGCCCTACAACGAACCATCAAACAGGTAAAGCGTCAATACAGGGCTAAGATTGAATCATACGACACTGGCTCCAATGCTCATCTTATGTGGCAGGGCTTGCAAACTATTACAGACTACAAAGGGAAGCAGAGCCACGAGCTGCCCAGTGACACGAGCCTACCAGACGAGCTAAATCACTTCTATGCTCGCTTCGAGGCAAGCAAAACTGAGGCATGCATGAGAGCATCAGCTGTTCTGGACGACTGTGTGATCGAGCTCTCCGTAGCCAAAGTGAGTAAGACCTTTAAACAAGTCAACATACACAAGGCTACGGCGCCAGACGAATTACCAGGACGTGTGCTCTGGGCATGTGCTGACCAACTGGCAGGTGTCTTCACTGACATTTTCAACATGTTCCTGATTAAGTCTGTAATACCTACATGTTTCAAGCACACCACCACAGTCCCTGTGCCCAAGAACACAAAGGCAACCTGCCTAAATGACTACAGACCCGTAGCACTCACGTCCGTAGCCATGAAGTGCTTTGAAAGGTTGGTAATGGCTCACATCAACACAATTATCCCAGAAACCCTAGACCCACTCCAATTTGCATACCGCCCAAACAGATCCACAGATGATGCAATCTCTATTGCACTTCACACTGCCCTTTCCCACCTGGACAAAAGGAATACTTATGTGAGAATGCTATTCATTGACTACAGCTCAGCGTTCAACACCTTAGTACCCTCAAAGCTCAGCAGTAAGCTAAGGATCCTGGGACTAATCTCCTTCTGCAACTGGATCCTGGACTTCCTGATGGGCTGCCCCCAGGTGGTGAGGGTAGTTAGTTACACATCTGCCACGCTGATCCTCAACACTGGAGCTCCCCAGGGGTGCATGCTCAGTCCCCTACTGTACTCCCTGTTCACCCACGACTGCATGGCCAGGCATGACTCCAACACCATTAAGTTTGCAGATGACACAACACTGGTAGGCCTGATCAAATTTCAAATTTCAAATCAAATCAAAGGCCTGATCACCGACAACGACGAGACAGCCTATAGGGAGGAAGTCAGAGACCTGGCCGCATGGTGCCAGAATAACAACCTATCCCTCAACGTAACCAAGACTAAGGAGATTATTGTGGACTACGGGAAAAGGAGGACCGAGTACGCCCCCATTCTCATCGACGGGGCTATAGTGGAGCAGGTTGAAAGCTTCAAGCTCCTTGGTGTCCACATCAACAACAAACTAGAATAGTCCAAACACACTAACACAGTCGTGAAGAGGGCACGACAAAGCCTATTCCCCCTCAGGAAACTAAAAAGATTTGGCATGGGTCCTGAGATCCTCAAAAGGTTCTACAGCTGCAACATCGAGAGCATCCTGACTGGTTGCATCACTGCCTGGTACGGCAATTGCTCGGCCTCTGACCGCAAGGCACTACAGAGGGTAGTGCGTACGGCCCAGTACATCACTGGGGCTAAGCTGCCTGCCATCCAGGACCTCTACAGTCATGGCCAAAAGTTTTGAGAATGACACAAATATTAATTTTCAACAAAGTCTGCTGCCTCAGTTTGTATGATGGAATTTGCATATACTCCAGAATGTTATGAAGAGTGATCAGATGAATTGCAATTAATTGCAAAGTCCCTCTTTGCCATGCAAATGAACTGAATCCCCAAAAAACATTTCCACTGCATTTCAGCCCTGCCACAAAAGGACCAGCTGACATCATGTCAGTGATTCTCTCGTTAACACAGGTGTGAGTGTTGACGAGGACAAGGATGGAGATCACTCTGTCATGCTGATTGAGTTCGAATAACAGACTGGAAGATTCAAAAGGAGGTTGTTGCTTGGAATCATTGTTCTTCCTCTCTCAACCATGGTTACCTGCAAGGAAACACATGCCGTCATCATTGCTTTGCACAAAAAGGGCTTCACAGGCAAGGATATTGCTGCCAGTAAGATTGAACCTAAATCAACCATTTATCGGATCATCAAGAACTTCAAGGAGTGCGGTTCAATTGTTGTGAAGAAGGCTTCAGGGTGCCCAAGAAAGTCCAGCAAGTGCCAGGACCTTGTTCAGGAATGGCAGCAGGCATTTGTGAGTGCATCTGCCCGCAGTGAGGCAAAGACTTTTGGAGGATGGCCTGGTGTCAAGAAGGGCAGCAAAGAAGCCACTTCTCTCCAGGAAAAACATCAGGGACAGACTGATATTCTGCAAAAGGTACAGGGATTGGACTGCTGAGGACTGGGGTAAAGTCATTTTCTCTGATGAATCCCCTTTCCGATTGTTTGGGGCATCCGGAAAAAAGCTTGTCCGGAGAAGACAAGATGAGCGCTACCATCAGTCCTGTGTCATGCCAACAGTAAAGCATCCTGAGACCATTCATGTGTGGGTTGCTTCTCAGCCAAGGGATTGGGCTCACTCACAATTTTGCCTAAGAACACAGCCATGAATAAAGAATGGTACCAACACATCCTCCGAGAGCAACTTCTCCCAACCATCCAGGAACAGTTTGCTGACAAACAATGCCTTTTCCAGCATGATGGAGCACCTTGCTATAAGGCAAAAGTGATAACTAAGTGGCTCGCGGAACAAAACATCAATATTTTGGGTCCATGGCCAGGAAACTCCCCAGAACTTAATCCCATTGAGAACTTGTGGTCAATCCTCAAGAGGCGGGTGGACAAACGAAAACCTACAAATTCTGACAAACTTCAAGCATTGATTATGCAAGAATAGGCTGCCATCAGTCAGGATGTGGCCCAGAAGTTAATTGACAGCATGCCAGGGCGGATCGCAGAGATCTTGAAAAAGAAGGGTCAACACTGCAAATATTGACTCTTTGCATCAACTTCATGTAATTGTCAATAAAAGCCTTTGACACTTATGAAATGCTTGTAATTATACTTCAGTATTCCATAGTAACATCTGACAAAAATATCTAAAGACACTGAGGCAGCAAACTTTGTGGAAATTAATATTTGTGTCATTCTCATAACTTTTTGGCCACGACTGTACACCAGGCGGTGTCAGAGGAAGGCCCTAAAAATTGTCAAAGACCCCACCCCAGTCATAGACTGTTCTCTCTACTACCGAATGGCAAGCGGTACCGGAGTGCCAAGTCTAGGACAAAAAAGCTTCTCAACAGTTTTTACCACCAAGCCAATAGACTCCTAAACAGGTAATGAAATGGCTACCCGGACTCTTTGCATTGTGTGCCCCCCAACCCCTCTTTTTACGCTGCTGCTACTCTCTGTTTATCATATATGCATAGTCACTTTAACCATATCTACATGTACAAACTACCTCAATCAGCCTGACTAACTGGTGTCTGTATGTAGCCTCGCAACTGTATATAGCCTGTCTTTTTACTGTTGTTTTATTTCTTTACCCACCAATTGTTCACCATATACCTTTTTGCACTATTGGTTAGAGCCTGTAAGTAAGCATTTCACTGTAAGGTCTACACCTGTTGTATTCAGCGCACAAGACAAATAAACTTTGATTTGATTTGAAGACAGGAGAAATATTCCAGATATAACAGACTGACCCTAGCCCCCCGACACAAACTACTGCAGCATAAATACTGGAGGCTGAGACAGGAGGGGTTGGGAGACACTGTGGCCCTGTCCGACGATACCCCCAGACAGGGCCAAACAGGCAGGATATAACCCCACCCACTTTGCCAAAGCACAGCCCCCAGGGATATCTTCAACCACCAACTTACCATCCTGAGACAAGGCCGAGTATTGCCCACAAAGATCTCCCCAACGGCACAACCCAGGGTGGGGGGGACACCAACCCAGACAGGAAGATGACGTCAGTGACTCAACCCACTCCAGTACCGCACCCCTCAGATGGACGGCATGGAAGAGCACCAGTAAGCCAGTGACTCAGGCCCTGTAATAGGGTCAAAGGCAGAGAATCCTAGTGGAAAGAGGGGAACCGGCCAGGCAGAGACAGAAAGGGCGGTTTGTTGCTCCAGTTCCTTTCCGTTCACACTCCTGGGCCAGTCTACACTCAATCATAGGACCTACTGAAGAGATGAGTCTTCAATAAAGACTTAAAAGTTGAGACCGAGTCTGCATCTCTCACATGGGTAGGCAGACCATTCCATAAAAATTGAGCTCTATTGGAGAAAGCCCTGCCTCCAGCTGTTTGCTTAGAAATTCTAAGGACAGTAAGGAGGCCTGCGTCTTGTGACCGTAGTGTACGTGTAGGTATGTTCGGCACGACCAAATCGGAAAGATAGGTAGGAGCAAGCCCATGTAATGCTTTGTAGGTTAGCAGTAACACCTTGAAATCAGCCCTTGCCTTAACAGGAAGCCAGTGTAGAGAGGCTAGCACTGGAGTAATATGATCACATTTTTTGGTTCTAGTCAAGATTCTAGCAGCCGTGTTTAGCACTAACTGAAGTTTATTTAGTGCTTTATCCGAGTAGCCGGAAAGTAGAGCATTGCAGTAGTCTAATCTGGAAGTGACAAAAGCATGGATACATTTTTCTGCATCATTATTGGACAGAAAGTTTCTGATTTTTGAAACGTTACTTAGATGGAAAAAGCTGTCCTTGAAATAGTCTTGATATGTTCGTCAAAAGAGAGATCAGGGTCCAGAGTAACGCCAAGGTCCTTCATAGTTTTATTTGGGACGACTGTACAACCATCAAGATTAATTGTCAGATTCAACAGAAGAAACTCTTTGTTTCTTGGGACCTAGAACAAGCATTTGTTTTGTCCGAGTTTAAAAGTAGAACATTTGCAGCCATCCACTTCCTTATGTCTGAAACACAGGCTTCCAGCGAGGGCAATTTTGGGGCTTCACCATGTTTCATCGAAATGTTCAGCTGTGTGTCATCCGCATAGCAGTGAAAGTTGACATTATTTTTCCGAATGACATCACCAAGAGGTAAAATATATAGTGAAAACAATAGTGGTCCTAAAACGGAACCTTGAGGAACACCAAAATGTATATTTGTTTTGTCAGAGGACAAACCATCCACAAAGACAAATTGATATCTTTCCGACAGATAAGATCTAAACCAGGCCAGAACTTGTCCGTGTAGACCAATTTGGGTTTCCAATCTCTCCAAAAGAATGTGGTGATCGATGGTATCAAAAGCAGCACTAAGGTCTAGGAGCACGAGGACAGATGCAGAGCCTCGGTCTGACACCATTAAAATGTAATTTACCACCTTCATAAGTGCAGTGATCAGTGCTACGATGGGGTCTAAAACCAGACTGAAGCGTTTCGTATACATTGTTTGTCTTCAGTAAGGCAGTGAGTTGCTGCGCAGCAGCTTTTCTAAACATTTTGAGAGCAATGGGAGATTTGATATCGGCCGATAGTTTCTTTTTATTTTCTGGGTCAAGGTTTGGCTTTTTCAAGAGAGGATTTATTACTGCCACTTTTAATGAGTTTGGTACACATCCGGTGGATAGAGAGCCGTTTATTATGTTCAACATAGGAGGGCCAAGCCCAGGAATCAGCTCTTTCAGTAGTTTAGTTGGAATAGGGTCCATTATGCAGCTTGAAGGTTTAGAGGCCATGATTATTTTCATTATTGTGTCAAGAGATACAGTACTAAAACACTTTAGTGTCTCCCTTGATCCTAGGTCCTGGCAGAGTTGTGCAGAATCAGGACAAATGAGCTTTGGAGGAATACGCCGATTTGAAGAGGAGTCCGTAATTTGCTTTCTAATGATCATGATCTTTTCTTCAAAGAAGTTCATGAATTTATCACTGCTAAAGTGAAAGCCATCCTCTCTTGGGGTATGCTGCTTTTTAGTTAGCTTTCCGACAGTATCAAAAATAAATGATGGATTGTTCTTATTTTCCTCAATTAAGTTGGAAAAATAGGATGAATGAGCAGTAGTGAGGGCTCTTCGATACTTCACGGTACTGTCTTTCCAAGCTAGTCGGAAGACTTCCAGTTTGTTGTGGCGCCATTCCCGTTCCAATTTTCTGGATGCTTGCTTCAGAGCTCAGGTATTTTCTGTATACCAGGGAGTTAGTTTCTTATGGCAAACGTTTTTGGTTTTTAGGGGTGCGACTGCATCTAGGGTATTGCGCGAGGTTCATTTGGGTTCCTCAGTTAGGTGGTTAACTGATTTTGTACTCTGATGTCCTTGGGTAGGCGGAGGGAGTCTGGAAGGGCATCTAGGAATCTTTGGGTTGTCCGAGAATTTATAGAATGACTTTTGATGATCCTTGGTTGGGGTCTGAGCAGATTATTTGTTGCGATTGCAAACATAATAAAATGGAGGTCCGATAGTCCAGGATTATGAGGAAAAACATTAAGATCCACAACATTTATTTCACAGGACAAAACTAGGTCCAGAGTATGACTGTGGCAGTGGGTAGGTCCGGAGACATGTTGGACAAAACCCACTGAGTCGATCGATGATGGCTCCGAAAGCCTTTTGGAGTGGGTCTGTGGACTTTTCCATGGGACAAAAAGTCACCATTAAAGTCACCAAAAATTACATTATTATCTGCCATGACTACAAGGTCTGATAGGAATTCAGGGAACTCAGTGAGGAACGCTGTATATGGCCCAGGAGGCCTGTATACAGGAGCTATAAAAAGTGATTGAGTAGGCTGCATAGATTTCATGACTAGAAGCTCAAAAGACGAATACATCGATTTTTTTTGTAAATTGAAATTTGCTATCATAAATGTTAGCAACACCTCCGCCTTTGCGGGATGCGCGGGGGCTATGGTCACATGTAACCAGGAGGTGAGGCCTCATTTAACACAGTAAATTCATCAGGCTTAAGCCATGTTTCAGTCAGGCAAATCACATCAAGATTATGATCAGTGATTAGTTCATTGACTATAACTGCCTTGGAAGTGAGGGATCTAACATTAAGTATATGAGGTATCACTATCTCTTTCAGGAATGGAGGAGGTCTTTATTCCAGTGAGATTGCTAAGGCGAACACCGCCATGTTTAGTATTGTCCAGGTAGAAGGCAGGTCAGGGTTTCGCACAATGAATGATACACCCTATGACGGCTATTGGTGTATTGATGGGGGGGGGGAGATCTAGAAATGCATACGTGATTTCTGGCATTTCGCAAAGGCTCTATGTTATACTGATCACACTATGTTTTTGTGGGTGTAGATATGGTGGTTTTCCTTGTTTGATAGAGCCATTGGATGTCTTTCAGCGATGTTCCCATTGCCAAATATTCAAACAGACATTTTTTCCAGTCTCTGAAAGACTTCAACTTGTGTCTGGCCCCCGTTCCTGCACCAAGGTGGGCTTTTTTGAAAAGGCTGCCGACACCTTGGGGAAAAAAAAATGGCAAGAAGCAATGGCTTCAAGTTATTCCTCTCATCAACATGAATTTGACGATGGAGCATCTACTAGCTACATGGTGACATTCAAACATACATGTTTCAACCGGAATATTGGAAAGAGTATTCAAAAGATAGAGTTGGATTTAGCTAGCGTTAGAAGCTCATCTACAGCCGATTCAGCACGAAGAGAGCAGATGACAAATATGGTGCCTAGATAAGTAAGTTATTTGCCTGCAAGCCACCTAGATAGCTAGCTAACATTAGTGTATCTACTAAAACCCATAGTGTGTATTCGACTGTGTTACAGTGGGGGGAAATGTAATATTTATTTTGTTTGCTATCTTAGCTAGCTATGTAGCTAACTAGCTAGCTAAGTTAGCTAGCTAGCTAAACAACTACCGGTAGCCATATCTATGTCACGTCCTGACCAGTAAAGGAGTTATTTGTTATTGTAGTTTGGTCAGGACGTGGCAGGGGGGTGTTTGTTTTATGTGGTTCGGGGTTTGTTGGGATTTGTGTTTATGTAGAGGGGTGTTTGTTTAGAGTATTCCGGGGTTTTTGGTTATGTTCTATGTTTTGTATTTCTATGCTCTGTCTGTTGTGTATTTCTTTGTGTTGCCTGGTATGGCTCTCAATCAGGAACAGCTGTACATCGTTGTTGCTGATTGGGAGTCATACTTAGGTAGCCCTGTTTTCACCTGTCATTTGTGCGAAGTTGTTTTTGCACTGCTAGGGTTAGCCTGCATTACTGTTCGTTCGTTCGTTTTCTTGTTTTGTTTCATTAAGTGTTCTAATAAAAGTTAATATGAGCACTCAACCCGCTGCACCTTGGTCCACTATATACGACGACCGTTACAATCTATGACAAGAAATAGAAGAGCTTTTACAACTGGAGATATTTTGTATCTCGATTTGTAAAACCTCTTCTCTCTTTAGATGTAGATATGGCTAACTACTAAATAGCAAGCTACAATGTTACAACCAGCCACCTAAAGCTAGGTTTACCAGCAAATGTTAGCACATGACTGGAGTTGGCTAGCTAGCTAGTCTGCTAACTTGTATTTGCAGCATGCCTCGCATTTGTAACTTGTTAGCAAACATGTGTAACATCAGCAACTGTACATAATTTTACTAGCTAACTATGTAACACCAAGTATTTCTCCACCGTCAACGTGGTGAATGGTTTCTGGACCATGATAGTCGACCATCGTGACCAATACAAGTTGGCTTCCTCTTTCTCGAACAAGCTCTTCATGTTCAATCGTTGCCCGTTAGGTATGCAAACTCCCCGTCAGTGTTCAACATCTTCCTGCATAAGGCAATGCCAAACGTAGCCTCCAGGTGGACAATAATCTACGTGGACAACGTTCTCATAAGAAGTGAGACTTGGTCACATCACCTCAACGAGATGGACCACGTTCTTGCCCAACTCGGGACGGCGGGGCTAAGTTGGCCATCATGAAAGGACAATGGTGCAGGAACAAGGTAAACTATGTTGGGCTTCTGGTGGGTGTTGAGGGCATCCCGCCACAGTCTTAACAAAATCCAAGCAGTCCTCAACATCAAAACACCTACAAACCTTCATGAGGTGCGCAGTTTCTTGGGAGTATGTAATTACTCCCGTCAATTCATTGAAAACATCGCCGTCAGGTCAAAGCCTCAAAGACATCCCATTAGTTTCGGATGGCACTCACGACGAAGCTGTGGCTTCCTTGAAAAACCTGCTTTGTTAGGCACCCTGCCTGGTATACCCCAACAAAGACAAGACGTTCTATTTGGAAGTCGGTTTCTCAGAGCGCTGCCTTATTGCTGGGTTGTACCAAAAATACGACCAAGACAAACGTGTGGTATCTTACGCGAGTAAAACACTCAACCCTGCTGAACACAAGTACTCAGACTGCGAAAAGTCGCTGCTGTCGACAGTCTGGGTGGTCAAACACTTCACAGTTATGTCGGCGGATAAAAATTTATCATAGAAACATGTCACCAGCCTGTGACTTTTCTGAAAAGCCAACGAATTCGTGGGGGTGCTGTACACAACAGCAGAATAGCGGCTTGGCTGATGATGCTGCAGAGTCATGATGTAGTAGTCAACTACGCAAAAGCGGAAAACCTGCCTTTGGGCGGGGCTTTGGCGGTATGTTAATGGTGTGGTGATGATAGGCAACAAGACCAGCCAGTTCACAGAAGTCGCGAGCATGCTTATCACACTACAAACGGCGGTGAAACACGACTGGTCAGAACTCACAATCTGCACCGACTCAGACTACGCCAGACTTACCTTCTTATGCCACTTGACCACTTCAAGTGGCAAAGAAGTGAAAAACAAAGAGCTCATTCTAGCTTGCGATGACCTCATCACCAAACACAACATACAGGTGTATTGGAAGAAAGTCAAGGGACACTCCAAATCACCTGGTCGTGACAAACTTAGCAATGACCATGCTGACAGCATGGCACAATGTGGTGCAATTCATGGCTTGGCCATGGCTCATGGCTTGCCACAATTCCCCAGATCTGTGCCTCGTCACAATCCTGTCTCAGAGCTCTACAGACAATTCCTTTGACCTCATGGCTTCATTTTTGCTGTGACATGCACTGTCAACTGTGGGACCATATATAGACAGGTGTATGTCTTTCCAAATCATGTTCAATTAATTGAATTTACCACAGGTGGACTCCAATCAAGTTGTAGAAACATCTCAAGGATGATCAATGGAAAAAGGATGCACCTGAGCTCAATTTTGAGACTCATAGCAAAGCGTATGAATACTTATGTGAATAAGGTATCTGTTTTTTATTTTTATAAATTTGCAAACATTTCTAAAAACATGTTTTTGCTGTGTCATTATGGGGTATTGTTTTCCGAATGCACTGTATGTCACAACAGGTCTAAATATGTGTCATGACAGTGTTATGGCTATATTATAACAGGTTATGACAAGTTATGTCAGCTGTAGTGACAAATTATGACATGGTTATGACCGTGTCATAACGTGTTATAATTCTGGGTAAAGTGTTACCAAAAAAGAAATACCAAAATTGTCTCTGACTAAGACATGAGCGAGACCAGTGCAGTGTGGAGAAAATGCAGTCCAACAAAGCAATTTTGACACTGACACTGTTTTTTAAACTGGCTGATTTTCTGTGTATATTAGCCTTTTTTAAATAATAAGACTACACGTTTACACGTTTCAGCATGATAATGTATGGCCCTGTCACATCCTGACCAGTATAAGGGGTTATTTGTTATTGTAGTTTGGTCAGGACGTGGCAGGGGTGTGTTGTCGGGGTTTTTGGGTAGTGTTCTATGTTTTGTATTTCTATGTTCTATTTTCTAGTTTTTCTATTTCTATGTTTAGTTTATTGTTTTGACCTTTAATTGGAGGCAGCTGTTCCTCGTTGCCTCTAATTGAAGGTCCTATTTAGTAGGGGTGTTTTTCTATGAGTTTTGTGGGTAGTTGTTTCTTGTTTAGCTGTGTGCCTGACAGGACTGTTTTCGTCGTTCTTTTTGTTCAGTGTTCATTTATTTTTAATAAAAAAGAAAATGAGCATTCACATCCTCGCTGCATTTTGGTCCAATTCATACGACGGCCGAGACAGGCCCCATGTTGCAGCGATCTGTAAATAATTCCTGGAAACTGAAAATGTCCCAGTTTTTCCATGGCCTGCATACTCACCAGACAGACATTGAGTCACCAATTGAGCATGTTTGGGATGCTCTGGATCAACAATTATGAGAGTGTGTTCCAGTTCTTGCCAATATCCAGAAACTTCGCACAGCCATTGAAGAGGAGTGGGACAACATGCCACAGAACACAATCAACAGCCTGATCAACTCTATGCGAAGGAGATATGTCGCGCTGCCTGAGGCAAATGGTGGTTACACCAGATACTGACTGGTTTTCTGATCAATGCCCCTACCAACAGATGCATATCTGTATTCCCAGTCATACGAAATCCATAGAGTAGGGCCTAATTTATTTATTTAAATTGACTGATTTCCTTATATGAACTGTAGCTCAGTAAAATCTTTGAAATTGTTGCGTGTTGCATTTATATTTTTGTTCAGTATACATCTAACACTTCTCAGAAAATACAGCTATGAACAGTTTAAAAAAGGTTATGAAGACATTTTACATGAGCTCCATCTACGTCCCTGAACGATAGGTCCATATCCATAGAAGTTATCCAATCTATGCAAATCAAGAGAGGGTTTGAATGAAAGAAAAGACTAACCAAGACAGACTTTACCACACCGTGGATGTGGCATGTGAAAATTCTTGATCACCTGTTTCAAATATATTTAAATGTTTTTAGAAACAAAAAGAAGCACTCCAAACTAGATTTTCATGTTTGTGAAAGCAAAGACGATGTAGAATGCAATTTTTCGCATTACAATTTAATTTGTGCTACAATGAAAACATTGATTGTGTAATTATTTAATTTCCAACACATTTTTAACATGTACATTTCCAGTGATGTGTACTTACAAACAAGGTTAGCGACTCCTCTGAGACCAGGTAGATAAGCTCGGTGTGTTGGATGTCCCGGTCAAGGAGTTTCTCCAGGGGGCAGGTGTTGCTAGGATCCTGACACTCCGCTGTAGACCCTGTGGTGCCCTGGAAGAGCCAGAGTAGCAGCAACACACAGCCATTCAGAGCACATGGCAGACAAAAGGTACACAAACCCAGGTCATGTGTAGCATGCAGGATGTCCTATTTTTTTATAATCTTGTTCTCAATGACTACACGGTGACACACACACATCTTTAAACTCTCCTGTGGCGTCTGCGTTTTGATGTTGTGACTAGGGTAATACACAATAACACACAGTAACACAGTTTGTGAGATGCTAATTTAGCTGAGAGTAATTCAAAGTACTTCATGAGAAAGTGTAGTCGGTTCCAATTAAAGTCTGTGTGATTTTTTTTTGGAGGGTATTGTAATTTGTCGCATTTCAGAGGATAGATTACATTTGTTTTTGTTGATTTTGCTGGTTTTGAGGTGAAACTACACTCTGGATAACCTACCTTGTTTGGACTGAAGGTTTCAATGGTCTTCTTATACTATCCAGGTGGTATGAATGGTCATGAGGGCTCGTGTGGCTCCAACCTAAGAGGGGCTGAGTTGATCTTTAAAGACCATTTTCCTCTCTTGATATTATCCATCGTCTTGAATACCAACTTTACTGAGCAGGAATAAATTATATCCGAAAGAAGATTCTTGCTATAATGTATAGTGTGTGGGTGGGAAAACACTTTGAACGCAATAATGATTAACCAGTCCTCAACCATGGTCCATCACTCATCTTGTGAATATCCCTTCAGCGTCAATGGCTATTTCATTTACATAAGAGGAGAAAAAGTAAGGAAACAGGTGTCCCTGTCCATCTATCTACAGTACCAGTAAAAAGTTTGGACACACCTACTCATTCAAGGGTTTTTCTTTATTTGTACTATTTTCTACATTGTAGAATAATAGTGAAGACATCAAAACTATGAAATAACACATATGGAATTATGTAGTAAACCATAAAGTATTATACAAATCAAGATATATTTTATATTTGAGATTCTTCAAAGTAACCACCTTTTGCCTTGATGACAGCTTTGCATACTCTTGGCATTCTCTCAACCAGATTCATGACGTAGTCACCTGGAATTCTTTTCAATTAACAGGTGTCTTGTTTAAAAGTTAATTTGTGGAGACTGCGTGAATCAAGCCTTCATGGTCGAATTACTAAACCATTACTAAAGGACACCAATAAGAAGAAGAGACTTGCTTGGGCCAAGAAACATGAGCAATGGACATTAGACCGGTGCAAATATGTCCTTCGGTCTGATGAGTCCAAGTTTGAGATTTTTGGTTCCAACAGCCGTGTCTTTCTGAGACGCAGAGTAGGTGAACGGATGATCTCTGCATGTGTGGTTCCCACCGTGAAGCATGAAGGAGGAGGAGGTATGATGGTGCTTTGCTGGGGACACTGTCAGTTATTTATTAAGAATTCAAGGCACACTTAACCAGCATGACTACCACAGCATTCTGCAGTGATACGCCATCCCATCTGGTTTTCGCTTAGTAGGACTATCATTTGTTTTTCAACAGGACAATGACCCAACACACCTCCAGGCTGTGTAAGGGCTGTTTGACCAAGAAGGATAGAGTGATGGAGTGGTGCATCAGATGACCTGGCCTCTACAATCACCCGACCTCAGCCCAATTGAGATGGTTTGGGATGACCATAGAGTGAAAGAAAAGCAGCCAACAAATGCTCAGCATTTGTTGGCTGCATTCTAGGTGAAGCTGGTTGAGAGAATGTCAAGAGTGTGCAAAGCTGTCATCGAGGCAAAGGGTGGCTACGTTGAAGAATCAAAAATATAACATATGTGATTTGTATAACACTTTAGGTTACTACATGATTCCATATGTGTTATTTCATAGTTTATGTCTTCACTGTTATTCTACATGTAGAAAATAGTACAAATAAATGAGTAGGTGTGTCCAAACTTTTGACTGGTACTGCATATGGTGAAGGTTAATTGAGGGTACATCATCAGAGCCAGGCTCCATGTTGGAAAAATAATGTGTAAGGAAAGGTTCAGATGGACACGTGGTTCACAGGTGATGCCAAGCTGTCGTTACCTATTCGTTGTCTATTCACAGAGTGCCGTCAAGACACCTGCCAAGGTGAAAGTACAAGGTGTCCTAGCTTAAGGGGGGACTGGGTTATCCTCTCCTCTATATGACGCTGCTTTGAACCTGTCATGACATAATGAAGGAGGAGACCTAGGTGTGATATTGTTAGCCAACCTCGGGACATTGTCAGAAACTCATCTTGAGTTTCGCAACACTCATTTTGTGTTTTGCATTTCAAATAAATGGTCATGTGATTGATACCGTTTGTGTACAACAATGGAAGAAAGAAAAAGCTAGTTAAAATAATGTGAAATGAAAATGCCATAAAAGTTTTCAAGCCAAAAGTATGCTATCGACTAATTCCGTGACCAGGTTAGAATTGATCCGAACAATCTTAACTTGAGATACTGCAGATGCACAAAACTTGACGTACAGAAAGGTGCAAATTCACTTGTGACTGCACTTTTAATCACTCTGTGAATGACAATACATTACAATACATTAAATAAAATAGAACACCACGCTGGAATCCAAATACGTACCTATACATACCATACAAGTATAGTATAACTGACCAAACATAGGAAACATGAAGAGTCAGTAGAACATTCACATTTATTTATTTTGCATATGGTACCACTGTGCATCGATGAGAAATTGTTTGATTCCTATTTATGTAAAAATAACTAATCTATACATTTGAATAGAGTAAGATTTGTTTAAAATAGAGTAGAGAAAATCTAAATAGTGTACGTCTCAAGATATTGTTTAGCTATAAATCAAGGTTACACAGTGTAGTATTATTTGTGATCTTGCTACAAACAGCCACAAACCCATATGATTATATGGGTTTGCTAATCCTAAAAGGGAGTAATTTGGTCTATAGTGGCACTTGCTGAACTATGCTTTAGCATATAATAAATCTGAAATTAGTGGGGTGTTTGTTGAGGGGTGGAGGGTTGGGAGCATTTCATAGGATTGGGGAGTTGATTGGATGTATTCCAAGCATATAGTCTGTAAAATTGTATCCAATTTGGTTGAGTCTGCTCTTGGAACCATGGCAATTTAATGCGACTATGTTTAGAGTGCAGTGTGTGGAGGATGCAAAAGGACCCCAATTGCAGAATTTAACCATAATCTTACACCACTTCTGATATCACCTAAATATCTTTCAATTTTCACACACAGCCATCAGTTCTTGGACTGTGTTACATTTTCAGTAGCATCCATCTGTTGGTAAACAGTGGAATTGGCGAACATATGGTTCCATACCCCATCCTCAGTTGTCTCCCTCTCCTCAAATCCCATAGAAAGACCATCTTCTATCCGTCAGAATGTGCCAAACAGCAGAGTGCATGTCCTCAGAAGTCAGCCCCATATGAACTGAGGGCCATTTGGCAGCACTGCAATGGAAGGAATGACTCAGTCAGCCTGTGGTCATGCGGTAGACTGCAACCGACGCCACGTACACTGGCAAATTAATGACATTATGCTGCCTAGAAGTTCACTTTGATATTCAGAATATGCATGTTTTATAAATTACTTTTCTCTCTCACTCGTTTAATCTTGTAAAAAAAAAAAAAATTGCTTAGAGCTGTTATGAAGTGAGTTGGGGGGGGTCAACAAACATTATGGTTTGAGGTTTATGATTCCGTAGGCGTCTCGTTATTTAAAATGATGTATGAAAACCAAAATCTTATGTTTTTAATCGAGAATTGTAATAATAAGCACAGAGACAAACATGTGTCAAGCATTTAGAAATGTTCACAGGCTTCAGGCTGACCTATGAAACATTCACATATAATCCTGCTAGAATTTATGACCGTTTCAATTAAAGGTGCTACACAGCATTTATTTTTTTGTATTGTAATTTCAGAAAATGTCCATATTATACCATATCTGCAGTAATAGTGGAATGATTTACAGTATTGCTTACTTGCCAGTGTTGTGATTGGCTGCGATATTCGCCTATTGATTTCTCCCGCCAGAGCGGCATCTGTTGTCAGAATGGGAAAGTTGTTCTGACTTTGTGGCTGAGTTATTTAGTGGGAATCGCTCAGTTTATATAAGAAAACAAGCACTGAATAGTGTAGGGAATCATTATACCATCTAAATCGCTGTGAAATATATTTTAAATAACAAAAAAATGTGCATAAAGGGGCATAAAGGTGCTACACAGGATATTATATATATATTTTTTTGTACTGTAATTTCAGAGAATGTCCTTAACCTTTTCACGTGTGAGTTCCAAATATCTCTAATGCTCGCCCCAGTGCAAGTTTTTTTTATGCGCATGATGTCAGAATGCACCCACTGTTCCAAAATGTGATTGTTACGCAACAGGACAGTTAACCCACGCTGCCCTCAAACTAAGGCCCTCTGCCTGAAAAAATATCTAAAGGCTAAATTTCCACTTGTCAATTTCTAATTGTGTTCTGCCTCCTTATTAATTCATGTAGAATTGGCCCATTTCACTGTTGATCACAATTTATGTTTGAGGAATTACTCAGCCAGACAAACTTCTCACTTCGATGAGAGCCAAAGCACTTCCTCAGAGTTTCCCCAGATCAAGTGTGCAGACATTTGTGCTTCTCACGTCAAAACAGAACATCAGAACTTGCACAAACTTTTGACCCCCTGGCACATTTTCCAGATGGCACCCCCATTGCCTTCATTGTTGTTTTCCTTACTAATAATAACTTTGGACGTTCCTATCAAAGTAAATGCCTTATTACGTTACCATTATAGTTTCTGTGTTGTCGTTTCTACTGTAGAAAACCATATGTATGGAGCATAATTTATTTACTGTTTTATTCACATTTATTGGTGACAAAGCATTCATTCTGAATCTTGCATAGATTTTACATTTGACATTTTTAGTCATTTAGCAGACACTCTTATCCAGAGTGACTTACAGTAATGAATGCATACATTTAATTTCATGCATTTGTTTTGTACTGCCCCCCGTGGGAATCGAACCCACAACCCTGGCATTGCATGCACCATGCTCTACCAACTGAGCCACAGGGAAGGATAGATTCTAATGGACACATATGATGTGTGTAAAATACTTTTTTGATTATGATGAGCTAATGCTAAGCTAATTGCCAGCTATCTGTGGCGTCATGTTTGTTGACACCATACATTGCATTCTGGTTGTCATGTAAATGTCTGTCAGACCAAAAATGTTACAACAAAACGAGGTGAAGGGATGGTTCACTTTTCAAACTTCCGCAAGTGAATGGTGGAAGTGAATGATGGTAGAGGAGACATCCCCTTCAACATGTATACTGCAAACAGACCCAACTCATCTTGTAACCTCTTATCTTTGGTTGATGTGAAAAAACAAACATGGAAGCGCGCACAAACTACCCATCGACAGATTACTTTAGATTTTTAGAAAGTATTTTACTCAATTATTTCGATCACTGGTGAGCTCACCTGTGATGTGATGAATTGTAAATAGTAATTGCTATTAGATCATTCATATTATGGTTTCTGTCAGCCGAGAGTTAGCTAAATATGATTGCTTGTATTAGGTCACTCTTTCCTCAGTTAGCGCTACGACTAATGTAGCCTACATTTTCCGGTTTGGATGAGAATTGTGTTACTCTGTCACTACTTCTGTGAATGTCTTAACATTGCATCCAAAAAATAAACTGCTCACATTGAGGACATACGTTTGTAAAGTCTGTGTTTGTGCAAAATGTTTCTGTAAAAAAAAACATTGTGGCCAGCTAAAACGCTGACTGTTGCATCAATCATAACTGGACTTTCTAATTACACTGGTTTGAGTGTACGCTGCAGGGGCCACTGTAGAATGATCACACCTGTGTGTTAACACGTGTTATTAAAGGGTTAATATACAGTGAAATCCAAAAGTAATCTAATTAGCATAATATAAAAATCCCCATCAAAATCTCAATTTAAACTAGAGATATCTGTTTTTTTGCATTGGACGCATCTCCACCACACCCGTCGATGTCACATTTTCGTATCTGCGCTGCTACTTGTTGTTTATTATCTATGCATAGTCACTTTACCCCTACCTACATGTACAAATTATGTCGACTAACCTGTACCCTTGCACATTGACTCGGTACCAGTGCCCCCTGTATATAGCCTCATTATTGTTATTTTATAGTGTTACTTTTTACAAAAATATTTACTTTCGTTTTAAAAAAAAATATTTTCTTAACTCAATTTCTTGAACTGCATTGTTGATTAAGGGCTTGTAAGTCAGCATTTCACGGTAAGGTCTACACCTGTTGTATTAGGCGCATGTGACAATAAACATTTGATTTGATTTTGAGTTGAAAGGTGGCAGAGCTAGAGCGATGCTTGTCAGAACATGAGACATCCAGAAAATCGGTCTTCTCACAAAAATGTCTGTAGCATCCGAACGGCATGGGTTACACACTAATATGACCCTTCTTCGGAAAGGTGAGTCTCTCACGAACACGGACAGGTCGGTTGCTCTAGGATGCCTACAAGCCTCACAAGAGCCTCTGTTGTTCCATGTAGAGAATCTGTTATTCAATGCGTTTGTATGGACTAATAGCAGTAAGGCCAAATTACATTTCAAAATAAAAAAATACAGTACTAGCCAAAACTTTGGACACACCTACTCATTCAAGGGTTTTTCCATAAATGTTTACATCATATAATAATAGTGAAGACATAAACTATGAAATAACACATAGGGAATCATGCAGTAACCTAAAAAGTGTTATGCAAATCACATATGTTATATTTTAGATTCTTCAACGTAGCCACCCTTTGCCTTGATGACAGCATTACACATTCTTGGCATTCTCTCAACTAGCTTCACCTGGAATGCTTTTCCAACAGTTCCCACATGTGCTGAGCACTTGTGGGCTGGTCATCTGATGCAGCACGTCATCACTTTCCATCTTGGTCAAATAGCTCTTACACAGCTTGGAGGTGTGTAGGGTCATTGTCCTGTTGAAAAACCAATGATAGTTCCACTAAGCGCAAACCAGATGGGATGGTGTATTGCTGCAGAATGCTGTGGTAGCCATGCTGGTTAAGTGTGTCTTGAATTATAAACAAATCCCGATAGTGTCACCAGCAAAGCAGCCCCACACCATCATACCTCCTCCTCCTCCATGCTTCACGGTGGGTAACACACATGCGAAGATAATCCGTTCACATCCTCAGCGTCTCAGAAAGACACTGCGGTTGGAACCAAAAATCTCAAATTTAGACTCATCAGACCAAATTACAAATGTTCACCGGTCTAAGCTCCATTGCTCATGTTTCTTGGCCCAAGCAAGTCTCTTCTTCTTATTGGTGTTCTTTAGTAGTGGTTTCTTTGATGCAATTCGACCATGAAGGCCTGATTCACCTCTGGCAGTTGATGTTGAGATGTGTCAGTTACTTGAACTCTGTTAAGCATGTAAGAGCAAAATTGCAAGATTATGTTATAATTCTGTAATTGCATCAAATGGTTGTTTTTTGCAACATAATACAGGGTTCTTATAACTCTATTGTGTCTGTGTGAACTGAAAGTGGGCCTCTGGGAGATTTTACACTGACAGGAGAGTTATAATGTCTTTGGGTGATACCGCATTCCAGAGCATGAGTTAATGTTTCTGTTCTATAAGGTACCAGGGAGAGATGGCTCGGAGCCAGACCCTGGTTTCTACACAACGAGAACAGTTTTTACAGCAGATACTGGCTGCTGTGAATTATAACTATCTCTCATACAAGTCTTAACCTTGTGACCCATTCCATACATCTGTTGTTTGTCATGTAGACTGAAGGGGGTGTATCTTGGCTATAAAAGACCTTTATACCTTTGTCATGGGGGCTGTCAACGAATCATCTGAGGGTGATTCATTGACCAGCCATCATTATCGTAGAGCAGTCAATCAATTCACTTTATATGTGTGTTGTATTGACCTGCTCCCTTATTAATAAGTGAATAAGATTTTATTTAAGTATAACTCTGACTTGTGTGATAAGTTTGTTTCTCCTCATTTGATTGTACAGAAATTAACCACCACAGTTGGCGATGGGATCGGGATGTGAATCTTCACTTGGTGACCACTCCTGACGACCTGGGTAAATGGTGCATGACGGATCCCTCAAACTTGGGATCTCATGGAGACCACACTGCGGGAACGAAGCAGATGGACCCACCTTTGATCTGAGAGGCAGCGAGCCGAGTGGATACCACATCCCAAACTTAGTTTTAAAAAAGAAAGAGGTGAGCAAAACACACAAAGTCGAGTTTTTAAGAAAAACCTCTGTTACGTAGGCTCTGAGTGTGTATTCCTGTGTGAGGGGGGCACCTTGGAGGCGTAAACAGGGCCAAGTCAGTGGAGGATGATCTGAGAGTTAGTCTACTCAGAGACACCTATCATTGGTTGGTTGCGGGAGACCTAGAGCCGTCCTGACACTGAATTGATCACAGTGGGGATTGGTGCGGTCTGTAGGGGTGAGGGGCCAGGGTGACTGTGGGTTCTGTGTGAAGCATGGTACCTGGTGAAACCCTATTGGAAGAAGGACCTCCTTCTGAAAAGTGTCTGTGTGACCGTCTAACTGACCCTCATAAGTGGTGAATTCCAAATATTTTAAATGTGCTAGCCAGGTATGCCCATAGTTTGGTCATTTAGCGTTAAACATCTAGAATCTGTGTGAACTAGTTTTGGCCATTTAATGTTAAAACATCTGGAATCTGTGTGAACTGGATGAAAACTAGAATATGTTAACCTGTTATGGCTAGGGGGCAGTATTTTCACTGCTGGATAAAAAACGTACCCGATTTAATCTGGTTACTACTCCTGCCCAGTAACTAGAATATGCATATAATTATTGGCTTTGAATAGAAAACACTCCAAAGTTTCTAAAACTGTTTGAATGGTGTCTGTGACTATAACAGAACTCATATGGCAGGCAAAAACCTGAGAACATTTCATGCAGGAAGTGGCCTGTCTGACAAGGTGTCGTTCTTCTTGTCTCTGTTTATTGAAGAGTGAGGATCTTAGCTGTCCCGTGACACTTCCTACGGCTGCCATAGGGTCTCAGAAGGCGGTAAAAAGCTGAATCGTGGCTTTGCAGGCTCTGGCTGAAAAAAAGTAGCGCGTTTGGGTAGTGGCTGGTTACAGTACTGTGAGACTCAGGCTCGTGCCCGCTTCGACCGAAAGCTTTGTTTACTTTCCTCTGTTTAACTAAATGGACATTCCCGGTCGGAATATTATCGCTTTTTTACGAGAAAAATGGCATAAAAATGGATTTTAAACAGCGGTTGACATGCTTCGAAGTACGGTAATGGAATATTTAGATTTTTTTTGTCACGAATTGCGCCATGCGCACGACCCTTATTTACCTTTTCAGATAGTGTCTGGAACGCACGAACAAAACGCCGCAATTTGGATATAACGATGGATTATTTTGGACCAAACCAACATGTGTTATTGAAGTAGCAGTCCTGGGAGTGCATTCTGACGAAGACAACAAAAGGTAATTAAACTTTTATTATAGTAAATCTGATATTGGTGAGTGCTAAACTTGCCGGGTGTCTAAATAGCTAGCCCTGTGATGCCGGGCTATGTACTTAGAATATTGCAAAATGTGCTTTCACCAAAAAGCTATTTTAAAATCGGACATATCGAGTGCATAGAGGAGTTCTGTATCTATAATTCTTAAAATAATTGTTATGCTTTTTGTGAACGTTTATCGTGAGTAATTTAGTAAATTGTTAGCAAATTCCTCCGGAAGTTTGCGGGGGGTATGCTAGTTCTGAACGTCACATGCTAATGTAAAAAGCTGGTTTTTGATATAAATATGAACTTGATTGAACAAAACATGCATGTATTGTATAACATAATGTCCTAGGTGTGTCATCTGATGAAGATCATCAAAGGTTAGTGCTGCATTTAGCTGTCTTCTGGGTTTTGGTGACATTATATGCTAGCTTGAAAAATGGGTGTCTGATTATTTCTGGCTTGGTACTCTGCTGACATAATCTAATGTTTTGCTTTCGCTGTAAAGCCTTTTTGAAATCGGACAGTGTGGTTAGATAAAGGAGAGTCTTGTCTTTAAAATGCTGTGAAATAGTCATATGTTTGAAAAATTGAAGTTTTTGTATTTTTGAGGAATTTGTAATTCGCGCCACGCCTATCATTGGATATTGGAGCAGGTGTTCCGCTAGCGGAACGTCTAGATGTAAGAGGTTAACCTGTTAGGGCTAGGGGGCAGCATTTGCACGTCTGGATAAAAAAATGTACCCGATTTAATCTGGTTACTAATCCTACCCAGTAACTAGAATATGCATATACTTATTATATATGGATAGGAAACACCCTAAAGTTTCTAAAACTGTTTGAATGGTGTCTGTGAGTATAACAGAACACATTTGGCAGGCAAAACCCTGAGACATTTTCTGACAGGAAGTGGATACCTGATGTGTTGAATTACCTTTAAGCCTATGCCATTGAAACACACAGGGGTTGATTAATGTTTTGGCACTTCCTATTGCTTCCACTAGATGTCACCAGCCTTTACAAAGTGTTTTGAGTCTTTTACTGTGAGATCTGACCGAACAAGAGCCATGGAACGGTGATGGCCGATTAGACTCTGGCGCGCGAGGTCATGTTGGGTACCCTCGTTCCAATACATTATAAAAGAGAATGCATTCGTCCACCTTGAATATTATTCATGTTCTGGTTAAAAAAGGCCCTAATGATTTATGCTATACAACGTTTGACATGTTTGAACGAACGTAAATATATTTTTTCCCCTCGTTCATGAAGTGAAGTCCGGCGGGTTTAGATCATGTGCTAACAAGACGGAGATTTTTGGACATAAATGATGAGCTTTTTTGAACAAAACTACATTCGTTATGGACCTGTGATACCTGGAAGTGACATCTGATGAAGAGAATCAAAGGTAATGGATTATTTACATAGTATTTTCGATTTTAGATCTCCCCAACATGGCGGCTAGTCTGTATCGCAACGCGTATTTTTCTGGGCGCAGTGCTCAGATTATTGCAAAGTGTGATTTCCCAGTAAGGTTATTTTTAAATCTGGCAAGTTGATTGCGTTCAAGAGATGTAAATCTATAATTCTTTAAATGACAATATAATATTTTACCAATGTTTTCTAATTTTAATTATTTAATTTGTGGTGCTGACTTGACTGCCGGTTATTGGAGGGAAACGATTTCCTCAACATCAATGCCATAGTAAAACGCTGTTTTTGGATATAAATATGAACTTGATAGAACTAAAAATGCATGCATTGTCTAACATAATGTCCTAGGAGTGTCATCAGATGGAGATTGTAAAAGGTTAGTGCATCATTTTAGCTGGTTTTATGGTTTTGGTGACCCTGTCTTTGAATTGACAAAACATTACACACAGCTATTGTCAATGTACTCTCCTAACATAATCTAACTTTATGCTTTCGCCGTAAAACCTTTTTGAAATCGGACAACTCCATAGCCGCTGTCTCCTCCTGTGACAAGGGGTACACGTGACTCTTGGGAAGCGCAGCGTTAACCTGGTGGTCTATCGCACAATCCCCCTGTCGATGGGGTGGTAATTTAGTCGCCCTCTTTTTACAGAAGGCGATCGCCAAATTGGCGTACTCAGGGGGAATGCGCACGGGGGACACCTGGTCTGGACTCTCCACCGACGTGGCACCTATGGAAACTCCTAGACACCTCCCTGAACACTCCTCTGACCACCCCTGGAGAACCCCCTGTTTCCACGAAATACGGGGATTGTGACCAGCCAGCCAGGGGACCCCCAGCACCACCGGAAACGCAGGCGAATCAATAAGGAAAAAACTAATGCGTTCCTTATGATTCCCCTGCGTTACCATGTCCAGTGGCACCGTAGACTCCCTGACTAGCCCTGACCCTAATGGTCGGCCATCTAGGGAGTGCACGGGGAAGGGGGGGTCTATCGGCACCCGCGGAATGCCCAGCTTAATGGCAAGTCCACGATCCATAAAGTTCCCAGCTGCGCCTGAATCGACTAGCGCCCTATGCTGGGAAGAGGGGAAAAAATTTAGAAAACAAAACAGGTAAGAACACGTGACCAACAGGGGGTTCTGGGTGAATCTGGTGCTGACTCACCTGGGGTGACCGAGAAGTGTTCTGCCTGCCCTCTCGACTCCCAGACTGGCTCCTCCAGCACCGGTCGGCCGTGTGTCCTCTCCGACCACAGCTGGTGCAGGAGGAGCCAGCTCCCCCGGTGCCCCTTGGCACGGCCCCCCCTACCTCCATAGGGGTAGGGGCGGGGGTGCACGGAGGTGGAACGGGCAGGACCCTCTCCGAACGCCCGCGGGCAGCCAGCAGATTGTCCAAACGAATGGACATGTCGATGAGCTCGTCCAGGGATAGAGCGGCATCTCGACAGGCCAGCTCCCTGCGGACGTCCGCCCGGAGACTGCATCTATAGTGGTCTATGAGGGCCCTGTCGTTCCACCCCGCCCCAGCAGCCAAGGTCCTGAACTCCAACGCGAAGTCCTGAGCGCTCCTCGTCTCCTGCCTGAGGTGGAACAGCCGTTCACCCGCCGCTCTTCCTTCTGGAGGGTGGTCGAACACGGCCCGAAAGCGGCGGGTGAACTCTGGATAATGGTCCCTCGCCAAGTCTGGGCCATTCCAGACCGCATTAGCCCACTCCAGAGCTCGGCCCGTCAGGCAGGAAACGAGGGCACTCACGCTCTCCTCTCCTGAGGGAGCAGGTCTGACGGTGGCCAGGTACAGCTCGAGCTGGAGCAGAAATCCCTGGCACCCAGCCGCCGTCCCATCATACTCCCTCGGGAGCGCCAAACGAAGCGCGCCTGAGCCAGACGTAGTGGGAGGAGGAGTTGGCTGCATCGGAGGAGCCGGAGGTGGAGAGAGGAGACCACTTCTCTCCCATCGGTCCATCCTCTCCATCATCTGGTCCATTGCGGATCCTATGCGGTGGAGGACCGTAGTGTGGTGGAGGACGCGTTCCTCTATCGAGGGGACAGGGGTGGCCGCTGCTCCTGCTGATTCCATGCCTTTTCGTGGTGCGGGATTCTGTAACGGATTGGCAGTCGTGGTGAAGGAATGAGGCACAGGAAGCAGCGAGCACAGGGTAGTGGCGTATTTAATGTACACTCACTCATTAAACAAAATACTCCCACACACAGGGGAGAAAATACACACGGCGTAAAATAGCGCCGACACGAACATGAACCGTCACTTTAGAAATAATCCCGCACAACACGGAAGCGGACCAGCTAACATAAATAGCCCCGCTAATTAACCAAACTAAACACAGGTGCACAAAACCAAAAGGAAGGGAAAACCAAAAAAGGGAATCAGTGGCAGCTAATAGGCCGGTGACGACGACCGCCGAGCGCCACCCGAGCAGGAGGGGGCGCCACCGACGGTGGGAATCGTGACATCTAGGCAATTGTCTCAGATACTGATTGAAGTGTCCACTTTTGGTTAATTTACCCTAACGATGTAACTATGAAACACTTCTTGGATTATCTCTGTCCAGGTACAATATTTGAAATAAAACTGTCCTTAAGGCCTGAACATTTTTTTTTTTCTTCTTCTTCCCAGTATGAGAGGAGTTGCTATATTTATTGAATAAACCTTTTTCCATAAAGTTAGAGCGGATTAAGATGGAATCTCGACATAATTTATAACATCGTACATCAAAAGAATTATCATTGCAGGATTAATGTGATGTAGTAAAGTCATTGAAATATGTTGCATGAGAAAATTCTGCTTTAATTAAAATGCACAAGATCTGTTTCCTAGTCAATGAATGTCAATTTAACTCGTTGACTGTTAATATATTCCTTTTGCGCATGTGAGAATTTTTGTGGAGAAATGCTTGGACCTTTAATTAAGGCTATTTTCTGGTAATTGTGTCATTATTATGTGCCAGATGTTAATACTACAAACCATTGTAATTGGGTTATTTGCGGGATTTCTTCGTCATTTCAATAGCATTGGGTCTGTGATATTGACAAAAATATAGGTTTCTGATTGTAATTCAAGTATTGGTATGTTTTGCCTGGATAGATAGTGCCACCAGTGTTTGTTTAAGATATAAACTGAATGTTTTAATGACTTGCTTAGTTCAAATTGAAAGGCTAATTTATTCAACATAAATAGCGAGGCGATTTCGATGTAATACGTTGTCTGTTGCCTAAATGTTCTGCTGGAATAACATATTGAGAATGGAGTCGTATTTAAATAACTGAATCAAATAATCGACAGTTACCTATATCTAATTAATTATAATAATAGCGGATAGGTAATTGCGATAGAGCTGTGACCATGATCATAATTGACATCTAAACATGGGTATTACTTATTGCAGGATACAACTGCAATGAACTGAAGTTGTGGGAAGTAAATGGCTGTAGTATTGTGCTCACCAAAATGTTTTTTTTTTGTATTTGATCATTTCGGCGCATTACATGTTACTTTTAAAGTCTTAGACATTTCATAAGTAGGAAGCAGAAAGAGAACAGATAATTGTCAAGTTTGTTTTTAAACTTACTATAGAGGTAAGCGCAGAACATTGTTTGAGAAAGGGTTATATTTTTTAGAATAGAAGAGTTAGTTGTGCTCGCTAGGCTATATCGGGCTGTAAGGGATGCAGTGGGATATTTGCAGTAGAGGTCTGAATAGTTGAATCGGAAACATTCTGTGATAATTTCTGATTACTGTTTCTGGTTTTATAGTTTAGGTAACGCCAGTGAATTTGAGCAGGAGGTTAATGTATTCTAACATTATAATCTGTTTCCATTACGTGGAACAATGTTCGGTCATTAAAGTGGATTGCAGTTTGAGTTTATTTGTATTTTTACAGGGATAACGCACATTAATCAATGTTTCAGTAAAAGAGATGGTTTTAGCCAACCAGCTAATTTTAACAGCAGTCCCTGGGCAGGTTATTAAAAACAATTACAATAACAATACAGACAATCAATGAGCAGTGAGCACACGCAGAGCAACATAGAACAAGCAAATGCGTAGCACGCAAAAAACAACAATACAAAATACATAAAAGCAACAAAGTGTTTCCACACCTCACCAGCTACAGACAACATGGAAAATGGCAATACACAGCTAGGGATTATTTTCACTAGTCTGATTGGCCTCTAGCCATGTCCTTTATTTTAAGGTGTGATATGTGGTACAGTTGTGTGTGTCTGATGGCAGGGTATTCCAGACATGGGAAACTCTCACAGAGAAAGCAGATTGACTAAAGGTGCTTTTCCTTAAGGGAACTATACAGTCACCTCTCATGGCAGGCCTTGTGGATCTGCAGCCATAGGTTAGGGTTTTCTGTTTAACAAAAGACTGGAGGGGGAGCCAGGCCATTTAGGATCTTGAATACAAGACATGCGTCGGTGTATTGCACAACATTTTTCCAACTCAGGAGCTCATGCTTCCTGAGGATGTAACAGTGATGTTGGCTATTGGCCTTCCTATCAAGCACTTTGAGAGCCTGTCTGTAGACAGACTGAATGGGTTTTAATGTTGTAAAGCAAGCTTGGGCCCAACTAGTCAAGCAGTATGTTAAGTGGGGGAGTATCATAGATTTGAAGTACAGTTTTCCGACGTCTGTAGTCAAACAATTTCGTATATACTATTGGAAATGAGCTAGATTGAATTTGGTTATATGAGTTACCTTTTTCATCTGCTTTTTAAAAGAGAGGTTGGTATCAAGTATGATGCCAAGGTACTTAAGATCGGATACCACACCTGGAGCTTCTCCCCTGACACATAGACATCTGGCTCAGTGGCGTCAGTTGCCCTCTTTGTGAGGAACATGCAGTTTTTTTCACATTGAGATGCAAACATGAGTCACTGAGCTACTTTTTAACCTGGACCATTTCAGTAGTGAGTTCTTGTGCAGCTTGTTGTTTGTTCTTTCCATGCACATATATCACTATATCATCTGTATACATTTGAACTTCAGACCCAGTACAGACAGAAGGCAGATCATTAATGTACAGGCTGAACAGTATTGACCCTAGGGGCACGCCCACATCATAGCAGGCGACAGTTAGAGTTCTAGATTTGTTAAACAGGTTTATATTTTTACTAAATTAATGCAATAGGTTGAAATGATTAGATTACTGGAAAGGGCTTACGGGTTTGTTTGTTTATTTTAGGTGTCGATTCCACTTAATGAAACACTGTCTCCCATCTGATGTGTTTTGAGTAGGATTCTTCCTTCCGGGACTGATGGAAGTCCCCTACAGTATGTATGTTATGGGAGACTTTTTAATAGATGCCTGGGATCAAATATCACTGATTCCTTACGCTGAGCAATTGACTACATTTGTGACAGAAAAAAAAGTATTACATTTAGTAACGATACCAGGATAATGTTATATGGTTATGGAAAAGAGAGACCAGTCAAATTATATAATATGGGAGTGAATACATTTTGCTGTGTCTAAGGGTAGCGCATGCTAAATTAAGCGCATTCGTTGACCAGCAATCATTAATGTAGAGCAGTCAATTAATTCACTTTATATGTGTGTGTTGTATTGACCTGCTCCCTTATTAATTAGTGAACAAATATTTAGTTTAAGTATAACTCTGACTTGTGTGATAAATTTGTCTCTCATTATTTGATAGTAAAGAAATTAACCACCACAAGCATTTATTTGGGCTGCAATTTCTGAGGCTGTTAACTCTAATGAACTTATCCTCTGCAGCGGAGGTACCTCTGGGTCTTCCTTTCATGTGGCGTTCCTCCTGAGAGACAGTTTCATCATAGCGCTTGATGGTTTTTGCGACTGCACTTGAAGAAACTTTGAAAGTTATTGACATTTTCCAGATTGACTGGCCTTTATGTCTTAAAGTAATGATGGACTGTTATTTCTCTTTGCTTATTTGAGCTGTTCTTGTCATAATATGGATTTGGTCTTTTACCAAAGAGGGCTATCTTCTGTATACCGCCCCTACCTTGTCAACACAACTGATTGGCTCAAACGCATTAAGAAGCAAATAAATTCCACAAATTAACTTTTAACAAGGCACACCTGTTAATTGAAATGCATTCCAGTTAACTACCGAATGAAGCTGGTTGAAAGAATGCCAAGAGTGCAAAGCTGTCATCAAGGCAAAGGGTGGCTACTTTGAAGAATCTCAAACATAACATAAATGATTTGTATAACACTTTTTAGGTTACTACATGATTCCATAAGTGTTATTTCATAGTTTGTCTTCACTATTATTCTACAATGTAGAAAATAGTAAAAATAAAGAAAAACCCTTGTATGAGTAGGTGTATATTTGTTAGATACTTCAAGAGATCTTAAAATGTAAAATCAAATAGCTAACTGATCCTCTGTAGGACATTCTTAAAACAATTACATATAACTTAGTAGACAATAACAAGGGAGGTGTCACGGCTGTTTGAATGATCGGACCAAAATGCAGCGTCTGTTTCGTTCCACATATTTATTAAACTGTGAAACTTAATGCAACACAAAAAATAAACTGAAGGACAAAAACAACAAACTGTGACGCAGGAGGAACAACCACGACTCACAAAATATAATCACAAAATATAATCACCCACAAAAAACAAGTGGGACAAACATCAACTTAAATATGACCTCCAAATAGAGACAACGACAATCGGCTGCCTCAAATTGGAGGTCATGCCAAACAAAAAACAACCTAGAAATACAAAACTAGAAACTGAACTTAGAAATACAAAAAACAGACAAACACCCCCTATCACGCCCTGACCTACTCTACCATAGAAAATAACAACTTACTATGGTCAGGACGTGACAGGAGGTTAGCATATTTTGAAGGGTATGCTATTTATGCTTCTGCAACTTCTCACTCATCAATATTCACGATTCATTCAGGATTTTCCTTAATCATGGTAGCATTCACATTAATGTAGAAGTGTTTAGAAACATATTCTATTCTTATTTACAATAAAAATGACACAATACATTATTTACCATTCATTTCTATTGGGCACAAAATTATCTGACACACAACCATAACAAACAGCAAATGCATGCATCACATTTATAGTCACAAGCTTGATGTAGTCATTGAGTGCTATGAATATGGGACCAAATAATTAACTTTTTACTACTTTAGTACACATATAAGTGAATTTGTCCCAATACATTTGGTCCCCTAAAATGGTGGGACTATGAACAGAAAGTGGTGTATTTTCTAAACGGTTCACCCGATATGGATGTATATACCCTCAAATGAAAGCTGACAGTCTGCATTTTAACATCTTAGTCATTGTATCATTTCAAATCCACAGTGCTGGAGTACAGAGCCAAAACAATACAAAATGTGTCACTGTCCCAATACTTTGGGAGCTCACTGTATTATAAGGACATTTTCTGAAATTGCAATGCACATTTTTTTCTCCCCTTTTTAAGAAACGCTAACATTTTAGTAACGAGAAGTGTATTCTCTTGTTTTCTTTACTAGTATTTTTTATTTATTTGTTATAGATAAGGACAGTCTTCAAGTATTCCAGAAAAAGTATACATGAGTTGAAATAGTTTCACTTCATGAAAAGGTGACGTGTCAAATAAGTAACTCTACCAGATGTTTTACTAACACGTATTTGGATTCACCAAAGTGAAGGTGTTATCTCAGCCAACTCCAACCTCACTTTACACTCCTAGTTTTTGCAACTCATCTGAGCTACCCCGGTTCTGCACTCCCCATTTCTCTGTGATCAATAAAAAATGTTGTGCATTCATCCCGGCTTCCTCTTTTGAGTCCGCTCTTGGGTTCCCCCCTTCACTCATCGTAACAAAATGACTTTGACATCTTTTTAAATAAAAACAAATGTACCCCCTTTATCTCACAATTTTGTGATTACGGTCTTGTCACATTGCTGGTACTCCCAAATAGGCTCTGGAGAGGCGAAAGGTCGAGTCATGTGTCCTCTGAAACATGGCCAAACTGCGCTTCTTCACACACACTCGCTTAACCCGGAAGCCAGCTGGACCAATTTATCGGTGATAATCCAAGTTAAGGGGGATTTTTGCTGAATGTCATTCATGTTGGCATGTACACAAAAACATGCGCACACACACACACTTGTGTAAATCGATGTTGAACAGATCCCAACTGCTTTTCCGAGAGTATGACGTGTCTGATAAGCAACATCTTGCAGCTACTTGCCTGCTCTCCTAAGCACAGAGATAACTCCAAACACATGACTATGGATGAGACTAGTCCACTCAGAGGAGGGTATACCAGCCCTCCAGCGCTGGAGTACAAGGCTGCAATCTCTCTCATTTTCTCTCTGCCTCTCTCTCGCTCACACTCTCCTTTTCTCTACTCTCTCACTCAACCCACTCTCATTCTTCTTCCAATTTATTTATCCTCACTCTATCCCCCTCTCTCCCATCCTCCTCCACTTCCTACCTGTCTGTCATTCCCAGGGGGAGCCAGTCAGCGAAATGAAACCATATCAAAGCCAACAGCTCTGTCAGGAGGCATAGGAGCGATATATCCACCAAGGACACTATAATTGGGACTAATTGGCTTCTTCCAAAGGCCACTAAATTGTGCAGCTCACTAATCTTCATTACACTGAGCACAGGTGCTAAGTGATCAACACTTAAGACATGAGGTGTCTAAATGAAGTGAGTGATGTTATGTACAGTGTCTATATTAGGACAGCCTGAGACTGATGCTGTCCTAATATGTTCACTGTAGTTAAGAATTGAATTTAGGCCTACCTAAGTGGTTTTCGCACAAGGTTTAGAGTTGCCGGTTCTGATTTAAATGCGGCAAATCAGAAAGGTTCCAGTGCATCCAACAACGTGGACTGAAACCAAATGTAATGGCTCTCATCAACTGCAATTGTACCGAGAGGAAGTAGACCAAACAATGTAGCCCAGACAATCTTTTTAGGGGGCCTTTTTGTATTGGAACAGTACATGCTAGATAATATTTAATCAAACCAATTTATTTATAAAGCCCTTTTTACATCAGCAGATGTCACAAAGTAATATACAGAAACCCAGCCTAAAACCCCAATGCATGGATCAATGGCACTCACACTGAACCCAATTTGATTGAATATGAGAACAATGACATCCAGACCTCAGTCTATGCTATATATTTGTACACAATAATGAAAACCAATTACGGGTCATCATCTAAATATTGCTCCCAGTGTTGATCAAAGCTCAGAATGCTTATATTCTTGATCTGACTGAAATCTATTTGCACCTGCCTCTTTACGAACAAGTGGAATCATGAACAGTGAGGTTGTTCGTTATGTTCGCATGCGTCCCCTGGAGTTGCCTCCCGGATTTGCCTTTTTAGCAGCACATTCACCACTTTCTCAAATGGCTAACTCGTGGGCCTGAGAAGAGAAACAAACTACCCCATCTCGCAGTCGGCTCAAGTAGGCAACTAGAGACACTGCAGATAGTGTCTTTGCAAGATGCCGGACAAAATTAAGGCCATTTTGATAAAAATGCAAACATTACAGTTCAAAAAATGTAATACCTATTAATTTACATCGGTGGTTGTTCGTCTTATCTCGATCACCCACTGGAGTTTATAGTTTACCCATTACCCACCTTTACTGATATTAATACAGAATCCTAATTCATATTCTAATAAATCATGAAAATGTGATAATACGATCATCTGTGTGCTCCATTAATGTCTGTTTGTGCAGAGCTTGATTAGTAATGCCTTGGAATACAAGTGTGAACACTATGTAATTTGAGAAAAGAGATCTATTTAGAGTTGATGATTTTATGCAATTCATCATTACAATGCTCTGCTTTTTTGACACCACACTCCAAAAAGCAAGTTCTACAGGCTCTAGTTTTGTCTAATCTTGATTATTGTCCAGTCGTTTGGTCCAGTGCTGCAACCAAAGACCTAGTTAAGCTGCAGTTGGCCCAGATCAGAGCTGCACGTCTTGCTCTTCATTGTAATCAGAGGGCTGATATAAATAATATGCATGCCAGTCTCTCTGGAGAGGTGAGGAGAGACTGACTGCATCACTTCTTCTTTTTATAAGAAACTTTATGTTGAAAATCCCAAATTGTTTGCATAGTCAACTTACACACGGCTCTGACACATACACTTACCCCACCAGACATGCCACCGGGGTCTTTTCACAGTCCCCAAATCTAGAACAAATTCAAGAAAGCGTACAGTATTATATAGAGCCATTGTTGCATGGAACTCTGTTCCATCTCATATTGCTCAAATAAACAGCAAACCTGGTTGAAAAAAACAGATAAAGCAACACCTCACGGCACAACGCCTCTCCCCTATTTGACCTAGATAGTTTGTGTGTATGCAGTGATATGTAGGCTATATGTGACTTTTTTCTTTTTTTAAATGTATGTAGTTCTGTCCTTGAGCTGTTCTTGTTTATTAATGTTCTGTATTATGTCATGTTTTGTGTGGACCCCAGGAAGAGGAGCTGCTGCTTTTGCAAAAGCTAATGGGGATCCCTAATAAAATACAAAATACCAAACTGACTCAACAGTTGCTGTTGCTACGTATCAGTGTGAATGGTTTCTCATATTTCCCCCCGTTCAAAGGTATAACATTACAATTGTATAGCTAAGGCTATGTGTTTGTAGATTGACTGAGGTGAGTGAACCTACAGCAGCCAAGGCAATAATGTCTGGATAATTTTTGCTTGTTTTTGCTGTTCTTCCAATAGCATTTATGTCTTTTTTATAGAAATTTTATAGAAATGCAGTAATTGAGCCCCTTCCAGACCTCACAAAAACTCAAATCCTGGTTACGTCCTCAGAACCACCACAGCTTAGAAGAAATCAAATTCAAATATTAAAGAGATTAACAGTAGCCAGGGTGGTCTATTGTATCCTGGCTTCAATCACAACCAACAAAATGGAGAGGCAACCTTATAATGTACATATTGAAAATTATTAAGTCAAATAAAGCTAGTCAGATCTTCAATGACCGAAAATGTTTCTTAGGGATAGCCCACTTTTTTTCAATCTTTGCCTAAATGACATACCCAAATCTAACTGCCTGTAGCTCAGGCCCTGAAGCAAGGATATGCATATTCTTTGTACCATTTGAAAGGAAACACTTTGAAGTTTGTGGAAATGTGAATTGAATGTAGGAGAATATAACACAATAGATCTGGTAGAAGAAAATACAAATAAAAAACCAACCAGTCTTTTCCTACCACCGTCTTTGAAATGGAAGAGAAAGGTCACAGTTCTAGCCATCACTGGTTGTAATTTCGATAGTGTCCACTAGATGGCAGCAGTGTATGTACAAAGTTTCAGATGGATAACTTGAAGTATGAGTGAACTACAATACTTTTAGTGGGAAGTCCCCAGGTATATTTGGGCAAATCGTGAAGGAGACATTCACATTCGTGTAACATTTTTCTGCAAGAATATCGTCAAATCTGTATACTTGGACTTTGATTTAGCTTTCTAAGTATTAGTAGCCATATTATAAGTTTAACATTTGCAAAACAACCAGTTTTCATAACTTTGAATACCCTTATAATTTTTGTCCAAAATGGAAAGGCATGCTGTCGTACAAGGTTAGTAGCTACATTTTACGACATATACATGGTTTCCAGATACTCCCGTAAAGCCCAGCTTATTGGCTATCTAGCTAGCTTTGTTTGACCCCAAGTGGTGCTTATTTGACAAATATACAGTCGTTCATGTGATGACCGCCCGCGTCATTGGCGTGCCATGATCGCTCTCTGAACAAATACGGTGTCCTATAGGTTATACTACACCCCTAATGATATAGTGAGTCTTGTTACCTTCTAGGATCTCTGAGGAATACATAAGAACGTGATTTGACTCGTTGAAACAACGTTTAGGGTGATATTTTCACAGATTATTTTCTTTGCAAATTGAACGAGTGGAAATGCAACATCGATCGTGCATGCTATATGGACCTTTTTAGGATATGATAAAGGATTTTATCTAACCTCTTGGGGATAGGGGGCAGTATTTGCACGGCCGGATAAAAAAACGTACCCGATTTAATCTGGTTACTACTCCTGCCCAGTAACTAGAATATGCATATAATTATTGGCTTTGGATAGAAAACACCCTAAAGTTTCTAAAACTGTTTGAATGGTGTCTGAGTATAACAGAACTCATATGGCAGGCAAAAACCTGAGAAGATTCCTTACAGGAAGTGGCCTGTCTGACAAGTTCTTGTTCTTCTTGGCTCTGTTTATTGAAAACTGAGGATCTTTGCTGTAACGTGACACTTCCTACGGCTCCCATAGGTTTTCAGAACCCGGGAAAAAGCTGAATGATGTAATTCCAGCCTGAATGATGTAATTCCAAAACATTATCGCGTTTGGATAGTGGCTGGTCAGAGTACCATCAGACTGAGGCTCGTGCACGAGGGGATCCCATGCTTTTATTTTCTCTCTCTTTGAACGTAAACACGCTTTCCCGGGCGGAATATTATCGCTTTTTTACGAGAAAAATGGCATAAAAATTGATTTTAAACAGCGGTTGACATGCTTCGAAGTACGGTAATGGAATATTTAGATTTTTTTTGTCACGAAATGCGTCGTGCGCGTCACCCTTCTTTACCATTCGGATAGTGTCTTGAACGCACGAACAAAACAGAGGATATTTGAACATAACTATGGATTATTTTGAACCAAACCAACATTTGTTATTGAAGTAGAAGTCCTGGGAGTGCATTCTGACGAAGAACAGCAAAGGTAATAACATTTTTCTTATAGTAAATCTGACTTTGGTCAGGGCTAAACTTGGTGGGTGTCTAAATAGCTAGCCCTGTGATGCCGGGTTATCTACTCAGAATATTGCAAAATGTGCTTTCACCGAAAAGCTATTTTAAAATCGGACATAGCGAGTGCATAGAGGAGTTCTGTATCTATAATTCTTAAAATAATTGTTATGTTTTTTGTGAACGTTTATCGTGAGTAATTTAGTAAATTCACCGGAAGTTTGCGGGGGGTATGCTAGTTCTGAACGTCACATGCTAATGTAAAAAGCTGGTTTTTGATATAAATATGAACTTGATTGAACAAAACATGCATGTATTGTATAACATAATGTCCTAGGGTTGTCATCTGATGAAGATCATCAAAGGTTAGTGCTGCATTTAGCTGTGGTTTGGGTTTATGTGACATTATATGCTAGCTTGAAAAATGGGTGTCTGATTATTTCTGGCTGGGTACTCTGCTGACATAATCTAATGTTTTGCTTTCGTTGTAAAGCCTTTTTGAAATCGGACAGTGTGGTTAGATTAACGAGAGTCTTGTCTTTAAAATGGTGTAAAATAGTCATATGTTTGAATAATTGAAGTAATAGCATTTCTAAGGTATTTGAATAATGCGCCACGGGATTCCACTGGCTGTTACGTAGGTGGGACGAAATCGTCCTACTGGCCCTAGAGAAGCTAACAAAACGACACTTCATGTTATCTCTGGGACCCTTTGGATGATAGATCAGAGCAAGATTTCAGAATGTAAGTACACATTTCACCTTCAGATGTGAATTTATCAAACCTATCGCAGTGAAAAAAGTATTTTGTTGTTAGGAGCTCTCCTCAAACAATAGCATGGCATTCTTTCGCATTAGTAGCTACAGTAAATTGGACAGTGCAGTTATATTAACAAGAATTTAAGCTTTCAGCCGATATAAGACATATGTCCCGACATTTGTTGTTTCTCTAAAATCTGCGATCTTGACATAACGCTCTGCATGATTTACAACTGTCCTGTTGACGGGACGCCGATCCTTAAGAAGTTGGCCCCACAGCTTACATTATTTACATTTAATTTTTAGCAGAAGTTCTTATCCAGAGTGACTTACAGGAGCAATTAGGGTTAAGTGCCTTGCTCAAGGGCACATTGACAGATTTTTCACCTAGGGGATTCTTAACCGCTAGGCTACCTGCCCTCCATAACTATTCCTAACACTATTTAGCATTGTCTACGGACCAAATCACGTAGCGTTTCTGCAGTTTGTTGTGCAATTTGAAGGGACAATAAAAACACATTGCCAACTAGTGAACATTACTTCACCCTCATATAGTCCTGGGCAACAGAGACATGATGTTGCTAGGCCAGCTCTCCTCTCAATATTCAAATAATTTAATTTAGAGAGAGAGAGAGAGAGAGAAAGAGAGAGAGAGATGCTTGCAGGGATGCCAGAGCAGAGGAGGGCTACTATCAGGACTACCATGTTCCACCTCACCAGACTGGCTCTCATTACACAGCTAGCCCACGCAGAGAATGGGTTTCAATTAGCATGTCAGTCAGGCAGAGAGGCCCGAGACTGGGCCACCATGGGGACCTGGCACTCCCAACACCACAGGCAAACAAACTCCCAGCATTAATAAAAGGGAGAAAACACAGACGGCAGAAAGGTCGAGCCACCGTGAGGGAAATTGGAAAGTGGCCGAGCCACCTCTGCTGCGACGGCACAGCGTGCGCTTGAGTGATGGGCAATACTATACACCTTCTCAACAGCTGTGCCGCTGCTTTTGACCGTGGGTCCTCAGGCCAGTTATTCTCCTGGTTTTAATGAAGGGGGAAAAGGTGAGATGAGTGTTAACATTTGGAAGTTTGGCTCCAGGGGAGAGACTATCTCTTCCCTGTGGTGGGTGGATGTGATACTTGTATAGTGGTGGGAACTGTGCCAACTTCATCTCACAACAAACTCTTACTTTGTCCAGATTCTAACAGCCTGATAAATGCTCACATACTCTGAATAATAATAATGAGTAATTATCGGATGGATTTCCAAATGACCAAGATTAAAATGAAATAGCGAGTGGTTAAGGTTAGGGTGGGGTAGATTTAGGCAAGGGCTTAGAAAACCTGGATTGACACTTGTGCGTTATGGGTCATGCATGTTATGTCCCCAGCCAACCAGCCTACAAGCAATGAGTGGGATGACATTTGAATTAACAAGCTGGTGAGAGATGCTGACTCCACAATGGGTCTGCTCTTGAGGTCATTGTGGAATGGAGGAGGGTGCAGAAAATGAAGGCCATTATCAGACTTTCTGTCCCTTGCTTTGTGTGTTCATGTAACAGCAAAGCACTGTCAGTGGTCAATTTATTTGACCAAGGTTCTCCACTGAGCCATTTGGTACTTTATACCAGCAGAGCGGCATTTTAATGTATTAAGAAGACCATTACTCTCAGCTTACATTGTTCTTTGACCCTGTGTATGATGCTTTTTTATTTGTGTAGAGATTTGGGAAATGTATCATGGCACTGTTGCACATAAGCAGTTTTTGGCTTGAATTGTTTGTGTTGTCTTCTCTGTATGCGTTACAACGACTTTGCCCAGATGATACAGCAAAAACGTCTTACTTCAGGAACGTAACAACAAAGGAAGATAACTGTACTGTACTCTGTACTCTTATTTCAATGCAATATTTATTTTCTTTGTTTGCACAAAGTAGATATCCAAAGGAACAAAAGCTGGAGTGTTCTTCGACAACAGATATGTGATCAAGGACAATTGTAGGAGCCCAGACTTGTTCACCATACATTATAGTTTGCTTGCTTCAGGAAGGTAAGAATAAGGTATCTACTCGTCACTGAGTCTCAAAGTAGCAAACATAAAAGTGAGAAGTCATGATGGAGCAAGAGAAAGATGAGTAGGATAAGATATACAGTGCCTTCAGAAAGTACTTTTTCCATATTTTGTTACGTTATAGCCTTATTCTAAAATGGATTAAATAAATAAAAATCCTCAGAAATCTACACACAATACCCCATAATGACAAAGCGAACATAACGTTTTTTTTTTAAAGATTTTAGCAAATGTATATTTAAAAAAAATCTGAAATACCTTATTTACATAAGTATTCAGACCCTTTGCTATGAGACACAAAATTTAGCTGAAGTGCATCCTGTTTCCATTGATCATCCTTGAGATGTTTCTACAACTTGATTGGAGTCTATCTGTGGTAAATTCAATTAATTGCACATGATTTAGAAATGCACACACCTGTCAATATAGCCATGAGGTTGAAGAAATTGTCCATAGAGCTCTGAGACAGGATTGTGTCGAGGCACAGATCTGGGGAAGGGTACCAAAACATTTCTGCAGCATTGAAGGTCCCCAAGAACACAGTGCAGAAGCGGTCCCCATCCAACCTGACAGAGCTTGAGAGGATCTGCAAAAAAGAATAGGAGAAACTCCCCAAATACAGGTGTGCCAAGCTTGTAGAGTCATACCCAACAACACTTGAGGCTGTAATCGCTGCCAAAGGTGCTTCAACAAAGTACTGAGTAAGGGGTCTGAATACTTATGTAAATGTTTTTTTATTTTTTATTATACATTTGCAAAAGTTTCTGTAAACCTTGTTTTGCTTTGTCATGATGGGATATTGTGTGTAGATTGATAAAGGGTAAAACAACGATTTAATCAATTTTTGAATAAGGCTGTAACGTAACAAAATGTGGAAAAAGTAAAGAGGTCTGAATACTTTCCGAAGGCACTATATCCCTGCCAAATCCTATTGCTTGTAATGTGCTGCAATGCTTGCTCCTTCAAAGTGTTGAGTGTGGTGTTGTGTGCATGACTTAGAACACAATCATCTAAACACTATTGGGTTCTTCTCTTGAAACATTAAGTCCAGGCACCATAGGCTTAAATTACATTTTTGCGTGTACTTGGTATTTTTGTCATCATAATGTCATGAAATGTAAAATACTTATAAATGGACATACAGTATATCCATAATTTCATAGCTCACTAACACTGAATCACACATCAAGTAAAATCCCATTTCATAAATAATCTTACAAACTGGACTATATGTAGTAACTTATACTGAACAAAAATATAAAACACAACATGTAAAGTGTTGGTCCCATGTTTCATGAGCTGAAATAAAAGATCCCTGTAATTTTCCATATGCACAAAAGGCTTATTTCTCTCAGATTTTGTGCACAAATTTGTTTAGCATCCCTGTTAGTGAGCATTTCTTCTTTACCAAGATAATCCATCCTTCTGACAGGTGTGGCACATCAAGAAGCTCATTAAACAGTATGATCATTTACATTTACATTACATTTAAGTCATTTAGCAGACGCTCTTATCCAGAGCGACTTACAAAATGGTGCATTCACCTTATGATATCCAGTGGAACAACCACTTTACAATAGTGCATCTAAATCTTTTAAGGGGGGGGGGGGGGGTTAGAAGGATTACTTTATCCTATCCTAGGTATTCCTTAAAGAGGTGGGGTTTCAGGTGTCTCCGGAAGGTGGTGATTGACTCCGCTGTCCTGGCGTCGTGAGGGAGCTTGTTCCACCATTGGGGTGCCAGAGCAGCGAACAGTTTTGACTGGGCTGAGCGGGAACTGTGCTTCCTCAGAGGTAGGGGGGCCAGCAGGCCAGTGGTGGATGAACGCAGTGCCCTTGTTTGGGTGTAGGGCCTGATCAGAGCCTGAAGGTATGGAGGTGCCGTTCCCTTCACAGCTCCGTAGGCAATCACCATGGTCTTGTAGCGGATGCGAGCTTCAACTGGAAGCCAGTGGAGAGAGCGGAGGAGCGGGGTGACGTGAGAGAACTTGGGAAGGTTGAACACCAGACGGGCTGCGGCGTTCTGGATGAGTTGTAGGGGTTTAATGGCACAGGCAGGGAGCCCAGCCAACAGCGAGTTGCAGTAATCCAGACGGGAGATGACAAGTGCCTGGATTAGGACCTGCGCCGCTTCCTGTGTGAGGCAGGGTCGTACTCTGCGAATGTTGTAGAGCATGAACCTACAGGATCGGGTCACCGCCTTGATGTTAGTGGAGAACGACAGGGTGTTGTCCAGGATCACGCCAAGGTTCTTAGCACTCTGGGAGGAGGACACAAGGGAGTTGTCAACCGTGATGGCGAGATCATGGAACGGGCAGTCCTTCCCCGGGAGGAAGAGCAGCTCCGTCTTGCCGAGGTTCAGCTTGAGCTGGTGATCCGTCATCCACACTGATATGTCTGACAGACATGCAGAGATGCGATTCGCCGCCTGGTTATCAGAAGGGGGAAAGGAGAAGATTAATTGTGTGTCGTCTGCATAGCAATGATAGGAGAGACCATGTGAGGATATGACAGAGCCAAGTGACTTGGTGTATAGCGAGAATAGGAGAGGGCCTAGAACAGAGCCCTGGGGGACACCAGTGGTGAGAGCGCATGGTGCGGAGACAGATTCTCGCCACGCCACCTTTCACAGGTGCACCTTGTGCTAGGGACAACTGGCAGTCTGACAGACTAATCTCGGTTTGGCAGATGCCAGGAGAACGCTACCTGCTCGAATGCATAGTGCCAGCTGTAAAGTTTTGTGGAATAATTGTCTGGAGGCTGTTTTTCATGGTTTGGGCTAGGCCCCTTAGTTCAATTGAAGGTAAATCGTAACGCTGCAGCATACAATGACATTCTAGATGATTCTGTGTTTCCAACTTTGTGGCAAAAGTTTGGGGAAGGCACCAATTGAACTGATTGCAGAAAGAATTAGACAGTTCCCAAACGTAACAGGTGCAGATGATCTCCTGATATACCAGACCAATATTGAACTCAATGCACCCTTAGCTAAAAATATTTTCCGAAAAAACAATCTACAGCAATATTTCACAAAAAATATGAAATACTTAGGATGTTTAATAAGTGACAACAAACAATATATAGAAAGATATAAAGATAACTGTTTTCCATTACTCAACAATATGAAAGCAAATCTAATTAAATGGAACAATTTTCCCATACTTCTTACAGGTACAATAAACCTCTTTGGAATGGAATGGCTCCCAAAGTTTTTGTATTTATTTTCAGTAATACCAATTACCCCACCGAAGACATTCCTTAAAAAAGTATACTCGGTCATAAGACTTCATATGGGCAAATAAAATGAATTGAATATAAAGGTAAGTTTAACGTATTTCTAAGTCTGAGGGTGGTTTTAACATTCAAGACATGGAAATGTTTCAACTCGCTAACCAAGGCTCTTACTTCTGACATATAGATAAATGCTCATCCCCAGAATCTTTTTACATGTCTATTTTCAAAGGAAAAAGCCAAGAACATGAACAAATTCATAGTTAAGAACACTATAACAATATGGAAGCAAATTAAACATATTCTACAAGAACCAATATCAATCCCTAAAAACACAACCTTATAGAACAACCCTTGGATAGCTTTCCAGAATTCACCGATAAATTAGTCCCCATGGAAAACTAAAGGCATAGAATCTGTAAATGACTTGGTAATAGGAAGTACTTTTATTTCCATTACAGCTTTAAAAGCAATTTTGGATTGACTGATGTTGATATTTTGATATTTTGATATATCCCAACATTTTTGGACATCAGAGCAATCTTTAGGGAATCAAATTTGAGTCAGGAAAGGTTATTCATATGACTGGTAAGCTATACAAAACCTTGCAGAGAGCCTATCCAACTGACAATCTCTAAACTATTGGATCCAAGTCTTAAAAATAACTGATATTGGCACAAGATGGAGTTAATGTTGGAACATAACTAACGAGATTACAGTTAAATAAACTTTTCGCTTAATCCAGTATAAATTAATGTATAGAATTTATTATACAAGAGTCATGTCTGAAGTGTAAAATTAATAATGACTCAATAATCCATGCTTTCTGGGAATGTTATAAAGTCCAACAGTTATGGGCAAAGTTAGAAAAGTTATCTGTCAGAAGTATTACAATGTAAATGTACTTTTAATCCGTCTGTCTGCATTTTTGAAGACATGGCATATGAGGATGCAGTGAGATACCCAATGGGTTAGACAATAATTTTCTTGTCAATCATCTTAAAAAAACGTATACTGGAAATCAACCAATCCTCCATCGTTAAAGCCATGGAAGGGTCAAATATAGACTTCCGAACTTTATCCGCAATGTTATATTTTATTTTGTTGTGACTCGAGCGATATCTCTCCCTCCATTTTACAGGTAAGTTCCAAAATAAAGGAAACACTTGAGTAAAAGTATATTGAAAGCATTTGCGGTATGGCGGCCTTAAGCTAGGTTGCTACCATGCTTCCACTTACAGTGGTTCCTCCTTTAAAAGTTGTGAGCTTGCACCGCGGGACTTAGAGGTACCCAGCGTCAAGACTTCATTGCTCCAGACCACCACAAGGGGGAGATAGAGCACTCATTATGCATTTGGGTCCCAAGGTTTTTATATGACCAATCATATTGAGTAGTTTCAATGACAAATTTGACACAAGCCACCCATCCCTGGGTGAAGATGGCTGGCAAAACATTACTGTGGAACCAAATGTAAGTAGTTATAACATCATAATGAGTCAAGCAAAAAAAGAATTTGTAATTCCTGTTGTTTAATGTTTTAGGGACTCCTGAGAAAACCAGCAAACCAGGCTGTCGTCTTGTGAAACAGTGGATGTAAAGAATCTAGCTAGCTAAAGCATTTACTGCAAATTGAATGTACAATTGTGTAAGCTTGCCTTGCAATGCAGCTGAAGTAACATATTTACTATTTACTTGCTTATTGTGTAGTGGAGGATAAAAAGAACTGTTTGCCTATAGATGTCTAGCTAGCTACAGTATGTAGCCGATCTATGTATGGACCCTAAAACGTTAGGCTCTGAACTAATATTCATACCAATCTATGAACCTCAGCTATCATAGTTGTTGTATCAACTTCAAGTCTGAATGGCATTAATGAAGCCTATGGATAGAGTAGAATATAATAACTTTATTGTGCCAAGGATGTAAGTCCTATATACATATACTGTAGTTATTACCACGCATGAGATTCCCACATTGTAGCCTGTACATTGAATATGCTGGGAGTCAGGAAGCAGGTGCAGAAAGTGAAAAGAAGACAGATAAACAAAACAGGAGAAGCGTACTGAATGTGAGTAAAACCAATACTGCCTGATGACTGAGGCTATTGAGGGCTAAGGTGGGTGTGACGCCCCTGACCCACGGATACAGCCACAGGACGAGGACGGCTCCGAGGGAAAGGCGCTCCTCTGGGCCGTACCTCTCCCACTCCATCAGGTACTGGAGCCGGCCCCCATGATGTCGGGAGTCCAGGAGGGACCTGAAGGCATAAGCAGGGGTCCCATCGATATCCAGGGAGAGGTGGAGGGTTGTCGCGGGGGACGGCACCAGCCAGAGGACCAGGAACCCCTGGAATGAGGAGGGAAACATGAAAACAGGGTAAGATCCTGTAGTTGGTGGGGAGTTGTAATCGATATGCAACCTTGTTGACCCTCCGGAGGACATTGAAGGGCCCCATAAACCGGGGCTCAGAGTCCGGCAGGGCAGGCAGAGCGGGAGGTTCCTGGTGGAGAGCCAGACGTGATCACCCGGATGGAATATGGGAGCCTCATTGTGGTGACGGTCTGCCTACTCCTTCTAGCGGCGGACAGCGCGCTGGAGCCTCACGTGGGAAGCCTTCCAAACCTCCCCTGTGCGCCGGAACCTCTCGTCCATCACTCGGGGTCCATGCGGCCAGGGCCGGCTGATATCCCAGAACGCAGTGGAAGGGAATCTGCCCAGTGGAGGTGTGAGTTCTGGGTGTACTCTGCCCACGTAAAAAACTGGGCCCTCCCCCTACCGGTCCTGGAACCTCCCCAGCTCCTGGTTGATCCTCTACACCTGCCCATTGGACTGAGGCTGGTACCTGGAGGCCGCTGAGGCACGGAAAGGGGAATGAGTTTCCCTGCTGGAGCATGCCGGGGAGATTTGGCTTGGGAACATACGGAGCAGGAAATGACATATCAGGCGACATCATGAGCCAAGGTGGGCCACCAGTACTTTGCGGAGATGGATTAACCTGTTGGGGCTAGGGGGCAGTATTTTCACGGCTGGATAAAAAAACGTACCCGATTTAATCTGGTTACTAATCCTACCCAGTAACTAGAATATGCATATACTTATTATATATGGATAGAAAACACCCTAAAGTTTCTAAAACTGTTTGAATGGTGTCTGTGAGTATAACAGAACTCATTTGGCAGGCAAAACCCTGAGACATTTTCTGACAGGAAGTGGATACCTGATGTGTTGAATTACCTTGAAGCCTATGCCATTGAAACACACAGGGGCTGATTAATGTTTTGGCACTTCCTATTGCTTCCACTAGATGTCACCAGCCTTTACAAAGTGTTTTGAATCTTCTACTATGAGATCTGACCGAACAAGAGCCTTGGAACGGTGATGGCCGATTAGACTCTGGCGCGCGAGGTCATGTTGGGTACCCTCGTTCCAAAACGTTTTAAAAGAGAATGCATTCGTCCACCTTGAATATTATTCATGTTCTGGTTAAAAAAGGCCCTAATGATTTATGCTATACAACGTTTGACATGTTTGAACGAACGTAAATATATTTTTTCCCCTCGTTCATGACGAGAAGTCCGGCTGGCTTAGATCATGTGCTAACAACAGGGATCTTTTTGGATATAAATGATGAGCTTTTTTGAACAAAACTACATTCGTTATGGACCTGGGAATCCGGGAAGTGACATCTGATGAAGAGAATCAAAGGTAATGGATTATTTACATAGTATTTTCGATTTTAGATCTCTCCAACATGGCCGTTTGTCTGTATAGCAAAGCATATTTTTCTGGGCGCAGTGCTCAGATTATTGCAAAGTGTGATTTCCCAGTAAGGTTATTTTTAAATCTGGCAAGTTGATTGCGTTCAAGAGATGTAAATCTATAATTCTTTAAATGACAATATAATATTTTACCAATGTTTTCTAATTTTAATTATTTAATTTGTGGTGCTGACTTGACTGCCGGTTATTGGAGGGAAACGATTTCCTCAACATCAATGCCATAGTAAAACGCTGTTTTTGGATATAAATATGAACTTGATAGAACTAAAAATGCATGCATTGTCTAACATAATGTCCTAGGAGTGTCATCTGATGGAGATTGTAAAAGGTTAGTGCATCATTTTAGCTGGTTTTATGGTTTTGGTGACCCTGTCTTTGAATTGACAAAACATTACACACAGCTATTGTCAATGTACTCTCCTAACATAATCTAACTTTATGCTTTCGCCGTAAAACCTTTTTGAAATCGGACAACGTGGTTAGATTAAGGAGATGTTTATCTTTCAAAGGGTGTAAGATAGTTGTATGTTTGAAAAATTTGAATTTTGACATTTATTTGGTTTCAAATTTGCCGCTCTTGAAATGCACCTGCTGTTGATAGGGTGCACCACGGGTGGCACGCTAGCGTCCCACATAGCCCCAAGAGGTTAAATAGTGCAGGTGATACCTGGGTGTCCAGCAGCGAGGGATGTGTGCGCCCAGGTCAACAGCCAATTCCTTACCCACATGGGGATGTAAGTGCTCTCCGGAGGGTAGGTAGCAGGTGCAGGTTCCCTCTCCAGAGCCTGGCAGATGTCCATGTCTACATCCCAAAGCATGGGGGCAATGATTCAGGAGGATGGAATGATAGGCGCACTCAGGACAGGAACATCTCCCGAATCGTGGAGACTGGACAGGGCATCGGCTTTGATGTTCTTTGAACCTGGGTGATATGAAGAAAAAGATCCACCCTGCTTGACGTGAGTCCAGCCACCTCACGGTCCGTATGTACTCCAGGTTACGATGGTTGGTAAGGATGAGAAATGGTTCCTTGGCGCCCTCCAGCCTGTGTCTCCACTCCTCTAATGCCAACTTCACAGCCAGGAGCTCCCAGTCACCGATGTCATAGTTCCTCAATGCAGTAGACAGTTTCTTTGAGTAGTATGCACATGGATACAATTTCTTTGGTTACCTTGGATCTGGGTGTTTTAGCAACGGGGCAGATAGGAACCCTGCAGAGCTGTTTGCTAGCAATGGGAGAGGGTAGCGGTTCTTGGTGGTGATGGAATTGAGGCTACCGAGGGCTAAATAAAGGGAGTATTCAAGGTGATGATGGGGTCCAGGTAACGATGGGGAGCAGGAGTGCGAATGATAGTTGCTAGGAGTGGTGGTTAGTAGACAGGCGACGTCGAGCATAGGAGCGGGGGAGCGGGAGTAGGCGTGAAAGGTTCTACCTTTATTGTGTTCCATTGTCTTGTCATTGTTCAGCACCGTACTCCCTTCCTGGAGTACAATAGCTGTACAGGTGCCTTATTTTGCAAAGAGGGAGGGAACTCCTGTCTCACTTTGTTCATGGTGCCGGCCAGATTTGTTTTCTTTGCCAGCAACTTGTTCGCCAATGACAGTGAGGTGTCCATGGTGACATTTCTCCTCTTGCCAAGGTAAGGTTCCACAAGCCTTATCACCACATTCTCTGACACTAGCTCACCTGCTGCCCAATGTGGATATTTTCCCAGATATTGGCTGTTCAGTATGTACAATTACACAGGTTCTCACTGAGTAGACTGATAGAATACCATTTTTAGATTATAATCAGAACAGATCAATAAAATGGTCCGCCTTGTTCTTCATTCACAATTGGTGATTATATAATTAAGCAATAAGGTCAAAGGGGGTGTGGTATATGGCCAATATACCATGGCTAAGGGCTGTTCTTATGAAAATCTAATTTTATTGGTCACATACACATGGTTATCAGGTGTTATTGTGAGTGTATCGAAAGAAATGCTTGTGCGAGTGTAGCGAAGTGCTTGTGCACGCAGGCTGTGGTATTTTGGCCATATACCACAAACCTTTGAGGTGCCTTATGTAACGGCTGTCTGTGGAAGTAGACCAAGGTGCAGCGGAGTTAGTGTTCATCTTTGAATTTTAATTAACGAACGAACACTATACATACAAAACAAGAAAACCGACAGCCAAACAGTCCTGTCAGGTGCAAAACACTAAACAGAAACAATCCCCCACAAAACCCAAAGGAAAAACAGGATCCTTATGTGTGACTCCCAATCAGCAACAACGAACTGCAGCTGTGCCTGATTGGGAGCCACACACGGCCCAAAACAAAGAAATACAAAAACATAGAAAAATGAACATAGAACGCCCACCCAATGTAACACCCTGGCCTAACCAAAATAAAGAACCTTATTGCTATTATAAATTGGTTACCAACATAATTAGAGCAGTAAAAATACATGTTTTGTCATACCCGTGGTATACGGTCTGATATACCACAGCTGTCAGCCAATCAGTATTCGAGGCTCGAACCACCCAGTTTATAATTATGCATCGTTCGCTTCCCCTCACTCATCGACTCACCCATTCACCCATTCTCCATCAAACTTTACTTAATTTATTTAATCTGTTGTTATAGTATGTGTGAAATTAGTTTTGGCATAATTTATGTAAAGTTTTGAGGCAATTATCCGGGTGATTATCAGCTGGGTACTGCACTTTCAACTGTCGGGAGAAGGTGGGGGAACCATTCAAAAAATGACATGCCCTCCTAAAACTGGTTATTACTCCAGTTCTGTTTGTGATATTAAGATTCTAACACTGACAGTGTGTTACATAGACTTATTTAGGATAAGTAAAGAACGGAGGGGGGCATGAGAAATATATTTTTTAAATTCATGAGCAGTCAAAATGACTGCTTAAGCAGTTCTAGTGTTAAAATAAATTGCTAAGAATGTGAGATTAGGGTGACTTCCCGAGGCAGGTCTCGAACCCAGGCCACCAGCACCAATGACGACCACCCTAACCACTGTCAAATGAAGGGATATCTCTAGGGGATGTGCTTATTGGGCCAGTATATTTAGGCCAAAACCCTAAATCCTAACCCCCCCTCCCAGTAGGGTGACTACCCTAGCGGGTCTTGAACCCAGGCAACCTGCACCTAGGCACTTGGTAGATCTGAAACAACTTGATAGGTGTAAGCAATAGGGTAAATGCCATTTGAAGTAAATCTCAGCTCTGTTAACCTCTATGGGCTAGGTGGGACGCTAGCGTGCCACCCGTGGTGCACTCCATCAACAGCAGGTGCATTTCAAGAGCGGCAAATTTGAATCCAAATAAATGTCAAAATTCAAATTTTTCAAAAATACAACTATTTTACACCATTTGAAAGATAAACATCTCCTTAATCTAACCACGTTTTACGATTTCAAAAAGGTTTTACGGCGAAAGCATAAATTTAGAGTATGTTAGGACAGTACATTTACAAGAGTTGTGTGTAATGTTTTGTCAAGTCAAAGACAGGGTCACCAAAACCATAAAACCAGCTAAAATGATGCACTAACCTTTTACAATCTCCATCAGATGACACTCCTAGGACATTATGTTAGACAATGCATGCATTTTTAGTTCTATCAAGTTCATATTTATATCCAAAAACAGCATTTTACTATGGCATTGATGTTGAGGAAATCGTTTCCCTCCAATAACCGGCAGTCAAGTCAGCGTCACAAATTAAATAATTAAAATTAGAAAACATTGGTAAAATATTATATTGTCATTTAAAGAATTATAGATTTACATCTCTTGAACGCAATCAACTTGCCAGATTTAAAAATAACCTTACTGGGAAATCACACTTTGCAATAATCTGAGCACTGCGCCCAGAAAAATACGCGTTGCGATACAGACTAGACGTCATGTTGGGGAGATCTAAAATCGAAAATACTATGTAAATAATCCATTACCTTTGATTCTCTTCATCAGATGTCACTTCCAGGTATCACAGGTCCATAACGAATGTAGTTTTGTTCAAAAAAGCTCATCATTTATGTCCAAAAATCTCCGTCTTGTTAGCACATGATCTAAGCCAGCCGGACTTCTCGTCATGAACGAGGGGAAAAAATATATTTACGTTTGTTCAAACATGTCAAACGTTGTATAGCATAAATCATTAGGGCCTTTTTTAACCAGAACATGAATAATATTCAAGGTGGACGAATGCATACTCTTTTATAACGTATTGGAACGAGGGTACCCAACATGAACTCGCGCGCCAGGTGTCTAATGGGACATCATAGTTCCATGGCTCTTGTTCGGTCAGATCTCCCTCCAGAAGACTCAAAACACTTTGTAAAGGCTGGTGACATCTAGTGGAAGCAATAGGAAGTGCCAAAATATTCTTCAGCCCCTGTGTTTTTCAATGGGATAGGTTTAAAGTCAATACAACACATCAGGTATCCACTTCCTGTCAGAAAATGTCTCAGGGTTTTGCCTGCCAAATGAGTTCTGTTATACTCACAGACACCATTCAAACAGTTTTAGAAACTTTAGAGTGTTTTCTATCCATATATAATAAGTACATGCATATTCTAGTTACTGGGTAGGATTAGTAACCAGATTAAATCGGGTACATTTTTTTTATCCAGACGTGCAAATGCTGCCCCCTAGCCCTAACAGGTTAAAAGTACATTCAATATTTTTTTTTTTATTGATCATAGTCATTCATAAGTATCATTAAAACAGGTTACATTTGCCCCACCAACATTAGATAACTTTACAGAAAGCCCTTAAATTTACATTTATGTCACTTAGCAGACACTCTTATCCAGATCAACTTACAGTTGTGAGTGCATACATCCTCAGTTTGGAAAATACAAGGGCAAGTCTTTCCGGTGGCTTCTGGAGAACACCCTGTACCTCACCAAGCAGGTGAAACAGGAGGAGAAGACGGGGCAGTTCAACCCATTGGGCGACAAACATTTTTTGAACTGGATGATCCTGTCCTGGGTGATGCCATGACGACCAGAAAGGCTATAGTGGTAGAGGTCACATCTGGGAACTTGGCAAACAATTGTGCCTCACAGAGCAAGTTCAACAGGGACATCAATGTCAAACTGGACTTGTTCCAACGCATGCAACGGTTCACCAGGGAGGGTGTCTCGGAGCACCATCCACTATACAGCTCCTTCTGCAAGTTCCTGTACACAGCCTTCACTGTGGAAGAACAGGCTGACCTAGAGAAGCTGAAGGAGGTCTACATCTGTGGGATTGTCCCTGCTAACCCCACCAAGCAGCACATCCAGGAGCAATGTCGGACTAAGGTGTCACATCCAAGAGAGCTGATGAAGAGAGTGGAAGACGTCCTAAAACATTTCCACCTAGACAAGGACCCCAACGATGTACTGCTCTTCAAGCCGTCGATGCTGAAGATGTGGAGAATCCAGTGTGTACACATCCTGAGAGGCTGCCTGAGTGACCCTGCAACTCAATCACGTCAGGGGTGAGGGGGTGACTGTTCCCATCTGGAACCCTGTCAGGGAGGGCTAACATTTTCATCAGGCTCGGTGAGTGACAGGTAACCGCGTCTCCACCGAGCCGTTCCAGGCCCAGGGTATGACTGGCACGTTGGAACTTCCAGAGGTTGGTTGACCTGAAGCGGCCTAATGTGGTCCTACCTGCTGTTTTTGACCCGTTGCTGATAGTGAAGCTGAGCATGTCCTCTGAGAAGGTGACAGGGCAGGCCAAGTATTCAGCGATGCACGTCTCCAACAGGGACACAGGGAAGAGGTTTGGACTCCAATACCTGGAGCCAGGATGTCAACCTGTTCAGCTCGGCTGGGACAAGCACAAGGAGCAGAAGACGGATCCTTACTCCTGTGGCTGTAGAGCCAGACCAACCTCCAGCAGCTCAGCCACTGTCATGTGTGGATTACTCCGCCAGAGTTGTGGTGTTCAGTGGCCCTGCAACTCCTGCTCCTTCCACAGTGGCCATGGAGGGAGAAATCGCTCAGGTAATCCAGAATGTTTTCACTCACTCAATTTACTCACTCACTCACATAGTTTAGCTCCATTAATATTTTCCCTAAAGGTAATTGGGCCTCTATTTCAGGAAATGACATATATCCATGACCTTCTGGCTCTGGCGGCTCTACTCTCTGCTGATACTGATCCAAGCCCAGCAGCGCAGGCCCAGCCCTCACTGGTTGCCCTTTTCCACTCCTCTTTGGCTCCTGCAACAACAAAAGAGGATTGCTCTGAAGAGTTCCTGCTCGATACAGGTAATTCATATTATATCACCAACATACTTATGTGTGCGGGCAGTAACTAATTCTGTCTCATGCACACACACACACATAATGTAGGTTAGTGTATAGTGAAGGCATTGTCATATAAAATAATATTGTGCGATGGACAGAGCCCATGAAAACTGCAATTGATGGGCTCATGTCCAAGCACCATGGGGAGAAAGACATCCTGATGTGGGTGGATGAGGATTATGCTGCCCTGGTTCAGAATACATGCATTGACCCAAACATCTTTTTGCACTCTACCACAACGCAACATATCTCCAGGTATATAAAACATCTTGCCAAGCGAAAGAACACCAGCTCAGCACTTAACACCAGCCAAAATAAGCAAAATAACACCAGCTCCTGGAGACACAGCAGCTGTGGCAGCATCTTACTACAGAGAGTGAAACGGTCAGTGTCCCAGTCACATCCATCCCACCTTCTCCAGTATATCGGGTCCTCCCCAGGATACCCCTGTGACGGTGGATCCTCCTCAGGATACCCCTATGACCCAGGCCTCAGTTAAGAGGATGGTGAAAGAAATCTTGGATAAGTAGCAGCAAAAAAAAGAAAACAAGGAACTGCTTAGCATGTGGCCAGCCAAAGTCCTGCTACCTCGGTGATGGCTCCATTATTCATTTCTTTCATCAGACTGGAGAGGTGAACAACTTCTACTGCTCTAAAAAAGTATTCCAGACATACGCAGCAGATGGCCTCACAAATTCAAGAATGCCATTTGAGGAGTTTGCTGCTACTACCTTCTTTCAACGAGAGCTGAAGGCCTCAAAGTAGAGGGGGACAGTGAGGAAGGAGAAAACTGAGGAGAGAAGAAAGAGAAAATTCTCAGAGAAGCATCCCTCCGGCCGTCTGTGCAGGTTCTGCCACCAGCCGCTGAAGCATGGCCCCAACAGTCCTCACTTCTACACTGGCTTCCCTGGAGTAGCAGGAAAATATATCTACTGCCCTGCCAAAGGGTTTTCCCTGATGTTCCATCAGTCTATCTTTTATTTTGACATAAATATAAAAAATTGCTATTGTTAGTGTGAAAAAGTTTGTTGTACTGTTCTCAGTGTATATATTATTGTTCATTGTTATTTTGCGCAAATGTTGTACAAAGACCTCCATTTTATTCTAATTACTGTAAATATGTCCTAAATTATAAACAAATTGCTATAGTTAGTGTGTGTAAAAGTCTGTTGTTGACATGGTTGCATTTGACATTGTAATGTATATTTTGTTTATGAAGACAACATCAAGAAAAAACGTCATTGCTTTACTTTGAGGTTTACTTGAAATCAAAGGCATATTTATGACAGTGTTGGAAAACAATTTATTTGTACAAATAAAAAGCAATACATTAAACAGAGCTAAAACAACTATTCAGGGTGTTGTATGAAGAAAAAGGTGTTGATCAGCATATAACTGCCAAGGCAGAATATTGACTTCAGATTTCGCTTTTATTGACCTACGCAGAAGATGATCAGAGTGAGTCCGCTCCTGTCCTCTACAATTATTTACTTTGAGGGAATAAACTAAATTATAATAAAGAATCAGACAAAACATTTTTTATAGGCTGATTAACATTTAAAACTATCATTAGTAAGTTGTATAGTAAGTGTACCAACTTCTGAGGGAATAAACTCTCATGATAATTTTAATAAACTTATCATGGGATTCATGTTTTAAATACTGTGTAACAAGTATTGTAAATACTCAACAAGTAGTGTCCTTGGGGGGGATCGAATCGTGTCTCAAAAGCAGGCAGAAAGGGTCAAATAAGGTCACAAAAATTGTACCACAGCTATACACGTCCAGCCTTTTCATACTGGTCCCCCATGGAAATCAAAACCACAGCCCTGGCATTGCAAGCACCATGCTCTACCTACTGAACCACACAGGAATATCAATTGTTTAAATAAGGAAATTAAATAAATTAGGAGAGAATAGTCAAAATAACTGAATGCCGTGAACCAAAATAATGGCGTGAACTAAAAGGTTGTGAGTTAAAATACCAGGTAAGGACATTTTGAATAATAATTACTGAATAAATGAACATGTACATGTTGTCAAATCAAATCAAATGTTATTTGTCACATACACATGCTTGTGGTGTAGCGAAATGCTTGTAAATAAATACTGTGGCGAGTCAGCCAGGAGTCGAACCTAGGACCTTGGTCAGACGTGGTGTCCTGTGAGGATCCGAATGGGTCAGATTAGCTTGGCAATGGATGACAGTAACCAGACCATCTCTCACCCACAAAGGGGAAGAAGGAGCTACTGGCGGGTTGACAGCTCACACCCTGTCGTAAATTAACCGAGAGGAGAGAGAACATCCCTCTCCAAAATCCACACAGGAATGTTATTTTGTCTACACAGTCTTCCCGCCGAAACTCAAATAGTTTAAAAGCGAATACTGGAACAATATTTCTAACATAAAAATATGGGGAATGGTCAGAGATGATCTTTAGAAAACTAATGTCATATTGGTTTTAATTTTGTGATGTCATTAAAAGTGTTATAAAGGAAATACTGTAACTTCAAAAGTATAAACACTACATGCACGAAGTCTCCATCCTTAACGTTGTATATGAAATATGACAATTATGAAAGTATTTTTGTTAAGATAGGAATGTGATTTTAGGAGCCATAAGAGAATTTGTCTTCTATAAACTTTGCACAGTAAGTAGCCACGCCCTGAGTGAGGTCAGAGAGCGTGTCAGCCTGACGGAACCGCCCATGTTGACCAGAGTGTATAAAAGGATTGGTGAAGAAATTAACCTCTCTCGGGTATGTGGGACGAAATCGTCCCACCTAGTCAACAGCCAGTGGAATCGAGTGGCGCGAAATACAAAAATCTTAAAAATGCTATAACTTCAATTTCTGAAACATATGACTATTTTACACCATTTTAAAGACAAGACTCTCGTTAATCTAACCACATTGTCCGATTTCAAAAAGGCTTTACAGCGAAAGCAAAACATTAGATTATGTTATGAGAGTACCCACCGAGAAATAATCACATAGCCATTTTTCAAGCTAGCATATATCTCACAAAAACCAAAACCACAGCTAAATGCAGCACTAACCTTTGATGATCTTCATCAGATGACACTCCTAGGACATTATGTTATGCAATACATGCATGTTTTGTTCAATCAAGTTCATATTTATATCAAAAAACAGCTTTTTACATTAGCATGTGACGTTCAGAACTAGCATACACACCGAAAACTTCCGGTGAATTTAATAAATTACTCTTGATAAACGTTTACAAAATACATAACAATTATTTAAAGAATTATAGATACAGAACTCCTTTATGCAATCGCGGTGTCAGATTTTAAAATAGCTTTTCGGTGAAAGCACATTTTGCAATATTCTGAGTAGATAGCTCAGCCATCAAGGCTAGCTAAACAGACACTCGCCAACATCGAGGCTCAGTAAACTCAGAATTACTAGTAGAAAAATTGGATTATCTTTGCTGTTCTTCGTCAGAATGCACTCCCAGGACTTCTACTTCAACCACAAATGTTGTTTTGGTTCAAAATAATCCATAGTTATGTTCAAATATCCTCCGTTTTGTTCATGCGTTCAGGTCCCTATCCGAAGGGTGACGCGCGGACGCATGTCGTGACCAAAAAAATGCAAAATATTCCATTACCGTACTTAGAAGCATATCAAACACTGTTTAAAATCAATTTTTATGCAAGTTTTTATGCTATAGCGATAATATTCCAACCGGGTGACGTTGTTTTTGTTCAAAGGCTGAAAGAGTCCATAGGGGAGTTGTAGTGATGAGACAAGATCGTAACTACCAATTGGATATCACAAAAAAGGGAGTAACGCCATGTTAAGGAACCCCATGAGAAGCACCTGATGTTGCGCTGACTTATCTCTCCTAGATGCTCACCCGCCCAACTGTCCAATTGTGTGTTTCACCACCACTGAAACCCCTTACCCCGAATAGAGTAGCCCCTGATCATAGATCTAAGATTGTACCCATTCCCAATTGTAACTCGATCTCCCTCTCTCTCTTTGTCTCTCTCTGCTCCACACCCCCCACACATGCAATATGCAGGTATTTCAAAGATTTTACTGACTTACAGTTCATATAAGGAAATCAGTCAATTGAAATAAATTCATTCGGCTCTAATCTATGGATGATTTCACATGACTGGGAATACAAATATGCATCTCTTGGTCATAGATAACTTTTTTTAAAGGTAGGGGCAAGGATCAGAATACCATCTCCTTTGCATGGAGTTGATCAGGCTATTGATTGTGGCCTATGGAATGTTGTCCCACACCACTTCAAATGGCTGTGCGAAGCTGCTGGATATTGGCGGGAACTAGAACACGCTGTCGTACACGTCGATCCAGAGCATCCCAAACATGCTCAGTGGGTGACATGTCTGGTGAGTATACAGCCCATGGAAGAACTGGGACATTTTCAGCTTCCAGGAATTGTGTACAGATCCTTGCAACATGGGGCCATGCATTATCATGCTGAAACATGTGGTTATTTCAGTAGATGAATGGTACAACAATGGGCCTCTCGATCTCATCACAGTATCTCTGTGCATTAAAATTTCCATTGATAAAATGCAATTGTGTTCATTGTCCGTAGCTAATGCCTGCCCATACCATAACCCCACCACCACCATGGGGCACTCAAAGTTGACATCACAAAGTTGACATCAGCAAACCGCTCGACCACACAACACCATACACACTGTCTGCCATCTGCCCGGTACAGTTGAAACTGGGATTAATCCGCAAAGAGCACACTTCTCCAAAGTGCTAGAGGCCATCGAAGAGTGAGCATTTGCCCACTGATGTCGGTTATGATGCCCGAACTGCAGTCAGGTCAAGACCTTGGTGAGGACGATGAGCACACAGATGAGCTTCCCTGAGATGGCTTCTGACAGTTTGTGCAGAAATTCTTCGGTTGTGCAAACCCACAGTTTCATCAGCTGTCCGGATGGCTGGTCTCAGACAATCCCGCAGGTGAAGAAGCCAGATGTGGAGCTCCTGGGCTGGCAAGGTTACGCATACTGCCAAATTCTCTTAAATGACGTTGGAGGCTTATGGTAGAGAAATTAACTTTCAATTCTTCAGCGACAATTCTTAGTGGACATTCCTTCAGTCAGCAATGCGAATTGCACACTCCCTCAAAACTTGAGACATATGTTGCATTGTGTTGTGTGACAAAACTTCACATTTTAGAGTGGCCTTTCATTATCCCCAACAAAAGATGCACCTGTGTAATGATCATGCTGTTTAATCAAGTTTTTGATATGCCATACCTATCAAGTAGATGGATTATCTTGGCATAGGAGAAATGCTCACTAACAGGGATGTAAACATGTCATATTTTAGAGAAATAAGCTTTTTGTTCAAATGGAACATTTCTGGAAGCAACATTTTTGCATGTTGCGTTTATTTTGTTCTTCATTTGATGTTAATGTTTGAATAAATGTATTTTATGTAGAAATGTATTGTTTTTCTTACATTTAGATTTCAGAGAGAATTTTCATGTACATTTACAGGGAAAAGTTTTAACCTCTCTGGGCTCGGCGGGACGAATTCGTCCCACCTACGCAACAGCCAGTTGAATCCCGTGGCGCGATTTTCAAATACCTTAGAAATGCTATTACTTCAATTTCTCAAACATATGACTATTTTACAGCATTTTAAAGACAAGACTCTCGTTAATCTAACCACACTGTCCAATTTCAAAAAGGCTTTACAACGAAAGCAAAACATTAGATTATGTCAGCAGAGTACCCAGCCAGAAATAATCATTTTTCAAGCTAGCATATAATGTCACAAAAACCCAGAAGACAGCTAAATGCAGCACTAACCTTTGATGATCTTCATCAGATGACACACCTAGGACATTATGTTATCCTCTATGGGCTAGGTGGGACGCTAGCGTGCCACCCGTGGTGCACTCCATCAACAGCAGGTGCATTTCAAGAGCGGCAAATTTGAATCCAAATAAATGTCAAAATTCAAATTTTTCAAACATACAACTATTTTACACCCTTTGAAAGATAAACATCTCCTTAATCTAACCACGTTTTACGATTTCAAAAAGGTTTTACGGCGAAAGCATAAATTTAGAGTATGTTAGGACAGTACATTTACAAGAGTTGTGTGTAATGTTTTGTCAAGTCAAAGACAGGGTCACCAAAACCATAAAACCAGCTAAAATGATGCACTAACCTTTTACAATCTCCATCAGATGACACTCCTAGGACATTATGTTAGACAATGCATGCATTTTTAGTTCTATCAAGTTCATATTTATATCCAAAAACAGCATTTTACTATGGCATTGATGTTGAGGAAATCGTTTCCCTCCAATAACCGGCAGTCAAGTCAGCGTCACAAATTAAATAATTAAAATTAGAAAACATTGGTAAAATATTATATTGTCATTTAAAGAATTATAGATTTACATCTCTTGAACGCAATCAACTTGCCAGATTTAAAAATAACCTTACTGGGAAATCACACTTTGCAATAATCTGAGCACTGCGCCCAGAAAAATACGCGTTGCGATACAGACTAGACGTCATGTTGGGGAGATCTAAAATCGAAAATACTATGTAAATAATCCATTACCTTTGATTCTCTTCATCAGATGTCACTTCCAGGTATCACAGGTCCATAACGAATGTAGTTTTGTTCAAAAAAGCTCATCATTTATGTCCAAAAATCTCCGTCTTGTTAGCACATGATCTAAGCCAGCCGGACTTCTCGTCATGAACGAGGGGAAAAAATATATTTACGTTCGTTCAAACATGTCAAACGTTGTATAGCATAAATCATTAGGGCCTTTTTTAACCAGAACATGAATAATATTCAAGGTGGACGAATGCATACTCTTTTATAACGTATTGGAACGAGGGTACCCAACATGAACTCGCGCGCCAGGTGTCTAATGGGACATCATCGTTCCATGGCTCTTGTTCGGTCAGATCTCCCTCCAGAAGACTCAAAACACTTTGTAAAGGCTGGTGACATCTAGTGGAAGCAATAGGAAGTGCCAAAATATTCCTCAGCCCCTGTGTTTTTCAATGGGATAGGTTTAAAGGTAATACAACACATCAGGTATCCACTTCCTGTCAGAAAATGTCTCAGGGTTTTGCCTGCCAAATGAGTTCTGTTATACTCACAGACACCATTCAAACAGTTTTAGAAACTTTAGAGTGTTTTCTATCCATATATAATAAGTATATGCATATTCTAGTTACTGGGTAGGATTAGTAACCAGATTAAATCGGGTACATTTTTTTTATCCAGACGTGCAAATGCTGCCCCCTAGCCCTAACAGGTTAAACAATACATGAATGTTTTGTTCAATCAAGTTCATATTTATATCAAAAACCAGCTTTTTACATTAGCATGTGACGTTCAGAACTAGCATACCCCCCGCAAACTTCCAGGGAATGTTCTAAGAATTTACTAAATTACTCACAATAAACGTTCACTAAAAACATAACAATTATTTTAAGTATTATAGATACATAACTCCTTTGTGCAATCGAGGTGTCCGATTTTAAAATAGCTTTTCGGTGAAAGCACATTTTGCAATATACTCAGTAGATAGCCCAGCCATCACGGCTAGCCATTTAGACACCCACCAAGTTTAGCCCTGACCAAAGTCAGATTTACTATTACAAAAGTTTGATTACCTTTGTTGTCTTCGTCAGAATGCAGTCCCAGGACTGCTACTTAAATAACAAATGTTGGTTTGGTCCAAAATAATCCATCGTTATATCCAAATAGCGGCGTTTTGTTCGTGCGTTCCAGACACTATCCGAAATGGTAAATCAGGGTGACGAGCATGGCGCAATTCGTGACAAAAAATTCTATATATTCCATTATCGTACTTCGAAGCATGTCAACCGCTGTTTAAAATCCATTTTTATGCCATTTTTCTCGTAAAAAAGCGATAATATTCAGACCGGGAATCTCCGTTTAGGTAAACAGAAGAAAGAAAACAAAGCATTCGGTCGACGCGGGCACACGCCTGAGTCTCACAGTACTGTAACCAGCCACTACCCAAACGCGCTACTTTTTTTCAGCCAGAGCCTGAAAAGCCACGATTCAGCTTTTTGCCGCCTTCTGAGAGCCCATGTGAGCCGTAGGAAGTGTCACGTAACAGCAGAGATCCTTTGTAATGGATAGAGATAATCAAGAAGGGGAAGGAATTGTCAGACAGGCCACTTCCTGCATGGAATCTTCTCAGGTTTTGGCCTGCCATATGAGTTCTGTTATACTCACAAAACACCATTCAAACAGTTTTAGAAACTTTAGGGTGTTTTCTATCCAAAGCCAATAATTATATGCATATTCTAGTTACTGGGCAGGAGTAGTAACCAGATTAAATCGGGTACGTTTTTTATCTAGCCGTGTCAATACGGCCCCCTAGCCCTAACAGGCTAAATCAAATCAAATCAACCTTTATTTGTTACATGCGCCGAATACAACAAATGTAACCTTTACCATGAAATGCTTACTTACAAGCCCTTAGCCAACAGTGCAGTTCAAGAAGAAGAAAATATTTACCAAGTAGACCAAAATAAAAAGTAATAATAAAAGTAAAACAATAAGAATAACGAGGCTATATACAGGGGGCACTGGTACGGAGTCAGTTTGCGGGGTTACAGGCTAAATGAGGTAGTCTGTACATGTAGGTGGTGGCGAAGTGATTACGCATAGGTAACAAACAAACAGCAAATAGCTGCAGTGTACAAAAGGGAAGGGGGTCAATATAAATTGTCCGGTGGCGATTTTATGAATTGTTCAGCAGTCTTATGGCTTGGGGGTAGAAGCTGTTGACGAGTATTTCGGTCCTAGACTTGGCGCTCCGGTACTGCTTTCCGTGCGGTAGCAGAGAAAACAGTATATAACTTGGGTAACTGGAGTCTCTGACAATTTTATGGGATTTCCTCTGACACTTCCTATTATAAAGGTCCTGGACGGCAGGAAGCTTGGCCCCGGTGATGCACTGGGCTGTTCACACTACACTCTGTAGCGCCTTATGGTCAGATGCCGAGCTGTTGCCATACCAGGTGGAGATGCAACTGGTCAGGATGCTCTCAATGGTGCAGCTGTAGAACCTTTTGAGGATCTGGGGACCCAATCCACATCTTTTCAGTCTCCTGAGGGGGAAAAGGTTTTGTAGTGCCCTCTTCACAACTGTCTTGGTATGTTTGGACCATGATAGTTTGTTGGTGATGTGGACACCAAGGAACTTGAAACTCTCGACCCGCTCCACTACAGCCCCGTTGATGTTAATGGGGGCCTGTTTGCCCACATTTTCCTGTAGTCCACGATCAGATATTTTGTCTTGCTCACATTGAGGGAGAGGTTGTTGTCCTGGCACCACATTGCCAGTTCTCTGACCTCCTCCCTATAGGCCGTGTCATCGTTGTTGGTGATCAGGCCTATCACAGTTGTGTCGTCAGCAAACTTAATAATGGTGTTGGAGTCGTGTTTGGCCATGCAGTCGTGGGTGAACAGGGAATACAGGAGGGGACTAAGTACACACCCCTGAGGGGCCCCAGTGTTAAGGATTAGCATGGCAGACGTGTTGGACGTGACAGTGTGGCAGACGTGTTGCATTAAGGTCAGATTTGCCAAATGGAGGGCGGGGGAGAGCTTTGTATGCATCTCTGTGTGTGGAGTAAAGGTGGTCTAGGATAAAAACAATTTACAGTGTGAAAATGTGGGGGGCACAGGGAAAGGTTGTTAGAACTGAACCATCCTACGCTTTACAGCTGAACAAAGCATGCAGCTGATTCCCAAGTGTCCACATATCCATTCGTAGATTTATCAGCATATATATACACCAGGCAGCAAAGGCAGATGTATTTATTGATTTAGTTAAGATTTAGTCCCAACCACTGTTTTGAGAGACGGGAGAGCGCAACAGGCAGATATCACATATCCATTTCATTATTCAGTTCAAAACACAACCATTTCCTATCAGGCTCTCACAAAGGCACAAACGACGGGGCCGGCATTGTGTTTGCATTAACCGCGGCCTGAACCACCACGGAGATTACTCCCCAGCGAGTGGAAGCTGTCTCTATCAAATACAGCAGAGTGATTGCGCCTGCCAAGGCTTCCAGCGGGACTCAATTCCCTTTCAAAATCACAGTGGATCTCGCACACAACTCCCCGTTGATCCTCCGCCAATCGGCTAATAGTCACTTTATTAATTCAGATGGGTGAGTCATAATTAAATCAGGGGAGGAGGGAAGGGCACACACGGAAACCCCTGCTCGCAGTGATGACAACCTCCCTCATAAAGACACGGTGAGAGTTTATTGGCTGGAATTATTTGGGAATGGGAATCAAAAAAAAAACTCTGACGAAGGCCTAGAGGCTGTTATGTAAAGCTTAATTAAGAACAGTGATACTAGCCAAAGCAGCGTTCTGGTTTCTTTTTTCTGTGATATTATTCAATTGTTACTGTAAGGTTCTGTATTTATTTTCTTAGTCAACCTTTTGTTCTGTTTCATTGTGTTCTTGAATGTAGCCCTGTTTCTTTGTGTTCTTCAACGAAGCCCTGTCTTTCATTTATGTTCATTGATTTCACCTGTGATAGTTACTCACCTGGTCTCATCAGCTCATTATTTAGTTCAGTTCATTCTGTTTGGGCCTTTGTGAGGTATTGTTCGTTTTGACTCTACTAAGCCTTTTCCTAGCTCGTCTGTGAGATCCAGTTAGAGCCGTCAGTCCTAGTTTTGATTCACCTGCCTGTTTGCCTACTTGTGTATGACCATTGCCTGCCTGTGACCACAATTCCTGCCTTCTGCGAAAGTGAAATAAACACCTGCCGCCCTCTGCACGTGAATCTACACCTTTTTCTCCCTGAGTATTCAGTAGTTACCATGCACCTGAAACAAAGAGAGCTCAAATGTGCATTTTGAGTCATGTCTTGTAGTAAAAAATATAGAGAAAGATGTGTTTCCAATGACATCATCAACCAATTAGTAGGTAATACCTACTCGCAATTGGTCAAAGTCCCACGATGCACATTGATATCTTGGGAAACATCTTCCTCTATCTTTATTACTAAAAATAGAAATGCACAATTTTATGCCCCTTAACTCTTGAGGACCCCTTCGAGACACAATCCCGCTAAAGGGATTGGTTGGACAACAACCAGTGAGATAGCACGGTGCGAAATTCAAAGAAAAATAATCTCAAAATTAAAATTCAAGTATTATACGGCATTTTAAAGATACTCTACTCGTTAATCCAATCACATTGTCCGATTTCAAAAAGGCTTTACGGTGAAAGCAAAACATTAGATTATTTTAGCATAGCACCTTAGCAAAAAAAAAAAAGAAAAAGCCATTTTCCAAGCACGGATAGCCATCACAAAACCAGATATACAGCTAAAATTAAGCACTAACCTTTGACAATCTTCATCAGATGACACTCCTAGGACATCATGTTAGACAATACATGCATTTTTTGTTCGATCAAGTTTATATTTATATCCAAAAACCCAATTGTTACATTGGCGCGTGACGTTCAGAAAATGTTTTCTCCCCATAACTTCCGGTGAATAGGCACATTTAATTTACAGAAGAACTCATAAACGTTAACAAAATGTATAACAATTAATTAAAGAATTAGAGATAATCTACTCTTTTATGCAACCACTTTGTCAGATTTCAAAATAACTTTACGGAAAAAGCACATTGTTCAATATTCTGAGTACAGAACTTAGCCTACAACCACGGCGTCGACAAATCTCTAAAAATATGTTCGAAATATTAACTTACCTTTGCTGATCTTCGGCGGAATGCACTCGGATGGGAACCCACTTCCAGAAGAAATGTTCATTTGTTCTGCAAAGTCCATCATTTATGACCCATTGACCCATCCAGAACACTTTACAATGCCATGTGGCGTGGACGCAAATCCATAGACGAAATGTTCAAAGTTCCATTACTGTTTGTAGAAACACATCAAACGATGTTTACAATCAATCCTTTAGGGTATTTTTTTACGTAAAATTGCGATACTTTTACAACCGGGCAATAGGTATTCATCCCAGAAGAAAAATAAAAAACAACGAAGTCACGTGCACACGCGTCATAAGACACCTGTCCTCAGACTGGCCAGTGATTGACTGAGCCACAATTTTCTGCCTGGTAACAGGTGACGGATGAAACCAGTTCCTAAAGATTGTTGTCAGCCAATGGAAGAGTTAGGAGGTGCAATGTAAATCCTATGTCACTGTAGTTTTTCAAGGGATTCAAAACAAAAACTACATTTCTAATTTCTCCCACTTCCTGATTCAATTTTTCTCAGGTTTTTTGCCTGCCATATGAGTTCTGTTATACTCACAGACACCATTCAAACAGTTTTAGAAACTTCAGAGTGTTTTCTATCCAAATCTACTAATACTATGCATATTCTATTTTCTGGGCCAGAGTAGTAACCTGTTTAAATTGGGTACGTTTTTTCATCCGGCCATGAAAATACTGCCCCCTAGCCCCATCAGGACGTGGTGAAGATTGATTAAATCCAATACGATGTGTTGCTCTTTTGTTCTCGGCTTCTTGATCGTATTCAGCCATCGGATTGGTGGCGTCGTCAGCAAACTTAATGATGGTGTTGGAGTCATGTTTGGCCACGTAGTCGTGGGTAAACAGGGAGTACAGGAGGGGACTAAGTGCACACCCCTGAGGGACCCAGTGTTGAGGATCAGCGTAGCAGACATGTTATTGCCTACCCTTACCACCTGAGGGCGGCCCGTCAGGAAGTCCAGGATCCAGTTGTAGAGGGAGGTGTTTAGTCCCAGTGTCCTTAGCTTATTGATGAGCTTCGTGGGCACTATGGTGTTGAACGCTGAGCTGTAGTTAATGAACAGCATTCTCACATAGGTGTTCCTTTTGTCCAGGTGGGAAAGGGCAGTGTGGAGTGTGATTGAGATTACGTCATCTGTGGATCTGTTGGGGTGATATGTGAATTGGTGTGGGTCTACGGTATCCGGGAGGATGCTGTTGATGTGAGCCATGACCAGTCTTTCAAAGCACTTCATGGCTACCTACATGAGTGCTACAGGGCGGTAATCATTTAATCATTCGCTTCCATGGACACAAGGACTATTGTGGTCTGCTTGAAACATGTAGGTATTGCAGACTCGGTCAGGGAGTGGTTGAAAATGTCAGTGAAGACACTTGACAGTTGCTCCACGCATGATTTGAGTAAACGTCCTGGTAATCCATCTGGTCCCAAGGATTTGTGAAAGTTGACCTGATAAAAGGTCTTGCTCACATCGGCTACCGAGAGCGTTATCACACAGTCATCCAGCACAGCTGGTGCTCTCGTGCGTGCTTCAATGTTGCTTGCCTCGAAGTGAGCATAAAAGGCATTTAGCTCATCTGATAGGCTCGCGTCACTGGGCAGCTTGCGTCTGGGTTTCCCTTTGTAGTCCATAAGATTTCAAGCCCTGTCACATCCGACAGGCATCAGAGCCGGTGTAGTATGATTCAATCTTAATCCTGTATTGACACTTTGCTTCTTTGATGGTTCGTCTGAGGGCATAGTGGGATTTCTTATAAGCGTCCAGATGAGTTTCCCGCTCCTTGAAAGAGGCAGCTCTAGCCTTTAGCTTGATGCGGATGTTGCCTGTAATCCATGGCTTCTGGGTGGGATATGTACGTACGGTCATTGTTGGGATGACGTCATCGATGCACTTATTAATGAAGCCAATGACTGAGGTGGTATTCTCCTGAATGCCATTGGATGAATCCTGGAACATATTCCAATCTGTGCTAGCAAAACAGTCCTGTAGCGTAGCATCCACGTCATATGACCACTTCCGTATTGAGCGAGTCACTGGTACTCCTGCTTTAGTTTTTGCTTGTAAGCAGGAATCAGGAGGATAGAATTATGGTCAGATTTGCCAAATGGAGGGCGGGGGAGAGCTTTGTATGCATCTCTGTGTGTGGAGTAAAGGTGGTTCAGAGTTTTTTTCCCCTCTGGTTGCACATGTGACATGCTGGTTAAAATTTTGTAAAAATGGATTTAAGTTTGCCTGCATTAAAGTCCCCTGTCACTAGTGGCGCCACTTCTGGATGAGCATTTTCTTGTTTGCTTATGGCCTTATTGAGTTGGTTGAGTGTGGTCTTAGTGCCAGCATCGGTCTGTGGTGGTAAATAGACGGCTATGAATAATATAGATGAGAACTCTCTTGGTAGATAGTGTGGTCTACAGCTTATCAAAAGGTACTCTACCTCATGCGAGCAATACAATAGTGAGGGGTGACAATAGCAATGACAATAGTGAGGGGTGTGTCATAATTGCTATGTTGATCAGAAGGAACTGAGCGAAACTGTTAAAATACAATAGCTATTAGCAATACATTAGTATAAACATACATTATTGTTTCATTTATTTTCACTTATACATTTAGATATCTCTAATTTCATTTCCACAAATTGTTACATGTAATCTTTTGGTTCAACCATACTGCATAATAAGCATCATCAAAAGGGGGAACATATTGGGTATACGCTGATAAGTTGTAGAAAGACTACATTAATTCACAAGACCTGTTCATCGAATATACAATTGGTCATAAGAAGGGCCTGATATCTAAGTAAATATTCAGACCACATGTTTGAAATATACTGCATCTTGTTATGTTTAAAACCCACATCTGTCTTGGCCCATATAAATGTATCTCAGATCCTTTGAATGTATAACTACTAGTTGTTTTCTGACAACTAATGACAGCCATACTGCAAAGGCATACATTATCAATCTCTGACAAGCAAAGATGCACATACACAAGTCAACAGTTTTCTCAAGGCAATCATGATATGGGGCGGCAGGTAGCCTAGTAATTAACGCGTTGGGCCAGTAACCGAAGCAGACAAGGTAAAAATCTGTTGTTCTGCCCCTGAACAAGGCAGTTAACCCTATGTTCCTAGGCCGTCATTGTAAATAAGAATTTGTTCTTAACTGACTTGCCTAGTTAAATAAAGGTTTAAACAAAAAAAATGTCCTTGTTAACAGTATGACTGCCACTCCCTTTCTCTCTCGGTACTGTAAGTTCCTATTAATTCCAATCCATACTTCCAGCTACCACTGTGGGTGCAGTGCCTGTCCATCGGTCTCCTCCTCATGCACAATTTCTCCCTGGCGCCGAGTTTCTCCTTTGTCTCTCCTTCGTCTCTCCTTCCGCTCTTCCAGAGGACCCTCCACTCTGCTCCCTACTGATCTCATTAGAAGGTGTCCTGCAGCCTCTGACACATATTGAGTGTGTGATGTCCACAGCTTTCTAATGCATTTCCTTCCCTCTCCTTGGGGTTCGCCAGGCAGTTCACCCTGACGGACTGAAAGATGGATGGACAGACTGACTAACTGAAATACAGACAGACTGACTAAGAGAGAAAGGATGTTCAGTATCTCCTACAAAAATGAATATTTGATTTGATTTATTTGTTTAGACAGACCGAGAGATAAAAACAAGCAAGATTCCAACCTTTCTCTCTCTTTCCATGGAAATCAGCAGTACATTCACTGAGTTGAATGTAATTTGAAGAATTACATGAAGCCTGGCGATTTTAGCATGTAAAATGTAAAAAGGCAAAAAAAATAATGTTTTAGATTCATGCCAGCAAACCCACTACACAAAAAAAAAACTAAATAAATAATACATTAATTGCACTAAAATGGTGGCAAATACATTTAATCTCAGTTTTTCACAATACCTGACATTTAATCCTTGTAAGAATTCCCTGTCTTAGGTCAGTTAGTATCACCACTTTATTTTAAGGATGTGAAATGTCAGAATAATATTAAATCTAATAATTTATTTCAGCTTTTATTTCTTTCATCACATTCCCAATGGGTGAGAAGTTTACATACACTCAATTAGTATTTGGTAGCATTGCCTTTAAATTGTTTAACTTGGGTCAAACATTTCAGGTAGCCTTCCACAAGCTTCCCACAATAAGTTGGGTGAATTTTGCCCATTCCTCCTGACAGAGCTGGTGTAACTGAGTCAGGTTGTAGGCCTCCTTGCTCGCACACGCTTTCAGTTCTGCCCACAAATTTTCTATAGGATTGAGGTCATGGCTTTGTGATGGCCACTCCAATACCTTGACTTTGTTGTGCTTAAGCCACAACTTTGGAAGTATGCTTGGGGTCATTGTCCATTTGGACGACCCATTTGCGACCAGAAAGTTCTTGACTGATGTCTTGAGATGTTTCTTCAATATATCCACATACTTTTCCTGCCTCATGATGCCATCTATTTTCTGAAGTGCACCAGTCCCTCCTGCAGCAAAGCACCCCCACAACATGATGCTGCCACCCCCGTGCTTCACGGTTGGGATGGTGTTCTTCGGCTTGCAAGCCTCCCACTTTTTCCTCCAACCATAACAATGGTCATTATGGCCAAACAGTTCTATTTTTACTTCATCAGACCAGAGGACATTTCTCGAAAAATTACGATCTTTGTCCCCATGTGCAGTTGCAAACCGTTGTCTGGCTTTTTTATGGCGGTTTTGGAACAGTGGCTTCTTCCTTGCTGAGTGGCCTTTCAGGTTATGTCTATATAGGACTCGTTTTACTGTGGATATGGATACGTTTGTACCTGTTTCCTCCAGCATCTTCACAAGGTCCTTTGCTGTATTCTGGGACTGATTTGCACTTTCGCATCAAAGTACGTTCATCTCTAGGAAATAGAACACGTCTCCTTCCTGAGCGTTATGATGGCTGCGTGGTCCCATGGTGTTTAACCTTGTGTACTATTGTTTTTACAGATGAACGTGGTACCTTCAGACATTTGTAAATTGCTCCCAAGGATGAACCAGACTTGTGGAGGTCTACCATTTTTTTCTGAGGTCTTGGCTGATTTCTTTTGATTTTCCCATGATGTCAATCAAAGAGGCAAGGAGTTTGAAGGTAGGCCTTGAAATAAATCCACAGGTACACCTCCAATTGACTCAAATTATGTCAATTAGCCTATCAGAAGCTTCTAAAGCCATGACATTTTGTGGAATTTTCCAAGCTGTTTGAAGGCACAGTCAACAAAGTGTATGTAAACTTCTGACCCACTGGAATTGTGATACAGTTAATTATAAGTTAAATAATCTGTCTGTAAACAATTGTTGGAAAAATGACTTGTGTCAGGCACAAAGTAGATGTCCGAACCGACTTGCCAAAACTATAGTTTGTTAACAAGACATTTGTGGAGTGGTTAAAAAATTAGTTTTAATGACTCCAACTTAAGTGTGTGTAAACATCCAACTTCAATTGTACATATAGTTGTCCCATCAGCAGAGTCCAAACAGCAGTCCCAACACTTTACCACTGCTACACCTGGCTATCAGCGGAGCCTTGTCTGGCAGCGAGACAGTTCATTCAGCCTCATTTACTGCCTTTTAAAAAGCCATAGCTGATGTGGCTGACTTGCTTAAGTAAATGTGGTTTCTACTGACAATTGAGATGTACAAACTATGGCATAAGGGGAAGACGAGCGGATAAGAGACAATCCGGATAGGGGGCGCCACAGCGCATTTTGAAAAAAAATCGTTCCCATTTTCAACGGCCTACTAATCAAACTCAGAAGCTAGGGCATGCATATACTTATTATATATGGATAGAAAACACCCTAAAGTTTCTAAAACTGTTTGAATGGTGTCTGTGAGTATAACAGAACTCAAATGGCAGTCAAAACCCCGAGACCGATTGAAACAGGAAGTGGAATTCAGAATTGTGGACTCGACTTCTCATCTCTCCCTATAAATCACACCGTTAACCATGGTTCAGTGAGCACTTCCTATTGCTTCCACTAGATGTCGCCAGTCTTTTCACAGTGGTTTGAGCCTTATACAGTCGAAACTCAGTGAATGAGACGCGTTGGAAATTGGTCACAGGGGATGGGCCATCACCATTATGACGCCGGCGGCCATGTCTACCCCCACCTTTGGAAACGGTTTTAAAGCCAATGAAATCATCCCCCTCGAATCTTATTGGCTCTCTTGGTGTTACAGGCCCTGAAGATTAATGTTTTACAACGTTTGACATGTTTGAACGAACCTACAGGCGGGAGAATCTCATTTTATCCGGAACTTCAGCCCTGCGCTTGGAGAGAGCCATAGGACGCGCTACCAACAGCAGGCTAATGGAACGTGAAGTATGGACTTTTTGACCGAAAATACATCTGTTGTGGACCTGGGATGCTTTCTGATGAAGACAACTAAAGGTAGGCGATTATTGACAATATTATACAAGATGAGATGTGACATGCGATTGTTTCCAAGATGGCGCCGAGCTCTGTATATTAGCTCATTTTCTGAGTATCGCATCTCCTTTTATCGCAAAGTGTGATTACCCAGTAAAGTTAATTTAAAATCTGGTATGACAGGTGTTCTCAAGAGATATTCATCTATAAATGTTAGATTGACAATATAAATTTAAAAAATCGTTATCGGATAGTAATTTAGGGAAATGTAGCATTGTTTACCGGGACGCATTTGAGGGGAAATTATTTAGTCAACGTCAGACAGAGATGTAAAATGCTGTTTTTATATATAAATATGACCTTTATTGAACAAAAGAATGCATGCATTGTGTAACATGATGTCTTAGGTGTGTCATCTGATGAAGTTTGTAAAAGGTTAGTGCTGCATTTAGCTGTTTTTTGATTATATGTGATGCAAGTGGTTGGTCGGAAAATGGCTATGAAGCTGCTTTTTACGATGGACTCATCTAACATAATCTAATGATTTGCTTTTCCTGTAAAACCTTTTTGAAATCGGACGACGTGGGTCGATTCAGGAGAGGTGTATCTATAAAAAAAAAAATATATATATTAATTTTTGTAAAAAAAAATTGATTTTTTTTTAATGCTAATTGGCGATATGATTTTTCGCTGGATTTTGATCCCGCTGACGGGATCAGACGCTGGAGAGGATAAGACATTAATTAGCGAGCTAAGATGGATGTAGTCAATATAAACATTTGTTCAGCACTTTTGAAATGTACAGCGACAGAATTCAGAACATGTTCTTTCTTACAGTGTTCTCCCTGTACACCAAGTCAGAACCGTAGGATAAATAAAGGGGGCATATGTGACCGACTGGCTGAAATAGGTGTTATGTAGCAACATTTTAAATTGTGTTTTTTACATTGGATGAAAGTAAAAACTCAAGAGGTACAAAATGGTATATCATACACAACAGTTGAGGAACAATCGGAAAGTAATTTTGCTTTGAAAGTTGATAAACTCACTTTTGAGAAAATGGCCTTTGAATGTTTTGGTACTACTATTCGATAGCCTTTCTTTGTCAACACCATTTCAACATCATTCACACCCTCTTAAGCTTTAGCAGCACCCATCTCTTTAAGGGTTGATCTGAATGTACTAACAACAGCAGTCAAGCACCCAAGCTAACTTGCTAGCTACTTCCAGACATTTAGCAGAACTGGTTAGGCTGTTATGTAATCTAGACCGTTGGTGACGGCAACTGTGCTGTCAGATTGTCTTTCGGAAATTCATAGCGTTTTGCGTTCAGAGTGCATAGTAGACACTCTGGCCGATGAGTTTACTGACATTTACTGACACCGGCCATATTCAACAAGTGTTTAGCATTCGTAAATTCATCAGTTATTCTGTGCTCTCTGGCACACTCAGACGAGAGTGCTCTGAAATCGGAGTAGATGGCTAGTCAGAATTTACGAACCCACCCGCAATGGTTGCTTGCATAGTGGAGTCTTTTGTTAAGACATGTAGCTAGCTAGGTAAACAATGAACCATAATCACATCTGATGACATTACTACCCTGCATGAATCTGCAGGTAGCTAAGCAAACAGGTTCAATGTTAGCTAGCTTAAATTAGGCTATAGCTAGCCAAGTAAATGGCTCTTTCTGTCAAAATTAGAAACATGTAATATATGATAATGTAGCTAGCCAGACTATCTTACCCGTATACATCATTCATGGTTGGACGCGTCTCCTGTCGGATGCCATGGTTGCCCTTAGATTGAAGATGTAATACGGAAGCTATCAAACTCGAATTCCACTGATGTCAAAACTCAGTCCTCCTGAAAGTGTAGAGCAACACTTATGCAGTTTTATACATGATATTTAAAAAAAGCAGCGTTAGGCAGCATTACCTAGACATGCTGACCAGCTCAAATAGACAGAAGCGGGCTACATGGCAGGCCAATCCGAACTCATGTCCAGCCCACTCATTATCTCAGCCAATCATGGCTAGCGGGAAGGTTGCTGACTTTTTCTTTGGATAAACCAACTAGGCTCATAATTTAACAATTGTATTAGTATTTTACAGATGTCATACACATTTGTTATTAAAGCACATGAAAGTTCACATGTTCAAGAAGGGATTTGTGCCAAAAAACACATTTTGATTTAAAAAAAAGTTTACGTTCAAACTGCTCTCCTGTGAAGTAGTGACCCACGACATACGCATAGTTTCCTGAAACTGGTCACATATAAGCAGACATTGAAAGCTCTTAAGATAGTCGATGATTACATTTCTCTAAAACAGGCTATAGGCTACATGTGCCCCACCAAGCCAGAACAGTAGGTGAAATTAGGAGGGAAAACAGGACCAAATTATTTGGGTGAGGCATATGGGCTACTAACAGCTTATTACACAACATACACTTAATATTTTTTTTCATTGCTTCTGTATACATATCTCCCTGGCATATTATATAATTTATGCAGCAGCATACAATACATTTTTGGACTCACTTGAACAAGGTGGCGCAGTGTTTCCTACGTGAGCAAATTTTGTCATCAAAGTCTGTTGTTCTCTGGATTTATGGTGCTTTCAAGACAACTGGGAACTCTGAAAAAACACGGTTGAATCATGATGACGTCAATGATCTTCAGCTTGGAGCTCTGAGTTCCCAACTTATAATTCCGAGTTAGATGACCGTTCAAAACGTATTTTCCCAGTCGGTGCTCATTTCATTTACAGAATTCCCAGTTGTCTTAAACTCACTGCAATCAAATTTCCCAGTTGTGAGTTTCCAGTTGTTTTGAGCATGGCAGAAGTCATGCTGGATTGACACCATGGCCAATGTTGACTGTTTATCCTTTTAAGCTTGGAAAAGAGACCCTTAAATCCAGACTTGGGACCACATACCCCCTCCACTGAATAGCAGGCTAGTGACTGCTTTGCAATGCTTACAGTTAGCTACTAATTCCTTCCAAACCACTCATTGTTGAATTTGCGATTTCCAACTTGTTGTGTAATGTTTATGTCTAATGGCTGATGAGCACCGATACGTTTCATCTATAGTTTCTCTTCATAATTTCTCTTCATATGACACGGATTAAAAAGGATTCGCCAGTAGAATGTTGACTTGACTCATGATGATGACTGCTAGCTAAGATTTTGAAAGTATGATGTTGACATGATCACCCCAATCAAAGCTGTTGTAGATATAACGTGATTTGATGTTGTTTTATCTGTTGCCAATGACCTTCTTGAGTTTTCTTGGATGGGCACTTCTAATGTAAATCTATGGCAGCACCAAAGGGCATTGAATTTTCCAGCTTTACCCTTAGATTTGGCGGTGACGTAGTGTCCCCATGAGTGACAGAACACTGAGCCAATAACGGCGCAACTAGAGAACATTACCAACCCCTACGCTCCATTTTTTCCTCTGGCTGCCTCACCACCACAGAAAGCACTTAGCTACAGTATGCTGAAACACCTGAATTTTGAAGCTGTCTTCCTCACGAAAGCAAACTGTTTGCAAACTGATATGTGACATGTATTAATGCCAAAATAACACCCCTTGCTAGGAGGGTGGGGCTCAAAACAGGTTCTGCCCAACCTGCCCTGAATGACTGGTCGCCACTGCTTGTCAAAGTGCAATTCTTACCTTATAAAGAGTAGGAGAGTAAGTGAGAGAAGAAGAAGCAAGACAAGCACAATGTACTGGGACAAGAAGGAGGTGAGGGAATTTTTTTTAACAAAAGACATTCAGGGAAATGTTGCCATGGTGTCTATCTACTCATCTGGTTCTGTAAGTCTCCAGACAACTGCATAATGGTTTAGACCTACCATGCTGACTTGGAATTCAATATAGAAATCATTGCATGAAAATATCAATCAATCAAATGTATTTATAAAGCCCTTCTTACATCAGCTGATGTCACAAAGTGCTGTACAGAAACCCAGCCTAAAACCCCAAACAGCAAGCAATGCAGGTGTAGAAGCACGGTGGCTAGGAAAAACTCCCTAGAAAGGCCAGAACCTAGGAAGAAACCTAGAGAGGAACCAGGCTATGAGGGGTGGCCAGTCCTCTTCTGGCTGTGCCAGGTGGAGATTATAACAGAACATGGCCAAGATGTTCGAATGTTCATAGATGACCAGCAGTGTCAAATAATAATAATCACAGTGGTTGTCGAGGGTGAAACTGGTCAGCACCTCAGGAGTAAATGTCAGTTGGCTTTTCATAGCCGATCTTTCAGAGCATCTCTACCGCTCCTGCTGTCTCTAGAGAATTGAAAACCGCAGGTCTGGGACAGGTAGCACGTCCGGTGAACACGTCAGCACTGGAGGAGCAGCACGACCAGCTGGACAGGGGACAGCAAAGAGTCATCAGGCCAGGTAGTCCTGAGGCATGGTCCTAGGGCTCAGGTCCTCCGAGAGAGCGAAAGAAAGAAAGAGAGAAAAGAGAGAGAGAATTAGAGAGAGCATACTTAAATTCACACAGGACACCGGATAAGACAGGAGAAATACTCCAGATATAACAGACTGACCCTAGCCCCCCGACCCATCAATTATTGCAGCATAAATACTGGAGGCTGAGACAGGAGGGGTCGGGAGACACTGTGGCCCCGTCCGACGATACCTCTGGACAGGACCAAACAGGAAGGATATAACCCCACCCACTTTGCCAAAGTGAAGCCCCCACACCACTAGAGGGATATCTTCAAACACCAACTTACCATCCTGAGACAAGGCTGAGTATAGCCCACGAAGATCTCCCCCACGGCACAACCCAAGGGGTGGGGCGCCAACCCGGACAGGAAGATCACGTTAGTGACTCAACCCACTCAAGTGATGCACCCCTCCTAGGGATGGCGTGGAAGAGCACCAGTAAGCCAGTGACTCAGCCCCTGTAATAGGGTTTGAGGCAGAGAATCCCAGTGGAGAGAGGGGAACCGGCCAGGCAGAGACAGCAAGGGCGATTCGTTGCTCCAGTGCCTTTCCGTTCACCGAATACACTGCATATCTTACATTTCCCATTGAATAGCTTAATGTAGCATAATTCTAGACTATAGAATCATGGTCAGTCAATTCAAATGCACGCCTGAGAGAAAAGAACACCTGAATGTTTTGAAAAGTGTAGCGAGAAAGCAGGAGAGGAAAAGGGGGAGCTTTTTCTATTCAGGCTCCAAAAGACAGGAAGAGGAGGAGAGAGAAAGACGTAGAGGAAGTGAGTGAGGGAGATAGAGAGCAACAGGGATGAATAGTGAGCAAGCGAGAGAGGGAGTTTTTTTTCTATTCGAGCTCCATGGGACAGAGAGGGAAGGAGAGAGAAAGGCTTCGTTTACACAGGCAGACCAATTCTGATATTTTTTTCCACTAATTGGTCTTTTGACAAATCACATCAAATCTTTTCACATCAGATCTTTTTCAGAGGAGGAGTGAGCAAGAGAGAGTGAGAGAGAGAGAGGGATATTTTTCTGTTCGGGCTCCATTCTCTCTCATTTTTAAAGGCAGTGGGCTAATTCCTTGGCTAAGCCGCACCTACCCCGAGGAACAACTGGATCATTCAATATGCATTCAACCCATTAGGAATGGAACTGCTTACGTTTGCGCCACCAGAGAGGAGATTCCATTTCTATGGAGCTGAGGAGGGAAAGGCTGAAGACTCTCAGCGAATACAATAACAACATTAATAATAAAGACAGAGAGGCCGAGGGGACTGCAAAGAAAAGTCAATACAATGAATAAAAACTATAACCCTAGCTCTGTTCGAGAATGGAGCCCTCAGTGTAGTTTCCCCTTTACCCCCCAACACGCACGCACATACACAAACAAACACACACACACACACACACACACACAACCAATCTACCCCCTCCCCACCACAGAGAAAATATTTTTATTTATCCATTTTGTGGCGAGCGGCTGTTCTCTTTATTAAACTTTTATCATAAACCAGGTCAATATTGGCCGTTGTGTTGGTGGTTGGTTGGAGTGTATTCTGTTAGCATTTATTCAGATGTTATACAGATGTCAAGCCAGCCTGAAGTGGACTGAGCCTCAGATTTTTCAAATTAGATTTAAAGGAGCAACATGTAATATTTTAGCCATAAATTGTATTTCTTCATAGGTATTTGAAGGATAAAAACACCTAAAATGCATCAGTACTGCTTCCCTCTTATCATAATCCCCAAAACATCTGTTGCAAGGATGTCTTGCTGATGTTTTTGCTATTGTTGTCAAACTAGCGAATGAGAACCTATCAAGATATAGTAAAATTATGGAAATTAGTGGTAAAGTTGCTAATTAGTAGCATTATGTGGAGTTTTACAAATTATGTTTTACTCATGTGGATTTAAATTCTGTTGCTATGTCAAATGTAATTGACATTTGGTGCTAGTTGCAGGTGGGAATGTTACATGCAACTGTTACATGCAACTCCTTTAAGAATTTTGTCATATGTGACCGACCGGCTCGATTCGGACTTAAGTAGCAAAATTTGAAATTGTGTTTTTTACATTGGATAATGGTAGAGACTTGACATGGTATATCATACACTACAGTTGAGGAACAATGGGAAAGTAATTCTGCTTTGAAAGTTGTTAAACTTGTAATCTCACTTTTGAAAAAATGGCCTTTGAATATTTGTCTACACCCATTCAGCATTGTTCACACCCTCTTAAGCTTTAGCCCCACCCATCCCTTCAAGGGTTGATCAGAGCGTTCTGACCTAATAACAGCAGTCATGCACCCAACCTAACTGGCTAACGTTGGCTAGCTTGCTAGCTACTTCCAGGTACAAATGAGAGGACAGCTCACTCTCACCATTTTACTCACCCTAGCAGAGCTGGTTAGGCTGTTTTTATGTTATCCAGAGTGTTGTTGACTGCAACGGTGCTGCTGGAAACAATTTAATCACGCTTTTTTGCCAACGTTTACTTATACCGGCCATATTCAACGGGTGTTGAGCGTTCGTAAATTTGTCAGTTATTCTCCGCTCTGGCACACTCAGACGAGCGTGCTCTGAAATCGGAGTAGATAGCCAGAGTGAATTTACCAGCTATGTCTATCAACAGCTGTCGCAGTGACATCATGAAGATTCTATTGAAATGGATACTTGCATTGTCTTTTGTCAAGACATGTAGCTAGCTAGCTAAACAATGAACCATAATCCAAACTCATGACGTTACTACCCTGCATGAATCTGCAGGTAGCTAACCAACCAGGTTCAATGTTAGCTAGCTAACATTAGGCAATAAATAGCAAAGCAAATGGCTCTGAAGTATGAATAATATTACTACACAGATCATACATGTAATGCTATCAAGCGAGCCAGCCAACTAATGTTAGCTAGCTAGCTAACATTAGAAACGTGTAATATCTGAAAATGTTTCGAGCTAGACTATCTTACCCGTATACATGGATGGACGCTTCTCCCTCTGTCATGGATGCCATGGTTGCCCTTAGTTTGAAGATGTAATCTGGAGACAGGTGTTTTCTCCATCTCCTTAGCTATCATACTCTAACTCCACTGACTTCAAAATGTATGCAGTTCTTATACGCAATACATTTTTTTAAAGCCGAGTTAGCCAGGATTACCTACACATACTGACCAGCTCAAAAAGATAGAAGCACGCTACATGGCAGGCCAATCTGAACTCATCTCTCGACATGTCCAGCCCACTCATTATCTCAGCCAATCATGGCTAGTGGGAAGGTTGCTGACTTTTTCTGTGGATAAACCAACTATGCTCGTAATTTAACAATTTTATTTGTATTTACAGATAGCATACAAGTTTGTTTTTAAGGCACATGAAAGTTCACATGTTCCAGAAGGCATTTCTGACAAAAAACGCATTTTGATTTAAAAAAAGTTCAAATGCGTCTCCTGTGAAGTAGTGACGCGCAACATATGCCTAGTTTCCTGAAACGAGGCATATATGTCAATCAACTGGTGGTACTCAAAGAACTTGACAAAAAAATATGACATTAATCCAGAGGCGATTGGTGTTTGCTTCATTTTATCTCATTTATTTTTCTAGCATGAAATTTACACAATGCAATGAGCATGAACAGATTGATTGGGGAGAATTCTCAGGCCAGGAGAAGTATGCTAAAAGGATGTTTTCCTCAAATGGAACATAAAAGCAGAAGAACAATGCAGTAGCAATCCTGATACAAAGGCTTGTACTGTAGACTTGTGCTGCTCAGTTGTAGGGCCAAGCAACATAATCTGGCTGGCTCACCTAAAATGGGATTTACGTTTCCCAGACAATGAGAGAGACACACACACACACCCTTTAAACCCCCTATGATCCTTTGAGACCCCTCTTTCAAAAATACCCTAAGCATGATAGGATGTTAATTGCTTAATTAACTCGTGAATCACACCTCTGTGGAAGCACCTGCTTTCAATAAACTTTCAATCTCTCATTTAATCAAGTGTTTCTTACCAAAATTGTGAACCACTATAAAGAAATGGTGTAGAAATGTATTCTGTATTTTGAAAATACAAGTTACAGCTTTCGAAAGTATCTTGTTACAAAATACATTGGAGTGTAGTTCAGCCCAGTGTAATACAAAATACTCAGAATAAATTATAATACGCATTTCAAATACATACTGCCCATGTCTGCACACACATATATACACCACACACACACACACACACACACACACACACACACACACGCACACACAGCTGAGGTATGAGATAGGCTGGGAGCAGAGCACCTGGTAGGAAGACGAGAAAGGGGATCGCTGGCGTGGGAAAACAGAGCCAATTAAAGTCAACAATAGAACAATAGAGGGGAAGGTGGGAACGGCTCCAGCCCAGCAATGAGGCTCAGCACCCACTACTAACCCCACAGGAGGCAGGGCATTGTCAAACACTTTGGCATTTACCTATACTCAGAGTTCCCGAGAGCTTCCTCAGCTATCTGGTTAGAGTAGAGCATTGGCACTGGTACAAAACCAAGATGCAGGGAGGCACAGTCCCTCCAACATCCTCGGCTGCTTGGCTCTCCCTCAATTTCCCTAATAGTCTTGAGATTCATTAGTAACTGTTTGCAATCAGGGAATGTCTGCTTGCTGGAAACGTAATTATACAAGTGTGGAAGGTTAAGTTTAGCAGCGGGGAGGAAATTAGCGCCCTATGGGTTGTAGTAGACCGCGATAGTAAGCAGAAATTGCATTGAAGCTGCCATATTTTTAGCAGCGGTGAGAATAACAACTCGGAGGCAGTGTGCACTCTACCAAAGGCGGCTCCCTAATCTGCTTATAAAACCTTGAGCCTGACCTGATACTGTTGACGCTTTGTCCCGGGAGGGGCTATCTCATGAGAAATTCCTCAAAGTGTGTCAGAGAGGGAATTAGAGGGGAGGAGATTTCGACGTTGATAAAAATTGGTATCTGGAGCTTTGAGAGCGCTCAAAAGGGGAGAAAGCAGGCCACAAACAGTAAAGCCCTATTTTCTATCTCTGTAAGCATCCAAAAAATCAGCGCCTCACGAAGCGTGCGGCGTGATGCTAGCCAGGCTACCTGTCTGAGTCATGGAATACAGGCTGTGTTTCCATTCCAGATTGCGTATCAAAATAAACAGGATTGCATGCTGTTTGCACCTGGCTGTCCACATCAGAGGCCTGATGACTGGGGAGGATCGTGTTGAGGATGAGGATACTACTTCAGATCTCGACACTGATGAGCTGAGGGCTGGGCTGGACTCAAAGAGGAGCCTTGTCTGACACTACAGGACTGTGAGGACAAGTTCCTCCCTGCCTCAGCTTCCTGGCAAGGTTGTTTTGTGTGTGTACCCTACCCTTTTCACACTAACGCGCTGGCCCAAACCATAGTGTGTTGGCCCAAATATTTTCTGTTCACATTGTCCTCACCAGCACTGTTCCAGCAACTATGGAGGACACGTAATGAGGCCAGGGCAGTACCAGTATAGCTAGTAGAACGGCTCAGCTCAGGAGTTTGGAAAGGCTATAGCGCACTAAAGTCAACAAACATCCGTCAAACAAGTTGTTCAAACTCATGCCCACCCAGTGTCAATCCAAAACCAAAGCCTGGTGGTGTTGTGAATTCAGCCCATATCCCTCTTTCCAACAACACAGTATCTTCAGCATCCGCAAGTGATGAAATAATAACACGACTGGAGCCAGAGAAATCTCCTGTCTTGACTTTATTGATGCCGGTGAAGAAACACGATCGTTTTGAAGTAAATACGAGGTGCATCCATATTTCATATGTCTACTGAGTCAGGTAAATTATGTAGATTAGGTTTTGAAAGGAAGGGAACACTTTCCTCACCTGGGTGCGTTTTGATGTAAACACTGAACAGGAGGAAATTATTTTAATGCAAGGATGAATGTTTCCATCAGTGGTATTGCATTTCATTAGATTACTGATATCACTAGCCATTTTAAAGGGGAAAAGGTTGCATTAGTGTACAGATGGAGTGGTAGATGCAGAAGTTAGTATAAAATGTTATCTGTTATTCAAATGGGACCTCAGTGCCAGTGCAATTAATTGCATTTAGATTTAGGCAGGATTACAATCTCAAACAAAGACAGTTGAGTTATGATCAAATATGTTGTCACTTCAACATGACCTCTGAAAAAGAAACACAGTGGAGGGAGTGAAACGTCAAAAAGGGAATAGGCCTACGTTTGGACACTTAGATTTATAGGCATCTTCACATTCAATATTTCTGTCATTAAAATATGCCTCTCGAGTGCTTAAGATTTTTTTTTTGCAATCAATGTGTGTTCTTTTTTTCAGGAGTCATCAAGATTATGTCCTCTTTGCTAATGAATAATATCTCACTGTTACCCCAAGCCCATTTCTAATAAAATCATCAACATTCAGAAAATCTTAGTTTTTTGTTTGATAATACAGAATACCTTGAAACAGGATACCTTGATTTCCTAATAATACTAACACCAGACCAGGTTCAAATACAATTTAAAAGTATTTAAATTAGATCCGACCCAAGTTTGCTATTTTGTGACACTTTTGGCATTAATCATTACTATATTTTCACAAAATGCATCCTCTATCATTTCTTATAACCTCTCTGGGCTAGGCGGGATGAAATCGTCCCACCTACGCAACAGCCAGTGTAATCCCGTGGCGCGATTTTCAAATACCTTAGAAATGCTATTACTTCAATTTCTCAAACATATGACTATTTTACACCATGTTAAAGACAAGACTCTCGTTAATCTAACCACACTGTCCGATTTCAAAGAGGCTTTACAACGAAAGCAAAACATTAGATTATGTCAGCAGAGTACCCAGCCAGAAATAATCAGACACCCATTTTTCAAGCTAGCATATGTCACAAAAACCCAGAAGACAGCTAAATGCAGCACTAACCTTTGATGATCTTCATCAGATGACACACCTAGGACATTGTTATACAATACATGCATGTTTTGTTCAATCAAGTTCATATTTATATCAAAAACCAGCTTTTTACATTAGCATGTGACGTTCAGAACTAGCATACCCCCCGCAAACCTCCGGTGAATTTACTAAATTACTCACGATAAACGTTCACAAAAAACATAACAATTATTTTAAGAATTATAGATACAGAACTCCTTTGTGCAATCGAGGTGTCCGATTTTAAAATAGTTTTTCGGTGAAAGCACATTTTGCAATATTCTGAGTACATAGCCCAGCCATCACGGCTAGCTATTTAGACACCCACCAAGTTTAGCCCTGACCAAACTCCGATTTACTATTACAAAAGTTTGATTACCTTTGATGTTCTTCATCAGAATGCACTCCCAGGACTGCTACTTCAATAACAAATGTTGGTTTGGTCCAAAATAATCCATCGTTATATCCAAATAGCGGCGTTTTGTTCGTGTGTTCAAGACACTATCCGAAGTGTAAATAAGGGTCACGAGCATGGCGCAATTCGTGACAAAAAAAATCTAAATATTCCATTACCGTACTTCGAAGCATGTCAACCGCTGTTTAAAATCCATTTTTATGCCATTTTTCTCGTAAAAAAGCTAAAATATTCCGACCGGGAATCTGCGTTTAGGTAAACAGACAAAAGAAAACAAAGCATGAGGTCGACTCGGGCACGCGCCTGAGTCTCACAGTACTGTAACCAGCCACTACCCAAACGCGCTACTTTTTTCAACCAGAGCCTGCAAAGCCACGATTCAGCTTTTTGCCACCTTCTGAGAGCCCATGGGAGCCGTAGGAAGTGTCACGTAACAGCAGAGATCCTCTGTAATGGATAGAGATAATCAAGAAGGGCAAGAAATTGTCAGACAGGCCACTTCCTGCATGGAATCTTCTCAGGTTTTGGCCTGCCATATGAGTTCTGTTATACTCACAGACACCATTCAAACAGTTTTAGAAACTTTAGGGTGTTTTCTATCCAAAGCCAATAATTATTTGCATATTCTAGTTACTGGGCAGGAGTAGTAACCAGATTAAATCGGGTACGTTTTTTATCCAGCCGTGTCAATACTGCCCCCTACTCCTAACAGGATAACCAACAACAACTTTTGAACATCAGATCGGCAGTTACTTAGCCCAACTGTGGCTTCACTTCGACTTTGACTCATCTGCCATGGGCTCTTTTTGTAATTCTGACCCAATTTCCGAGATATCCAAGAGGAAACGGTAGCGTTATAGAGGCAGGAGAAGGGGAGTCCTGGCGAGATTAAGGCAAAGGAAAAACCGGACACCTCTTCCCTCCATTCTACTGGCCAATGTACAGTCACATGGTAATAAAATGAATGATCTCCGATCGCAGATTTGCTACCAATGGGACTCTCGTAACTGAAAGATAACCCCCATGGCTATCCAACTCGATGGATTCTCCGTTCACCGAGTGGACAGGACAGTAGAGTCAGGGAAATTGAGAGGGTGCAGGGTTTGCCTCCTCATCAATAATAAATGGTGTGCTGACCCGAGCGCAGTGAAAGTCTTGACCCATTGTTCACCATTTTGGAATATTTGATGGTCAAATGCAGACCTTTCTACCTCCCGAGGGAGTTTTCAGCTGTTGTCGTGACTGTTGTATGAGTTCTACCTCAGGAGAAAAAAATAACAAGCTGGCACTTAACGAACTATACAATACTATACACAAGCAGGAAAATTTAAATCTGGAGGGTGCCTTTCTTGTCGCTGGCAGTTTTAACCTGTTGGGGCTAGGGGGCAGCATTTGCACGTCTGGATAAAAAAAATGTACCCGATTTAATCTGGTTACTAATCCTACCCAGTAACTAGAATATGCATATACTTATTATATATGGATAGAAAACACTCTAAAGTTTCTAAAACTGTTTGAATGGTGTCTGTGAGTATAACAGAACTCATTTGGCAGGCAAAACCCTGAGACATTTTCTGACAGGAAGTGGATACCTGATGTGTTGTATTGACTTTAAACCTATCCCATTGAAAAACACAGGGGCTTAGGAATATTTTGGCACTTCCTATTGCTTCCACTAGATGTCACCAGCCTTTACAAAGTGTTTTGAGTCTTCTGGAGGGAGATCTGACCGAACAAGAGCCATGGAACGATGATGTCCCATTAGACACCTGGCGCACGAGTTCATGTTGGGTACCCTCGTTCCAATACGTTATAAAAGAGTATGCATTCGTCCACCTTGAATATTATTCATGTTCTGGTTAAAAAAGGCCCTAATGATTTATGCTATACAACGTTTGACATGTTTGAACAAACGTAAATATATTTTTTCCCCTCGTTCATGACGAGAAGTCCGGCTGGCTTAGATCATGTGCTAACAAGACGGAGATTTTTGGACATAAATGATGAGCTTTTTTGAACAAAACTACATTCGTTATGGACCTGTGATACCTGGAAGTGACATCTGATGAAGAGAATCAAAGGTAATGGATTATTTACATAGTATTTTCGATTTTAGATCTCCCCAACATGACGTCTAGTCTGTATCGCAACGCGTATTTTTCTGGGCGCAGTGCTCAGATTATTGCAAAGTGTGATTTCCCAGTAAGGTTATTTTTAAATCTGGCAAGTTGATTGCGTTCAAGAGATGTAAATCTATAATTCTTTAAATGACAATATAATATTTTACCAATGTTTTCTAATTTTAATTATTTAATTTGTGACGCTGACTTGACTGCCGGTTATTGGAGGGAAACGATTTCCTCAACATCAATGCCATAGTAAAACGCTGTTTTTGGATATAAATATGAACTTGATAGAACTAAAAATGCATGCATTGTCTAACATAATGTCCTAGGAGTGTCATCTGATGGAGATTGTAAAAGGTTAGTGCATCATTTTAGCTGGTTTTATGGTTTTGGTGACCCTGTCTTTGACTTGACAAAACATTACACACAACTCTTGTAAATGTACTGTCCTAACATACTCTAAATTTATGCTTTCGCCGTAAAACCTTTTTGAAATCGTAAAACGTGGTTAGATTAAGGAGATGTTTATCTTTCAAATGGTGTAAAATAGTTGTATTTTTGAAAAATTTGAATTTTGACATTTATTTGGATTCAAATTTGCCGCTCTTGAAATGCACCTGCTGTTGATGGAGTGCACCACGGGTGGCACGCTAGCGTCCCACCTAGCCCCAAGAGGTTAATTCTGTGTCATTATGACACGTGATGCCCAGCTTCCATTAACACGTCTCCTTTGCCGCTAGAGGTGATAAAGTTCTAGATCACCGTTACTCTACCCACAAGCAAGCATATAAGGCCCTCCCTCGTCCGCCATTCAGCAAATTAGATCATGACTCCGTACTCTTGCTTCCTGTTTACAAGCAGAAGCTCAAAAAGGAAGTACCCATGACTCATTCCATTGAGAAATGGCCATCTGAATCACAATCATCAAAAGCCCTGGATTAACACAGATGTTGGTGCTAAACTAAAGGACAAGGCTATCACAGACAACCCTGAGGCTACGGATGAGGACAGGAACGAGTACAAGAAGTCCCACTACGAACTCCGCAGTGTCATCAAATGAGCAAAAGGACAATATCTGAAAAAGGAGGAATCATATTACACAGGCTCCGACGCCCGTCGCATGTGGCAGGGGTTACAGTCCATTACGGATTACAAAGGTAGACCCAGCCATGATCTGCCCAACGATGCCTCTCTTTCAGACGAACTCAAGCCATTTTATGCACACTTCGACAATAACAACACTGTACCATGCGGGAGGGCCCCCACTAACCCAGAAGACTGGGGGTGATCTCGCTCTCTGAGGCCGACATGAGTAAGGTCTTTAATCATGTCAACCCTTGCAAGACCGCTGGGGGCAGACGGTATTCCAAGTCGCGTTTTCAGAACATGCTAATATCACCTCGAGGCATATTCAAGGCACATTTCAACCTCTCCTGGTCCCAATCTGTAATCCCCACATTAAAATGACTACCATCATTCCTGATCCCAATAACTCTAAGGCTTCAAGCCACAATGAATACGAGAGCCACAGACGACGCCATCTCAATTGCACTCCACACTGCCCTCACTCACCTAGTGCTGCTGTTCATTGCCTTCAGCTCCCTCAACGTCAGTAAGACAGAGGAGCTGATTGTGGACTACAGGAAACGGGGGGGGGGGGGGGCAAGCACACCCCACCCCCATCCGCATCAATGGAGCTGCAGTGGAGCGGGTCGGAAGCTTCAAGTTCCTCAGTGCCCAAATCACTAAGGACTTAAAGGGGACAATGATGTTGAACGCTGAGCTGTCGTCAATGAACAGCATTGTCACATAGGTTTTCCTCTTATCTAGTTGGGTGAGGGCAGTGTGAAGGGCAATTAAGATTGTGTCGTCTGTGGATCTGTTGGGGTGGGATGGAAGTTGGAGTGGGTCTAGGGTGTCTGGGATGATGGAGTTGTGTGCCATAACCAGACTTTCAAAGCACTTCATAATACAGATGTGAGTTCTACAGGGTGGTATTCATTGTGGCATGGGCACATGATGTGGCATCAGGAATGATGTTAGTCATAATGTGGGGTTTACAGAATGGTCTCTAAAACTAAAAGCATTGTATTTGGTACAAATCATTCCTTAAGCTCTAGACCTCAGCTGAATCTGGTAATGAATGGGTTGGCTGTTGAACAAGTTGAGGAGACTAAATTACTTGTAAACTGTCATGGTCAAAACATATAGATTGAATAGCTGTAAAGATGGGGAGAGATCTGTCCATAATAAAGTGATGCTCTGCTTTCTTGACACCACGCTCCAAAAAGCTAGTCCTGCAGGCTCTAGTTTTGTCTTGATTATTGTCCAATCATGTGATCAAGTACTGCAAAGAAATACCTAGTATTGCTGCAGCTGGTCCAGAACAGAGCGGCGTGTCTTGTTCTTCATTTTAATCAGAGGGCTAACAAAGATATTATGCATGCCAGTCTCTCTTTGCTAAGAGTTGAGGAGAGACTGACTGCATAACTTCGTCTTTTATAAGAAACCTGAATGTGTTGAAAAATCCAAATTGTTTGCATAGTAAACTTACACACAGCTCTGACACACACACAAATTCAAGATAGGGTACAGTATTATATAGAGCCATTATTGCATGGCACTTCCTTCCATCTCATATGGCTCAAATTAACAGCAAACCTGGTAAAAAAAAACAAACAGAAAGCAATACCTCACAGCACAATGACTTTCTCCTATTTTACCTAGATATATTGATACATGTATTTGTCTGTATGTATTGATACTGTATGTAGGCTATGTGTGCCGTTTTGAAATGTATGTCGTAATGTCCTTGAGCTGTTTTTGACTATTAATGTTCAGTATTATGTCATGTTTCATGTTTTGTGTGGACCTCAGGAAGAGTAGCTGCTGCTTTCGTAACAGCTAATGGGATCCTAATAAAATATCAAAAACACCAAAATGGTCCACAAAAAGTTCTACAGCTGGACTATTGAGAGCATCTTGACTGGCTGCTTGGTTTGGCAACAAGCACCGCCCTCGATCGCATGGCGCTACAGAGGGTGGTGTGGACAGCCCAGTTCATCACTGGAGCCGAGCTCCCTGCCATCCAGGACCTCTATATCAGGCAGTTTGAAAGGAAAGCCCAGAAAAGTCGTAAAAGACTACAGCCATCCAAGCCATAGACTGTCCTCCCTGCTTCCGCAAGGTAAGCGGCAACAGTGCATCAAGTCGAACAGACACAGGCTCCTGAACACCTATCCCCAAGCCACAAGACTGCAAAATAGCTAACAGAATGGCTACACGGACTATCTGAGTTGACCCTTATTACATTTTTTGCCCTGCCTCTATGCACATTCACAGGACTCCCTCTACATACTCATGCACACTGACACTCCAACACACACATAACATGCACACACATTTACACTGACTCTACACACACACACCCACTCACATACTGTACATTCAGAATTTATACTGTTGCTACTCTGTTCATCATATATCCTGGTCACCTTACCCCTATACAGTTCCTTCAGAATGTATTCATACATCTTATTCCAGATTTAGGTGTGTAACAGCCTGAATTCAAAATGGATTAAATTTAGTTTGTTTCGCACCAATCTACAAAAATACCCCATGACAAAGTGAAAACATGTTTTTAGAAATTATAGCACATTTTGGGAAGATGAAATACAGTATTACATTTACATAAGAATTCAATACATGTTACCATTACCTTTGGCAGAGATTATTGTAGTAAGTCTTTCTGAGTAAGTCTTTAAGAGCTTTGAACACCTGGATTGTACAATATTTGTACATTATTTATTTTTTAATTCTTCAAGCTGTGTTGATCATTGTTGACAGCCATTTTCAAGACTTGCCATAGATTTCCAAGCCGATTCAAGTCAATACTGTAACTAGGCCCCTCAGGAACATTCAATGTTATCTTGGTAAGCAACTCCAGTGTATTTTTGGGCTTGTGTTTTAGGTTATTGTACTACTGAAAGGTGAATTGGTCTCCCAGTGTCTGTTGGAAAGCAGACCGAACCAGATTTTCCTCTAGGATTTTGCCTGTGCTTAGCTCTATTCTGTTTCTTTTTATCCTAAAATACTCCCTAGTCCTTGCTGATGACATACCCATAACACGATGAAGCCAGCACTATGCTTGAAAATATGAATCAAAATCAAATCAAATCAACTTTTATTTGTCACATACACATGGTTAGCAGATGTTGTGCAAGTGTAGCGAAATGCTTGTGCTTCTAGTTCTGACAGTGCAGTAATATCTAACAAGTAATCTAACAAATTCACAACTACCTTATACACACAAATGTAAAGGGATGGAATAACAATATATACATATAAATATATGGATGAGTGATGGCCGTGTGGCATAGGCAGGATACAATAGATGGTATGAAATACAGTATATACATATGAGGTGAGTAATGTAGGATATGTAAACATTATTAAAGTGGCATTATTTAAAGTGACTACTGATACCTTTATTAAATCCATTTATTAAAGTGGCCTGTGATTGGGTCTGTATGTTGGCAGCAGCCTCTCTATGTTAGTGATGGCTGTTTAACACTCTGATGGCCTTGAGATAGAAGCTGTTTTTCAGTTTCTCGGTCCCAGCTTTGATGCACCTGTAAAGACCTCGCCTTCTGGATGATAGCGGGGTAAACACGCAGTGGCTCGGGTGGTTGTTGTCCTTGATGATCTTTTTGGCCTTCCTGTTACAATCGGGTGGTGTAGGTGTCCTGGAGGGCAGGTAGTTTGCCCCCGGTGATGCGTTATGCAGACCGCACTACCCTCTGGAGAGTCTTGAGGTTGATGGCGGTGCAGTTTCCGTACCAGGTAGTGATACAGCCCGACAGGATGCTCTCGAATGTGCATCTGTAAAAGTTTGTGAGGGATTTAGGTGACAAGCCAAATTTCTTCAGCCTCCTGAGGTTGAAGAGGGGCTGTTGCGCCTTCTTCACCACGCTGTCTATGTGGGAGGACCATTTCAGTTTGTCCGTGATGAGTATGCAGAGGAACTTAACCTGTTGGGTCTAGGGGGCAGCATTTGCACGTCTGGATAAAAAAAATTTACCCGATTTAATCTGGTTACTAATCCTACCCAGTAACTAGAATATGCATATACTTATTATATATGGATAGAAAACACTCTAAAGTTTCCAAAACTGTTTGAATGGTGTCTGTGAGTATAACAGAACTCATTTGGCAGGCAAAACCCTGAGACATTTTCTGACAGGAAGTGGATACCTGATGTGTTGTATTGACTTTAAACCTATCCCATTGAAAAACACAGGGGTTTAGGAATATTTTGGCACTTCCTATTGCTTCCACTAGATGTCACCAGCCTTTACAAAGTGTTTTGAGTCTTCTGGAGGGAGATCTGACCGAACAAGAGCCATGGAACGGTGATGTCCCATTAGACACCTGGCGCGCTACTTCATGTTGGGTACCCTCGTTCCAATACGTTATAAAAGAGTATGCATTCGTCCACCTTGAATATTATTCATGTTCTGGTTAAAAAAGGCCCTAATGATTTATGCTATACAACGTTTGACATGTTTGAACGAACGGAAATATATTTTTTCCCCTCGTTCATGACGAGAAGTCCGGCTGGCTTACATCATGTGCTAACGAGACGGAGATTTTTGGACATAAATGATGAGCTTTTTTGAACAAAACTACATTCGTTATGGACCTGTGATACCTGGAAGTGACATCTGATGAAGAGAATCAAAGGTAATGGATTATTTACATAGTATTTTCGATTTTAGATCTCCCCAACATGACGTCTAGTCTGTATCGCAACGCGTATTTTTCTGGGCGCAGTGCTCAGATTATTGCAAAGTGTGATTTCCCAGTAAGGTTATTTTTAAATCTGGCAAGTTGATTGCGTTCAAGAGATGTAAATCTATAATTCTTTAAATGACAATATAATATTTTACCAATGTTTTCTAATTTTAATTATTTAATTTGTGACGCTGACTTGACTGCCGGTTATTGGAGGGAAACGATTTCCTCAACATCAATGCCATAGTAAAACGCTGTTTTTGGATATAAAAATGAACTTGATAGAACTAAAAATGCATGCATTGTCTAACATAATGTCCTAGGAGTGTCATCTGATGGAGATTGTAAAAGGTTAGTGCATCATTTTAGCTGGTTTTATGGTTTTGGTGACCCTGTCTTTGACTTGACAAAACATTACACACAACTCTTGTAAATGTACTGTCCTAACATACTCTAAATTTATGCTTTCGCCGTAAAACCTTTTTGAAATCGTAAAACGTGGTTAGATTAAGGAGATGTTTATCTTTCAAATGGTGTAACATAGTTGTATTTTTGAAAAATTTGAATTTTGACATTTATTTGGATTCAAATTTGCCGCTCTTGAAATGCACCTGCTGTTGATGGAGTGCACCACGGGTGGCACGCTAGCGTCCCACCTAGCCCCAAGAGGTTAACTTTCCACCTTCTCCAATACTGTCCCGTCGATGTAGATAAGGGGGTGCCCCCTCTGCTGTTTCCTGAAGTCCACGATCATCTCCTTTGTTTTGTTGACGTTGAGTGAGAGGTTGTTTTCCTGACACCACACTCCGAGGGCCCTCACCTCCTCCCTGTAGGCTGTCTTGTCGTTGTTGGTAATTAAGCCCACTACTGTTGTGTCGTCTGCATACTTGATGATTGAGTTGGAGGAGTGCATGGCCACACAGTCATGGGTGAACAGGGAGTACAAGAGCGGGCTGAACAGGTCCCAGTGTTGAGGATCAGCAAAGTAGAGATGTTGTTTCCTACCTTCACCACCTGGGGACGGCCTGTTAGATAGTCCAGGACCCAATTGCACAGGGCGGGGTAGAGACCCAGGGCTTTAAGCTTAATGATGAGCTTGGAGGGTACTATGGTGTTGAATGCTGAGCTGTAGTCAATGAACAGCATTCTTACATAGGTATTCCTCTTGTCCAGATGGGATAGGGCAGTGTGCAGTGTGATGGCAATTGCATCATCTGTGGACCTGTTGTGGCGGTATGCAAACTGAAGTGGGTCTAGGCTGGCAAGTAAGGTGGAGGTGATATGATCCTTCACTAGTCTCTCAAAGCACTTCATGATGACAGAAGTGAGTATTACGGGGGGATAGTCATTTAGTTCAGTTATCTTTGCCTTTTTTGGTATGGGAACAATGGTGGCCATCTTGAAGCATGTGGGGACAGCAGACTGGGAAAGGGATTGATTGAATATGTCCGTCAACACACCAGCCAACTGGTCTGTGCATGCTCTGAGGATGTGGCTTGGGACGCCGTCTGGGCCAGCAGCCTTGCAAGGGTTAACACGTTTAAATGTCTTACTCACTTCGGCCACAGAGAAGAAGAGGGGGTGCCGCAGTCCTTGGTACCGAGCAGCATTGGTGGCACTGTATTATCCTCAAAGCTGGCAAAGAAGGTGTTTAGCTTGTCTGGAAGCAAGACGTCAGTGTCCGTGACGTGGCTGGTTTTGTTTTTGTAGTCCGTAAGTGCCTGTAGACCCTGCCACATATGGCTCATGTCTGGGCCGTTGAATTGCAACTCCATTTTGTCCCTATACCGACATTTTGCTTGTTTGATTGCCTTGCGGAGGAAATAACTACATTGTTTATATTCTGCCATATTCCCCGACCTCTTTCCATGATTGAATGCGATGGTTCGCGCTTTCAGTATTGCGCGAATGCTGCTTTCTATCCACGGTTTCTGGTTGGGGTAGGTTTTAATAGTCACAGTGGGTACAACATCTCCAATGCACTTCCTAATAAACTCACTCACCAAGTCAGCGTATAAATCTATGTTATTGTCTGAGGCTTCCCGGAACATTTCACAGTCCACCTGATCGAAACAATCTTGAAGCATGAATTCCGATTGGTCAGACCAGCGTTGAATGGTTCTAGTAACGGTGACATCCTGTTTGAGTTTCTACCTATAGGACGGTACGAGCAAGATGGAGTCGTGGTCGGATTTGCCGAAGGGAGGGAGGGGAGGGCCTTGTATGCAACATGGAAGTTAGAGTTACAGTGGTACTCAGCGATGTGTTGGATTTGCCCCAAACATAAACACTTTGTATTCAGAACATAAAGTGAATTTCCTTGACAATTTTTTTTGCAGTTTTACATTAGTGTCTTATTGCAATCAGGATGCATGTTTTGTAATATTTTTATTTTGTGCAGGCTTCTTTGTTTTCACTCTGTCATTTAGGTTAGCTTGTTATGGATAGGGGGCAGTATTTGCAGTTTTACATTAGTGTCTTATTGCAATCAGGATGCATGTTTTGTAATATTTTTATTTTGTGCAGGCTTCTTTGTTTTCACTCTGTCATTTAGGTTAGCTTGTTATGGATAGGGGGCAGTATTTTCACGGCCGGATAAAAAAACGTACCCCGATTTAATCTGATTATTAATCCTGCCCAGAAACTAGAATATGCATATATTTAGCTTTTATTAGAAAACACTCCAAAGTTTCTAAAACTGTTTGAATGGTGTCTGTGAGTATAACAGAACTCATTTGGCAGGCCAAAACCTGAGAAGATTCCAAACAGGAAGCGCCCTCTCTGACCATTTCTTGGCCTGCTTGATCATCTCTATCCAAAACAGCTGTAACGTGACATTTTCTAACGCTCCCATAGGCTCTCAGAAGGAGCCAGAACGTTGAATTATGACTTTGCAGGCCATGGCTGAAAAACAGTAGCGCATTTGGTAAGTGGTCGATCTGAGAACAATGAGACTGGTGCACGCGTGCATGAGATGACTCCATGTTTTTATTTTCAGTCTTTGAACGAAAACAATGATTCCCGGTCGGAATATTATCGCTTTTTTTACGTGAAAAATCGCATAAAAATTGATTTAAAACAGCGTTTGACATGCTTCGAAGTACGGTAATGGAATATTTTGAAATGTTTTGTCACGAAACGCGCTGGGCGCATCACCCTTCTTTACCCTTCGGATAGTGTCTTGAACGCACTACAAAACGCCGCTATTTGGATATAACTATGGATTATTTGGAACCAAACCAACATTTGTTATTGAAGTAGAAGTCCTGGGAGTGCATTCTGACGAAGAACAGCAAAGGTAATCCAATTTTTCTTATAGTAAATCTGAGTTTGGTGAATACCAAACTTGGTGGGTGTCAAAATAGCTAGCCATGATGGCCGGGCTATCTACTCAGAATATTGCAAAATGTGCTTTCACCGAAAAGCTATTTTAAAATCGGACACCGCGATTGCATAAAGGAGTTCTGTATCTATAATTCTTAAAATAATTGTTATGTATTTTGTGAACGTTTATCGTGAGTAATTTAGTAAATTCACCGGAAGTGTTCGGTGGGAATGCTAGTTCTGAACGTCACATGCTAATGTAAAAAGCTGGTTTTTGATATAAATATGAACTTGATTGAACAAAACATGCATGTATTGTATAACAATGTCCTAGGAGTGTCATCTGATGAAGATCATCAAAGGTTAGTGCTGCATTTAGCTGTGGTTTTGGTTTTTGTGACATACATGCTTGCTTTGAAAATGGCTGTGTGATTATTTTTGGCATGGTACTCTCCTGACATAATCTAATGTTTTGCTTTCACTGTAAAGCCTTTTTGAAATTGGACAATGTGGTTAGATTAACGAGAGTCTTGTCTTTAAAATGGTGTAAAATAGTCATATGTTTGAGAAATTGAAGTTATAGCATTTTTGAGGTATTTGTATTTCGCGCTAGGAATTGGGCTAGGAATGTAACACCACTCAAATTCATAGACAGTGTTCTAGATGCAAGGACCGACAGTCCATGACATCCAAGAGTTTTTTTTACCATATTTTGAAGCTATTCATTGTTTACTTACGTTGTTGCTGTCTGTAAACATTGTGATAATAAAACGTTATATTTCAAGTTATTATAAAGACGGACAGTTGTGCTAAGCTCATGAGGTATTTATAAGTTCTATTTTTCAAGAATATATTGGTAAAAAAAGAGTATTTCCAGGGTTAAAGTTACGCTCTGGGATTTGGAAAGCTGTTTGATGGTCATTTCAATTCTTGATACTTAATATCAAGAATTGAAATGACCATCAAACAGCTTTCCAAATCCAGAGTGTAACTTAAACCCTTGACATACTATTAAAATATATCCTACACTTTAATGTTAGAAATTAACTATTAGAAATTATGGAGCGTTTTTACAAGGCCATATTGACTTTGGATACATGGCCCATGGCCCTTTTGCAATGTTGTGTAATAAAGTCAAAAGACCAAAACAACCTCATGTTCATCTCTCATGAGCTAAGCTAACCTAACCTTGGCGTAAATCATTTCTCAAAGCCACAATCGGTTTCTTAAAGTTTTAAGAGCAGGTTAAGGCAGAATATATTGTTTCAAAAGTTTTGAGCTCGAAATTAAATCAGTAAGACCCTTTGTTTCTGCTTGATATTCATGGGAACGCCTGGTCTGGCTATGTGTAAAGTGAAATCTATCAAATATGTTTAGCTTTTGTTTTACTCTGCCTGGAGTGCCAGATGGGCAGAGTTTCATTGTGCCATGCAAGCTCAATCAAGCCCAACTAAGTTTTAAGTTTTAATGTCACGAGCAGAAGTACAGTGAAATGCCTTTCTTGCAAGCTCCAAACCCAACAATGCAGTAATCAATATCAGTGTAGCACTAAAAATAACAAAAGGTGAAACTAAAACACACGTGAAGAACACGAGAAAGTAAAACAACTACAGTATATACATGGTTAGTTCCAATATCATATTTACAATATGCAGGGATACTTGAGTGATAGAGGCATTCCCTGTGGCTCAGTTGGTCGAGCATGGTGTTTGCAACGCCAGCATGGTGTGTGCAACGCCAGGGTTGTGGGTTTGAAAAAAAAAAATGTACAATGCATGAAATGAAATGTATGCACTCACTACTGTAAGTCGCTCTGGATAAGAGTGTCTGTTAAATGACTAAAATGTAATAGAGGTAGATATTTACAGTCCTTTCTGAAAGTATTCACTCCCCTTCACTCTTTCCACATTTTGCTGTTACAGCCTGAATTTATGTTACAGCCTGAAATGTCTTGAGTCAATAAGTATTCAATCCCTTTGTTATGGCAAGCCTAAATAAGTTTAGGAGTAAAAATGTGCTAAACAAGTCACATAATAAGTTGAATGGACTTACTATGTGCAATAATAGTGTTTAGCCCCCTATGGTCGATGTTTTCTCCGTTTTGCTCTACGACCCCCAGAAACGTCTTGGGACTCGTCTTAAGTCGGTACAGCCGATATGCCAACATATGTCTGTAGCGTCAGAACAGTTTGGGCTACACACTAATTTGACCCCTCTGTGGAAAGGTGAGACTCTCATGAACACGTACATGTCAATTGTTTTGCTCGTCTGGAGGTCCCTCAATACCAGTTGAAAAAAATGATTGGAAGTACAGTGTATATATAGAAACTGTTTAGTGCCAAAAATAAAGAGTTAAACGCATGTCCAAAAAAATATCACTTTTCCGGATCTTTCTTCTATCTCTCAGATATAGGATAGACATTTCTGAACAAACTTCCTGTAGATTTTTTGGGGGAGCGATATGTTGTTCTATGTAGTGAATATGTTATTCAATGCATTTGCATGGGCGAATAGCAGTAAGGCCAAATACACATTTTCATCAAATGATTTTTTCATGTATTTTTTGTACATCTAGTAACAAGTAAAATACAATTTCAAAATGATCCTTTAAACTTGAGACAATTTAAACATGGATTGTATATGTGTGCCATTCAGAGGGTGAATCGGGAAGACAAATGTACGTGCCTTTGAATGGGGTATGGTAGTAGGTGCTAGGCATGCTGGTTTGTGCCAAGAACTGCAGCGCTGCTGGGGTTCATGCTCAACAGTTTCCCGTGTGTCTCAATGGTCCACCACCCAAAAGGATATCCAGCCAACTTGACATAACTGTGGGAAGCATTGTCAACATGGGCCAGCATCCCTGTGGAACTTTTTCGACACGTTGCAGAGTCCATGCCCCGACAAATTGAGGTTGTTCTGAGGGCAAAAGAGGGGCAACTCAATACTAGGAAGGTGTTCTTAATGTTTTGTCCACTCAGTGCATGTCAATGTCATTATTTGGCAACAGTTATGACACACCTATCTGGTCTAATAAAAATGTGTTCCTCATTGAAAGATGGGAATCGGTAGAATTATAGGTAGCTGAGCATCTCAAATAGAACTCCCTATTGTCTTTTTGAAATCCCCACCACATATATCGTCTTCTAGAACAAACAACCTTGTCTCTCTGATTAGGAATCACTTCAGCTCTCATCATTGCATTTCTATTTGTAACGTGTAACGAGGGTTGTACAAAGGAGACCAAGGCGCGGCATGTAAAGCGCTCATATTTTACTTTAATGAAAACACTAAATCAAAATGACCGTCAACAGTTCCGTCAGGTTACAAGGAACAAAACAGAAAACAACTACCCACAAAACCCAAAGGAAAAACAGGCTGCCTAAGTATGGTTCCTAATCAGAGACAACGATAGACAGCTGCCTCTGGTTAGGAACCATACTCGGCCCAACACAAATAAATACAAAACATAGAATGCCCACCCCACACCCTGGCCTAACCACATAGAGAAACAAACCCTCTCTCTCAGGCCAGGGCGTGACAACATGCCTAATTTGTTTGCCAAAACATGGCCCAGGTGGTAGTGTTTCTGTTTTTGATAGATTTAAGCAATGATGATGCCAGATATAGCAAAACTTTACACAACACAGAGTTCCATCTCTAAGTTTTAACGTGTAAAAATAGACATATTGCAACAAAATCCCTTGGGGCAAATCACAGAAATCACAATATGTTAAAGGGGCAATCTTTAGTTGCTACATCCATTTTTGAACTTTTAAATTAATGATATACATGTTATGTGGTGTGGATGTGATATACATGAGGATGTGGTGTAGCTCAGTTGGTAGAGCATGGTGTTTGCAACGCATGGTCTTTGCAATGCCAGGGTTATGGGTTCGATTCCCACAGGGGGCCAGTACAAAAAAAAAAGAAATTTATGAAATGAAATGTATGCATTCACTACTGTAAGTTGCTCTGGGTAAGAGCATCTGCTAAATGACTTAAATGTAAATGGATTTCATGAAGTTAGTGGAGAGATGCTCAGCTCTATAGAATTAATAAATACTGATCATTTATGAGAGGTAGTGGAAATGTGGTCATAATTTGTGCTAAAGGGTTAATCCTACAGTGTCCCATCTTTCAATTCGAAACTGTTTTTAATTACATCAGTTAGGATGAGTTGACACAGGCAGCCCAATTCTGATGTTTTTTTTCCACTAATTGGAGGAAAACCAATCAAATCAGATCTTTTTCAGAGCTGATCTGATTGGTCAAAATATCAATTAGTGAAAAAATATCAGAAATGGGCTGCCTTTGTGAACACAGCCATGTCTGTTCTACATGGAATAGGTGGTATGGATTTCGAAAAGATGATACAGAGTTCTGTTTGAGATGCTCAGCTATATAGAATTAATAAATACTGATAACTTAGAGGTAGTGGAAATGTGGTCATAATACATCCTCAAAATTCCATATTTCGGAAAGAAACTCATTTTAATTCAATCAGGTAGGTGTGTTGCCAAATAATGACATGAACGTAAATTGCTAAGAAAGTGAGAGTAGGGTAACTTCTCAGGCTGGTCTCAAACCCAGGCCACCAGCACCACTGACGAACACCCTTACGACTGTCCCAATAAGGTATATCTCCAGGGTAAGGACAGTATAGTTAGGCCTTGTCAAGAAGAAACCCTAACCCCTCCTACCCAGGAACTTAGATATGAAACAACTTGATAGAGGTAAGTAATAGGTTGAATACATGTTGAAGTAAATCTCATGCCCTGTTAAACCTCTTAGGGATAGGGGGCAGTATTTTCACGACCGGATGAAAAACGTACCCAAATTAAACTGGTTACTACTCTGGGCCAGAACCTATAAAATGCGTATTATATTAGTAGATTTGGATAGAACACACTCTGAAGTTTCTAAAACTGTTTGAATGGTGTCTGTGAGTAAAACAGAACTCATATGGCAGGCAAAAACCTGAGAAAAATTCAACCAGGAAGTGGGAAATCTGAGAATTGTAGTTCTTCTTTTGAATGCCTATCGAAACTACAGTGTCTGTGGGGTCACGTTGCACTTCCTAAGGCTTCCATTGGCTGTCAAAAGCCTTCAGAACGTTTTTTCATCGTTGTCCTCTAACCGGGCAGAGAATAGTAGCTCAGTCAATGAGTGGACTTCCTATGGACAAAGAGATTGGTAATGCGCGATCCCGTGAGGTCACCTTTCCTTATTTTTCCTCTGGAATGAATACGCTATTGTCCGGTTGGAATATTAGCGCATTTTTACGTTAAAAATACCATAAAGATTGATCGTAAACAATGTTTGACATGCTTCTAAGAACGGTAATAGAACATTTTTACTTTTTGTGTCTCGAATTGCACTTGCGCGTTATGCCTTTGGATAGTGACCTGAACGCACAAACAAAACGGAGGTATTTGGACATAAATATGGATTATTTCGAACAAAAACAACATTTCTTGTGGAAGTAGCAGTCCTGGGAGTGCATTCTGATGAAGATCAGCAAAGGTAAGAGAATATTTATAATACTAATTCTGAGTTTAGGTGACCCCAGAACTTGGCGGGTGTCTGTATAGCTTGCTTTGATGGCGAGGTATGACCTCGCCTCGGTATGAACTGAATATTGAAAAATGTGCTTTCGCCGAAAAGTTATTTTAAAATCTGAAACAGCGGTTGCATAAAGGAGTACTGTATCTATAAATCTTAAAATAATTGTTATGTATTTTGTCAACGTTTATGATGAGTATTTCTGTAATACGTGTGCTCATTGTGCTCATTCACCGGAGCTTTTGGAGGCTAAACATTTTCTGAACATCACGCGCCAATGTAAAATGCTGTTTTTGGATATAAATATGAACTTTATCGAACAAAACATACATGTATTGTGTAACATGATGTCCTAGGAGTGTCATCTAATGAAGATCGTCAAAGGATAGTGCTTCATTTAGCTGTGTTTTGGGTTTTTGTGACATATCTCCTTGCTTGGAAAATGGCTGTGTGGTTATTTTTGTCTATGTACTCTCCTAACATAATGTAATGTTTTCCTTTCGCTGTAAAGCCTTTTTGAAATTGCACAATGTGGTTACATTAAGGAGAAGTGTATCTTTAAAATGGTGTAAAATAGTCGTATGTTTGAGAAATGTAAATTTTGATATTTTTGCTGTTTTAAATTTCGCGCCATGCTATTTTCTCAAACAATCCTGTTAACGGGATCCTGTCTCGAAGGGGTCACTAAGAGGTTAAAAGTACACTAAAGAAAATATTTTATTGATCATAGTGTCATGACTCCTGTGAGGATCCGAAGGATCAGGTTACAGTGGGTCCGCTCTACAATGCCCTCTCACCCCCAAAAACAGGGAGAGTGGTGGTTGGGCTTTTTATGACGGTGGTAAATACCTTACAGAAACGTTCTCTTCCTTGTCATCCGATATTGAGGGAGAGAACCTCTGTGGAACAAAGGGAGTCCTCCTGCCAAAACTCCAACATCAACAGATTGGGGAATGAAACATTATTTCCCTTTGTCCAAACAGTTGGAATGGTCCGTGGGAACTTAAAGAACAATTATATAAGATCAGTTGTGTTTTGGGATCCCATGAAGGACAGTATAACAACAAAACTGTATCTCTGAATGTGTATATTTCCCAGTGATCAGATTCACATCCAAATGTTGGGGAACTGATATGATTAAATATGAAACTATTTGTGAGAAGATGTAATGTGACGTTAGCCTTCTAAATGAGAGAATAGTTTTTCATGTGAAGTCTTAACCTGTTGGGGCTAGGGGGCAGTATTGACACGGCTGGATGAAAAACATACCCGATTTAATCTGGTTACTACTCCTGCCCAGTAACTAGAATATGCATATAATTATTAGCTTTGGATAGAAAACACCCTAAAGCTTCTAAAACTGTTTGAATGGTGTCTGTGAGTATAACAGAACTCATATGGCAGGCCAAAACCTGAGAAGATTCCATGCAGGAAGTGGCCTGTCTGACAATTTCTTGCCATTCTTGTTTATCTCTATCCATTACTGAGGATCTCTGCTGTTACGTGACACTTCCTATGGCTCCCATGGGCTCTCAGAAGGCGGCAAAAAGCTGAATCGTGGCTTTGTAGGCTCTGGTTGAAAAAAAGTAGCGCGTTTGGGTAGTGGCTGGTTACAGTACTGTGAGACTCAGGCGCGTGCCCGCGTCGACCGAATGCTTTGTTTTCTTTCCTCTGTTTACCTAAACGCAGATTCCCGGTCGGAATATTATCGCTTTTTTTTACGAGAAAAATGGCATAAAAATGGATTTTAAACAGCGGTTGACATGCTTCGAAGTACGGTAATGGAATATTTAGAATTTTTTTGTCACGAATTGCGCCATGCTCGTGACCCTTATTTACACTTCGGATAGTGTCTTGAACGCACGAACAAAACGCCGCTATTTGGATATAACGATGGATTATTTTGGACCAAACCAACATTTGTTATTGAAGTAGCAGTCCTGGGAGTGCATTCTGACGAAGAACATCAAAGGTAATCAAACTTTTGTAATAGTAAATCGGAGTTTGGTCAGGGCTAAACTTGGTGGGTGTCTAAATAGCTAGCCGTGATGGCTGGGCTATGTACTCAGAATATTGCAAAATGTGCTTTCACCGAAAAGCTATTTTAAAATCGGACACCTCGATTGCACAAAAGAGTTCTGTATCTATAATTCTTAAAATAATTGTTATGTTTTTTGTGAACGTTTATCGTGAGTAATTTAGTAAATTCACCGGAGGTTTGCGGGGGGTATGCTAGTTCTGAACGTCACATGCTAATGTAAAAAGCTGGTTTTTGATATAAATATGAACTTGATTGAACAAAACATGCATGTATTGTATTACATAATGTCCTAGGTGTGTCATCTGATGAAGATCATCAAAGGTTAGTGCTGCATTTAGCTGTCTTCTGGGTTTTTATGACATTATATGCTAGCTTGAAAAATGGGTGTCTGATTATTTCTGGCTGGGTACTCTGCTGACATAATCTAATGTTTTGCTTTCGTTGTAAAACCTTTTTGAAATCGGACAGTGTGGTTAGATTAACGAGAGTCTTGTCTTTAAAATGGTGTAAAATAGTCATATGTTTGAGAAATTGAAGTAATAGCATTTCTAAGGTATTTAAAATCGCGCCACGGGATTACACTGGCTGTTGCGTAGGTGGGACGATTTCGTCCCGCCTAGCCCAGAGAGGTTAACCAAGTCAGTGTCCACACCCCCGTGAGCACAGAAATTACGTCTGCGTCATGGAATGCCCCTTTTCCCAGAGTGCATAAAACCCACTCGTGACAAAATTTACATTAGACCAGAGAGCATGGAGCTGTAGCTCAAGATGAAATTATTGGCAATTTAACCTCTTACATCTAGACGTTCCGCTAGCGGAACACCTGCTCCAATATCCAATGATAGGCGTGGCGCGAATGACAAATTCCTCAAAAATACAAAAACTTCAATTTTTCAAACATATGACTATTTCACAGCATTTTAAAGATAAGACTTTCCTTTATCTAACCAAAAAGGCTTTACAACGAAAGCAAAACATTAGATTATGTCAGCAGAGTACCAAGCCAGAAATAATCAGACACCCATTTTTCAAGCTAGCATATAATGTCACAAAAACCCAGAAGACAGCTAAATGCAGCACTAACCTTTTATGATCTTCATCAGATGACAACCCTAGGACATTATGTTATACAATACATGCATGTTTTGTTCAATCAAGTTCATATTTATATCAAAAACCAGCTTTTTACATTAGCATGTGACTAGCATGTGACTAGCATTCCCACCGAACACTGCCGGTGAATTTACTAAATTACTCACGATAAACGTTCACAAAAAGCATAACAATTATTTTAAGATTTATACATACAGAACTCCTCTATGCACTCGATATGTCCGATTTTAAAATAGCTTTTTGGTGAAAGCACATTTTGCAATATTCTAAGTACATAGCCCAGGCATCACGGGCTAGCTATTTAGACACCCAGCAAGTTTAGCACTCACCAATATCAGATATACTATTATAAAAGATTGATTACCTTTTGTTGTCTTCGTCAGAATGCACTCCCAGGACTGCTACTTCAATAACAAATGTTGGTTTGGTCCAAAATAATCCATCGTTATATCCGAATAGCGGCGTTTTGTTCGTGCGTCCCAGACACTATCTGAAATGGTAAATCAGGGTCGTGCGCATGGCGCAATTCGTGACAAAAAAAATCTAAATATTCCATTACCGTACTTCGAAGCATGTCAACCGCTGTTTAAAATCCATTTTTATGCCATTTTTCTCGTAAAAAAGCGATAATATTCCGACCGGGAATCTCCTTTTAGCTAAACAGAGGAAAGTAAACAAAGCTTTCGGTCGACGCGGGCACGAGCCTGAGTCTCACAGTACTGTAACCAGCCACTACCCAAACGCGCTACTTTGTTTCAGCCAGAGCCTGCAAAGCCACAATTCAGCTTTTTACCGCCTTCTGAGATCCTATGGCAGCCGTAGGAAGTGTCACGGGACAGCTAAGATCCTCACTCTTCAATAAACAGAGACAAGAAGAACGACACCTTGTCAGACAGGCCACTTCCTGCATGAAACCTTGTCAGGTTTTTGCCTGCCAAATGAGTTCTGTTATACTCACAGACACCATTCAAACAGTTTTAGAAACTTTAGGGTGTTTTCTATCCATATGTAATAAGTATATGCATATTCTAGTTACTGGGTAGGAGTGGTAACCAGATTAAATCGGGTACGTTTTTTATCCAGCCGTGAAAATACTGCCCCCTAGCCATAACAGGTTAACCTGTTATGGCTACCCCCCCCCCTTGTCTTAATTTCCGCCTGAAGACATACCCAACTACAGGCCCAGAAGCAAGGTTATGCATATTCTTGGTATCATTTGAAAGGAAACACTCTGAAGTTTTTGGAAATGTAAAATTAATGTAGGAGAATATAACACAATAGATTTGGTAGAAGAAAAGACAAGGAAATAAGCATACATTTTCTGTTCTTTTGTAGTTGTGGGTTCATTGAAATGAACAAACACTCAGACAAACATTGAGATATGATGCTGGAGATAATTTGAAATTATAACAGAAGTGGGCAACACATTTTTTCCAAAGTTTTAGACGGATACCTTCAGGAATGAGCGAGGAACATGACTTTGAGCATGAGGTCACCCAGGTGTCCCTCACAAGTTTCCCGAATGTACCCAAGTGGCCGAATTGGCACAGTGATACACTGATGCAAATTACTATATACAAATTACCAAAAAATCAATTCTAACACACCAGAAACATTTTTTTGTGATTTTATTGAAAAATATATATATATATATATATATTTTTTTTTACATTTTAGAAACATTACAAATAACATGGGAACTATTTACAGTTTGAGTATAAAGCCTTATGTTGTGCAGACCTCAATCCTCTACACAAAACCCTGCTGCTGATGCCAAAGCCCATAGCAGTCTCTTTCTGGTGTGAAACACAGGGTCACCGAGCAAGTTACACAGGTCACAGGGGACTTCTTGTGGCAGAGAGCACAACGAAGCCTCCCTACTGAGCCCTTCTTGCCCTGAGGCACATCCCTGCCTGCAATTATAAACTTCAGCACTTGAAGGCCACCAGTTGCAGGAGCAGGAGGTACAGAGGTAGAGGGGACAGAAGCTGCTACAGTGGACTTGCTGAAGCTAGCAAGCTCGCTGATGAGCAGCTCTCTAAAAGCCAGCTGTGAGATGAGGGACTGCCCACAGCTCTTTGCCATTTCCCTGTGGAGTATGAATGAGTTCACTACAGCTATATCAATGAAATGGTAGAACAATGTCTTATACCATTTCTTCGTCTTATGGAGGACATTGTAGTAGCCTATCAGTGCGTCTGATAGGTCTACACCCCCCATGCTCTTGTTATAGTCTTTTATTGCTGCAGGAATGGGCACATTCTTGGTGGTCCATGCCCCAGTAGCGCCCTTCACGCGACGGACGACGTGATCACCACTGAAGGCCTTGTGGATACTGGAGCACATGACCACCTCTCTGGTGTCCATCCACTTCACAAAGAGTAGTCCATCCTGGCGAAAATCCATCTCATGCCACCCCGATCAGCCCGCTTAGGCATGTCATTTACCTTTGTCTTGGGGAATCCCACTCGATTGGACCGGATGGTGCCACAGGCCCACACCTCCAGCTTCCTGAGGTCAGCAAATAGGGTAGGGCTTGTATAAAAATTGTCCACAAACAATTTGTAGCCCTTCCCCAGGAGCTGAAAATCTAGCAACTCCATGACAGAGTCGTAGCTAAGCCCCTTACCGGTCGCACAACTGCTCTTCCCCTCGTAGACAAAAAAATTGCACGTGTATGCACACGCAGAATCGGCTAAAACAAACAGCTTGTAACCCCACTTGGTCGGCTTGTTCCGCATGTACTGTTTTAGTCCAATTCTGGCCTTTGAGGCTACCATCCTCTCATCTATGGACAGGTTCTGGGCGGGCTGGAAATAGGTCTTGCAGGCCTCAACCATACTGTGGTAGAGAGGTTTGATCTTGCAGAGCCTATCAAACCCTGCTGTGCCTCGCTTCTTCTCGTTCTCCTCATCAACTTGAGGGTCACTGATGTGAAGAGCCTGTGAGATGGTCAGGAACCTTTTACATGAAATGACAGTGGTGGGGAAAGGCAGGTTATAAAGGGGTGCAGTTTTCCAGTAGTCTTTGAGGGTCTTCAGCTTTACAATACCCATGTAAATTACTATGGAAAAATAGCTGAACATGTGTGCCACGGAAATGTGCTTCCATGCCTCTTTCTTTCCGTCCTGCTTCTTTGCACCATACTTGTTCGTATTAAAGATCAGGGAATCAACAACAGAGGTGGTAAAAAAAAGCTGGAAAAGTTGCATGGGGCTGTACTTGGAGGTCATGTCTAGCTGAGGTCCTGGTGGCCTTTTTTGTCTGAACAATGGAGGAGGTGGGGCCACATCCCCCTCTTCCACAGAGTGCCAGCACCCCTCCTCCTCTCTGCCAGCAGGTTCCACACCTTCCCTCCTCCGCCTCTTTGTCCCGGACTTCACACCTCTAGATGGCCGGGCGGGTGTGGTGCCAGAGAGAGCAGGGGTCCTCCTGGAAGGACCAGCTTCAGTGGGGGATGGGCATCTTGGCAATGGGGGCTCCCAGTCAGAGTCGCTATCACTGTGAAATTATAACACACACAGAACCATTCAATAAGGTCAACTGCATTTCCAAAATATTGTTTTGATAATATACAATGTAAATAAAATTGCTAACATATACAGACACACAGACACAGATTCTATATAGGAGCAGGGAACCATTCAATAAGGTCAATTGCATTTCCAAAATATTGTTTTGATAATATACAATGTAAATAAAATTGCTAACATATACAGACACACAGACACAGATTCTATATAGGAGCAGGGAACCATTCACTAAGGCCAATTGCATTTCCAAATAAAATTATAAAACTCAAATGAATAATATCTTATATTATTAATTTCAAATAACGGTACTCACATGTCTAATATTGCGTCTTCTCCATGAATGAACATGTCCTCAGTTTTAGAATCCACGAGTGCAAACTATCCGAATCAAATGTATATAATTCACTATCACTTTCACGATCTATTTCCTCAATAATCTCTCTAACATCTCTATAATTCAATTTCGCCTTCGATTTCCCTGATTTTGCTGCCATAACTCAGGTAAAAACAATACTAACAAGCGAAAATCCTGCGCGTAAATAACGTGGCTACTCCAGTTGAAATACAATGGCGAATGGTTGTCTTGTCTTTACGCGTGAGTTTTAGACGTAGGATCATCTCCCTGGTTAGAATCGGCCCACATCGCCGTTTACCTCAGCTCATTGGCTATCTACCAAGCTAGATTTCAAGACGATCAGTGGTCATTGGGCCGAAATACAGTCAATCAATGAAGCGATGGCCATATCATTGGTGCGCAATGAGGTCGGAGGTTGGTGTGTTCAAATGAGTACCTATCGGTCAATAGGTCCCGGGAAAGAACAAGCAAGTTTGGCTTTGCTACTAACAAACACAGTATTGCAATGAAGCCAACCATGACTAGATAAACACAACTTTAGACTGAGAAGTTACGTCCAAAAGTTGAAGGACACCAAATTCACGACAGAAGCCGTTTACAAAATGTTTCGTGTTAGGCTATAAAAATAGATTTTATCGAACAAAACAACCATTTATTGTTTTGTCATGACCTTCTGTATTGCCAAAGAAGAAGATTTTCAAAGGTAATTCATGAATTTCATTGGTATTTGTGACTTTTGTGACTAATATACATCGTTAGTAGCTGTACTTAATGTTTTGTCTACTGAGCGATAATGCATGGTTTGCTTTCGCAGAAAAGTATTTTTTAAATATGACACTGGGGATAAATTACCAAGAGGTATAGCTTTAATTTGGTGTATTGCACTTGTGATTTTATGAAGCTGAAGCGGGGGTTCGTCCAGGGAGCCATACAAGCTAGAACCGCCACTGATCATAGTTATCAGCTGTGTGTACGATAGCAAAGTCCTTTGTTTTTTCTTTTTCTCCCGCTCTTTCTTACATGCCCCTCCCTTTTCATTTTGTGTAACAAGCCGTCATGTCAGTTTAGGGCTAGTTTAGGGCTATATTTTAGGGCTATTCTGTTTGTGTTTATGTAATTCTGTGTGATTATTTAGTCAGTTAGTAAATAAATAATTAAGCCAATTTGTATATCGCTGATTCATCATTTATGCTAGGGTTCATGCATATATCCAAGGATTTTGCGACATTCAGAATGATACTGATATAAGGTAAATAACAATTAATTAATGACTGATTGATGACTGAAATGTAAGAGATATTTATATCTTTAAGAGTTCATCTGGAAAATGGTAACTCGTTAAATAAAATGTTTCCATGGTGCCCCAAGATTGCTGATGAGTTAATTGTTACATGAGGAATTTAATCAGCGTAATAATTAAACACAGTTAATCGATTTGATAAAACAATCGTCATCACATTAATGATAGATAAGACATGACTATAGTGATTCAGGGGTATCATTGTAACAAGTTAGTATGCCACACCAACATTAGAAAACTATACAGAAAGCCCTTAAATTGCTGAAATAAGTAAATGAAATAAATGATGAGAAAATAGTCAGATTAACTGACACCTGATACGGACATGGTGGTGTACCCAGAAGCAATATCACAGTACCGTGAAGGTTGTAAGTTCAAATGCCAGGTGAGGACATGAAACATAATTACTGCATAAATGAACATGCACAATGGAATCATGTGTGTAAAATATGTTAAAAGCACTGTGTGTGTGAGTAGCCCTTGCCCACAGACAAAGTGCTATGAATGGATCAGTGGTTCACCAACCAGGGCCTTCATTGGCTTTGTTACATGTAGTGATTTTTTGCGGGGGACATATACATGTTCTTGCAACGTTCCCATGGAACGTGTCTAGAACATTAATATCTTATGTAGTTTACAAAAGTTCAATTAGGAAGTCCGTTCTGAATGGCTGTCACTTTATTTACATCTAGTAAGCATAACATATTTATATTGCTTCCTATCTCACGGGCATAGCAGGTATTCATATAGTAGTGTTTATGATGTTACCTCGTCAGCATAGCATCATGTCTCTCCCCTCCTTTACTTTTAGCAAGTGTGAGGAATGTTATTCAGCTATTAACAGCCTATTAGCACGGTACACTAAGGCAATGTCACCACGCTTGCTGATTAAACTGTGGTTTCACCCGTGCAATAAACCCTTGTGTCTCTCACTTGCCTTTTTACAGAAACAGCCTTCCAATGGCGGTATTTTCCGTATTGGTAAGTTATCCTGTTATGGCTAGGGGGCAGTATTTTCACGGCTGGATAAAAAACATACCCGATTTAATCTGGTTACCACTCCTACCCAGTAACTAGAATATGCATATACTTATTACATATGGATAGAAAACACCCTAAAGTTTCTAAAACTGTTTGAATGGTGTCTGTGAGTATAACAGAACTCAAATGGCAGGTCAAAACCTGAGAGATTCCTTTACAGGAAGTGGCCTGTCTGACCATTTCTTGAACTTCTTTTCCATCTCTATCTTTTACTAAGGATCTCTGCTCTAACGTGACACTTCCTACGTCGTCCATAGGCGCTCAGAGCCCGGGAAAAAACAGAATGTCGTCATCCCAGCCCCAGGCTGAAACACATTATCGCCTTTCTCAAGTGGCCGATCAAGGGACTCTGGGCTTAGGCGCGTGACCCGACCGCCCCCGCCTTTGTGATTTTTTCCTCTGTTTGCTGAAAAGGAGATTCCCTGTCGGAATATTATCGCTTTTCTACGAGAAAAATGGCGTAAAAATTGATTTTAAACAGCGGTTGACATGCTTCGAAGTACGGTAATGGAATATTTAGAATTTTTTTGTCACGAATTGCGCCATGCGCACGACCCTTCTTTACCATTTCGGATAGTGTCTGGAACGCACGAACAAAACGCCGCTATTCGGATATAACGATGGATTATTTTGGACCAAACCAACATTTGTTATTGAAGTAGCAGTCCTGGGAGTGCATTCTGACGAAGACAACAAAAGGTAATGAAACTTTTATAATAGTAAAGCTGATATTGGTGAGTGCTAAACTTGCCGGGTGTCTAAATAGCTAGCCCGTGATGCCTGGGCTATGTACTTAGAATATTGCAAAATGTGCTTTCACCAAAAAGCTATTTTAAAATCGGACATATCAAGTGCATAGAGGAGGTCTGTATCTATAATTCTTAAAATAATTGTTATGCTTTTTGTGAACGTTTATCGTGAGTAATTTAGTAAAATGTTAGCGAATTCCCCGGAAGTTTGCGGGGGGTATGCTAGTTCTGAACGTCACATGCTAATGTAAAAAGCTGGTTTTTGATATAAATATGAACTTGATTGAACAAAACATGCATGTATTGTATAACATAATGTCCTAGGGTTGTCATCTGATGAAGATCATAAAAGGTTAGTGCTGCATTTAGCTGTCTTCTGGGTATTTATGACATTATATGCTAGCTTGAAAAATGGGTGTCTGATTATTTCTGGCTTGGTACTCTGCTGACATAATCTAATGTTTTGCTTTCGTTGTAAAGCCTTTTTGAAATCGGACAGTGTGGTTAGATAAAGGAGAGTCTTATCTTTAAAATGCTGTGAAATAGTCATATGTTTGAAAAATTGAAGTTTTTGTATTTTAGAGGAGTTTGTATTTCGCGCCACGCCCATCATTGGATATTGGAGCAGGTGTTCCGCTAGCGGAACGTCTAGATGTAAGAGGTTATGTCAGATGGCAATATCTGCCTTCAGGTAGAGGATACATCCTTTGTTCAAGCAATCGATTTACACACGCAATCCCTCCATGACTAGGATTTCCCCAAGAAGAAATGGAAGAATCCCCATGAAGCAAGTGGGCCCCTTTTCCGACGCTCAACTTCTGGGAATTCTTGCTGAAAAGGGTATCAAAGTGGTTGCAGGCATGTCCAGCCACTGGCTACAAATATCCTTGACTCATCTCGGCAACTCCCAGATGACGACATCCCTTTCTCAGGAAGAAAAGGTTGTTTCGCCCAGAGGGAAGAAAAGGCTGCAGAAAGGCTTCAGAAATTGAGGGGATGATACCAAAATCTGAAGGCATGAGCAACTCCAACCAGGTTGGTCCTTCTTGCTTCGCTCCCTACACCGCCACTGCAGCCACCTCCACCTAGGACCCTCTAGCTGCGGCCGCAACCAATGACAGGTGCTGGCGGTTATCCAGACTAGAGGTCGACCGATTAATCGGAATGGCCGATTAATTAGGGCCGATTTCAAGTTTTCATAACAAGCGATAATCGGTATTTTTGGCCACCAATTTGCCGATTTGTATTTATTTTTTAATAACAAAAAATGTCCTTTTTTTTCTTTATTTATTATTCTTTTTTTATATATAAATATTTTTTTAACTAGGCAAGTCAGTTAAGAACACATTCTTATTTTCAATGATGGCCTAGGAACGGTGGGTTAACTGCCTTGTTCAGGGGCAGAACGACAGATTTTTACCTTGTCAGCTTGGGGATGCAACCTTACGGTTAACTAGTCCAACACTCTAACCACCTGCTTTACATTGCACTCCACGAGGAGCCTGCCTGTTACGCAAATGCAGTAAGAAGCTAAGGTAAGTTGCTAGCTAGCATTAAACTTATCTTATAAAAACAATCAATCAATCAATCATAATCACTAGTTAACTACACATGGTTGATGATATCACTAGTTTATCTAGCCTGTCCTGCGTTGCATATAATCAATGCGGTGCCCATTCGCGAAAAAGGTCTGTCGTTGCTCCAACTTGTACCTAACCATAAACATCAATGTCTTTCTTAAAATCAATATGCAAGTATATATTTTTAAACCTGCATCTTTAGTTAATATTGCCTGCTAACATGAATTTCTTTTAACTAGGGAAAATGTGTCACCTCTGCAACATAGTCAGGGTATATGCAGCAGTTTGGGCCGCCTGGCTCGTTGCGAACTGTGAAGACTATTTCTTCCTAACAAAGACAGCCGACTTCACCAAACGGGGATGATTTAACAAAAGCGCATTTGTGAAAAAAGCACAATCGTTGCACGACTGTACCTAACCATAAACATCAATGCCTTTCTTAAAATCAATACACAGAAGTATATATTTTTAAACCTGCATATTTAGCTAAAAGAAATCCAGGTTAGCAGGCAATATTAACCAGGTGAAATTGTCACTTCTCTTCCGTTCATTGCACGCAGAGTCAGGGTATATGCAACAGTTTGGGCCGCCTGGCTCGTTGCGAACTAATTTGCCAGAATTTTACGTAATTATGACATAACATTGAAGGTTGTGCACTGTAACATGAACATTTAGACTTATGGATGCCACCCATTAGGGAAAATATGGAACGGTTCCGTATTTCACTGAAAGAATAAACATGATAGTTTCCGGATTCTACCATATTAATGACCTAAGGCTCGTGTTTCTGTGTGTTATTATGTTATAATTAAGTCTATGATTTCATAGAGCAGTCTGACTGAGCGATGGTAGGCAGCAGCAGGCTCGTAAGCATTAATTCAAAATAGCACTGTTGTGCATTTTGCCAGAAGCCCTTCGCAATGCATTGCACTGTTTATGACTTCAAGCCTGTCAACTCCCAAGATTAGGCTGGTGTAACCGATATGAAATGGCTAGCTAGTTAGCCGGGTGCGCGCTAATAGCGTTTCAAATGTCACTCGCTCTGAGACTTGGAGTAGTTGTTTCCCTTGCTCTACATGGGTAACGCTGCTTCGAGGGTGGCTGTTGTCGATGTGTTCCTGGTTCGAGCCCAGGTAGGAGCGAGGAGAGGGACGGAAGCTATACTGTTACACTGGCAATACTAAAGTGCCTATAAGAACATCCAATAGTTAAAGGTATATGAAATACAAATCGTATAGAGAGAAATAGTCCTATAATTCCTGTAATAACTACAACCTAAAACTTCTTACCTGGGAATATTGAAGACTCATGTTAAAAGGAACCACCAGTTTTCATATGTTCTCATGTTCTGAGCAAGGAACTTAAACGTTAGCTTTCTTACATGGCACATAATGCACTTTTACTTTCTTCTCCAACACTTTGTTTTTGCATTATTTAAACCAAATTGAACATGTTTCATTATTTATTTGAGGCTAAATTGATTTTATTGATGTATTATCTTAAGTTAAAATAAGTGTTCATTCAGTATTGTTGTAATTGTCATTATTACAAATAAATGGGGGGGGGGGGGAATCGGCCGATTAATCGGTATCGGGGTTTTGGTCCTCCAATAATCGGTATCGGTACCGGCGTTGAAAAATCATAATCGGTCGACCTCTAATCCAGACCATCCTTGGCACCATGGGTTCTATCAAGGCATGACTCCAAGTGATCGAAGGAGGCACCTCTGCTTCTGGTATCGTTTACAGCCTCGCTGCACTGACCTCAGTGGTAGTGGGGGATCGTGCAGCCAGTCCCAAGATGTCCATCACTGGAGTACCGAGGGAGGTAAGATAAGGGAGGAAAGGCAATAAATAGGCCATGGTGGCGAAGTAATTACAATATAGCAATTAAACACTGGAATGGTAGATGTGCAGAAGATGAATGTGCAAGTTGATACTGGGGTACAAAGGAGCAAGATAAATAAATAAATACAGTATGGGGATGAGGTAGGTGGATGGTGTCACGTCCTGGCCAGTATATAAGGTTAATTGTTTTGTAGTTTGGTCAGGGCGTGGCAGGGGGTATTTGTTTTATGTGGTTCGGGGTGGTGTGTTTTGTGTAAAGGGTGTTTGATTTAGTAATTCCGGGTTTTGGTTTATGTTTAGTATTCTATGGTTAGTCTAGGTTGTGTGTTTCTATGTTTGGTTGATTGGGGTTGGGACTCTCAGTTGAAGGCAGGTGTTGTCTATCTGCCTTTGATTGAGAGTTCCATATATTAGGGTGTGTTTGTATGTGTGATTTGTGGGTGATTGTTCTGTGTTTCGCCTTGTGCCTTACCAGACTGTTTTTGTTGATCGTTCGTGTTTTTGTTATTTTGTATGTTCGTTTTGAAAGATAATTAAAAAGCAAGATGAGCATTCACGTACCTGCTGCGTTTTGGTCCTCATTCACCGACAACAGCCGTGACAGAATCACCCACCACCAAAGGACCAAGCAGCAGAGGAAGGAGCAGACGGAGTTCGAGTTGGACTGGCGGGAGAAGTGGACTTGGGAGGAAGTTCTGGACGGGGCCGGACCCTGGCATCAGGCTGGGGATTATCGACGCCCGCAGTGGGAAATTGAGGCAGCCAAGGCAGAGAGGCGGTGGTACGAGGCCAAGTACGCGCAGAAGGAGAAGCACGAGAGGCACCCCCAAGAAAATTTTGGGGGGGGGCACACGGGTAGTTTGGCTAGGCGTAAGAAGAGCCGGAAGCCAGCTACTCGTGGTTATATGGAGGAGCGTATGGGGTTGAGAGCGCTATGTTTCGCTGAGGAGCGCACTATCTCACCCATACGCACGCACAGTCCGGTGCGCGTTATTCCAGCCCCTCGCAGGTGCCGTGCTAGAGCGGGCATCCAGCCTGGTAGGAGGATGCCTGCGCAGCGCATCTGGTCGCCGGTACGCCTCCGAGGACCAGGCTACCCAACTCCCGCTCTACGCACGGCTACCATCAGGCCCCTGCACAGCCCAGTCTGCCCTGTACGAGCACCCCGCTCGTACAGGGCTACTAGTTCCATCCAGCCAAGGCGGGTTGTGCAGGAGGTAAGATCTAGACCGGCTGTGCGCCTCCATAGCCCTGGGTTTCCAGCTCCTGTCTCTCGTGCGGACCCGGAAGTGCGTCAACCCAGTCCGACTCGTCCTGTTCCCGCTCCCCGCACTAGCCTGGAGGTGCGTGTACATAATCTGGTAATCCCAGTACCAGCACCACGCACCAGGCTACAAGTGCGTCAACCCAGCCTCGCCAGTCAACAGTCTTCATCAGAGCTGCCCACCAGTCAACAGTCTTCATCAGAGCTGCCCGCCAGTCAACAGTCTTCATCAGAGCTGCCCGCCAGTCAACAGTCATCATCAGAGCTGCCCGCCAGTCAACAGTCATCGTCAGAGCTGCCCGCCAGTCAACAGTCATCGTCAGAGCTGCCCGCCAGTCAACAGTCATCGTCAGAGCTGCCCGCCAGTCAACAGTCATCGTCAGAGCTGCCCGCCAGTCAACAGTCATCGTCAGAGCTGCCCGCCAGTCAACAGTCATCGTCAGAGCTGCCCGCCAGTCAACAGTCATCGTCAGAGCTGCCCGCCAGTCAACAGTCATCGTCAGAGCTGCCCGCCAGTCAACAGTCATCGTCAGAGCTGCCCGCCAGTCAACAGTCATCGTCAGAGCTGCCCGCCAGTCAACAGTCGTCAGAGCTGCCCGCCAGTCAACAGTCGTCAGAGCTGCCCGCCAGTCAACAGTCGCCAGAGAGGTCAGACTGCGCTGAACTGCCGGAGTGGCCAGACTGCGCTGAACTGCCGGAGTGGCCAGACTGCGCTGAACTGCCGGAGTGGCCAGACTGCGCTGAACTGCCGGAGTGGCCAGACTGCGCTGAACTGCCGGAGTGGCCAGACTGCGCTGAACTGCCGGAGTGGCCAGACTGCGCTGAACTGCCGGAGTGGCCAGACTGCGCTGAACTGCCGGAGTGGCCAGACTGCGCTGAACTGCCGGAGTGGCCAGACTGCCCTGAACTGCCGGAGTGGCCAGACTGCCCTGAACTGCCGGAGTGGCCAGACTGCCCTGAACTGCCGGAGTGGCCAGACTGCCCTGAACTGCCGGAGTGGCCAGACTGCCCTGAACTGCCGGAGTGGCCAGACTGCCCTGAACTGCCGGAGTGGCCAGACTGCCCTGAACTGCCGGAGTGGCCAGACTGCCCTGAACTGCCGGAGTGGCCAGACTGCCCTGAACTGCCGGAGTGGCCAGACTGCCCTGAACTGCCGGAGTGGCCAGACTGCCCTGAACTGCCGGAGTGGCCAGACTGCCCTGAACTGCCGGAGTGGCCAGACTGCCCTGAACTGCCGGAGTGGCCAGACTGCCCTGAACTGCCGGAGTGGCCAGACTGCCCAGACTGTCCCGAATTGCCAGACTGCCCAGACTGTCCCGAATTGCCAGACTGCCCAGACTGTCCCGAATTGCCAGACTGCCCAGACTGTCCCGAATTGCCAGACTGCCCAGACTGTCCCGAATTGCCAGACTGCCCAGACTGTCCCGAATTGCCAGACTGCCCAGACTGTCCCGAATTGCCAGACTGCCCAGACTGTCCCGAATTGCCAGACTGCCCAGACTGTCCCGAATTGCCAGACTGCCCAGACTGTCCCGAATTGCCAGACTGCCCAGACTGTCCCGAATTGCCAGACTGCCCAGACTCTCCCGAATTGCCAGACTGCCCCGACTGCCCCCCGGCGATGCCAGAGTGGCCCGACAGCCTGGAACGGCCGGAGCCAGAGCCACCTCCAGAAATAGGTGGGTTGGGGAGGGGGGGTGTAGCACAGTGCCGTCGTTGACGGCAGCCACCCTCCCTTCCCTCCCTTTAGAAAAGGGGACTTTTTGTTGGTGTTGCTTGGGATTATTTTTTGTTAAGGTGCTTCTGGGGTAGCACCTTTAAGGGGGGGGTACTGTCACGTCCTGGCCAGTATATAAGGTTAATTGTTTTGTAGTTTGGTCAGGGCGTGGCAGGGGGTATTTGTTTTATGTGGTTCGGGGTGGTGTGTTTTGTGTAAAGGGTGTTTGATTTAGTAATTCCGGGTTTTGGTTTATGTTTAGTATTCTATGGTTAGTCTAGGTTGTGTGTTTCTATGTTTGGTTGATTGGGGTTGGGACTCTCAGTTGAAGGCAGGTGTTGTCTATCTGCCTTTGATTGAGAGTTCCATATATTAGGGTGTGTTTGTATGTGTGATTTGTGGGTGATTGTTCTGTGTTTCGCCTTGTGCCTTACCAGACTGTTTTTGTTGATCGTTCGTGTTTTTGTTATTTTGTATGTTCGTTTTGAAAGATAATTAAAAAGCAAGATGAGCATTCACGTACCTGCTGCGTTTTGGTCCTCATTCACCGACAACAGCCGTGACAGATGGGCAATTTACAGATGGGCTATGTACAGGTGCAGTGATCTGTGAGCTGCTCTGACAGATGGTACTTAAAGCTAGTGAGGGAGATATGTGTCTCCAGCTTCAGTGATTTTTGCAGTTCGTTCCAGGCATTTGCAGCAGAGAACTGGAAGGAAAGGCGGCCAAAGGAGGAATTGGCTTTGGGGGTGACCAGTGAGATATACCTGCTGGAGCGCGTGCTATGGGTGGGTGCTGCTATGGTGACCAGTGAGCTGAGATAAGGCGTGGCTTTACCTAGCAAAGACTTGTAGATGACCTGGAGCCAGTGGGGATGACCTGGAGCCAGTGAGCATACAGGTCGCAGTGGTGGGTAGTATATGCTACTAGATAGTAGTCAGCTCGTCTGGAGGTTAATTAACTTCTTATGGCTTGGGGGCAGTATTTCAATGTCTGGATGAGAAGCATGCCCAAAGTAAACTGCCTGTTACTCAGGCCCAGAAGCTAGGAAAAGCATATAATTGGTAGATTTGGATAGAAAACACTCTAAAGTTTCCAAAACTGATATGGCAGGTGATAACCTGAGGAAAATCCATCGAGGAAGTGGGGTTCTTTTGATGTGGGTATTTTCAATTGAATGCCTAGTGAGTTTCTAATGGGTTAGGACCCAGATTGCAGTTCCTATGGCTTCCACTAGATGTCAACAGCCTTTAGACATTGTTTCAGGCTTGTTTTATGAAAAATGAAGAAGAATGAGACCTTTCTCTCAGTGGACTGAGGAAGAATGCAGAGCTGGTTTGCGCGTGTGACCGATTGCGTGCCCTTCATTGTTTTTCCTTTCTATTGAATATGCTATTGTCCGGTTGAAATATTATTGATTATTTAGACAATTGACAACCTGAGGATTAATTCTAAACATCGTTTGACATGTTTCGTCAAACTTTACCGGTACTATTAGGATGTATTCGTCTGCATGTTTTGACCGCCTTGGAGCCAGTGGATTACGGGAACAAAACGCGCCAACAAAACAGAGTTTTTGGGATATAAAGAGGGACTTTATCAAATAAAACAAACATTTATTGTGTAGCTGGGAATCTTGTGACTACAACCATATGAAGATCTTCAAAGGTAAGTGATTGATTTTATCGCTATTTCTGACTTTTGAAATTCCTTTACTTGGTTTTAAATGTTTGTATGCTTTTGCAAGCGGGGCGCTGTCCTCAGATAATCGCACGGTATGCTTTCTCCGGAAAGCCTTTTTGAAATCTGACAAAGCGGCTGGATTAACCTCTATGGGACCGGCGGGACGAATTCGTCCCACCTACGTAACATCCACTGCCAGCCTGTGGCGCGATTTTCAAAATCTTCAAAATCCTATTACTTCAATTTCTCAAACATATGACTATTTTACAGCCATTTAAAGATAAGACTCTCGTTAATCTAACCACACTGTCCGATTTCAAAAAGGCTTTACAACGAAAGCAAAACATTAGATTATGTCAGCAGAGTACCAAGCCAGAAATAATCAGACACCCATTTTTCAAGCCAGCATATAATGTCACCAAAACCCAGAAGACAGCTAAATGCAGCACTCACCTTTGATGATCTTCATCAGATGACAACCCTAGGACATTATGTTATACAATACATGCATGTTTTGTTCAATCAAGTTCATATTTATATCAAAAACCAGCTTTTTACATTAGCATGTGACGTTCAGAACTAGCATACCCCCCGCAAACTTACGGGGAATTCGCTAACATTTTACTAAATTACTCACGATAAACGTTCACAAAAAGCATAACAATTATTTTAAGAATTATAGATACAGACCTCCTCTATGCACTCGATATGTCCGATTTTAAAATAGCTTTTTGGTGAAAGCACATTTTGCAATATTCTAAGTATATAGCCCAGGCATCACGGGCTCGCTATTTAGACACCCGGCAAGTTTAGCACTCACCATAATCATATTTACTATTATAAAAATGTCATTACCTTTTGTTGTCTTCGTCAGAATGCACACCCAGGACGTCTACTTCAATAACAAATGTTGGTTTGGTCCAAAATAATCCATCGTTATATCCGAATAGCGGCGTTTTGTTCGTGCGTTCCAGACACTATCCGAAATAGTAAAGAAGTGTCGCGCGCTTGGCGCAATTCCTGACAATAAAATTCAAAGTATTCAATTGCCGTACGTCGAAGCATGTCAACCGCTGTTTAAAATCAATTTTTACGTCATTTTTCTCGTAGAAAAGCGGTAAAATTCCGACAGGGAATCTCCTTTTCGGCAAACAGAGGAAAAAATCCCAAAGGCGGGGGCGGTCGGGGTCACGCGCATAAGCTAGTGTCTCTTGATGGGCCACTTGAGAAAGGCGATAATGTGTTTCAGCCTGGGGCTGGAATGACGACATTCTCTTTTTTCCCGGGCTATGAGAGCCTATGGACGACGTGGGAAGTGTCACGTTAGAGCAGAGATCCTTAGTAAATGATAGAGATGGCAAAGAAGTTCCAGAAATGGTCAGACAGGCCACTTCCTGTAAAGGAATCTCTCAGGTTTTGACCTGCCATTTGAGTTCTGTTATACTCACAGACACCATTCAAACAGTTTTAGAAAATTTAGGGTGTTTTCTATCCATATGTAATAAGTATATGCATATTCTAGTTACTGAGTAGGAGTGGTAACCAGATTAAATCGGGTATGTTTTTTATCCAGCCGTGTCAATGCTGCCCCCTAGCCCTAACAGGTTAACAAGAAGTTAGTCTTTAAACCGAGGTATAACACTTGTATTTCTTATGAATGTTTATTATTACTATTTCTGTATTTTGAATTTGGTGCTCTGCAATTTCACCGGATGTTGTCGAGGTGGGTCGCTAGCGGAACGCCTGCACCAGAAAGGTTAACACAGTGTCCAAAGAAGGGCCATAAGTATACAGAATGGTGTCATCTGCATAGAGGTGGATCAGAGAATCACCATCAGCAAGAGCGACATCATTGATGTATACAGAGAAAAGAGTCGGTCCGATAATTGAACCCTGTGGCACCCCCATAGAGACTGCCAGAGGTCCAGACAACAGGCCCTCCGATTTGACACACTGAACTCTATCAGAGAAGTAGTTGGTGAGCCAGGTGAGGCAATCATTTGAGAAACCAAGGCTGTTGAGTCTGACAATAAGAATGTGGTGGTTGACAGAGTCAAAAGCCTTGGCCAGGTCAATGAATACGGCTGCACAGTATTCTCTCTTATCGATGGCGGTTATATCGTTTAGGACCTTGAGTGTGGCTGAGGTGCACCCATGACCAGCTCTGAAACCAGATTGCATAGCGGAGAAGGTACGGTGGGATTCGAAATGTTCGGTAATCTGTTTGTTAACCTCTATGGACTAGGTGGGACGCTTGCTTGTTATCCTATCACAGCCATTAAACTCTGTAACTGCTTTAATATCACCATTGGCCTGAGTTGTTTCCTTCCTCTCCTGCAATTGAGTTAGGAAGGACGCCTGTATCTTTTTAGTGAATGGGTGTATTGATACACCATGCAAAATGTTATTAATAACTTCACCATGCTCAAAGGGAATTTCAATGTCTGCTTTTTTCATTTTTACCCATCTACCAATAGGTGCCCTTCTTTGCGAAGCATTTGAAAATCTCCCTGGTCTTTGTGGTTGAACGTGTGTTTGAAATTCACTGCTTGACTGATGGACCTTACAGACAATTGTATGTGTGGGGTACAGAGATGAGGTAGTCATTCAAAAATTATGTTAACCTGTTGGGTCTAGGGGGCAGCATTTGCACGTCTGGATAAAAAAAATGTACCCGATTTAATCTGGTTACTAATCCTACCCAGTAACTAGAATATGCATATACTTATTATATATGGATAGAAAACACTCTAAAGTTTCCAAAACTGTTTGAATGGTGTCTGTGAGTATAACAGAACTCATTTGGCAGGCAAAACCCTGAGACATTTTCTGACAGGAAGTGGATACCTGATGTGTTGTATTGACTTTAAACCTATCCCATTGAAAAACACAGGGGTTTAGGAATATTTTGGCACTTCCTATTGCTTCCACTAGATGTCACCAGCCTTTACAAAGTGTTTTGAGTCTTCTGGAGGGAGATCTGACCGAACAAGAGCCATGGAACGGTGATGTCCCATTAGACACCTGGCGCGCTACTTCATGTTGGGTACCCTCGTTCCAATACGTTATAAAAGGCTATGCATTCGTCCACCTTGAATATTATTCATGTTCTGGTTAAAAAAGGCCCTAATGATTTATGCTATACAACGTTTGACATGTTTGAACGAACGGAAATATATTTTTTCCCCTCGTTCATGACGAGAAGTCCGGCTGGCTTACATCATGTGCTAACGAGACGGAGATTTTTGGACATAAATGATGAGCTTTTTTGAACAAAACTACATTCGTTATGGACCTGTGATACCTGGAAGTGACATCTGATGAAGAGAATCAAAGGTAATGGATTATTTACATAGTATTTTCGATTTTAGATCTCCCCAACATGACGTCTAGTCTGTATCGCAACGCGTATTTTTCTGGGCACAGTGCTCAGATTATTGCAAAGTGTGATTTCCCAGTAAGGTTATTTTTAAATCTGGCAAGTTGATTGCGTTCAAAAGATGTAAATCTATAATTCTTTAAATGACAATATAATATTTTACCAATGTTTTCTAATTTTAATTATTTAATTTGTGACGCTGACTTGACTGCCGGTTATTGGAGGGAAACGATTTCCTCAACATCAATGCCATAGTAAAACGCTGTTTTTGTATATAAATATGAACTTGATAGAACTAAAAATGCATGCATTGTCTAACATAATGTCCTAGGAGTGTCATCTGATGGAGATTGTAAAAGGTTAGTGTATCATTTTAGCTGGTTTTATGGTTTTGGTGACCCTGTCTTTGACTTGACAAAACATTACACACAACTCTTGTAAATGTACTGTCCTAACATACTCTAAATTTATGCTTTCGCCGTAAAACCTTTTTGAAATCGTAAAACGTGGTTAGATTAAGGAGATGTTTATCTTTCAAATGGTGTAACATAGTTGTATTTTTGAAAAATTTGAATTTTGACATTTATTTGGATTCAAATTTGCCGCTCTTGAAATGCACCTGCTGTTGATGGAGTGCACCACAGGTGGCACGCTAGCGTCCCACCTAGCCCCAAGAGGTTAACCTCTCTAGGCTAGGCGGGACGAATTCGTCCCACCTACGTAACAGCCACTGCCAGCCTGTGGCGCGATTTTCAAAACCTTAAAAATCCTATTACTTCAATTTTTCAAACATATGACTATTTTCCACCATTTTAAAGACAAGACTCTCGTTAATCTAACCACACTGTCCGATTTCAAAAAGGCTTTACAACGAAAGCGAAAAAGATTATGTCAGCAGAGTACCCAGCCAGAAATAATCAGACACCCATTTTTCAAGCTAGCATATAATGTCACATAAACCCAAACCACAGCTAAATGCAGCACTAACCTTGGATGATCTTCATCAGATGACAACCCTAGGACATTATGTTATACAATACATGCATGTTTTGTTCAATCAAGTTCATATTTATATCAAAAACCAGCTTTTTACATTAGCATGTGACGTTCAGAACTAGCATACCCCCCGCAAACGTCCGGTGAATTTACTAAATTACTCACGATAAACGTTCACAAAAAACATAACAATTATTTTAAGAATTATAGATACAGAACTCCTCTATGCACTCGCTATGTCCGATTTTAAAATAGCTTTTCGGTGAAAGCACATTTTGCAATATTCTAAGTAGATAGCCCAGCCATCACAGGCTAGCTATTTTGACACCAACCAAGTTTGGCACTCACCAAACTCCGATTTACTATTAGAAAAGTTTGATTACCTTTGGTGTTCTTCGTCAGAATGCACTCCCAGGACTTCTACTTCAATAACAAATGTTGGTTTGGTCCCAAATAATCCATAGTTATATCCAAATAGTGGCATTTTGTTCGTGCGTTCAAGACACTATCTGAAGGGTAAATAAGGGTCACGCGCCCGACGCGTTTCGTGACAAAAAAATTCGAAATATTCCATTACCGTACTTCGAAGCATGTCAACCGCTGTTTAAAATCAATTTTTATGCCTTTTTTCTCATAAAAAAAGCGATAATATTCCGACCGGGAAAGCGTGTTTACGTTCAAAGAGAGAGAAAATAAAAACATCTCGTGCCCTCGTGCACGAGCCCCAGTCTGATGGTCCTCTGACCAGCCACTATCCAAACGCACTCGATATCATTCAGCTTTTTCCCGGGTTCTGAGAGACTATGGGAGCCGTAGGAAGTGTCACGTTACAGCAAAGATCCTCAGTCTTCAATAAATAGAGCCAAGAAGAACAAGAACTTGTCAGACAGGCCACTTCCTGTAAGGAATCTTCTCAGGTTTTGGCCTGCCAAATGAGTTCTGTTATACTCACAGACACCATTCAAACAGTTTTAGAAACTTTGGAGTGTTTTCTATCCAAAGCTAATAATTATATGCATATTCTAGTTTCTGGGCAGGAGTAATAATCAGATTAAATCGGGTACGTTTTTTATCCGGCCGTGAAAATACTGCCCCCTATCCACAACCCACACACATCAAAGATGCAGTCATCCTTCTGAACTGAGATGCAGGACAAGAAGGAAACTGCTTAGGGATGTCACCATGAGGCCATTAGGTCATTCTTAACCTCTTACATCTAGACGTTCCGCTAGCGGAACACCTGCTCCAATATCCAATGATAGGCGTGGCACGAATGACAAATTCCTCAAAAATACAAAAACTTCAATTTTTCAAACATATGACTATTTCACAGCATTTTAAAGACAAGACTCTCCTTTATCTAACCACACTGTCCGATTTCAAAAAGGCTTTACAGCGAAAGCAAAACATTAGATTATGTCAGCAGAGTACCAAGCCAGAAATAATCAGACACCCATTTTTCAAGCTAGCATATAATGTCACAAAAACCCAGAAGACAGCTAAATGCAGCACTAACCTTTGATGATCTTCATCAGATGACACACCTAGGACATTATGTTATACAATACATGCATGTTTTGTTCAATCAAGTTCATATTTATATCAAAAAACTCCTTTTTACATTAGCATGTGACGTTCAGAACTAGCATACCCCCCGCAAACTTCCGGGGAATTTGCTAACAATTTACTAAATTACTCACGATAAACGTTCACAAAAAACATAACAATTATTTTAAGAATTATAGATACAGAACTCCTCTATGCACTTGATATGTCCGATTTTAAAATAGCTTTTTGGTGAAAACACATTTTGCAATATTCTAAGTACATAGCCCAGCCATCACGGGCTAGCTATTTAGACACCCGGCAAGTTTAGCACTCACCAATATCAGATTTACTATTCTAAAAGTTTGATTACCTTTTGTTGTCTTCGTCAGAATGCACTCCCAGGACTGCTACTTCAATAACAAATGTTGGTTTGGTCCAAAATAATCCATCGTTATATCCGAATAGCGGCGTTTTGTTCGTGCGTCCCAGACACTATCCGAAATGGTACATCAGGGTCGCGTGCATGGCGCAATTCGTGACAAAAAAATCTAAATATTCCATTACCGTACTTCGAAGCATGTCAACCGCTGTTTAAAATCCATTTTTATGCCATTTTTCTCGTAAAAAAGCGATAATATTCCGACCGGGAATGTCCATTTAGCTAAACAGAGGAAAGAAAACAAAGCTTTCGGTCGACGCGGGCACGAGCCTGAGTCTCACAGTACTGTAACCAACCACTACCCAAACGCGCTACTTTGTTTCAGCCAGAGCCTGCAAAGCCACGATTCAGCATTTTGCCGCCTTCTGAGAGCCTATGGCAACCGTGGGAAGTGTCACGGGACAGCTAAGATCCTCACTCTTCAATAAACAGAGACAAGAAGAACGACACCTTGTCAGACAGGCCACTTCCTGCATGAAATCTTCTCAGGTTTTTGCCTGCCATATGAGTCCTGTTATACTCACAGACACCATTGAAACAGTTTTAGAAACTTTAGGGTGTTTTCTATCCAAAGCCAATAAGTATATGCATATTCTAGTTACTGGGCAGGAGTAGTAACCAGATTAAATCGTGTACGTTTTTTATCCAGCCGTGAAAATACTGCCCCCTAGCCATAACAGGTTAAAACAGCTACAGAGTTATATGGCTGTGATGGGAGAAAACTGAGGATAGATAGAAAACATTGTAGTGACTCCACAATAATGACCTAAATGACAATGAAACGAAGAATACAAATATGCAGAATAAAAATATTCCAAAACATGTCCACGTATGCAACAAGGCACTAAAGTAATACTGCAAAAAAAACATGGCAAAGGAATACACTTTTTGGACTAAATGCAAAGCCTTATGTGTGGGGCAAATCCAACACAAGTAATCCTGTTGGGGCTAGGGGGCAGTATTTGCACAGCCGGATAAAAAACGTACCCGATTTAAACTGGTTACTACTCTTGCCCAGAAACAAGAATATGCATATAATTAGTAGATTTGGATAGAAAAAACTTTAAAGTTTCTAAAACTGTTTGAATGGTGTCTGTGAGTATAACAGAACTCATATGGCAGGCCAAAACCTGAGAAGATTCCATACAGGAAGTGCCCTGTCTGACAATTTGTTGTCCTTCTGTTGCATCTCTATCGAAAATACAGCATCTCTGCTGTAACGTGACATTTTCTAAGGCTTCCATTGGCTCTCAGAAGGTGCCAGAAAGTGGAATGGGGTGTCTGCAGTCTCTGGGCGAAGAACAGCAGGAGAATTTGTGAGTGGTCAGCCTGGGGACAGTGAGACTGAGAGAATTCTCAATTTTTTTCTTTCAGCCTTTGAATGAATACAACGTCGCCCGGTTGGAATATTATCCCTATTTTACGAGAAAAATCGCATAAGAATTGATTTTAAACAGCGTTTGACATGCTTCGAAGTACGGTAATGGAATATTTTGAAATTTTTTGTCACGAAATGCGCTCGCGCGTCACCCTTCGGATAGTGACCAGAACGCACTAACAAAACGGAGCTATTTGAATATAACTATGGATTATTTGGAACCAAAACAACATTTGTTGTTGAAGTAGAAGTCCTGGGAGTGCATTCTGATGAAGAACAGCAAAGGTAATCCAATCTTTCTAATAGTAATTCTGAGTTTAGTGAGCCCCAAACTTGGTGGGTGTCAAAATAGCTAGCCGTGATGGCCGGTCTATGTACTTAGAATATTGCAAAATGTGCTTTCGCCGAAAAGCTATTTTAAAATCTGACACCGCGATTGCATAAAGGAGTTCTGTATCTATAATTCTTAAAATAATTGTTATGTATTTTCTGAACGTTAACCTCTCGGGGCTAGGTGGGACGCTAGCGTGCCACCCGTGGTGCACTCCATCAACAGCAGGTGCATTTCAAGAGCGGCAAATTTGAATCCAAATAAATGTCAAAATTCAAATTTTTCAAAAATACAACTATGTTACACCATTTGAAAGATAAACATCTCCTTAATCTAACCACGTTTTACGATTTCAAAAAGGTTTTACGGCGAAAGCATAAATTTAGAGTATGTTAGGACAGTACATTTACAAGAGTTGTGTGTAATGTTTTGTCAAGTCAAAGACAGGGTCACCAAAACCATAAAACCAGCTAAAATGATGCACTAACCTTTTACAATCTCCATCAGATGACACTCCTAGGACATTATGTTAGACAATGCATGCATTTTTAGTTCTATCAAGTTCATATTTATATACAAAAACAGCGTTTTACTATGGCATTGATGTTGAGGAAATCGTTTCCCTCCAATAACCGGCAGTCAAGTCAGCGTCAGAAATTAAATAATTAAAATTAGAAAACATTGGTAAAATATTATATTGTCATTTAAAGAATTATAGATTTACATCTCTTGAACGCAATCAACTTGCCAGATTTAAAAATAACCTTACTGGGAAATCACACTTTGCAATAATCTGAGCACTGCGCCCAGAAAAATACGCGTTGCGATACAGACTAGACGTCATGTTGGGGAGATCTAAAATCGAAAATACTATGTAAATAATCCATTACCTTTGATTCTCTTCATCAGATGTCACTTCCAGGTATCACAGGTCCATAACGAATGTAGTTTTGTTCAAAAAAGCTCATCATTTATGTCCAAAAATCTCCGTCTCGTTAGCACATGATGTAAGCCAGCCGGACTTCTCGTCATGAACGAGGGGAAAAAATATATTTCCGTTCGTTCAAACATGTCAAACGTTGTATAGCATAAATCATTAGGGCCTTTTTTAACCAGAACATGAATAATATTCAAGGTGGACGAATGCATACTCTTTTATAACGTATTGGAACGAGGGTACCCAACATGAACTAACGCGCCAGGTGTCTAATGGGACATCACCGTTCCATGGCTCTTGTTCGGTCAGATCTCCCTCCAGAAGACTCAAAACACTTTGTAAAGGCTGGTGACATCTAGTGGAAGCAATAGGAAGTGCCAAAATATTCCTAAACCCCTGTGTTTTTCAATGGGATAGGTTTAAAGTCAATACAACACATCAGGTATCCACTTCCTGTCAGAAAATGTCTCAGGGTTTTGCCTGCCAAATGAGTTCTGTTATACTCACAGACACCATTCAAACAGTTTTGGAAACTTTAGAGTGTTTTCTATCCATATATAATAAGTATATGCATATTCTAGTTACTGGGTAGGATTAGTAACCAGATTAAATCGGGTACATTTTTTTTATCCAGACGTGCAAATGCTGCCCCCTAGACCCAACAGGTTAATCATGAGTAATTTAGTAAATTCACCGGAAGGTTGCGGTGGTTATGCTAGTTCTGAACATCACATGCTAATGTAAAAAGCTGTTTTTTGATATAAATATGAACTTGATTGAACAAAACATGCATGTATTTTATAACATAATGTCCTAGGAGTGTCATCTGATGAAGATCATCCAAGGTTAGTGCTGCATTTAGCTGTGGTTTTGGTTTTTGTGACATTATATGCTTGCTTTGAAAATGGCTGTGTGATTATTTTTGGCAGGGTACTCTCCTGACATAATCTAATGTTTTGCTTTTGCTGTAAAGCCTTTTTGAAATCGGACAATGTGGTTAGATTAACGAGAGTCTTGTCTTTAAAATGGTGTAAAATAGTCATATGTTTGAGAAATTGAAGTTTTTGCATTTTTGAGGTATTTGAATAACTCGCCACGGGATTACACTGGCTGTTGAGTAGGTGGGACGCAAGTGTCCCACCTAGCCCATAGAGGTTAATTAAACCTCTCTTTCGTATTGTCTGAGATTCGCAAAGATTGGAAACCACGGTCATCCCCCTCTTCAAAGGGGGTAACACTCTAGACCCAAACTGCACAGACCTATATCTTTCCTACCCTGCCTTTGAGGTATTTGTATTTCGCGCCACGCGATTCCACTGGCTGTTGACTAGGTCGCCCAGACAGGATATCACTGAGTAACTACCTCCATATTTTTCAAGCATGGTGGTGGCTGCATCATGGTATGGGTATGCTTGAAATCGGCAAAGACTGGGGAGTTTTTCAGGATGAAAAGAAATGGGATGGAGTTATGCACAGGCAAAATCCTAGAGGGAAACCTGCTTCAGTCTGCTTTACACCAGACACTAGGAGAGGACTTCACCTTTCAGCAGAACAATAACCTACAACACAAAGCCAGATCTACACTGCAGATGCTTACTAAGAAGATAGTGAATGTTCCTGAGTGGCCAAGTTACAGTTTTGACTTAAAATCTATGGCTTGAAAATCTATGGCAAGACTTGAAAATTGCTGTCTAGCCATGATCCCCAACACCTTGACAGAGCTTGAAGAATTTTGATAGAATAATGGGCAAATATTGTACAATACAGGTGTGCAAAGCTCTTTGAGACTTACCTAAGAAGACTCACAGCTGTAATCGCTCCTTTACCGAAAAAAAAACAGGCTTCTGACAAACAGTCTTTGGCTAATTTGCAGAAACATTATGGCAAGCTCATATTAGTTTTGTGGCAAACTGTTGCGGTAAATGTGCGGCAACTTGCGAACTTCTGGCAAACAATTCTAGGAAACTTGTGGTGAAAATTCTGTTTGCCGCAAACTCAGTATGAATATACAAATTATATCAGGTGTTTGGTTACTGTGTGTTGAACAACATTGAAATGTATCTACATAACTTTAAATGAACTTACTTCAGAGAAAAAACTAAACATACTAAATGTTTAAATATACTAAACAACATGTATGCAATGTCTTTAATAGATACAAATAAATCCAATACAACTTGAAATCATCAGCATGGTAATAAAGAAAACAGCAATGACCAGATATTTTTCAAATAAATAGTTTCTTCAATATTTTTATGTAGCTACAACATTTACGCTAGAGAAATGTTAACACTATGGGGATGTGGACCTTAGGATGTTTAAAGGCACAACTACAGAATTATTTACATGAGCCAAGTGACAACTGAGCAATATATTAACCAATGGAAGTTTAAAAGATAATACAAACAATTATAATTAAAACAAAACTAAATCAAACCCAGTTCAGAACTATTGCCTTTTTGAGTGAACTTTTGAGATGGCGGGCCTGTTGAAGTCCTTCGTCAAAAGCTTGTTGAAGGCATGCACTGAAACGATTAAAAAATTGCATAACATTTTGCCATCTTAAGAGGTAGAAATTGAGTTATACCTAATATGGCAATTTATATTATTTTTCCAAAATGAATTATTGTTTCTCAAAAATGCTTGGTTAAAATTTATTTCAACAACCCAGTGCTTGGTCAATATTGGACAGCATTGGGTTAATTCAACCTGTGGTGGAAGAATCAGAATTAGTTGTGTAACATAGATAATTAAGATGTCTTATCTGCATAATATGCTTATGTGATATACTTATTATTAGAATGTATCCCTTTGGACTCTGGTGTTGGCAGTTGCACTTCTTCCCTCAGCTGGGGCCCAGAGAGGGGAGAGGTCAGGCTTGTCTTTCACATGTCCCTGGTGCTATGCAGAATATCAGAAAGGGAAGGGGACAGGAGGGAACATTGTCTTCATATGTGAATGTCTTTACCTATTCTTAAACCATGTGAAGGGATGGCGTGATTAATGGGGAACCAATTACTTGTCTCCACAATGTCTGTGCACCAGTCACTCCCTCCCTTAGCATTGGGGGATGTGTGTTGTAGTGTCTGGAACCATTGTATGTCATCTCTGATGTTGCACTTATCCTGGGATAGCGTATGACCTAGAGGCTCACTACCCTCAGTGAGCTTGTCCAGGAGTGGGGTCAAGAAGGGGTTTTACTTGAGATGGGAGTATCTGGAGTTGACAATTGATTTATGCCATTGGATGAGCTGGTGTTTTTGTGCTATGAAGTACCAGGAACGAGATTGGAACCTAGTTTTAGGGGCCAAACTGAATGATAATTTATAGCGAATGCTATCTGGCTATGGGATACTCCTTTCTCATTTAAAAAGTCTCACCTTGTGACCCATTCAAAACATCTGTGGTTTGTTGTGTCAACTAGGGGGTGGATCTTTGCTATAAAAGATCTCAGTAGCCTTTGTGTTGCCGCTTTCAACGAATCATCAAAGAGACGGTGATTCGTCGACAAGCCATTGCTATTGCAAAGCTCTAACTCTTAAAGATTTAGTTTAAGTATAACTCTGAGCTGTGTGATAAGTTTGTCTCGCCTCATTTGATAGTAAAGAAATGAACCACCACAAACCTGACACAACTGCTGGGTAAATTAGACTATTTTGTTGGGTTAAAACAACCCAATGTGTTGGGGTGTGACATAAACCCAGCACATTGGGTTGGGGGATTGACCCAGCATCTGGGTAATTGATGTAATCCTTGAGTTAATTTCAGTGTCATCCTAATTTCAATTAACTAATTTCAACTAATTTCAACTAACCCTAACCCATCCCCTTCCTTTTCGACACACACGATGAAGATACAATGTTGAATTTCAAATAATGTATTCTATTGCCTGCATTTCAGAACATAAATCACAGTCAGAATGTACAATAATACAGTATATACATTTTTCAAATAGCACATTGAAACAAAGCCCTATTGTCTAAATATGCACTATTTCATAAGATAAGCTTTCATAAGATAGGACTGTTTGTTAGAATTGATTTATATTATTTCATGAACCAAACAGTCCAAACATCATACTAAAGCCTCCGCTGAACTTGATGTGCACACTCAGATTGCAATCTAAGAAAAACAAGGCATGCGTGCGACACTGTCTGTCTTAAGTGGTATTAAAACAGATCTGACTATAAGACAGTGCCAGAGCTAATCAATAGATATTCACATTCACTGACACACTATGGCAATCTTAGGGGACAGCACACACACCATGCTGTTTTGCCGTGCAATAATGGTCTACATTTGGGTCGAGATAAAACACTGTTACACAGAACAAGTGTAAAATATTACAATTGAAGGTCACTCTACTAAGGACATGGACTAATGACTCATTAATTAATAACTGTATTTAATTCATCCATCACTTTTTACAATCCCCAAAATGTAACAATTGTATTTAAAATAAATTGTTGTGACAGTGTGTGGGTCTTCTTGTTCTTTATAAGTATTCTTTATTAGCCCAGCACCTACAGTTGAAGTCAGAAGTTTACATACACTTAGGTTGGAGTCATTAAAACTCGTTTTTCAACCACTCCACAAATGTCTTGCAAAAAACTATAGTTTTGGAAAGTTGGTTAGGACATCAACTTTGTGCATGGCACAAGTCATTTTTCCAACAATTGTTGACAGACAGATTATTTCACTTATAATTCACTGTATCACAATTCCAGTGGGTCAGAAGTTTACATACACTAAGTTGACTGTGCCTTTAAAGAGCTTGAAAAATCCCAGAAAATTATGTCATGGCTTTAGAAGCTTCTGATAAGCTAATTGACGGAATTTGAGTTAATTGGAGGTGTACCTGTGGATGTATTTCAAGGCCTATCTTCAAACTCCGTGCCTCTGTGCTTGACATCATGGGAAAATCAAAATTGTAGACCTTCACAAGTCAGGTTCATCCAATTTCCAAACGCCTGAAGGTACCACGTTCATCTGTACAAACAATAGTACGCAAGTATAAACACCATGGGACCATGCAGCCGTCATACCGCTCAGGAAGGAGAAGCGTTCTGTCTCCTAGAGATGAACGTACTTTGGTGCGAAAAGTGCAAATCAATCTCAGAACAACAGCAAAGGACCTTGTGAAGATGCTGGAGGAAACAGGTACAAAAGTATCTATGCCCACAGAAAAACTAGTCCTATGTCAACATAACCTGAAAGGCCGCTCAGCAAGGAAGAAGCCACTTCTCCAAAACTGCCATAAAAAAAACAGACTACGGTTTGCAATTGCACATGGCGACAAAGATCGTACTTTTTGGAGAAATGTCCTCTGGTCTGATGAAACAAAAATAGAACGCTTTGGCCATAATGACCATTGTTATGTTTGGAGGAAAAAGGGGGAGGCTTGCAAGCCGGAGAACACCATCCCAACCATGAAGCACGGGGGTGGCAGCATCATGTTGTGGGGGTGCTTTGCTGCAGGAGGGACTGGTGCACTTCACAAAATAGATGGCATCATCAGGAAGGAAAATTATGTGGATATATTGAAGCAACGTCTCAAGACATCAGTCAGGAAGTTAAAGCTTGGTCGCAAATGGGTCTTCCAAATGGACAATGACCCCTAGCATACATCCAAAGTTGTGGCAAAATGGCTTAAGGACAACAAAGTCAAGGTATTGGAGTGGCCATCACAAAGCCCTGACCTCATCCTAGAAAAAGTGAGTGCGAGCAAGGAGGCCTACAAACCTGACTCAGTTACACCAGGTCTGTCAGGAGGAATGGGACAAAATTCACCCAACTTATTGTGGGAAGCTTGTGGAAGGCTACCCAAAACATTTGACCCAAGTTAAACAATTTAAAGGCAATGCTACCAAATACTAATTGAGTGTATGTAAACTTCTGACCCACTGGCAATGTGATGAAAGAAATAAAATTTGAAATAAATCATTCTCTACTATTATTCTGACATTTCACATTCTTAAAATAAAGTGATGATCCTAACTGACCTAAGACAGGGTATTTTTACTTGGATTAAATGTCAGGAATGATGAAAAACTGAGTTTAAATGTATTGGGCTAAGGTGTATGTAAACTTCCGACTTCAACTTTAGGTTTTTAAGGATCTACGTATGTCCACAAACCTTTCTATAGATGGCATTTCCTTATGGCACTCCAAACTGCAAGACTCCTTCATGCACACCGAGGTAAAGTCAGTTTCAGGTTGGATTTTCAATGAATACTCGCCTGTAGTTTTCCTTACGTCCACCATTAGCAGTTAGGGACCGTCAACATAGTGACAAATATCATTTTTCAAATTTCAATAGCTCTTTAAGCATTACTCCTAATACTTTTAAAACTGGTTGTAGCTAACCCAATGGCATAGACACACATTGCACACACTTTTTTTGCACTATTTTAAAATATTGATTTATATTTTTGAATTTCAATAGCTCTTTGGTCATAATATGACACTGGACAGAGGAAGATTGGAAACAAGTGTTATGGTGTTAAAATGATAAACTTGGATTAACTAACACAAAGTGCCATTGGAACACAGTAGTGATGGTTGCTGATAATGGGCCTCTGTACGCCCATGTATATTCCATTTAAAAAATCTGCTGTTTCCAGCTACAATAGTCATTTACAGCATTAACAATGTCTACACTGTATTTCTGATCAATTTGGTATTATTTTAATGAACCAAAGATTTGCTTTTCTTTCAAAAACAAGGACATTTCTAAGTGACCCCAAACTTTTCAACAGTAGTGCAGGTGCTGGGCTAACAAAGAATAATAGTAAAGAACAAGAAGGCCTGATACACTGTTAAAGCTCGCAATTTGCAACTTTGTTGACAATGTTTCAATCCATAACGGATCGTCATCAGGTCAAACAGACAAATTGAGTGCTCACATCCCAAAATATACACATTTCACCTCACATGACCATTACGGACATGACGCATGGTGGGTGCAAAAACAATTGTGTATCTCTAATAATGTAATATCAATGAGATGGGCACATGTAGTAGTTACATAAAATAATATATACTTATAAAATTACCAAGGAGGTCATAAGACAAATCAAAGTGACACATTTATGTAAGAAATGGTCTGATATCAAACTCTTGGTTCAGAACTCTAGGAGACATGCTACACAAACGATGAATTCAATACAATACAATGCTCTTCTCAATAATAGATTATCAATATTTCCCCCCTCCTAGGATTCTAAACATGTTCGATACCAATGTATCTCAGAGAGCTAATGTTGTGATGGGCCTCCATGAAATGCGCAGCCACAGGGTTTCTCTGGTCAAGAGTCCTGATATTACTCCTGTGTTCTGCTATCCTTGTTTTCAGAGCTCATTTCATTTTTCCTACATAGCATAGACGACAAATACACTTGATCAGGTATATTGATCAGGTATATCACATTTTTTGTAATGATGCTCTTAATCTTAATGCCCTTGCTCGTAATAGGGTGATTGAACATTGTGTAATTATAGATGCGCCGGGTAGATGCATCTATAATTACAGTCTGGCACATTGTCTAGAAAGGTACTACATGGCACTTGTGGAAGATCAGACCTCACCACCATTTGACTGATGTTGGGGGTGAGTCTGAAGACTATCAGTGGAGGTTCTTTAAACGTATTTTCCAGTTGTGGATCAGTGCTCAAGATGTGAAGTGTTTTTTAATGATGTGGTCGAACTGTTTACCAAGTGGGAGTACTGAAGGAAGCATTGATCACGTTGGTCAGGAGGGTGAGGTGGTTTAGATGTGAGACTGTCATCCTGGGTCGTATGTTTACAATGATCCCTTGCGTCATGCAGCCATTCCTCTGGGTAACCCTGCTGCCTGAAACAGTCATCCAGATAGTCAGCTTTTTTGTTGTTGAGGTGTTCGGATCACAAAGAAGTACATTCGTGAGACGCAGAAAAAAATGAAAAGATGCTTGAGGAGTGGTGGAGGCATTGTGATGGTCTGAGGGTTCTTTGGTTGTGGTAAAGTAGGACATTTGTACAGGGTAAAAGGGATCTTGAAGAAGGAAGGCTTTCACTCCATTTTGCAACGCAATGCCATACCCTTTGGACGGATGCTTAATTGGAGCCAAATTGGAGGATTCTTTGACCAAAGCAAAGTTTGAAGGACACAATTATTATTTAAATTAAAAATCATTATTTATAACCTTGTCAACATCTTGACTATATTTCCTCCTCATTTTGCAACTAACTTCATGTCTGTTTTCATGGAAAACAAGGACATTTCTATGTGACCCCAAACTTTTGAACGGTAGTGTATATGAAATGCCGGTACAATTTAATAAATGCCTAAAGACGATTTGTTCGTTCGACATGGTAGGATATTTTAGTGAAAAATATTGATATAATAACCATCATATCGAAGTAAACTTGGAGTCACGCGATGATGTGTTGTGTGGTCATCCCACTATGATGACTTGTGAAAGCATGCAGTTTATTAGGCTACAGATTCTACAGATAAATTATGATGAACTTCACAGGATGGTAAAGGTGCAAGATGATGAGCTTGATGATTCTTTCCAATAAATATTGAGGGTCTTACACTGGTGACATGATGATCGATGCTTGACTGCCATTTGACAAATACAAATAATACCGCTCTTATCGATAATTATCTCATAATGTAGATAGTCTACCCCTACTGTATTTGCGAGCTGCAGATTTGAAAATGCGATGGAAACCCATTTAACTTTCTTTTTTTTATTCAGTACATGGGAATTTAACGGGCAACAGTTATTTTTATGTGCACTACGTCAACACGCACAGCCCTTTATTCGCTTAAAGTCGGTTTCTCATCTCCAGTGAGAAAATGTGCATGCAGATTTTAGAATATTCGCATGACAATCTGTCGCAAAATGGATGGAAACCTTAATATCTTGGAGTATGCAGTTATGTTTAACAGATTTTGGATGGCTGTTCCTTTCATTCAAGGTTTACAAAATGCAATCATCTAATTTCCCCATGCCTGTCCACTATTTAAACTTACAGGCTTGCAAGTCAATAAATTACTTTCTGGTCTCATTGAAGCTGGGTCGGAATGTCTTCCTGCCTATCTTGTAGACTGGTGTTGGGAGGACCACTGGCAGAGGTCTTAGAACTATGTCAAAAGGTGTATCTGGAGATAAGAATGTTTAGTGAATAATTTGATCGTTTCATGTTAAAAATAAATGAGCATCTGAGGCACCACCAGCAGTGTCATGTCCAACTATACCTGCGCTTGGAAGAGGAGATAGTGGGCCTGCTTCTCTCTGGGCTGGCGAAGCAAAGCTGTGTGTCCTTGAAGACCACAATCCAGTTATCGGCGAGTTTCCCTGAGCAGTCCTGGTTTAAAACGTAGACGTCCTTAGGTAATCTGTAGTAAAGCAGACAATTACATTTTGTAATAGTTTACTTAACTTTTAGTTTTTTTAACAAACAAAAACATACATTGACAAAAACAACAGACAATATTTACATACATACCCACAAATATTAATGACATGACACTTGCTCAGATCCACATGTTCCCACCATATTCACACCCAATGCTGTTTCTAATGCTTGTGAGACTCTGCCCCATATGACTTCAAATTGTGTTATGTTGTAGCCAGACAAACAATTACTTTTCCATTGCAGATGGACTAGTCTGGCTATTAGCTAACTCTGGAAGTCCTCCTGACTTCAGAGTCTGGAATGGCTCTTTGATGTTGTCGACACAATGCGTTGATAATGAAGGGGGCTATGCCTTTACTGGTTGGCTCTCCTCTGTCTTTTTCACTCAAACACCCACAGCCACACACAGCCCCTGTGCGCCATCCCCTTCTATTACAATGGTTGAATTTTTAAATCAAACAATGAGGACTCAACCTCGAGGAACAAAAAAACATTTGAGAGAACCAATTTAATTTTTTTGTGTAACTTATTTTTTAACTTATTGTGTAAACAATGTTGCTGCTTCTGTCTCTTATGACCGAAAATAGCTTCTGCACATCAGAAAAGCGATTACTCGCCATGGACTGGAAGAAACTTTTTCCTTTAACGAGTCCGGCGAGAAAGATGTCCTGTTTTCACCGGAACACGCCCAGATCCACGCCTTTTGCGTGAAGAAAAGACAACGGAAAAGGGGACGGTGATCGGGGATCCTTCTGAGAATCCTGAGGCGAGCGAGTAAACACCCAATGCCTTCCATTGTTCTTGCTAACGTGCAATCGTAAGAAAATAATATTGATGACCTAATATTAAGATTATCCTACCAACGGGACATTAAAAACAGTAACACCCTATGTTTCACTGAGACGTGGCTGAACGAAGAAAAAACAATATAGAGCTGGCGGGATTTTCCATGCACCGGCAGAACAGAGACGCTACCTCTGGTAAGACGATGGGTGAGGGTGTCTTTTTGTCAATAACAGCTGGTGCTTGATGTCTAATATTAAAGAAGTCTTGAGGTATTGCTCTCCTGAGGTAGAGTACCTTATGACACCACCTCAGTCTTCGGCTTCATCAATAAGTGCATTGATGACGTCGTCCCCACAGTGACTGTATGTACATATCCCAACCAGAAGCCATGGATTACAGGCAACATCTGCATCGAGCTAAAGGGTAGAGCTGCCGCTTTCAAGGAGCGGGAGACTAATCCGGGCGCTTATAAGACATCCCGCTATGCCCTCAGACGAACCATCAAACAAGAAAGCGTCAATACAGGATTAAGATTGAATCCTACTACACCGGCTCTGATGCTCATCAGATGTGGCAGGGCTTGAAAACTATTATGGACTACAAAGGGAAACCCAGACACGAGCTGCCTAGTGACGCGAGCCTACCAGACGAGCTAAATGCCTTTTATGCTCGCTTCGAGGCAAGCAACACTGAAGCATGCACGAGAGCACCAGATGTTCTGGATGACTGTGTGATAACACTCTCGGTAGCCGATGTGAACAAAACCTTTAACATCTCCTGAATGCAACCGCATTGACCGATTTCAAAATAACTGGGAAAGCACATAGCATTAGAAATATTCACTTACCTTTAATAATCTTCATCAGAAGGCACTTCCAGGAATCCCAGGTCCACAACAAATGCTGTTTTGTTCGATAAAGTTCATAATTTATGTCCAAATAACTCCATGTTGTTTGCGCGTTCAGCAAGCTACTCAAAATGTAGGACGCGCGAGGAAAATGTCACGACGAAAAGTTAAAAAAAAATCTATTTACGTTCATTCAAACATGTCAAATGTTGTATAGCATCAATCTTTAGGGCCTTTATAACGTGAAACTTCAGTAATATTCCAACCGGACTCATGCATTGTCTTGAAAAACGTTTTGGAACAGAGCTACCTCTCGTGTGAATGCGCGCCAATGAACTGACATCCTTCCCTGGGTCACCAACTTCCCAGCCTTCTCATTCGGTCTCTGTTCATCATAGATGCCTCAAACAACTTTCTAAAGACTGTTGACATCTAGTGGAAGCCTTAGGAAGTGCAAAATGAATCCTTAGTCACTGTGTGTTCGATTGGCAATGACTTGAAAAACCTACAGGCACCAGATTTTTCATTTCCTGGTTGTATTTGTCTCAGGTTTTTGCCTGCCATATGAGTTCTGTTATACTCACAGACACCATTCAAACAGTTTTAGAAACTTCAGAGTATTTTCTATCCAAATCTACTAATAATATGCATATTCTAGTTTCTGGGCCAGAGTAGTAACCTGTTTAAATTGGGTACATTTTTCATCCGGCCGTGAAAATACTGCCCCCTAGCCCAGACATGCTAACTAGACATAATTTAGCTAATAGAAAGTTTATTAGGAAGTTTAATTAGTAAGATAGACACTCCCCGGACAACTTTGGTAGAGTAATTTGTGTAGATTGTTGACTAAAAATTACAATTAAATCCATTTTAATCCCACTTTGTAACACAACTGTACATGTTTGTTTTCCTCTACGACGCCCACAAGCTTCACGTAAGTCATCTGAAGGTAGCCCAGAAATCACACAAAGTGAATAAGGTGTAAAATGTGCCATGAGTAAAGTGAACAAAAATGGTAAAAAAAATGTATGTCAAATTGTGTTTTCTTATTTCTTTTAGATATGGGACACTTCAAAACCTTATTACGTATATGATTTATTTTTTAATTGTATTTTCTGACCATTCTGACAATGTGTTTCTGTGGGCTATAGCAGTAAAGCCAAATTCATTGTTTTATCAAACGTTTTTTAATACCTAGAGGGGTATTAAAAAAATCTAATAGCTAAGTGATCCATTCTATGACCATCTTAAAACAATTCCATATGTTAGCTTAGTAGATAGCGCCAACTAAGGGCTTAGACCTACAGGGGTTTTAATTTGTTTGACAGTGCATGACTATAGTGATTAATTTTATTTCTAGAGGCATTCCCAAAGTATGTAGTGTAATGACTCACAAGGCATGGACGGTAGGTGGCAAAGATGAGGAATTGCCATACCAGGCAGTGATGCAACCAGTCAGGATGCTCTCAGTGGTGCAGCTGTAGAACTTTTTGAGGATCTGAGGACCCATGCCAAATCTTTTCAGCCTCCTGAGAGGGAATAGGCGTTGTTGCTGCCCTCTTCACGAATGTATTGGTGTGTTTGGACCATGATAGTTTGTTAGTGATGTGGACACCAAGGAACTTGAAGCTCTCAACTTGCTCCACTTCAGCCCCTTCGATGAGAATGGGGGCGTGCTATGTCGTCCTTTTTCTGTAGTCCACAATCATCTCCTTTGTCTTGATCACATTGAGGGAGAGGTTGTTATCCTGGCACCACACTGCCATGTCTCTGACCTGCTCCCTATAGGCTATCTCATCGTTGTCAGTGATTAAAGATTGAATAAATAGGATCTTCGTCCACAAATGTACCTGAAATTCTGTTATATGTAAATAGTTTAGAATTAGTGAATGCCATAATGCTTTCAAGCTAATTGTTCTGTCCAAATCTAGCATACACTGTATATATTAAAGTATGTGGACACCCATTCAAATAAGTGGATTTGGCTATTTCAGCCACACCCATTGCTGACAGGTGTATAAAATCGGGCACACAGCCATCCAATCTCCATAGACAAACATTGGGACTAGAATGGCCTTGCTGAAGAGTTCCGTGACTTCAACGTGGCACCGTTTGGATGCCACGATTAGATGCCACGTTGGTCAAATTTATGCCCGTTTAGAGCTGCCCGGGTCAACTGTAAGTGCTGTTATTGTGAAGTGGAAACATCTAGGAGCAACAACGGCTCAGCCAAGAAGTGGTAGGCCACACAAGCTCACAGAATAGGACTGCCAAGTGCTGAAGCGCGTAGCTCGTACAAATCGGCTGCAACAGTCACAACTGAGTTCCAAACAACCTCTGGAAGCAACGTCAGCACTATAACTGTTCGTCAAGAGCTTCATGAAATGGGTTTCCATGGCCGAGCAGCCGCACACAAGCCTAAGATCACCATGAGCAATGCTAAGCATCGTCTGGAATAGTGTATAGCATGCCGCTATTAGACTCTGGAGCAGTGGAAATACGTTCTCTGGGGTGATGAATCATGCTGAATCCATCTAGCAATCTGACGGACGAATCCGGCTTTGGCGGATGCCAGGAGAACGCTACCTGCTCGAATGCATAGTGCCAACTGTATAGTTTGGTGGAGGAGGAATAATGGTCTGGGGCTGTTTTTCATGGTTCGGGCTCGGCTGCTTAGTTCCAGCGAAGGGAAATCTTAACGCTACAGCATACAATGACATTCTAGACGATTCTGTGCTTCCAACTTTGTGGCAACAGTTTGGGGAAGATGCTTTCCTGTTTTAGCATGACAATGCCCTTGTGCACAAAGCGAGGTCCATACAGAAATGGTTTGTCGAGATTGGTGTGGAAAACTTGACTAGCCTGCACAGAGCCCCGACCACAACCCCATTGAACACCTTTGGGATGAATTGGAACACCGACTGTGAGCCAGGCCTAATCGCCCAACATCAGTGCCCAACCTCACTAATGCGTTTGTGGCTTAATGGAACCTAGTCCCCACAGCAATGTTACAACGTCTAGTGGAAATCCTTCCCAGAAGATTGGAGGCTGTTATAGCAGAAAAGGGAGGACAAACTACATATTAATGCCCATGAATTTGGAATGAGATGTTTAATGAGCAGGTGTCCACATAGTTTTGGTCATGTAGTGTAGCATCATGGGAATTTGTGAATTTGCGAGGCATGTACTGCTAGGCAACCCTCCTGGACTTGCCTGGACAGTCCTGCTCCCACTGTGGCTAAAGCCAGTGAGAGAAACTAGCTAGAAAACATTTGCGTGTGAAACTAAATACATACTGCACCTCTAAACCACACAACTTATTTCCTGGATTCAATATAGTGTAGTTAGACAAATCAAGGAAAGTAAACTTCAAAACGTGATGTAGTTTTATTTAGATTTGTAGTGTTGTTGGTAAGTAATGCAATTTGCAAGCTCTGGTTAATTTCAAATGTCATGATATTTTGTGATATTGAATTGTGTTTGGTTCTCAACGCAACCAAATAGCAACATTTGAAGAAGATGTATTTTCTGCTTGGATAGGTTCATCTGTGCCACAGACAGATGAGCTCATTTTAACAACCAATTTGAAGTTAAATTAAACACATTCATTTTGTTTGGCATTTTATCATCTCAACCAATGCCATTTTGTAAAATGATCAAGTGGTTTTCATTATTGGAGTCCTGTATTTTAAACACACATTCAAAGATGGTTAAAAACCAGGAAGTGAACTTCATTAATCACACATTTTCAGTACTAATCGGGATATTACAAGAGTGTAAAATGTTGTTGGCCTCTAAAACATAATTTTGGAATGATGAAATTATTAAAATGTTGTTTTATAATTTTAGGAACTCTTGAAAAAATCTGTTCCACCAGGTGGTTGATTTTCCCATTATAAGAATGCTATTTAGTCAATGCTAGCTATTATGGACAAAGGAAAAATATTGTTATGGTATTTTTTGTCTGTGCAAAGAAAAAATATTCATATTCATATCTGTATTTACTATCTGCCTGTTATCTTCAATATGTTTCACAATAATATTCAGCAAATGTCCTTTTACAGGCATTATGAGCATATAAACAGTAAAGAAGTTGATTTACATATATTTGAATATTCATATTTTGACACACAAATGTATCATATTTTATTAATATTTTATATCAGTCCTCATTTTACTAGGCCTGTCTTCTGTTATGAGTAATTTAGCAGACATAATGCTAATTAATGTATAATTCATTCCAATATGAAATGAGTTTACCCTAATTGGGCAACTCACCCGGCTGGTTGAGATGTTTGCGATGTGTTATATATCACATTTTAAGTAATGCAAATAAACATTACTCATTTATGGCCTATATTAAGGCTAAATACACAGTATTCTCAATCATTTTTTCAATATTTGTTTTTCTTAGTGTGCCAGTTAAGGATTAAAGAATAGGACTAAATCAAATCAAACTTTATTTAAAGTGCATTTCAACTTTGATTTGATTTAGTGCTATTCTTTAACTTAGATTTTTGTTTTAGATCGAGACATGAATCCACCATATCAATTATTCATTTGCATACAAACTGAAATTAAAGCCAGACTAAGTCAAAGGCACAGATGGAACTATCCAAGCAGAAAATGCATCTCCTTCAAATGTTGATATGTGGTTGTGTTGACAGTTCAAAATCACTTTTGAAATAAAATCAATTTAGCCTATAACAAATGATATGTTGGATTCAAAAATAAAAGTGAAAGAATGGGATTAAGCCAATGGGTCAGATGGTACTATCCAAGCAGTAGATCTGCTTGGACATCTTTTAACCTGTTAGGGCTAAGGGGCAGTATTGACACAGCCGGATAAAAAACGTACCCGAATTAATCTGGTTACTACTCCTGCCCTGTAACTAGAATATGCATATAATTATTGGCTTTGGATAGAAAACACCCTAAAGTTTCTAAAACTGTTTGAATGTGTCTGTGAGTATAACAGAACTCATATGGCAGGCCAAAACCTGAGAAGATTCCATGCAGGAAGTGGCCTGTCTGACAAGTTGTTGTTCATCTTGGCTCTTTTTATTGAAGACTGAGGATCTTTGCTATAACGTGACACTTCCTACAGCTCCCATAGGCTCTCAGAGCCCGGGAAAAAGCTGAATGATATCGAGGCAGCCTCTGGCTGAAACACATTATCGCGTTTGGCAAGTGGCCGATCAGAGTACTATGGGCTTAGGCGCGTGCACGAGTCGACCCCGTGCTTTATTTTCTTTCCTCTTTTTACCTAAACGCAGATTCCCGGTCGGAATATTATCCCTTTTTTGCAAGAAAAATGACATAAAAATTGATTTTAAACAGCGGTTGACATGCTTCGAAGTACGGTAATGGAATATTTAGAAATATTTTGTCACGAAATGCGCCATGCTCGTCACCCTTATTTACCCTTTCGGATAGTGTCTTGAACGCACGAACAAAACGCCGCTATTTGGATATAACAATGGATTATTTGGGACCAAACCAACATTTGTTATTGAAGTAGAAGTCCTGGGAGTGCATTCTGACGAAGAACAGTAAAGGTAATAAAATTTTTCTTATAGTAAATCGGACTTTGGTGAGTGCTAAACTTGCTGGGTGTCTAAATAGCTAGCCCTGTGATGCCGGGCTATCTACTGAGAATATTGCAAAATGTGCTTTCACCGAAAAGCTATTTTAAAATCGGACATATCGAGTGCATAGAGGAGTTCTGTATCTATAATTCTTTAAATAATTGTTATGTTTTTTGTGAACGTTTATCGTGAGTCATTTAGTAAATTCACCGGCAGTGTTCGGTGGAATGCTAGTCACATGCTAGTCACATGCTAATGTAAAAAGCTGGTTTTTGATATAAATATGAACTTGATTGAACAAAACATGCATGTATTGTATAACATAATGTCCTAGGGTTGTCATCTGATGAAGATCATCAAAGGTTAGTGCTGCATTTAGCTGTGGTTTGGGTTTATGTGACATTATATGCTAGCTTGAAAAATGGGTGTCTGATTATTTCTGGCTCGGTACTCTGCTGACATAATCTATTGTTTTGCTTTCATTGTAAAGCCTTTTTGAAATCGGACAGTGTGGTTAGATTAACGAGAGTCTTGTCTTTAAAATGGTGTAAAATAGTCATATGTTTGAAAAATTGACGTTTTTGCATTTTTGAGGTATTTGAATATCGCGCCACGGGATTACACTGGCTGTTGAGTAGGTGGGACGCAAGCGTCCCACCTAGCCCATAGAGGTTAAATGTTGATATCTGGTTGCTTTGTCAACCAAACACAATTCAATATGAGAATGACACAAATATACATTTTCACAAAGTTTGCTGCTTCAGTGTCTTTAGATATTTGTGTCAGATACTATGTTACTATGGAATACTGAAGTAGAATTACAAGCATTTCATAAGTGTCAAAGGCTTTTATTGACAATTACATGAAGTTGATGCAAAGAGTCAATATTTGCAGTGTTGACCGTTCTTTTTCAAGACCTCTGCAATCCACCCTGGCATGCTGTCAATTAACTTCTGGGCCACATCCTGACTGATGGCAGCCCATTATTGCATAATCAATGCTTGGAGTTTGTCAGAATTTGTGGGTTTTTGTTTGTCCACCCGCCTCTTGAGGACTGACCACAAGTTCTCAATGGGATTAAGGTCTGGAGAGTTTCCTGGCCATGGACCCAACATATCGATGTTTTGTTCCCCGAGCCAATTAGTTATCACTTTTGCATTATGGCAAGGTGCTCCATCACGCTGGAAAAGGCATTGTTCATCACCAAACTGTTCCTGGATGTTTGGGAGAAGTTGCTCTCGGAGGATGTGTTGGTACCATTCTTTATTCATGGCTGTGTTCTTAGGCAAAATTGTGAGTGAGCCCACTCCCCTGGCTGAGAAGCAACCCCACACATGAATGGTCTCAGGATGCTTTACTGTTGGCATGACACAGGACTGATGGTAGCGCTCACCTTGTCTTCTCCGGACAAGCTTTTTTCCGGATGCCCCAAACAATGGGAAAGGGGATTCATCAGAGAATGACTTCACCCCAGTCCTCAGCAGTCCAATCCCTGTACCTTTTGCAGAATATCAGTTTGTCCCTGATGTTTTTCCTGGAGAGAAGTGGCTTCTTTGCTACCCTTCTTGACACCAGGCCATCCTCCAAAAGACTTCGCCTCACTGTGTGTGCAGATGCACTCACACCTGCCTGCTGCCATTCCTGAACAAGCTCTGTACTGGTGGTGCCCCGATCCCGCAGCTGAATCAACTTTAGGAGACGGTCCTGGCGCTTGCTGGACTTTCTTGGGCACCCTGAAGCCTTCTTCACAACAATTGAACCGCTCTCCTTGAAGTTCTTGATGATCCGATAAATGGTTGATTTAATCGTACATCTAGATGTTCCGCTAGCGGAACACCGCTCCAATATCCAATGATAGGGCGTGGCGCGAATTACAAACTCCTCAAAAATCCAAAAAGGATTGATTTAAAAAATCGTTTGACAAGTTTCTACGAACTTTTATTGTACTTTTTTGATTTTTCGTCTGTCTGTTGTGACCGCGCTTTGTTCCAATGGATTATTCAACAAAACGCACCAACAAAACTGAGGTTTTTGGATATAAACATGGACTTTATCGAACAAAACAAACATTTAATGAGTAAATGGGAGTCTTGTGAGTGCAAACATATGAAGATCAAAGGTAAGTGGTTAATTTTATCACTATTTCTGACTTGTGTAACTCCTCTACTTGGCTTGTTACTGTTTGTAATGATTTGTCTGCTGGGCGCTGTTCTCAGATAATCGCATGGTATGCTTTCGCCGTAAAGCCTTTTTGAAATCTGACACCGTGGTTGGATTAACAAGAAGTTTCTTTAACCTCTCTCGGGTATGTGGGACGAAATCGTCCCACCTACGTAACAGCCAGTGGAATCCTGTGGCGCGTTATTCAAATACCTTAGAAACGCTATTACTTCAATTTTTCAAACATATGACTATTTTACACCATTTTAAAGACAAGACTCTCCTTTATCTAACCACATTGTCCGATTTCAAAAAGGCTTTACAACGAAAGCAAAACATTAGATTATGTCAGGAGAGTACCCAGCCAGAAATAATCACACACCCATTTTTCAAGCTAGCATATAATGTCACAAAAACCAAATCCACAGCTAAATGCAGCACTAACCTTTGATGATCTTCATCAGATGACACTCCTAGGACATTATGTTATACAATACATGCATGTTTTGTTCAATCAAGTTCATATTTATATCAAAAACCAGCTTTTTACATTTGCATGTGACGTTCAGAACTAGCATTCCCACCGAAACTTCCGGTGAATTTACTAAATTACTCACGATAAACGTTCATAAAAAACATAACAATTATTTTAAGAATTATAGATACAGAACTCCTCTATGCACTCGCTATGTCAGATTTTAAAATAGCTTTTTGGTGAAAGCACATTTTGCAATATTCTGAGTAGATAGCCCGGCCATCATGGCTAGCTATTTTGACACCCACCAAGTTTGGCACTCACCAAACTCAGATTTACTATAAGAAAAATTGGATTACCTTTGCTGTTCTTCGTCAGAATGCACTCCCAGGACTTCTACTTTACACCCAATGTTGTTTTGGTTCCAAATAATCCATAGTTATATCCAAATAGCGGCGTTTTGTTCTTGCGTTCAAGACACTATCCGAAGGGTGATGCGCCGGCGCTTATCGTGACAAAAAATTTCAAAATATTCCATTACCGTACTTCGAAGCATGTCAAACGCTGTTTAAAATCTATTTTTATGCGATTTTTCTCGTAAAATAGCAATAATATTCCGACCGGGAGACGTTGTTTTCGTTCAAAGACTGAAAATGTAAAATGGACTCTTCACGTGCACGCGCACGCCCGTGTCATTGTTCTCAGATCGACCACTATCCAAATGTGCTACTGTTTTTCGCCCAGCGACTGCAGAGAGCCTATGGGAGCCTTAGAAAATGTCACGTTACAGCAGAGATCCTCTGTTTTCGATAAAGAGGCTATAGAAGGCCAAGAAATGGTCAGAGAGGGCACTTCCTGTATAGAATCTTCTCAGGTTTTGGCCTGCCATATGAGTTCTGTTATACTCACAGACACCATTCAACAGTTTTAGAAACTTTAGGGTGTTTTCTATCCAAATCAAACAATTATATGCATATTCTAGTTTCTGGGCAAGAGTAATAACCAGATTAAATCGGGTACGTTTTTTATCCGGCCGTGAAAATACTGCCCCTATCCTAAACAGGTTAAGTGCAATCTTACTGGCAGCAATATCCTTGCCTATGAAGCCCTTTTTGTGCAAAGCAATGATGATGGCACGTGTTTCCTTGCAGGTAACCATGATTGACAGAGGAAGAACAATGATTCCAATTACCACCCTCCTTTTGAAGCTTCCAGTCTGTTATTCGAACTCAGTCAGCATGACAGAGTGATCTCCAGCCTTGTCCTCATCAACACTCACCTGTGTTAACGCTAGAATCACTAACATGATGTCAGCTGGTCCTTTTGTAGCAGGGCTGAAATGCTCTGGAAATGTTTTTTTTTGTGATTCAGTTCATTTGCATGGCAAATAGGGACATTGCAATTAATTGCAATTCATCTGATCACTCTTCATAACATTCTGGAGTATATGCAAATTACCATCATACAAACTGAGGCAGCAGACATTGCGAAATGTAATATTTGTTCATTCTCAAACCTTTGGGCCACGACTGTAGTCCCATTGAGCAATGCCTGAACCAAATATTACAAAATGATCCCCGTTGAAATGACTTTGTGTGCCAAGTGGGAATTTACAGTATAGGATTGGTTGGAAATAGTTACGTGATAGGAGGAGAAGAAAGTTAAGTCCCAAATGCCATATTACCTACATTGTGCACTAGTTTTGACCAAAACCTTATGGCCTTAATATAGTGAATAGGATGCCATTTGGGAAGGAGACAAAGTCAAAGGAACACAGTGAAACTATTGGAAAGCTACAGAGGGATTAATGTTGTCAACCGAGGGACCACAGTTCCATTTCCCAAACTACCTGAAGGCCTTAATTAGTTGAGGTTATTTTTAACTGCTGTAATTGACTGCTGTTGTTTATCCCTGTTTCATCTATCATATTAGTGCCAGACTGGGCCCACCATGGAGATGAGACTTTTTAATACAATTTAGAAAGACGGTTAATTATCCAGGTTGGATATTTATCTGTCAATAGTTGTCCTGGCTAATTGGGAAGATAGAATGGATTAGGCTATATTACAGCAGATTTATCCTCATTTTGGCCTTCACTGGAGCATGTTGATAGTTTCACAAAAGCTTTGAAAATCACTCAAAGACTTCTGTAATGAAGAAATATTATTTAAGCCTATTAAAGAAATTAGCCTGCATGCTTACATTGCACTGAATCTCTCGTTGCCAAAGTGTGTTTTTTTTTGTGAACAAAGGCCTTTCCATGTCTAGGACTCAATCCAGGGTTGATTTATTGTTTCATCTTGCATTACTCAGATCTGGGTTGTGTTCAGTAGGGAACACGATAGCAAAATGCTTTGCAATGGAAAACTAATATCTGTGTTCTCATTGAACAACTTAGTACCTCACGGTTTCACACCTTTAAAAAATGTTTTCTCCGGACTGAACACGACCCTGATGTCATATGGGGGAATTTGGGTTTGGTAGAGGTAGTTTTCCAACAGGATAGGATTCAAGGTTTAAGGCCCTGCCCTGCCCTGCCCTGCCAGAAACCCAAAATCAGAAATAACTTACTCCATTAGTAGTCCATTAGCTTGTCCTCTCTGTCTGTCACTCGCTCCATGCTCGCAGCTTGCTCTGCATGTGCTCTGCTCATGCGGTCTCTGAGTCTGTGAGTATCCATAGTGTCGTGATGTGAATATCACAATGGGATGATTATTTTATCAAATCAATTAACTATGTTTAATTATTACAATGATTAAATTAATCATGTAACAATTAACTCGTTAGCAATCTTGGGGCACCACGGAAATAGTTTGTTTAAAAACTTATTCGGGATCAGTGTCCCCTCCACTGGACGGTTGAGCTAACATAGGTTCATGCGATTAGCATGAGGTTGTAAGTGACAAGAAAATTTCCCAGGACATAGACCTATCTGATATTGGCAGAAAGCTTAAATTATTGTTAATCTAACAGCACTGTCCACTTTATAGTAGCTATTACAGTCAAATAATACCATGCTATTGTTTGAGGAGAGTGCACAATTTTGAACATGAAAAGTTATTTATAAACAAATTAGGTACATTTGGGTAGTCTTGATACAACATTTTAAACAGAAATGGAATGGTTCATTGGATCAGTCTAAAACATTGCACATACACTGATGCCATCTAGTGGCCAAAATCTAAATTGTCCGATTTCAAAAAGGCTTTACAACGAAAGCAAAACATTAGATTATGTCAGGAGAGTACGCTCCCAAAAATAATCACACAGCCATTTTCAAAGCAATCATATATGTCACCAAAACCAAAACCACAGCTAAATGCAGCACTAACCTTTGATGATCTTCATCAGATGACACTCCTAGGACATTATGTTATACAATACATGCATGTTTTATACAATACATACAACAGCTTTTTACATTAGCATGTTTTGTTCAGAACTAGCATACCCACCGCAAACTTCCGGTGAATTTACTAAATTACTCACGATAAACGTTCACAAAAAACATAAAAATTACTTTAAGAATTATAGATACAGAACTGCTTTATGCAATCGCGGTGTCCGGTTTTAAAATAGCTTTTCGGCAAAAGCACATTTTGCAATATTCTGAGTACATAGCCCCGACATCACAGGCTAGCTATTTTGACACCCACCAAGTTTGGCACTTACCAAACTCAAATTTACTATAAGAAAAATTGGATTACCTTTGCTGTTCTTCGTCAGAATGCACTCCCAGGACTTCTGCTTCATCCACAAATGTTGTTTTGGTTCAAAATAATCCATAGTTATGTAAAAATATCCTCTGTTTTGTTCTTGCGTTCAAGACACTATCCGAACGGTGACGCGCGGACGCGTATCGTGCAACAATTTTCAAAATATTCCATTACCGTACTTCAAAGCATGTCAAACGCTGTTTAAAATCAATTTTTATGCGATTTTTGTCGTAAAAAAGCGATAATATTCCGACCGTGAAACCCTGTTTTCGTTCAAAGACTCAAAATCTAAAATGGACTCTTCACGTGCACATGCGCACGCCCGTCTCATTGTTCTCAGATCGACCACTATCCAAATGCGCTACTGTTTTTCAGCCATGGGCTGCAAAGTCATCATTCAACGTTCTGGCGCCTTTTGAGAGCATATGGGAGCCTTAGGAAGTGTCACGTTACAGCAGAGATCCTTTGTTTTCAATAAAGAGAGTGTAGAAGGCCAAGAAATGGTCAGAGAGGGCGCTTCCTGTACAGAATCTTCTCAGGTTTTTGCCTGCCATATGAGTTCTGTTATACTCACAGACACCATTCAAACAGTTTTAGAAACTTTAGGGTGTTTTCTATCCAAATCAAGCAATTATATGCATATTCTAGTTTCTGGGCAGTAGTAATAACCAGATTAAATCGGGTACGTTTTTTATCCGGATGTGAAAATACTGCCCCCTACCCGAGAGAGGTTAAAACCTGTTAGGGACAGACGTTCCGCTAGCGGAACGCCTCACCAATATCCAATGGTAGAGCGTGGCGCGAAATACAAATACCTTAAAAATGCTATAACTTCAATTTCTCAAACATATGACTATTTTACACCATTTAAAGACAAGTCTCTCGTTAATCTGTTTAGGATAGAGGGCAGTATTTTCACAGCCGGATAAAAAACATACCCAATTTAATCTGGTTATTACTCCTGCCCAGAAACTAGAATATGCATATAATTGTTTGATTTGGATAGAAAACACCCTAAAGTTTCTAAAACTGTTTGAATGGTGTCTGTGAGTATAACAGAACTCATATGGCAGGCCAAAACCTGAGAAGATTCTATACAGGAAGTGCCCTCTCTGACCATTTCTTGGCCTTCTATAGCCTCTTTATCGAAAACAGAGGATCTCTTCTGTAACGTGACATTTTCTAAGGCTGCCATAGGCTCTCAGAAGGCGCCAGAACGGGGAATGATGACTCTGCAGTCCCTGGGCGAAAAACAGTAGCGCATTTGGAAAGTGGTCGATCTGAGAACAATGACACGGGGCGCACGAGCACGTGAAGACACCATTTTCTTATTTCAGTCTTTGAACGAAAACAACGTCTCCCGGTCGGAATATTATCGCTATTTTACGAGAAAAATCGCATAAAAATAGATTTTAAACAGCGTTTGACATGCTTCGAAGTACGGTAATGGAATATTTTGAATTCTTTTGTCACGATATGTGCCGGCGCGTCACCCTTCGGATAGTGTCTTGAATGCAAGAACAAAACGCCACTATTTGGATATAACTATGGATTATTTGGAACCAAAACAACATTTCGTATAAAGTAGAAGTCCTGGGAGTGCATTCTGACGAAGAACAGCAAAGGTAATCCAATTTTTCTTATAGTAAATCTGATTTTGGCGAGTGCCAAACTTGGTGGGTGTCAAAATAGCTAGCCTGTGATGGCCAGGCTATGTTCTCAGAATATTGCAAAATGTGCTTTCACCGAAAAGCTATTTTAAAATCAGACACCGCGATTGCATAAAGGAGTTCTGTATCTATAATCTCAATTGGATTGAGGTCTGGGCTTTGACTAGGTCATTCCATGACATTTAAATATTTCTCCTTAACCTGTCTGGGATAGGGGGCAGTATTTTCACGGCCAGATAAAAAACGTACCCGATTTAAACTGGTTACTACTCTTGCCCAGAAATGAGAATATGCATATTATTAGTAGATTTGGATAGAAAACACTCTGAAGTTTCTAAAACTGTTTGAATGGTGTCATAACAGAACTTATATGGCAGGATTTCAAAAAGGCTTTACAGCGAAAGAAAAACATTAGATTATGTTAGGAGAGTACATAGACAAAAATAATCACACAGCCATTTTCCAAGCAAGGACATGTGTCAATAAAACCCAAAACACAGCGAAATGAAGCACTAACCTTTGACGATCTTCATCAGATGACACTCCTAGGACATTATGTTCCACAACACATGTATGTTTTGATTGATAAAGTTGATATTTATATCCAAAAACAGCAATTTACATTGGCGCATGACGTTCAGAAAATATTTTGCCTCCAATACTTTCGGTGAATCAGCACAACAATTTACAAAAATACTCGTCATAAACGTTGATAAAATATTAAACTGTTATTCAAAGAATTATAGATGAACATCTCCTTTATGCAACCGCTGTGACAGTTTTCAAAAAAGCTTCACGGGGAAAGCACACTTTGCAATAATCTGAGTACTGCGCTCAGAAAAATACACCAGGCAATACAGATACCCGCCATTTTGGAGTCATCTAAAATCATAAATAGCATTAGAAATATTCACTTACCTTTGATGATGTTCATCAGAAGGCACTTCCAGGAATCCCAGGTCCACAATAAATGTGGTTTTGTTCGATAAAGTCCATAATTTATGTCCAAATAACTCCTTGTTGTTTGCACGTTCAGTAAGCTACTCCAAATGTAGGAAGCACGCCGAAAATTTCACGACAAAAAGTTATATTTATGTTCGCTGAAACATGTCAAATGTTGTAAAACATCAATCTTTAGGGCTTTTTTAACTTAGAACTTCAATAATATTCCAAACGGACTTTTCCAGTGTCTTGAAAAACATTTTGGAACACAGCTACCTCCTCACGTGAACACGTAATTGTGGCCTGTCATTCTCTCTGTCATCAGACTCCAGGAGGTCTTGTTCGCTCTCTGTTGACTACAAAAGCCTGAAACACGTTCTAAAGACTGTTGACATTTAGTGGAAGCCTTAGGAAGTGCAAATTGAACCCTAAGTCACTGTATACTGAATAGGCCCAGTCTTGAAAAACTACAATCTACTTCCTGGTTGGATTTTTTCTCCGATTTTTGCCTGCCATATGAGTTCTGTTATACTCACAGACACCATTCAAACAGTTTTAAAAACTTCAGAGTGTTTTCTATCGAAATCTACTAATACTATGCATATTCTAGTTTCTGAGCCAGAGTAGTAACCTGTTTAAATTGGGTACGTTTTTCATCCGGCCGTGAAAATACTGCCCCCTAGCCCAGACAGGTTAACTCTTTATGTGACTTCTGAAGGTAATTGGTTGCACCAGATCTTATTTAGGGGCTTCATAGCAAAGGGGGTGAATGCATATGCACGCACCACTTTTACATTTAAATGTTTTATTTTTTGAAACAAGTAATTTCTTTCATTTCCCTTCACCAATTTGGAATTGTTTTGTGTATGTCCATTACATGAAATCCAATAAAAGGTTGTAATGCAACAAAATAGGAAAAACACTAAGGGGGATGAATACTTTTTCAAGGCACTATAGGTTTAATCCTAGACACATGAAAAGTGGGATGTATACAGAGCGTATGGGGCAACAGAAGACAAAGAGCAGAGAGGATAATAATCTTAGAGATGGGGAAAGGGACTATAAAGCAGTGGGAAAGTTTGTGGGCCTTGACTCGTTGGGGCAGGTCTCGAGTGGACAGTCATACCCTCTGCCTCAGACAATACCGGGGAGCTAGTGTCTGGTGGCGGTCTGCTTGTCGTCGATACCTGGAGGTGATCTTGAGAAGAACCGACCGGGCTCTCTTCCAGGTACAGCAATAGTAGCGGACAAACATCTGGGCCGAGGGAATGCTCTGGGAAGAGTGGGGGCTGATAACCCAGGGAACACTCAAAAGGCTAGAGCCCAGTGGCAGAGCAGGGGAGGGTGTATTCAACCCACACTAGTTGCTGGCTCCAGGTGGTGGGGTTGGCGGAGACAATGCAGCAAAGAGTTGTCTCAAGGTGTTGATTGGCTCCCTCAGACTGGCCATTGGACTGAGGGTGGAACCTGGAGGACAGGCTGGCTGATGACCCAATAAGTGTTCAGAATGCCTTCCAGAACCGGGATGAGGACTGAGGACCCTGGTCAGAGACCATGTCCACCGGGAGTTCATGAATCCGGAAGACGTGCTGCACCATGAGCTGGGCTCTTTGGCAGAGGATAGCTTGGGGAGAGGAATGAAGTGGGCAGCTTTGAAAAACCGGTCCACTACTGTCAAGATGGCAGTGTTGCCATCAGATGAGGGAAGACCCATGACGGTCCGGGGATATGTGACACCAGGGATGGTGAGGGACAGGCAGTGGTTGAAAGAGACCATCCGGACCTTGACAAAGAGTCCTGTTCTGCGCAAAGACAGTGAAGGCAGCGATGAACGCAGAGATGTCCAGGACCATGATAGGCCACCAAAAGCGTTGCCGCACAAAGGCCAGGGTCTGACGGGAGCCCGGGTGGCAGGCAAGCCTGGAGTAGTCGCCCCAATCCAGGACTGAGGAGTGGACAACGTCAGGCACAACCATCCGGTTATCTGGGCCCCCCTGTGGTTCGGCTGGGAACACTGCGCCTCACAGACATGCTTCCCTATTCTCCAGCTGAGTGCCGTCGCCAGGCACGAGGTGGGAAGGATGGTTTTGGGGTCAGAGGGTGTAGCCTGCGGGGCTATAACGGCGTGACAGCGCATCCGGCTTGATATTATTGGTTCCCGGTCAGTAGGAGAGGGAGAAGTTAATCCGGGGGAAAAGCAGGGCCCACCTAGCTTGCCTGGAATTGAGACGCTTGATGGTGCGGAGATATTCCAGGTTCTTGTGATCCATCCACACAATTATGGATGTTCCGCCACCTCCAACCAGTGTCCCCACTCCTCCAACGCCATCTTCACCGCGAGATGCTCACGATTCCCCACATCGTAATTCCTCTCCGTGGCTTTGAGGCGATGGGAGAAGAAGGCGCAGGGATGTACCTTGAGGTCCAGGGAAGAACGCTGGGACAGGACAGCCCCCACTCCGACATCCAAAGCATCGACCTCCACCACAAACTGACGGGTCGGGTCAGGATGAACCAATATGGGAGCTGTGATGAAGCGGTGTTTGAGGTCCTGGAACACCCGGTCAACAGCTGGGAACATGTGAAGGGAACCTTGGGAGAGGTGAGTGCAGACAGGGGGTAAGCCAAGGTGCGGTAGCCTCGGATAAAGCGGCGATAAAAGTTGGCAAATCCCAGGAAACGTTGCAGCTGACCTCTGGATGTAGGCTGGGGCCAATCCACCACCGCTTTCACCTTCCCGGGATCCATCTGTACATTCCCTGCAGTGATGACGTAACCAAGGAAGGGGATGGTGGAGCAATAGAATTTGCATTTCTTCGCTTACACAAAAAACTGCTTGTCCACACAGGGTATCTGAACACACAAAATACATTTTGATGATTTTAATTACATTTTTAATTAAGTTTTATTTAAGTTTTGTACATCTGTGGTGTTCCCGGTCAAAAATGACCAGTCATTAGAAATGAATGGGTGAGACAACAATGAGTGTATAAAATTGAGTTCAGGCACATGCTCATTCATCAGATGGACACACTTCCTCTCCCAGACCCCCACATGCATGTGTGTTTGAGCACACACACATACCTCACTCCCCTTTTTGGCTTCCATTGCAACCCCCACGGGAACCTTTCCCCAATAGAATATTTTCCCCACGGGAACCACACCTGTTGGCATTCTCACAAACAATCGCAACATTGTTTCAATAATATATAGAAATTTTCTCGCAGCTCTGGTATATAAAGCTTTTTGAGGCCTTGCTCACAATTCATTCTGTGGCAGCACAATGACCAAACGATATACTGTATGTGAGGGTCTTGATCATATCTTTGATCATAACACTGGTGAGGAGGAGACAGTCCTTGTTAAACTTTGACACAAAGTAGCCTGTGATAAATAGCACTATATGCTTCATTTGAGATTTTGTTATAGTTTTTGTTATTGCTTTTTTTTACTCAAACGAGTTGTATGAGCTCAGGTCAATGAGAACTACAGGCCATAAATAGCAAATAGAAGTTCAACACTTGTAATGTTCACAAGAACTTAAGTTGATAAAAAGATCAAACAGAACATTAGTGATAATATATTATTATTATGACTTTATAACCAGCTATAATGGGGCGGTCATTTTGGACCGGGAACACAGAATGAATATACATGAAACGAACACAACAGGAGGGTTAATAAGCATAATACCATTCAACAATGTTTTGGTTTGCACCTAGCTAGCACAGATGTCAATGTCACAGTTAACAGTCCTCCCCTTCCTCCTCCGAGGAGCCGCCACTGATTAAAACGGTATGCAATATTAAATATTTATCCATATTTAAATACTACTCCAAAAATAAAGCAATCCTTAGTTTCAGAATAATTCCATCTCTAAAGTCTCCTTCCAACTTGTTTCTATTCGGTGTAAACAACATTTGATCTTATTTATTAGCCACAGAGCAACACTCAACAACAGACCCAACTTAACAACAGCACCATGAAACACCAGCCTTCTCCCCCAATGGTTAACCACTTTATTATTTCTTGTCACATCTTGTAGAAATCTGTATTTTCCGAGACCTTGTCAAAAATTTCTGTCACAAACAGTTTGCAGGACAAGTTGGCTTTACAAACACATCAGTAAGTCTCTGATGATACTGTATACATGGGTCATGCCATGTTTTTTTCCTTCCCCCTTATACACAGTGTACTCCCACAGTTTTCCTAATTTGTGAACATGTCCTTATTATGTCACATTCAATTAGCAAAATGCCAAGCACCAAAATAAGGAGCTACGACGGATAAGTGAGGGATGTCTTTAATAAGTGTCGGAGGCTGCATATGGTTCTTGACAGTGATGTGCAATGCTTCTCTTCTTTGTGTGTTCAAGGTAAAAACCGAGATATAGAAAACAAAGGTTAGACGTTTGACAGAACAATAACTTCAATTATTATCCCTTTGCGCAGACGCTATTCTTATAGATGTGGGTGAAACGTTTCAAATATACAGCATCTGTCAATCACAAAGCAGTTGAACAAATGGTCCCCAGCTAACACATAACGTTCTGAGAACTATATATTTTTTTGGAGCTTGGAGAGAGCGTGGTTGTCCTATGGTTATGTTGCTTACAACCTTCCCACAACTTACTGGGAATGGTGCAGGATTGTTGCTTGACTTTGGAAAATTCTCAGCACATTTAAGGAACTTTGTTAAAAAAAAAATCTTGGTATTTTATTACTTTAACAGAATGTTTCCTAAAAGTTCCAACTTGGTTACACTGGAAACGTATTACTTCATTCCCACAATGTGAAACCAAAAACATAGGTCTAAACAAATTCCAAGGAACCAAAAGTTGATTTTGGTTTCATATGGCATTGACTATACACCACTGGTTATTGTACTACGATTTATGAAGTCAAGAAGCTACTAGCTAGCAGAAACTAAGGCTACTATGCCTTGCAAAAGTATTCATCCCCCTTGGCATTTTTCCTATTTTGTTGCATTACAACTTGTAATTTAAATTGATTTTTATTTGGATTTCATGTAATGGACATACATGAAGTAGTCCAAATTGGTGAAGGGAAATGAAAAAAATGTAAAACTGAAAAGTGATGCATGCATATGTATTCATCCCCTTTGCTACCAAGCCCCTAAATAAGATCTGGTGCAACCAATTACATTCAGAAGTCACATAATTTGTTAAAAAAAAGTCCATCTGTGTGCAATCTAAGTGTGACATTATCTCAGTATACATACACCTGTTCTGAAAGGCCCAAGCAAGCGGCACCATGAAGACCAAGGAGCTCTCTAAACAGGTCAGGGACAAATTTGTGGAGAAGTACAGATCAGGATTGGGTTATAAAAAAATGTCAGAAACTTTGAACATCCCACGGAGCACCATTTAAATCCATTATAAAAAAATTGAAAGAATATGGCACCACAACAAACCTGCCAAGAGAGAGCCGCCGACCGCCAAACTCATGGACCAGGCAAGGAGGGCATTAATCAGAGAGGCAACAAAGAGACCAAAGCTCCTCAGCAGAGATTGGAGTATCTGTCCATAGGACCACTTTATGCCATACACTCCAGAGAGCTGGGCTTATGGAAGAGTGGCCAGAAAAAAAGCAATTACTTAAAGAAAAAAATAAGCATACATAATTTGGTGTTCACCAAAAGGCATGTGGAGGACTCCCCAAACATATGGAAGAAGGTACTCAGGTCAGATGAGACTAAAATTTTGCTTTTTGGCCATCAAGGAAAACGCTATGTCTGGCGCAAACCCAACACCTCTCATCACCCAGAGAACACCATCCTCACAGTGAAGCATGGTGGTGGCAGCATCATGCTGTGAGGATGTTTTCATTGGCAGGGACTGGGAAACTGGTCAGAATTGAAGGAATGACGGATGGTGCTAAATACAGGGAAATTCTTGAGGAAAACCTGGTTTTGGTCTTTCAGAGATTTGAGACTGGGACGGAGGTTCACCTTCCATGTCCATTACATGAAATTCAAATAAAAAATACATTTCAATTACAGGTTGTAATGCAATAAAATAGGAAAAACACCAAGAGGGATGAATACTTTTGCAAAGCACTGTAGCTGGTTCATGGTAAGGGTTACATGCAGTTCAGTTATCTACTGAGTCACCACTGGCCTGTCAGCTCCGTCTGATGTCAGTTACTATGGTGAAGGCAGGCCCCATCGCATGTTACAGTTGACAGAAGTCTTAAATGGAGGTGTCAGCCACTGTGTCTTCAGCTACTAATCTTCTCTCAACTGTTTTCCACTGAAGCACAACATTTTTACAACTCAAATATTTCCCATCCAGTCCAACCTCCCCAGACAGAGACACACATCAAATTCTGCCAGTTCTTGTATTGTTGGCTCTGATAGGGCATTAAAACTCAAGATAATATGACAGTAAAATTGGTTATTTCAACCTTTCAGAGCTCAACACACCCTGTCTATCAATGTCTTACTCAGTATCATATGGCACAAGTACTGTAGCAGTCACTTTTCAATGTAAAAAATGTGCATGTGTAAATGACTGGCACAGCTTTAAGTTCATTTCTTGACACTCAAATATAAACACTGTGTTGTATGAACATTGTCTTGCATGCTTGTAGCTGCTAAAGGCCTAGAACAGTCTTAATATGGACACCCTAATATATCAAATTCCACTTAACTAAATAAAAAAAATAGTTTATTCATGACAAATACCACATGATAATTTAATTTAATACATCTGATCCAAATGGCATTTATTCAAGAGTTGTGACAGTAGTCCTTTGGTCGAAATAGAGATTTCCACGATCTCCATATTGCAGGGGTAGAAAGACATTTTCAAAGTGAAAGAATTTTCTGAAAGATAATGTGTATAAACATGCAGGCAAACTAGATCTCTCTAAGTCAAGGTTTGACACTATACTATTAACAGTCAAGTATTTGGTGTTCAGTGCTTCAAATTCAGATTTTGTTTTTGTTTTCTGACCTTACTCCAACCCATTAACCTTAACCAATAAAAATGTTTGCCTAAATTTAACCGAACCCCTAACCCTAAACTTAAACAATTGGGATTATTTGCCTAAATTTAATCTCAATCACATTTCTTGCCTATATTTACCTAATAAATACATTTCTGCCCTCAGAATAATATTGAATAAGGAAAACTCCAGTCTGCCCTGGATAGTGGACTTCCTGACGGGCCACCCCCAGGTGGTAAGGGTAGGTAACAACACGTTTTAGTTTTTATTTCATTTATTTTTTACACCTTTCTTTAACCAGGTAAGCCAGTTGAGAACAAGTTCTAATTTACAACTGCGACCTGGCCAAGATAAAGCAAAGCAGTGTGACAAAAACAACAACACAGAATTACACAAACAAACGTACAGTTAATAACACAATAGAAAAATCTATGTAGAGTGTGTTCAAATGTAGAATATTACGGAGGTAAGGCAATAAATAGGCCATAGAGGCGAAATAATTACAATTTAGCAAAAGAGCAAGAAGATAAATAACAATATGGGGATGAGGTAGTTGGATGTGCTATTTACAGATTGGCTGAGTACAGGTACAGTAAGCTGCTCTGACAGCTGATGCTTAAATTTAGAGAGGGAGATATAAGTCTCAAGCTTCAGTGATTTTTGCAATTCGTTTCAGTCATTGGCAGCAGAGAACTGGAAGGAAAGACGGCCAAAGGAAGTGTTGGTTTTGGGGATGACCAGTGAAGCACGTGCTATGGGTGGGTGTTGCTATGGTGACCAGTGAGCTGAGAGAAGGTGGGGCTTTACCTAGCAAAGATTTATAGATGACCTGGAGCCAGTGGGTTTGGTGACGAATATGTAGCGAGGGCCAGCCAACGAGAGCATACAGGTTGCAGTGGTGGGTAGTATATGGGGCTTTGGTGACAAAATGGATGGCACTGTGATAGACTACATCCAGTTTTCTGAGTGTTGAAGGCTATTTTGTAAATGACATCGCCGAAGTCAAGCATCGGTAGGTTGGTCAGTTTTACAAGGGTATGTTTTGCAGCATGAGTGAAGGAGCTTTGTTGTGAAATAGGAAGCCGATTCTAGATTTAATTTTGGATTGGAGATGCTTAATGTGAGTATGGAAGGAGAGTTTACAGTCTAACCAGACACCTAGGTATTTGTAGATGTCCACATATTATAAGTCAGAACCGTCAAGAGTAGTGATGCTAGTTGGGCGGGCGGGTGCGGGCAGCAATCGGTTGAAGAGCATGCGTTTAGCTTTACTAGCATTTAAAAGCAGTTGGAGGCCACGGAAGGAGTGTCGAATGGCATTGAAGCTCATTTGGAGGTGTGTTAACCTGTCTGGGCTAGGGGGCAGTATTTTCACGGCCAGATGAAAAACGTACCCAATTTAAACAGGTTACTACTCTGGCCCAGAAACTAGAATATGCATTTTATTAGTAGATTTGGATAGAAAACACTCTGAAGTTTCTAAAACTGTTTAAATGGTGTCTGTGAGTATAACAGAACTCATATGGCAGGCAAAAACCTGAGAAAAATACAACCAGGAAATTAAAAATCTGGTGCCTGTAGGTTTTTCAAGTCATTGCCAATCGAACACACAGTGACTAAGGATTCATTTTGCACTTCCTAAGGCTTCCACTAGATGTCAACAGTCTTTAGAAAGTTGTTTGAGGCGTCTATGATGAACAGAGACTGAATGAGAAGGCTGGGAAGTTGGTGACCCAGGGAAGGATGTCAGTTCATTGGTGCGCGTTCATACGAGAGGTAGCTCTGTTAATAAATAATAATATAAAGGCCCTAAAGATTGATGCTATACAACGTTTGACATGTTTGAACGAACGTATATAGATTTTGTTTTTGACTTTTCGTCGTGACATTTTCCTCGCGCGTCCTACATTTTGAGTAGCTTACTGAACGCGCAAACAACGTGGAGTTATTTGGACATAAATTATGAACTTTATCGAACAAAACAACATTTGTTGTAGACCTGGGATTCCTGGAAATGCCTTCTTATGAAGATTATTAAAGGTAAGTGAAATATTGTTAAATATTTTTTTAACAATACATTATTGTGTTTATATCTCTTGCCTTCTTATAGGTTCTGAAAAAAAAATAGGCAAGGCTATGATGTCGCGCTCCTAATCCTATCGCACAGCAATACTGTAGCCTACTCATGCTGTCACATACTGTCAAGGTTACCGGTCTATTTACTTTGGAGGATGCTTGGCTATTGAATGAGCCATTGCTAAATGGTAGCCTAATATTAGTTGTGTAGCGGGAATAATTACACCAGTTATGTCAGAAAAGAAGAGACGTCCTGCAATATAATTATGATTTCGGCCTATATAATAAAAATAAAATAAACATATTAGATGACATGCTGCTATGCGATCTCCTTATCGATGGCAAATGCATCTATTTTACCATTAGGCCTGCATTTTAATGTTTTTATTAGCCTACCATTATAATAATTCCCGTGTATAAAACACCTACTATTTTCCCCTAAACTAACAATAAGCCTATTTGCTTGTAATACAGTTGATCAACCTTCTACAGGTTGTGCGCACGCATGGTTTGAGATTTGGGCGGAGTCTTGACATGTAGTAAGTATTTCTTAATGTGAACATAAATCTCTGCTCTCAAATTAATTTACTGAGTGCAGAAATGCAGTTCTACTCACTCAAAGTCACAGTCACAAGCTCTCATGTTTAATTTGCACCAGTCCACTGCACACTTGAACACAGCTCTTCTTTCTTGACTCAAATGTTTCGTCGCGCAATGATGTTTCATCTTGGTCGCGCACGCCCGTTTGACATTTGAATCGGAATTGACACCATACACGATCAGCTCCTTTGTCTTGTTGAAGTTGAGGGAGAGGTTGTTGTCCTTGCACCACACTGGCAGGTCACTGACCTCCTCCATATAGGCTGTCTCAGCATCATCGGTGGTCAGGCCAACCACCGTCATGTTGTCAGCAAACTTAATGATGGTGTTGAAGTAGTACGCGGCCAAATAGTCGTGAGGGAACAGGGAGTACAGGAGGGTACTAAGCATGCACCCCTGAGGGGCCCCCGTGTGGAGGCTCAGCGTGGCGGATGTGTTGTTGTCTACCATCACCACCTGAGGGCAGCCCATCAGGAAGTCCAAGATCCAGTTGCAAGGGAGCTGTTCAGTCCCAGGGTCCTGAGCTTAGTGATGAGCTTGGAGGGCACTATGGTGTTGAACGCTGAGCTATAGTCAATGAACAGAATTCTCACATAGGTGTTCCTCTTGTCCATATGGGAGAGGGCAGTGTTGAGTGCAATAGAGATTGCTCCATCTGTGGATCTGTTGGGGCGGTATGCGAATTGGAGTGGGTCCAGAGTGTCTGGGATGATCATGTTAATGTGAGCCATGACCAGCCTTTCAAAGCATTTTATGGCTATAGATGTGAGTGCTATGGGGCAATAGTCATTTAGACAGGTTACCTTGGTGTTGTTGGGCACAGGGACTAATGTGGTATGTTTGAAACATGTAGGTATTACAGACTGGTCAGGGAGAGGTTAAAAAATAATTGAAGACACTTGCCAGCTGGTCAGCGCATGCTCTGAGTATGCGTCCTTGTAATCCGTCTGGCCCCACGGCCTTGTGAATGTTAACCTGTTTAAAGGTCTTGCTCACTACGGTTACTGTGGGGATAACGTCATTTATTAATGAAGCCGGTGACGGGTGTGATAAACTCCTCAATGTTATCGGATGTATCCCGGAACATATATTTCAGTCTCTGCTAGCGAAACAGTCCTGTAGCTTATCATTCGCTTCATCGGATCACTTCATTATTGCTCACGTTACTGGTACTTCCGCTTTGAGTTTTTGCTTATAAGCAGGAATCAGTAGGATAGAGTTATGGTGACATTATATACACAAGTGTAAAGGAATGAATAAGAATATGTTCATATATTTTTATGTACATATTCTTATTCATTCCTTTACACTTGTGTGTATAAGGTAGTTGTTGTGAAATTGTTAGGTTAGATTACTTGTTAGATATTACTGCATGGTCGGAACTAGAATCACAAGCATTTCGCTACTCGCATTAACATCTGCTAACCATGTGTATGTGACAAATACAATTTGATTTGATTTGATTTGCCAAATGGAAGGAAAGGTAGAGTAAAGTTCATGATGCCGCTGACCTGCAGTCAAAAACTAGATTTTTCTGTGTTTTATATATATTTCCACACTTGGTAAAATACTTTGAAATTGTGAAAACTATGATAATGCCCTTTTAGTGTAAGAGCTGTTTGAAATGACCGCCTGAAATTTCAACCTGTTTTGGTGGGATGGAGTTTTGGCCTTCCATGGTAAATTAGTTAATAGACCAATAAGAAAGAAAGTTCCAAACCTCTCTACCAATAATGGTTCATTTTCCATTTTCCCCTCCCCACTCAGACAGTCCTACACTTTTAGAAAAAAGGGTTCCAAAATGGTTCTTTGTCTTTCCTCATAAGATAACTGTTTTTGGTTCCAGGTATAACCATTTTAGGTTCCAGGTAGAGCCCTTTTGGGTTCCATGTAGAACCCTCTGGGGTTCTACCTAGGACCAAAAAGGGTTTTACCTCGAACCAAAAAGGGTTCTCCAAAGGGTTCTTATGGGGAGAGCCGAATAACCCTTTTAGTGTAGCAATATTCTTGCTAGAGAAATTGCTCTTTGCTAAGAAGCTATTTTTGTTTATTTTTGACCACTTTATTTAAAAACAATCACAGTAAGGTACTTAGTTGTTACCCATAAATGATTTGATACTGCATTGGACCTTTAACAAGGGCCCCAGGACCAGTGGAAGGAAAATAGCCCTATAACCATATTTTACAGTAGGTACTGTATGAGGTACTTTTCTGAAAACGCTTCCGTTTTTTTTCCTTTTTGGTGCTGCACAATATTTTTTTTGTCATGTATCAAACATCGATTAAGTATTAGACAATAATGCCCCTGTGTATTTTGTATTTTTGATACATTGTATTTTTGTGCAGGCATTCTGTTTGGACGCCAGCAACCTCGGAGAAGCCACCACAGGAAGCAACAGCTGTTCGATTAAAAGTTTCCACATGAATTCCCCCTGTCTTTTTTCCCTCCTCCCACATAGGAAATTCTAATCGGAAGGTCTGGAATGTTTGTTAGATGGACAGTATGAGGCTGCAGTGCGGTGGCAGGTTCTAGATAGAGTGAGAATTTATGCAAGTCCAAGATTAGAAACTCATACCAGCTCTATCACTGTGTCCTCACAACATGGGTCACCACGATAGGAAAAGTAATCCTACAGTTAACAGATAGCCAAGGGGAGGCCGGACGGGTAAAATAAATCCATCTCCATTTACACAACCTGTGTCTGGACATGTGGGCGACTGGGCCCGGAGACGAGCTCCTTGGTCCAGACTTTGGCAGCAGGTGAGCCATTGTTACGACAGCTAACGCTGGGCAGAAGAGAATGGGTTAGCAAGAATCAGAGGGAGCCATCGCAACAGAACAGCTCAGTCTGCCCGTTGTGTGACTTAAAGCTTGCATCATTTCATTCTGGTGTATCAGTAAACATAGCTGTCATGGCAATTTTCCTTTCCGAAGAGAAAATCCAGCCCTGTGGTTAGTTTGTTACATCTAGAGAAATAGCCATCTGAAGAGGCTTGGAACTGTCTTTGGGTAGGTTTTTAATTATGCATCCAATTGGATGCCTGAGTAGCTTAAATCTGTAGTGTTTTCATCATTAATAATAAAGAGGGGAAGTTGACAAAATCACAACCAAGCCAGCTCTGGGCAAGATTAGGAACTCACATTACACTTCTGAGACCCGTGTGTAAAAAATTATATTTCTAACATTTTAGGATGTTTACAATGTCCATATTAGGACAGCCTAAGTCTCAGCAAGACTTGTTTCAATCTCCTGATATAAATCATGTTAATTGTTAGAAATACCAGAAATAACATAGTATACACATTCATTCTTGCTTCATACCATAACATTTTTTATTTCTTACCTACAGTACCTGGCTGGTAAACTGTTTTTTCAGGAGTCCAGGGTTTGAACTCCTTTGGATGATGCTATGCTGACTGCTATCTGTAGCCCTACTAGACCAATCGCCATTGGCTTGGCATACGGTTCACTCCTTAGGTGGTTTATTGCTTGTAAGTGCTCCAAATTAAAATACACCAAACTGAAATATGTAACAGGCAGGGCGTAAAAGCTTAGTAACAAGTGGTCTGGTTCTGTATTTCATAGAAGGGTCCATCTGTTACACAAAATTCCCATTTGTGCTGTTTTTGAAACTAAACTGAGGGGAAAAAGGACTGCGTGCTAAAGCTATTTGATATGCCTCTGGTGGCGGGCCAAGTTAATTGATGAGGGCTGTCATCAGTGAGGGGAGACATGACTCCCTGAAAAGGAGCCTATAATACACCATAGATCAAAAGCACACTTCATCCAGCCCTAGATCCAACCCTCCTAACATATTCTATCTCAGCATGACAGCCATTGTACTTGGCTCCGTGTTCACTGTGTTTTGCCAGATCAAATTCCCCACGTTTTCTAATGGTTACATGAAGGTTAGTGAGATGGGTAAGTAAAGCACACAGAGGTCAAGTTTTATCCACAAACAGGTTCACATAGAGCAACCCGGAAAGGGCCAGCATATGGGCAAATATTGAGCCTGAAACATGATAGCTTGTGCTTCCCATGAAAATGAATCTCCAATGGTCTCTCAAGTTTTTTTAATGACTGTGAAGTCTTCTTTTCGCTCTGCCATTGGTCTTTGTGTGTCAACTTACATCATCAACACTGCTGTGGAATTGCTGAGGTCTACTTTCAGGCACAGCCGCCAGGGTAATTTCATAATGTATTTAGCATTGCAAAACACACACCCAGGCAAAAAAAGAGAACAATAATTAATGCACACACGATTTAATGAAGCTGTTATTGTTATGAGGCGAGCTTGGCTCAGCATTCCAATCCCTCCATATATACATGAGATTATAGCCTTGACACATATAGCCTTTTGATCATATTTCATATTATATGTTCAGTCCAAACCCAATTAGCATGTAATGCCTTTAAAGATGTACTGATCGTTCTGAAAAATTTCACAAACAGCTACACCTGTAATCATAAATTAATACACAAGCACGTAAATGATGACATTAAGAAATATAAACACATGCAAATTAATGTAGGCATGTGTGCACACAGGTGTGTATGTTTAGCAACACAAATGAATGTAATTGCCTATATAGGCACACATAATTACTGATATCCAGACAGTCCACATATGTCAACACACAAACAAACAGGTACACACAAAATAGTTAATTCATCATATGCACCATCATACAGAGGCCCATACTAACAGAGTACACTTACTTTGCTCCCCTATCGTTCTGGGCTGCTGCGGTGGTGTCGGTCCCTTCTGTGTGGCTGAGATTAACTCGGTTTTGAAGAATGAGTACGGGGGTTGCACAGAGGAGAACAGAGGATCGTTTATCAGTGGTCTGAAACAACAGCTGTTGCCACGCAGCGTTGAAGAGGAGGCATTCATCTACTCCAGCTGACACACAATAACAGGGCACCTCTGCCCTGGAGAATACCACTCTGCCTACCCATCCTGACGGGAGCCCAAACCACAGCAGCGCTCTAACTCCCTGGGAGTCTAATTAGCCAGTGCCATTAGAGGGCCTATTGGGGAGACCCTCAAACAAGTGGATTAGGAACATTTCACATCGCAAAACTCTTCTTGGGCTTCTTCTTTGTTCCATCAGGAGCCCATACATATAATTTGTGCGTCGGCCAGATGTATTGGTCTCTTGGGCGTTTGAGAGTATTAGATCAACAATGAACTAAAGAGGGTATTCACCCAACAGTTGCTTTGAACACATTTGTATTTACAGAATAGAATAGTATGCGCTGTCTAATTCATTTGATGAGATCCTATAATGTTACAGTTTCATGATAATCAAAACCTTGTGTCAAGTCACTAGTTTGTTTCTCTTCCTGGGCAGGATATAATTTGAATCACTGCAAATACAGTACCAGTCAAAGGTTTGGACACATCTACTCACTCAAAGGTTTTTCTTTATTTTTACTATTTTCTACATTGTAGAATAATAGTGAAGACATCAAAACTATGAAATAACACGTGGAATCATGTAGTAACCAACAAAGTGTTAAACAAATCAAAACATATCTTATATTTGAGATTCTTCAAAGTAGCCACCATTTGCATTGCCTTGATGACAGCTTCGCATACTCTTGACATTCTCTCAACCAGCTTCATGAGGTAGTCACATGGAATGCATTTCAATTAACAGGTGTGCCTTGTTAGAAGTTAATTTGTGGAATTTCTTTCCTTCTTATAGTGTTTGAGCCAATCAGTTGTGTTGTGACAAGGTAGGGGTGGTTTTACAGAAGATAGCCCTATTTGGTGAAATACCAAGTTCATATTTTTTTTAACTAGGCAGGTCAGTTAAGAACACATTCTTATTTTCAATGATGGCCTAGGAATAGTGGGTTAACTGCCTTATTCAGGGGCAGAACAACAGATTTTTACCTTGTCAACTCGGGGATTCGATCTTGCAACCTTTTGGTTACTAATCCAACACTCTAACCACTAGGCTACCTGCCGCCACATATCTTGGCAAGAACAGCTCAAATAAGCAAAGAAAAATGACAGTCCATCATTATTTTAATACATGAAGGTCAGTCAATGTGGAACATTTCAAGAGTTTTGAAAGTTTCTTTAAGTGCAGTCGCAAAAACTATCAAACGCTATGATGAAACTGGCTCTCATGAGGATCACCACAGGAAAGGAAGACCCAGAGTTACCCCTGCTGCAGAGGATAAGTTCATTAGAGTTAACTTCACCTCAGATTGCAGCACAAATAAATGTTTCACAAAGTTCAAGTAACAGACACATCTCAACATCAACTGTTCAGAGGAGACTGCATGAATCAGGCCTTCATGGTCGAATTGCTGCAAAGAAACCACTACTAAAGGACACCAATAATAAGAAGAGACTTGCTTGGGCCAAGAAACACCAGCAATGGACATTAGACTGGTGGAAATATGTCCTTTTGGTCTGATGAGTCCAAATATGAGATTTTTGGTTCCAACCGCTGTGTCTTTGTGAGATGCAGAGTAGGTGAACGGATGACCTCCGCATGTGTGGTTCCAACCGTGAAGCATGGAGGAGGAGGTGTGATGGTGTGGGGGTGCTTTGCTGGTGACACTGTCTGTGATTTATTTAGAATCCAAGGCACACTTAACCAGCATGGCTACCACAAAATTCTGCAGCGATACACCATCCCATCTGGTTTGCGCATAGTGGGACTATAATTTGTTTTTCAACAGGACAATGACCCAAAACACACCTCCAGGCTGTGGAAGAGCTATTTCACCAAGAAGGAGAGTGATGGAGTGCTGCATCAGATGACCTGGCCTACATAATCACCCAAAATCAAACCAATTGTGATGGTTTGGGATGAGTTAGAGCGCAGAGTGATGGAAAAACAGCCAACAAGCGCTCAGCATATGTGGGAACTCCTTCAAGACTGTTGGAAAAGCATTCCAGGTGCAGCTGGTTGAGAGAATGCCAAGAGTGTGCAAAGCTGTCATCAAGGCAAAGGGTGGCTACTTTGACAAATGTAAAATAGAAAATAGAATTTGATATATTTAACACTTTTTTGGTTACTACATGATTCAAATGTGTTTTTTCATAGATTTGATGTCTTTACTATTATTCTACAAGGTAGAAAATAGTGAAAATTAAGAAAAACCTTTGAATGAGTAAGTGTGTCCAAACTTTTGACTGGTACTGTATGTCACTAGAAATTAACACCTTTTTGGATATAAATATTGGCTTCAAAAGAACAGTCATGCATTCTCATGTGTCAGTAACCTCAAATTGACATGGGGTCAATAACTGGATAGTTTTTGTAGTAGGTTGATGATGTCTATGTCCATGCATAATGTAGTGACCTTAACCCATCACCTAGCAACCTTGTCAAGAGGATCTCTTAGCGTAACGGCAGAGGTGTTGGTTGAACATTTGCTGGACCCGGTTTCGAGTCTGGGCTACCCCCGAATTCGCTGCACTGGTGTCAAGTGGGTTGGCGCCCGTGAGGCCATCGGAGAGGCATGTACGTGTGAGGGACTTTGTTTTAGAGAAGCATGTGGACATTCTCCCTAGGTAAGAGGGTAGTCTAGCAAACTCAACCCCACACCTTGCAACACATTTGTCAAGAGGTTTGGATCTTTTGGCGTAACGACCCGAATTGGCTACAATACTGTATCCTTTATATAAACAGAGAGAGACAGTAATCATAGTCTGGTTCACAAACACATCTTGATGCAATTCTGTTTTGAAAGTATACTCTGCACTTTTATAATTATTAAAATAATGTGTTGCCAAATACTGAACATTTCATTTATTTTCCAATAGAAAATGTCACTCAAGGTCTTGTCAAAAGTTTAGATATGCCTTAGAATCGTATTATTTTTTTTTACTTAGAGTTCCTTATTGCTTGTTTCTATAAAATGAGCAGATGGCAATTTGGCAAAGATGGCAAAGGATTTAGCGGTAAAGGTTCTTAGCCGCTGAATATACATTGAACACAGAGAAACACTAACCATGTTATTTTTAACTAATTAGTCATGTATTTTAATTATCTTCATAATGTTTGGAATTACATTAGTTCTTCTATCACTTTTTGAACTATGGTGTATAATGAATGGAGTCTCTGTGACATGCAGTCTGTCTGAATCGATGGTGAAATACGTTTTTTCTCCTCTATGAGAACTTCACGGAAAAAGATAGCACAATACAGAAAGTGAAATAACTTCAGAAGTATTAGATCAACAATGAACTCAAGAAGATTGGGCTCTGAACTAAAGAGGGTATTCACCCAACAGTTGCTTAGAAAACAATTGTATTTACAGAATAGAATAAAATATTATGCTCTATTGTCCATTTTGCTAAATAAATGTGTCTTTTGCTCGGCTACTGTGACACACACAAAATGCATGGTTACAGTTCTGTGTTAATTTTGTTTTATTTTATTTAAGAATATATGTCCTCCAGACGTTATGTTGGAAGTCATTTATTCCAGGTCTCACCACAAGGGGGAGACAGACATTTGTGAGCTCTTGTTGGTGATGTACTTTGACCTTGGCGCTACTTCCTCATTCTGAGCGAAGCTGTCCACGAACCAGTCTCATCATTTGTAATGTTTTGTAGGTCGGTATTATGTATAAATGTATGCACAATATACTACTAACAGTCAGTGGTTTTACTACTTTGTGATGGTGCTGAAATAGTTTGGTGCTGTGCGGCAAGCCATGCACCTTAGCTAGAGAAAAAAAATGAGGAATTTACGGACTGTTTGGTTGCCGTTTTGCATGTATTTTGTAGCTCCTGTCACTTATTTCATATCTCTATGGCTCCATTTCATCATGTATAACTAGTATCTATATCTATCTAATATTGTTTTGGTACTGTTTGGATGTTAGAAATGTTAAAATTTCCAGCATTTGTTTCTGTAAATTCAGTAGCCTCATGGCGCTTCTTTTGAAGTGGAAGATGTCTGCTCATTGTTACTCAGGGAGGTTTAGTGAATGTTTCTAGCTACGTGTGCTAGTTAAATTAATAGTTTTAAACTGTGAAAAGGCCAGTGTGCGTGCGTGCGTGTGTGTGCGGTGTGTGTGTGTGTGTGTGTGTGTGTGTGTGTGTGTGTGTGTGTGTGTGTGTGTGTGTGTGTGTGTGTGTGTGTGTGTGTGTGTGTGTGGGGGGGGAATGGTCTTGCACTGTGTAGTGAATGAGTGAGTGTGTGAATGTGTTAGGATTTACTGTAGATCCAAATGTATTTCCTCATGTGTTTGTGATGGATGACGTTTATGTGAGTGATTTTATTTTTGTATGAAATTATTATTGTTGATACCAAAAGGAAAATACAAAAGAGATTTTTTGGAAATACATTTAATAAATTCTGAGCTACGATATCCAGTCTTAAAATTACAGGATACTTATCTGTTGACGTGGTCCTAAGTCGTGACCTGTTACACTCCCCCCTGACACTATAGAAATCACACATACACATTTTTCGGGAGCAGCAAATGCAGGGTCAACCACAGTGCAACGCTCCAGGAGCGGTTGAGGGGTTAAGTGTCTCGATCAAGGACACAACGGTAGGGAATTGGAGCTATGATCTGAAACCAGCAGTCTTCCAGGTGTCAGTTTAGTTCCAGATTTTCATCACCAGAACCGAGACTTGAATCAACGACTTTATGAGCTACCTATTGTTTCCTTGTATCAGGCTTTACAATCATATAAGTGAAGTAATATGTAATTGCAATGGATTTAATGGAATATGGATTAATTTACTGATACGATCATACTGCCAATGCGAGTAATGGACTCTCTTGCTTGGACAAAAAGAAAATAAACAATAATAAATGCAAAAGTTCACATGTATTATAATGAATTCAAACAACATAATTGAGGCTTCCTGTTCACAGAGAGGAGCAAACGCATGTCAACAAATGTTCAAATGACTAGAAGGAATCACCAATATAAATAGTCTGTTTTATCATTGTATGTGACAAAATAATCCGAGTTGAGGCACAATCGACCACTGGAGCAAGGACAAATAGATGCACAACTAACATGACAGCTCAAATGTTATGAGATGCTAATGCCAGTTGAAAAGACTTGTTACAATAGGTTTGACCTGAACTCTTAATTCATTTGTTTGTTATGCGTTCTGGCCTTCGGTTGAAAGCTTGACTAGGGACCCAAACAGTTTAAAGCAGCATTACGAGCAGGACTGGTCACAGCAAAAGCATAGGTAGATGTCTTCAGCTGAATAGTCTGCTGATGTCCTAATATGGACACCGTACTTGTGAGAATTGTGACCGAATCTACAGAACAGTCATAGACTGCTCCGTGGTTTCCCCTAGGTATAGAATCAGCTTCCCCTTTCCTAACCCTAATCTGCCATTACTACATCCATTTTAAGAATTTTAAATCATAATTGTTTGCAAATGTATTAAAAAAATTAAACAGAAATACTTCATTTACATAAGTATTCAGACCCTTTTCTATGAGACTCGAAATTGAGCTCAGGTGCATCCTGTTTCCATTGATCATCCTTGAAATGTTTCTGCAACTTGATTGGAGTCCACCTGTGGTAAATTCAATTGATCGGACATGATTTGGAAAGGCATGTTACATGTCTATATACAGTTGACAGTGCATGTCAGAGCAAAAGCAAAGCCACGGGGTCAAAGGAATTGTCCGTAGAGCTCCGATTGAGGATTGTGTCGAGGCACAGATCTGGGAAGGGTACCAAAACATTTCTGCAGCATTGAAGGTCCCCAAGAACACAGTGGCCTCTAACATTCTTAAATGGAAGAAGTTTGGAACCACCAAGACCCTTCATAGAGCTTGCTGCCCGGCCAAACGGAGCAATCGGGGGAGAAGGGCCTTGGTCAGGGAGGTGACCAAGAATCTGATATTCACTCCGACAGAGCTCTAGAGTTCCTATTTGGAGATAGGGGAACCTTCCAGAAGGACAACAATCTCTGTAGCACTCCACCAATCAGACCTTTAGGGTAGAGTGGCCAGACAGAAGCCACTCCTCAGTAAAAGGGACATGACAGCCCGCTTGGAGTTTGTCAAAAGGCACGTAAAGACTCTCAGACTATGAGAAACAAAATTCTCTGTTCTGATGAAACCAAGATTCAACTCTTTGGCCTGAATGCCAAGCGTAACATCTGGTGGAAACTTGGCACCATCCCTACGGTGAAAGCATGGTGGAGGCAGCAACATGCTGTTGGGATGTTTTTCAGCGGCAGGTACTGGGAGACTAGTCAGGATATAGGCAAAGATGACCGGAGCAAAGAACAGAGAGTTCCTTGATGAAAACCTGCTCCAGAGCCCTCAGAAAATCAGACTTGGGTGAAGGTTCACCTTCCGACAGGACAACAATCCTAAACTCACACCCAAGACAACGCAGCAATGGCTTCGGGACAAGTCTCTGAATGTTCTTGAGTGGCCCAGCCAGAGCCCGGACTTGAACCCGATCGAACATCTCTAGAGACCTGAAAATAGCTGTGCAGCAACGCTCCCCAGAGGATCTGCAGAGAAGAATGGCGTCATATCCAAGAATACTCGAGGCTGTAATTGCTGCTGTCGTGTCTTTGGCTATGCCGGATTAAGTGATATGACATGCTAACTTATAAAATTATTTCTCTGTAATTAATATTACCTGATTAAGCTAATCATGTAAATGTAATTAACGAGAAAGTCGGGGCACCACGGAAGAACGTTTATAGAGCCGTTATCTTCCGAATAAACTCTTAAAATTCTATTCTAACTATTCTATTTTTTGGTGACTTTAACATTCACATGGAAAAGTCCACAGACCCACTCCAAAAGGCTTTCGGAGCCATCATCGACTCAGTGGGTTTTGTCCAACATGTCTCTGGACCTACTCACTGCCACAGTCATACTCTGGACCTAGTTTTGTCCCATGGAATAAATGTTGTGGATCTAAATGTTTTTCCTCATAATCCTGGACTATCGGACCACCATTTTATTACGTTTGCAATTGCAACAAATAATCTGCTCAGACCCCAACCAAGGAGCATTAAAAGTTGTGCTATAAATTCTCAGACAACCCAAAGATTCCTTGATGCCCTTCCAGACTGCCTCTGCCTACCCAAGGACGTCAGAGGACAAAAATCAGTTAACCACCTAACCGAGGAACTCAATTTAACCTTGCGCAATACCCTAGATGCAGTTGCACCCCTAAAAACTAAAAACATCTGTCATAAGAAACTAGCTCCCTGGTATACAGAAAATACACGAGCTCTGAAGCAAGCTTCCAGAAAATTGGAACGGAAATGGCGCCACACCAAACTGGAAGTCTTCCGACTAGCTTGGAAAGACAGTACCGTGCAGTATCGAAGAGCCCTCACTGCTGCTCGATCATCCTATTTTTCCAACTTAATTGAGGAAAATAAGAACAATCCGAAATTTCTTTTTGATACTGTCGCAAAGCTAACTAAAAAGCAGCCTTCGCAAATGGAGGATGGCTTTCACTTCAGCAGTAATAAATTTATGAACTTCTTTGAGGAAAAGATCATGATCATTAGAAAGCAAATTACAGACTCCTCTTTAAATCTGGGTATTCCTCCAAAGCTCCATTGTCCTGAGTCTACACAACTCTGCCAGGACCTAGGATCAGGGAAGAGATACTAAAGTGTTTTAGTACTATATCTCATGACGCAATGATGAAAATAATCATGGCCTCCAAACCCTCAAGCTGCATACTGGACCCTATTCCAACTAAACTACTGAAAGAGTTGCTTCCTGTGCTTGGCCCTCCTATGTTGAACATAATAAACGGCTCTCTATCCACCGGATGTGTACCAAGCTCACTAAAAGTGGCAGTAATAAAGCCTCTCTTGAAAAAGCCGAATCTTGATCCAGAAATTATAAAAAACTATCGGCCTATATCGAATCTTCCATTCCTCTCAAAATTTTTGGAAAAAGCTGTTGCACAGCAACTCACAGCCTTCCTGAAGACAAACAATGTATACGAAACGCTTCAGTCTGGTTTTAGACCCCATCATAGCACTGAGACTGCACTTGTGAAGGTGGTAAATGACCTTTTAATGACGTCAGACCGAGGCTCTGCATCTGTCCTCGTACTCCTAGATCTTAGTGCCGCTTTTGATACCATCGATCACCACATTCTTTTGGAGAGATTTGAAACCGAAATTGGTCTACATGGACAAGTTCTGGCCTGGTTTAGATCTTATCTGTCGGAAAGATATCAGTTTGTCTCTGTGAATGGTTTGTCCTCTGACAAATCAATTGTAAATTTCGGTTTTCCTCAAGATTCCGTTTTAGGACCACTATTGTTTTCACTATATATTTTACCTCTTGGGGATGTCATTCGAAAACATAATGTTAAATTTCACTGCTATGCGGACGACACACAGCTGTACATTTCAATGAAACATGGTGAAGCCCCAAAATTGCCCTCGCTAGAAGCCTGTGTTTCAGACATAAAGAAGTGGATGGCTGCAAACTTTCTACTTTTAAACTCGGACAAAACAGAGATGCTTGTTCTAGGTCCCAAGAAACAAAGAGATCTTCTGTTGAATCTGACAATTAATCTGGATGGTTGTACAGTCGTCTCAAATAAAACTGTGAAGGACCTCGGCGTTACTCTGGACCCTGATCTCTCTTTTGAAGAACATATCAAGACTGTTTCAAGGACAGCTTTTTTCCATCTACGTAACATTGCAAAAATCAGAAATGTTCTGTCCAAAAATGACGCAGAAAAATTAATCCATGCTTTTGTTACTTCTAGGCTGGACTACTGCAATGCTCTACTTTCCGGCTACCCGGATAAAGCACTAAATAAACTTCAGTTAGTGCTAAATACGGCTGCTAGAATCCTGACTAGAACCAAAAAATGTGATCATATTACTCCAGTGCTAGCCTCCCTACACTGGCTTCCTGTTAAGGCAAGGGCTGATTTCAAGGTTTTACTGCTAACCTACAAAGCATTACATGGGCTTGCTCCTACCTATCTTTCCGATTTGGTCCTGCCGTACATACCTACACGTACGCTACGGTCACAAGACGCAGGCCTCCTAATTGTCCCTAGATTTTCTAAGCAAACTGCTGGAGGTAGGGCTTTCTCCTATAGAGCTCCATTTTTATGGAATGGTCTGCCTACCAATGTGAGAGACGCAGACTCAGTCTCAACCTTTAAGTCTTTACTGAAGACTTATCTCTTCAGTAGGTCCTATGATTAAGTATAGTCTGGCCCAGGAGTGTGAAGGTGAACGGAAAGGCTGGAGCAACGAACCGCCCTTGCTGTCTCTGCCTTGCCGGTTCCCCTCTTTCCACTGGGATTCTCTGCCTCTAACCCTTTTACAGGGGCTGAGTCACTGGCCTACTGGTGTTCTTCCATACCGTCCATGGGAGGGGTGCGTCACTTGAGTGGGTTGAGTCACTGACGTGGTCTTCCTGTCTGGGTTGGCGCCCCCCCCCCCCCTTGGGTTGTGCCATGGCGGAGATCGTTGTGGGCTATACTCGGCCTTGTCTTAGGACGGTAAGTTGGTGGTTGGAGACATCCCTCTAGTGGTGTGGGGGGCTGTGCTTTGGCAAAGTGGGTGGGGTTATATCCTGCCTGTTTGGCCCTGTCCAGGGGTATCATCGGATGGGGCCACAGTGTCTTCTGATCCCTCCTGTCTCAGCCTCCAGTATTTATGCTGCAGTAGTTTATGTGTCGGGGGGCTAGGGTCAGTCTGTTACATCTGGAGTATTTCTCTTGTCTTATCCGGTGTCCTGTGTGTATTTAAATATGCTCTCTCTAATTCTCACTTTCTCTCTTTCTGTCTTTCTCTCGGAGGACCTGAGCCCTAGGACCATGCCTCAGGACTACCTGGTATGATGACTCCTTGCTGTCCCCAGTCCACCTGGCCGTGCTGCTGCTCCAGTTTCAACTGTTCTGCCTGCGGCTATGGAACCCTGACCTGTTCACCGGACGTGCTTGTTGCACCCTCGACAACTACTATGATTATTATTATTTGACCATGCTGGTCATTTATGAACATTTTAACATTTTAACATCTTGACCATGTTCTGTTATAATATCCACCCTGCACAGCCAGAAGAGGACTGGCCACCCCTCATAGCCTGGTTCCTCTCTAGGTTTCTTCCTAGGTTTTTGGCCTTTCCAGGGAGTTTTTCCTTGGGAGTTTTTCCTAGCCACCGTGCTTCTTTCACATGCTTTGCTTGCTGTTTGGGGTTTTAGGCTGGGTTTCTGTACAGCACTTTGAGAATATCAGCTGATGTACGAAGGGCTATATAAAAATAAATTTGATTTGATTTAAAATACTTTGTAATATTTTACATCGATAGCAGTCAATATTAACCCTTGTCTTATTTTCAGTCTCATAATGAAAGTTATAAATTCTTGGTTATCTTCACGAACCCTGGCTAACAAGTTGAATCAGCAATACAAAATTGGGTTTAATTATTTATTTACTAAATACCTAAACTAATCACACAGAATTGCGAATACACAGAATACAAATGATGTCATACAGAAAACGTCCCGGTGGACAGAACCTGGTTACACAAAGGAAAGGGGGTTGGGCTTGAATGAAAGAGCGAGAAGACTTAGGAACCACAAACAGCAGCTATGCTATCGTAAATACATTATCTTATGCATTCTAAATTACCGCCCATTTGGAAAAGGAAAATGCAATAAATATTTACTCTGAGCTGCGCTTCGGTAGATTGGTCGTAGATGCTGGCCGGGTTGGCCAACAGACCTTCCGTACTCGGAAGAATGTCTCTGGTGGTAAATTGGATACGTGGTGGTATCTTCGTCCGTCTGTTAGACTGGATCCGTCGTCCGTCCTTTCCTAGCCCACGTCTACAGCGGCCGCTGCTAACTCAACGGCTAGGAAGTAGCACTTCTGTAGTGAATAAGCTCAAAGTTCATACCAGTTCATACCATAGCTCACGCCGAGGTTGGCTTAGTTCTGTCCTTGACATGTGTGTCCTTCTAACGTAGAGGCTGCAGACCTCCCGTACTGGAACAACCTGGTTATCTTTTCGTCAAAGGCTTATATAGTGGAGAGGGGGGAAGGATGTGTTTCATCGTTTATAACCCCTCCTCTTCACAGGGGTGGGCCACTGATCAAGCAGGGCACTTTCCTTATGAAAACTTTGAAGTAATAGGATTTTTAAGGTTTTGAAAATCGCGCCACAGGATAGCAGTGGCTGTTACGTAGGTGGGACGAATTCGTCCCGCCTAGCCTAGAGAGGATATCCAATGAGAGGCGTGGCGCGAATTACAAATTCCTCAAAAATACAAAAACTTCAATTTTTCAAACATATGACTATTTCACAGCATTTTAAAGATAAGACTCTCCTTTATCTATCCACACTGTCCGATTTCAAAAAGGCTTTACAACGAAAGCAAAACATTAGATTAGGTCAGCAGAGTACCAAGCCAGAAATAATCAGACACCCATTTTTCAAGCTAGCATATAATGTCACAAAAACCCAGAAGACAGCTAAATGCAGCACTAACCTTTGATGATCTTCATCAGATGACACACCTAGGACATTATGTTATACAATACATGCATGTTTTGTTCAATCAAGTTCATATTTATATCAAAAAACAGCTTTTTACATTAGCATGTGACGTTCAGAACTAGCATACCCCCCGCAAACTTCCGGGGAATTTACTAACAATTTACTAAATTACTCACGATAAACGTTCACAAAAAGCATAACAATTATTTTAAGAATTATAGATACAGAACTCCTCTATGCACTCGATATGTCCGATTTTAAAATAGCTTTTTGGTGAAAGCACATTTTGCAATATTCTAAGTACATAGCCCAGCCATCACGGGCTAGCTATTTAGACACCCGGCAAGTTTAGCCTTCACCAAAATCAGATTTACTATTACAAAAATGTTATTACCTTTGTTGTCTTCGTCAGAATGCACTCCCAGGACTGCTACTTCAATAACAAATGTTGGTTTGGTCCCAAATAATCCATCGTTATATCCGAATAGCGGCGTTTTGTTCGTGCGTTCTAGAAACTACCCGAAATGGTATATCAGGGTCGCGCGCATGGCGCAATTCGTGACAAAAAAATTATAAATATTCCATTACCGTACTTCGAAGCATGTCAACCGCTGTTTAAAATCAATTTTTATGCAATTTATCTCGTAAAAAAGCGATAATATTCCGACCGGGAATCTCCTTTTCGGCAAACAGAGGAAAAATCACAATGACGGGGGCGGCCAGGGCACGCGCCTAAGCCCACAGTCCCTTGATCGGCCACTTGAGAAAGGCGATAATGTGTTTCAGCCTGGGGCTGGGATGACGACATTCTGTTTTTTCCCGGGCTCTGAGAGCCTATGGAAGACGTAGGAAGTGTCACGTTAGAGCAGAGATCCTTTGTAATTGAATGAGATGGCAAAGAAGTTCAAGAAATGGTCAGACAGGCCACTTCCTGTAAAGGAATCTCTCAGGTTTTGACCTGCCATTTGAGTTCTGTTATACTCACAGACACCATTCAAACAGTTTTCTGTTTTCTATCCAAAGCCAATAATTATATGCATATTCTAGTTACTGGACAGGAGTAGTAACCAGATTAAATTGGGTACGTTTTTTATCCAGCCATGAAAATACTGCCCCCTAGCCCTAACAGGTTAACACCAATAAATCCATCTGTTTAAAAATGAATTTAGTATATGTCAATCTAGCAAACCAGGCAACTAAAAGCAACTTTCTAAACAATGTTATGGTTCGTTTCTAGCTTGCTAGCTAGCTAACATTAAGTTAGCTGATTAGCCAGTTCAAATAATGACCACATCAAATAGCTGACAACGTCTTAACATTAGCTAATTTGTAGTCATCATTACAGGAAAATAAACTCACAAGATCAGAATTTACAATTTAATGGCAAGCTAATTACAGAAAATAGCTTACGGTTGTGAGTGTGATGAAAAAAAACAGCAGGGCATTCTACCGGATATTTTTCAAACGTGGACACTGTCTCATTGGCCTAATATTATATCCTAATTTGACTTTGGTGCAGGTCATGTTGTCCTTCACATTACTGTCTCTGGTAAACACACTTTATAAAATAAAATAAAAGGTTATTTGTCACATGCACAGGATACAGAAGTTGTAAACGGTACAGTGACATGGTTACTTGCAAAGTGGAGTCTTTTGTTTAGACATGTAACTAGCTAGCTAAACAATGAAACACAATCCCAACTCATAACGTTACTAACCAGCATGAATCTGCAGGTAATTAACCAACAAGATGCAACGTTAGCATCTTGTTAGCTAGTTAGCAATGCAAATGGCTCTGAGATACAAACAATATTACTACACAGATCATAAACGTAATGTTAGGTAGAGAGCCAGCCATCCAGCCAGCTAATGTTAGCTAGCTACAGTTGAAATCGGAAGTTTACATACACTTGGGTTGGAGTCATTAAAACTCGTTTTTCAACCACTCCACAAATTTCTTGTTAACAAACTATAGTTTTGGCAAGTCGGTTAGGACATCTACTTTGTGCATGACATAATTCATTTTTCCAACAATTGTTTACAGACAGATTATGTCACGGTTGTCGTCGGGAAAGGAGGACCAAAATGCAGCAGGAATGTGGATGCTCATCTTTACGTTTATTGAAATAACGAAGTGAACACCTAAATAACAAAAGAACGAACTCACGATCAACGAAACAGTCTTGAAAGGCTTACTCACGCTAAACAAGAAACAATCTCCCACAAAATACAAACCCAAACACACCCTAATATATAGGACTCTCAATCAAAGGAAAAGAGACAACACCTGCATAAATCAAATGCCCTTCTACAACAACCACCACCCCGAACCACATAAAACAAATACCCTCTGCCACGTCCTGACCAAACTACAATAACAATTAACCCTTATACTGGTCAGGACGTGACAGTACCCCCCCCCCCCCCCGCTAAAGGTGCAGACCCCGGACGCACCTCATAAATAAACAAAACAACAACAAAAAACCCCTAAACTAAAGGGAGGGAAGGGAGGGTGGCTGCCGTCACCGACGGCACTTGTGCTACATCCCCCCTCCCCAACCCACCTATGCAGGTAGTGGTTCAGGCTCCGGCCTACTGTCCCCCAGAATGCCGACCAACTTAATCTGATTCGGGCCGTAGGCAGACACGCCTCATTCCAGATCATAGGCTGACCTCCTTTCCACACTGTATGCAGACTCAATCATTAGACAGTTAATCACTTTAAGTTCTGAATTGTCAGGCTTACTCAGTTCAGGGTTGCTGCTAGACTCCCTTGGTTTCGGGTCATCGGCAGACTCTGGGCAGACAGGCCACTCTGACTGATCCAGGCAGACGGGCCACTCTGGCTGATCCTGGCATACGGGCCACTCTGGCAGCTCCGGGCAGTCGGGCCGCTCTGGCATCTCCGGGCAGTCGGGCCGCTCTGGCATCTCCGGGCAGACTGGCCGCTCTGGCATCTCCGGGCAGTCGGGCCGCTCTGGCATCTCCGGGCAGTCGGGCCGCTCTGGCATCTCCGGGCAGACTGGCCCGCTCTGGCATCTCCGGGCAGATGGACCGCTCTGGCAGCTCCGGGCAGTCGGGCCGCTCTGGCATCTCCGGGCAGTCGGGCCGCTCTGGCATCTCCGGGCAGACGGACCGCTCTGGCAGCTCCTGATTGGCGGGCGGCTCTGGCGACTCTCGACTGGCGGGCGGCTCTGGCGACTCTCGACTGGCGGGCGGCTCTGGCGACTCTCGACTGGCGGGCGGCTCTGGCGACTCTCGACTGGCGGGCGGCTCTGGCGACTCTCGACTGGCGGGCGGCTCTGGCGACTCTCGACTGGCGGGCGGCTCTGGCGACTCTCGACTGGAGGGCGGCTCTGGCGGCTCTCGACTGGCGGGCGGCTCTGGCGGCTCTCGACTGGCGGGCGGCTCTGGCGACTCTCGACTGGCGGGCGGCTCTGGCGACTCTCGACTGGCGAGCGGCTCTGACGACTCTCGACTGGCGGGCGGCTCTGGCGGCTCTCGACTGGCGGGCGGCTCTGGCGGCTCTCGACTGGCGGGCAGCTCTGGTGACTCTCGACTGGCGGGCAGCTCTGGTGACTCTTGACTGGCGGGCAGCTCTGGTGACTCCTGACTGAGCCGATGCACTGGAAGCCTGGTGCGTGGTGCTGGTACTGGGGTTATCAGCCTGGGAACACGCACCTCCAGGCTAGTGCAGGGAGCGGGAACAGGACGAGTCGGACTGGGCTGACGCACTGGAAGCCTGGTGCATGGTGCTGGTACTGGGGGTATCAGCCTGGGAACACGCACCTCCAGGCTAGTGCGGGGCGCGGGAACAGGACGAGTCGGACTGGGCTGACGCACTGGAAGCCTGGTGCTGGTACTGGACGTGCCAGACTGGAAACACGCACCTCCAGGCTAGTGCGGGGAGCGGGAACAGGACGAGTCGGACTGGGCTGATGCACTGGAAGCCTGGTGCGTGGTGCTGGTACTGGACGTGCCAGACTGGAAACACGCACCTCCAGGCTAGTGCGGGGAGCGGGAACAGGACGAGTCGGACTGGGCTGACGCACTGGAAGCCTGGTGCGTGGTGCTGGTACTGGATGTGCCAGACTGGGAAACCGCACCTCCAGGCTGGTGCGTGGAGCGGGAACAGGATATATTGGACCGTGGAGGCTTACTGGCGGTCTCGAGCTCAAACTTGGCATCGCCTTTTCTGGCTGGATGCCCACTACCCCCTGGTAAATGCGGGGCGCTGGTATAGCGCATAACGGCCTAAAAATACTTGGCCTCGCCATAGTACCCATTACCCCGAAGCACAAGACCTGTCCATTAACCTCTATGGGCTAGGTGGGACGCTAGCGTGCCACCCGTGGTGCACTCCATCAACAGCAGGTGCATTTCAAGAGCGGCAAATTTGAATCCAAATAAATGTCAAAATTCAAATTTTTCAAAAATACAACTATTTTACACCATTTGAAAGATAAACATCTCCTTAATCTAACCACGTTTTACGATTTCAAAAAGGTTTTACGGCGAAAGCATAAATTTAGAGTATGTTAGGACAGTACATTTACAAGAGTTGTGTGTAATGTTTTGTCAAGTCAAAGACAGGGTCACCAAAACCATAAAACCAGCTAAAATGATGCACTAACCTTTTACAATCTCCATCAGATGACACTCCTAGGACATTATGTTAGACAATGCATGCATTTTTAGTTCTATCAAGTTCATATTTATATCCAAAAACAGCGTTTTACTATGGCATTGATGTTGAGGAAATCGTTTCCCTCCAATAACCGGCAGTCAAGTCAGCGTCACAAATTAAATAATTAAAATTAGAAAACATTGGTAAAATATTATATTGTCATTTAAAGAATTATAGATTTACATCTCTTGAACGCAATCAACTTGCCAGATTTAAAAATAACCTTACTGGGAAATCACACTTTGCAATAATCTGAGCACTGCGCCCAGAAAAATACGCGTTGCGATACAGACTAGACGTCATGTTGGGGAGATCTAAAATCGAAAATACTATGTAAATAATCCATTACCTTTGATTCTCTTCATCAGATGTCACTTCCAGGTATCACAGGTCCATAACGAATGTAGTTTTGTTCAAAAAAGCTCATCATTTATGTCCAAAAATCTCCGTCTTGTTAGCACATGATCTAAGCCAGCCGGACTTCTCGTCATGAACGAGGGGAAAAAATATATTTCCGTTCGTTCAAACATGTCAAACGTTGTATAGCATAAATCATTAGGGCCTTTTTTAACCAGAACATGAATAATATTCAAGGTGGACGAATGCATACTCTTTTATAACGTATTGGAACGAGGGTACCCAACATGAACTCGCGCGCCAGGTGTCTAATGGGACATCATCGTTCCATGGCTCTTGTTCGGTCAGATCTCCCTCCAGAAGACTCAAAACACTTTGTAAAGGCTGGTGACATCTAGTGGAAGCAATTGGAAGTGCCAAAATATTCCTCAGCCCCTGTGTTTTTCAATGGGATAGGTTTAAAGTCAATACAACACATCAGGTATCCACTTCCTGTCAGAAAATGTCTCAGGGTTTTGCCTGCCAAATGAGTTCTGTTATACTCACAGACACCATTCAAACAGTTTTAGAAACTTTAGAGTGTTTTCTATCCATATATAATAAGTATATGCATATTCTAGTTACTGGGTAGGATTAGTAACCAGATTAAATCGGGTACATTTTTTTTATCCAGACGTGCAAATGCTGCCCCCTAGCCCTAACAGGTTAACTGGCTTCCCAGAAAAGGTACAGGGATTTGGCCTGGGGCTCCAAACTTGCCCCGCCAAACTACCCATATGCCCCCCCCAAAAAAATTCTTGGGGCTACCTCTCGGGCTTAATCGCCAGTCGTGTTCCTCGGTAGCGTTCCCGGTCTTTGCTCCACTTTTTCCATGGGCCCTCTCCGGCCATAACCTGTTCCCATGTCCATTTCTCTCGTTGGTCCAACTCGAATTCCCTCTGCTCCTTCCAGTCCACCTGTTGCTCCTTCCTCTGCTGCTTGGTCCGTTTGTGGTGGGAGATTCTGTCACGGTTGTCGTCGGGAAAGGAGGACCAAAATGCAGCAGGAATGTGGATGCTCATCTTTACGTTTATTGAAAAAACGAAGTGAACACCAAAATAACAAAAGAACGAACTCACGATCAACGAAACAGTCTTGAAAGGCTTACTCACGCTAAACAAGAAACAATCTCCCACAAAATACAAACCCAAACACACCCTAATATATAGGACTCTCAATCAAAGGCAAAGAGACAACACCTGCCTTCAATTGAGAGTCCCAACCCCAATTAACTAAACATAGAAACAGATACACTAGACTAAACATAGAAATACATGAATATGACACAGTGCCCAAAAACCCCGGAATACATAAATCAAATGCCCTTCTACAACAACCACCACCCCGAACCACATAAAACAAATACCCTCTGCCACGTCCTGACCAAACTACAATAACAATTAACCCTTATACTGGTCAGGACGTGACAGATTATTTAACTTATAATTCACTCTATCACAATTCCAGTGGGTCAGAAGTTTACATACACTATGTTGACTGTGCCTTTAAGCTTGGAAAATTCCAGAAAATGATGTCATGGCTATAGAAGCTTCTGATAGGCTAATTAACATCATTTGAGTCAATTGGAGGTGTACCTGTGGATGTATTTCAAGGCCTACCTTCAAACTCAGTGCCTGTTTGCTTGACATCGTGGGAAAATCAAAAGAAATCAGCCAAAACCTCAGAAAAAAATGTAGACCTCCACAAGTCTGGTTCATCCTTGGGAGCAATTTCCAAATGCCTGAAGGTACCACGTTCATCTGTACAAACAATAGTATGCAAGTATAAACACCATGGGACCATGCAGCCATTGAAGATGTAATCCGGAGACAGGTGTTTTATACAACAGCCTTCTGTGTGTTTTCTTTTCGTCTCCCTCCGCATATTTGCAATCAAACACCAGAATGTTCTCCATCTCCTTATCTATCATAGTCTGCTTACATCGGGCATTCCACTGATTTCAATACTCTGTCCTCCAGGAAGTGGAGAGCAACACTTTTGCAGTTATTCATGATATCTTTCAAAAAAGCTATGTTAGAAAGGATTAACTACACATACTGAGCAGCCCTTTGTTGTAGACAAAAGCGGGCTACATGGCAGACCAATCCGAACTCATCTCTTGGCATGTCCAGCCCACCCATTATCTTAGCCAATCATGGCTAGTGGGAAGGTTCCTAGATTTTTCTGTGGCTAAACCAACTTGGCTCATAATTTAACAATTTAATTTCGTATTTACAGATGGCATGCAGATTTGTTATTCAAGCACATGAAAGTTCACAGTTGGCATATCTGCCAAAAAACACATTTTGATAAAACATTTATGTTCACGTTAAAATGCCTCTCCTGTGAAGTAGTGACACGTGACATACGCCTAGTTTCCTGAAATGAGTCACAATTATTAGACAAAAGGATGCACATTTTCATATTATCTTTATATCCTCTTGCTTTATCTTTACTGATATTTAGAGGGGTGGCTTGCCCCTCCACCCTTTTTTTTTTCGTTTTTAGGGTATCTTGTTGTCCAAGACTTATAATTGCATTATGAGAGTGTTATAATGTATTTATTGTATTAGTTTTTGTCAAACACTTATAGGAGTTGCCAAGTGAAACATGGACCCATGCTGGGAGCAACACTATGGATCCAAGCTCCACTTGGGAGACAGATTGGGATAGGGATTATACATTTTTTTGGAGTAATTGCATTTTGTAAATTGTTATTTTGTTGTTGTGAGAGGGGTATTGGAGGACAACTGGAGGTCTACTTAGAGTTAGTATGGATAAATATCTAGAAATTGTGGTAAGGACAGTGATAAGTATCTTAATTCAATAATTACCATGATGGGTTGCATTTTCAGTATAGCTAGCTATAATTCCAATGGTTTTGCTGATAATAAGAAAAGAACAGCAGTTTTTCATGGCAAGAGAATGATTACCACATGTATTGTCTTCAGGAAACTCATTCAATATCTTCTGACGAAGTGACCTGGGAAGAGATTTTGTAAAATCTATTTCAGTCATGGAAATTCAAAAGGTGTTGTGATCCTACTCAAAACGACTTGAATCTTGAGGTACACTCAGTTCAAATAGAATCGTAGGGAAGATGGATTGCATTGAACATACTACTTGATGATAAATAGTAATGGCTCATAAATCTGCATAGACCCAATCATGACGATCCAATTTTTTTTTTTATATTTACAATAATCGAATTAGTCTCCAAAATTAAAATAACTCTATTATAATGATAGGGGACTACAACACAGTATTATGTACAGTACCAGTCAAAAGTTTGGACACCTACTCATCCAATGGATTTTCTTTATTTTTACTGTTTTCTACAAGTAACGGCTGTCTGTGGAAGTAGACCAAGGTGCAGCGGAGTTAGTGTTCATCTTGAGTTTTAATTTACGTAAGAACACTATACAACAAAACAAGAAAACCGACAGCCAAACAGTACTGTCAGGTGCAAGACACTAAACAGAAACAATCCCCCACAAAACCCAAAGGAAAAACAGGCTCCTTATGTGTGACTCCCAATCAGCTACAACGAACTACAGCTGTGCCTGATTGGGAGCCACACACGGCCCAAAACAAAGAAATACAAAAACATAGAAAAATGAACATAGAACGCCCACCCAATGTAACACCCTGGCCTAACCAAAATAAAGAACAAAAACCCCTCTCTATGGCCAGGGCGTTTGTCACGTCCTGACCAGCAGAGGGAGGTATTGTATCAGTTGTGGTCAGGATGTGGCAGGTTGTTTGTTTGTTTAGGGTTTGTGTTGGGGATGGGACTCCCAATTGAAGGCAGGTGTGTTGAGTTGCCTTTGATTGGGATTCCTATATAGAAGGGTGTGTTTTTCTTTGGGATTGTGGGTAGTTGTTTGTGATCACTGCTTGTTTAGCCTGTCACTGTTGCCGTCGTGAGTATTGTTTTGTTGGTTTTCATGTGGATGCTTTACTTGTTTCTCATCAATAAACATGAGTATCCACATTCCCGCTGCGCCTTGGTCCATTCCTAACGACGGATGTTACAGCGTTACACTACATTGTAGAATAATAGTGAAGACATCAAAACTATGAAATAACACCTATGGAATCATGTAGTAACCAAAGAAGTGCTCAACAAATCAAAATGTATTTTATATTTTAGATTATTCAAAGTAGCCTCCCTTTGCCTTGATGACAGCTTTGCACACTTGGCATTCTCTTAATCAGCTTCATGAGGTACAGTGGTTCTTCTTGTAAAAGTTGCGTCATACTGCAGAACACCTTGCAGGCTGCCACAGAATTCTATTGCAGGTTATTTAATTGTCAGACATTGTTTCCATTAAAGATTGCTGTACACCAGCAGAACCCATCCAACTTCAAGGATCTGGAGAAGTTTTGCCTTGAAGAATGGGCAAAAGTTCCAGTGGCTAGATGTGCCAAGCTTATAGAGACATACCCCAAGAGACTTGCAGCTGTAATTGCTGCAAAAGGTGGCTCTATTGACTTTGGAGGGTGAATAATTACACATTATCAAGTTTTCACATTTGTTTTACTTATTTCTTGTTTGTGTTACAATAAAAAATAGGTTGCATATTCAAGGGGGTAGGCATGTTGTGTAAATCAAATGATACAACCCCCCCAAAAAATCTACTTTAATTCCAGGTTGTACGGCATTAAAATAGGAAAAATGCCAAAGGGTGAATACTTTCGCAAGCCACTGACACAAATATTAATTTTCACAAAGTCTGCTGCCTCAGTTTGTATGATGGCAATTTGCATATACTCCTGAATGTTATGAAGAGTGATTCGATGAATTGCAATTAATTGCAAAGTCCCTCTTTGCCATGCAAATGAACTGAATCCCCCAAAAACATTTCCACTGCATTTCAGCCCTGCCACAAAAGGACCAGCTGACATGTGAGTGATTCTCTCGTTAACACAGGTGTGAGTGTTGACGAGGACAAGGCTGGAGATCACTCTGTCATGCTGACTGAGTTCGAATAACAGACTGAAAGCTTCAAAAGGAGGGTGGTGCCTGGAACCATTGTTCTTCCTTTGTCAATCATGGTTACCTACAAGGAAACACGTGCCATCATCATTGCTTTGCCCAAAAAGGGCTTCACAGGCAAGGACATTGCGGCCAGTAAGATTGCACCTAAATCAACCATTTATCGGATCATCATGAACTTCAAGGAGAGCGGTTCAATTGTTGTGAAGAAGGTTTCAGGGCGCCCAAGAAAGTCCAGCAAGCGCCAGGACCGTCTCCTGAAGTTGATTCAGCTGCGGGATTGGGGCACCACCAGTACAGAGCTAGCTCAGGAATGGCAGCAGGCAGGTGTGAGTGCATCTGCACGCACAGTGAGGCGAAGACATTTGGAGGATGGCCTGTTGTCAAGAAGGGCAGCAAAGAAGCCACTTCTCTCCAGGAAAAACATATTATCTCTAAAAATATCTAAGGGGCATTTATATAATTCTAAATTAATTAATAATAATAATAATAATCGCTTTGTTTAAAAAATAACATTATTTGGATATTATTTTGTTTTCAAATAACCGAAAGTGAGTGAGAAAAAGGCCATTCTTGAACATGTGGTGAGACATTCTTACTAATTTGTAAATAAAGCCAGTTTGTTATTTATAATTTATTTATGTTTTTAGAGGGAGAGAAACCAAAAGACCACCATAGCCTCATGGATCTCCCGGTTGCAGCCGCCACTGGTATCGAAGCAGCATCTGTAGCAAAGCATTTTGCACTGCGATGCAGTGTCTTAGACATCTGTGCCACTCGGGAGGCCCCATCCACAAAGTTTTTAATGTTGATCAATTGCCTTGCACAAAGTATCTATTGTCCTGCTAATAGCCCATAATGGCGATGTACAACGTGACCGGTCGGGAGTAGGCTACAGTACTACAGTAAGAGTAAAATAATCCTAACATTTCCACACCCTAACAGTTATATACTAACAGTTATTGTAGTCTAACCAATACCCAAACAGACTGGAAGATGGCGGACTGAACAAAGTTATGTAGAGCACCTCAAGATAAAAACATAATATTCAATATCGGTAAGTTAGACAAAAAATATTAGCACTTCACAATCTGGTGGGTGATAACCTTCAATCTGGATAATAACACAAAACAAATCTTAAGACTAGAGACATTTATTGACAAATATTACGAAAACGAGCAACACCCAAACATGACGGAGATTAAGACAGGGGAACCGATTTCAAAACGAAAATGTGACTCTTCCACAGACAATTTACTATTTTCACCACCGGGAATGGTAAAGGTCGAAACCGATCTGTTAAAATCAATAAATGACAAACTGGGTATACTTGAATTAGTTAGTAAGGATATAAAAGAGTTGAAGGCAAGCCTCGCGATGAGTGATGAAAAAGCTGCGACATTTTAAAAGGAAACAAAAAAGCTAAGAGGGACAGTCAACAAGATTGAAACCAAAGTGAATGAAATTGAAAAGGAGAACACGGTTCTGAGAGAAGCCTGACTGGACATACAAACTAGAACCATGAGAGAGAATCTGGTACTTACAGGTATCCAGGAGAAAGAAGGGGAAGTTCCTGAATCTGTAGTTAGAGAGTTCCTCCTTACATCGCTTCAAATCCCACGCGAAGCTATCGACAAAATCCAACTTGAACGTGTACACTGCTTCGGACAGAGAGGCCAAAGGTATGAACGCCCAATCGTTGCCAAATTTGCTTCATTTAAAGATAAAATAATGGTTAAAATCCTGGGTAAAAGACTTGCTGGGACCAAAATTGGCATGAATGATCAGTTTCCGAAGGAAATTGCAGAACGGCGTAAAGTTCTGTATCCAATTTTCAAAGAAAATAGATTAAAGGGGAAACGAGTAGCTCTCGTCGTTGATAAACTATATATTGATAACCAGTTGTTCAGAGACACAAAGTCTACTCCATGGTTATTTAAAAAAATTACAACGTTCTCATAGATGAGGAAAATAAAGAAACACAATTCTAGCCCGGTTATGGATTGTAACAATACAATAAAAAAAAGCTTTTCTGTATATCTTCACATATAACTAATTGGAACACACAAGCACTAATTCAACATGGTGAAGATAAAAACTAAGTAAACAGAAGGCACAGTATGTGTGGATGGTGGGTGTGTGTTTATCTTTTTATTTTATTTGTTATGTTTGGGAAAGTTGAGTGAGTGAGTGAGTAATGAAATGGTTGCATATCCCAGAACCAATGTATTGCTGTGAGCCGGGGTATGAGAGGGCTTTCAATGTTGCTCAGATGATGGATATACTTTTCTAATGAATTATACGTCTTATTTATTTATTTATTTATTTATTGTCCTATCATGGTGGAACAGTTTTAAAATAAATTATACATTTTAGTTTATTTATTGTCCTATGATGGGGATCTACATTTTTAAAATAAATTATATCTATTTATTTATGATCCTAATTTAATGGTACGGTCAACAACCCTATACCCTGGACACCCACCTGAATGACCTAGATACTAAGGAGAAGTCCCTAACTGTTTTATGTGCCTGCTGTAAGCGGTCTCTATGCAGCCAAAATGCGGTCAGAGACCAAGAGCAACACTGCCCCTCAAGATTCTGAGCCCACTTGGCAGGGTTGGTCCTGCAAAGCCAAAGCCCCCGAAAGGGAGAGCATACTACACAAAGAATTCTCAAAGCTGCTAATGAGAACCTTGACGACCTTGTACCTAGCCGGTGGGGATTCCGGTGGGGTGCCCCCACCCAGGCAGTGGCAGTGCTGGCAACACTAGCTGCATTAACCCATGGGGAGGGGGTCACACTCAGACATTCAGAGAGGGGGTATATTATTGTGACCCAGGTGGCACAAAATCAAAGTCCAACTGCATGGAGATGCTTGGGAATATGGTAAATCCGGGGGTCCGTATTGTGGGTGTTTCAGGGAAGAGGTGTTCATTTGACCTCCATCATCTAGGATGTGACAATGGTTAATAAAATCTCTCCATTTCTGCCCATTTTTTTTTTGCACGGTCCTGAAGGCCTTCTAATGCAGCTGCAACTGTAAATGCATTTGTAAATCAAGACCTTTCTTGAGTTGGGCTCTGGGTGGTGCAACTGTTGAGAATGTGAGCTTATGGTTGTGTGGGGGAAAGGGTTGAGTGTGTGTGGGTGTATGTGTGTATACCACAACTGTTGCGAAGGAGTAAAATATGTTAGGTACAATAGAGGATGATCCACAGCTATACATAATACAAATCGAGGTGAGGGCGATGGAAATGCATTTGGCAATAGATTTACTTCAATTCGGTAAATGGCACTGTGTGCTCTTTTCGAAGGATGGATCCCAGTCTGTTCAGGGCTATGGGATACGGGGATCAGGGGTGGTCTGCCGGGCATTGGGATGACAACCCAACTAGGGATGAGGAAGGCTTTTAGCGGGTGGAATAGTATATAATATCTATTGTATACAGGAAACCCATTCAACAATTTTAGATGAAGTTTTGTGGAAAAAGAACTGGGGGGGCCAAATATATTTCTCCCATGGGCAAAGAAATTCAAAAGGGGTGATGGTTTTAATTAACAGTAATTTTGATCCAAATGTGCAAATTGTCCAAACAGATTATCAAGGTAGATGGATTATTTTAAATATGTTATTAGACAATAAACAGATATGGCTTATTAACCTATACGGTCCGAATAATGATGATCCAAGCTTCTTTGAAAATATATATCAGAATGTATCAACTCTACAAGCAACACTAGACTCTATTATTATGGTGGGAGATTTTAATACGGTCTTAAATAACTCTATGGACCGGAAAGGAAATCACACTACAAACTATCACCCTCAGGCACTTAAGGAAATCATGAATGTCATGGATATATTGGAATTAGTGGATATATGGATACTTAAATACCCTGACCTAGTGAGATATACATGGCGGAGGCTTAATCAAGCTAGTCGTCTTGACTACTTTCTAATGCCATTCTCTCTGGCACCAAAAGTTTAAAAAGTGTTGATAGGGGACAGAATGTGGTTGGATCATCACATAATTGGCATATATATTACTCTTACAGAATTTCCACGTGGGCGAGGATATTGGATATTTAATCAAAGCCTACTAGGATGTTGCAGGCAGCAGAACGTTCTCCACGGCGTCTCCAGACTGTCACGTCTGTCACATGTGCTCAGTGTGAACCTGCTTTCATCTGTGAAGAGCACAGGGCGCCAGTGGCGAATTTGCCAATCTGGTGTTCTCTGGAAAATGCCAAACATCCTGCACGGTGTTGGGCTGTAAGCACAACCCCCACCAGTGGACGTCGGGCCCTCATACCACCCTCATGGAGTCTGTTTCTGACCGTTTGAGCAGACACATGCACATTTGTGGCCTGCTGGAGGTCATTTTGCAGGGCTCTGGCAGTGCTTCTCCTGCTCCTCCTTGCACAAAGGCGGAGGTAGCGGTCCTGCTGCTGGGTTGTTGCCCTCCTACGGCCTCCTCCACGTCTCCTGATGTACTGGCCTGTCTCCTGGTAGCGCCTCCATGCTCTGGACACTACGCTGACAGACACAGCAAACCTTCTTGCCACAGCTCGCATTGATGTGCCATCCTGGATGAGCTGCACTACCTGAGCCACTTGTGTGGGTTGTAGACTCCGTCTCATGCTACCACTAGAGTGAAAGCACCGCCAGCATTCAAAAGTGACCAAAACATCAGCTAGGAAGCATAGGAACTGAGAAGTGGTCTGTGGTTACCACCTGCAGAACCACTCCTTTATTGGGGGTGTCTTGATAATTGCCTATAATTTCCTTCTGTTGTCTATTCCATTTGCACAACAGCATGCAAAATGTATTGTCAATCAGTGTTGCTTCCTAACTGGACAGTTTGATTTCACAGAAGTGTGATTGACTTGGAGTTACATTGTGTTGTTTAAGTGTTCCCTTTATTTTTTTGAGCAGTATATTATAAAAATAAAGCGAACTGGATGGAATATGGGGAAAAATGCACCAAATTCTTTTTCAATATTCAATATAGAAATGCTACCAAAAGAAATGTATTAAAACTTGTTACAAATGATGGAGTCACGCATGCTTCACCAAATTATATTTTGAAAGAGGAAGTAAAGTACTTTAAGAATGTGTTTTCATTTCAGGTTCCTCCATCTCCACTAACTGAAACTAATTGTATGGATTTTTTTCCTAATAATAATGTAAAATTAACATCTGTACAGTGTTACATGTTACGTTTTTCTTGTTCCCCATTTTCCCCTGTTAGTGTGTTTGTGTCTTGGGCATTACAGGTGTACCGAGTTGCGGCTAACGATGGTGGGCGTGGCTGTAGCTGATTACAGAGAGGATATCTGTTTGCCGCGTGAGAAGAGAAGAGGACGGGGGGGGGGAGAGAGAGGACACTTGTTTTGTTTGATTATTTGATGATTTGTGCTAATTTCTTTGTTTGTGTTTCAGCCTGTCCTCCTGAGGTACTCCACCCTACCTAGGTCCTGGAGAAGGGAAAAGGTAGATCTGCCCATGGGTGTACATTCCCACGTAGATAACCCATTGTTTTATACACTAGGTTAGCCGGGCGGGTGTCACCCTTTTCTTCGAACCAGGTAGGACAGTGGGCTAGGGTTTAGAGTGTGTTAGGAAGGATTAGGTGTGTAGAAGAGGAGGGACCTTTTGTTTATTTTCATTACTTGGACCCCGATCCCAAACATTCCCTTCTCTTACCTTCCCTTGTTGTGGTTGTTAGTTTTTGTTTTCTTACTGATTCATTATGGGTGTTTTTTATATTGTTTATTTAATTACTTTACTAAACATCCCCTGAGGGCTAAAATGGAGTTCTGGTTGTGGTCTGATTATTTTTGCTCATTACACCCCACATTTCTTCCCCTTTCATCTGGTTTACCTGGTGTGTTTAGGCCCAGGCATTTACGTCTCCTCCTCAGACGAGCTACACCCGAGGGGAGAACGTAATAACAGAAAGACTCATGTGAAGGCCAAATTACAGAGGAGGAACTGCTTGATGCAATTGGGGCCTTTAAGGATGGGAAAACTCCAGGGCTGGATGGCATACCAGTGGAAGTATACAAAAAAAATGTATATACTCAAAGGACCCTTATTAGCATGTTTTAACCACTCCTATATAAATGGTAGATTATCAGACACGCAACAAGAAGGTCTGATATCATTATTACTGAAACAGGACCCAAATGGTGTATATATAAAGATCCAGTCCATTAAAAAAATTGGAGACCTCTTACACTTCAGTGTTGTGATGCAAAATGCTTGGCGCATAGAATTAAAGTATTGTCAGATATTGTTCATCCTAATCAGACAGGTTTTTTACATGGACGATACATTGGAGATAATATAAGACAAGTACTGGAAACAATAGAATACTATGAAATATCGTGGACACCAGGCCTGGTTTTCATAGCTGATTTTGAAAAGGCTTTTGATAAAGTACGACTGGAGTTTAAATATAAATGCTGAGAATATTTCAATTTTGGGGAATCTCTTATAAAATGGGTTAAAGTTATGTTTAGTAACCCTAGGTGTAAAATAGTAAATAATGGCTACATCTCAAAGTTTTAAACTATCTAGAGGAGTAAAACAAGGTTGTCCACTATCGGCATATTTATTTATTATTGCCATTGAAATGTTAGCTGTTAAGATTAGATCAAACAATACTATTAAGGGATTAGAAATCCGTGGTTTAAAAACCAAGGTGTCATTGTACGCCGATGATTCATGTTTTCTTTTAAAACCACAATTAGAGTCTCTCCACAGCCTCACAGAGGATCTAGATACTTTTGCTATCCTCTTTGGATTAAACCAAATTATGATATTACGTATTGGATCACAAAAAATTCAAATTTTACATTACCATGTAGTTTACCAATTAAATGTTCTGACAGAGATGTGGACATACTCGGTATACAAAACCCAAAAGAAAAATGATCTCACTCCAATAAATTGTTATAGAAAGTTAGCAAAAATAGATAAGATCTTGCTACCATGGAAAGGAAAATACCTGTTTATTTGTGGAAAAATCACCCTGATTAACTCTTTAATCATATCACAGTTTACCTATTTGCTTATGGTTTTGCCTACACCTAGTGACCTGCTTTTTAAATTATATGAACAAAAAATATTCAATTTTATTTGGAACGGCAAGCCAGACAAAATTAAAAGGGCCTATTTATATAACGAATATGAATTCGGAGGGCAGAAATTATAAAATATTAAAGCATTAGACCTCTCACTAAAGGCATCAGTCATACCAAAGTTATATTTAAATCCAAACTGGTTTTCTAGTAAATTGGTACAAATGTCTCATCCTATGATCAAGAAGGGCCTTTTCCCCTTTATTCAGATTACACCTGCCCACTTTCGGTTGTTTGAAAAGGAAATATTCTCCAAAATATATTTATTTTTTAATAACCTGTTGGGGCTCGGGGGCAGTATTGAGAAATTTTGAAAAAAAATATGTGCCCATTTTTTACTGCCTCCTACACCAACTCAGAAGCTAGGATATGCATATTATTAACACATTCGGATAGAAAACACTCTGAATTTTCTAAAACAGTTTGAATGGTGTCTGTAAGTATAACAAAACTCATATTGCAGGCAAAAACCTGTGAAAAATAGATCAAAAAAAATTTGAATTTTGTGACTGTACTATTTAGTGTCATTGTTTTATAGATACCATAGTGAGAAAGGATTCATTTCGCAACTCCTACGGCTTCCACTAGATGTCAACGATCTTTATAAAGTTGTTTGAAGCGTCTATGATGAACAGAGACCGGATGACAAGGAAGAGAAGTTGACCTCCCTGGGATGTCGTCACTTCATTATTGGCTGCACCTGCGTAATCATGTGATGCGATACATTTTTCAAAGACGTTTTTCAAGACACAGGAGAGGTCGGGTTGAAACATTACTGATGTTTCACGTTAAAAATGGCTCTACAGATGGCTAAACAACGTTTGACATGTTTGAACAATGTAAATAGATAATTTTTTTTACTTTTCGCCGTGACTCCCCCCCCCCCCCCCCCCCCCGCGCTACTTTTTAGTAGCCTACCGAAGCGCTAACAACTTGGAGTTATTGGGACATCAATTATGAACTTTGTTGAAAGAAACCACATTTGCAGTGGACCTGGGATGTCTGGAATTGCCAATGGATGAAGATAATCAAAGGTAAGGGAATATTGACAATAGTAATTTTGATATTACATGGTTACAAGATGGTGCTAACCTGTATAGCCTAGCCTATTGTTCTTAGCACAGCACCCGGTTTATTGCAAATTGTGATTTCCCAGTAAAGTTATTTTGAAATCTGGCATTGCAGTAGCATTTACGAAATGTTAAACTATGAATATTTGAATGACAATATTATAATTTACCAATGTTATCGAATAGTAATTTTGTGATTTGTAACGTTGTTCACCGGAAGCATTTGAGAGAAAAAAAAAATCTGATTTTCACCGCTTCGGTAAAATGCTGTTTTTGGATATAAATATGAACTTGATGGAACAAAAAATGCATGTATTGTGTAACATAATGTCTTAGGAGTGTCATCTGAGGAAGATTGTCAAAGGTTGGTGCATAATTCTAGCTGGTTATCCGCTTATGGTGACGCCTGTCTTTGAATTGACAAAACATTACACACAGCTATTTTCAATGTACTCTCCTAACATAACCTAACTTTATGCTTTCGCCGTAAAGCCTCTTTGAAATCGGACAATGTGGTTGGATTTAGGAGATGTTTATCTTTCAAATTGTGAGAAATAGTTGATTGTTTGAGAAATTGAAATGATTAGATTCTTGCAGTTTTGAATTTCCCGCCATGGTCTCTTGACAATGAATCCCGATACCGGGATAAGATCCCCAACAGGTTTTAAACAAGCCTTAGAAAGTTGGTTGCAATTTCAGTTTAATCCACCTGAAAAGACAGAACAAATAATACAACAAATATTGTGGTTAAATTCAAATATAGTAATTGATAAAAAAAATGGTATTTTTCGAAGAACTTTAAAAAAAAAGGTATAATTTTAGTGAATTATATTATAAATAGGACTGGTGGAGTGATGTCACATGCCGCTAACACAGACATATGGAAATGTCTGCTCTACCCAAAATTACAACCAATTAATTGCAGCATTACCACAAAAATGGAAGGGGAAAAAAGTAAGGAACTTGTATGTCGGCCCTGTATTAAAGAACATAAATGGTTAAAGAAAAGTGTGATAAATAAAAACATATACCAATTTAATTTAAGGACCAAAAAACTGATAGCTGTGCCATATAAATTGCAAAATAGTTGGGAAGAGATTTCCGATGTGCCCATTCCATGACACATGGTTTATGAATTGATACGCAAAACAACGCCGGATTCAAAACTTAGAATTTTTCAATTTAAATGACTATACAAAATTCTTGCAACTAATAGAATGTTATATATATATGGGGATACAATCTTCCCAGCTCTGCAGATTCTGCTGTGAGGAGGCAGAGTCATTAGATCATTTATTTTGGTATTGTCCATAAGTAGCTCGTTTTTGGTCACAGGTCCAAGAATGGCTGAAGAATTGCAACATTTGCCTAGAACTAACGCTGCAGATAGCAATACTGGGTGATTTTAAAAGCCATAGTCAATCAATCAATAATATAACAATTATTTTAGAAAAAATGTTTATTTTTAATTTACAATCTGTAGAAGCTATGAGAATAGAAAGGTTCAATTGTTTTGTGAAGCATCACAGCACAGTTGAAAAATATATGGCAATTAGAAATCCGAAATGGATGACGTTGATGGATAGATGGGAGGGGCTGAATGGAGCTGAAGGGTGGGACTAATACCAAGATAAACAATGTAAAACATAAGGGGTCTGTAAAATGTATATAGGTCGGATGTGATACAGCCTGGATTCGAGCCAGGGACTGTAGTGATGCGTCTTGCACTGAGATGCAGTGCCTTAGACCACTGTGCCACTCATGAGCCATATTTTTCATTTTAGAGGCTATAATCCATGGTGTCCAGGTCAGGATAACCAAAACATTTCTTTATTAAAGAATGTTGGTACTTATTTATTTTGATCCAAAGCCATGAATGAGTGAGTCACTCAGCTTTATGTAGGTGCCGAGGCTATATGACTGCGCCATCAACTTGATAATTTAGCAGACATCACTTGCTTATTATATTCAGTCAAAACATGCAGTTGAAGTCGGAAGTTTACATACACTTAGGTTGGAGTCATTAAAACTCGTTTTTCAACCACTCCACAAATTTCTTGTTAACAAACTATAGTTTTGGCAAGTCGGTTAGGACATCTACTTTGTGCATGACACAAGTAATTTTTCAAACAATTATTAGAGATTAGTTAACTTATAATTCACTGTATCACAATTCCAGTGGGTCAGAAGTTTACATACACTTAGTTGACTGTGCTTTTAAACAGCTTGGAAAATTCCAGAAAATGATGTCATGGTTTTAGAAGCTTCTGATAGGCTAATTGACATAATTTGATTCAATTGGCGGTGTACCTGTGGATGTATTTCAAGGCCTACTTTCAAACTCAGTGACTATTTGCTTGATATCATGGGAAAATGAAAACCAGCCAAGAAATCAGCCAAGACCCCAAACACCTGAAGGTACCACGTTCATCTGGACAAACAATAGTACGCAAGTATAAACACCATGGGACCATGCAGCCATCATACCACTCAGGAAGGAGACACATTCTGTCTCCTAGAGATGAATGTAGTTTGGTGCGAAAAGTGCAAATCAATCCCAGAACAACAGCAAAGGACCTTGTGAATATGCTGGAGGAAAGAGGTACCAAAGTATCTATATCCACAGTAAAACGAATCATATATCGACATAACCTTAAAGGCTGCTCAGCAAGGAAGAAGCAACTGCTCTAAAACTGCCATAAAAAGAACAGACTACATTTTCCAACTGCACATGGGGACAAAGATCGTACTTTTTGGAGAAATCCTCTGGTCTGATGAAACAAAAATAGAAGGGTTTGGCCATAATGACCATCGTTATGTTTGGAGGAGAACGGGGGAGGCTTGCAAGCCGAATAACACCATCCCAACCGTGAAGCACGGGGGTGGCAGCATCATGTTGTGGGGGTGCTTTGTTGCACGAGGGAATGGTGCACTTCACAAAATAGATGGCATCATGAGGCAGGAAAAAGTATGTGGATATATTGAAGCAATATCTCAAGACATCAGTCAGGAAGTTAAAGATTGGTCGTAAATGGGTCTTCCAAATGGACAATGACCCACCCATACTTCCAAAGTTGTGGCAAAATGGCTTCAGGACAACAAAGTTAAGGTATTGGAGTGGCCATCACAAAGCACTCACCACAATCCTGTAGAAAATTTGTGGGCAGAACTGAAAAAGCATGTGCGAGCAAGGAGGCCTACAAACCTGACTCAGTTCCACCAGCTTTGTCAGGAGGAATGGGACAAAATTCACCCAACTTATCGTGGGAAGCTTGTGGAAGGCTGTCCGCAACGTTTGATCCAAGTTAAACAATTTAAAGGCAATGCCACCAAATACTAACTGAGTGTATGTAAACTTCTGACCCACTGGGAATGTGATGAAAGAAATAAAAGCTGAAATAAATCATTCTCTCTACGATTATTCTGACATTTCACATTCTTAAAATAAAGTGGTGATCCTAACTGACCTAAAACAGGGAATTTTTACTAGGATTAAATGTCAGGAATTGTGAAAAACGGAGTTTAAATCTATTTGGCTAAGGTGTATGTAAACTTTCGACTACAACTGTATATCTTAAGAATATCATTCAATATAATTTAACATGTTAATTTCTCTTAGAATAAAAACCTTAGTGTAACAACAGTTTTAGCAAGTAATACTGACAAGTAGTAACACAAACATGAGTGGCTTTTTCCGGGTGTGTGTGTGTGCAGGACAGAGGAATAGTAATTCTTACACTATTGTTCTAAATTCAATCACCTTCTTCATCCTCATCATTTAGTTAATTGATATTCAATTTTGAAGTCGTGCACAATTATCAGTTTCTATTTGGTTTATGTCGCCCATTCATTGTCAGTTAGACACATTAGCTCCTTGGGACCCAAAAGCATAATCAGTGTTTTAACTCCCCCTTGCGCTGGTCTGGAGCAATGAAGCAGTGACGCAGGGTACCGTACTAAACCACAAATTACATCTAAGTCCCGCGGCATAATCTCAAAACATTTAGTTAAGCAATCACTGTAGTCACCTGGAATATATTTATTGTTAAAATAAAGTTATTTAAAGTTAATTTGTGGAATTTCTTTCCTTACTGCGTTTGAGCCAATCAGTTGTGTTGTGACAAGGTAGTGGTGGTATACAGAAGATAGCACTATTTGGTAAAATACCAAGTCCATATATGGCAAGAACAGCTCAAATAGCAAAGAGAAATGACAGTCCATCACTACTTTAAGACATGAAGTTCAGTCAATGTGGAAAATTTCAAGAACTTTGAAAGTTTCTTCAAGTGCAGTCGCAAAAACCATCAAGCGCTATGATTAAACTGGCTCTCAGGAGGATCGCCACATGGATGTGTGATCGAAAAATTACACATTTACCAGATTTGTTTTATATTAATAGTTAGCAATTAATACTTAACAAATAGGAGGATATTTCTGTCCTGTTAGTGTCTGTGTTTTTATGGTCTCCACTCTAGTTCCCTGCAGCTAATCTGGGCGTGTGGTCACTGGAGGTGACAAATGAGTTAAAGACTGCATTACACAGACAAGAATGTGTTTTACTAGAGATAGCTTAGGAGTAGAACAATCTTTCATTGTCTCAAAATCATCCTTGCATCTGGGAAACTAAGCCAGGGTGGGGTTAAGACAAAAACCCACGTGCAGATAATGACAGGATGAACCCAGAGTGGCTTATGATGCTACGTGGTGTGCATGAGGGAGGTTGAGCCAACCATGACTGTTAGTGTCAGCTATATATAGTACTCTGCATTTGTGTAAATGTTAGGTTACTTGGTCCAACAGTCACGGGGGGGTGTGGGTCGACCATCATCATTATTGCAATAAATAATCAAAATTAAATAAAAATGATTGTTTGAAGAAATTACCAAATCTCACTCAGTACTGAATTTCCATGACAAAAGGAAGACCCAAAGTTACCTCTGCTGCAGAGGGTAAGTTCGTTAGAGTTACCAACCTCAGAAATTGCAGCCCAAATAAATACTTCACAGAGTTCAAGTAACAGACACATCTCAACATACACTGTTCAGAGGAGACTGCGGCGGCAGGTAACCTAGTGGTTAGAGCATTGGAAAAGTAACCAAAAGGTTGCAAGATCGAATCCCCGAGCTGACAAGGTAAGAATCTGTTGTTCTGCCCCTGAACAAGGCAGTTAACCCACTGTTCCTAGTCTGTCATTTAAAATAATAATTTGTTGTTAACTGACTTGCCTAGTTAAATAAAGGTAAAATAATAAGAAGAGACTTGGGCCAAGAAACACAAGCAATGGACATTAGACCGGTGGAAATCTTTCCTTTGGTCTGATGAGTCCAAATTTGAGATTTTTGGTTCCAACCGCCATGTCTTTGTGAGATGCTGAGTAGGTGAACGGATGATCTCTGTGTGTGTGGTTCCCACCATGAAGCATGTAGGAGGAGGTGGGATGGTGTGGGGGGTGCTTTGCTGGTGACACTGTCAATGATTTAGAATTCAAGGCACACTTAACCAACATGGCAAAATCCCATCTTGTTTGCGCTTCGTGAGACTATCATTTGCTTTTCAACAGGACAATGACCCAACACACCTCCAGGCTGTGTAAGGGCTATTTGACCAAGAAGGAGAGTGATGGAGTGCTGATTGAGTGCTGCATCAGATGACCTGGCCTCAATTTGATTTCATAGTTTTGACGTGTCATTATTATTCTACAATGTAAAAATAAAGCAAACCCATGAATGAGTAGGTGCAAACTTTTGACTGGTACAGTACATCAACAGACCATAAAAGCGTTCATACCACCAATTATCATACTTTGGTGCTCAAAGAGATGACAAATATGTCCCCTCAATCTGGACACAATCAGGCTACCAAAAGTGCATACAGTGGGTAACGTCATTAGCACTTCTCCCACAAGTCTCCAGAAAACTTGTGTTTTGGGACCGAGAGGCACCTTTTCATTATAACGTTAGAGGAAATACGTTCCTAGCGTGTGAGGAACATGATTGCTGGCCTCATACATGCTAGTAAGCCAGCTAATAATTTGAAAAATGTTTTTTTTTGTTTAGCTAGAGTTATGCTAACTCGTTTGCAATCCCTATGGCGTTGCTTGCTATAGAGGTTAGCTGGCTAATTAGCTACAGCCATCAGCTGTTGTTGATTTATCATATTTTGCTTATTCCACCGTTTGTAGAATGCATACTGGCATTTGAATATAGCGGGGAATCCGGACACAATGTGGACACATTCAAATCAAGGGACAATGACAGCTCTTTTTCACCCATTTATACTGTCAAACAATGCAATGAATACTTTAAGCAATAATTATTCAAATGAAGTGACTCCTTTAATTTGTATCAGTGACACACTAAATGCTGTTCCCAGCTAGCACATAACGTTCTGAGAACCATATGTTAGAACTTGGTCAGAGCGTGGTTATCCTATGGTTATTTTACATAACCTTCCCACAACTTTCTGGGAGTGGTGCAGGATACCCAGCTAGCACATAATGTTGTGAGAACCATATGTTTCTTAGGTGGGAATTTCAGTACTTTAGCATAACGTTTTATACAGGTTTCCTCATGGTTCTATTTAAATTATTCTTACATTTTTCATAGAATGTTAAGAAACAATGTTCTCCTGTGGGAATTTCAGTACTTCAACATTGAGTTTTCTACAGATTTCCTCATAGTTCTAAAATGTATGTTGCCACAACAGGTAAAATGTTAACTTCAGTTCCCAGAACATTTTAAAAACGTTCAGTTTTACCGGTCAGGAAACTTATGGCTTCGTTCTCAGAATCAATGGGAAACGAAAACTTGTTCCCACAACTTCCAAAGAACTAAATATGTTAGCTGGGTTACTTTTCTAAACTGTTCCCCAATGTAGACTTCTAAGTGTGCATGACGTCAGAATCTGACGAGCAGGGTGGTATTATTTCACAACTGACAGCGATAGACTGAGACGGAAGATTGACATGACCTATTAAAAGTCAGCGGAGAGAACAAACAGTGGGTATATCTCGAGCTGGAGCTATGGATTCCAATAACACAATGCCCATCCCAAGTCCCACAGCTTGGAAAGGCTATATGACTTTACAAACAAGGATATTTTCATATGGTGGTGGAGATCTATATAGATTGTTAATCCCATAACATAACATAAGAATATTTGTCAATATCTAATAAGCGATAACTAATAAAATTAGTATTCCATATCAACTCTTCCACACACTATGTGATTAAAGACATGCATTTGGATTCTCTAGTAGCCAAGGGTTATTATTGATATCCTAGACGTTGCTAAAAATTGGGTTCAGATGGTATTCGCATTCACCTGTAGGAGTGCCAGAGGGGTGGTGTTTGCACTTTTGGAACTATTCCATTGGTGCCACTGCTCCAGGCAAGCGCAACCAAGCACAGCTAAAGTATTTTCAAAGATTACAAATATTTTTTAAACCCAGATCTGGAGGTGGTTACTATTGACTCAGGGACTGGCATGTGAAATTAAACACAGGTTGCTCTTTTATCAGTAAGTTGTCAACTGAAATGGAGATGTATTGTACATGTTTTTTGTTTATATTCTGTAGGTAATATCAATACTGTGGAGGATTCATATTCACTATACAACTAAAACTGGAAACTGGGTGGTTTGAGCCCTGAATGCTGATTGGGCTGTATCCAGGCTCTCCGCATTGCGTTGTGCATAAGAACAGCCCTTAGGCATAGTATATTGGCCATACACCACATTCACTCAGGCCCTATTCCTTAAATGTACCATATCAACATTTTCCAAAACTGAGGTTTATAGTTCTTCGGTTGAAGGGTTCAGTTAACAAAGTATGCGTCTCCAAATTTGATTTGAAATAGCTCCAGGGCCCATAGTGGACTATTTTTGTGCAGAGTCCTATGTAGGGAACAGGGTACCATTTGGCAGAGTCGACATATTAAATATTAACTGTCATCAATATTTACATGAGCAATAAACCCCGTGCACTGTTTAAAAGACTCGCCACAACATTTTCACAGGCTTATATATCGCCCATTCAAATACATTTTTCTTTTGTATGAACCTAATGTATTCCACAATAAATCCCACAGACAACTTTGAAACCTGTTAGGAAATGTGCTAAATGTCTGAAGATATAGACTCAGGCATTTACCAACATAACAGTCTAGCCAATTTTTACTATGCGAGCAAACAATGGCGGAAAATAACAACTAATTGGATTGCGTACGGATAATAAATGGAATGTTAGTGGCATTTTAGATGATGTTAAGACGCTGGGAGTAAGAAAGTCGCTAGCGCTTTCAATGGCTTCCATGGAAATAAGAGGTTCTCATCATACTTCATTTTGCAGGTATTGACGTTAAACGGACCATAAATGATCTTCATCCGAAATTACACTGTGGCGGCATATCCATTGCGAAAATTATTACAATTGACTTTGGAACATACAGTATATTTTTGGCGGAGAGAAAAAAAAAAGTTAAGGTGCAATTTGGCTTCCTGAGAAGTGCCCGATGCTATCATTTGACACAGAGGAAATAATGGTTATTATGCACTGGCCTTACAGTACATGGTGAAGTAGCTCATTTAGACATTAGATATGTAATGGCCCATTTTTGTTAGCACAACTAGATCTCTAATGTGTCGGTTGTGTGCGTTTTTCCTGTAGCTTGACCATTCTACTCCCTTTAAAGAACAATTTGAGTGTATGACACTGTTATACTTTAGGTCCATTACTGATGAAAAGTTTGCTGCCTCTATTTTATTTTGTAGCATTTTCTATACCCTTATGTTTTGACTATAAGACAAACATTTATTGTGCTATCGCCTGTCTGTCAGACCAGATGTTGCATTCCCTCGCCTTATGCCCATGTTAACACGAAAACAATACTCTTCTATAATTCACTATCTCCCTTTGTTCCCACAAGTGCCCCACAAGTGCCCCAACTTTTATGACTTACTCTCTTCCCTTCCTATAGGGAACTTATCTCAGAGCATTATCTCTCTCAGGTCCAATGGGAATAGGCCCAACGCCAGCCTCCACCCTTCCCTATCCACACCTGTTTTAAAAAGTGATTAAAAGTCCACTGTCCTTGTGTCTCTCTTCCTAATGTGCTGATGATGGGGAAAAAGGGGATTTGGGGCCATTACTTAATTAGCAGTTCATGATTTCCCCCAGGAAGGCAGCAGTGGCAGTGGCATGCCGCCCCAGAGTAGAAGTGCTCTGTATTAAAATAATGTGTCATTAAAGGCAGAGAGACACTAATTACAGGGATGGAAGTGTCTGGGGGACGACAGAACATGTCCCTGGGCCCTGAGCCTGTGCTATAACGCCACAACACACACACATACTGGTGACACACATCGAATGTTGGATACATGGAACGTGCATGTTCACTGACTTACGAATAAAGATAAGGATGGAATCAGGCAGTGGTTTCAGAATGAATTTGATTGCAAGACAATCATGTAGTCATTATTACATGTCAAATGCCAAATTGGATTATAAACCTTGCTGCATAGCCCATAGGTGATCACAGAACTCAATTCCAAGCATGTATTTCATAAGAAACTAATTTCAGATTTTAGCAACTATCTGAAAAGGGAATTATTGATTGATGGTAAACAATAACAGAACAATCCTTGATTTGATTGTTATAGGAAGGTAGGAAGAATCATTCCTAGGCCTTGCGTCTTAGTCACTAACCAACTATGAGTGGTGCTTATTTCTACACTTAAAAATATAAACGCAACATGTAAAGTGTTGGTCCCATGTTTCATGAGCGGAAATAAAAGATCCCATATTGAAATGAACACGAGGGGAGACAGAGCTGGTTTCAAGCGCAGGGAGCAGCAGGTGTTTATTGCAAAGGACCACAGGAGGAGGCAGGTAGCTGGGTCCAGGGGCAGGCAGAAGGTCATACACACGGGGTCCAAAAAGGCAACAGTACAGGCAGGGAAAAGGCTAGTAACGTAGTCCGGGAGATCAGGCAATAGGTAGATAACAGGAAATTTGATAGGCTAAAGTACAGGCAGGGAATAGGCAAAAACAATCATACACGGGAAAGTAACTCACAGGAAAAACAGCACTCCGAAAGCCATGTGTCCCAAAACAAACAATACCTCACAGTGATGGGGTGCAAAGAACTGAACTAAATAGGGTGTGATAATGACATACAGGTGTGTGAACACGTGATTAGAATTCAGGTGATTGGGATCTGGAAAGTGAGCTGCGTTCAGGGGATCTATGTGTTTGAGGGTGTGAGTTGGAAGCAGACGTTACACATATGCACAAAAAGCTTATTTCTCTAAAATGCTGTGCACATATTCGTTTCCATTGCTGTTAGTGAGTATTTCCTTTGCCAAGATAATCAATCCAACTGACAGGTGTGGCATATCAAGAAGCTGATTAAACAACATGATCATTACACAGGTGCACCTTGTGTTGGGGGCAATAAAGACCACTCTAAAATGTGCAGTTTTGTCACACAACGCAATTCCACAGATGTCTCAAGTTTTGAGGGAGAGTGCAATTGGCATACTGACTGCAGGAATGTCCACCAAAGCTTTTGCCATATAATTGAATGTTTATATCTCTACCATAAGCCACCTCCAACGACGTTCTTGAGAATTTGACAGTACGTCCAACCGGCCTGACAACCGCAGACCACGTGTAACCACGTCAGCCCAGGACCTCCACATCCAGCTTCTTCACCTGCGGGATCATCTGAGACCAGCCACCTGGACAGCTGATGAAACTGTGGGTTTGCACAACCAAATACTTTTTGCACAAACTGTCAGAAACCATCTCAGGGAAGCTCATCTGCGTGCACGTCGTCCTCACCAGTGTCTTGTCCTGACTGCAGGTTGGCGTCGTAAACAACTTCAGTGGGCAAATGCTCATCTTCAATGGCCACTAGCATGCTGGAGAAGTGTGCTCTTCACGAATGAATCCCGGTTTCAACTGTACCGGGCAGATGATAGACAGCATGCATAGAGGCATGTGGGTTAAAGGTTTGCTGATGTCAACGTTGTGAACAGAGTGCCCCATGGTTGGGGTGTGGTTATGGTATGGGCAGGCATAAGCTACGGACAATGAACACAATTGCATTTTATAAATGGTCATTTGCATGTACAGAGATACCTTGACAGAGATCCTGGGGCCCATTGTTGTGCCATTCATCCCTCGCCATCACCTCATGTTTCAGCATGATAATGCACGTCGCCATGTCACAAGGATCTGTACACAATTTCTGGAAGCTGAAAATGTCCCAGTTCTTCCATGGCCTGCATACTCTTCAGACATAACACCCATTAAGCATGTTTGGTATGCTCTGGATTGACTTGTACGACAGCGTGTTCCAGTTCCTGCCAATATCCAGTAACTTCGCACAGCCATTGAGGAAGAGTCGGACAACATTCCACAGGCCAGAATCAATAGCCTGATCAACTCCATGCGAAGGAGCTGTGTCACGCTGCATGAGGCAAATGGTGGTCACACCAGATACTGACTGGTTTTCTGATCCACTGGTATTCTGATCCCAGTCATTTGAAATCCATAGATTAAGGCCTAATGAATGAATTTCAATTGACTGATTTCCTTATATGAACTGTAACTCAGAAGTCTTTGAAATTGTTGAATGTTCAGTTTATATTTTTGTTCAGTGAATAAAAAGTCATTCCATTTGATTTCAACCACTTTTTGACCGTAACCCTTTTGATTTGAACAAAACTTTCATACATATTTGCCCATGGTAGAAGAGGTCAGAAAGTTATTGTTTGGACCTGAATGCCAAAACATTCAGAAGATAGAGGTGCTCAAAGTTGACCAATTTTGCATACCCCACCAAACCATGAAACATCCATGTCTTCATCACTGGAAAATATTAACGGTTTAGTTTGATATCATTGAAAAGCTTACAAACAGGCTTGTCAAATTACACTGAACAAAGATATAAACGCATCATGTAAAGTGTTGGTCCCATGTTTCATGAGCTTTCATAAAAAATCCTATAAACAGGCCCGGCCCTCCCATTAGGCAAGATTAGGCAGTCGCCTATGGCGGCGCTTGAATTCGGGGTGGAATTTTGGAAATTGGCTGTCGCCCTCTGGCGCCCCTAATCGGCTACTACACCGCCGGCGGTGGCCCAGCCACCAGTCCCTAGCTGTTGCTGCAGTTCCCGCCCCCACCCCATTCCCGCTTCTCCCAAGTTAATTCCCACTATCCTTGGTAGCTATGGTGATGTGTGTGTTTTTACGGGATTACCCAATTGTGAAACGTTAATAAAAATAAATCAGCCTATTAAACTATTGTATTGCTTTTAATGTTTGTGTATGGCGAAGACTATTAGTGATTAAGGCAGTAGCCTAACCTAGCCTGTTAACTTTAGCTAGCTACTAGTGGAATCATTTCTGCTAAAGTAAGCTATTGAGATTTGTAACCAAATTTGCTACCATGTCTAAGAGACAAAAACGATCAGGAAGCGAATATAAAAAAGAGCCACAATCTCTAAACCAAAGAGATTTGCTCCATGCAGCACTGTTCATCAACTAGTGTGGAGAGTAACATGCCTCCGAGGACAGGCCGTTAGTTCACCGAGACGGAGGAGCCGTGGAGGAGTCCAAGCCATCCACTTCCACCGATGATGACAGCTCTCTGGGTGGACAAGAAACGTTAGTCGCACCAGGTCTAGCCACACCTCCAAACAATGCCAGCAGGGACCCTAGAGTTTGGGAACCGGACTCAGATTCGTCGCTCCACGTCCCCAATGACAGTGGTGCTGCTGTTACTGCAGGATATTAATCCAAGGGCCTTTTTTCGGCCATGCAGCGCACACTCGCTGAACCTGGTTCTCTTTGATGTCGCATCGTTTTGTTTGGAGGCGCCTGAGTTTTTAAAACACCATCCAAGAGATTTATACATTTTTATCCGGATCTACACACCGCTGGGACGTGCTGAAAGAGAACGTAAAAGATGGACTCACTGTGAAATCCCTCAGAACCACGAGATGTGAGAACCCAGTGGAGACTATGAAACCTGTGCGTTACAAAATCAACCTCCAAGAAGCAGTGCATGCTTTTGCTGTCAGGAAGGCCAGGCGAGTCAACTTGTCTTTAAAAAGGTAAGCATTGATCATAAACTCACATTCATTCTATCACTGAGTAATTTGTAAGATTACTCAATTATCTGTCACCTGTTTACTCCGTGATGTTTAGACTTAAAGAGACTACATACTAATCTCTCTGTTTCTCTCAGATTTTTTGATTTCAGGACCATGGACAGCTATGGAGAGAACATTGTTGACTGCAATGCAGCACCACAGCAGAGGAAAGGCTGGCCACGAAATGGCTGGCCACGAAATGAAGAAATGCTGGAACTGATGTTCGTCAATCAAATTCGATATGTAAATAAACTAAATTCATTAAGGCTGGGTCAATGACAGAAAACTTATTTTACACTGCTCCAGCTTAGCAAGGATTTTGTGGGGAAAAACTAATTCTGATTATATTTGTATAACTTTTTTGCATATTTTGTAGCTGAGACCCTAATTTACATCATCCGAGGTGTATGTGCTGTGCCTGCCATCGGTTGAGACACAGCATGCATACTCTTGAACACATTGGCAAATATGTACGGGAAGTTTTGTTCAAATGAAAAGGGATGCGGTGACTGAAATCAAATGGAACAAACCTGAAGGAATAGGAGATAATTTTTTTACCTTTATTACACTAGGCAAGTCAGTTAAGAACAAATTCTTCTTTACAATGATGGCCTATCCGGGCCAAACCTGGACGACGCTGGGCCAATTGTGCGCCGCCCTATGGGACTCCCAATCACAGCAGGATCTGATACAGCCTGGATTTGAACCAGGGACTGCAGATGCAGTGCCTTAGACCGCTGCGCCATTCAGGAGTTAGGATTTATCAACAATTTTATCCAATGAGTATTGTAGACTATGAATTTCAAAACCATACACATTAAGGGATACATACACAGAGAAGCAAATCATTTAAGACCCTCCAACAAAGCCCTTCAAAATGTGAGAAATCTTTCAAGATTCAAGCGTCAACAATATACTGTTACTTCTGAAAATATAACATCTCATAACACTATCTTAAGTCCTATATGTTACTACACAGTAATAACCGTAGTAACAACATCAAGTGTTATTGAAGTGTTATTTCTCACATGCATAAGTACAGTGAAATGCTTAACTAAGCAATTCCTATGCAACATTGTAGTTACATAGGATTTGCTACTACTATGCTGTTACTAATGAACGTCTCCAACAAATATGCCTGCAAAGCCAATCAAATAGACCAAATGTATACTCCCTCTCTCTACCATATCTCACTATAACTCCCCCACTCAAGTTTGTAGTCAGGGATTGATATTTAAAAAATAAATATTATTATTCTTTTTTAATTGTTTTTGAGAATTTAGAATTTGCACCACTAAGGTTCTCACAGGGTCTCTCACTCCTTCCATTGAGGACTGTTCTGATCCTTATGGATGAGCTGAGGGAAGTGATAATGACATACAGTGTCTGCTGCGAACATGCAGCTGGGTGTTGGAGTGTCATCTCGGTAAACTCCCCAGGCAAAGTCGAACCTCATCCAATTAAACTGTAACATATGTCGAAGGTAAGCGCCATACCTGGTTAGCGGCACATTGTTTTGAATAAATCACTTGAAATAATCCTCTCAGGCTAAGTCTTTAACAGTCACCTGCTATTTGTTGTTTAAGCCTGGATGGGCTTGTATTTCCATGCTCTGTCTGCATGTTTTCCAGAGTAGCCTTGGAAATCCCTAAACGCCAGAACAATCCATTTCACCCTTCGACAAATTCTGTATCCGTCAATGCTCCAAAAGACGGGAAATACTGTTTTCACCAACCCAGGCATTGATCTAAAAGGAAGCAGTGGATTATAATAGTGTTCATAAAATCATGTGCATTCCACTTTGTGTATACCCTCTCAGTGATAACATTGTATTAGTTCACTCCTTACATCGAACTGTCCTCAATGTACCCATGATTTAACTGCATTTCCATGCAGATCTTTAATTGATTGATGCATCATTTGCACAAACATCAGGTGCTGGTATCACAGCAATTTTCATCAAGCTTCCAACAAAAGCTTCATATTGTTCTTCTCCTCAACCCCCCTCCCCACACACACAAACACATACCCCCACCCCACACAAACATACACAAACTCTGTCTCCCGCTCTCTCTCACACACATGTAATCACATAGCACTGCCCCTCCACCTCCACACAAACTTCCCTCCCTCTAGTGTGCATGTCTTAGACAATGAGATGGGGGAATCTAACTCCCTGTTCGCATCCTCTCTCTGACCAGTGAACACATTAAGGCATTACTCCTGTGGAGTGAGCTTAATTAGCCCCAGTTGTGAGGTGATGTGGAGGTTCCTAATTGACTTCATTTACATGGACAGCTAATCCATTGTGAGGGGTCAGGCCAGCGGGCCTCCAAGGAGACACAGGCATGAGCCTGTAGTTAGCCTGGACACACAGGTACCTTGAGGAGATGAATATACTCCACTGGCAATGTAGGTTAAGTTAGCTCATAATGGGAAGCTTAATAACTATTCGTTATGAAACGTCTCAACCGCAAGCTTACAATGAAACATTGCTCTCAAAATAAATAAAATGATATAACTATGAAAATGTGTTAGTCTTACTTAGAAAATACTTATATTATGTTACTACACTGTATTGTGGTGAAAAAATGCCTATTTTAAGCGTTAGGCCCTTAAGGTTGCAGGTATATGTAACGGCTGTCGTAGAGAGGGGACCAAAGTGCAGCGTGTTGATTGCACATGATGAAGATTTATTTTAACTCAGAATATTAAAGAAAAAATAACAAAGCGAAAAACGAAAGCGCACAGTTCTGTCAGGTACATAAACTAAACAGAAGACAACTACCCACAAACACAGGTGGAAAAAAACCCTACTTAAGTATGATCTCCAATTAGAGACAATGAGGACCAGCTGCCTCTAATTGGAGATCATCCCCCCAAAAAACAACATAGAAATAGAAAAACTAGAACCTAAACATAGATATACAAAACATAGAAAAACACAAAACACCCCCTGTCACGCCCTGACCTACTCTACCATAGAAAATAACATCTTACTGTAGTTAGGACGTGACAGTATAGGTGTGGTGGGCGGTGGATTTGGACCCGGTGGGAGTGACATTTTTGGAGAAAGCGGATCGCTGCCTTTTTGCTGATCCATAGTCCCATGTTTCTGGGATTCAGAAGTTCCCATTGTGAGAGAGACAGGTTGAGGTTGCCAGGGTCAGAGTATAACAGAAAGTGTCATATGTTGAGCCAGTGAAGAGAGTAGGGGATGATGGGTCAAGGGTGAGTTGTAGGCCTAGGCCAATAAGGAGTGATACGAATTTGTGCTTCAGTAACATTGGCTTCTTAGCATTCATTGCCATGACTATCAACTGTACCGCAGAAATGGAACATGAATCACATAAAATAAAAAATATATGTTGTGGTGGCAGCTTTAGAGAAGTACTTGGGTGTACAAGGTTTTACTACAGAAAAATTACAAGGTGCATCGGCCTGGTATTGGATCAGTTAGGTTCAAATTATTGGAATGGGGTGGTGAGTTTTATTTTTATGAAATAGTGATATATAGGTGTAGGGTTAGTTATTTTTTTACCCCCTTCCTTTTTTATTTTTGTATCACAAAATGTAACATCATCGACCACACAATACCAGACAAAATGTACGAACACCATAATACCGAAGAAGAATAAGAAGTAGTAGTGGTGGGAGGCGTGTCCAACCCACAGGTGACATGTTGAATTAAGATGAGAGGGATTTCAGGCCTTTCTTAGCTTTTTTGCCATATTCCACACTGGTTTGGTGGAAAATAGACATTGAACAGTTCAGAGCTATCCATATCCATTGGACCTATTAGATTTCTGTTGGATTATTTACTTTTTACCTGGGATTGTGTTGGGATTTCCTTTGTCTCTTTTTTGTGTCTTTCTATTGGATTTGATCTGTTTCCTTGCCATTGGAGTTGGACTTCCTTTAAAGTCTCAACCAGAGGTGCATTCAGTTTGCTTGAATGTTTGCTACGTTGCGGAATGGTTTGTACTGAATGACACGTTTCCCTTTCTTTTACGTTCTTGAAAAGACTTTGAGGTACGTTTGTTCCCATTTGGTGGGTGTGACGAGGTGTGGCTTGAAGCATTGAGTGACGTATTTAACTTGTTGTTCAATACAGCACCGTTTCCGTTCAATTGAACGTTTCAAAATGTAACAACATACTGAATGCAGCCTAGATGATATGGACTAAGGTTTTCATTTGCAATGTGGTTTTGCTCTTTGAACTGTTGGCTCTAACATGACGGCTCTATTATTGTATCAAACTTTTGCTGCTTAGCCTTTTTTCCTGTCAGTACACTGTTGTTGCACTGAACAAGTTCCCCACGCTTAGATTTTTAGCCAGTTTGTTGTTTATGCAAGTTTGTTTCAAGGTTCATAAGCAAAGTGAAGGTTTTGAGTGGCGTCCTTATAAGGTTCTGTATTTATTTTCTTAGTCAACCTTATGTTCTGTTTCGTTGTGTTCTTGAACGTAGCCCTGTTTCCTTGTGTTCTTGAATGTAGCCCTGTCTTTCATGTTTGTTCATTGATTTCACCTGTGTTAGTTACTCACCTGGTCTCATCAGCTCCTGATTTAGTTCAGTTCATTCTGTTTGTGCCTTTGTGAGGTATTGTTCATTTTGACTCTACTAAGCCTTTTCCTAGATTGTTTGTGAGAACCAGTTGTAGCCTTCAGTTTTGATTCACCTACCGGTTTGCCTACCTGTGTATGACCATTGCCTGCGACCACGATTCCTGCCTTCTGTGAAGGCGAAATAAACACCTTCCGCGCGTGAATCTGCACCTTTTTCTAGTATTCATTACAGTCCTTTTGACACAAGTATAGTATTAATTCAGTGATCATTTTGTTTCTTGTCCTTTTAACTTGAGGTTTATGTGCTACAATTTCAGACATTACATAGTCTCTGCCATCCAATGGCCTTTTACAATCAACACGCTCCAATGGGCGTGATCCACAAACACCCTACAAATTTGTTACTGAATCTACTACACTGGCTTCAGCTGTTTTCAACTATTAGCCGCCAATGGCTTTCAAAGTGCTGTATTTTTGTCTGGAGGGGGAAAAGCATTTTTTTATATCGCCTTTGTTGGCGACCAATTCCGCCTGTCTGAGGGGCAGTGAACGATGACTGCACACAGAGCATGGCTGGTATTAATCATACAGCGAGATAGGAACAGTCAGAGAGGAAGCATTCAGAAGTTTGACACCTTACAGAGAAGACAGTTAAGCCCTCTTTATTGCTAAGACAACATTGTCTTTTCCTTGAGTACTGGGAGACAGTTTCTTCTCAAGTAGCTTCCAATGATAACGTTAACAAATGTTCAATTGATCGCTTTGAACAGCTTTGGGACACGTTTTGGCTTGATAGCCTGTGACCTTCGACATGACTCTAACAGTGTCATTAATAGCTGATGAAAGCACCAAACAGATATCACTTCATAATCAACAAAATGATCCCCCACCAACGTCAAACCTTCCACGGAGGTTACAGTTGCAACGTTTTGCCTCGGGCCCCCAAATTACCAAAGCTAGCGTTCTATCAAAACTAATCTTAATTGGGAGCCCTCCTATGGAATTCCCAGATTTGCTCTAATCCAAAAACGGTTGAAGTTTATTAGGAAAAAACGTGCTGCAATGTGCTGATAACATTGGAGTTTAATTGAAAGGCAATAGCAGCACTTCAAAGGAAGAAAACAACATTCACCTCCCGCCCCTTCTCGTTCCTTCAGCAAAAGGCATGCCGTCACGATGAAGAGAAAAGGGGTTTGGTGACACAGGAGGTTGGCATGCTCTACATACTATGGGCATGTCATTTTTATCCTCTTTATTTTGAACAAAATCAATGGAGTTTAGACTAGAGGCAAATGCCTCAACAGAATTGTACCAGACCTTTCCACATGATATCATGAGAAATTCATCAGTTCAGTCCCAAAGCAATGATCTATCACCCACTGCAGGTGCTCTGCAGTCCTGTTATTTACGACTGGTATGGATCGAGTTCCAAATTGCACCCTATTCCCCATATAGTGCACTACTTTAGACCTGAACCCTGTGGTCAAAGTACTGTGCAAAATAGGAAATAGAGTGCCATTTAGAACACAGTCATAGTGTTCCAAGGAAACATGTATCATATTGGGTGTATGTAGAGTTATCTGTCTCACTTTTCTTTGGCTATATGGATGATTACATTTAGTTCTTACTTCAGCCTTGCAGCATATTCCTGAGTATGCCCAATGATACTGAGCCCTCACTACATGATGACACAACAGTGGTAGGACTGATAACCGACAATGATGAGACAGCCTACAGGGAGGTCAGAGACCTGGCAGTGTGGAGCCAGGACAACAACCTCTCCCTCAACATGATCAAGACAAAGGAGATGATTGTGGGCTACAGGAAAAAGAGTACCGAGCACGCCCAAATTCTCATCGATGGGGCTGTAGTGGAGCAGGTTGAGAGCTTCAAGTTCCTTGGTGTCCACATCAATGCCAAACTAACATGGTCCAAGCACACCAAGACAGTCATGAAGAGGGCACAACAAAACCTATTCCACTTCAGGAGACTGAAAAGATTTGGGTCCTCAGATCCTCAGAAGGTTCTACAGCTGCACCATCGAGAGCATCCTGACGGGTTGCATCACTGGCTGGTATGGCAACTGCTCGGTCTCCAACTGCAAGGCACTACAGAGGGTAGTGCGTACTCCCCAGTACATCCCTGGTGCCAACCTCTGTGTTGAGGATCAGTGTGGCTATCTACCCTTACCACCTGGGGGTGGCCCGTCAGGAAGTCCAGGATCCAGTGGCAGAGGGAGGTGTTTTGTCCCAGGGTCCTTAGCTTATTGATGAGCTTTGATGGCGCTATGGTGTTGAATGCTTAGCTGTAGTCAATGAATAGCATTCTCTCACAGGTTTTCCTTTTGTCCAGGTGGGAAAGGGCAGTGTGGAGTGCAATAGAGATCATCGTCTGTGGATCTGTTAGGGCGGTATGCAAATTGGAGTGGGTCTAGGGTTTCTGGGTTAATGGTGTTGATGTGAGCGTTGACCAGCCTTTCAAAGCACTACATGGCTACAGACATGAGTGCTACGGGTCGGTAGTCATTTAGGCAGCTTACCTTTGTGTTCTTGGGCACAGGGACTACGATGGTCTGCTTAAAACATGTTGGTATTACAGACTCGGACAGGGAGAGTTTGAAAATGTCAGTGATGACACTAGCCAGTTGGTCCGCACATGCTCGCAGAACACGTCCTGGTAATCCGTCTGGCCCTGTGGCCTTGTTAACCTGTTGGGTCTAGGGGGCAGCATTTGCACGTCTGGATAAAAAAAAATGTACCCGATTTAATCTGGTTACTAATCCTACCCAGTAACTAGAATATGCATATACTTATTATATATGGATAGAAAACACTCTAAAGTTTCCAAAACTGTTTGAATGGTGTCTGTGAGTATAACAGAACTCATTTGGCAGGCAAAACCCTGAGACATTTTCTGACAGGAAGTGGATACCTGATGTGTTGTATTGACTTTAAACCTATCCCATTGAAAAACACAGGGGTTTAGGAATATTTTGGCACTTCCTATTGCTTCCACTAGATGTCACCAGCCTTTACAAAGTGTTTTGAGTCTTCTGGAGGGAGATCTGACCGAACAAGAGCCATGGAACGATGATGTCCCATTAGACACCTGGCGCGCGAGTTCATCTTGGGTACCCTCGTTCCAATACGTTATAAAAGAGTATGCATTCGTCCACCTTGAATATTATTCATGTTCTGGTTAAAAAAGGCCCTAATGATTTATGCTATACAACGTTTGACATGTTTGAACGAACGGAAATATATTTTTTCCCCTCGTTCATGACGAGAAGTCCGGCTGGCTTACATCATGTGCTAACGAGACGGAGATTTTTGGACATAAATGATGAGCTTTTTTGAACAAAACTACATTCGTTATGGACCTGTGATACCTGGAAGTGACATCTGATGAAGAGAATCAAAGGTAATGGATTATTTACATAGTATTTTCGATTTTAGATCTCCCCAACATGACGTCTAGTCTGTATCGCAACGCGTATTTTTCTGGGCGCAGTGCTCAGATTATTGCAAAGTGTGATTTCCCAGTAAGGTTATTTTTAAATCTGGCAAGTTGATTGCGTTCAAGAGATGTAAATCTATAATTCTTTAAATGACAATATAATATTTTACCAATGTTTTCTAATTTTAATTATTTAATTTGTTACGCTGACTTGACTGCCGGTTATTGGAGGGAAACGATTTCCTCAACATCAATGCCATAGTAAAACGCTGTTTTTGGATATAAATATGAACTTGATAGAACTAAAAATGCATGCATTGTCTAACATAATGTCCTAGGAGTGTCATCTGATGGAGATTGTAAAAGGTTAGTGCATCATTTTAGCTGGTTTTATGGTTTTGGTGACCCTGTCTTTGACTTGACAAAACATTACACACAACTCTTGTAAATGTACTGTCCTAACATACTCTAAATTTATGCTTTCGCCATAAAACCTTTTTGAAATCGTAAAACGTGGTTAGATTAAGGAGATGTTTATCTTTCAAATGGTGTAAAATAGTTGTATTTTTGAAAAATTTGAATTTTGACATTTATTTGGATTCAAATTTGCCGCTCTTGAAATGCACCTGCTGTTGATGGAGTGCACCACGGGTGGCACGCTAGCGTCCCACCTAGCCCCAAGAGGTTAATGTTGACATGTTTAAAGGTCTTACTCATATCGCCTGCGGAGAGCGTGATCACACAGTCATCCTGAACAGCTGGTGCTCTCATGCATGTTTCAGTGTTATTTGCCTCGAAGCGAGCATAGAAGTAGTTTAGATCATCTGGTAGGCTCGTGTCACTGGGCAGCTCTCGACTGTGCTTCCCTTTGTAGTCTGTAATGGTTTGCAAGCCCTGCCACATCTGATGAGCGTCGAAGATGCTGTAGTACAATTGGATCTTGGTCCTGTATTGACGCTTTGCCTGTTTGATGGTTTGTTGGAGGGCATAGCGGGATTTCTTATGATCTTCCGGGTTAGAGTCCCACTACTTGAAAGTGGCACCTCTAGCCTTTAGCTCAGTGCGGATGTTGGCTTCTGGTAGGGGTATGTACGTACAGTTACTGTGGGGAAGACGTCATCGATGCACTTATTGATGAAGCCAATGACTAATGTGGTGTACTCATCAATGCCATTGGAATAATCCCAGAACATATTCCAGTCTGTGCTAGTAAAACAGTCCTGTAGTTTAGCATCTGCTTCATCTGACCACTTTTTTATTGACCCGAGTCACTGGTGCGTCCTGCTATAATTTTAGCTTGTAAGCAGGAATCAGGAGGATTGAATTATGATCAGATTTGCCAAATGAAGGGCGAGGGAGAGCTTTGTACACGTCTCTGTGTGTGGAGTAAAGGTGGTCTAGAGTTTTTTTTCCCCCTCTGGTTGCACATTTAACATGCTGATAGAAATGTGGTAAAACGGATTTAAGTTTCCCTGCATTAAAGTACCACTAGGAGCTCCACCTCTGGATGAGCGTTTTCTGTTTGCTTGTGGCGGAATACAGCTCAATAGAACTCATTGTGTATTAGTTGAATGGAAATGCCGCCTAGTTCTGTGAATGTGCACGGTTTGTTCAGACTATCAACACTGGATACAACAGAGAAAACAGGTCAATAGTACTAACCAGAGGCAATCTGCTCCGTCAAACAAATTATTAGTAGCATCCTCTGGACACTCTTTCAACCCATTACGGATCCACATGGTACTGATGCATGCAATCTAACTCTCCTTAGTGCAACGGCTATCTCTATTCAGAGCCAATGTGAAGATGGTGTACATCTGAAAAGGATTTGATGAAGAACTAATAGTTATGGTGTCCCTGTTAGCCTCAATCTCAGCAGGACTTGTAGACTGCATGCTGCTGTGAGGCCTGTCACACTGACACAGTAGCGCAGCCAGTCATTGACCATCTCAATCACTGAGTGATATTTATTCACATTTCCTTGAACTCTCCCCCTTCCAAATGGCCCCAGCTACTGATTTCCCACTGTGATTACCCATGGGGGAAAAGCCATCTTTGGGAAATTAGTATTTTGGGGAGGTGGCCAAGGTTCAAAGGTCACCTTTGAAGGTTGCGACAGATTGAAGTAGGGGCAGTGAGTGTCAATTTGCCGAGTCAGAGGTCTTCAATTACTATTTACACACAACTTACTCCAAACACAGCCCCTGAAGGAATACTTACCCCTTTTTATGTTTCTCGCTCAGCACTCTGCTCTGCCCATGCAGGGGAGAAATTACACACCACTCTTCTTCCTCCGCACAAACCAGCAATCTGACTCCACCAACACTCAGCTCGCCACTACAAGCAAATGAAAAAGAGCTCACTCTCTCCCCTCTCTCTAAACTCCTCGGTCGGTAGAGGCCCTCGAACATCGCTGTGGAGCTGAAGCAGATATGAAGGAGCGGCTCCAGATAATGCAGGCCCTATTCACCGCCTGGTTAATCAGAGGAATGGGAGAGAAAGGATTGCGCCGTTTGTGTCTTTATGACTAATATGAAATTCAATTAAATCTAAATGCAGTAATTCATCCATTAAAAAGTGGGTATGATTAAGCCTGTTCCATGCTCAAGGCTTAGGCAGGAGCCTGACTGATGCACATGGGCTCTCTCCAAATGAGGCAAAAAGAAGCCCCCTGATGATACTGCAGTTTTTTTATCCCTTAAGTATGTCAATATTCCTCATTTGTGTCTTAGTGGGAAATGTGAATATGCAATTTTTTGATCAACTCAACTGTTATTCCAACCAATTCCATATTCACCTGGTGAGTTATGTTGATGTTCCAATGTTTATCTTGGTCTGACTGGTACATTGGACAAAGTATTATACAGTTTACATACTGTATTAGGGCGGCCTTGTAACTTTTTAAAAAGGTGAAAGCAAGTAGCAGGGATCTGATGTGATTTTCTACCATTTTAACGTTGGTTACTTTTGAATGAATATCAGTTTTTGTTGCATGTTTATCTGTTTAAAATGTAATTCCTTGGCATCATTCATCACTGGCCAAGTACATTTTCCAAAGGTTGAAAAGCACTAGAGAACAGTTCAATGTTACACCAAAAATATTATTGTAACCAGAGAAACTAGCTTGCCATTTGTCTTGACACATATTTAGACTTGATATTTTTGAAATGTATTTGGAAAAAACTTCAGTTTTAACTGCCACAACATTGACACCTAGCAAACAATATTCCACTAACCCCGCTGGACCCACTGTTCTAGTACTGCTCTATTGAGACTATTTTTGAGAAAATTCATCTTGAAAGACTATAATTAACTGACTGCCAAGTTTCCCAGGACACCACTCAAAACCGAAAATTGAAAAAAAAGGGTACGATCTCTAAGAGGTTAAAAATGGATACATAAGGTCTCCATAATAGGACTGTCATCAGATACATATGATGTGATATAGAAGCATTTCCTGCTGTAATCATCTAACGACCTTGTTTGCGTGGATATCAAAATGTTACTTACCATCCAGGAAATAAAGTCAGAGGGATTTTGTTAATGGTACATGTAGCCGATAGAAGCTAACAGAGGACAGGGGGGAGGGTGTATTTGGATAATTTGCAATTAAAAACCTGAAAATAAAAGCCCTTCAGACAAACACCCACATACCTATCCATAAAACCCTCCAGAATGCAAATGTTTGTGTCTGTTTCCCAAAGATAAAGACCGGCTCACCGTATCCCTGAAGCTGGAAAGCCCAGTGTAATCTGGCAGTCTGCTCGTGTAACACAGGGGGAGAGAGAGAGAGAAGGAGAGGGGGATAGCGAGAGGGTGGATAGAGAAAAAGGGAGAGGGGGTTGCTGAAAGCTGTATAACAGGTGACTTGTTGAAGTCAAAATATTCTAGACACCAACCACCATCGCAAAAAAAATAATGTTCACAATGCATTTAGTTCAAGATGTGAATAGTCCTAAATTAAAGTTGATGCACGCTAACAAAACAGTGTTCACACCAGCAAATATAAAAAAGCACACCAACAAGCTAAGATAGCATGTGTCCACAACGATACATAACCTTTAAGAGAGCAAACGGAAAAGTAGCAACCGACCAAATCAACAGAGTGAAAGCAGGGACGGCAAAAAATGCATGCCCTTTTCACATTTAATTTTTCAGTCACAATCTATAAATCTATTAATCTGCTGTTAAAATAACGTGTCCTAATGATGAAGAAGGTTGTGAAAGAATGAACAGGGCAAATAACACATCCTATTTATTATTGATTACACTGTTAAACAAGGGAACATTACAGTTCAGTGGACACTGTGCCATTTAAAAAAAAAAACATTTTAATGGCACACCATTTAAAAAAACATTTTAATGGCACACCTTTTAGAAAACACATTGATCATCTGAAGAAAAGAAAAGAAAAGAAAAAAACACTGAAAAACCATGGCAAAAATGTCTTGTGCATATGAATTCACCTGTTTAAGACTCACGTTGTTGGTCTCGCATTGTTTTGTGAGGCCCTCTGAATTTGCATCCATCCATGTTTCCCTTTTTTCATAAATGATGTATTGCTCCGCATTATCCCACACCATGCGCATCTACTCTTACGCGCATCCACCAATCACCCAGACACGTAGGCTTTCATCTGAAAAAAGTCTGGTAGGGAAACCTTTTGAAATATGAAATGTGCCTTGCTCTCCTCCACATACTTACATGGCTCCAATGGGTCTCCTCCTTTCTTGATACTGTACTTTTGGAATTGTCCACTGCTCGCTTTCATGGCGCAAATTAAATAATATTAACAATTTGGTCAAACCCAGCAGAAAATGTAAGGTATCTTGCTATAAGGAGTTAGAGGGGCAATCTGCAGTGGCTACATCAATTTCTGGACTTAATGATATGTACCCATTGATTCTTGAAGAATATAACTTATAAAAGCCTCATGAGCTTAGTTCAACTGTCATACCCCATCAGAACCCAAAATAAAAGCTTGTTTTACTCCAATGTTTGTAAACAAAGTAAAGGTAAACAAACTATATAGCCTCAAAATATGGTTAAAACTATAATTTGATATCATGGAAGGTCATACCTTGCATCCCTAGCTCAGTCTATGAATTTGAGAGTGGTTACATTTCTCCTGCCCAATCCCTCAGCTTTTTACTGAAACGGGCAGAGAAAACACTGTTATTGTTTCAAACAGCTGTTTGCCGGTTCAAAGAGATACTCCATAGATTTTGTATCAGACAGGGTGGGAGGGGCGGGAATCAGGTGAATATGTCTTGGACGTGCTCTGACAATGCAACTAGTATTTGTCCAATACTGTTTATTCTGCCTATTTGCTTGATTATATAATAAAAACAATTGATAAAAAAAAGGAATATGAAACATAACTTTATGGGCAGCGGGCTCTATTCAGACCTAGAGCATTGGCTTGACTGGCCTAACCTCATAATCAAAGACAGTGCAGCTTGTTTAGAGGCATGGCCTATTTGGCATTGCACGGCATAGTGCAGATCTTCATCGAGGGACTGACATCAAATAAATGGAAACAGTTGGTAACTCTGGGCTTGTTTGCATGCTGTTGCTGTCCTACAATGGACACCGTAAATGTCTCTCTCATTGGGGATGGTTGCCTGAATATACCATTAGAGTTGTTTGAGGAGTCTACCTTGACTTGCATGAATGTCTTCACTATTATTCTAACCACTAGGCAGGTAGCCTAGTGGTTAGAGCGTTGTGCCAGTAACCGAAAGGTTGCTAGATTGAATCTACAAGCTGACAAGGTAAAAAATCTGTCATTCTGCCCCTGAACAAGGCAGTTAACACACTGTTCCTGGGCTGTCATTGTAAATAAGAATTTGCTCTTAACTGACTTGCCTAGTTAAATAAAAAAACAAATAAATGTGTGATTCCCACGGTGAAGCATGGATGAGGAGTTGTGATTGTGTGGAGATGCTTTGCTGGGGACACTGTCATGTGTTTATTTAGAATTCAAGGCACACCACAGCATTCTGCAGTGATACGAGCTCCCATCTGGTTTGCGCTTAGTGGAACTATGACCCAAAACACACCTCCAAGCTGGGTAAGGGATATTTGACCAAGAAGGAGAGTGATAGAGTGCTGCATCAGATGACCTGGCCTCCACAATCACCTGACTTCAACCCAGTTGAGGTGGTTTGGGATGAGGTGGACCGCAGAGTGAAGGAAAAGCAGCGAACAAGTGCTCAGCAACTCCTTCAAGACGGTTGGAAAAGCATTCCTCATGAAGCTGGTTGAGAGAATGCGAAGACGTGCAAAGCTGTCATCAAGACAAATGGTGGTTACTTTGAAGAATGTTGTAATTTTGCTGTAATTATACTATGTATTAGGGCCAGGACGATACCAGTATCTTGATACTCATTAGTATCGTGGCAAGGAAACAAACACAAAGCAAACCTTTTAAGGAAAACAGCCCTAATGTTGGAAACAAACATAATTATATTGTCATCCAGAGTCACATTTGTTGATTTTCCGATATATAGCACACACTATTTTACATACAGCAGGTTTTTAAATTACCAAAGAGGTACGTCTGCTTCGTGTTTTAATTATTGCCATGGAAAAAATATTGTCATACCGGCATCGTTCCGGCCCTACTATGTATGTGATTTACTTACGTGTGGTTAATTTAAAGTTTTAAAATTGTTAGTGTGTACACCTGGAACAGTAGTAGCCCTCCTGTGTCGCTCAGTTGGTAGAGCATGGCACTTGCAATGCCAAAGTTGTAGGTTTAATTCCCACGGGAACCAGTATGAAAAAGTACCAAAATGTATGCACTCACTGCTGTAAGTTGCTCTAGATAAAACCCTCTGCGTAAATGTAAAATGAACAGACACTTTTCAGTAGTAAGGAACTTAAAAGAGCACAGACGGCCTCTGATCATTAGTATGTACACTTTCAAATTGAATAGGTATGTATCGCGAATTATTGATATGTCATGACCTTTCCCCTACCAAACTCCATGTGGAGATATATACACCAGCCGTATTACCATTCTGTACATTTATATTCTGTACATTTGTCTTACTTGAAAGTAAATCCAATCAAGCACACTAATGTGTGTGTCATCCTTGTCAAAACAACAATTATAATTCTATTACATCAAAAGTAACACTTCCTTGAAGGGTGCCTTAGTGTGTACCAATCACATTTCTGCCTAGAGAACACACACATCTTTGCAGCTTTTACAGTCCAACTCCATCAAGTAGACGTCACGAAACACAAATGTGACCTACATAGACAGCCACAGGATAACGAGGCTACAGTTCACATTAAAGCCTAATTTATCCCTTACCGAGAAACAAATTGCAGGGCTTGCATTGTGTGCAGCTATTTGTAGTTATTGTGTTACGTATTGCGTAGGATATAAATTGAGCTCAATTAGACAGTGAGTTTGGACTGGGGGTTCTTGATGAAAGCAATATAGTATATGTGAGATTGAGGCTGTCCAAATATGGACAATGTAAACATCAAATGGGAAAAATGGATTTAGTTCCAGATGTTAATATAAGTTATCAAGTCATAATAACAATAGAGCTGAATGAAATTAATTAATTAATGTGAAAAGAGATTGTGAAAAGAGATTCATAGCAAATCAAACTCCTTTTTAAAGATGGGAGATTATCATAATATTGGGATTTCAATACTCTGTTTGATTGTCTAAGATTAGATACACAGTATAATTCAGTTCTGCTCTACCTTGATTAATACACAATATGCAACAATCACAAATGTTTTATAGAGTAAAAGTTAGAAGCTAGCTTTTGAAGCTGTCTCATCAATTGTTTCATAAGAAATCTGTTATTTGTGCTGTGTGTGGCTCTAATTGCAAAAGGCATTAGCTTCAATTTATAACTACACGGGGAAAAGCTGAACAAAAGCTGGGATCTGTTCAACATCGACTAACACAGGTGTGTGTGTGTGTGTGTGTGTGTGTGTGTGTGTGTGTGTGTGTGTGTGTGTGTGTGTGTGTGTGTGTGTGTGTGTGTGTGTGTGTGTGTTTTCAACCATCAATGCTGTCAGGGGATTACTGTTTTATTTACTGCTGTCCTCAAAGCTTTCTAGGGCTCACACACGTGCAAATACACACACACACACACACACACACACACACACACACACACACACACACACACACACCCTCTTTACTGCTTCGGTTTTGTTTCTTCATTTGAATTGATGCTTCAGGCTCCAAGACAAGGCTGGAAGTAACTCTCATAGCTAGACGCAGTGGGACTCATTTATTGAACTAGAAAATGCAACCATTTTTGCATGAAGTATGGAGTTCAGAAATTAATGTGCTTATTACGTCAATGAGAGCCTTCTGAAAGTTCAGGAATGCGTCTCAATGGTGTAAAAATCCTCTTATTGAAATAACTGAGAGCTTCACTTAATAAAAAAAGAAACTGGTAAGCCAGAATTGCTGAAATAGGACAGCCATTTTACTTAGAGCATTCTCTTTTTCCCTTAGATTTGTTAGGAATGATACAGTTAGAGAGGCTATATAGTAGCTTTCACATCAGTGGAATCATAATATGATAGGATGATAATGGCGCCGGAGGGGATGGCTGCCATTTTACGGGCTCCTAACCAACTGTGCTATTTTGTTAGCTTTTTCGCATTGTTTGTAACTAATTTTGCACATAATGTTGTTGCTACTGTCTCTTATGACCGAAAAGAGCTTCTGGATGTCAGAACAGCAATTACTCACCTCGAACTGGACAAAGATTTTTCTGAGTCCGACACGAAGAATATACTGCTTTGTCGAGACAAGACCCAAATCCCTGTCATCCGCGTGAAGAAAAGACAGAGAAAAAGGGGGAGGAGGGGGGGATGCCTTGTAAGAATTTGCCGACAAACAGGTAAACCACCACTACCCTCAAGGTTATTTGCCACTGTGCAAACATTGGAAAACAAACTGGATGATCTACGATTAAAACTATCCTACCAACGGGATATTAAATCTGTAAAATTGTATGTTTCACCGAGATATGGCTAAACGACGACACGGATAATATAGAGCTGGCTGGCTTCTCCATGCATCGGCAGGACAGAGCAGCTACATCTGGTAATACAAGGGGTGGGGGTGTGTGTCTATTTGTCAATAACTGCTGGTGTGCGATGTCTAATATTAAAGAAGTCTCGAGGTATTGCTCGCCTGAGGTAGAATGCCTCATGATAAGCTGTAGACCACACTATCTACCAAGAGAGTTCTCTATTTTTCGTAGCTATCTATTTACCACCACAAACTGATGCTGGCACTAAGAGCACACTCAACAAGCTGTATAAGGCCATAAGCAAACAAGAAAATGCTCATCCAGAAGCGGTGCTCCTAGTGGCTGGGGACTTGAACGCAGGCAAACTTAAATCCGGTTTTACATCGTTTCTACCAGCATGTCACATGTGCAACTAGAGGGGAAAAAAAACTCTGGACCACCTTTACTCCACACACAGAGACACATACAAAACTCTCCCTTGACCTCCTATTGATAAATCTGGCCATAATTATATCCTCCTGATTCATGCTTACGAGCAAAAACTAAGGAAGGATGTACCAGTGAATCGCTCAATACTGAAGTGGTCAGAAAACGTGGATGCTACGCTACAAGACTGTTTTGTTAGCAAAGGCTGGAATATGTTACGTGATTCATCTAATGGCATTGAGTAGTATACAACCTCAGTCACCGGCTTCATCAATAAGTGCATCGACAACTTCGTCCCCACAGTGACCAGAAGCCTTGGATTACAGGCAACATCCGCACCAAATTAAAGGCTGGAGTTGCCACTTTCAATGTGCGGGACACTAATCCGGACGCTTATAAGAAATCCCACTATGCCCTCAGACAAACTATCTAACAGGCAAAGCATCAATACAGGACGAAGATTGAATCCTACTACATCGGCTCTGACGCTCGTAGAATGTGGCAGGGCTTGAAAACTATTACGGACTATAAAGGGAAACTCAGCCACGAGCTGCCCAGTGACGCAAGCCTATTACACAAGCTAAATGCTTTTTATACCCGCTTCGAGACAAGCAACACTGAAGCATGCATGAGAGCACCAGCGGCTCTCCGCAGCCGATGTGAGAAAGACCTTTAAACAGGTCATCATTCACAAAGCCGTGGGGCCAGACGGATTACCAGGTCATGTACTAAAAGCATGCACGGACCAACTGGCAAGTGTCTTCACTGACATTTTCAACCTCTCCCTGACCGAGTCTGTAATACTTACATCTTTCAAACAGACCATCCTAGTCGCTGTGCCCAAGAAAGATAAGGTAACCTGTTTAAATGATTACTGCTCCATAGCACTCACGTTGTTAACCATGAAGTGTTTTGAAAGGCTGATCATGGCTCACATCAACACCATTATGCTGGAAACCCTAGACCTACTCCCATGTAGTCATTTAGGTAACCTGCCTAAATGACTACAGACCCGTAGCACTCACATCCATAGCCAAGAAGTGCTTTGAAAGGTTGGTAATGGCTTACATCAACACCATTATCCCAGAAACCCTAGACCCACTCCAATTTGCATACCGGCCAAACAGATCCAGAGATGAAGCAATCTCTATTGCACTCCACACTGCCCTTTCCCACCTGGACAAAAGGTACACTTATGTGAGAATGCTATTCATTGACTACAGCTCAGCGTTCAACACCATAGTACCCACAAAGCTCATCACTTAGCTAAGGACCCTGGAACTAAACACCTCCCTCTGCAACTGGATCGTGGACTTCCTGACGGGCTGCCCCCAGGTGGTAAGGATAGGCAACAACACATCTGCCACGCTGATCCTCAAGGGTACCCTAAGGAGTGCGAGCTTAGTCCCCTCCTGTACTCCCTGTTCACCCACGACTGCATGGCCAAGCACAACTCCAACACCATCATTAAGTTAGGTGATGACACAACAGTTGTACAACAGAACCACATTTTTTTATCATATTACTCCAGTGCTAGCCTCCCTACACTGGCTTCCTGTTAAGGCAAGGGCTGAGCTTGCACCTACCTATCTTTCCGATTTGGTCCCGCCGCACATACCTACACGTACGCTACGGTCATAAGACGCAGGCCTCCTAATTGTCCCTAGAATTTCTAAGCAAACAGCTGGAGGCAGGGCTTTCTCCTATAGAGCTCCATTTTTATGGAATGGTCTGCCTACCCATGTGAGAGACGCAGACTCGGTCTCAACCTTTAAGTCTTTACTGAAGACTCATCTCTTCAGTAGGTCCTATGATTGAGTGTAGTCTGGCCCAGGAGTGTGAAGGTGAACGGAAAGGCTCTGGAGCAACGAACCGCCTTGCTCTCTCTGCCTGGCCGGTTCCCCTCTCTCCACTGGGATTCTCTGCCTCTAACCCTATTACAGGGGCTGAGTCACTGGCTTATTGGTGTTCTTCCATGCCGTCCCTAGGAGGGGTGCGTCACTTGAGTGGGTTGAGTCACTAACGTGATCTTCCTGTCCGGGTTGGCGCCCCCCACCCTTGGGTTGTGCCGTGGGGGAGATTTTCGTGGGCTATACTCGGCCTTGTCTCAGGATGGTAAGTTGGTGGTTGAAGATATCCCTCTAGTGGTGTGGGGGCTGTGCTTTGGCAAAGTGGGTGGGGTTATATCCTTTCTGTTTGGCCCATTCCGGGGGTATCGTCGGGTGGGGCCACAGTGTCTCCTGACCCCTCCTGTTTCAGCCTCCAGTATTTATGCTGCAGTAGTTTATGTGTCGGGGGGCTAGGGTCAGTCTGTTATATCTGGAGTATTTCTCCTGTCTTATCTGGTGTCCTGTGTGAATTTAAGTATGCTCTCTCTAATTCTCTCTTTCTCTCTTTCGGAGGACCTGAGCCCTAGGACCATGCCTCAGGACTACCTGGCATGATAACTCCTTGCTGTCCCCAGTCCACCTGGCCGTGCTGCTGCTCCAGTTTCAACTGTTCTGCCTGACCCTGACCTGTTCACCGGACGTGCTACCTGTCCCAGTCCTGCTGTTTTCAACTCTCTAGAGACAGCAGGAGTGGTAGAGATACTCTCAATGATCAGCTATGAAAAGCCAACTGACATTTACTCTTGAGGTGCTGACTTGTTGCACCCTCGACAACCACTGTGATTATTATTATTTGACCATGCTGGTCATTTATGAACATTTAAACATCTTGGCCATGTTCTGTTATAATCTCCACCTGGCACAACCAGAAGAGGACTGGCCACCCCTCATAGCCTGGTTCCTCTCTAGGTTTCTTCTTAGGTTTTGGCCTTTCTAGGGAGTTTTTCCTAGCCACTGTGCTTCTACACCTGCATTGCTTGCTGTTTGGGGTTTTAGGCTGGGTTTCTGTACAGCACTTTGAGATATCAGCTGATGTAAGAAGGGCTATATAAATACATTTGATTTCATTTGATTTGTAGGCCTGATCACTGACAATGATGAGACAGCCTATAGGGAGGAGGTCAGAGACCTGGCAGTGTGGTGCCAGGACAACAACGTCTCCCTCAGTGTGAGCAAGACAAAGGATCTGATCGTGGACTATATGAAAAGGAGGGCCGAACAGGCCCCCACTGACATCGATGGGGCTGAAGTGGAGCGGGTTGTGAGTTTCAAGTTTCTTGGTGTCCACATCACCAACAAATTATCTTGGTCTAAACACACCAAGACAGTCATGAAGAGGACACAGCAATGCCTATTCCCCCTCAGGAGACTGAAGAAATTTGGCTTGGGTCCATCGAGAGCATCCTGACCGGTTACATCACCGACTGGTATGGCAACTGCATTGCCTCCTACCATAAGGCTCTACAGAGGATATTGCATACGGCAAAGTACATCACTGGGGCCAAGCTTCCTGACATCCAGGACCTCTATACCAGGCGGTGTCAGAGGAAGGAAGGCCCAAAGTCATAGACTGTTGTCTCTGCTACCGCACGGCAAGTGGTACCGGAGTGCCACGTCTAGGACCAAAAGGCTCCTTAACAGCTTCTACCCCAAGCCATAAGACTGCTTACCAATTAATCAAATGGCCACCACGATTATTTACATTGCACCCCCCCCCCCCTTTGTTTTTACAATGCTGCTACTCACTGTTTATTATCTATGCATAGTCACTTTACAAATTCGCTGTTTATTATCTATGCATAGTCACTTTACAAATTACCTCAACTAACCTGTACCCCTGCACATTGACTTGGTACCGCCCCCTGTATATTGCCTCGTTATTTTTATGTAATTTCCTTGTGTTGCTTTTAGACTTTAGTACATTTTTTTCAACTATATTTCTTGAACTGTATTGTTGGTTAAGGGCTTGTAAGTAAGCATTTCACGGTTTTCGGTGCATGTGACAAATAAAATTTGATTTGATAAACCATTTTTTGAGAATAGGTCCTACTAAAAGGCAGGGCGCTAGATTGCAAGCTAACAGAATACAGTGCCTGCTTACAGGTGCAAGTATGACCAGCAGGCTAGTTAGTTCCCTATAGTGGTCCTCTGCGGAGTAGCTCTCCTACATTCAGTCAATTACAGTAATCGACACAAACATTTTATGATTTGTTCTATAGCTTAAAGAGATCAAACATTTTTCTCTCCTTTTGTCTGGTTTCTCTACAGCTGTCTTATTGAGAGTTTAGTTTTGCCAAGGTCTGCCAATTCTTTAAATTAAATTCAAATAACTTTTATTTCCTGAGAAGGAACTTTATTTGTGGTGATGGATCGGTACAAACAAGACACATAACAACACAATACCAACAGTGTTGGGGTGCCTGCTTTGTTGTTTGAATCCCATATTGCCCCTTTAAATCTGAATCGAAGTGCCACGAATGTGTGTAGGAACGGACCAAGGCGCAGCGTGAGTATCGTTCCACATCTTTAATATATTGTGAAACTTAGCCAAACAAACAATAAACTTAAAACAAAACACACACCGTGACGATAGAGGTGCAACATGCACTAACTCAAAATAATCTCCCACAAAACCAAGTGGGAAAAACAGCTACTTAAATATGATCCCCAATTAGAGACAACAATGACCAGCTGCCTCTAATTGGGAATGATACAAAAACCACAACATGGAAAAAATAAACTAGATAAAACCCCCCAGTCACGCCCTGACCTACTCTACCATAGAAAATAAGAGCACACTATGGTCAGGACGTGACAGTACCCCCCCCCCCCCCAAAGGTGCGGACTCTGGCCGCATAACCTGAAACCAAGAGGGAGGGTTAGGGGGGCTGTCTAGTGTTCGTGGCGGCTCTGGTGCAGGACGAAGAACGTTCTCATCCTGCGGATCCGCCAACATTGGAGGCGGCTCTGGTGCGGGACGCAGACCCCCCTCTGCTTGGAGCTCCCTCCACTTTCGTGGAACCGGACCGTGGATCATCGCCAGAGGCTCCAGACCGTGGATCGTCGCCGGAGGAACTGGACCGTAGATCGTCGCCGGAGGCTCTGGACTGGGAACCCCCGCTGGAGGCTCTAAACTGCCGACCATCACTGGAGACTCTGGACTGGGGACAGTCGCTGGAGGCTCCTGACTGGGGACAGTCGCTGGAGGCTCCTGACTGGGGACAGTCGCTGGAGGCTCCTGACTGGGGACAGTCGCTGGAGGCTCCTGACTGGGGACCGTCGCTGGAGGCTCCTGACTGGGGACCGTCGCTGGAGGCTCCTGACTGGGGACCGTCGCTGGAGGCTCCTGACTGGGGACCGTCGCTGGAGGCTCCTGATTGGGGACCGTCGCTGGAGGCTCCTGACTGGGGACCGTCGCTGGAGGCTCCTGACTGGGGACCGTCGCTGGAGGCTCCTGACTGGGGACCGTCGCTGGAGGCTACTGACTGGGGACTGTCGCTGGAGGCTCCGGACCGGGGACCGTTGCTGCAGGCTCCGTGCCATGGATCATCACTGGAGGCTTCGTGCCATGGATTATCACTGGAGGCTCCGGGCCATGGATTATCACTGGAGCTGCCACAGGGCATACCAGGCTGGGGAGATGCACTCGAGGCTTGGTACGTGGAGCCGGAACAGGTCTCACCAGACTGGGGAGACGCACTGAAGGCCTAGTATGTGGAGCAGGCACAGGGCGTACCAGGCTGGAGAGACGCACTGGAGACTGGATGCGTGGAGCAGGCACAGGATATACTGGGCCGTGGAGGTGCACTGGAGGTCTGGAACGTAGGGCTAGCACAACCCGTCCTGGCTGGATGCTCACTTTAGCCCGGCAAGTGCAGGGCGCTGGCACAGGATGCACTGGGCTGTGAAGGCGCACTGGCGAAACAGTGCGTAGAGCTGGCGCAGGATTTCCTGGACCGAGTAGGCGTACTGGAGACCAGGGGCGCTGAGCCGGCAAAACCCGTCCTGGCTGAATGCTCATTTTAGCCCGGCAAATGCGGGGAGCCGGCAACGAGCGCACCGGGCTGTGAATGCGCACTGGGGATACCGTATGCATCACCGCATAACACAGTGCCTGACTGGTCACACGCTCCCCACGGTAAGCACGGGGAGTTGGCTCAGGTCTAAACCCTGACTCTGCCAATCTCCCCGTGTGCACCCCCCAAAACATTTTTGGAGCTGCCTCTCGGGCTTCCGTCATTGCCGTGACTCCCGATCTCGTTGCCGTTCCTCCCTCGCTGTTTCCACCTGTTCCCATGGGAGGCGATTCCATCTGGCCTGGATCTCCTCCCACGTCCAGGATCCTTTGCCGTCCAGGATGTCCTCCCATGTCCACTCCTGGGCATGCTGCTTGGTCCTTTGGTGGTGGGAGATTCTGTCACGAATGTGTGTAGGAACGGACCAAGGCGCAGCGTGAGTATCGTTCCACATCTTTAATGTATTGTGAAACTTAGCCAAACAAACAATAAACTAAAAACAAAACACAAACCGTGACGACAGAGGTGCAACATGCACTAACTCAAAATATTCTCCCACAAAACCAAGTGGGAAAAACAACTACTTAAATATGATCTCCAATTAGAGACAACGATGACCAGCTGCCTCTAATTGGGAATCATACAAAAACCCCAACATCGAAAAAATAAACTACAACACAACATCGAAAAAATTAACTAGATAAAAACCCCCAATCACGCCCTGACCTACTCTACCATAGAAAATAAGTGCACACTATGGTCAGGACGTGACACAAAGCTGTCAGTCCATAAATTAATATTTGATGGACAAAATAGCAAATTCCGTTTATCTTGTTTGTTGAAGAGAGCAATAGTAATGGTGTCTTTTTGTAGGCACTAATTGAGGCTAACTCCACCATGGCTCGTTGGCCAAAGCCTATGGGGAAATTATATATATTTTTTTAAAGATAAATGCAGACCCCATTCTTTCAACATTTATTTCCCCCCATAGGAAGGGCCAATGAGGTAGAAAACGCTAACTAATATCTGTTTTTTAGATCTACAAGCTGCCAAGCTTTATTGCTATCTCCACAAAAGAGCCATATGCCTCCATTTATTTACCAGGTGTTTGTTCCAATTGTGGAGCCAAGACAAGCAGCGCTCGCACACAACATAAATCGCCTTGAGGCAACTTGAATTCTCCAAAGTACCAAGTTAAAAAATATAATAATAAATAAATGCCTGGATATTTGTGGTCCCTCCAAAGGTAAACAAAAATGTTATATTTTTTAGAGAGTGGAGAATTAAAAAATGTGGTAATTGGAAAAGCACACTCAGATACTGTATGAATATAACTCAGGAGTCAGGAGTGGACCATTGACATTTCTTTGAACTCTCAGTAGGCTACACTAATATGTTGTAACTGGTGTCCTCTGCAACGCACTACATCTCTCTACGACTACTTTCAGGGTGAGGAACCTTATAACATGAAGTTATAAAATACTGAACTGCCCCTTTAAGACTGATTGCTAACGACAGACAAGTAACTTGAACCCCAGAATATATATTCACATAAACATCCCTGGTGCCTCATTTATCAATCATGCATAGGCACAAATCTTTGCGTAAACCATGAGTGGGATCAATTCAACGCAAAGTGTGAGATTTATCAATATGAATGTTGCTTGGGAGTGTGTGTAAATTTACGCACAGCAATAACGATGCGTACGCAAAGTGCCAAGTAGTGGTATAATGGAACTGCTTGTCAAGCGTAGAATGGGCAAAATATATGTTGAAAATGTGTGAAATTGTTTGAGTAGGTCTAATAATTAAATCAGTTTTGTATTAAATCAGTTTTGTATTTAATTGTATTTCCATTGTGAATTCATGCAACATATCTTGACAGGCTATATATAACATCAGTGCATTTGTTACGATAATAATCCATATAAAGTCCAGTAATTTCTTAAATTAGAGGCACATGTGAAAGTGAAACCATTGTTGAAACACTATAAAATACTATACACCACAGTGTTGGGCCTTGTCATGGAACGTCTATGACACATAACAAAAGAGGAAGGGAGACCCTGTTGATCTGCGATGGGGCTGGAGCTGGGCTGAGAGGGATGGATTTGAGTCCCAAATGGCACCCTATTTTCTAAATTGTGCACTACTTTTGACCAAGGACTAGGGTGCCATTTGGTATATAGCCAGGGACTCCAGCCACATGTGAGTCTACACTTGTTATCCAACTTGTGGAATGGAGAGTTCTGGCTACAGCTAGGCCACAGATAATTTTTTTCATCGTGTGTAATCACTTGGCCTTTGCAATTAGACCCAGATTGCTTTTATTTCTAGCGGGAGATGGGGAACAAGCCCTGGCCACCTGTCAGGGGCACAGATCCTTAATCACTGGCCTTGAGTAAACCTTGCGAGTTTTAAAGATGTTTTAATGACCTGCCCTTTCCCCGTATCGCTCGCTCATCTGACTATTAGCGCCGGGGAGGACAGGAGACTAATTGAAGTGTCACTCAGTGGAGAATTGTATTCTGTCTTCCCTCTCTCTCTTTTTCTTTTGGCGAGGAGAGAGTCATCTGTTTGAATATGAAATCTTGGCCCATTTGAACACTCAGCTGAGTGAGATGACCACTGATTATATACAATGGAATCTCAATTACGATTATAGAGAAAACATATTAAGGATTGTTCTGATAAAGCTGTTGGAGTTGTCAGAGAGCGAGTGTGTGTGTGTGACAGATGAAGAGACTGCTGTTGCCATGTGTGCCAAGCAAAAACATTCAAACTGATAAATACATAAATACATTTTCAATGAAAAATGAATAGCCGTAAAATTATTGTGAACTTTGCTGAATAGGCATATATTACCCAATCAAAGAGCGGCTCAGACATTTTGTCATTGGAAAAGTCAGTTAGAAGAGGGGGATATTAGATTACTGCCAATTTTCAAGGACTGCATTTCTTGAGGAAGGCAAGGTTTTTAAATATACATGCATTGAAATACAAGGTTCTGTACATTTTGATTCAGCCTACCATTACTCATCATGGGAGATGAACCCATGGCCATGAATCAGCTAATAATGTTTACCCACCACAGTGTATGGATAAAAACAGCCAGCAGCATACCACCCTGCATCCCACTGATGTCTATCCTCTGAAGCTAATCTGGTCTCCTGGATGGGAGAGGGCCAGTAGTAGGCACTCTTTTCTCTGGTCAATTTTTTTTTGTTATCCCAATTCCCAAGGGAACTGATTGGGGACATTGCCCTGTGTAGGATGTCGTCTTTGAGATGGGATGTTAAATGGGTGTCCTGACTCTCTGTGGACACTAAAGATCCCATGGCACTTATCATAAGAGTAGGGATGTTAACCCCAGTGTCCTGGCTAAATTCCCAAATCTGACTCTTATACCTCATAGCCACCTAATCATCAAATCAAATTTGATTTGTCACATGCGCCGTGTACAACAGTAAAAAATAAAAGCAACAATAAAATAGCAATAACAAGGATGTATACAGGGGGTACCGGTACCGAGTCAATGTGCGGGCGTACAGGTTAGTCGAGGTAATTGAGATAATATGTACATGTAGGTAGGGGTAAAGTGACTATGTATGCATAGATAATAAACAGTGAGTAGCAGCAGCGTAAGAAAAGGGGGGGGGGGGTGCAATTCAAATAGTCTGGGTAGCCATTTGATTAGATGTTCAGCAGTCTTATGGCTTGGGGGTACATGTTTACAATGCATTTGTCACGCCCTGACCTTAGAGCCTTTTTTATTCTCTATTTTGTTAGGTCAGGGTGTGACTTGGGTGGGCATATCTAGGTTTCTATTTCTTTGTTGGCCTAGAATGGTTTCCAATCAGAGGCAGCTGTTTATCGTTGTCTCTGATTGGGGATCATACTTAGGCAGCCCTTTTTCCCACCTGTGATTGTGGGATCCTGTTTGTGTGTAGTTGCTTTCTGCACTGCATGTAGCTTTACGTTCGTTTTTGTATTTTTTTCCAGTGTAATTTTTATTAAAAGTAAAATGTACGCCAACCACGCTGCACCTTGGACCAGTTCTAGAAACGAACGTAACAGCATTGCTATTCACCATTATCACTGGACTATTTGTTGAACTTGCTCTTGCATAAGTCTAACCTGAGTTAATAAATTAACTATATATACAAAAGTATCTGGACAGACCTTCAAATTAGTGGATTCAGCTATTTCAGCCACATCCGTCGCTGACAGGTGTATAAAATCGAGCACACAGCCATGCAACCTCCATAGACAAACATTGGCAGTAGAATGGCCCGTTCTGAAGAACTCAGTGACTTTCAATGTGGCACCTTCATAGCATGCCACCTTACAAACAAGTCAGTTTGTCAAATTTCTGCCCTAAAATAACTGCCCTGGTCCACTGCAAGGGCTGTTATTGTGAACTGGAAACGTCTAGGAGAAACAACGGCTCAGCCGCGAGGTGGTAGGCCACACAAGCTCACAGCTGTTAAGAAGCCCTTTGGGCCTAGACTTGGCACTCATGTACTGCTTGCCGTGCGGTAACAAAGAGAACAGCTATGACTAGGGTGGCTGCCTCGTATGGAGGTCCTGGATGGCAGGACGCTTGTCCCCAGTGATGTACTGGGTCATACGCACTACCCTCTGTAGCACCTTGCGGTCGGAGGCCCGAGCAGTTGCAATAGCAGGCGGTGATGCAACCAGTCAGGATGCTCTCAATGGTGCAGCTGTAGAACTTTTACGATTTGAGGATCCATGCCAAATCTTTTTAGTCTCCTGAGGGGAATTAGGCATTGATGTGCCCTCTTCATGACTGTCTTGGTGTGTTTGGACCAAGATACTTTGTTGGTGATCTGGACACCAAGGAATTTGAAGCTCTCAACCTGCTCCACTACAGCCCCGTTGATGAGAATGGGGGTGTGCTTGGCCCCCTCATTTTCCTGTAGTCCACAATCATCTCCTTTGTCTTGATCACATTGAGGGAGAGGTTTTTGTCCTGGCATCACACTGCCAGGTCTCTGACCTCCTCCCTATAGGCTGTCTCATCGTTGTCGGTGATCAGGCCTACCACCGTTGTGTCGTCAGCAAACTTTTTAATTTATTTATATTTAACCTTTATTTAATTTAACTAGGCAAGTCAGTTAAGTATAAATTCTTATTTACAATGACAGCCTAGGAACAGTGGGTTAACTGCCTTGTTCAGGGGCAGAATTACAGATTTTGACCTTGTCAGCTGGGGGATTTGATCTAGCAACCTTTCGGTTACTGGCCCAACACTCTAACCACTAGACTACCTCCCGCCCCTGGAGCCCCTTAATGATGATGTTGGAGTCATGTTTGGCCATGCAGTCATGGGTGAACAAGGAGTACAGGAGGGGACTAAGCACGCACCTCTGTAGGGTACCCTGTGTTGAGGATCAGCGTGGCAGATGTGTAGTTGCCTACCCTTACCACCTGGGGCTGGCCCATCAGGAAGTCCAGGATCCAGTTGTAGAGGGAGGTGTTTAGTCCCAGGGTCCTTAGCTTAGTGATGAGCTTTGAGGGTACTATGGTGTTGAACACTGAGCCGTATTCAATGAACAGCATTCTCACGTAGGTGTTCCTTTTGTCCAGGTGGGAAAGGGCAGTGTGGAGTGAAATAGAGATTGCATCATCTGTGGATCTGTTGGGCCGGTATGCAAATTGGAGTGGGTCTAGGGTTTCTGGGATGATGGTGTTGATGTGAGTCATAACCAGCTTTTCAAAGCACTTCATGGCTACAGACGTGAGTGCTATGGATCGTTAGTCATTTTGTCAGGTTACCTTTGTGTTCTTGGGCACACGGACTATGGGGGTCTGCTTTAAACATGTCGGTATTACAGACACGGTCAGGGACAGGTTGAAAATGTCAGTGAAGACACTTGCCAGTTGGTACGCTCATGCTCAGAGTACACATCTTGGTAATCCGTCTGTTCTTGTGAATGTTGACCTGTTTAACTTCTATGGGCTAGGTGGGACGTGACCGTCCCACCTGCAGGACACACTATTCAACAGCCAGTGAAATAGCATGGCGCGAAATACAAAACAGCAAAAATCTCATAATTGTATTTTCTTAAACAATCAACTATTTTACACCATTTTAAAGATACATTTCTCATTAATCTAACCACATTGTCCGATTTCAAAAAGGCTTTACGGCGAAAGCATAAAATTAGATTATGTTAGGACATAAACTTCACAAGAAAAACCACACAGCCATTTTCCAAGCAAGGACATGCATCAAAAAACCAAAAAACAGCTAAAATATTCACTAACCTTTGATGATCTTCATCAGATGGCACTCATAGGACGTCATGTTACACAATACATGTATGTTTTGCTTGATAAAGTTCATATTTATATCCAATAATCCCATTTTACATTGGCGCGTGATGTTCAGAAAATGTATTCCCACCAAAACACTTGGTGAATGTGCACATCAATTTACAAAAATACTCGTCATAAACGTTGATAACATTTACAACAGTTATTGAAAGAATTATAGATATACTTCTCCTTAATGCAACCGCTGTGTCAGATTTTAAAATAGCTTTACGGAGAAGGCACATTTTTCAACCATCAAAGCAAGCTATACAGATACCCGCCAAGTTCTGGGGTCAACTAAACTCAGAATTAGTATTATAAATATTCTCTTACCTTTGCTGATCTGCGTCAGAATGCACTACCAGGACTCCTACTTCAACAAGAAATGTTATTTTTGTTAAAAATACTCCATATTTATGTCCAAATACCGTTCAGATCACAATCCAAAGGCATAACGCGCGAGCGCAGTACCAGAGACGAAAAGTCAAATAGTTCCATTACCGTTCGTAGAAACATGTCAAACGTTGTTTACAATCAATCCTTAGGGTCTTTTTAACATAAAACGTCGATAATATTCCAACCGGACAATAGCGTATTCATTCAAAAAGAAAAAGAAGGAGGGGGACGCTGGCGGGCTCGAGCATCACCAAGTCCTTTGTCCTCAGGCAGTCCACTCATTGACTGAGCTCCTAATTTCTGCCCAGTAACAGGAGAAGGATGAAACACGTTTCTAAAGGCTGTTGACAGCCAATGGAAGCCTTAGGAAGTGCAACGTGAGCCCACAGACTCTGTAGTTTTGATAGGGATTCAAAAGAAGAACTACAATTCTCAGATTTCCCACTTCCTGGTTGGATTTTTCTCAGGTTTTTGCTTGCCATATGAGTTCTGTTATACTCACAGACATCATTCAAACAGTTTTAGAAACGGCAGAGTGTTCTCTATCCAAATCTACTAATGATATGCAAATATTTGACTCTGGGCCCGAGTATTAGGCAGTTTACTCTGTGCATGCTTTTCATCCGAAAAAGAAAATACTGCCCCCTATACTTTAAAAAGTTAAAGGTCTTACATCGGCTATGGAGAGCGCGATCACACAGTTGTCCGCTTTGTACACGTCTCTGTGTCTGGAGTAAAGGTGGTCTAGAGTTTTTTTGCCTCTGGTTGCACATGTAACATGCTGGTAGAAATGAGGTAAAACAGCTTTCCTGTATTAAAGTCCCTGGCCACTAGGTGCGCCGACTCTGGATGAGCGTTTCCTTTTTTGCTTATGGCCTTATACAGCTCGTTGAGTGCAGCTACGAAAAACACAGATTAAAATTCTCTTCGTAAATAGTGTGGTCTTATGCTTATCATGAGATTCTCTACCTCAGGCGAGCAAAACCTCAAGACTTCCTTAACCCTTTCATGTGTGAGTTCCAAATATCTCTAAACGGTCACCCCAGCGCGAGTTTTTTGTATGCACCTGATGTTAGAATGTTCTCTCCATTCCAGAATGTGATTGTTAAGCAACAGTACATTTAATCTGCTTTGCCCTCAAACCAATGCACCGGACTGTTTTTATTTTTAGGCTGTTTTCAACTTGTCAATTTCAAATTATTTTCTAACAAGTTTTTTATTCTCTAAGAACAGTTTGAATTGAGGTGTGTTCCGCCTCATTCATTCACATAAAAGTAGTCATTTTTACTTTTGCTGACCAATAAAAACATTTTTACATTTCTGACCCGGACAAAATTCCCCAAACACTATCCAATTGTTTGTGCAGTTCAAGTCTGCAGACATTTGCTCATCTCCCGTCCTGCACACACATGTTCACATTTTCCGTCGGTTGCCTGCATCGCAGTCATAGTTGTTTTCGTTACCAATAATAACTTTGGAAATGTGTGCATTTCTATCAAAGTAAGTGCCTTATTACGTTATAATAGTTTCTGCATGTTGTGTTATGTGTTTTCTACTGTAGCATAATATTTTTGTGTATATTCCTTATAACCGTGGACACGCAAGGTAACGTTACTCATTTCAGGACCTTTATGGTGTTATACTCAATGCTTAGGTAGCTAGCTACATTCTTCTATTGTCTCTGTAAAACAATGCTAATTGCGTCAGAGAAGTATTGGCTTGTATTTTGAAGCTACTCTGGCCTTACGACTGCCAAGTGGCGAAGCGGTCTAAGGCACAGCATCTCAATGCTAGATGTGTCACTATAGACACCCTGGTTGAAATCCAGGCTGCGTTTCTATCAAAGTAAGTGCCTTATTACGTTAATAGTTTCTGTGTGTGATTTGCAAGTTTACTATATGTCCAATTACAAAAAATCCCTTGTTCAGTAATCATCTCACCTGTTAGTTGGCGGTGAACTATGTGGCTATTGAGGGCTGCGTCGATCAGATGGAAAAATATCGTATTGTACTACTTGGCAGTCTATACATGTATTTTTTAAGTGAACTCAGACCTCGCTCTTATCTGACCTCAGTGAACCCAGACCTCTCTCGCACTGAGATAAAAGGGTAGAGCTGCCGCTTTCAAGGAGCGGGACTCTAACCCGGAAGCTTATAAGAAATCCCGCTATGCCCTCCGACGAACCATCAAACAGGCAAAGCTTCAATACAGGACTAAGATCGACTCGTACTACACCGGCTCCGACACTCGTCGGACGTGGCAGGGATTGCAAACCATTACAGACTACAAAGGGAAGCACCGCCGAGAGCTGCCCAGTGACACGAGCCTACCAGACGAGCTAAATTACTTATATGCTCGCGTCGAGGCAAGTAACACTGAAACATGCAGGAGAGCATCAGCTGTTCCGGACGACTGTGTGATCACGCTCTCCGCAGCCAATGTGAGTAAGACCTTTAAATAGGTCAACACTCACAAGGCTGCAGGGCCAGATGGATTTGTATTTATTATGGATTCCCATTAGCTGTTGCCAAAGCAGCAGTTACTCTTCCTGGGGTCCAGCAAAATTAAGGCAGTTTATACAATTTTAAAACATTACAATACAGATTTCACAACACACTGTGTGCCCTCAGGCCCCCACACCACCACTACCACATATCTACAGTACTAAATCCATGTGTATGTATTGTGCGTATGTTGTGTGTGTGTGTATGCATGTGTCTGTGCCAATGTTTGTGTTGCTTCACACTCCCCGCTGTTTTTTTTAATCTGTTTTTTAAATGTAATTTTACTGCTTAGGTCAGTTACTTGATTTGGAATAGAGTGAAATGTAGTCATGGCTCTATGTAGTACTGTGTGCCTCCCATAGTCTGTTCTGGACTTCGGGACTGCATGTTATTAATATTAGCTCTCTGTGTACATCCAAGGGCCAGCCGTGCTGCTCTGTTCTGAACCAATTGCAAAGTCCTTTTTTGTGGCACCTGACCACACCTGACCACACTGAACAGTAGTCAAGGTGCGACAAAACTAGGGCCTGTAGGACCTGCCTTGTTGATAATGTTGTTAAGAAGGCTGAGCATCACTTTATTATAGACAGACTTCTCCCCATCTTAGCTACTACTGCATCGATATGTTTTGACCATGACAGTTTACAATCCAGGGTTACTCCAAGCAGTTTAGTCATGTTAACTTGCTCAATTTCCACATTATTTATTATAAGATTTAGTTGAGGTTTAGGGTTTAGTGAGTGTTTTGTTCCAAATACATCGCTTTTCGTTTTAGAAATATTTAGGGCTAACTTATTCCTTGCCACCCACTCTGAAACTATCTGCAGCTCTTTGTTGAGTGTTGCAGTCATTTCAGTCGCTGTAGTAGCTGACTTGTATAGTGTTGAGTCATCCGTACACATAGAAACTCTGGCTTTATTCAAAGTCAGTGGCATGTCATTAGTAAAACATTTAAAAAGTAAGGGGCCTAAACAACAACCCTGGGGAATTCCTGATTCTAACTGGATTATATTTTATAGATTCCATTTACATTTTACTATTTTATTATTTTATTTTATTTATTATTTTTATTAGATTCCATTAAAGAACACCCTCTGTGTTCTGTTAGACAAGTAACTCTTTATCCACGTTATAGCAGGGGCTGTAAAAGCCATAACACATGTGTTTTTCCAGCAGCAGACTATGATAAATAATGTCAAAAGCTGCACTGAAGTCTAACAAGACAGCACCACAATACTTTTATCATAAATTTCTCTCAGCCAATCAGCAGTTATTTCTGTATGTAAGTGCTGTGCTTGTTGAGTGTCCTTCCCTATAAGCATGCTGAAATTCTGTTGTCAATTTGTTTACTGTTAAATAGCATTGTATCTGGTCAAACACAATTTTTTCCAGAAGTTTACTAAGGGTTGGTAACAGGCTGATTGGTCGTCTATTTGAGCCAGTAAAAGGGTTTTACTATTCTTGGGTAGCGGAATGACTTTAGCTTCCCTCCAGGACTGAGGGCACAAGGGTTAAATTGAAGATATCGTCTGCTATTTATCCTCAGTAATTTTCCATCTAAACTCAGAAAAAAGAAATGTCCGCTCACTGTCAACTTCGTTTATTTTCAGCAATCTTAACATGTGTAAATATTTGTATGAACATAGCAAGATTCAACAACTGAGACAGAAAATTTAACAAGTTCCATAGACATGTGACCAACAGAAATGGAATAATGTGTCCCTGAACAAAGGGAGTTGTGGTGTCAAATCAAAAGTAACAGTCAGTATCTGGTGTGGCCACCAGCTGCATTAAGTACTGCAGTGCATTTCCTCCTCATGGACAGCACCAGATTTGCCAGTTCTTGCTGTGAGATGTTACCCCAGTATTCCACCAAGGCACCTGCAAGTTCCCGGAAATTTCAGGGGGGAATGGTCCTAGCCCTCACCCTCTGATTCAACAGGTCCCAGACGTGCTCAATGGGATTGAGATCCGGGCTCTTCGCTGGCCACGACAGAACACTGACATTCCTGTCTTGCAGGAAATCACGCACAGAACGAGCAATATGGCTGGTGACATTGTCATGCTGGAGGGTCATGTCAGGATAAGCCTGCAAGAAGGGTACCACATGAGGGAGGAGGATGTCTTCCCTGTAACGCACAGCATTGAGATTGCCTGCAATGACAACAAGCTCAGTCAGATGATGCTGTGACACACCGCCCCAGACCATGACGGATCCTCCACCTCCAAATCAATCCCGCTCCAGAGTACAGGCCTCGGTGTAACGCTCATTCCTTCGACGATAAACGTGAATCCGACCATCATCCCTGGTGAGACAAAACCGCGACTCGTCAGTGAAGAGCACTTTTTGGCAGTCCTGTCGGGTCCAGCGACGGTGGGTTTGTGCCCATAGGCAACATTGTTGCCGGTGATGTCTGGTGAGGACCTGCCTTACAACAGGCCTACAAGCCCTCAGTCCAGCCTCTCTCAGGCTATTGCAGACAGCCTGAGCACTGATGGAGGGATTGTGCATTCCTGGTGTAACTCAGGCAGTTGTTGTTGCCATCCTGTACCGGTCCCGCAGGTGTGATGTTCGGATGTACCAATCCTGTGCAGGTGTTGTTACATGTGGTCTGCCACTGCGAGGATGATTAGCTGTCCATCCTGTCTCCCCGTAGCGCTGTTTTAGGAGTCTCACAGTACGGACATTGCAATTTATTGTCCTGGCCACATCTACAGTCCTCATGCCTCCTTGCAGCATGCCTAAGGCACGTTCACGCAGATGAGCAGGCACCCTGTGCATCTTTCTTTTGGTGTTTTTCAAAGTTAGTAGGAAGGCCTCTTTAGTGTCCTAAGTTTTCATAACTGTTACCTTAATTGCCTACCGTCTGTAAGCTGTTAGTGTCTTAACGACCGTTCCACAGGTGCATGTTCATTATTTGTTTATAGTTCATTGAACAAGCATGGGGAACAGTGTTAAACCCTTTAAAATGAAGATCTGTGAAGTTATTTGGATTTTTACGAATTATCTTTGAAAGACAGGCTCCTGAAAAAGAGACGCTTCTTTTTTTTGCTGAGTTTAAATTGTCAGACCCTGGTGGCTTGTCATTGTTGATAGACAACAACTATTTTTTCACCTCTTCCACACTGACTTTACGGAATTCAAAAGTACAATTCTTATCTTTCATAATCTGGTCCGATATACTTGGATGTGTAGTGTCAGTGTTTGTTGCTGGCATGTCATCCCTAAGTTTTCTTATCTTGCCAATGAAAAAGTCATTAAAGTAGTTTGCAATATCAGTGGTCTTTGTGATGAATGAGCCATCTGATTCAATGAATGAAGGAGCCGTGTTGGCTTTTTTTCCCAAAACTTAATTTAAGGTGCCCAAAAGTTTTTTTAATTTTAATTCTTTATATAATTTGTATTTGTTTCATAGTGTAGTTTCTTTTTATTTAGTTTAGCCTCATGATTTCTTAATTTGCAGTGCGTTTGTCAATCAGTTGGGCTGCCAGATTTAATTGCGTTACCTTTTGCCTCATCCCTCTCAATCATAAAATGTTTTAATTCCTCAATTCCTCATTTTTCAATTCCTCAGTTTTTCCAGTCATTTTCTTAATGGTTGCGTGATTATTATTAACTGGAATAAATCGTTTCATAAATGTGTCAAGTGTAGTGTCTGGTTGCTCCTCATTACACACAACAGACCAGCAAATATTCTTTACATCATCAACATATGATTACCAGGCCGTGTACTCCGAGCATGCGCTGACCAACTGGCAAGTGTCTTCACTGACATTTTCAACTTCTTCCTGTCTGAGTCTGTAATACCAACATGTTTCATGCAGACCACCATAGTACCTGTGACCAAGAACACAAAGGTAACCTGCCTAAATGACTACCGAACTGTAGCACTCAAGTCTGTAGCCATGAAGTGCTTTGAAAGGCTGGTCATGGCTCACATCAACACCATTATCGCAGAAACCCTAGACCCACACGCATATGCATACCGCCCCAACAGATCCACAGATGACACAATCTCAATCGCATTCCACACTGCCCTTTCTCACCTGGACAAAAAGAACACCTATGTGAGAATGCTGTTCATTGACTACAGCTCAGCGTTCAACACTATAGTGCCGACAAACTCATCAATAAGCTAAGGACTCTGGGACTAAACACCTCCCTCTGTAACTGGATCCTGGACTTCCTGACGGGCTGCCCCCAGGTGATAAGAGTAGGCAACAACACGTCTGCCACGCTGATCCTTAACACTGGGGCCCCTCAGGAGTGTGTACTTAGCCCCCTCCTGTATTCCCTGTTCACCCACAACTGCATGGCCAAACACGACTCCAACACCATCATTACATTTGCTGACGACACAACAGTGGAAGGCCTGATTACCGACAACGATGAGACGGCCTATAGGGAGGAGGTCAGAGAACTGTTGCCAGGACAACAACCTCTCCCTCAATGTGAGCAAGACAAAGGAGCAGATCGTGGACTACAGGAAAAGGCGGGCCGAAAAGGCGGGCCAAAAAGGCGGGCCGAACAGGCACCCATTAACATCGACGGAGCTGTAGTGGAACGGGTCGAGAGTTTCAAGTTCCTTGGTGTCCACATCACCAACAAACTATCCTGGTCCAAACATACCAAGACAGCCGTGAAGAGGGCATGACAAAGCCTATTCCCCCTCAGGAGACTGGAAATATGGAGACTGGAAATATTTGGCATGTATCCCCAGATGTTCAAAAGGTTCTACAGCTGCACCATCGAGAGCATCCTGGCTGTTTGCATCACCACCTGGTTTGGCAACTGCTCGGCGTCTTACCGTAAGGCGCTACAGAGGGTATTGCGAAAGGCTCAGTACATCACTGGGGCCAAGCTTCCTGCCATCCAGGACCTATATAATAGGCGGTGTCAGAGGAAAGCCCATAAAATTGTCAGACTCCAGTTACCCATGTTATAGACTGTTTTCTCTGCTACATCATGGCAAGCAGTACCGGAGCGCCAAGTCTAGGACCAAAAGTCTCCTCAACAGCTTCTACCCCCAAGCCATTAGACTACTGAACAATTCAGAAAAATTGCCACCTGACAATTTACATTGACCCCCCCCTCCCTTTTGTACACTGCTGCTACTTGCTGTTTGTTACCTATGCATAGTCACTTCGCACCAGCTACATGTACAGATTACCTCAACTAGCCTGTACCCCTGCACACTGACTCGGTACCGGTGCCCACTGTATATAGCCTCGTTATTCTTATTCTTCTTGTGTTACTTTTTATTATTACTTTTTATTTTAGCCTACTTGGTAAATATTTTTTTCTTCTTGAACTGCACTGTTGGTTCAGGGCTTGTAAGTAAGCATTTCACGGTAAAGTCTACACTTCTTGTATTCGGCGCATGTGGCAAATACAATTTGATTTGATAGGAAGAGCAGCAAAATAGCCTCAATTAGCCTTGCTACTTTAGCTAGAGTGGCTAGCTGGCTGATTTAGCTGTCTACTGTAGCTGTCTAGATTCTTTACAACAATTTGATGCAGTCAAGTCAGGCACTACCAGATGGTATGATAGATAACCTAATGGCAGCAACACGTTTGTCTAACTAACACAAGTCGGTTTGGCTATCTCTCTCTCTCTCTCTCTCTCTCTCTCCCTCCCTCTACACCACACACAGACTTTCACACACACCGGCCCCTGCTCCTCTCTCGCCCTTCCCCCACCCTTCTGCTGAAACAAGCAGAATGCAGCAGCGCACCGGCTCTCCATTGAAGTTTCAAATAAATGTGATCTTCTCCTTAAAACGCATGCATTTCGACTTTCTGGATATCCCAAAAAATATAATGATATTATCTGAATGGTGAAATAATTTCAAATGACCATCCCTAGCTGAGATACAGTGCCTTCAGAAAGTATTCATACCCCTTGACTTATTCCACATTTTGATGTTACAGCCTGAATTCAAGTATATTTTTTTTCTTGCCCATCTACACACAATACCAAGAATGACAAAGTGAAAACATGTTTTAATGTTTTTCTCCAAATGTATTGAAAATTAAATACAGAAATGTCTCATTTACGTACATATTAACACCCGTGAGATAATACTTTGTAGAAGCACCTTTGGCAGTGATTACAGCTTTGAGTGGTCTTGGGTATGTCTGTATCAGCTTTGCAAATCTGGATTTGGGGATTTGCTCCCATTCTACCTTGCAGATTTTCTCAAGCTCTGTTAAATTAAATATTGTTTTTTCAAAGATGGAGACCATTGCGCTCTTGGAAACTTTCAACACTCTAGAAATTGTTTTATACCCTTCGCCAGATATATGCCTCATCACAATTCTATCTCGGAGATCTATGGCCAGTTCCTTGGACTTCATGGTATAAGTTCTGCTCTGGCATGCACTGTCAACTGTGGGACCTTATATAGACAGGTGTGTTTCTTTCTAAATCATGTCCAGACAATTGAATTGGCCACATGTGGACTCCAATCAAGTTGTTGTGACAGCTCAAGGATGATTAAAGGAAATTAGATGCACCTGAGCTCAATTTGGAGTGTCATAGCAAAGGGGTGTGAATACTTATGTAAATTAGACTTCTGTATTTCATTTTCACAAATGTATGTTTTCACTTTGTCATTATGGGGTGTTGTGCATTTAATCCATTTTGAATTTGGGCTGTAACACAACAATACTGTATGTGGAATAAGTCAAGGGGTATAAATACTATAATATGTTTTCTTCACACTACAGTAGGTGTTTCAACTACAGCTACAGGAAAGTCTGTAACCTTTTGGTATTTACATGTAGATATGTTGTTCTCCTTTCAGAGATTGCATAAAGAAGGGTCTATTGCTACTTTCCCTGAATTCTGTATGCATGTATACATACTCTTAGCACCTTGAGACAAAGCCCCCAGAAAAAAACATGGAATAAATTATGTACTCATTTATTTCAGAGGTAAAAGCCTACAAGCTGAACGCATAATTTAGTTGACATGACAAACATGGAAATTGGTTACCAGTTTGGCATCTCAAGCACTTTGACCCAAAGAAAAATGTTCATTCTTGTCGAACAGATCTCAGCAGAGTTGAACCATTCATCAATTGCTCAGATTTTTTTAAAACACAGTGGATGACTCTGAAGATACAAGATATACTGTACACTGGAAAGAGATGTTTGATAGTGTTCCATGCATAAACTCTGGACAACACATTACATATTCATGAAAAACAAAGTTAAATAAAATAGAATAGAGAAAACATAATTTGTGATTTCACACCTTCGTGTTTGTTGATAATGTGTTTGTGTTGTCATATAAACCTGCTTCAAGCAAATTCATAATGTTTTAGCATAAAAAGCCCCCTTAAAACAAAACAACCTTACTGTAATTATCTTAATTGTCGGGTGTAATCATAGCCATGAAGGTTCAGGAAGTATTCTGGGGAGTTATTCAGTTGCTTTAACTGCAAGTATATGATAGTCTCTCCTAGATTCAGAGAAGAAATTCTGACTAATAAAAGTTGTCTCCAGTTTTTTTCTCCATGGAAATAGGTCCTTAAAGACAGAAGCTAGAAAGGAATAACAAAAGAATGCCCACATATTGTGTTTATACGTCCTGTTGCCATTTGTAGCCGAAGGCACCATAGAAAACTCTAACTCTGCATTGTTAAATAATGGTCACTGGAATTCACATTTATTTAAAGTTGAAATCCTCAAGAGGATTTGATAGTTTTAACTGGGTGGTTCGAGCCCTGAATTCTGATTGGCTGACAGCCGTGGTATATCAGACTGTATACCATGGGTAACACAAAACGTTTATTTTTACTGCTCTAATTACGTTGGTAACCAGTTTATAATAGCAATAAAGCACCTCAGGGGTTTGTGGTATATGGCCAATATACCACGGCTAAGGGCTGTATCCAGGCACTCTGCATTGCGTTGTGCTTAAGAACAGCCCTGAGCCATGGTATATTCGCCATATACCACATCCCCTTGTGCCTTATTGCTTAATTATATTATTATTTTCAATAATGCTCTGATTTAATATCTTCAGTTTTTGTTAGAAAAGAAACGGTCAACGCTGAAAATTTAATATTTGTATTTTCTGGTCTCTGAGGAGATAAATCTAGCTAGCTAAGTCAGCCATTGGCTAGGCTATCAGAAGCTAGATAAATGCATCTGCCATTAAACTCTATTAGGGCAAAAATTTGGAGTGACTGTCTAATCAACCAAACACATTTTGACTCAATGAGTTGGACCGTTTTTACAAAAACGTATGGAAACATCTGCCTTCTTGAAGGCCAGGAGGTCACCGCACAATAACAAGCAGTAGTTTTCCCACGGTCTAGCTAGCTAGCTTTTGTTGTCGGCTAGTTTGCAGCGGCTGCAGCAGGTGTTATCAAAGAGGATGTTGTTGCTAATTTGTTAGCTTCTCCCTTTTCAAAAAGAACTTTAAATAAGAAGTTAAGTTTCAAATGATCATCATCTGGTGAGTGGGACTGTAATTTTTATTGCAGTGCGCTTGCTGTTAGCCATCTCTTTGAAAATAACTGATGTGTGTGAAACGTTATTGTATTCAAAGTGGAACTAACAGCATTTTAGCAACATGAAATCATATTCAAATATGTTCATATACACCCCCAGGAAGAATATGACACTATTTTAAACATTTTCTGACAAACGACCATTTAAATATGGTCATTTTCACGTTTTCATAAATTCTTAGAATGTTTGGGAATTATGTACACTAAGGCATTAGTGAAAATTCTATAGCAATATATAGTGGGAAAGCGGCCGTGATTTGGACAATTAATAGACACTGCAGTCAGTAAAACCGAATTAAAACACGTGTCCGGAGTCTACACAGACCGGTGGGCTATAGCCAATCAAAGCTACAGTAGACCTTTATACAAACAAGCTATTGCCACACGGGCATGTCATTATTTGAACTGGATTGTGTGATTACAGACAGTTGCAACAGCGTGACTTTAGATCATTAGAACGCATTCGCCAAAAGCTACAAAATACACCTGAATGGATTTCTGCAAATATGTATACACCACAGGAGTCAACTTACATTTGGGAACTATACAGTCCTATTGATCAAACAGCCATGAAAAGGTATGCTCTCTCTCCCTCAGTTATGCACATCAACAACAACAAGATCAGCAACTAATGCTAGCCAGAGCAAGATAAGCTAAAATCTAACAATGGAACATTAGATAAACTCTGTCAAATCTTTTCAGCTAGTTGGCTGGCAAAAATGCACTGATAAATAAAGGGGGAGTTGTAGCCTCCTCACCCTTCTACAACTTGGCTGCCAATGCATGCTTGTCCCAACCAAGCACCCAAGCTAACTGGCTAAAGTTGGCTAGCTTGCTCGCTAGCTACTTCCAGACACAAATGAGAGAACACCTCACTCTGACCATTTTACTCGCCGTAGCAGAGCTGGTTAGGCTGTTTTCATGTTATCTAGAGCGTTCTTGACTAACTCTTACTTGTTTTGTCTATGTTTAATGGCACTGGTCATATTCAGCAGGTGTTGTGTGTTCGTAAATTCATCAGTTGTTCTGCACTCTGGCACACTCAGACAAGAGTGCTCTGAAATCGTAGTAGATAGCCAGAGTGAATTTGCGAACGCAAGAGATATGCTAAATGGATAACAGCTGTTCAAGTTCTTGCTAGCTAACCAAATGACACCTGCATCTCTAGTGGTGTATAGTCACTGAAAATCGATATCAGGGGAAAAAGTCACTCACTCACCCACTCCAATAGCTAGCTATCTAGCAAATGTTAGGCTCTGGGTTTTTAAGTTGCTACATGAATAGATACACTAGCCTATTGGCCACGTTATGACTGACTTGCGATCATTGCCCTTGCTAGTTTGATTGTATTGACATTCCCAGTTGTCTGTTTTTGTCCAGAAAATTGAGTCATTGAAACTGAAAACTCAAACAATGTACCAGGCCAGCTGTGATTCACAACCTGATATCAATATTTTTTGGACTAACAAGAAATGTATTGGTGAATTATATTAATCGTGCATTGAACTGCACACATCTATTCTGCCACTTATGCCTTGGTGAATGTAATGGAACGTTGAGTTAAATAGAACCTATTTTTAAAACCTCTTTTATAAAGTTAGTTTTTGTCATGTCATGACCAGTAATAGGGGTTATTTGTTATTGTAGTTTTGTCAGGACGTGGCAGAGGGTATTTGTTTTATGTGGTTCGGGGTGGGGGTTTGTTTAGAAGGGTGTTTGATTTATTATTTCCGGGTTTTGGGTTATGTTCTATGTTTTTTGTATTTCTATGTTCTCTCTAGTTTAGTATTTCTATGTCTAGGTAATTGGGTGTCGGTCTCTCAATTGGAGGCAGGTGTTTTTAGTTGCCTCTGATTGAGGGTCCTATATATAGGTATGTGTTTGTATTAGTGTTTTGTGGGAGATTGTTTCTGTGCGAGGTATAGCTTAGTTGCCTTACCAGCCTGTTACGCATCATTGTGTTTTGTGTACGTTTTTTTTTTTGGTTTCCCTTCTTTTCCTAAATAAAGAAGTTGAGTACACATGATCCCGCTGCGTTTTGGTCCGACAATGATTTCTCTTTATCGTCTGACGAAGAAGATTGTGACAGTTTTGTAGCATAAACTGTGAATTTTATATATTTTAATGATATTATGATTGTCTGTATGTTTCATATCTGCAAAGTAGTTAAAACGCTGTCAGTTCCACTTTAAACTTTAGGTCACCGGTTACTTTGTGTGCTAAACGTGAAATGTTTTTTGCAATGTGAAGTAATAGTTGTATTTTACGTTTTGGAAATGCTTCAATTATTGCATTTTTGTATTCTTATGACTGGGACCTACTGGCGTATTATGTCCGAGTTTATGGACTGCTTATCCTTTAACATCATGTTGTGTGTGACTGGTGCCTGGAGAAGTGGGTATACAAACATTTTGCCAAAAAGTTCCCAAATGACCTGCCCAGTGAAGGAAAGGCACCCTGTGTGAAACATTCTATGTTTTCCTTGTTTTCCTTTCAGATTTTCAGTCTCAAAATCACACACTTTTTTTGTAGGAAAAATACTCAAATGTGATGGTCTAAGTCCACAACAGTGCTTAAACCACATCAATCTGATTGGGTGTGCCTGTCAGGGCCTGGCTCCCCAGTTGGTAGGCCTTCTGTCCACCCAGGCCCATCCATGTCTACGCCCCTAATACAAACAGCACATGATGACAATTGCGCATCACAAATAGCCTACTGACCAACACTTCAGTCTAAGCTTATTCAAAAACTGGTTTGCACACCCATTTTTGTCTTACTTAGCATTTACTGGTAGATATCAAAAGTTAAAACATCTTTCCTACCCTACCGGCTACCATCATTCTTCTGTGAGCTGCTCCATGCCAAAACCAGTTAAGAGCTGCACAGTCTTGCTGCCTGCAGATTATATTCCATTGAAACTAGGCTATGTGTGCAGCATACATGTGAAACTATTTTACATGCTCTGCGATTGTGTAGGCTACTTTATGCATGTTTTCCTATACCTCGAATATAGTACTTGGACATTTATCAATAGGGATAATGAAGTGAGTATACGCAATAACCACTGAAAAAAAAGTGGGCATAAGGTTTATACCTGCATATAGCCTCCACTACACCACTGGCCTTTTTGTGTTATACAAAAATTGCACTCTCCTACATGAGTTGCGCTGGTATTACGGTTGCTGTTCTTTCAGAATCACGAACCTATCACACAATGAAGGCCTATAGCTTCGCCACTACGCAAACATGTATAGATATAAAGGCTGATAAGGGACTGTATTAATGTTTCAAGAGAGGAGTGTATATATTTGGCCTGGTGAAGCGGTTTTATGCGCTGACTGAATGGAAGCTGATAATTTTGAGTTGTTTTACTCCCTTGGTCTCTGCTGGTCTAAGGAAGAAATTACTAGTCCTCACTGTCCAACACCGAGACAAGCCCGAGACACTCAATATGTGGTCATGAGACCGGACTCCTACTACAACACTGGTCCAGCGGCAAGGGCGGCCCCGTTTAAGGGGGCACAATGAATTAGGACATTAACGATTTGGGCAGGGATCTAAAGTATGGAAATAAATATTTTGGAATATTTATTTGGGGGGACTGTGCGCCTATAAAACAATCTCCCAGATAAGAATTGTTGTAATGATTAGGCTTTTCTGTACCATTGTTTCAGAGAGCCCTAGAGAAAAAAACAAGCACAAGTTTGTTAGTCATGGTTCAGATCAAATCAAATATTTTTTTGTCACATGCTTTGTAAACAACATGTGAAGACAACAAGTGAAACACTTTCTTATGAGTTCTTTACCAACAATGCATAATTAAAGATAAAAATAACATATACTGTGTATATTTTTTAATATTGACAAATACACAGTGAATAACAAATAACAATATCTAGAAGATATAACATGGCTATATACAGGGGGTACCAGTACAGAGTCGATGTGCTGGGGTACGAGGTAATTGAGGTAGCTATGTACATATACGTAGGGGTAAAGTGACTAGGAAACAGGATAGATAATAGACAGTAGCAACAGCGTATGTGGTGAGTGTGAAAGTGTGTGTGTGGTGCCAGTATGCATGTGTGCGCATGTTGTGTGTTTGTGTGTGTGTGGGCGTATGTAGTGTTTGTGTGTGTTGGGGTGTCAGTCTAAGTATGTGTGAGTGTATGTGTAGAGTCCAGTGTGTGTGCATAGAGTCAGTGCAAGAAACTTTGTGCAAAAAAGGGTCAATGCAGCTAGTCCGGGTAGCCGTTTGATTATCTATTTAGCAGTCTTGATTAGCAGTCTCATAGCTTTGTTTGTAGAAGCTGTTAAGGGTCCTGTTGGTTCCAGACTTGGTGAACTGGTACCGCATGCCGTTCAGTAGCAGAGAAAACAGTATGGCTTGAGTGGCTCGAGTCTGCCATGTTTTGCGACCTTCCTCTGACACAGCCTGGTAATGAGGTCCTGGATGGCAGGGAGCTCGGCCTCAGTGCTGTACCATTACTACAGTGAAAACGTCTTGTTTCTACCCCAAACAGTTCAAAAGATCAGATCCATTTTACCGGCACAACGTTTTGTTCATCCTATAGCGGATCAAGGGGACCGCAATTTATAAACCAAGCTGTGAGCCATTTTAACCAAGTGGAAGGTGGGAATTTACCAGTTGTGAAGTCGTAAATACCAGTTGGATGCAGCCACGGATGCAGCCAAGCTGTGAGCCATTTTAACCAAGTGGAAGGTTGGAATTTACCAGTTGTGAAGTCGTAAATACCAGTTGGATGCAGCCACGGATGCAGCCAAGCTGTGAGTCATTTTAACCAAGTGGAAGGTGGGAATTTACCAGTTGTGAAGTCGTAAATACCAGTTGGATGCAGCCACACGCTTTGAACTTTTTGAGGATTGCAGATTGGATAATGGCCAACAAGCTACATAAACCAAAAACTAAAAGTACAGCTATCATTCTTGCAAACAAACTATAGTGATAAAAAATCATAGATTGCCTCTTGTTTTTTGTTTCATTTTACTGCCAAAAATGCTGTTTTCAAGATAATTTCCTTAGTAGGTGAAATGACCATGTGGGAGAAAAAGGGACCTCAGGATGATTAATGAGTTTCCAACTATTAACTATCAGTTGGAGGGCTGTTGAAGTAGAATTTTCCCAGTCGTTTGTGGTAAATCCCCATTTGGTTACAAACGCAGCAATAAACTACAAACTACATACGGGTCATTAACATTTGTTTAAAAAAATTTCAATCACGTTACCTCGTGTAGCTAACAACCTAGTAACATTAGCAGTAAACATTTGTCATTTTTAGAACTGTATTGTCTGCATTTTATTGTAGGCCTATAGGGAAGATAGGAGATTCATATTAAAACATATCTTTTCTTCCTAACTTGTTTGATAAGATTAGTACAGATTTTCTCAGGAGACCGCACACAGGTTTGGGAATCGTAGGCCTACTATCGTAGGCCTACTATTCTCTCTCTCTCTCTCCCTCTCTCCCTATCTCTGTTTCTAATTACATAAACTATTTCAGAAAAATCGGAGATGGTGGGTGTCATGGCTTGCTGAAATGACATGGAATGACCCCAAGTTTTCTTAAGTCAGGATCATTATGAGATGATAATAATTCTTTATAAGGGGGCATGTTACTTAATCATAATATATTATACCTGTCATCTTAAAGTAAAAATACCAATAATATATAATCTAATGGCATGTAATCGGACAGATAGTATGTATGGTGGGGGCGGCAGCGTAGCCTAGTGGTTAGAGCGTTGGACTAGTAACCGAAAGATTGCAAGATCAAATCCCCAAGCTGACAAGGTACAAATCTGTCATTCTGCCCCTGAACAAGGCAGTTAACTCACTGCTCCTAGGCCGTCATTGAAAATAAGAATTTGTTCTTAACTGACTTTCCTAGTTAAATAAAGGTAAAATAATGGTGTCCATCTTAGGTCAGTCTCAACATAAATTGTTTAAATTTCATGCTAACATTGAAGACAGGAAGACACATTTAAAAAATCATTAGGCCAGTTCAAAAGATTTTAATTGAGATGACTGTACAGAATATGAACCTTGTATCTATAATTCATTGTAAATGTGTTCTTAAATTACAGTAATATTTAACCACTATGATGCTAATGTTTACAGTATGTTGGATTCTTGCTTGAAACCATCAACCCGTGATATAGATAAGACAACGCAATTGATTTGGATTGAGAGATGTTGCATTTACTGGTTTATTAATTTCATATATACTACATGACCAAAATATTAATATGGAGTTGGTCCCCCTTTGCTGCTCTAACAGCCTCCACTCTTCTGGGAAGGCTTTCCACTTGATGTTGGAACATTGCTGTGGGGACTTGCTTCTGTTCAGCCACAAGAACATTAGTGAGGTCGGGCACTGATGTTGAGCGATTAGGCCTGACTCGCAGTCAGCGTTCCAATTCATCCAAAAGGTGTTTGATGGGGTTGAGGTCAGGGTTCTGTGCAGGCCAGTCAAGTTCTTCCACATCGAACTTGACAAACCATTTCTGTATGGACATTACTTTGTGCATGCTGTCATGCTGAAACAGGGAAGGGCCTTCCACAAACTGTTGCCACGAAGTTGGAAGCACAGAATTGTCTGGAATGCCATTGTATGCTGTAGCATTAAGATTTCCCTGCACTGGAACTATGGATCAAGCATGAACCATGAAAAAGAGCCTGAGACCATTATTACTCCTCCACCAAACGTTACAGTTGGCACTCTGCATTCGGGCAGGTAGCGTTCTGGCATCCGTCAAACCTAGATTCGTCTGTCTTACTGCCAGATGGTGAAGCATGATTCATCACACCAGAGAACACGTTTCCACTGCTCCAGAGTCTAATGGCGGCGAGCTTTACACCACTTCAGCCAACACATGGTATTGTGCATGTGATCTTAGTGCTGTGTGCGGCTGCTCAGCCATAGAAACCAATTTCATGAAGCTTCCAACAAACAGTTCTTGTGATGATGTTGCTTCCATAGGAAGTTTGGAACTTGGTTATGAGTGTTGCAACCGAGGACAGACGATTTTTACACGCTACGCTCTTCAGCACTCGGAAGTCCTATTCTGTGAGCTTGTGTGGCCTACCACTTCACGGCTGAGCCGTTGTTTCTCCTAGACGTTTACACTTCACAATAACAGCCCTTATAGGTGACCGGGGCAGTTCTATTAGGGCAGAAATTTGACAAACTGACTTGCATGCTATGACAGTGCCACATTGAAAGTCACTGAGTTCTTCAGAACGGGCCATTCTACTGCCAATGTTTGTCTGTGGAGGTTGGATGGCTGTGTGCTCGATCGTATACACCTGTCAGCGACAGATGTGGCTGAAATAGCTGAATCCACTAATTTGAAGGTGTGTCCAGATACTTTTGTATATATATAGTTAATTTATTAACTCAGGTTAGACTTATACAAGAGCAAGTTCAACAAATAGTCCAATGATAATGGTGAATAGCAATGCATTGTAAACATGTACCCCCAAACCATAACACTACTGAACATCTAATCAAATGGCTACCCAGACTTTTTTAATTGCCCTCCCCCCCCTTTTTTACACTGCTGCTACTCGCTGTTTATTATCTATGCGTACATAGTCACTATACCCCTACCTACATTATTTGTTACTTTAATTTCTTTTTTTTCCGATTTTTCTTTAAACTGCATTGTTGGTTAAGGGCTTGTAAGTAAGCATTTCACTGTAAGGTCTAAAGCTGTTGTTTTCGGCGCATGTGACAAATACAATTTGATTTGATTTTGATTTGATATATTAGAGTCTGTGAATTTTTAACATTGATCAAATCAAATCACATTTTATTGGTCACATACAAATTTTGCAGATGTTATTGCGTGTGTAGCGAAATGCTTGTTTTTATAGCTCCAACAGTGCAATAGTATCAAACAATTCGCAACAATACACACAAATCTAAAAGTAAAAGAATGGAGTTAAGAAATGTATAAATATTAAGTGAGCAATGTCAAATCAAATCAAACTGTACTTGTCATATGCACCGAATACAACAAGTGTAGACCTTACCATGAAATGCTTACTTACAAGCCCTTAACCAACAGTGCAGTTTAAGAAAGAGTGTCGGAGTGGCATTGACTAAAATACAGTAGAATAGAATACAGTATATACATATGAGATGAATAAAGCAGTATGTAAACATTATTATTGTGACTAGTGTTCCATTATTAAAGTGGCCAGTGATTTCATGTCTATGTATACAGGGCAGCAGCCTCTAAGGTGCAGGGTTGAGTAACCGTGTGGTAGCCGGCTAGTGATGGCTATTTAAACAGTCTAATGGCCTTGAAATAGAAGCTGTTTTTCAGTCTCTCGGTCCCAGCTTTGATGCACCTGTACTGACCTCACCTTCTGAACAGGCCGTGGCTCAGGTGGTTGATTACCTTTTTGGCCTTCCTGTGACATTGGGTGCTGTAGGTGTCCTGGAGGGCAGGCAGTGTGCCCCTGATGATGCGTTGGGCAGATCGCACCACTCTCTGGAGAGCCCTGCGGTTCGAGGGTGGTGCAATTGCCGTACCAGGCAGTGATGCAGCCTGACCGGATGCTGTCAATTGTGCACCTGTAAAAGTTTGTGAGGGTCTTAGTGGCCAAGCCAAATTTCTTCAGCCTCCTGAAGTTGAAGAGGCGCTGTTGCGCCTTCTTCACCACACTTTCCGTGTGGGTCGACCATTTCAGATTGTCAGTGATGTGTACGCCGAGGAACTTAAAACTTTCCACCTTTTCCACTGCTGTCCCTTCGATGTGGATATGGGGGCAGTATGGTGAAGAAGGTGGAAAGCTCAGTCTTCAACACCATATTACCCTCCAAGCTCATCAGTAAGCTCGGGGCCCTGGGTCCTAACCCCACCATGTGCAACTGGGTCCTGTACTTCCTGACGGACCGCCCCCAGATGGTGATGGTTGTGTCGTCTGGGAAGTTGATGATTGAGTTGGAGGCGTGCTTGGCCACGCAGTCATGGGTGAACAGGACGGGATTGAGCATGTACCCTTGTGGGGTCTCTGTGTTGAGGATCAGCAAATTGGAGGTGTTGTTTCCTACCATCACCACCTGGGGGTGGTCCGTCAGGAAGTCCATGACCCAGTTGCACAGGGCGGGGTTCAGACCCAGGGCCCCGAGCTTAATGATGAGCTTGGAGGGTACTATGGTGTTGAATGCTGAGCTGTAGTCAATGAACAGCATTCTTACATAGGTATTCCTCTTGTCCAAATGGGATAGGGCAGTGTGCAGGGCGATGGCGATTGCATTGTCTGTCGATCTATTGGGGTGGTAAGCAAATTGAAGTGGGTGTAGGGTGTCAGGTAAGGTAGAGGTGATATGATCCTTAACTAGCCTCTCAAAGCACTTCATGATGATAGAAGTGAGTGCTACGAGGAGATAGTTATTTACTTCAGTTACCTTCGCTTTCTTGGGTATAGGAACAATGGTGAACATCTTGAAACAAGTGAGGACAGAAGACTGGGATAGGGAGAGATTGAATAAACACTCCAGCCAGCTGGTCTGCGCATGCTCTGAGGACGTGGCTAGGGGTGCCGTCTGGGCCGGCAGGCTTGCGAGGGTTAACACTCTTGAATGTCTATTTCAAGTCGGCCACGGAGAACAAGAGCCCACAGTCCTTAGGAGCGGGCTGCGTCGGTGGCACTGTTTTATCCTCAAAGCGAGCGAAGAAGGTGTTTAGCTTGTCCGGGAGCAAGACGTTAGTGTCTGCGACGTGGCTGGTTCTCCCTTCGTAGTCCGTGATTTTCTGTAGACCCTGCCACATACGTTGCGTGTCTGAGCCATTGAATTGCGACTCCACTTTGTCTCTGTACTGACGGTTTGCCTGTTTGATTGCCTTATGTAGGGAATAACTACACTATTTGTTTTCAACCATATTCCCAGTCACCTTGTCATGGTTAAATGCGGTGGTTTGCGCCTTCAGTTTTGCACGAATGCTGCCATCTATCCACGGTTTTGGTTTGGGTAGGTTTTAATAGTCAGTGGGAACAACATCCCCTATACATTTCCTGATGTACTCAGTCACAGTGTCTGTGTATATGCATGTCGGTCAGTGCAGCACTCATGTTTGCGAGTGACAGTGTGGGTTAATATCTGGCACACTGCCTGTGTGACACACACTCTGTCTTTCCCACTGTCTCTTCTCTATCTAACCAATGCAACATCAAAATATTTATTAAAAGACACCATTGATATGCATTGATAGAGGAAATAGCTAGATCTTGTGATGTTCTTGTGATGCTCTTTTCCTTCAGTCATCTCTTTACATTTGAAGGTTTATGCTGTTACAGATAGTTATGTTGGGTAAGAAATGGCCTTAAAAAATATGACATGATACCTTGCTGCAACGCTTTGCCCAATTATGTATTTTCCCACAATAAAACCTCTAATAGATGTCAGCATTCTACTTGTTTAGATGTTTTCTCTCTCTCTCTCTGCTTGTGTGAAAACAAACAGCCCAAGTGATCAGGGAATAGCTTAGGGCTCCAATCCTTTGATATTTCAAAGCTAGCTTGTTAAAATGCAGGCACAACTAAAAGGCACTTATTTTTAGGTGAACACACACAATGCGTGTTGCTGACTCTCTCTCTCTCCCTCTGTCTGCGTTCATATCAGTCTCTTGAAGGCAGACACACTGTGTTCAACAGTACCTTGCAGGGTTTGAGCTTTGTGAAGCTTGCTAGTGTGTTTCTGTAAACATATTCACTTCTACAACTATATTCCAAGAGAATACAATTTCCTTTGTTGAGTGTGTATTTTCTCTTTATTTCACAGTCCTCTTCTGATAAAAAAAAAAATCAGATCTATTTTTTTATTTAATGCTATTAGGTCACACATTATGCACAGTTTACAAAAGACAGTTTTCAGTATTTGAGTTTTTAGGAAAAAATACATATTTTACATTGTGAAGAGTCGGGAGCATTAATATTATCATTATACTTATTTTATCTTGGCAAAAGAACTCCAGTGGTATATGTCATATTAGATTTGAATATGACATATATAATGCCTCTCTCTCACAACTAAATATTTTTTTTGTCTTAACAATTATAATATTATTTTACAAAGACCAGATGTTAGAGTGATTTGTAAGTGGCCTTTTTATATTATAAAGTAGGTCTATAGGGAGCCGCTATACCATTATCCCATGATATTGTTCCTACCTAGCCTGCTCTTCCACAGAGTTTTTCTCTAAGAAAAGCAGCGACAGGGCTGAGACAGACAGACAGACAGACAGACAGACAGACAGACAGACAGACAGACAGACAGACAGACAGACAGACAGACAGACAGACAGACAGACAGACAGACAGACAGACAGACAGACAGACAGACAGACAGACAGACAGACAGACAGACAGACAGACAGACAGACAGACAGACAGAGACTGACTGGCAGGAAGGGAGGCATGCAAGCAGGCAGAGAGAGGGAGGAGCAAAATCTCCACTGACTGTGTCCCTTCTATACTTGCGAGCAAGAACGCAAGTGAGAAAGAGAGAAAGAGGAAGGGGAGAGCATGGGAGACACAATTGTAGAGCAACACACTGATGCACTGAGAGTGTGAACGGCAGAAAGAGAAAGAGAGAAAGAAAGAGAGGGACAGAGGGAGAGTGAAACTGTGAGTAAAGCTAGAATGAAGCTGAGCCACCGGCAGCAGGGAAGACTGAAGATTTGATTTTCCGGGAAATAGGAGACGATATATAAAAAGAGAGCAGGAGAGAAGACGCACACACTCTCACTGAGAGAGCAGCAGCTGAAGAAGAGAGCTACAGTGCCAGCCTCTCACACACAGACAGACGCACAACTCTCTTTATATCTCTGCTGCTAACTTTGTCTCGGCATCAGCAACATCTCACAGACGGTAGGCACACAGGAGCAGACTTCTTCCCCTGTTACTTCTCTTTAATGATGATGATCCCTTGGCTGGTTCTGTTCTCTTGGATGGCTCGACTTGGTAAGTAAACAGTGCTATCTGACTCTCTCTCTCTTTATCTGTCTCTGTCTCTTTCCCTTCTGTGGCTCTGACTGATCTGTATGGAAGTGAGATGCGTTTTCTCTCTTCTCTCTGTCTATCTCTCACTCTCTCCCCCCCTCTCTCCATTCTGTGACTCTGACTGATCCGTATGGATGGGGGAAGCTCTGTAATTGATACTAGGTCTGTGACTTGGAGGGACCGCTTTACTGTAAGTTTGGCTGCAGTTTGATGTGCCTTTGCTATAGCTTCTCCACAGTAGCTCTGAGTGATACTTGAATTGTCTACTGTGGGACTGTGGCGTAATCTCAGAGAGCTATAAGTTGCTTCGGTTATTGAGATTTACATCAGTGTTTTTTAATCGATATGAATCCTTTTCTGTGTCCTTTGAAACTGTGAAATGTCCCTGACTATATGTCTGCATCTCACGTCTGGCAAGAAACAATGTTGTCTTTGCTTGTTCTGAATGAGCAGAATTGAAATCCTGCTTACGGTGTTGAATTTGTGTCTGTCTCTCATTACATTGATCTAAACATGCTGGGATCATTCATCAGTGTGTCAGAGAAACACTTGCAGAAAGCAACAAGATTAAGCATTTATTTCTCCTTGCACCTTGAGATACCAGAATGTCTGTCCTTAGAAAAATCTAAAAAACTCTTGAAGTTTCAAGGGTAGTTTTGTAACAGTAAGACATTTATTTTAACATTGTCATTTAGTTGTTTCTCAAAGATTTAGAAAATGAATTATAACTCCACACTCGTATATGCAATGCTGTCACACAGGTGCATGCAAAAATGGTGTGTGTGTGTGTGTGTATGTGTTTTGTGACTGTGTGTGTACATGTTTGTGCATGTATGTGTGTGTGTGTGTGTGTGTGTGTGTGTGTGTGTGTGTGTGTGTGTGTGTGTGTGTGTGTGTGTGTGTGTGTGTGTGTGTGTGTGTTTCTACTTACACATATGTTTCACAGTAATTCCAAAGCTATGGCCTATGATTGCAAATGGGTGTTAGAAAAGATTTTACAATAACTCTCTCCGTTTCAATACACTCACCCTCCCCTGAAGTGACTTCCTCTTCCCTTTTCCTGATATACTCTCCAAGAGTTGTCCAATTCCTCTGTTGCACTGTCAAACTCCTATTTCACTTGCTCAGTCATATATCTCTGCCAGTCTAAATGGTAATTCCCCAAATGTTATTGCTGGTCCTAATGTTAAGGTTGGGTGTACGGAACCAGTCGTGTATGACTGTACAAATACTCCGCCTTTCGCTCTGGACATACAGAGTGCGCGGCGCACCACTAATTTGAATTTGACACCAGTAATAAAGCTTTTAATAGCGCTCTCAGCAGCACTCTTCAGAGACTGTACATCAAACCTCAAGAGGGTGTCAGCTTTATTGCTTAGTTTTATGAGTATCTGACTGTGTGCGCCAGCGTCGGAAGTCAATATAGGATTTTTACCCCATCAACTCCCCTCAGTAAATTGTAAGTTGGAGAGGTTGGGGGCATTTTCTATGGTTCCCAAATGACTGCTTAATTCTCTAAGCAATAGGCCTACCTATGGGTTAATATCTCTTCTCCTCTACAAGCATCTTTTCTCCAAACTGCAAGCTGTCAGAGCTTGGACAATTTCAAGCACCTATAATTAACCAACATACTGTATATACTGCTGTATATACTACTGTATATACTACAGTGCTGGCAGTCACTGCTGGATCCTGCTTTACGATTCTAAGGCCAATCCTCAGTGCTTGCCACCGACCGCCATACATCTTTTTTTCTCAGTCGTCTGGGGGATCAAGTGCTCTTCCTTGACGTCGCTTCTCTCTTGTGATACACTGATCAAGCGCTGTAATTTGCATCCATTGTTTTCAGCAGAATCAGTGGTTATCGAAAACAGAGGATGAGGAGGAGGGTTGTGGGGGGGACAAGGCTGCCATCAGTATCAGAGTACTACAGTATGTTTCAAAGGACCTCTCACATCGATTAAAAGCATACAATGAACACAACTGACTCTTGATTAAAGGTTAAAGTGTGTTGATTAAACAGCCATTCTACACTCCTCCACCTCCCCTTATTAATCTTCACTTAAGTCCTTCATTCTTGGAGCTCCTGCCAGTAACACTATGGTGGGGGCAGTGATGAGCACTGAGCAGCACCTCTCTCTACCCCACTCCACCCCCACCTATGTTCTCCAAACTCAACTCTCCTGTGCTTCCGCCACTCAACGATTATCACGCTGAGATCACAGTCCCCCTGTACTCCCAATGGGGAGGGGTGGTGATGCCTTTGAACATAACTCTAAAAGAGCAATGAAATGGCAACGCCATGTCTGGTGCATGCTGCATTCAGGAACGTTCTCACCATACTACGAACTAGCAGCAAATGGACTGTTTTACATGGCACACTGTCAAGTGGAAAGTAATCACGATACCTTTGTCTTAGGATGATCCAGAGACATTTAAATGGTTTAAATAAGGAAGCCACGTGGAAAGATGTTCACCTGTAGTGTTGCAAAGTTGACCATCAGAGAGCTTCAGCCAATCTAAAATCATTATCTTAAAAATAGACTGGTGGTTTAGCCCCTCGGGATTCCAGGAGATTACCTCAGAGTCAAGCTCTGGTACAGGTGAGCATACTATGAGACAACACCCACTTACACTTCTAGCTACAGCCTTTGGCTTTGGATGAGTTTCCTAAGGGCATGAGCACAGTTTATAAACCCAGAGGCCCAACATTGCAAGACTTCCAGGAAAGCTTGCAAAGCAGACCAGACTGGGGTTTGAGAAGTCAATGAGAGAAGTGAAAAATTATTCCAATAGTTGTTCATTTTTCGCAAAATATAAAGGCACAACCTAGATTTGATCCAATGTCTTAAGTAGCTGAACATGTTATTACTCCAACCTCGTGAAAGTGACAAACTGACACGTTTTCATTTTCGTCAATAATGACTATATAGAAGGAGTGCCTTTGATTTGAAGGTCAGCACATGCACAGTTTGGCACAAGATGACTGTTAGATGACCCGGTGACGTGTTTCTGCTAGCCAACATCACCATGCCATCACCTGCAAGCGTGATTGGGGATTTCTATTGGAGAAGCAGTTTCTACATACTGTACAGTATTTTCATACTAAACCATCTTTGATCAGAGTTTCACCTCATCCTTTACACAGGAAAGTCCTATTGACTTTCCCAATGGAGCGTGATTGCACTTTTTTATGCCTCATCCGTCTTAAAGGACAGGCCTCGATACGTCGTGGTGAACTCGGCTTGATCTTTCTGGTTAAAGACTTGCTTGCCACTATACCCTCTGGCAGTGTCTGTATTAACCTATGGACACTGCAGTGATTGCAGTGGCCTCGCTATTCATATTCTTGAGTGAATGTATGAAAGAAAATACACTGCTTTGAGATGTTGTGGCAACTGGCAAGATACTGCTCCACAGCCCTTTACTGCCTTCAGAATTGACAGCACGGCAGTTAATGATGTACACGGCGCTTCAGAAATGTGCCGTGTGGAATATGTATATTTCAAAACATTGTCATGCTATTCAATGCTGCCTGTCAGTATGCTCTGTAGTTATTTTTGTTGTTACTAATTTGCATATTCAGTTTCTGACTTGTTACACAGGCAATATGTGCTTGCAGAACCTTTGACATCACCCTCAATCTATGGCACCAATGCATAGAGAGATGCACAGCCAGATAGAGGCACTATTTTGTTCAGATTTTGCACTGTAAAATGCTGAGTAAATCAGTTCACCTTTCAGCACCTTGGACAGCACTCTCACATTACTTTCAATCTGTGGCACTAACGCATAGAAAGAGACAGACACATAACATGCTGACCTGACTAGATCAGTCACAAACATGCATACAAACCAGAATTTGGTGCCTATTCAATTTCAAAAAGTGAATTTAAAACGATTTTTGAATTGAGAATTTAAATTCGCTCCCTGAATCGGTTGCACTGAAATTGACTTGACCCCATAGCACCCTGACACACACCTGTGCATCCCATCTCTCTCTATTATACACTGTTCTTTATGACATGCATAAATGGGAACACAGTGACGGACCAGAGCATAAATAAGGAAACAGCAAATGAAAATAAGGTCATGGAAGTGTAGTACAGCACTGTTCCACACTGCTCCAAGTGCATTTCCCTCTGTTTGCTGACGGATAAATCCACTTCAACCTGATGCCTAATGCACAGAAAACAATCAACAGAAAGCCCCACTCTTGAGCTGCCCGACACAGGGTGAGTCCCAAATGCCACCCTATTCCCTTTATAGTGCACTTCTTTTGACAATGGCCCATATTGCTCTTATCAAAAGTAGTGCACTATATAGGGGATAGGGTGCCATTCGGGAAGCATGCACAGAATCGTCTCACCGTAACTGACTCATCAACTCCAGGTCTCCAGAGAGAAGATAGAACCCAGAATTGCCACTAATCATTCCAACGATCAATAGGGAATCTATATCTAGCATCAGCTGATCAATCGATGGATATCCATTCGACAAAAATGGCGGTTATGGAAAGAAAGGTTATGTTAACAATTTGGTGTTTATCTTCTCTCTGAATTATTCTCCTATTGTTACAGTTACACATTTATCATTGGTTGATCTCTCTACCTTTTATTGTAAATCAAGCAAAAGTGCTGTTGCATTCCCAGGGCTGTAGGAGTTGCCAACAACCTGCTCAGAGAGGTGCATAGAGGTGGCAGGATTGCTTTGGTTGTGCATTGTATGTTCATGTGTGTATATTTGTGTACCTCAGCGTACATCTGTGCATTACATGTGACTGCACGCCGAGCAGGTACGCCGCGAATTTGATGTTGTCTCGCACAATGATTTCATCACTCATTCCTCCTCTGCCAAAGTGTTGCCGAAGTAGTTTGCGGAAACATCAACATCATTTTTCCTATACTATTGCTGCTATGAATCATGCACCTGTCACCGCAGATCTATATCTGCGCTGCACACTGTTGTTACATTGCATTTTCCGGGCAGCATTTGAAAATGCTGGAGTAAACAAGCCAGTGTAAATATCGACAGAGCTGTTATGTCCTGCACAGGCCCCGCAGAATGGAAGATGTATTTTGTGTTGCGGGACAGGAGGCACTTTGAAGAATTGAGCTGCTGATCTGATAAGGGAGGCAGTATCTGCCGGAATTTTCGGGCACTGCCCCTATTCCACCTGGACAGACTTGAGTCTATCTTTCACTCTCTCTCTTTCTCTGTATTTCTCCTCTTCTCTCACACACACTCTCTCCTTTGCAGCCTTGTGCAGGTGGAGAGACCCTCTGATTGCACAACACACGCAGTTGTATGAATGGGGGGAATCAGGTTCCACAACACCAAGTACAACCATGCACTGATTTTTTGCAATATAAAAGTAAATTAGCCTTTTAACCCGTACACATGGACTCTGGCAAGGGAAGGGATGGGGGGCTTGGAGATACCTAGTGAAGCTCCTCACCTTCAGATAATGATGTGTGTTTCCCTGCTGTTACCATGCATCCCTCACAAAGGCATTGGGGCGGCACTTCCATGAATATAGCATCTATAGCATCGCTAGGTTAGCTGGCCTCCCTTTGGGCTCTATTGTTGGATTTCTAATGGCCGGCTAGCTAACTGGATAGTGAAGTGACCAGTCTCCCTATCCTGAAGAGTCTCAGTGGAGGAGCTTTTCTTATCATTAGCGCTTGGTGTTTGTCTGTGATCTAACGCCTGTGAGGCACCAGAAACCCATCTGAGCCGTGCTCAATTACTCCAGCCTCGTTATTTTGCATGGTAAACTGGGGGCTTGGGGATGGCTGGGGTGGTGGTGGTGGTGGGGTTTTGATGCCATGTTTTTGATGTGGCGCACAAGCAATCACCATGTGAGCTTATAATAATTGTTCACGGCATGTTTCTTTGAACTCCGCCACTTGAACCTCAGCTGAAGCTGGAAGACTGTGTTCAGCGAAAAGCCTTTCTAATAGAAGGCCTCTAATAATGACTCTTTCAGAGGAAAAGTTTGTTCCCAAAGTTTTTTCCACTGATTCTGGAAAGTCAAAGGCTTCAGAAGCACTGTGGCAGATCTCCGCCAACTTTCAAGATTGATTGGTGCCAGCAGTGACTTTTGTAGATGGTACACACGAGTCATTTAATGGGATGGGTTAATATGAGTATACTGTGAAGCAAGGTATAGTTTGATACCCGGTTGACTATGTTTTTGGTTGAGCTCTATCAAAGTGAGCTTTATATCCAATTCATTTCATAACCTTGAAAGGTCAATGGGCTGAATGCACGCCTTCCCAAATCTATTCGATGCAAAACTAAAGATTGAGTTATGTTTCATGGATAAAGGGATGCACTCATAATGGGCTGGGTGAATTAACATTGAGCAAGGGAGTTCATCATGACATGCTTGCTTGGCGAATCCGCTACAGTCGTGGCTTTAATTCACAGATGACATCCATCACACATCTCCCAGCCGCACCGGACTCATCCGTTTGCCACTGTTGCTTGGCTTCCGCCCAGGAGCTAAACACCCCACTATCAGCTCACCAACACTCGTGGTGAGTAGAATTTATAAACAGCAAAGCCTTTGAAGCAGAGTGTAGTTTAATGTAGCCTTACCTTATAGAAGAACTAATGTCAGATCAGATAGCTCCCAGAGGGAGCAAGGGAGTGTACACTCAATATGTCTCCCAGGCTGCCCAGGGAGAAAACATTGGAGCAGAGCGTGGCTGCTGGGCGGATGAGCAGAGGGCTTTTAAGGGAGGGGTAGGCTGTCTTTTTAAATGATGCTTGGTTGCGGATGGTTTAGAGGGACAGGTAAGACGGCTCAACCGAAAGTTAACAGGGATCTAAGAGTGAGACGATGGCAGCTAGGGCCAGACAGCTCTCCTCTTTATTTTCCCATTTCAGACGCAGAGCACTTTGTCAGTCTGAGGAGAAGGGGAGCAGTCAAGTGTTCATACTGGATAAGAGTGGGCAGCAGACTGATACCTTTTCACAGAGATTAAGATGATACACAGGCTTCCAGAGAAGCCTATAGCTCTGTTATGTTCTTTCATTGCCATATGGCCCACTTCTAACCACTCTATCTATCCCCAAAAGCCACATTTAAAGGCCCAGTGCTGTCAATTCTGTTTTTCTTGTACTTTATATCATATTGTACAACAGCTGATGAAACTAACACTATGAAAGTGTGAAAATATATGATTAGTGTTATTTCCTGATGGTTGCTGGTTGAAAATACAACCTAATCAGCAGGTTTGCATGGGTGGGAGTTTCGGCTTTCCATGGTGACATCACCATCCGGTAAATTGGTTAATAGATCAATAGCAAAAAGAGTTCCAAACTATTTGCAAATAACAGGTAGTTTAGTTTTCCCCTCCCCACTTAGACCACTCCCAGGCAGTCCTAGCAAAATTCTTGATTGAGAAATCATTTTTTTGCTAAAAAGCTATTAGAGTAAGATAATTAATTGTTACCCAGACATTATTGATATAAAAACGGCTACATTAGGCTTTTAAAAGTCTAATCACAATAATGAAACATACAGCAGGGATCTGCAAGTCTGATTTTTTATCACAAATATAACAATGAGTTTACAAATTATAACGGTGTTTTTGCTTGTGCTGCACGAAAACAATGAACAGCATCCCTAGTGGATATTTGTCAAAACTACACTACCGTTCAAAAGTTTGGGGTCACTTAGAAATGTCCTTGTTTTTGAAATAAAAGCACAGTTTTTGTTAATTAAAATAACATCAAATTGATCAGAAATACAGTGTAGTCATTATTAATGTTGTAAATGACTGTTGAAGCTGGAAAGGGCAGATTTTTTATGGAATATCTACATAGGCGTACAGAGGCCCATTATCAGCAACCATCACTCCTGTGTTCCAATGGCACGTTGTGTTAGCTAATCCAAGTTTATAATTTGAAAAAGCTAATTAATCATTAGAAAACCTATTTGCAACTGTTAGCACAGCTGAAAATGGTTGTTCTGATTAAAAAAGCAATAAAACTGGCCTTTAGACAAGTTGAGTATCTGGAGAATCAGCATTTGTGGGTTCGATTACATGCTCAAAATGGCCAGAAACAAAGGACTTTCTTCTGTAACTCATCAGTCTATTCTTGTTCTGAAAAATGAAGGCTATTCCATGCGAGAAATTGCCAAGAAACTGAAGATCTCATACTACACTGTGTACTTCAACCTGCACAGAACAGCGCAAACTGACTCTAACCAGAATATAAAGATGAGTGGGAGGCTCCGGTGCACAACTGAGCAAGAGGACAAGTACATTAGAGTGTCTAGTTTGAGAAACAGACGTGTTACAAGTCCTCAAATCGCAGCTTCATTAAATAGTACCTAGCAAAACACCAGTCTCAAAGTCAACAGTGAAGCGGCGACTCCGGGATGCTGGCCTTCTAGGCAGAGTTGCAAAGAAAAAAACATATCTCAGACTGGCCAATAAAAAATAAAATATTAAGATGGGCAAAGAACACAGACACTGGACAGAGGAACTCTGTCTAGAAGGCCAGCATCCCAGAGTCGCCTCTTCACTGTTGGCATTGAGACTGGTGTTTTGCAGGTACTATTTAATGAAGCCACCATCCTTGTGACATGGCACTGTGCATTATCATGCTAAAACATGAGGTGATGGCGGCGGATGAATGGCACGACAATGGGCCCCAGGTTCTCGTCACGGTATCTCTGCCTTCAAATTGCAATTGGTAAAATGCAATTGTGTTTGTTGTCTGAAGCTTATGCCTGCCCATGCAATAACCCGACCACCACCTTCTTGGTGTACCCTGTTCACAATTTTGACATCAACATACCACTTGCCCACAATATACCATACACGCTGTCTACAATCTGCCCGGTACAGTTGAAACCGGGATTCATCCATGAAGAGCACACTTTTCCAGCATGCTAGTGGCCATCAAAGATGAGCATTTGCCGGATGTGGTGGTCCTGGGCTGGCTGGGTTACACGTGGACGTCTGCAGTTGTGAGGCCGGTTGGACGTACTGACACATTCTCTAAAACAACATTGGAGGTGACTTATGGTAGACAAATGCCAATTACATGATTCCTCAAAACTTGTGGCATTGTATTTTGTGACAAAATGGCACATTTTAGAGTAGCCTTTTATTGCCCCTAGAACAAGGTGCACCTGTGTAATGATCATGCTGTTTAATCAGCTTTTTGATATGCCACATCTGTCAGGTGGATGGATTATCTTGGCAAAGGAGAAATGCTCACTAACAAGGATGTAAACACATTTGTGCACAACATTTGAGAGAAATAAGCTTTTGTGCAGATGGAAAATTTCAGGGTTCTTTTATTTCATCTCTAGAAACATGGGACCAACACTTTACATGTTGCCTGTGGATTTTTGTTCAGTGTAATATCTGCATAAGCCTACATATTCAAGAGGACTTCACCGTATCGAAATCCTGTAAGTTTGCCACTTCCCCACAGCTGTCCTAGACATCTCATTCACTCCCCTCAACGTATTAACTGAGATATGCAGCAGATATGTTTCATCTATTGTGTCATTTGTAGGCATACTGCTTCAAGTCTCCTTATATGATACACATCGCTACTTCCTTTTTCTCGCTCACTCACTCTATGCTGCTGGTCAATGCATTCCCCTTCGAGGCAACTTTGAACATGCGACAGTACTCTCCCGCCCATGCACTAGTTGTTACGTTCCTCCTAGTAGGAGGGAGGTGCAGGAATCAGGAGCAGGAGAGCAAGGAAGTCCCAGTGGCACAATCGTTTATTCAAGGAGTCCCAAACAAACAACAACATGTGGGAAAACATGCTAAAACGAAGTCGCCACACACAGGGAAGAAACGCAACACATGGAGGAGAAACTTCTACTCCTAGACGAATAAATCAAAACGGTAACATTACCGTGAGCAAAGGAAACCCCGTGGTGCATACATGCACCCCTAACAAAGTAACACTGAACAATCCCGCACAAAGACTAGCAGGAAGCGGGGTATAAATGAACCCATCGAAATCAACTAAATGAACACAGGTGTGATAAAACAAACAGACACAAACGAAAAGGAAAAATGGATCGGTGGCAGCTAGTAGGCCGGCGATGACGACTGCCGAGCGCCACCCGAACAGGGAGAGGAGCCACCTTCGGTGGAAGTCGTGACACTAGTATCCTGGCCGTCTCAGCCAGGTTTGGACCTCTTTCTGGGCCCGTGGGGTTCCTCCACCGCCTAATGGTCCCAGCCCAAAGCAGCAGGACCGGGTAGTCTGGGAGGGAGTGAGGGAGGGAGGGTACAGAAGAAAGTGGAGGAAGTGGCGAGGAGGGGGTTCTGGCTGGCTGAGAGGTACTGTGCTGGTGTCGAAATAGAAGTAGCTGACTGCTGTGCACTAAAAGGCCTAATGGAGAGAGAGATTATTCATCACAATTTTATACCACAGCTCTGTTGAATACTCATTTCTGATTGGCATTCTAGAATGGGCATTAAAACCAGATATATGGGACATTTGGATGTCTCTGGGACAGATATATGGGACACCTAATCATGACTCAATATAAAGCACTGCACATTCAGACCGTACTTGTTACAAAGTTACAGAAAGCTTAACCAAGAACCACACAAACCGAATTTGGATCCATTGTATATGCAGGTCCAACGAGGAAAAACTTAGCAAGCTAGCATTCATTTTGTTTTTGCAGAGACATCTGATGAACTAACGTGGTGAGTGATGGGATGAACATGAATTTCCGAGGTCCTTCAATGTTGCAGTCATGTCTCAAGCGGCGCTCTGTTGTCATATCCTCCCACATGTTTCTAGTTTGACCAGCTGTTTTCAGCAACGGATATTGTTGACTTCGGTTGTCATATACATGCTTAGTTCGACACTGAAGGAGAGGACGCAGTTGCCACAAAAGATTAGAGGTATTTTCGTAAGGTAGAGCGAAAGTAATTTGAGCAAAAATGTTCGTCAACCAGCAATTCTTAACATGTGAATACGTTTTATGACTTTTGCATGCTACATTTGGATCAGTTTGGGGTCCCACGGACCGATGCACTCATTTCTTAAATATTTCAACCGATGCATATAGACCACCTAAACTGTGGACCAGGGACAGACTGGAACCAGAAATTCGCCCAGGAATTTTTTACACACTACACCATTTTATTCACAAAGGTACCAATTATTAACCAAATTATTATTATTCTGCATATAAAAAAAACAATTTAGACATGGCCACCTGGACATGGCATTTGCCCAAACTGCCAGTCTATTTCTACTGATGACTTAAGCTTGTCAGCGAAATGAAGTGTTAACAATTCTCCGGTCAGTCAAAGAATGGAGTATTTTCAGAATGGTAACTTTACTTTTTTTAACAAGCGTTCCAATGCCATAGTATGCTCTGCCTGTCAAATTGAATACCAAAGGTCATTGTATCGTGGTTAATAAGTGTAGACCAGTGTCAGGGGCAGTGCCGGTCAGAAAGCAATTCAGCTAAACCCCCTCCTGATTGGCTGTTCATTGGGAGCCTCAGCGCTGGAGCGGAGTCAGCAGACATGACCTAACTTAATTCTGTAACAACAAAGAGTTTTGGACTGTGAGGGCCGAGCGACCGGTTCAGTCGGTTACCGTGGGAGTGACAGCAACTGCAAATCACACAAGTTCCATCGCCATCCACTTGGCTGGAGTATCGATTAGGTCTGTCCCTGCTAGCGACTACATTGAGGTAGAGGTCTTTACGGATTTACCTGTACCCGAATACCTGAGACCCGATCCAGAATTCAAAAAAATGCCACAGGTCTGAGTCGGATCTGATATGATTGTCACAGGTCTGTGTAATTTTAACTGGACTTGGCCGGAAGGATCCATACAGATCTGAATTTGACTGCTGCAGTAGAGAGAGAGATTGTATCATTTATGCTGCTGCTCTTTTCTTTTCATGAGAGTGACGCGTGTAGCAATTGTTGTTGTTGGCCAATCATAAGACATCAAAGCGTCAATAGGTTAAAGTCATAGAGCCTCCGTGTGAGGTAAAAGTGAGGAGATATCTAATAAATGGAAGATTGAATAAAGATGACGGAATTAAAAGTTGAAGGAAAGGCTACAACGACCAAGAGCCATCAGGAAGGCTGCTACTTTATATTCTAAATGGAGTTGTTGTTTGTAACTGTGTAGGACGAGAAAGAGCATGCAGCATCAATTAGCCTAGATAGCTAGCTAGCCAGCATCTTTCGATTTAATGCAGTCAAGACCGGTACTACGTAATAATATTGTATGATAAATAACCTAGCTATGGCAGCTTTTAGTCTAATATGGCAGCTATTAGTCTACTATAGTGCGAGTCGGCTTTGTTGGTTGCAGTCTCTCGTCTCTCCCTCCCTCCCTCCCTCCTGTTCCCGTGTTACTTGCTCACACTCACAGTAGTGTACACACACAGCATGGCCCCTGCTACAGAGTCACCTCTCTCTACCTCCTCTCCCTCACGCTTGATCAAATCCAGTTAATAAAGTAGCTTCAAAATTGACTTTTCGCTGCTTCTCTCACTCGGATCAGACCGGGTCTGGTTCCGACCAGGTCTATACGAAACGGGTTTAATTGTCCTCGGATCGGATCACTATATAAAAATATATATCATTTATGCATATTGGGTCCGGATGATATAGCCCCAGGTCCATTTTGGAACAGGTCCAAATAGTTGAATAAAGGTTAAATTAAAATAAAAAAATACATTGAGGACTGAGGTGGAAACTTCTAGGTTTTCTTTCAGAGGTCAGAAAGTAGTCTTAGTTAGTGAGGACCATGGTTGCGTCCCAATATTTTACCTGAAATGGGCACTCTTTCACTACTTCATATTAATTTAAAAGCATTGGTTTGGTGGAGTTATGGGCTAGTGGGAGTTTACACCCTATTTTTTTAACCAGTCATTTCCTTTTCAATAAGTGAGGGAAGTGAACAAGTGTACACTTTGGGAGGATGCTAAGATAATTTGGACACAGGCCGTGTGTCGCTGAAAATAATAACAAGAAATTCAATGTTTTGTGTCAATTCCATGCTATATAAAGGAGCGTATGGTTTCAACAGTTGAGTTTGAGTAATTTTTGTCATCATTACTAAGTAATAGAAATACTAACATTGACATACTGGGCAGGTGGTTCCAATGGATGGAGATGACAAACTCTTCTGCCATACAAGATCAGTCATCAAAGCATAGTCTTCCCCATTCAATAGTTATATGACTTCAGTGCAACCATGATAATTACTATATAATCAGCGAGTGTGTTCGTGCGCATATACCAATGCTCTATTTGATTCACGTTTTTAACATGAAAAGGTTCCTTTCTGCAATATTCTCTTTTTTACAGATGGTGGATCAAAGAGAGGAGAATAGCAAGCGTGTTGTAATTGGGCTGAAACAATTCATTTTTTCACCTGTGACTAATAAGGGTCAAGCCTAAAGGATGGCAAAGCATGGCTAATTCCCTTGATCAACAGACATGACACCAGAGCTAAGGCCACGAATACAACAATAAGTCCTTCAAGTTATAAAGGGTTTATAACTAGGTTATGTATAAGTCTGTCAGTTTGAATAAATCATTCATATGTGACCGACCGGCTCGATTCGGTCTTGTGTAGCAACATTTGAAATAGTTTTTTTACATTGGATAAAAGTAGAGATTCAGAGCTAGAAAATGTTTTATCATACACTACAGTTTAGGAACAATGGGAAAGTAATTCTGCTGTGAAAGTTGATCAACTTGAAACCTCACTTTTGACAAAATGAATGTTTTGGTACCTATTGGAGAGCTCTTCTTTGTCTACACCCATTCGTTCACACCCTCTTAAGCTTTAGTCTCACCCATCTCTTTAAGGATTCAAATGTGAGGCTACGTACTAAACAACCAAAGAAAGGCTGTTTTATTCTACATCTATCGACATGTCTATAAACAGTTGTCACAGTGACATCATGAACATTCTATTGTCATCCAATATCTAACCTGTTGTTAGATGTTGTCGTTATGAAAAAGAATAAACACAAGAACTACATGGTGCATGACATCAACAGCCGGGTGGTCCAAAATAGCATAACTGGTGTATTTTACCACCAATTAACCCATCATTTAAAATGAATTTAGTATATGTCTATATAGCAAACCAGGCAACTAAAAGCAACTTTCTGAAATATGTTTTGGTTAGTTTCTAGCTTGTTAGCTATTTAGCTAATGTTAAGTTAGCTGGCTAGCCAGTTCAAATAATGACCTTAAACATTCGGAAAGTACTCAGACCCCTTGACTTCTTCCCCCAAAAAGGTATGTTACATGCTTATTCTAAAATGCATTAAAAAAATAATCCTCATCAATCTACACACAATACCCCATAATGACAAAGGAAAAACAGGTGTTTTGACATTTTGCAAATGTATTTAAAATAAAAACAGAATTATCACATTTACAAAAGTATTCAGACCCTTTACTCAGGACTTTGGTGAAGCACATTTGGCAGTGATTACAGCCTCAAGTCTTCTTGGGTATGATGCTGTAAACTTGGCACACCTGCATTTGGGGAGTTTCTCCCATTCTTCTCTGCAGATCCTCTCAAGCTCTGCCAGGTTGGATGGGGAGTGTCGCTGCACAGCTATTTTCAGGTCTCTCCAGAGATATTCGATCGGGTTCAAGTTTGGACTCTGGCTGGGCCACTCAAGGACATTCAGAGACTTGTCCCGAAGCCACTCCTGTATTGTCTTGGCTGTGTGCTTAGGGTCATTATCCTGTTGGAAGGTGAACCTTCGCCCCAGTCTGATGTCCTGAGCGATCTGGAGCAGGTTTTCATCAAGGATCTTTCTGTACTTTGCTCCATTCATCTTTCCCTCTATCCTGACTAGTCTCCCAGTCCCTGCTGCTGAAAAACATCCCCGCAGCCACCACCATGCTTCAACATAGGGATGGTGCCAGGTTTCCTCCAGACTTGACGCTTGGCATTTAGGCCAAATAGTTCAATCTTGTTTTCATCAGACCAGAGAATCTTGTTTCTCATGGGCTGAGAGTCCTTTAGGTGTCTCTTGACAAACTCCAAGCGGGCAGTCATGTGCCTTTTACTGAGGAGTGGATTCCGTCTGGCCACTCTACCAGAAAGGCCTGATTGGTGGAGAGTTGCAGAGATGGTTGTCCTTCTGGAAAGTTCTACCATCTCCACAGAGGAACTCTGGAGCTCTGTCAGAGTGACCATCTGGTTCTTGGTCACCTCACTGACCAAGGCCCTTCTCGCCCGATTGTTTAGTTTGGCCGAGCGGCCAGCTCTAGGAAAAATCTCTGCTGTTGAAAACAAAATGCTAGTCTAAAAGAAAGGGAAGATAATGTCTAGGTTCTGTTTTACAGAGGAGATCAAGTAAAAAAATGGTTTGGTTTGGCTGATGAAACATTGGAATGCACAGTGAGATGGAAGAGTAAATAGGCATTTCAGCTTCATAGCCTTACCCGGTGGAAACTTGTGGATTAGACAGTGGCTGGAAGGTGGTTTTAGCCAATCAGCATCCAAGATTAGACCCACCCATTGTATAATAGACCAATAACAAACAGAGTTCTAAGCCTCTCTGCCAATAACAGCTAGTGTTCAGTTTACCCCCTCCCCTTGAAGGCCACTCCCAGAAGTCTTAGAAAAAGTATTGGTTGATAAGTAGTTTTTTGCTAAAAATCTATTTTTGCCTATGGGGCGGCATGTAGCCTTGTGGTTAGAGCATTGGGCTAGTAACCAAAAGTTTGCTAGATCGAATCCCTGAGCTGACAATGTAAAACATCTGTCATTCTACCCCTGAACAAGGCAGTTAACCCACTGTTCCTAGGCTGTCATTGTAAATAAGAATTTGTTCTTAGCTGACTTGCCAAGTTAAATAAAAAAAATATTTATATCTTTTTTGTAATGGAAATCTATTACAGTAAGGTCCTACATTAGGCCTTTAATATTCATACTTGTTAGTGTGCAGTGTGAGGGATTAAGTGTCAAACGATAATGAGTACACTGAGCCGACTTCAGCCAGTTGCCTTAAGGCTCTTAAGATTCAAATAAGATTCTAATTGTACGAAATTACATTGAAATTGGCCTGTGTCTTACACTGAGACAAGGATCGCTTTGAGAAGCAATGATGTGTTGTAATGATGTATGTTGCGGTCTTCCGTTGCAAGGACATATATGCGTAACCCCATGTTTGAAGGGTAATAATAAATATTTAATAGCATGGCATTGGTGGGATACTGCAGATAACCTACAAACCTTAACATATGGCTGTTTCCAAGGTTCATACATGTGCCATTCAGACCATCTCTGAATATCATTAAAGGGGATGATCCTATCGTGCTGTGACCTTTTATTAAAAGCTTTACATTCACCGAGTTTCACGGATCTGCTTTACATCATCTACATGCATTTTCAATTTGCAAGCAAACTTAAAAGGAGGCTGATGTGCATTCCCTACAGTGCACATTTTCTACGCCACATATACTGTACATCAGTGTTGATCAATCCATAATCAAAGCAAAATTGTGACACATTCATAATACAACGTCACAATGAAAGTACATCAATAAATAATATATTTTGAATCCCCATACAGATGTGAAGAATAATATTGGAAATGAATCGGGACATGTCTCCTCAGAGTGTTATCCATTTCAGACAGATGCATAATTAACATGCCTTTGCCTTTCATCTCCTCCATCACAGGGGAAGTGGCACTTGCAATCGACTGTGGTTTTATCAAATACCTCCTGTCCTCAGCTCCTGGCCTAGCTCCCCTACTCCCCCTGCTATATCCATGAACAGCTGAGTCAAACAGGCAAGTTACTGTGAACAATCGGCATGCCAGCTGTAATGTAGTGGGATGTTTAATACTACACCAGTAAAGGCAAATGGTATTAACAAAATGGTTCAAAAGGCTACAAAGAGGTGAAACCCTTCCAAATGAATGGGAAAATTTCCAGGCTAAGTCAGGTGCTCAATGAAATGTGTGCTATGAGGAATAATAAAAAAAAGATGGTTCCCTATACACTGAGTATGCCAACCATTAGGAACACCTTCCTAATATTGAGTTGCACCCGCTTGCTCTCCCCCTTTTTCCCCTCAGAACAGCCTCAAGTCGTCGGGCATGGACTCTACAAGGTGTCGAAAGCGTTCCACAGGGATACTGACCCATGTTGAGTCCAAAGCTTCCCACAGTTGTGACAAGTTGGCTGGATGTCCTTTGGGTGGTGGACCATTCTTGAGACACACAGGATTCTGTTGATCGTGAAAAACTCAGCAGTTCTTGACACAAACCGGTGTGCCTGGCACTTACTACCATACCTCGTTCAAAGGCACTTACAATTTGTGTCTTGCCCATTCACCCTCTGAATGGCACACATACACAATCCATGTCTCACTTGTCTCAAGGCTTAAAAATCCTTCTTTAACCTGTTTCCTTCCCTTCATCTACACTGATTGAAGTGGATTTAATAAGTGACATCAATAAGGGATCATATCTTTCACCTGGATTCACCTGGTCAGTCTGTCATGGAAAGAGCAGGTATTGTTAATGTTTTGTATACTCAGTGTAAATCATTCTGATAAAGTATTTCAATTTGAAATAAAGAGCATGCCAAAGGCAGTCAATAATTGGTTGGATTCATCTAAAAAAGTATTGTAGCTTAACGACTGTCATTTCCCCCAGATTTGTGTTATACAGGTATAAACAATCTCTTGGACAGACGGGCATGTTTGCCATTCTCTATGGCTTATTTTTATTTTTATTTGAGCTTAAGGCATTCGGTATTCCCAGGCGGTCTCCCATCCCAGTACTAACCAGGCCCGACCCTGAACAAGCATGTTCGGGGTGGTATGGCCACAAGCATATTTTTTTTACCACATTGTCTCCATGAATTAGGTCCCTTGGCTCATCTCTGCAACTCCTCAATGGGCTCGGGAGAGGTGAAGATATAGTCATGAATGAAACAAAACATGACCCACCTGGTCGCCTACTTCTTATTACACTGCTAGCTTAACACGGATGTCAGCCTCACCAATGTGTCTGAAGAAACACGGTTCGAATAATGTCCGGATTCAGCTTGCAAGCGCCCAGCTCTGTAACACGGAGTCGCTAGATCACGATGAGCCAAGGAAAGCACTGGCCAAACCCTCCCCTACCCTGGACTGTGCTGGGCCAATTGTGTGCCAGGACTCCCGGTCACGGGCAGTTGCGACACAGCATCAGCAATGTGGTGCAATGCTTTTTACCACTGTGCCACCCAGTACCAATGTTCCCTCTAAGCTGCATGCAGCTCCCCTCTGACTGCTGCGCAGAGGAGCACGAGATTGAACTTCCCTCAACTTTCTAGAGTTTTCCCTGTTAGTTAACATTTCAGCCTACTGTGGGAATGGTGCGCCAATCAACGCAATATTATTCATTTTCAAAATAACATACCCAAAACAAAACGAACTATGCAAGACTTAGTTATGCAAAACTAATTGTGCAAGAGATTTTTTTGTAGGCAGAGTGCATTGGAGTAGGATTCTATTGCACTGACAGGCATGACTCAGGCACATACTCTACACAGACCGGTGCACCATAATCAATCAGAGCTGCAATAGGCCTATATGCAAATAGCCATTGCTATATATGGATCTGTGCCATTCACTTTGAACTGGACTGTGTTTACAGAATGAGTGGTTGTGAGTAGATGTGCTTGCTTTGAGATCAAAGCGAGAGCTGCATGTATCCAGCTGTGCACATTTATTCATATTCTTTGCTAGTTAGTGAGTTGTTAGCCCAGTTATAGCTAATTTCTAGCCAACAATGGGGGAGTGTTTGCTTCCTACAAGAGCCCAAAATGTGTGCATTTCTAGCCATCTTTGAAAAGTGAGTCAGGAAAAGAGCATTTTATGTCTTTAAGGAGAAGTGTTGTATTTTGAGACTTTCTTGAATAACAGGGTAGTATAATTGTGTTTGATTCTCTGTAATAATGCTATGGAAATAATAATATATTTTATTTTATAAAGTCCATCAAATAACACAACATTTTCAGTCACCACATTGTCTGACGGACAGGTGGATTAACAGGTTAATGTCAAGCCCTACATGTAGGTCTACATTGAACACCACACATTTTCTGCTACTGTAGGCTGAATGATAGAACACCTATTTAATGTTAAAATATTATGGGAATAATTTTTCTCCATTGTTTTTGATGGTAGGCCACTCTGGTAGGCCTACATTATGATCAAATAGCCACAGTAGCCTACTTGGCCACTGTAAAAATTGTAACTTAAAGAGGGTAAAGGCTCAGTAAACGCGCAAAGGAAATTGCACCGAAAGTTTGCGCTCAGCAGACCTGACATTTGCTCAGCGCCCAAATTACAGGGAACATTGCCCAGGACCCACTTATTCTCTATGGCTTCTGTGGGCACTTGGCTTGGTCAAGTCGACCCTGGCAACTCTTCTCTTCATGCCACACAAATGCCAGTGCCAGCTGGGAATCAGGTCCTTACTTCAGGCCAGCAGGTTATGGGTGGTTGTTTGAGTGGCTACCAGAAGGCCAAACATAAAAAGCTTCCATCATTCATGTGCTAATGATCAACCCTCTCTAAGAAGAGCAGCATTCTTTTGTCATTATGTTTCTGAGAAAGTTATCTTCTAACAATGTCTACCAGAGTTATCTAGGTATGTTGTATGGTGACACACAGATTCTTCAAAGCGTACATCCACCATAAATACAAAGGTATGTGGACACCCCTTCAAATTTGTGGATTTGGCTATTTCAGGTACATGCATTGTTGACAGGTGTATAACATCGAGCACACAGCCATGTAATCTCCATAGACAAACATTGGCAGTAGAATGGCCTTACTGAAGAGCTCAGTGATTTTCAATGTGACACCGTCATAGGATGCCACCTTTCCAACAGTTCCTCAAATTTCTGCCCTGCTAGAGCTGCCCCAGTCAACTGTAAGTGCTGCTATTGTGAAGTGGAAACGTCTAGGAGCAACAACGGCTCAGCCTCAAAGTGGTAGGCCACACAAGCTCACAGAACAGAACCGCATAGCGCATTAAAGTTCTGTCCTCGGTTGCAACACTCACTACCGAGTTCCAAACTGCCTCTGTAAGCAACGTCAGCACAATAACGGTTCATTAGGAGCTTCATGAAATGGGTTTCCATGGCCAAGCAGCTGCAGATAAGCCTAAGATCACCATGCGCAATGCCAAGCGTCGGCTGTAGTGGTGTAAAGCTCAATGTCATTGGACCCTGGAGCAGTTGAAATGCGTTCTGTGGAGTGATGAATCACGCTTCATCATCTGGCAGTCTGACGGACGAATTTGGGTTTGGCGGATGCCAGGAGAACACAGTTCTCCCCAATCCATAGTGCCAACTGTAAAGTTTGGTGGAGGAGGAATAATGGTTTGGGGCTGTTTTTCATGGTTCGGGCTAGGCCCCTTAGTTCCAGTGAAGGGAAGTCTTAACGCTACAGCATACAATGACATTCTGTGCTTCCAACTTTGTGACAACAGTTTGGGGAACTCCCTTTCCTGCATGACAATGCCCCCTTGCACAAAGCGAGGTCCATACAGAAATTATTTGTCAAGATCAGTGTGGAAGAACTTGACTGGCCTCAACCCATCAAACACCTTTGGGATGAATTGGAACACCGACTGTGAGCCAGGCCTAATCGCCCAACATCAGTGCTCGACATAATTAATGCTCCTGTGGCTGAATGGAATTAAGTCGCCGCAGGAATGTTCCAACATCTAGTGGAAAGCCTTCCCAGAAGAGTGGAGGCTGTTATAGCAGCAAAGGGGGGAATAAATCCATATTAATGCACATGATTTTGGAATGAGATGTTCAACAAGCAGATTGGGCATTGCTGTATCTAGACATAATAATTTGTTAGCATTTCCTATTACATTCTATTCAAAGTGATATCTGAATTACTATCATGACAACTGCGAGAGAGCCTCATCTGCCACTTTCAATAGCAGCTTAAAATCATGCTTTTTTCTCTCCTCTTTCTTCCTCACTACCAACAATCTACATTATTTTCATGTCCCTTTCCTTGATAGAAAGAGAAAGAAAGTGGTTCACTAGATACCGGAAAACCTTGATGTCTTTAGTTCTCCCTGCGTAGGGGGTATTCTGTGGGATTTCAATGGATACATTGGGTCAGTGTGTGGAGCTGCAGAGGAGAGAGGGATTGCAGCGGTGGTGGGTTGCATCAAGGATTAAGGATGCCATATACTGAGTTTTGGCAGATTGTGAGGATTTAAGGATTTGGGGGAACGGATTGCAAGCTGTGCGTAGGGATTTGGGTGGAGATTGAGACCAGATGGCTGCAATTTTGGCACAATTATCATCCTTCGCATTGACACTGATCTTCAATGCTCGCTTGGCTTTTCTGCCAAGGAAGCTGGGCTTGGGCTCATCCACGGCTTGGATTGCAGAGTAAAGTCTCTAAATGGAAGATGTTGAAGGGGGTCAGGGTAGTGTGTGTTAGTGTGTGTCCTCTGGTTTCCCGTTCAACCTACAGCATATGTATAGCCTACTGTCTGAGAGTCTGGTATACAGTTGAAGTCGGAAGTTTACATACACTTAGGTTGGATCATTTAAACACATTTTTCAACCACTTTCAACCACTTAACAATTTCTTGTTAAGGGCTAGGCCCCTTTTTTCTCAATTTCTTCCTGAATGACGTGCCCAAAGTAAACTGCCTGTTGCTTAGGCTCCGATGCCAGGCTATGCATATAATTGGTACCATTGGAAAGAAAACACTTTGAAGTTTGTAGAAATGTTAAAATAATGTAGGTGAATATAACACAATAGATATGGTAGGAGAAAATCCAAAGAAAAAACAACCAGATTTTCTTTATTTGAGAGACCATCCTCTTAGAATGGCAAGTATAAGGTCATATTGAACATTAGCTCCCTGGACAAAGATCGTACTTTTTGGAGAAATGTCCTCTGGTCTGATGAAACAAAAATAGAACTGTTTGGCCATAATGACCATCGTTATGTTTGGAGGAAAAAGGGGGAGGCTTGCAAGCCAAAGAACACCATCCCAACCGTGAAAAATGGGGTTGGCAGCATCATGTTGTGGGGGTGCTTTGCTGCAGGAGGGACTGGTGCACTTCACAAAGTACATGACATCATGAGGATGGAAAATTATGTGGATATATTGAAGCAACGTCTCAAGACATCAGTCAGGAAGTTAAAGCTTGGTCGCAAATGGGTCTTCCAAATAGACAATGACCCCAAGCATACTTCCAAAGTTGTGTCAAAATGGCTTAAGGACAACAAAGTCAAGGTATTGGAGTGAAAAAGCGAGTGCGTCCAAAGAGGCCTACAAACCTGACTCAGTTACACCAGCTCTGTCAGGAGGAATGGGACAAAATTCACCCAACTTATTGTGGGAAGCTTGTGGAAGGCTACCCAAAATGTTTGACCCAAGTTAAACAATTTGAAGGCAATGCTACCAAATACTAATTGAGTGTATGTAAACTTCTGACCCAATGGGAATGTGATGAAAGAAGTAAAAGCTTAAATAAATCATTCTCTCTACTATTATTCTGACATTTCAAATTCTTAAAATAAAGTGGTGATCCTAACTGACCTAAGACAGGGTATTTTTAATAGGATTAAATGTCAGGAATTCTGAAAAATTTAGTTTAAATGTATTTGGCTAAGGTGTATGTAAACTTCTGACTTGAACTGTACATGCACTTGCACACTTAGGCACATACAAACACTTGCACATACACACACACACACACACACACACACACACACACACACACACACACACACACACACACACACACACACACACACACACACACACACACACAGTCCCCTCATAAACGATACAGTCTAGACCAGGGATGGGCTACACCAGTCCTCTGGGGCCAGAGTGGTGTCACACTTTTTCCCCATCCCTAACAAACACACCTGATTAAAACAAATTGCATTCTAAACTGAAGATCATGATTAGTTGATTATTGGAGTCAGGTGTGTTAGCTGGGGCTGGGGCAAAAGGGTGACACCAATCAGGCCCCCGAGGACTGGATTTGTCCATCCCTGGTCTAGACCATTAAGTTTTACATTCTTAGTAGTGTACAGGGCAGTAAGACAGTAGTAAAATTCTATTTGCTATTCAATTCAATACATTGGATGATAAGTTTAATTAACCAATCTTGTTGCAGCGCTATCCAATGAACTACTTAATTTACTTAATCTCTCCAACTGGGAGAAAACCAGTGGAGTAACATTATCTGTTTTCATTCCTTGTCAGCTGCCAGAGAAGTCTGTCTTTGTTTGTTCCCAATGCTACAAGTGAATTGTGATAAGTTTATTCTACTTCCTTTGTACACAGTAATGAAACACTTCTGTAAATACTATGTCCATGTCTAAAAAAATTTATATACCGTCAGTTACGTGTTGTCAAGCTGAGTGGAAAAATAGAGAACTGATAAGAGCTCTAGCTTCAAATACTGTATACTGTGCTGGTACCTTAAACACTGAAGGAGGGCTTTTTACAATGATGACATCCAGTTCACTTAAGACTGAAAGCTGCTATTACCAGAGGGTACGACTAAATGTGGCGGGCTAAGACTGAGTAACTTGACACTGAAACAGATGTTATCAATTTCAGGACTTATTTTAGTAATTTCTATCATGATAGGTGGGAATACCGGCTTGAACAATGAGCATGTGAAGTTCCCTTTTCTAAAATAAAATTATTTTCTCCCTGTTTAGCTTATGAATACCTATCATGTCAATGTGGCAGAGTTAACAATGGCAAGGCTTGAGTGCAGACTGTAGTTGCAGAGAGGTTTTTGCTCCGTGCCATGCCAAAGGAATGTTTACCTCATCAGTAAAGGATTCTATTCATCCCTTAGTAACTACTTACAGTAGATGTCATTGACATTTTCTGGCAGTTGACTGAGGAAGGTTCATTTTCCATAGATTGTGCAACACTGATTTCCACTGTTTTAATGGAAACAATGCCTTAAATACAGGGATTGAGAACAGAGGGTCACAGGTTTGTGTCCTGGGGTGGTCTAGTAGTCTAAGCCACTACCTCTGATTGATATGTACTATGAACCACAGCGAGCATGAATTCGAATCCACTGCTCTAGAAATCCTCTCTCTTCCTTCCTCTCTAACTCCTTAAATCTATCCAATCCAATAAAAACACAAAACATATGAAAGGAATGGGATTGCCCATCACTTTAAAAATAGAAGGTCCTATGTTTGGATCTCGCTGATGCCTTTTCTCAACCAAAATGTATATGACTATGTTGTCGCCTAATCATGCGAGTAGAATAAATTGCTGTAAGTGTGTCTACTGTATATGAACTGGTAGTAAAATAAATCTCCCAAAATTGTATGCTTGACTAATATGAGTTTTTATGAGGGCTCATCAGCACTTTAGCAAATACACGTCTTAGAGAACTATAAACTAAAGACAAAAAAACTTGCAAAGATGTGAGTAGTCCCCCATCTCTCTCCTGTCTGCAACTCCCATTCGTCAGTCCTCTTGTTGACAGTGTATTTTGACAATAAGATCAAAGTTCACCGGCGCTCTTGGCTGGCAGTCCCAGCAGAGCTCCAGAGGTGACACGGATGTCGCTCCCCATTGTCTGATGTTGATGGGTTGAGCGGCGGGGCGGGACCTTTTCTGCCGGCTGGGATGGTCGACAGTGGGCTGCCACACCAACCGCCATTTTTCACTTCAAAACTCGGGCTCTGTGACAGCGTCGTCGCCATGACAGCGTGTCCGGCATGCCAATGATAGGCATGGACACTGCCGATGGAGACCATGTAGCTTTGGGGATGGGGGGGAGAGGGGAGAGATGTCAGGGCTGCAACAAGACGCCAAGTGTTCTCCAAGCCACGGCCATTTAACAGTGGGAAGAAAAACATGATAAGATGACAATGGAGGTGTCTTAGACGTGTTGCTTTACTTCCTGACATCAAACAGGGCTGTCGACATCAGTGGGCTGCCAGGGAGGAGGGACAGCAGGCGTCCTCTGTCCCCACATCAACCACTCACCTCACTCAGCACCACCACCACACAGCAAACAACTTTAAACAAACTAACAGACAGACAGACAATTGGGATAACAAAGGACCAGCGGAGATATAGCCAAACCCTCTCTATATCTATTATTACAGGTAACCAGCCACCAACCAGTCACCAAGCCTTTGGCCATCAGATGTGACTAGCAGTTCAGTCACAACAAATGTGACTAGCAATGCAGAGCCCGTGGTCTAGGGGGAGTGGTAGTCACATATAGTACTCCCCACCAGAGACCATGCATTGTTCAATCCCTGTGTCCACCCTTCCTACTGTTCTCCCATTTGCCTGTCTTCCTCTTTTTCCAACTGTCTAAATAAAGTGTAAAATTATAAAATAACAAATAAATGTGATTAGCAGTTGAGAGATACTGACAGCAAGACCTCCTCTGTCCGTGCACCAACCTCTGTCTGGCATCATATACAGTTGAACTCCATGTGGGTCTGCCTCACCCACAATCAAATGGGGGGGCTTTAATTTAGCTGGTAGCACAGCAGCAAGGGGGTCTCCTCGTCCACCATGTCATACCTTCTCTTTCTCTATTTCTGCCCCTATCTCTCCCCTCTTTCTCTCTCTATTTCTACTCATCAAACATGCCAACCTCCTTCCATCTGAGTGGGAATGGGCAGACACCGGTGGAGAGGGCTGGGCACTGTCAATTCGCCAACCTTTTACCTCCACAAGGACTCATACTCTGAGTGACAACATCTGCTTCAGAAAAAGCAAGCCAACTGGAGATTTACTGGAGCTTGACTTGAAACTAATTGTGTTACTTGAGAAATGTCCACTTGTACAGTGACCCTATTATGACAGCTGAGACTAAAGCTGTCCTAATATGGTCACAGGACACTTATTTTGAGTGTAAGGGCTCAGTTTTATCGAACCTACATTGTAGTATTGTATTATATAAACATTATTATTTCCCCCTTGTCAAAATGGATTTTGGTCACGTAAAAACAACAAGGAAGACTCCCACAGGTGGATGTGTCTAGTTTAGAATATGACACGTGTGTTTGCAGGCAGCAGTTGTGTACACAAAGACACTGAATGAAAAAGTTTGATTCAATAGACCCCAACTCTGAATAATGTAAATAAGTGTTTTTTGATAGGACTGTTATGGAGTACAGACAGGCCTGTACAGGAGCAAGATTAAGGAGCAACTCAAACAGTGGCCTCAATGTGGATGTTTTTATTTTCCATCTTCTGCCAATTCATTCCTCAGTTCAGAGGGAAATATATTTTTCTAAATAAATATAATTTTTCCCCAGTTCTGAGCTCAGTTTTCAGCTAAATTACTTTTAGTTCCGAGTGGCCTTTTTTTCCCAGCTGGTGTCAAGCCCGTTTGTCCCGCTGCTGTACTGAGAAGCCGTGAGCAGGGACCGGGCTGATGTAATCTGGAGGCCAGGTTCTATGGGGATTTTGTCTCTGCTGGAGAGGAATTGTGGGCGAGGGCTCTTGTACGTCTTTGCGCTCGGCAAACAAAAGCACGCACACACACACACACCCTCATACAAATGCTCACACACGCTCATACAGTTAAAAATGTGCACACACTCACAGAAGCTAACATACATGCTCACACATACAGTACTTACACACACACACACACACACACACACACAACGCACACATGCACACATGCACTGGGAACAGCTCACCCAATGTAATTTGATGATAGAGCCATCTTCCAGGCCTGGTGGGAAGACTGAACTGGAGGGCTGTAGGCTGCCAGGGCAAACAGGTTAAGCAAAGGGGAGAGAGCACTTGTACTGACAGCAAGATGTCAATGAAGTCCTCCCCCTTACCGCAGAACAATCTGCGAAAATCACTACATAGCAATATGTTACTGTATCGCATAAGGGGCCGATGATAGTTGAGGAAACAGAGGTGAGCAGACTGCCATTTGTGCTTGTTCTGCTGCTTACTCCTCAGTTCTCTCCCATTTTGAGTCCACTTGAACCACTTGTGCTAAAGATTTTCCACCCATTAACTGTCTGAGGCATCGGGAGGCCTGAGTGACATGTGATACTGGGAGCCATTGTCTGTCAATGATTTTCAAAGACCCCACAAGTCAAAACAGCTTTGTCATGTCATGGCTTTTTGAGCTTTACGTGGAATGACAAGCTCCATGCTCCCAGGGGGCAGCGAGAGAAAAAGAGAGGGGGAAGGAGGGGGAGAGGAAAAGAGCGAAAAATAGAGAACATTGTGACACCAACCTCGTTGCCCATCCAAGGGGTTTAAGACCCTACATATGCAGTCGTTTTATCTCTGTAGTTTTTTTTCATGTCCCGCTCTCTCACTCACACAGAGTTTCAAAGAAGACACATTCACTGGTTCCATTTCCCAGGTCGCCTTGCTTGCATGTGAATTCATCAAAGTGACAGACTTTCTTTGCCCCGAGAGACTTCCTCCCCCTGCTAGTGCTCTTTCAGTAACCCCTCTCTTCAAGTCGGTGCTCCAAATCATAAACTCGATGTGGCACCTTCACAGTGCTGCAGTTTCATTGTTGGTTTCTCCGAAGTCCCACTAGCACAATCAAAAACACATCTGAATGTCTCTCTTCTTCACCATGTCCTCCATAATGTGAGACACACTGAGAAACACATGTAACATCTATTCCCACATCTTGCCTCTCATATTTCTACTTGAAAGTCACTTAGGCCACCCTGTTGTTGTTGCCATGCAGAAAAAAAGTATCTGTCCGTCACAACTCTGAATCCCCTTTCGTGGCCTTAGTAAAAGACCTTGACTGAAGATTTTGCTGTGACCTCCAACTCAGTACAAGCCGCTGGACACTCACACCATTAAGATGACAGTGGAGTTCTGAGGCATCTTGTGTTAACTCCCCCCTGTTCCATTCGACAGGCTAACAAGAAGATAACTTCACCGGGGACAAAGGGACACCTTGCCATAGGCCTTACTCAACCCAACCTCAGCTCTCACTGGCAACATTGACTGCAGCTTCATTCCCCCACATGAATGATACTAACCCATTATAGCACATTCTCAGAGTTACTCTCCATAAAAGTAATTAGTGACACATGGTTTTGGGTGTACAGTGCCTTCGGAAGGTATTCAGACTCCTTTACATTTTCCACGTTTTGTTAGGTTACAACCTTATTCTAAAATTGATTACACTGTTTTTTACCCCCTCAATCTACACCCAATACTCCATAATGACGAAGCAAAAACAGGTTTTTAAAACTTTTTGCTAATTTATTAAAAGAAAAAATCAATTTAAATAAGTACACTTTACTCAGTACTTGAAGCACCTTTGGCATCGATTACAGCCTCAAGTCTTCTTGAGGTATGACGTTACAAGCTTGGCACACCTGTATTTGGGGAGTTTCTCCCATTCTTCTCTGCAGATCCTCTCAAGCTCTATCGGTTTGGATGGGGAGCGTTGCTGCACGGCTAAGTACGGGCTCTGGCTGGGCCACTCAAGGACTTGTCCCGAAACCACTCCTGTATTGTCTTGGCTGTATGCTTAAGGTCGTTGTCCTGTTGGAAGGTGAACTTTTGTACCAGTCTGAGGTTCTGAGAGCTCTGGAGCAGGTTTTCATCAAGGATCTCTCTGTACTTTGCTCCGTTCATCTTTGCCTCTATCCTGACTAGTATCCCAGTCCCTGCCGCTGAAAAACACCCCCACAGCATTATTCTGCCACCACCATGCTTCACCGTAGGGAAGGTGCCTGGTTTCCTCCAGACGTGACGCTTGGCATTCAGGCCAAAAAGTTCAATCTTGCTTTCATCAGACCAGAGAATCTTGTTTGTCATGGTCTGAGAGTTTTTAGGTGCCTTTTGGCAAACTGTCATGTGACTTTTACTGAGGAGTGGCTTCCGTCTGGCCACTCTACCATAAAGGCTTGATTGGTAGAGTGCTGCAGAGATGGTTGTCCTTCTGGAAGTTTCTCCCATCTCCACAGAGGAACTCGGTCACTGTCAGAGTGACCATCGGGTTCTTGGTCACCTCCCTGACCAAGAGTCTTCTACCCCGATTGCTTAGTTTGGCTGGGCATCCTGCTCTAGGAAGAGTCTTGATGGTTCCAAACTTCTTCCATTTAAGAATGATGGAGGCCACTGTATTCTTTGGGGACCTTCAGTGCTGCAGAAATATTTTGTTACCCTTTGCCAGATCTGTGCCTCGACACAATCCTGTCTCGGCGCTCTATGGACAATTCCTTTGACCTCATGGCTTGATTTTTGCTCTGACATGTACTTTCAACTGTGGAACCTTATATAAACAGGTGTGTGCCTTTCCAAATCATGTCCAATTGATAGAAATTACCACAGGTGGACTCAAATCAAGTTGTAGAAATAACTCAAGGATGAGTAATTTAGTAAATTCACCGAAAGTTTTCGGTGGGTATGCTAGTTCTGAACATCACATGCTAATGTAAAAAGCTGTATTTTGATATAAATATGAGCTTGATTGAACAAAACATGCATGTATTGTATAACATAATGTCCTAGGAGTGTCATCTGATGAAGATCATCAAAGGTTAGTGCGGCATTTAGCTGTGGTTTGGGTTTATGTGACATATATGCTTGCTTGGAAAATGGCTGTGTGATTATTTGTGTCTATGTACTCTCCTAACATAATCTAATGTTTTGCTTTCGCTGTAAAGCCTTTTTGAAATCGGACGATGTGGTTAGATTAACGAGAGTCTTATCTTAAAAATTGTGTAAAATAGTTGATTGTTTGAGAAAATAGAATTTTGGTATTTTAGTTGGTTTTGTATTTCGCGCCGTGCGATGCCATTGGCTGTTGGCTAGGGGTTCCGCAGGCGGAACGTCTGTCCTCAACAGGCTAACCTGTTAGGGCTAGGGGGCAGTATTTACACGGCCGGATAAAAAACATACCCGATTTAATCTGGTTATTACTACTGCCCAGAAACTAGAATATGCATATAGTTATTGGCTTTGGATAGAAAACACCCTAAAGTTTCTAAAACTTTTTGAATGGTGTCTGTGAGTATAACAGAACTCATATGGCAGGCAAAAACCTGAGAAGATTCTGTACAGGAAGTACCCTCTCTGACCATTCCTTGGGCTTCTTGGCTCTGTTTAAATTCACTGCCGGTGAATTTACTAAATTACTCACGATAAACGTTCACAAAAAGCATAACAATTATTTTAAGAATTATAGATACAGAACTCCTCTATGCACTCGATATGTCCGATTTTAAAATAGCTTTTCGGTGAAAGCACATTTTGCAATATTCTCAGTAGATAGCCCGGCATCACAGGGATAGCTATTTAGACACCCAGCAAGTTTAGCACTCACCAAAGTCAGATTTACTATAAGAAAAATGTTATTACCTTTGCTGTCTTCGTCAGAATGCACTCCCAGGACTTCTACTTCAATAACAAATGTTGGTTTGGTCCAAAATAATCCATTGTTATATCCAAATAGCGGCGTTTTGTTCGTGCGTTCAAGACACTATCCGAAAGGGTAAATAAGGGTGACGAGCATGGCGCAATTCGTGACAAAAAAATTCTAAATATTCCATTACCGTACTTCGAAGCATGTCAACCGCTGTTTAAAATCAATTTTTATGCCATTTTTCTCATAAAAAAGCGATAATATTCCGACCGGGAATCTGCGTTTAGGTAAACAGACGAAAGAAAATAAAGCATTCGGTCGACTCGGGCACGCGCCTAAGCCCATAGTACTCTGATCGGCCACTTGCCAAACGCGATAAAGTGTTTCAGCCAGAGCCTGCCTCGATATCGTTCAGCTTTTTCCCAGGCTCTGAGAGCCTATGGGAGCCGTAGGAAGTGTCACGTTATTGCAAACATCCTCAGTCTTCAATAAAAAGAGCCAAGATAAAACACAACTTGTCAGACAGGCCACTTCCTGCATGGAATCTTCTCAGGTTTTGGCCTGCCATATGAGTTCTGTTATACTCACAGACACCATTTAAACAGTTTTAGAAACTTTAGGGTGTTTTCTATCCAAAGCCAATAATTATATGCATATTCTAGTTACTGGGCAGGAGTAGTAACCAGATTAAATCAGGTACGTTTTTTATCCGGCCGTGTCAATACTGCCCCCTAGCCCTAACAGGTTAACAATTGTAAAGGATTCAAAACTGTAATTTGTTGATTGTATCAGACACTATATTGTTCCCTTAAACCTGTGCCCTTACACATGAATCAATTGCATCTTATCTTTATGCTTCGGGTGCACAGTCAGCACACAGCCTAGAGGCTTTGTGTGAGTAAGCTCCACAAACAAATCGGTTGCAGTGCACACAGTTTTCATGAGCCTTGTTTCGTGTGCACCTGCCGACTTGACATTGTGTCTTATTTTTCCAGAGTTGAAGCTGTGGTGCTGGGGGAAGAGGGAGAGCAGGACCTGCTGCCTTGGCGGCCTGCTTGGCGATTGTAGCTTCTTTCTTGGCGTTCATGTGATTCTAACGAAGCTCACATCCAGTGGGATTCAGGGAGCTGTGGATGCAAACCCTCTTATATATTTTACATACAGTACCAGTCAAAAGGTTGGACACACCAACTCATTCATTGTATATTTTTTTAATATTTTCTACATTTTAGATAATTGTGAAGACATCAAAACTATTGTGAAGACATCAAAACTATCATCAAGTCAAAGGGTGGCTACTTTGAAGAATCTAAAATCTAAAATAGATTTTGATTTGTTAAACATTTTTTTGGTTACTACATGATTCCATATGTGACTCACCACCTGGATTCGGTCTTATGTAGAATCGTTTGCATTTTTTTTTTATTAGATAAAAGTAGGGACTCAGAGCTACAAAATTGTATATCATACACTGCATTTGAGGAACAATGTGAAAGTCATTCTGCTTAAAAAGTTGATCAACTTGTAAACTCACTTTTGAGAAAATTGCCTTTGAATGTTTTGCTATCTAGTGAATAGCTCCTCTTTGTTCACTCCCTCTTAAGCTTTAGCCCCACCCATCTCGTTTCTCTCTCAAAGCACATACTTGACGCTCTGGCCGATGATTTGTTTACCTCTGGATAACATGAAAACAGTCTAACCAGCTCTGCTGGCAACAATTTCATTACACTTTTTTGCAGCTGTTTACTGACACCGGCCATATTCAATGGGTGTTACACTTGTCACGTAACGTTAACTAATGAGCCAGCCACCCAATGTTAGCTAGTTAAACAAGAATGAACAGTGCCAACAATGCCACAGTGCTAGGAGGTAACCAACCATGTGCAATGTTAGCTAGCAAACATTAGGCTCTAACTAGAGCAGCAAACGGCTCTGGGAAATGAATAATGTCAGCTAGGGAGCCAGCCAGCTAAAGTTAGCTATCTAACAGTACACTTTAGCTTGAAATGAACATGTCTAATATCTGAAAATGTAGCTAGCTAATGCTGGACTATATTACCTGTATACATCATAGTGCATGGACGTGTCTCCCAGTCAGGAATGCCATGCCACAGTTGCCCTGCCACGGACAGGTATTTTCTCCATCTCTTTAGCTATTATACTCTAATTCCACTGATTTCAAAACGTGATCCCCCAGAAAGTGGAGAGCAACGCTTATGCAGCTCCAATACACAATATATATTTTTTAAAGCTGCGTTCGACAGGATTACCAACACAGCCTGACAAGCTTCTACGAGCTTCTATGGCAGACCAATCCGAACTCCTCTCTGCATTATCTCAGCCAATCATGGCTAGTGGGAAGGTTGCTACTTTTTCTGTGGATTAACCAACAAGGCTCGTAATTTAACCATTTTATTTGAGTTTACAGATGGCATACACGTTTGTTAATAAGGCACGTGAAAGTTTGGATGTTCTGAAGGCATTTCTGCCCAAAAACGAATGTTCAAATGGCTTTCCTGTGAAGTTGTGACTTGCGACATACGCCAACTTTCCTGAATCGCGTCACATATGTGTTATTTCATAGTTTTGATGTCTTCACCATTATTTTACAATGTAGAAATTAATAAACCTAAAGAAAAACTGGTACTGTATGTACACCGTGAGTGTTGCTTTACTACTCTCCTCTACTGATGTGGAGTACCTCTCCGCTGTTATGTCGTTTTGCACAGGGGGTTCAGCTCCCACCTTTGTTTATTCACTGTTCTGAGCAGGCTAGTCTTCTTTGCAATCAACCTGTCTGCCAGGGAAATTGATGTGAAGAAGTTGACCATGGTCACATTTCTGCCTTTGTCCATGTAAGGCCCCACGAGTCACAAAACCACAGTCTCGGACGGTCACTCACCCGCTGGCCTGGTTTCATCTTTCCCCAGATATTGAAATCAATTGAGCAAGTGCTTGGTTTTGACATCAGTGGATAACCAAAACTTAACTGAAGTCACAAGCACCATCAACAGATTCTATCTGGTTCCTATCACCCATTCATCCATTGACAGCAGAATAGCATATTGCAATTTTACGTTTATTATGTTACTAGTTTTTGCTTAGAACAATGCTGCCACATGAGTGGTCATGTGCTGAATGCATGGACAGCACGGATATTCTTGGAAAAAGTTACATTTTAGTGGTCTGAACCTCCTGAATTTCTTTAGTTAATTGACAAAGGTAAGTGTAAAAGAAACCACAGAATATGCTATTTCAGATACTATATAGAAATCATAAAGTTTTACCTGCATGTGACTCAAGGAGGATATGCTCCTTTCCCTGCATCTGTCAATTATAAGACAAACCCATCTCTTCATGTAAAATTTGACAACTGATAGGCCTAATACTGTCACTCATCAGATTATTGTCAATTTAATTTTGTCTATAGGCGAACTCTTATGTGTGAAATTAGTTTTGGTATAGTTTAGGTGTAGTTTCGATGGGCCGGCTGTGCAGGCTGACTGGCATTGTTTGTTTCCCACTCATCAATCAAGTTCAATCAATAAAATGTATTTATAAAGCCTTACATTTATTTATAAAGTCTTACATCAGCTGATGTCATAAAGTGTGGTACAGAAACCCAGCCTAAAACCCCAAACAGCAAGCAATGCAGGTGTAGAAGCACAGTGGCTAGGAAAAACTCCCTAGAAAGGCCAGAACCTAGGAAGAAACCTAGTGAGGAACCAGGCTATGAGGGGTGGCCAGTCCTCTTCTGGCTGTGCCAGGTGGAGATTATAACAGAACATGGCAATGTGTTAAAATGTTGATGACCAGCAGCGTCAAATAATAATAATCACAGTGGTTGTCGAGTGTGCAACAGGTCAGCACCTCAGGAGTAAATGTCAGTTGGCTTTTCATAGCCGATCATTCAGAGTACCTCTACCGCTCCTGCTGTCTCTAGAGAGTTGAAAACAGCAGGACTGGGACAGCTAGCATGTCCGGTAAACAGGTCAGGGTTCCATAGTTCCACTCATCAACTTGGATAGAGTCAAGGATATGTTTTGCATTATTCTAAAGGCCCACTGCAACACATAACATGTTTTTATTTTCCTAATAGAGTTACAGTAAATAAAACAGTCCTGTAACAGCTTATTTTTAGAAAGTGAACTTAAAAGAGAATGGTATCAACCTGCAAGGCGTGCCTTCAAATTATTAAAAGGGGTGCCAACGCCGATAAATAGGTATAACAAAAACTCATCATTACACTATTGTTGTTTGAAATTGAATCAACTTCTTCACCCTCATCATTCAGTTAGGCCTGATTTTACATTTGTTTGTGAAATAACTTTAGCAATTATCAATTATCGCCCATTTGATCCATTTGTCAATTAGCAGTTATCGCCCATTTGATCCATTTGTCATTTATTCAGTGGGCTGTCATTGTTTGCTTCGCTGGATAGAGTCAAGGATACAGTTGAAGTCGGAAGTTTACAAACACTTATGTTGGACTTATTAAAACTTGTTTTTCAACCACTCCACAAATTTCTTGTTAACCTCCCTGGGCTAGGTGGGACATTTGCATCCCACCCTAGTCAACAGCCAGTGGAATCGCGTGGCGCGAAATACAAATACCTAAAAAATGCAATAACTTCAATTTTTCAAACATATGACTATTTTACACCATTTTAAAGACAAGACTCTCATTAATCTAACCACATTGTCCGATTTCAAAAAGGCTTTACAGCGAAAGCAAAACATTAGATTATGTCAGGAGAGTACCCTGCCAAAAATAATCACACAGCCATTTTCAAAGCAAGCATATATGTCACAAAAACCAAAACCACAGCTAAATGCAGCACTAACCTTTGATGAACTTCATCAGATGACACTCCTAGGACATTATGTTATACAATACATGCATGTTTTGTTCAATCAAGTTCATACTTATATCAAAAACCAGCTTTTTACATTAGCATGTGATGTTCAGAACTAGCATACCCTCCGCAAACTTCCGGTGAATTTACTAAATTACTCATGATAAACATTCACAAAATACATAACAATTATTTTAAGAATTATAGATACAGAACTCCTTTGTGCAATCGCGGTGTCAGATTTTAAAATAGCTTTTCGGCGAAAGCACATTTTGCAATATTCTGAGTACATAGCTCGGCCATCACGGCTAGCTATTTTGACATCCGCCAACTTCGGGGTCACCTAAACTCAGGATTACTATTAGAAAAATTGGATTACCTTTGCTGTTCTTCGTCAGAATGCACTCCCAAGACTTCTACTTCAACAATCCATAGTTATGTTCAAATAGCTCCGTTTGGTTCGTGCGTTCAGGTCACTATCCGAAGGGTGATGCGCGAGCACATTTCGTGACAAAAAAAATTCAAAATATTCCATTACCGTACTTAGAAGCATGTCAAACGCTGTTTAAAATCAATTTTTATGCTATTTTTCTCGTAAAATAGCGATAATATTCCAACCGGGCAACGTTGTATTCATTCAAAGGCTGAAAGAAAAAAATGGAGTAGTCTCGTGAACGCGCATCTCAGTGTCACAAACGCGCATCTCAGTGTCACAAATTCTGCTGCTGTTCTTTGCCCAGAGACAGCAGACACCCCATTCCACTTTCTGGATGCTTTAGAGAGCAAAATGAAGCCTTAGAAAATGTCACGTTACAGCACAGATGCTGTATTTTCGATAGAGATGCAACAGAAGGAAAACAAATTGTCAGACAGGGCACTTCCTGTATGAAATCTTCTCAGGTTTTGGTCTGCCATATGAGTTCTGTTATACTCACAGACACCATTCAAACAGTTTTGGAAACTTTAGAGTGTTTTCTATCCAAATCTACTAATTATATGCATATTCTCGTTTCTGGGCAAGAGTAGTAACCAGTTTAAATCGGGAACATTTTTTATCCGGCCGTGCAAATACTGCCCCCTAGCCCAGACAGGTTAATAAACTATAGTTTTAGAAAGTCGGTTAGGACACCTACTATGTGCATGACACAAATCATTTTTACAACAATTGTTTACATACAGATTATTTCACTTATAACTCACTCTATCACAATTCCAATGGGTCAGAAGTTTACATACACTAAGTAGACCGTGCCTTTAAACAGCTTGGAAAATTCCCGAAAATTATGTCATGGCTTTTGAAGCTTCTGATAGGCTAATTGACATAATTTGAGTCAATTGGAGGTGTACCTGAGGATGTATTTCAAGGCCTACCTTCAATCTCAGTGCCTCTTTGCTTGACATCATGGGAAAATCAGTAGAAATCAGTCAAGACCGCTGGTTCAACCTTCAACCCAATTTCCAAATGCCTGAAGGTACCACGCTCATCTGTACAAACAATAGTATGCAAGTATAAACACTATCGGACCACGCAGCCGTCATACCGCTCAGGAAGGAGACGCGTTCTGTCTCCTAGAGATGAACGTACTTTGCTGCGAAAAGTGCAAATCAATCCCAGAACAACAGCAAAGGACCTTGTGAAGATGCTGGAGGAAACAGGTACAAAGTATCTATATCCACAGTAAAACGAGTCCTATACCGACATAACCTGAAAGGCTGCTCAGCAAGGAAGGTGCCACTGCTACAGCGTGTGCGAGCAAGGAGGCCTACAAACCTGACTCAGTTACACCAGCTCTGTCAGGAGGAATGGGACAACATTCACCCAACTTATTGTGGGAAGGTTGTGGAAGGCTACCCAAAACTTTGACCCAAGTTAAACATTTTAAAAGCAATGCTAACAAACACTAATTGAGTGTATGTAATCTTCTGACCCACTGGGAATGTGATGAAAGAAATAAAAGTTGAAATAAATACTTCTCTCTACTATTATTCTGACATTTCACATTCTTAAAATCAAGTAGTGATCCTAACTGACCTAAAACAGGGAAGTTTTACTTGGATTAAATGTCAGGAATTGTGAAAAACAGAGTTTAAATGTATTTGGCTAAGGTGTATGTAAACTTCCAACTTCAACTGTATGTTATTATTTGCTAAGAAAACTTGGGGGCCACATAAAACCACCCTCGGGTCGAATTTGAATGCGTGATGCCACTTGGGGACTATTCCATATTCAGCTTGATATTACACTGCTCAAAAAAATAAAGGGAACACTGAAACAACATAATGTAAGTCCAAGTCAATCACACTTCTGTGAAATCAAACTGTCCACTTAGGAAGCAACACTGATTGACAATAAATTTCACATGCTGTTGTGCAAATGGAATAGAAAACAGGTGGAAATTATAGGCAATTAGCAAGACACCCCCAATAAAGGAGTGGTTCTGCAGGTGGGGACCACAGACCACTTCTCAGGTCCTATGCTTCCTGGCTGATGTTTTGGTCACTTTTGAATGCTGGCGGTGCTTTCACTCTAGTGGTAGCATGAGACGGAGTCTACAACCCACACAAGTGGCTCAGGTAGTGCAGCTCATCCAGGATGGCACATCAATGCGAGCTGTGGCAAGAAGGTTTGCTGTGTCTGTCAGCGTAGTGTCCAGAGCATGGAGGCGCTACCAGGAGACAGGCCAGTACATCAGGAGACGTGGAGGAGGCCGTAGGAGGGAAACAACCCAGCAGCAGGACCGCTACCTCCGGCTTTGTGCAAGGAGGAGCAGGGGAAGCACTGCCAGAGCCCTGCAAAATGACTTCCAGCAGGCCACAAATGTGCATGTGTCTGCTCAAACAGTCAGAAACAGACTCCATGAGGTTGGTATGAGGGCCCGACGTCCACAGGTGGGGGTTGTGCTTACAGCCCAACACCGTGCAGGACGTTTGGCATTTGCCAGAGAACACCAAGATTGGCAAATTCGCCACTGGCGCCCTGTGCTCTTCACAGATGAAAGCAGGTTCACACTGAGCACGTGACAGACGTGACAGAGTCTGGAGACGCCGTGGAGAACGTTCTGCTGCCTGCAACATCCTCCAGCATGACCGGTTTGGCGGTGGGTCAGTCATGGTGTGGGGTGGCATTTCTTTGGGGGGCCGCACAGCCCTCCATGTGCTCGCCAGAGGTAGCCTGACTGCCATTAGGTACCGAGATGAGATCCTCAGACCCCTTGTGAGACCATATGCTGGTGCTGTTGGCCCAGGGTTCCTCCTAATGCGAGACAATGCTAGACCTCATGTGGCTGGAGTGTGTCAGCAGTTCCTGCAAGAGGAAGGCATTTATGCTATGGACTGGCCCGCCCGTTCCCCAGACCTGAATCCAATTGAGCACATCTGGGACATCATGTCTCGCTTCATCCACCAACGCCACGTTGCACCACAGACTGTCCAGGAGTTGGCGGATGCTTTAGTCCAGGTTTGGGAGGAGATCCCTCAGGAGACCATCCGCCACCTCATCAGGAGCATGCCCAGGCGTTGATTGGGAAGTCATACAGGCACGTGGAGGCCACACACACTACTGAGCCTCATTTTGACTTGTTTTAAGGACATTACATCAGTTGGATCAGCCTGTAGTGTGGTTTTCCACTTTAATTTTGAGTGTGACTCCAAATCCAGACCTCCATGGGTTGATAAATTGGATTTCCATTGATTATTTTTGTGTGATTTTGTTGTCAGCACATTCAACTATGTAAAGAAAAAAGTATTTAATAAGATTATTTCTTTCATTCAGAGCTAGGATGTGTTGTTTAAGTGTTCCCTTTATTTTTTGAGCAGTATATTTACAGTATTTTCATTATGGGAATATGTTGTTTTGAGTTCTTCTGCTTACTTTGTAATTCATTTCAAGAACCAAAATTATAGAGAACCAAAATAATGATTCATCTTCTCTGAAATAAATTATCCTTTAAAATGTCCTTGCCCATGCCCCGACTGCATTCACATCAGTTTAGAATGAAGTTGACAAAAACATGAACACTTGAATGAAGGTTTCTGTTCAGTGACAACGAAAATACCATTTATTCAATATTACTGAAAACGTATTTCAAATGATTTTCGGTAAAATACTATTGGCTTTTATGTCTCTCTTCTTTTCAAAATTCCATTCGTCTTGAAGATAACTACTAGTTCTGGAGGTTAAACAATGTATATGAAGAAAACATGTCGAAACAAATGTTGTTTGATACAGCACAAATTTGAAATGCTAAATCTTATAATTTGCCTTGGTCATTAAAACACGATGTATTGAACAGTTTTGAGGTGTTACATGGTTGAGAAATAGGAGATAAACTTTAATTCAGTACAATAAACCTTTCACAAGGCCATTCTAAAAAGCCTGTTTGATCATGTCATTGTTGGATGTCTGGATGATTACCACTGAAAAAAACCTTGCAAGATAATCTGTCTTTCCAATAGAGGTCAAGAGTTATCCACACAGCATGTTTTGTAGTGTAAACACTCGACTGACCTGAGTGAGAAATCATTAGAAAGTAAACAACCTGGAACTAACTGGCGAGAAGCACAGACGACCATGCATAACAAAACAAACCGATACAAGATGGAGACATCAATGCCATTTACTTATAGGGTTGTCCTGGTGTTTATCTTTCAAATTAAAACTACACCAGAGACCACACCTCTGTCCCCTGTCCCTCATGTCTGTGTTATAGAGGCTGCCACCTGTGTCTGCCGCCAAAGCTGTTACTCAGGATGGGAGAGAGTCATTTCTCCTCATCGCTGTGTTTACGCAGTAAACATTGGAATCGATGTCATCGGTTAATTAACAGCCAGCCAGTGATCGGGGGGAGTTGGTGGCGCCTTGAGCTAGCCATGATAAAGAGCAGCTTTGCCTCTAATTAGCTCATTGCAGTTTCTCTCCCTCCAACAGGATCGGAGGAAAGTTTTGTGGGTGGAGGATGGAACATTTGAAGATAGTTAACAGAGCACCAATTTCCTGTTCTTAGGCGAGACCCACATGTGCTGCATTTAATATTTGGTAATTGAGTCGTCTCTGGTAAACATCCTGTGGGGATGAATATTGGCCATTGGGGTTTCAACGAGGGAAGTACAGGAGTGTGAAGGGTGAGGGAGACAGACGAAACCCTCTAAATGCACAAGGAGTGATAGATATATAGGTAGATGCTTCTTGCTTGTTTAGTGACTCAATACCTATCCACTTTCCCTTTACAGTGGTTAGGCATGAGCAGGGTCCCCAGTTTGTCTCTACCAAACGTATAGTTTAGATGGATATAAAGTGTATGGATTTTGGTTGATGATTGATGGATTTTTGAAAAACGGAATGCTTAATTTGAAGAGTTTGTCTGTAAAGGTGACCCATATCACCACTACATTGTGGTTGGAAATGGGAGGTCAGTGGAGACATGCTGTCAGGTGTGTTCGTTCACATGACTAAACCTCACCCTGATGTCTTGTGACTGTTCAAATGGAAACTCCAACGGACTCATGTTGATGGAAAAGGGTGTTTTAGAAAAGCTGCCTCTTTTTACAAACACTCAAGCTGTGCCTCTTTTTAGTTTATTTATCATAACCACTTAGGCAGCCTTTTAAAGGTGGGATTCTGACCTTTCAATAAGCGCTGAAAGGGCCTTCCTCAGAAAGAAAGACTGACCTTTTTAAGCACTCTCTTCCCAACAGGGTTGTCAATTAGCCATCACTAAAGAAGCCAGTGACAGACCATAAAACACACTCTAGGATCTGAAAGTTTCACTTACTGAAAAACAACTCGGGAAAGTCAATACAAAAAAACTTTCACTAGGCCATTCTTATAAGATTGTTTGATGTCATTGTCGGTGTCTGGATGATGACCACTGAAAAAAACCTACTACCTTGCAAGATAATCTATCTTTCCAATAGAGGTCAAGCATTATCCGCAACAATTCTAATGTCTGCAAAGCCTGTTTTGTAGTAGATGCACTCAGCTGACATGACTGAGAAATCATTAGAAAGTAAACAACATGGAACTAACTGGCAAGAAGCACGGATGACCATGAATAACAAAACATACCAATACAAGATGGAGACATCAATACCGTTTAATTGGGGGTTGTCTTGGTGTTTATCTTTAAGATTAAAACAGTTCTTTCTGTCTGTCCATCCATCCATCATCTGTCCAAACTACACCAGAGACCACACCTCTGTCCCCTGTTCCCCATGTCTGTGTTATGGAGGCTGCCACCTGTGTCTGCCCCCAAAGCTGTTACTCAGGACGGGAGAGTTTCATTCCTCCTCATCGCTGTGTTTCCGCAGTAAACATTGTGAATCGATGTCATCGGTTAATTAACAACCAGCCAGTGATCGGGGGGAGATGGTGGCGCCTGGAGCAAGCAATGATAAAGAGAACCTTCGCTTTGCTTTTAATTAACTCGTTGCAATTTCTCTGCCTTCAAAAGGTACAGAGGAGAGTTTTGTGGGTGGAGGATGGAATATTTGAAGATAGTTAACAGAGCACCAATTTTCTGTTCTTAGGCAAGACCCACATGCTGCGTTTCATGTTTGGTAATTGAGCCGTCTCCGGTAAACATCCTGTGGCTATGAATATTGGCCATTGGGGTTTCAACAAGGGAAATAAAGGAGAGTGAATGGTGAGGGAGACAGATGAAAACCTCTGAATATACAAGGAGTGATAGGTACAGTTGAAGTCGGAGGTTTCCATACACTTAGGTTGGAGTCATTAAAATTTGTTTTTCAACCACTCCACAAATTTCTTGTTAACAAACTATAGTTTTGGCAAGTCGGTTAGGACATCTACTTTGTGCATGACACAAGTAATTTTTTCAACAATTGTTTACAGACAGATTATTTCACTTACAATTCACTGTATCACAATTACAGTGGGTCAGAAGTTTACAAACACTAAGTTGACTGTGCCTTTAAACAGCTTGGAAAATTCCAGAAAATGATGCCATGGCTTTAAAAGCTTCTGATAGGCTAATTGACATCATTTGAGTCAATTGGAGGTGTACCTGTGGATGTATTTCAAGGCTTACCTTCAAACTCAGTGCCTCTTTACTTGACATCATGGGAAATCAAAAGAAATCAGCCAAGACCTCAGTAAAAAATTGCAGACCTCCACACGTCTGGTTCATCCTTGGGAGCAAATTCCAAACGCCTGAAGGTACCACGTTCATCTGTACAAACAATAGTTTGCAAGTATAAACACCATGGGACCACGCAGCCGTTATTCCGCTCAGGAAGGAGACGCGTTCTGTCTCCTAGAGATGAAAAAACTTTGGTGCGAAAAGTGCAAATCAATCCCAGAATAACAGCAAAGGACCCTGTGAAGATGCTGGAGGAAACAGTTACAAAAGTATCTATATCCACAGTAAAACGAGTCCTATATCAACATAACCCGAAAGGCCGCTCAGCAAGGAAGGTGCCACTGCTCCATAACCGCCATAAAAAAGCCAGACTACGGTATGCAACTGCACATGGGGACAAAGATTGTACTTTTTGGAGAAATGTCCTCTGCTCTTATGAAACAAAAATATAACTATTTGGCCATCATGACCATCGTTATGTTTGGAGGAAAAAGGGGGAGGCTTGCAAGTTGAAGAACACCATCCCAACCGTGAAGCATGGGGGTGACAGCATCATGTTTTGGGGGTGCTTTGCTGCAGGAGGGACTGGTGCACTTCACAAAATAGATGGAATCATAAGGATGGAAAATTATGTGGATATATTGAAGCAACATCTCAGGACATCAATCAGGAAGTTAAAGCATGTTCGCAAATGGTCTTCCATATGAACAATGACCCCAAGCATACTTCCAAAGTTGTGTCAAAATGGCTTAAGGATAACAAAGTCAAGGTATTGGAGTGGCCATCACAAAGCCCTGACCTCAATCCCATAGAGAATTTGTGAGCAGAACTAAAAAAGTGTGTGCGAGCAAGGAGGCCTACAAACCTGACTCAGTTATACCAGTTCTGTCAGGAGGAATGGGACAAAATTCACCCAACTTGTGGTGGGAAGCTTGTGGAAGGCTACCCAAAATGTTTGACCCAAGTTAAACAATTTAAAGGCAGTACACTCAATTAGTATTTGGTAGCGTGTAAACTGCTGACCCACTGGGAATATGATGAAAGGAATAAAAGCTGAAATAAATCATTCTCTCCACTATTATTCTGACATTTCACATTCTTAAAATAAAGTGGTGATCCTAACTGACCTAAGACAGGGAATTTTTACTAGGATTAAATGGCAGGAATTGTGAAAACCTGAGTTTAAGTGTATTTGGCTTAGGTGTATGTAAACTCCCGACTTCAACTGTATTTCGGTAGATGCTTCTTTCCTGGTTAGTGACTGAGTACCCATCTACTTTCCCTTTACAGTGGTTAGGCATGAGCTGGGTCCCCAGTTTGTCTCTACCAAATGTATAGCTTAGATGATTATAAAGTTTATGGATTTTGGTTGATGATTGATGGATTTTTTAAAAACTGAACACTTAATTTGAATAGTTAATCTGTTAAGGTGACCCATATCACCACTACATTGTGGTTGGAAATGGGAGGTCAGTGGAGACATGCTATCAGGTGTTTTTGTTCACATGACTAATCCTCACCCTGATGTCTTGTGCCTGTTCAAATGGAAACTCCAACGGACTCATGTTGATGGAAAAGGGCATTTTAGAAAAGCTGACTCTTTTTTTTTTACAAACACTCAAGCTGTGCCTCTTTTTAGTTTCTTTATCACTGCTACTTAGGCCGCCATTTAAAGGTACGATTTTAACCTTTCAATAAGGGATGGAAAGGCTGTCCTCTAAAAGGCTGACCTTTTTTAGTCACTGTCTTACCAGGGGGGTTGTCAATTAGCCCTCACTAAAGCAGCCAATGACTGAGCAGAAAACACACTCTAGGATCAGAACATTTCACTTAATGATAAACAACTCAGAAAAGTACATTGAATGGTGAAAATGTTAATGGTGGAAAATAGATATATTTATTTATTAATTGTACAGGACATTCCTTTATGGAGACCCTGAACTTATTTTTTGGGTACCCATTGTTTCATCAAAAGCCATGTCTAGGCCAGAAAAAGAAATACAGTATACAGGTCCATTATAATTTGTTATTTGGAGGTCTATGTTAGAGATGCAATATTGTGGACATTTTGGGACAATACCTATATCAGATATTCTCTTTGCGAAATTGGCCAATAGCAATATATACACTGCTCAAAAAAATAAAGGGAACACTTAAACAACACAATGTAACTCCAAGTCAATCACACTTCTGTGAAATCAAACTGTCCACTTAGGAAGCAACATTGATTGACAATACATTTCACATGCTGTTGTGCAAATGGAATAGACAACAGGTGGAAATTATAGGCAATTAGCAAGACACCCCCAATAAAGGAGGGGTTCTGCAGGTGGTGACCACAGACCACTTCTCAGTTCCTATGCTTCCTGGCTGATGTTTTGGTCACTTTTGAATGCTGGCGGTGCTTTCACTCTAGTGGTAGCATGAGACGGAGTCTACAACCCACACAAGTGGCTCAGGTAGTGCAGCTCATCCAGGATGGCACATCAATGCGAGCTGTGGCAAGAAGGTTTGCTGTGTCTGTCAGCGTAGTGTCCAGAGCATGGAGGCGCTACCAGGAGACAGGCCAGTACATCAGGAGACGTGGAGGAGGCCGTAGGAGGGAAACAACCCAGCAGCAGGACCGCTACCTCCGCCTTTGTGCAAGGAGGAGCAGGAGGAGCACTGCCAGAGCCCTGCAAAATGACCTCCAGCAGGCCACAAATGTGCATGTGTCTGCTCAAACGGTCAGAAACAGACTCCATGAGGGTGGTATGAGGGCCCGTCGTCCACAGGTGGGGGTTGTGCTTACAGCCCAACACCGTGCAGGACGTTTGGCATTTGCCAGAGAACACCAAGATTGGCAAATTCGCCACTGGCACCCTGTGCTCTTCACAGGTGAAAGCAGGTTCACACTGAGCACATGTGACAGACGTGACAGAGTCTGGAGACGCCGTGGAGAACGTTCTGCTGCCTGCAACATCCTCCAGCATGACCGGTTTGGCGGCGGGTCAGTCATGGTGTGGGGTGGCGTTTCTTTGGGGGGCCGCACAGCTCTCCATGTGCTTGCCAGAGGTAGCCTGACTGCCATTAGGTACCGAGATGAGATCCTCAGACCCCTTGTGAGACCATATGCTGGTGCGGTTGGCCCTGGGTTCCTCCTAATGCAAGACAATGCTAGACCTCATGTGGCTGGAGTGTGTCAGCAGTTCCTGCAAGAGGAAGGCATTGATGCTATGGACTGGCCTGCCCGTTCCCCAGACCTGAATCCAATTGAGCACATCTGGGACACAATGTCTCGCTCCATCCACCAACGCCACGTTGCATCACAGACTGTCCAGGAGTTGGCGGATGCTTTAGTCCAGGTCTGGGAGGAGATCCCTCAGGAGACCATCCGCCACCTCATCAGGAGCATGCCCAGGCGTTGTAGGGAGGTCATACAGGCACGTGGAGGCCACACACACTACTGAGCCTCATTTTGACTTGTTTTAAGGACATTACATCAAAGTTGGATCAGCCTGTAGTGTGGTTTTCCACTTTAATTTTGAGTGTGACTCCAAATCCAGACCTCCATGGGTTGATAAATTGGATTTCCATTGATTATTTTTGTGTGATTTTCTTGTCAGCACATTCAACTATGTAAAGAAAAAAGTATTTAATAAGATTATTTCATTCATTCAGATCTAGGATGTGTTATTTTAGTGTTCCCTTTATTATTTTGAGCAGTATATTTCTTTAACCTGTTGGGTCTAGGGGGCAGCATTTGCACGTCTGGATAAAAAAAATGTACCCGATTTAATCTGGTTACTAATCCTACCCAGTAACTAGAATATGCATATACTTATTATATATGGATAGAAAACACTCTAAAGTTTCTAAAACTGTTTGAATGGTGTCTGTGAGTATAACAGAACTCATTTGGCAGGCAAAACCCTGAGACATTTTCTGACAGGAAGTGGATACCTGATGTGTTGTATTGACTTTAAACCTATCCCATTGAAAAACACAGGGGCTTAGGAATATTTTGGCACTTCCTATTGCTTCCACTAGATGTCACCAGCCTTTACAAAGTGTTTTGAGTCTTCTGGAGGGAGATCTGACCGAACAAGAGCCATGGAACGATGATGTCCCATTAGACACCTGGCGCGCGTGTTCTTGTTGGGTACCCTCGTTCCAATACGTTATAAAAGAGTATGCATTCGTCCACCTTGAATATTATTCATGTTCTGGTTAAAAAAGGCCCTAATGATTTATGCTATACAACGTTTGACATGTTTGAACGAACGGAAATATATTTTTTCCCCTCGTTCATGACGAGAAGTCCGGCTGGCTTACATCATGTGCTAACGAGACGGAGATTTTTGGACATAAATGATGAGCTTTTTTGAACAAAACTACATTCGTTATGGACCTGTGATACCTGGAAGTGACATCTGATGAAGAGAATCAAAGGTAATGGATTATTTACATAGTATTTTCGATTTTAGATCTCCCCAACATGACGTCTAGTCTGTATCGCAACGCGTATTTTTCTGGGCGCAGTGCTCAGATTATTGCAAAGTGTGATTTCCCAGTAAGGTTATTTTTAAATCTGGCAAGTTGATTGAGTTCAAGAGATGTAAATCTATAATTCTTTAAATGACAATATAATATTTTACCAATGTTTTCTAATTTTAATTATTTAATTTGTGACGCTGACTTGACTGCCGGTTATTGGAGGGAAACGATTTCCTCAACATCAATGCCATAGTAAAACGCTGTTTTTGGATATAAATATGAACTTGATAGAACTAAAAATGCATGCATTGTCTAACATAATGTCCTAGGAGTGTCATCTGATGGAGATTGTAAAAGGTTAGTGCATCATTTTAGCTGGTTTTATGGTTTTGGTGACCCTGTCTTTGACTTGACAAAACATTACACACAACTCTTGTAAATGTACTGTCCTAACATACTCTAAATTTATGCTTTCGCCGTAAAACCTTTTTGAAATCGTAAAACGTGGTTAGATTAAGGAGATGTTTATCTTTCAAAGGGTGTAAAATAGTTGTATGTTTGAAAAATTTGAATTTTGACATTTATTTGGATTCAAATTTGCCGCTCTTGAAATGCACCTGCTGTTGATGGAGTGCACCACGGGTGGCAGGCTACCGTCCCACCTAGCCCCAAGAGGTTAATTTTAAGGCTTTTTTAACCAATCTAGCACAGTTACAAATCTAGCAAGATCAACAGGTAAATATTGTGTATGTAGAACAGTGGCGGTCAGCGCTGTTTAAGAGGGAGGATGATTTCTTTTAATGAGAATGGTCTTTTTTCTATTACAGCATGTGACTATCATATTCCATTCACCTAGTTCAACGTAACATCGATAGATCTAGGTTACTACATGATACTGAAATGTTCCCTATACCCATCATGAGGTTGTTACAACCGAGCCTATGAATTACAGTTTACAATGTAGGTGCACACAGGTCGAGAGAAACATTTGAGATGACAGACAATGACACATGGACAGACAGTGTGTCACGTCCTGACCCTTGTAAGATGTCATTTTCTATAGTAGAGTAGATCAGGGCATGACAGGGGGTGTTTTTGGGTGGTTTTCTATGTTATCTATTTCTATGTGGTTATTCTAGGTTTCTATTTCTATGTTGGGGTTTTTGGGATGATCTCCAATTAGAGGCAGCTGGTCCTCGTTGTCTCTAATTGGAGATCATATTAAGTAGGGTTTTTTCCCACTTGTGTTTGTGGGTTGTTATCTCTAGAGCTTCCGGCGACAGTTCCCAGTCCAGAGCTTCCGGCGACAGTTCCCAGTCCAGAGCTTCCGGCGACGTGTTACAGTCTGGAACCTACTGAGACGGCCTACAGTCCGGAACCTACTGAGACGGCCTACAGTCCGGAACCGACTGAGACGGCCTACAGTCCGGAACCTACTGAGACGGCCTCCAGTCCGGAATCTACTGAGACGGCCTCCAGTCCGGAACCTACTGAGACGGCCTCCAGTCCGGAACCTACTGAGACGGCCTCCAGTCCGGAATCTACTGAGACGGCCTCCAGTCCGGAACCTACTGAGACGGCCTCCAGTCCGGAACCTACTGAGACGGCCTCCAGTCCGGAATCTACTGAGACGGCCTCCAGTCCGGAACCTACTGAGACGGCCTCCAGTCCGGAGCCTCCAGGGACGCTCCCCAGTCCGGAGCCTCCAGGGACGCTCCCCAGTCCTGAACCTCCAGCGGCGGTCTGCAGCCCGGAACCTCCAGCAGCGGTCTGCAGCACAGAGCTTCCGGTGATGATCAACGGTCCGATTCTTCTGATGACGATCCACGGTCCGGTGTTACAGAAGCGGAGGGATCTGCGGGCGGAACAGGGGTTACGCCCTGAATCGGAGCCACCTCCGCTGCTGGAGGATCTGCGGGATAGTAAGGTTCTGGGTTTTGCACTAGAGCCGCCATAGACATTTGTCACCTTCCCAACCCTCCCTTTGTGTTTTGTGGTTGCTTTTGTTTCTTCTTTTTTTTTGCATTCGGAGTCTGCACCTTTGGGGGGGGGGGGGGGGGGGGTACTGTCACGTCCTGACCCTTGTAAGATGTAATTTTCTATAGTAGAGTAGGTCAGGGCGTGACAGGGGGTGTTTTGGGGTGTTTTCCGATGTTATCTATTTCTATGTGGTTATTCTAGGTTTATATTTCTATGTTGGGGTTTTTGGGATGATCTCCAATTAGAGGCAGCCGTCCTCGTTGTCTCTAATTGGAGATCATATTTAAGTAGGGTTTTTTTCCACTTGTGTTTGTGGGTTGTTATCTTTTGAGTAGTGTTTATTTTCTCTCTGCATCATGGTTTGTTGTTTTTGTTATTCTAGTTATTTGTGTATTGCGACGTTTAATGGAATAAATAAATATTGTGAACTACAACCATGCTGCACTTTGGTCCGATCCTTTAAACAACTGTGACACAGTGACACATTAAATACCGCCTTGCACACTCTTGCCTGCATCTAGCTTATCTAGGGTGTAACCATTAGTCCAACAGTTGCAAACGAGAGTTTCTATTGGACAAATTCAGGTATTTTATCCCTGTTTTGTTTTCTTCCGTTTCAGAAATGTTTTTCAACAGAATCGACAGAATGAATACACCCCTGATCACGCATAAACATGGTTCACTTTCATAGCAGCCACGTTGTATTCCCTCTCACCTTTTCCCTTCGTTTGTGGACTTCAATGAACAACACATAGGCTGTATGTGACCAAGCAAAAAAACCTTTCCAAGCCAAACCATGTCATAACCGCATAACCGCATTGTCCCCATATTAGCTAAAGTAACGTCCTAGTCAACATTGCTAATAGATCTAATGCGTTAGTAAACCCGCTAAAATCATGCAGTAACGTTACACTGTATAGTCCGTAAGCAGTTACACCAGCAGGCCCTGGTGACAATAAATAAATAAAACCAAAAGCTTACCTTGATTTGGAATAGTTCCAGTGTTGTGTTGGATAGTCATAGCCAGCTAGCATACATAGCATCCCTCTGTTTGAGCCTGGTGTTTGAGTAACTAAACTAGCCAGCTGCATTTGCTAGCTAAGTAAGTGAAACTGAAAAAAATCTCTCTCTCTCTCTGAAGAAATACATTTGTTGAAAAGTGTCTATGTGTCTAAGCCTGTGGAAGGGGGGGAGAGGCAAGAGCATCCCAGGTTTTGTATTGAAGTCAATATACCAAGCGCTGTCCTCCGTCTACACCATGGTGCTACTCTACAGAGGGCTGTTTAGGCTACCGTAGACCTTCATTACAAAACAGTGTGTTTTAATCAATTATTTGATACATGCGAATATATTTACGATAGTTTTATCTAAAAAGAATTACTTAAAAACAAAAATACAATTTAAAAATAAATGAAATTCACTGAGGAGGATGGTCCTCCCCTTCCCCTTCTGATGAACCTCCACTAGTGTAGAAAAAAAGATCTCCAGTGTTTCAGTTGCATTTTAGTCACAGTCCCATTCTAACGTGTTCTGCACAGCATTAGGAAAAGGAAGACAAGTACAAGTCTTACCTATAGAAGTAGGAATTAGAAGTAATTTAATAGAATCTCTTTGGTCTAACCTTTCAAGAATGAGGTCATAGTAGCTAATAGCCCCAACTGTTCAAAAGCTAGAGCCAAATTCGGACCCCTACGTTTATCACAATCGCACTGTATATAAATGTGTCATATAGTCCTAATATATATGTAATTTATCAAACGTGTTTATCAAAAGAGACTTACAGTCATGCATGCACAATCCTAAGGGTACACAGGTACCCGATTCAAATAATGTTTCAATATTGACTGGGGAACAGGACATTAATGTTTACAGGAAGTTCTAGTCAACAAATGTAATGTTTAAATTGGAGAATTTGGTAGCACGTTATATTAACTCTGTGTAATAATAAAGCATTCATAATGGATTAGTAAAGAGTTTATAAATCATGTATTAATCATTATGCCATTCATAAGATTTTTAATATAGGTCCTTATAAACCATTTACTAATCATTCGTTTTTGCGTGGCATCATCTAAAGTGTGGGCTATTTATACATTATAAATATTTGGAGTGACCAGTGTAATATCTCACTTAAAGATGGACATGCCATTGCTAGACATTCCAGAAGTACCTTATGCTCTTGAAGGTCTCAAAATTGCCCCTAGAACATATCAATGGTTAAACAAGAAGCACACAATACAGATTTGGTCGCATACACAGATTTGCAGGTGTTATAGCAGGTGCAGCAAAATGCTTTTGTTACTAACTCCAACAGTGCAGCAGAATGCAAATACAATACAAATAATCACAAAATCGAAACAAGAAATCAGGAAAGGACAAAATGGGTCTAATAAACAATCAAGAGTAGGTTTATTAGAGTGAGAGTGTGTCAGAATCCAGAATATAAATAAGTGGTGTGTATAGACAGTATATGATTTGGAAAGAAAATGGTATGTACAGTAGTACATATAGTACATATATTAACATCCTGATAAATGAATTTGCCTGGCTCAGAGAAGCTGTCAATCTCATCACGTTCATTTTCATATGGCACGGTGGAGATCGCAAAACAAAAAAAACTGAAACATTGTTGCACAGGTCGAGAGGCAGGCAGCAAGGTTTAGAGTAGACAAAACCCAACAGTTGCAAACTAAATGCTAGGCTAGTAGCATGGGGAAATGTAATTTTTTCCAGGAGAGATTAAGTTTATGGATTGGGCTGTGGGACAGTGGATGTGCATTGACAATTCAAATGAAACTGCTAAAAGGAAAACCCAATCCAAAATTATATTTAGTTTTTTTTCATTAGTCCACTGTTGACGTCCCAAAATGTTTTGCATGTCATCAGTCAAGTTTTCAAGACATTGAACTTTCATGAAGCAAAGTGTCACCGGCCACATCATCATGATGATGCAAAATGCTGGTGTAAGTGCCCAAAGAGCTCTATTTTCATGTCATCTGATCAAAGCACCGGTTCCAATCCAAATGCAAATGGCGTTTAGCAAATTCCAGGCATTGTTGGATGACATAAAAATAGAGCTCTTTGGCCTCGCACACCAGTGGTGGGTTTGGCATCGAAATGAAAATGCATGAACAGAAAATAACCCCATGCCTACTGTAAAATATGGTGGTGGATCGTTGATGTTCGGGGCTATTTTGCACCCCTGGTCCAGGGGCACTTGTCAATACCCCTACGGTTGATGTCCGTGCCCCGGGGGAAATCAAATTAGCATAATTAAAACATCACCATAATAATCCTCAGTATGAGCTAGAGATATGTTATTATTATTATTTTTTGCTTTGGATGCGTCTCACTCCACCTCATCCGCCTATGTCGCACATCCGCATCTGCGGCGAAAGGTGAAAGAGCTTCAGTGGTGATAGCCAGACCATGAGACAAAATTGTCTGTAGCGTCAGAACGGTTTGGCCTACCAAACTATTATGACCCCTATATGGAAAGATGAGACTCTCACAAACACAATGATGTTCTCCGTTTTGCTCTATGACCCCCACAAGCGTCTTGATACAGCTGATCTGTCAACTTCTGTCTGTAGCGTCCGAACAGTTTGGGCTACACTAATAGAAAGGGGAGACTCCCACAAACACATACAAGTTGGTTATTTTGCTCTAGGATACCCACATGCATCACAAGACTAGTCTGAAGGTCCTTGGGTACCAGTTGAAAAAATGAATGGATTATGGAGACTGTTTAGTGCCACAAATTACGTGTTAAATTCATGCACTAAAAAATAACAAATGTTTCCTGTTTTTTCTCATGTCTCTCAGATATAGGATAGACACTCCATGTAGTGAATCTGTTATTCAATGTCCTTGTATGGGCTAATAGCGGTAAGGCCAAATAAAATATTTAATCAAATACATTTTTTATATATTTTTTTGTTACTTGAAGGGGTCTTAAATTCTTAATCAAATGGCAAAATGATCCTTGGAATGACCTTCTTAAAAAAAAAATCCATATAGCTTAGAAGAACCTTCTTGTGAAAGCGTCATTCAGACTTGACTGCTGATAGTGACCACACTGTAGTTTTGGACTGAATATTTATTCCATGCAATGATTTCAGGACATTTATTCGCTGAATATTCAGACAATCTTTTCTAAGTGTTAACCAAATCTATATTTGTTTGCTCTCTGCTATAATTTTTTATATGAGTATCAAATAAGGAGTCTACATTACAGCACAAAGCACATTCCTATCTTAGTTTGCTTAGCTGAAGGATGAAAGGAGTTTTGCATGCATGCACAGATGAGGCATGTCTCTTCCCTGTTGATTTGGAAACTTGAAAGGGCCTTGTCTTTCTTCCCATGTCTTATTATTTGCTGATAAGTAAAAATAAAAAAAAAATACAAGTAACACTGGAATGTATTCTATGCGTACAAGTTACAATGGTACACAGAACAACACAGCATCTTTGTTGTTTCTTATTCTTCTCTCCCAAAAACATGTCTGGTCTTATTGAATGTACAGTCCTTCAAAGTCCTTTGGAGACCCCTGAGACGAGGAGAGCTGGAAGTGCAGTAATCACAGAAGATGGGGTGCCAGAAGACGAGAGAGACGCAGTTCTGAACGAGCACTCTGCGTTTAGGCTGTTTGTTCCCCTCACATGTCCGCACCCATTCCCTCCATCCATGCTGCTTAAGAGCTGGTGTGCCAAAACTGTCAATCTGGTCACATCACAACCTCATCCACTGTCACACTCCATCAGAGGCAGCAACCTAAGCCTCTTTTCAGTTTAAAAGTAAAGTAATTTCAGAGAGAAATGCAAAGAACAAATAGTAACTAAAGAGGCCCTCAATGCCTGTTTTGAGAATATGTGGAGTTTGCATTTGTGCGTGCGTTAGAGGCCTGGTTGAATTTCCAGCCACAATCCTGTGATCTTTTCATCAACTTTTTTGGCTGAACAGAAATCATAACCCTTTTTCAGAGAAGGCATGTAAAGTATTATGCAAAGTGTTTGATGTTTTCGGGCCCGTTTGCTAGTTTTGGCAGAGAGAGCAAGAGAGAGATATGGAGGGGGGGTTTAGGGAGTGTAATTTGTAAACTTTCAGTACTTGATTAGCATTGCTTTAATATTCTCTAGTAAAACATCTGTGTGGGTAATTGCTTGGCTGATTTCATAGCGTCTCCCTGAGGTGCAGGGACACTCCTTGATTGTCGGAATGATCATTATATACACCATGCATTCACAAAAGGAGTTGGTGAGGCAAGGAAAAACTTTGCAATTTTGAATGCAGATTCGGCATGCACAAGGAGGTCTCTGCTGGAAGCAGGGCGAATTTTAATAAAAAAAACAAGCAATCCAGCAAACAAAATCTAATTGCAAGCAACATTTTGAGTAATTGCATACACAGAATGATGCTGCTTTAAGAATAATGATAAATTACTTTTCAAACATATTTTCAAGCAAATCAAAGTTTATTTGTCACAGGCTTCGCAAACAACAGGTGTAGACTAACAGTGAAATGGGTCCTTCTCCAACAATGCAGAGTTAAATATATATATATTTAACTCTGCATTGTTGGAGAAGGACCCATTGTTTAATAAAACAAAATAAATAGTCACATGAGAAATAAATGCCCAGTGAATAACGACTAACTATAACGAGTAAAAATAACATGGCTATGTACAGGGAGTACCAGTACCAAGTCAGTGAGCAGGGGCACGAGGTAATTGAGGGAATGTAGCTATGTACATATAGACAGAGGTAAAGTGACTAGGCAACAGGATAGATGATAAACAGTAGCAGCAGCGTATGTGATGTGAAAAGTGTGTGTGGCGTCAGCACGCATGTGTGCGCGTGTTATGTGTGTGTGGACATATGTAGTGTGTGTGTGTGTGTGTGTGTGTGTGTGTGTGTGTGTGTGTGTGTGTGTGTGTGTGTGTTGGGGTGTCAGCGTAAGTATGAAGGTCGAGTCCAGTGTGTGTGCATAGAATCAGTGCAAGAGAGTTAGCGCAAAAAAGAGTCAATGCTGTTTGTCCAGGTAGGCATTTGATTAGCTATTTAGCAGTCTTGTTTAGAAGTATTATGGCTTGTGGCTAGAAGCTGTTCAGGGTCCTGTTGGTTCCAGACTTGGTACAGCTTGCTGTGCGATAGCAGAGAGAACAATCTATGGCTTGGGTGGCTGGAGTCATTCACAATTCTTTCGACCTTCCTCTGGCACCGCCTGGCATAGAGGTCCTAGATGGCAGGGAGCTCGATCCCAGTGATGTACTGGGCCGTACTCACCACCCTCTGTAGCGCCTTGTGGTCAGGTGTCTTGCAGTTGTCAAGATGCTCTCAATGGTGCAGCTGTATAACCTTTTGAAGATCTGAGGGCCCATGCCAAATCTTTTCATCCTCATGAGGGGAAAGAGGCACTGTCGTGCCAGCTTCACAACTGTGTGGGTGTGTGTGGACCATGTTAATCCCTTAGTGATGTGGACACCAAGGAAATTGAAGCTCTCGACCCGCTCCACTATAGCCCCATCGATGTGGATGGGGGCGTGCTTACCCCTCCGTTTCCTGAAGTCCACGATCAGCTCTTATGTCTCCTTTGTCTTGCTGAAGTTGAGGGAAAGTTGTTGTCCTGGCACCACACTGCCAGGTCTCTGACCTCCTCCCTATTGGTTGCCTCATCGTCAATGGTGATCAGTCCTACCACGGACGTGTCGACAGCAAACGTCATAATGGTGTTGGAGTCATGAGGGGGCCACGCAGTCGTGGGTGAACAGGGAGTACAGAACGGACTAGGCACACACCCCTGTGTGGCCCCTGTGTTGATGGTCAGCATGGCGGATGTGTTGTTGCCTACACTCGCCGCCTGGGGGTGGCCCATCAGGAAGTGTAGGGTCCAGTTGCCGAGTGAGGTGTTCAGTCTCAGGGTCCTGAGCTTGGTGATGAGCTTGGAGGAGACTATGGTGTTGAACGCTGAGGTGTAGTCCATGAACAGAATTTTTAGATAGGTATTCCTTTTGTCCAGGTGGGTGAGGGCAGTGTGGAGTACAATAGAGATTGTGTCATCTGTGGATCTATTGGGGCAGTATGCGAATTGGTGTCTGGGATGAGGGTGTTGATGTGCATTAGCAAACACTTTCTGTGACAAACAGTACGTTATCATGACTGGCTTTCGCCTATTGTATATTTATCACTACATGCTGTGTGTGTGTGTGTGTGTGTGTGTGTGTGTGTGTGTGTGTGTGTGTGTGTGTGTGTGTGTGTGTGTGTGTGTGTGTGTGTGTGTGTGTGTGTGTGTGTGTGTGTGTGTGTGTGTGTGTGTGTGTGTGTTTTTGTGTGCGCATACAATGATGTGTGTGTGGAGCAGAGGTGGCTGCAAGTTGTACAGATGGCAGATCTTAATTTGTGGTTTATGTGGTTTATAACTAATAAAAATGTAAGTCAATATTAGGAATCTGTTCCTAATGTTTGGTATACTTAGTGTAAAAGTACAGATTGCATTTGGATTACTGTTACAGTGCTATTTGGCTTGATAATTGGATTGGTTCCGACATTTCTTGATTTGTTGTTGTTTTTGATTTATACATTTTTGTATTATTGTTTATGTACTTTGTTTTACATTTTACTGCATTGTTAGAAACTAGTAACCAGGGCTGGCGGGGCCTGGCCCGCCCAACCATACCTCCTTGCCCATCCCCCAAAAATATTGAAAACTTATTTGAATGAGACACGCTCCAACAGATAGACGCATCAATCTCAGTGAAAGCATCCGAGCAAGTGAAACAGCACCCCTCTGTCTCAGTATGTGTAGACCATGTACTGTATCTGATGCTATCTGGACCAAAAGAGTATGGCATGTCATATTATTTCAGGCCAGACAGCATCAGATGCATGAGCTACATAGAGAGGGGCGCTGTTTCTCTCGCTTGAATGCTTTCTCCAGTGATATAGTTTCAGCAGAGAGGAATCGAGAGGGCTCACTCTCGCCAAAATCGGTCCAGTGTAATGCCAATGCATTTCTATGGGAATAATATGCAGACCTAAGCATGTCGCCTGCCTTCCCGCCTTTGGGACAAAGACTCCCATAGTTAGGGCGGAGACATGAGCATGTCATCATTATATACAGATCTCTGAAATTGGAAAGGAAAGTTGGCAGGTGCACAGTGCACTGTTAGGATGCTGGATTGCCCTAAAGTAAATTGATATTTTCACAAAATTATAGAATTACTTCTGTCTAAATAAATAAAATAATTCAAAATACTTCACCAGGGAGGGAGCATGACTTAGCCACAGAGGATCATTAGCTTCTCTACATTTTTTTCTTGTTGCTGTGGATTGTTTCATACCACAAGTGTTTTTGGGAAGCCCTCAATTTGGGTAGTGCGTGTGAGAATAGGTCTAGGTGATTGAGATGTGGTTGTCAATGAAAAGTATCTAAAATATGTGCAAAAATAATGTGTCTTGAGTATAAATGTTGCAGCAAGAAGAAGGAGAGGGGGGTGTGGCAAAAGTATGGTGTGTCTCTCTCCAGAAAGAATGCATATGTAGGAAAGTGCCCATTTGACAATGACTTATTTCTGATTGTCTTATATCACCATGTACACCACTCTTTTTTTCTTTACCTCACACAGGTCAACAAAGTCAGATTTTTTTAGTTCATCAGTATTCGAAAAATCTTTCCAACACTCCCTGCTTTGATGATCACCAAGCCTCGGTGTGAAAGAGGAAAATATCATGATCTGATGATCCAATATATCCAGTGGAAAGGTATTAAAAAACAGCTTTCTGTCCCGAGCCCACTGGCGCAGGAAACTTTGATGGCCCGGGAATAGGCTAGTTGATACAATGCTGCAAGTTTGTTAGCGACCGTTTCGGGGCGGACACTGTGATGATTTGATACAATGTTGAACTTCACTAGCAATAGCTCAAGTCAAGACAGATGGAAAGGGAGGCAGACAGGTGGAGAGGAAAGATGAATGTGATTCATTTTCATCAGGATATTTTCTACTGTTTAGGTCTATGTATTTTACTTAGTTGATGATGGAAGTTATAGGCCTACTACTGCTCCCGAGTAGCGCTGTGGTCTAAGACACTGCATCTCAGTGCAAGAGGCATCACTGCAGTACCTGGTTTGAATCCAGGCTGCATCACATCTGGGTGTGATTTGGAGTCACATAGGGTGGCGCACAATTGGCCCAGCATTGTCCGGGGTAGGCTGTTATTGTAAATAAGAATTTGTTCTTAACTGACCTGCCTAGTTGAATAAATAAAATAGATTTTGATCATTTTACTTCAGATTTGTATTATTAACCACCTGACAATGATTTTGAGAATCAAAAACGCTATTATTGAAATGAGACTATTCCACAAAAATTTTCACATAACAATAATCATAACTGGCACGCAGATCGGTATAAGTGGTATGATAAATTGCAAGCTTCCTCAAATTTGAAACTCACAAGCTGCCTGTGGTCTTTACTATTACACCGATAAAAAAAATGGTGAACACGCAAGCATGAAAAAATGGGCCCGCCTATGAAACTCAAATTCCCTGTCATTTTCTTTGCTTATTTGAGCTGATATTTCCATAATATAGACTTGGTATTTTACCAAATAGGGCTATCGTCTGTATTCCACCCCTACCTTGTCACAACACAACTGATTGGCTCAAACACATTAAGAAGGATAGAAATTCCACAATTTAACTTTTAACAAGGCACGACTATTAATTTAAATGTATTCCAGGGCTATTCCATGGGAGAAATTGCCAAGAAACTGAAGATTTCGTACAAAGCTGTGTACTACTCCCTTAACAGAACAGTGCAACCTGTCTCTAACCAGAATAGAAAGAGGAGTGGGAGGCCCTGGTGCACAACTGAGCAAGAGGACAAGTACAATAGTGTCTAGCCAGTTTGCTCTGTTCTGTGAAGTGAGCAGTGCACAGCATTGTATGAGATCTTCAGTTTCTTGGCAATTTCTCGCACGGAATAGCCTTCATTTCTCAGAACAAGAATAGACTGACGAGTTACAGAAGAAAGTACTTTGTTTCTGGCCATTTTGAGCCTGTAATCGAACACACAAATGCTGATACTCCAGATACTCAACTAGTCTAAAGAAGGCCAGTTTTATTGCTTCTTTAATCAGGACAACCGTTTTCAGCTGTGCTAACATAATTGCAAAAGGGTTTTCTAATGATTAATTAGCCTTTTAAAATGATAAAGTTGGATTAGCTAACACAACGTGCCATTGGAACACATCAGTGATGGTTGCTGATAATGGGCCTCTGTACGCCTATGTAGATATTCCATACAAAATCTGCCGTTTCCAAATACAATAGTCATTTACAACATTAACAATGTCTACACTGTATTTCTGATCAATTTGATGTTATTTTAATGGACAAAAAATTTGCTTTTCTTTCAAAAACAAGGATATTTCTAAGTGATCCCAAACTTTTGAACTGTTGTGTATAAAATATATTTTGATTTGTTTAAGACTTTTTTGGTTACTACATGATTCCATATGTGTTATTTCATAGTTTTGATGTCTTCACTCTTATTCTACAATGTAGAAAATAGTGAAAATAAAGAAAAACCGTGGAATGAGTAGGTGTGTCCAAACTGTGACTGGTACTTTGTATATAATATGCCACAGGGACTTACAATCATGAATGCATACATTTGTCTTATGCCTGGCCCCAGAGAGAATCAAACCCACAATCCTGTCACGTCCTGACCAGTAAACGGGTTATTTGTTATTTGAGTTTGGTCAGGACGTGGCAGGGGGTATTTGTTTTATATGGTTCAGGGTGGTTGTGTATGTAGAGGGGTGTTAGATTTATGTATTTCGGGGTTTTTGGTTATTGTTCTATGTTAGAAATAAACTATGTTCTGTCTAGTCATTTGTATTTCTATGTTTTGCTAATTGGTGTTGGGGCCTTCAGTTGGAGGCAGCTGTCTATCATTGCCTCTGATTGAAGGTCCTATAATTAGGAGTATGTTTGTTTTGGGGTTTGTGGGAGATTGTTTCTTGTATTGCTGTGTAAGCCTACAAGACTGTTTTGTTGTCCGTTTATCGGTTTTTCGTGTTTGTTTTGGATTAATAAAAATTAGCATTCACATACCCGCTGCGCTTTGGTCCATCCATTACGACGATCGTGAAAGAATCTCCCACCAACCATGGACCAAGCAGCGGAGGAAGGAGCAACAGGTGGACTATCGGGAGTCGTGGACCTGGGAGGAGATTAAAGCCGGAGTGGGCCCATGGAGGAAGGTGAAAGAGGACCGGGAATGTTACAGGGGTACACGGTTGGCGTTCAAACCTGAGAGGCAGCCACAATACATTTTTTTTGGGGGGGGGCACACGGGTAGTATGGCTGGGCGAGGATTAAGCCCCAAGCCAAATCCCCGTGCTTTTTTGAGGCAACCTATGACTGGACAGGTCCCGTGCTTCAGGGTAATGCGTACTGTGGTGAGGCCAAGTATTTTCAGGCCGGTGTGCGCGGTGCCAGCGCCCCGCATTTGCCAGGGGGAAGCGGGCATCCAGCCAGTAAGGATGGAGCCAGTGCTGCGCTCGAGACCGCCAGTGCGTCTTCACGGTCCAGTGTATCCTGTTCCCGCTCCTCGCACTAGCCGTGAGGTGCGTGTCTCCAGTCTGGCACATCCCAAGCCAGCACCATGCACCAGGCTTCCAGTGCATCAGCCCAGTCCAGTATGTCCTGTTCCCGCTCCTCGCACTAGCCTTGAGGTGCGTGTCCTTAGGCTGGCATCTCCTAAGCCAGCACCACGCGCTAGACTTCCAGTGCATCAGCTCAGTCCAGTATGTCCTGTTCCCGCTCCTCGCACTAGCCTTGGGGTGCGTGTCCCTAGTCTGATACCTCCAGTACCAGCCCCACGCACTAGGCTTCCAGTGCATCAGCCCAGTCCAGTATGTCCTGTTCCTGCTCCCCGCACTAGCCCTGAGGTGCGTGTCCCCAGTCTGGTACCTCCACTACCAGCCCCACGCATCAGGCTTCCAGTACGTCAGCCCAGTTCCGAGCTTCCGACGACAGTGCCTCGTCCAGAACTTCCGGCAACAGTGCCTCGTCCAGAACTTCCGGCAACAGTGCCTCGTCCGGAGTGTCCGGCAACAGTGCCTCGTCCAGAGTGTCCGGAACTAAGAGAGACGGCCCACTGTCCGGAACCAAGAGAGACGGCCCACTGTCCGGAACCAAGAGAGACGGCCCACTGTCCGGAACCAAGAGATACGGCCCACTGTCCGGAGCTCCCAGAGTCGTCCTACAGTCCGGAGCTCCCAGAGTTGTCCTACCGTCCGGAGCTCCCAGAGTACAGTCCAGGGTCCTTAGTGACAGGCTTCAGGCAGAGGTATTCAGTGGGGGTGGACTGGTCAGGTAGGGGACTAAGGCCTGAGCCTAAGCCACCTCCACTGTAGGAGGTTTGGGGAGGGGGGAGTGTAGCACGGGAGCCACCCTCCCTTCCCTCCCTTTAGTTTAGGGGTTTATTTTTGGTGTATTTTTGTTGTCAGGTCCATCAGGGGTCTGCACCTTTGGGGGGGGGGGTACTGTCACATCCTGACCAGTAAAGGGGTTATTTGTTATTTGAGTTTGGTCAGGACGTGGCAGGGGGTATTTGTTTTATATGGTTCGGGGTGGTTGTGTATGTAGAGCGGTGTTAGATTTATGTATTCCGGGGTTTTTGGTTATTGTTCTATGTTAGTTTATTTCTATTTTCTGTCTAGTCGTTTGTTTTGCTAATTGGTGTTGGGGCCTTCAGTTGGAGGCAGCTGTCTATCGTTGCCTCTGATTGAAGGTCCTATAATTAGGAGATTGTTTCTTGTATTGCTGTGTGAGCCTACAAGACTGTTTTGTCGTCCGTTTATCGTTTTTTCGTGTTTGTTTTGGATTAATAAAAATGAGCATTCACATACCCGCTGCGCTTTGGTCCATCCATTACGACGATCGTGACAATTCCAGGTGTTACAAGCACCATGCTTTACCAACTGAGCCACACAGGACCATTTGTCTCAATCATACATCATATTGTAGAAAATAAAAGGATGATCATGAAGAATATATATGGATTTATTCAAGTGGAAGTAAATAAATTATCATTTTATTTATAGTATGATTCACACATTTGATGTGAAAAGCATAGGGAAATTGCTGTCTCCAATTTCTGCCTCCACATATTCTATATGTGCAGGGATGTAAAGTATTAAAATTGCCTTAGGCAGAAATAAACCTATACAACCTTCACTGTGATTCCTCCTGATGTTCATGTGGTTTATGGCTCCACTATAATAGTTGAACCGTGGAATGTCAAAGGCTGATATATGTTATTGGGGGCGATGGGTGAGGGAGATTACTGTCCTCAATATAGATTTGGATGTTGCTCACACCTCTGGGAAGTAAGGTAAGCCCACAGGCTCAAGGTGGTAGTGTGTGCGCCTAGTGTTTGTTTGTGGTCTCTGTGTGTGCATGCATTAACACTTGAGGGGGTTAACACTTGAGAAAGAGGAGCATAGAGGATTGTCAGACTTCATTGTGAGAGTGAATCCCTCATTCCTTTGTGTTTAAATTGATTTGTGTCTTCTGCATGTTTTCTTTTATGAAGATTCCGGTCATCAACTATCCTGTCACCAGTCCACGTTCCTAGATAGCTATACTGCCAGAGTGACGGTATCAGAGACTTTGTGCTACTCAACACGTGTTACAGTGTGCTGTTGCACGGTATGGTGTGTCTTAATGTGGTTACTGTATTAGATGTCTTGGTCCCACTTGAAACAAAACATGACTGTAGCCTAGATGCCTTAGAAATTCATAAGAAAATGTAATGCTTTTGTCGTGTCTTTGGCTATGCCGGATTAAGTGATATGACATGCTAACTTATAAAATGATTTCTCTGTAATTAATTTTACCTGATTAAGCTAATCATGTAAATGTAATTAACTAGAAAGTCGGGGCACCACGGAAGAACATTTATAGAGCTGTTATCTTCCGAATAAACTCTTAAAATACTTTGTAATATTTTACATCGATAGCAGTCAATATTAACCCTTGTTTTATTTTCAGTCTCATAATGAAAGTTGTAAATTCTTGGTTATCTTCACGAACCCTGGCTAACAAGTTGAATCAGCAATACAAAATTGGGTTTAATTATTTATTTACTAAATACCTAACTAATCACACAGAATTACAAATACACAGAATACAATGATGTCATACAGAAAACGTCCCGGTAGACGGAACAGATATGACGGCAGGTTACACAAAGGAAAGGGGGTTGGGCTTGAATGAAAGAGCGGGAAGATTTAGGAACAGAGAAACAGCAGCTATGCTATCGTAAATACATTATCTTATGCATTCTAAATTACCGCCCATTTGGAAAAGGAAAATGCAATAAATATTTACTCTGAGCTGCGCTTCGGTAGATTGGTCGTAGATGCTGGCCGGGTTGGCCAACAGATCTCCCTGTTTTCGAAAGAATGTCAATGGTGGTCGATTGGATACGTGGTGGTATCTTCGTCTGGTTGTTAGACTGGATCCGTCGTCCGTCCTTTCCTAGCCCACGTAAGCAGCGGCCGCTGCTAACTCAACGGCTAGGAAGTAGCACTTCTGTAGTGAATAAGCTCAAAGTTCATACCATTCGCCACCAAAGCTCACGCCAAGGTTGGCTTAGTTCTGTTCTTGACATGTGTGTCCTTCTAACGTAGAGGCTGCAGACCTCACGTACTGGAACAACGTGGTTATCTTTTCGTCAAAGGATTATATAGTGGAGAGGGGGAGGGAGGTGTTTCATCGTTTATAACCCCTGTCTCTTCACAGGGTTGGGCCACTGATCGAGCAGGGCACTTTCCTTATGAAAACCCAAATCTCTCATTCGGAAGCTAAAATTACATTTCATCTCCTAACAAACATTTTCAATATCAAACATTTCAATTGCATAACAATTCCATGTGACTCTGATAACTAGAGGGCGTATACTTTCTCAGATACAGTTTATGTCGTCCTGTCATCAGTCATAATGTCTCAGATGACAACCGAACTGACATACATACTCATTACGTTCCCAAACATATTTCCAACTGGTTTTATTAACAAAATATGTGGTACCTTTCCCCATTTGTTTGATGATCCCAGACTCTCTATATTTAACACAGGCTATTCAAGTCCTTCAGTAGATTCAGAGAGGGGAAGAGAGAAAGGTATTTATGAGGGGGGGGGTCATAAACCTTACCCACAGGCCAACGTCATGACAGTCCCCCCAGGTTGGGTTCAATCTTACGATTAACCTGCATGTTATAACCCAACATAAAAATGAACGTGGGTTGTCCTAGTTGTGGATCATCGTTGTGGTCCCCATCTGGCGGTCGACCCGGGTAGGGTGTCTGCAAATGAAGAAATCCGCTCCAAGGCTGGGCAGTAGATGTCCAGTTGGTGGTTGCTATTGCAGTCCCCCCTCTGGTGGTCGACCCGGGTAGGGTCTCTGCAAATGAAGAAGTCCGTTCCATGGCTCGGCAGCGGATGTCCGGATTGGGATCGCCGTTCCGGACCCGTCGTCTGGTCGTCCAGACTGGAATATCTGGGCAGTAACTTAGGCAGATGTTAACCTCTATGGGCTAGGTGGGACGCTAGCGTCCCACCCGTGGTGCACTCCATCAACAGCAGGTACATTTCAAGAGCGGCAAATTTGAATCCAAATAAATGTCAAAATTCAAATTTTTCAAACATACAACTATTTTACACCCTTTGAAAGATAAACATCTCCTTAATCTAACCACGTTTTACGATTTCAAAAAGATTTTACGGCGAAAGCATAAATTTAGAGTATGTTAGGACAGTACATTTACAAGAGTTGTGTGTAATGTTTTGTCAATTCAAAGACAGGGTCACCAAAACCATAAAACCAGCTAAAATGATGCACTACATTATGTTAGACAATGCATGCATTTTTAGTTCTATCAAGTTCATATTTATATCCAAAAACAGCGTTTTACTATGGCATTGATGTTGAGGAAATCGTTTCCCTCCAATAACCGGCAGTCAAGTCAACACCACAAATTAAATAATCAAAATTAGAAAACATTGGTAAAATATTATATTGTCATTTAAAGAATTATAGATTTCCATCTCTTGAACGCAATCAACTTGCCAGATTTAAAAATAACCTTACTGGGAAATCACACTTTGCAATAATCTGAGCACTGCGCCCAGAAAAATACGCGTTGCGATACAGACTAGACGTCATGTTGGGGAGATCTAAAATCGAAAATACTATGTAAATAATCCATTACCTTTGATTCTCTTCATCAGATGTCACTTCCAGGTATCACAGGTCCATAACGAATGTAGTTTTGTTCAAAAAAGCTCATCATTTATGTCCAAAAATCTCCGTCTTGTTAGCACATGATCTAAGCCAGCCGGACTTCTCGTCATGAACGAGGGGAAAAAATATATTTCCGTTCGTTCAAACATGTCAAACGTTGTATAGCATAAATCATTAGGGCCTTTTTTAACCAGAACATGAATAATATTCAAGGTGGACGAATGCATACTCTTTTATAACGTATTGGAACGAGGGTACCCAACATGAACTCGCGCGCCAGGTGTCTAATGGGCCATCATCGTTCCATGGCTCTTGTTCGGTCAGATCTCCCTCCAGAAGACTCAAAACACTTTGTAAAGGCTGGTGACATCTAGTGGAAGCCATAGGAAGTGCCAAAATATTCCTCAGCCCCTGTGTTTTTCAATGGGATAGGTTTAAAGGTAATACAACACATCAGGTATCCACTTCCTGTCAGAAAATGTCTCAGGGTTTTGCCTGCCAAATGAGTTCTGTTATACTCACAGACACCATTCAAACATTTTTAGAAACTTTAGAGTGTTTTCTATCCATATATAATAAGTATATGCATATTCTAGTTACTGGGTAGGATTAGTAACCAGATTAAATCGGGTACATTTTTTTTATCCAGCCGTGCAAATACTGCCCCCTAGCCCTAACAGGTTAACAACGCACACACACTCATGAAATATATCATTACATTTCCCCCCAAATGAGCGGCGTTGTGGCACTAACTGATGGTTGTATGGGGGAGTTGTTTATGGCTCTATCACTTTCTATGTGCCGAAGAAAATGAAACAAAATGAATGAAAGCATAAACAAAACAAAATATAGTTATGCCACCTTAATCATCTAATTGGACTGTATTCTATCTACGTCCATGGTCTTGGCAAAATGACCCTATCATGGCATTGTCTAATGTCATATCTAGGGCTTTCCTAATTTGCGGGGTGGCGCTTAGGGTACTATCCTAAGTTGACAACTATATGATAAGTCTACAGCTGTAAGGCACTAGTTTTGGGCAGTCTACAGGATGACCTATGGACTTCTGGTTAGAAAACTGGTGAGTGCTGTAGAGTCAAAGGCCTAGAAGTAAATGTTCAACTTTACTAAGGCTGGTATTTTGCTTGGACCCTTAAGTGATCCTAGCATAAATCCTAATTGGAAGTTCCGTTGTGCATGTGCGTTTATGCTTACACAATCGCGCATGTCAAGGGAAGAAAACCAAGTATCCTGGCAGATTACAACTTGTTCAGAATGAGTCTGACGTAGTCAGGTAATTTTCAGGTCAATGCCTGGAGGTCAGTCAGAATTGGTGTCAAGGGAGTCTGTAGTAGTTTTCTACAAGTCACTGTGTCTTCCACTATTGTAGTGGCAGTAGGTATGAAGTCAATTTCATAGCTATGTTATCCCCGGAGGAGCTAACCTCACGACGGAAGTACTCTAAGTATTAGACCAGTCGTACGTTGTGTGATCATGGTTCATGACTTCTAATAATTTTCTCCTGAACGGAGGGTTCTATTTATTAGTGGCATGTGTTAACCATTGGAAGAGTGCAATGGAGATTCCCTTCCCCGTGTTGCACTCTGAGTGACTCCTATGTCGCTATTATCAATAGCAATTTAACTTGTGAGGTTACTAATCCTCTTACTGAGTGTTGCTGGACTGACTGTGGTATTGGTACTGGTATTCAAGGGGTCCAGTTGTCCTACCGATTTATTCTGAAATATTATCTACCGGAACACATGATTGGAGCATATTACTAGTTGTATTGTAGTTGAACCTACACATGGCAAGGAATGATTATTGTTGCCATTTGTTTTGGAGGTGGACAAGTCCATTGGACTTCCTTTACGACCAGTGTGGTACACCTCAGTACTATCTTAGACGTGTTCTAAGATACTCCCCGTCTAGGGGCCTGTCTGCTCCTCACTGTTCTCATAGGGGAGTTTACAACTAGATTTGATTTATGCTCTGGCGGCCTCGTACGGTGTTGTCCGTAGTCTCGACCCCCCCACCGGCCTCGATGAGGCTCATCATGGGTCTGGGCTACTATTCCCCCCCTTTGTGTCTCGGGACCCCCCCACCAGTGGGTGTCCGAGGCGCAAAAGAAAAGGTCGGACCCTATGTACGAGTTGTCAGTGGCCGCGTTATTATGAGAATGGCTGTAACCTTTCAACCAAATCTCCTGGTGTTTGTGCTTCAACACCGTCAGTGGCTGTCGAGGTCTGTCAGTCACCACCGCGTCCGCGTGTGGCAACCTCTTCAGTACCTGCGAACTGAGACGAGGATATCGGTCTGTGATATCGCAAAGTGTTTCACCAGTGGGAGTCATCGGGTCAGTTGCTGGACTGACGCCATTAGTGTCATTGTAAGGGGTGACAGTCCCCAACAAAGCGGAAGGTGTATAATCGGAAGCAGAGTGTACTCTGCGCATCAATGTTTTTCTTGCTGAGACGGCCGCAGTGCTTGCGGAAGTGTCCGAAGGGCAAGAGAAGTTCATCTCAACTACCGTATTGCACGACTGCAAGGAGGAGGGAAGTTGCTCATTCACAGAGACAGCGGGCTCGAAATCATGAAAAGAATTGTCAATCAGATTGGCTGATGGAATGTGTCGAGATATCGTAATATCTCCTTGGATCGGATTTTGTACCAAGAGGTTTCTAAACATCTTTTCCCAAAGGGGTGCTTTCGACAGATACCCCTCGTGAATGACTGCATTGCAGCTAGCGTTAGGGGAAGACAGTGTGGTCAGTGGAGAAGGCACTGTGGCCTGTGACCATACCTGGTTGGTTTTCCAATCCATCAATGGGAGTAACCGATCCATCAAGTCTGCTCCAAGTAGCAGGGTTACAGTTTCGAGGCTGGTAACATACACAGGGTGAACGAGCAATACGTCCTGGAAGTGTAGTTTCAGCATGACTCTCAATGTGAGAGGCGAGGTAGTCTGAGTGACCCCTCGAAGTGTAGTGTCGCATTGTTCCACTTTTAACCAACGTTTAGTTGGCTTCAAAGCCCTTTTGAGATCATCAAACAATGTTTGAGAGATGACTGATATTGTCGCACCCGAATCAATTAGCGCATGACAAGCTAAGCAGTCCTCCAGGACTGTTTCCAGGTATGGCTGTTTAGATTCGTGGTTAGTGGACATATTCCCCACAAAGTGGAGTGGTCGTTCGCAACGACGTGATGTGCCATTTCTGTTCAAGGTGGAAGCAGATTGACTTTTCCGATTTTGAGTGGGCTTGGCTTTAACGAAGCGTTTGACCTTTTCCTTCGCAACTTTTGTATCAGAGTCTATAGACAGAGCCCGGGGGCTTGTTTCTTGATCAAGCGGGCCCTGGATAGGGTCTTGAATGAGAGCGGGAGAAATTTGAACTTTAACGTCCTTGCTATGGGTGTTAATTTCTGCGGACCTGGTGTCCGGTAATTCCCCGTCTAGTCCTTGTGACTTATCTTTTACCCTTTTCTCAAATTGTTCTCGCTTTAGTTCTTCCCGTAGTGGAGAACATTGGTCTACGTTTTGATCGTCCTTCAACCCTTTGTTACCCTTGTGCTCTGACACTTTGTGTGGGTTGGGTGCAGGAACGTAGCGAACAGGTCGATTGTAGCGGTAGTCGTTTTGAAGGCGACGTACTTTACAGTTATTTCGACCGCGGCGGTTATTGGAATCATGGTTTCGTGGTAGAAACTGTTGTGGTGCGTCATCTCTCGACGCTCCAATACCTGATAATGCACCCTCTAACTGGAGTGAGTGCTCCTGGTTAAACTTCAAAACTGAGTGGTCAGGGCTCTTAGCGTTGTGAACTTTTGATGCCTCAAAAGCTGTGCTTGCGAGCTCTCTGAGTTGTAAGATAGGCAAGCCAACGTGGGCGGCAGGGCCCAAGTAGGTAATGAAGGTGGGATACATGTTCGACAGAAACATTTGTTTGAATGGTAACAGCTCTTCCATTCCTGTTTCTGTGAGTAGGCCAAAGTAAGCTGAACGAAGCCTATGATAGTAAGCTTGTGGGTGTTCGTTCCGAGCTTGTTTGACTGTGTTAGCCAGTGAGCTATCGTGTTTGCGAGTCGCAGAACCACTGAATTCTAATATCAAAGCTGTGGCAAGTTTAGCGTAGTCATTTAGCACGTGTTGCTGTTGTAGGCGAATGAACCTCGTCACGTGTCTATTCGACGTTCGCTTCAACAGGTAAACCCTGTCAGAACCCGTAGCATTCGGGTAGCCACCCAACGCGTCCTCTATGTCAGCTAGGAACGTCTCAGTATCGTTTGGCTGACCTGGAACGGGGTCAAAGGTGGGGAAATTCTTGACGAGTTTGTCAAGGTATTCCGCGCCAAGCGGGCGGAGAGGGTTGGCTTCATCCTGTGGAGAAATTGGGGCCGACAGGCCAAGAGGAGAAGCCAAGCTTTGGCTTTGTTGGCCAAGAGGCTCCATATTATTCAGTGCCGAATGGCCACTGAATTCTAATATCAAAGCTGTGGCAAGTTTGACTGAGGGACTGAAGACTGAGGGACACATGATGGAGGCAATGTCTGAAACCTATCGTCTTCACTCCTTTGAGTACCGGACTCCGGTTGCTTGGATGGGTAGTCATGCTGTAGAGCGTGACCATTCTGGACTTCCTCCAGATGGTACCTAAGGGTGGTCTTCTGCTGCATTGCAGAGTCCACTTGAGCGCTTAGAGTACCAATTTTGGACACGTGAGTGTCCCACCTGCTCCTTTCGGTCTCAAACTTATCTGTCATGGTTTGCAGATAGAGGTCTCGAGTACGGAGCGAGAGATTCAGTGATGAGATTTCCTTTGCTTGCTTAGAAATCAATATTTCCATCCTCATCACCTGAGTTCTCTCATCATTCATTTGGTCAGCGACTTCAATAAGTTCTGCTGATTTGTCATCCAACTTTGTCATTGTGTTCATCAACTGATCGTCTTTGGTCTGCAGAATTTGGAGTAGAACATTGTTACCTTGAGTAACGTTCAACAAAACTGCCTGCATGTTATCAAATTGCGCATTCCTGTTTGTAGATAACTCGACAGATTTATCTAGTTTGGCGTGGACTACATCGCATTTAGTTTTGGCTAAATCGAGTTGTTCCTGCAGATGACGATTTTGTTGGAGAGTTTGTGCTCGTTCATCGTCATAAGTATTTGCAATTACTTTTAATTGTTCCGATTTCAAACGCAGTTCCTCGACTAGCAGAATGTTTTCATTTCCTGCTTTTGTCAATAGTTGCTCAGTTCCCTCCACCTGTGCCCTCATGTTAGCCATGTCTTGCACGTGCTTCAGCTGTGCACTGTGGTATTGGACCGATGCCAACCTTTGATGGCGATACATAAGTGCTAAAGTGGAGAGAACAGTCACACAGCCTGTATTTGATGGTTGATTTTGGAGAGCGTTCGCAATTTCGGCTGTTGTTTTTCTAATGGCATAATTAGGGTTGGTATCACTGCTGAGGTCAGAGATCAATCCTTTTATGGGTGGAGGTTCACTAATTAGCGGAGGAGTGGTGACCACCTCCTTTGGTAGCTTGCACATTATTAGAAAAATTTAGAGGAAAAATGTTCCTATGTTTGGGTTTGGAATTCATTGGAAGCTGCAAAGACAAGTTTAATCTATTTATAGATGTTGACGAACCATCAGTACTGTACCAGTAATGTGGAAGTTGGACGTGAATGAATTTGCAAAAGCAAATTGAATTAATTAATCAATGCCAATGATTAATCCTACCTGGGTAGGCTATCTGGGTATTAAACTTGAATTAACCTGAGGTTGCTTCATCCAGGTTAATATGGGAAGTTTAAAAGTGTCTCATTTGATTGCAAGAACATGAAGGTATGTTCAACAATTTAACTTATTAAATTGAATGAGATGATAATCCATACAATCTCCATTGATTGGATATCATAAGTGTAAACAGTAGATTAAATGTTGGGAGCACTTCCCACTATGGTACACTTCTTCTTTGGGCCGAAGCCACATGGGATTCCCGCGGGGGCGGGACTTCTGTCAGTACTGGATTGCTGAATGGGTTTTGCAAAAACCAAATTTTACTGATTGATCAATTTTAATGATAAATCAAACCTGTATAGGCTATTTGGGATTTAAACTTGAATTAACCTGAGAGGTTTATTCATCTAGGTTAATGTGGAAAAAGATTACAATGTCTCATTTAGAAAACTCATCAATTTGGATATTATTTAAACTTGAGAATGTAAATCTGGCAATTTCACTTATTAGTTCAATTGAATAAGAAATCGATATCCGTCTGGATATCACGAGTAACGACTTGAGTGTCACCTGACTAATTATTCTGGAAGGAAAGTACTGGTGACTCTTCAAAGGTCCCTGCTGGCACACGCTGAAATCAAACGGAAGTACCCAGGGCAGGACTTTCGTTCCGCAAGTCGGATGACTTACAATGTGGCACAAAACAAAATGGCTGTTTTCCCTTTTTGTTAGCTTAGCATCTCGAGCAAGCTAATGCTACTTGATGCCTGAAAAGTGCTCAACATAGGATTCCCTTGGCAAGGGAAAGGTTTTACTTATAACGTATTATGTTCAAACACTTTTCGGCGATATTTGACGATGTTTTAACCGGAACTCGCGGGAAACAACGAAATGCACCGTGGTCTACTCGCATCGAAACGCGAGAGACAGAGAGATACTTATCGCTGGTCAAGCTAATCTCTCCTAAATTTCAATCGGTTGGCTCTTTGTCCTCGCTCGAGAAATTAATAATGACCTAGCCAACACGCGTCTGAAACGCGAGAGGCAGAAATACTTAGCGTTTGGCCAAACGCGCTATTTCTCAGATAGCTTTATCAGCCATCATACATACATGTATAGTTTATGCTACCCACTGACTACGTCAGAGCGCAACACGGAGGTGATTCTCCAGAGCACACACGCACCAATAATTCCAGTCTACAATTCCCATAATGTATATAATCAACTTGGTATATTATGTAATCTGCTTTTCAATTTTATATAGGCTGAATCAAAATGAAAGCTTCATCCTATTTTAGATTCCTCGCACGGGGGCTCCAAATGTGTTATCGAAATTACCCAAACGTGCGGCCTAGTTTTAGAGTCCACACAGGGGCGCCAGAAATGTCTGTTCAGACGCTTTTCGGATCATTGAACAATGTTAAATTCTTAGGAAGCAGAGTATACTCTGCTAACAAGTGGAGAAGGCACTGTAAAATTGGGTTTAATTATTTATTTACTAAATACCTAACTAATTACACAGAATTACCAATACACAGAATACAATGATGTCATACAGAAAACGTCCCGGTAGACGGAACATATATGACGGCGAGTTACACAAAGGAAAGGGGGTTGGGCTTCAATGAAAGAGCGGGAAGATTTAGGAACACAGAAACATCAGTTATGCTATCGTAAATACATTATCTTATGCATTCTAAATTACCGCCCATTTGGAAAAGGAAAATGCAATAAATATTTACTCTGAGCTGCGCTTCGGTAGATTGGTCGTAGATGCTGGCCGGGTTGGCCAACAGATCTCCCTGTTTTCGGAAGAATGTCAATGGTGGTCGATTGGATACGTGGTGGTATCTTCGTCTGGTTGTTAGACTGGATCCGTCGTCCGTCCTTTCCTAGCCCACGTAAGCAGCGGCCGCTGCTAACTCAACGGCTAGGAAGTAGCACTTCTGTAGTGAATAAGCTCAAAGTTCATACCATTCGCCACCAAAGCTCACACCGAGGTTGGATTAGTTCTGTTCTTGACATGTGTGTCCTTCTAACGTAGAGGCTGCAGACCTCACGTACTGGAACAACGTGGTTATCTTTTCATCAAAGGATTATATAGTGGAGAGGGGGAGGGAGGTGTTTCATCGTTTATAACCCCTGTCTCTTCACAGGGTTGGGCCACTGATCGAGCAGGGCACTTTCCTTATGAAAACCCAAATCTCTCATTCGGAAGCTAAAATTACATTTCATCTCCTAACAAACATTTTCAATATCAAACATTTCAATTGCATAACAAGTCCATGTGACTCTGATAACTAGAGGGCGTATACTTTCTCAGATACAGTTTATGTCGTCCTGTCATCAGTCATAATGTCTCAGATGACAACCGAACTGACATACATACTCATTACGTTCCCAAACATATTTCCAACTGGTTTTATTAACAAAATATGTGGTACCTTTCCCCATTTGTTTGATGTTCCCAGACTCTCTATATTTAACACAGGCTATTCAAGTCCTTCAGTAGATTCAGAGAGGGGAAGAGAGAAAGGTATTTATGGGGGGGGGGTCATAAACCTTACCCACAGGCCAACGTCATGACACTTTATAAAGGGTCCACATGGTGTTACATCATGCCACATTTGGCAAAGCATCGGATTTAGGCTATGGACGTATCTAACCTATCACCCCTGAGGTACTGTAGTATGACTTCACTCTGCAGCATAATTTGACATTCAGCATAATTCCTCTTATTAATACAATCATCCATAGAGGACCTGCTACTGTATTTGTTTGATAACATGCTAAAAGGCAGCTATTATATAGATGGAACTCTAAAAGTATTCATGAGTGGAGATAGATTTGTATTTACTTAACTAGGCAAGTCAGTTAAGAACAAAGTCTTATTTACAATGACAGCCTACCGGGGAAGAGTGGGTTAACTGCCTTATTCAGGGGAAGAACGACAGATTTTTATCTTGTCAGCTCAGGGATTCGATCCAGCAACCGTTCTGTTACTGGCCCAACGCTCTAACCACTAGGCTACCTGCCGCCCCAGGTAGGTAGAGACCTACCTGGGGCAATTTGCATCCGTCTCTGAGGTATAAATCAGAATCATACTCATCCTGCTTATACAATTTGCCAGATGAATTATACTAATGCCACTGTATTATTCAAATCTATATACAAATGGAGTCACTCTCATTAACCTTCGTTACTGGAATATTTATGGCAATCTGAAGGGCTGGAGCTTTGTACTGTATTTGAATCAGGTGCATTGTAAAGTTAATTAACCTATTCTATACCTGAGTACAGTTTCAAAGCTTAACCACTCCAGCTTAGTATGATACCCTGCATTTTCAGAATGTATATACACAATCAGAATTAATATGCACTTCAGACCTGGGCTCAAATACTATTTTAAATAACTGTCCAGTGAAAATATCACAGTTAATGTTCTGTTAACTCATACCTAAATAATGTTGTTGACTCATCCTATACTTGTATTTGTGGTCAATGCATGAACACTTCAAAAACCTCACCTCAATCTCTTATCTCAAACAGACAGTTTAAAAAAATCTTGTTTTTTCCTCATAGAGAATGATGTCATCCTGCCATATTCGCTGAGGTGGCCTATTAGCGGTCTACTCGCATGAATGTTGTTGGGGTATATCCACACCATTTCATCACAGAATAGTTTCTTTTTAACATACGTAATTACAATATTTTGAAGGAAAAGTATTTAAATCATATTGTAATTAATTATAGGTCATATGTCAGAGGAATCTAGCAACACTGGGCAGTTACTTTAAATATTTTCAAATAATTTTTTGGCACTTCTTGCCATGGTCAAAGTATTTGAAAGATGTCCAATAATATTTGAACTAATGTCTTGTGCAAGTATCTTATACCCGATTTAAAGGTTTTGATTATAACAGTTTTTCTGACTGCTGTTGACTGATGATCATAATGACACTATAGTTGTTAGGTAGTGCTTTTAATGGAAGCCATTTAAAGCTGACTTGTTGATTGAAGTCATTCTACCGTCCATCAGATGGGCTGTTTTGTGTTCCCTTCCCAGCAGCAATCTATCCACTAGCTGTCATTGTTGTCAATTGTTAGACGCTCTGTGATTCAGAGCAAATTTTTCCAATGGATAGGCTTGTCAACCACCTTTCTCTGGCTGGCAACCGTTATCTTTCCAGTATTTTGTCTGTGGGGAAAAGGACATACGTTGGAAGTATAGCAGGTGAAAAGAGACAAGGCAAGACAAAAATCAGTGCCTTTCAGAATGACAAGATGGCTTCAGGTAATGTCTTAGAGTTGAACCACTGTTTGAAAATGCATCTTTGTTCCTTTTAAGTCCCTATTTTCACAACCCACAGGAAGCAATTCTTCAACAGGAAAAGTGGGTTCCTGGCAAGCTCTGTTTTATTTCTCTTCTCGTCTCCTTTTTCTACAGGCATCCGTAAATGTTGGCCCTGAACATCATGGTTAAAAAACTGATTTCTGTTTCCAGAAAGGTTTGGAAGCTGACAAATAAAGGTCATCATCACATGAAAATTATATAAAAAGTGAGCTTATTGGCAGACCTCGCCGGCAATGCGCTCCCCCTCGTCCCTCCTTCTTCGTCTTTTCAAATCTGATGTCTTAGCACTTCACAGAATGTGATTGCTAAGGGTCGTAGGCGGTCTATGGATATGTCTGTAAACCAAGGACACAATTCTACTATTTTAACTGATCATTTCAGCTTTCTGCTACTCCTGTAGCCTTAGATTTCTGAAAATATCTTGGCATGTTTAACTTCATAAACTGTTTTCTACTACCATCAGAGTCTATTACCATTTTTATTCCCAAACCATTTTTACTCCCCCCTGCAACTATTTGTACTTTGTAAGTGTGAAAACATATATTGGAAACATGGCTGTCTGTTCTAATAAGACCCAAAAGTAGAACCGTGTTCAGTGTTCATTTCCAACTGTAAGGTGTTAGATATCATGAGTGTCGAGTGCAGTTACTCTTCTGTGAACTTAAGACTAAAATCATCTGACCTTTTGGCCCGCAAGTCTGACTGGACAGTTCCTTTGAAGGAATTAAATCACCGAACATGAGATAATGACCTTCGCTTTGGCTTCATTCACTTTAATGGGGATATCGGTTCAACCTACTTGTAAAGCCAAACTCACAAACTGCACATCTTTTCAATCAAATAACAAACTTTGTTTTCTCTCGGCAGCCATCCCCTCACCGCCAGGCTAGGTTTTGTGATGTTCCATTTAGGGCTGATTGTTGTGCTGTAATTATGTTCTCACTTGCTCATGTTATTCCAGGTGAAAGAACGGTTGTAATTTCTGCCATTTTCTTTTTTAGACCCACTTGCTTTATACATGAAAAGAGGAGACCGATAAGGTGTTCTCATACAACAACATCCCTTTGTGTGATTTCATGGATAGATGGCAATTACATCTGGTCATATAATCACCCTGGGGCTTGGAGGGACTACTTGACAATTACAAAATGGGCAGTTTTAACAGGATATTGCTCTGTGGTGGAAGTTGTGTTTAGATTGCAGCTTGAATACTAATTTCGTCATTGTGAATTTACTTTAGTGTACAAAATATTCCATATTCAAAATAATAATAGCATATTATTCTCTGGTGATTCAGAATGCCGATTCTCTGTGGTTCAGAATGCCTACACGTTCCTTCTCTGCTTAGAGCCTTTTCCGCCAAAATCAACCAACAGATTCAACCAACCAACCAAAACCAACCAAAACCAACCAACCAACCAATATGAATCTACAATATTGCAATGTGTTTCTAATTTCCCAAAGTGTGTGCAGGAGAGTCAGATTTAGTAGTGTAAACTAATTACTTTTCCCAGGGAGTAATAAGTAAAATAATGTGTAACTGTGGAAAGAAGTAATTAGTAATAGGTCATGTATTACTTTTTTTAGGTACGACCCCAACACTGTCATTAACACATGGTTTTGTTGGTGATGCACTCTTTAGAAGTTGGTTATTTATTTACCAGAGGGAAAATCTTCCTCTGCTGTGAACTGTTGTGAATGTAATTTTGCCATTGAGTTGCATCACATTTGAGTAAAAATAAATAAATTCAACATTTTTCAAGAGCGTAATTCACTGATGCTTTCCTCCTCTTTCTCTCCCCCCACTCCTCCCTTTCCTCCTCCTATTGCTCTCTCTCCTATTGCTTTCCCTCAATTCAAGAGACCCCTCAGCTTTTCTCCATCAGCACATTGATGAATCTCTCTCTCTCCCTCTCTCTCAAACCCTCCCTCCCTCCTCACGTCTTTAGGTAACTGAAAAGCGTCTGTGGTCTTGAGTTAGAGTAATGGTTCATGTCAGTCAAAGGGACGGAGCATATACAGTTGAAGTCGGAAGTTTACATACACTTAGGTTTTAGTCATTAAAACTTGTTTTTCAACCACTCCACAAATTTCTTGTTAACAAACTATAGTTTTGGGAAGTCGGTTAGGACATCTACTTTGTGCATGACACAAGTAATTTTTTCAACAATTGTTTACAGACAGATTATTTCACTTACAATTCACTGTATCACAATTCCAGTGGGTCAGAAGTTAACATACACTAAATTGACTGTGCCATTAAACAGCTTGGAAAATTCCAGAAAATTATGTCATGGCTTTAGAAGCTTCTGATTAGCTAATTGACATCATCTGAGTCAATTGGAGGTGTAGCTGTGGATGTATTTCAAGGCTTACCTTCAAACTCGGTGTCTCTTTGCATGACATCATGGGAAAATCAAAAGAAATCAGCCAAGACCTCAGAGAAGAAGTGTAGACCTCTACACGTCCGGTTCATCCTTGGGAGCAATTTCCAAACGCCTGAAGGTACCACGTTTATCTGTACAAACTGTCTCCTAGAGATGATCGTACTTTGGTGCGAAAAGTGCAAATCAATCCCAGAACAACAGCAAAGGAACTTGTGGAGATGCTGGAGGAAACAGGTACAAAAGTATCTGTATTCACAGTAAAACAAGTCCTATATCGACGTAACCTGAAAGGCCGCTCAGCAAGGAAGAAGCCAATGCTCCAAAACCGCCATAAAAAACCCAGACTACAGTTTGCAACTGCACATGAGGACAAAGATCATACTTTTTGGAGAAATGTCCTCTGGTGGTCTGATGAAACAAAACTAGAACTGTTTGGCCATAATGACCATCGTTATGTTTGGAGGAAAAAGGGGGAGGCTTGCAAGCCTAAGAACACCATCCCAACCGTGAAGCACGGGGGTGGCAGCATCATGTTGTGGGGGTGCTTTGCTGCAGGAGGGAATGGTGCACTTCACAAAATAGATGGCTTCATGAGGATGGAAAATGATGTGGATATATTGAAGCAACATCTCAAGACATCAGTCAGGAAGTTAAAGCTTGGTCGCAAATGGGTCTTCCAAATGGACAATGACCCCAAGCATACTTCCAAAGTTGTGGCAAAATGGCTTAAGGACAACAAAGTCAAGGTATTGGAGTGGCCATCACAAAGTCCTGACCCCAACCCTATCAAAAAGGTGTGGGCAGAACTGAAAACCTGACTCAGTTACACCAGCTCTGTCAGGAGGAATGGGACAAAATTCACCCAACATTGTGGGAAGCTTGTGGAAAGCTACTCAAAACGTTTGACCCAAGTTAAACAATTTAAAGGCAATGCTACCAAATACTAATTGAGTGTATGTAAACTTCTGACCCACTGGGAATGTGGTGAAAGAAATAAAAGCTGAAATAAATCATTCTCTCCACTATTATTCTTACATTTCACATTCTTAAAATAAAGTGGTGATCCAGCTGACCTAAGACAGGAAATTTGTACTAGGATTAAATGTCAGGAATTGTGATAAACTGAGTTTAAATGTATATGGCTAAGGTGTCTGTAAACTTCCGACTTCAAATGTACCCTTATACTCTTATCTGCAGTCCGGAGCCTCCTCCTCGTCCCCTCTGCCCTTGTAAATATACATCTGTTGAGAGCTCCTCCATTGACTTGTGCTGAGACAGGGAGCGCCACTGTGCAGGAATAGTGACATGAATCCAGACTATGTAATAGCCATGCATTCCACACAACCACCTGCTCATCCTCAACAGCCAGACTTTTGGAGTAGAGGTGCTGGATGGGATTTATAGCCACGGCAAGGTTTGGACTGTGCAACCTTGAGGGGACTGCAGCTCCCTCAGTCCCTTACACCCGGAGACATGAGTCCCCCCACTTGACAGCTGAGGGCAGATAAGACACGGCTCATCAGCTCATCCACAGACATCACCATCTTTTAGCCCCTTAGCTTCCCAGTCCCTGGAGTATTGAGAATGGGCTAACTTTCTAGGATTTTTCAGTTTGCCTGTAGTCACTGACCATAGTCTCTGTTCCAAATTGTATATGGTGAACTTATTTTGACCAGGGCTCACAAGGCTGTGGTCAAAAGTAGTGCACTATGAAGGGAATAGGGTGCCATTTGGAATGGAGCCTTAGACCCAACTTGGGGAAGCTAAAAGCTAATTTTACACAATTACAATAATTTTCATTAAGTTTTGTAAGTTATGCAAGACATAATTGTATTTAGTGTAAGACATTGGGTCATTTGTTATAGCAGTACTGGTGTCCTCCAACTTGGACCCTATGTTGTAAAGCATGTATAACACTGTAATACACATGTTATAACCCTCAGATCAATTCAAGTTTTATTCTTTCATGAACATGTTTGCTACCTAAGTTAGAATCAGACAATTACAATGATAAACATCCATAGTCAACATAATTGGCAATGGTTCTTGTCATGTCAAAGACCAATATGAGAAAAGGGAATATTGGTTCCAAAGCACCAAGCTACAGATCATTCATCCTGTGCTGTGTAGTTCTCCTAAATGCAAAAAAGCAGATGTTGTTATTGAAAAATAAAAGTGAAGTGTGCTAAATGAAAGGGGAGCACAAGCCAAGAGGGCTGTTATGCCTGCCCCTGTGAGCAAATTCAATTATCTTGTCTGTCCCTCTCAGGGGCGTCATGCATTCCACAAATTTGAGGGGTCACAAAGGCTACCCCCCCCCCCCCCCCCCCCCCCCCCGTCAGTAAGTAAGCATTTAACATTTTTCAAACACCTGAAACAGCTTTTTCCTGCAGTCTAGAGCCACAATCATTATTCTTAATTCTATGTAAAAAAATATGTTTATTTTTCTGCATACCTAAGCATACCTCTTGAGCTGTCTGTATCCTTCTGACTGGTGGTTATTTTTTTAAAGAAACAAAATATGTTTCTCTGTGTCTCTGCTAAAATCTGGGTAAAATATTGAAAGGAATGTGAGTCTTATTCAGTACTGCATTATTTTCTGTACTGTATTTTCTGTACTGTATTTTCTAAAGTCTACCAATCTTGCCAGCAGGAATGCCAGCTAAGCTAGTTAGAAAAGCTAGCTACTCTAACTTGATTGATTCTTGGTAGCTAGTTAGGTTGGGAGATTGGGGACATATCTAGGCTAGCTAAAGCTAACTTCATACAATTTCTAGGTGGCCTGTTCCCAGCACAGTGGTAGAGTTTTAGCAGTTCGAGAACAAGATATTGCATACTCCTCACGTCCTCACTCCTCATCTCCCTCTCAAAACCCATTGGATGAGAAAGCCAGAGGTCCCGCCCCTATGACCTTCTCCTCCAATGGGCTTTGAGAAGGAGATGAAGAGAAGGACGTGAGGAGTATGCAATTGAGATCTTCCCAATGAGTCATCTCAAGGCAATCCATTTCCTGAGGTGAAGTCTCAGTCTATCACTAACTGCCCTTCGCCACTCTCGTTTGGATTCTTTAATAATACCTCTGTTGGTATCTGTTACGTTGTCCATTCTAGGACAGCCTGAACTGATACACCATGGTCTGCAAATGATAAGGCTAGGTGAAACTTTGCAGGGTTAGAATAGTCCCCTATAAAAATCATAATAACATTAACACAAAAGGCTAAATGTCACATTTAAATAAACTGGAATCCAATCAACTGAAATCCCCTCCTCCGTGCAGGTTACTTTCCTGAGGAAGCTGACATACATGCATCTAATGCCATTCACTTAATGCAGTTCTATGCCACCTCCCCACGCAAATCTGTTAGCATGATGCTGCTAGCAAGTGCCAAATAATGCAATGTAATGAGCGATGGCGATGGAGGGCCGTGACCCTGGGACTCCAGTCTCACCCCTATACGGTTTTGGCACACACACAAACACACCCACACACATACAGTGCACACTCACACACACACTTACAGTAGACTCATATACACATACATACTGTATAGTATTACATGCTCACACACAAACACACACTCACTCAAAGCAGCTTTCTCCAGGAATATGAATTGTGTTACAATAACGGCTGCCATGACTGACAGTTGTGCTCCTTTGGGCTGCTGCTTCTTCGCTCTCTCTCTCGCTGTCCTCGTTAAAATAGAAATGAATGGGAGAGACCACTGTCACTCAGGTGGGAAGACAGTGTGGGCTATAAAAAATAACACCCGCTCATACAGGCTTTTGACTGCCCTGTCTCGTGTTTGTTTAGTGAGTATGAAGAATCAGATGTAGATGTCACTTACAGAATGTCCCCGATGCTTAAAGAGTGTTGAAAATAACAGGATGGCTTTACCCAGTTTGTTCCTTTTACGTTGCAACCAGGAGGCCGAGTGAGCATTGGAGACTGACAACCAACCTTGCGAGCTTCCCATTGTACACACACACAAACACACACAGTATAATCTGTCTGCATTCATTAACATGTGTTCCACGGGACCTGGGAAATGTGCTTCACAATTCCCATATGGAAAGCAACATGATTTATTATGAATACCAACTTAGACAGATGTTATGTTGCTCGTTATGTTGGAAAGCGTTTTTCGATTCTACATCGCTTCCAAAATAGTATTTTCCTGTTCCAAACAAACCGATCCAGGTTCTTTGCTCTCCACCGAGTCGGATAGAGGTGGCTCTTGTTTGTTGTCCAGATTGTTAGCCCTAGTAACCACCGGAGCCATGGTTTGAGTGAAGGAGTGAATGAGTGAAGGAGCTTGGCCAACAGTGACCCGGATTTTCTATGGAGCTGGCACTGGCTTTCTTTAGAGGGGGAACAGATGGGAATTGTCAAACAATTTGTTTGGCTCATTAGCTACTCTCCGTCTTGCACCAAGCACAGCTGGGGCAGTTGGAGTGTGTGTGCCCGTGTGTGTGTGTGTTGCTGTGTGTGTGTCGTGTGTGGGTGCCGAGTGTGGGTGTGTGTTTGTGTGTGTTGGGGGGATCCTTTTATACCCAAGCCACCCCCCGTAACTGAACTTTCACTACTCTGGGTGCAGGTATAGGGCACCCCTCGGCAGGAAAAACAGAACTAGACAATAATTTGTGCCAGGTGTGATGTCCCTCCAAAATAGTTCGGGCTAATGTTCCTATCCACCTAGTGTTCTTTCATCGGTATACACTGTATGTTCTGTAACTGTTAAGAATTTTCTATTGTCAATTTGTTGTCTACTGTATTTAAATACCACTTTAAACATGTACATGATACTGCAACAACATTTCTCCAAGGGGACAATAAAGTCAGTAAAGATGTACAGCTATTGTTTCCTCGATGTGCTGTGGCGTCAGATGCAATTGATTTATTGCTTCCCTCATCTGCAATCTTTCTGCCTCTTATTCCTCCAGTGTTATGGGGCTCATCAGTACATTCAAATTAATTATCCATATTTTTCACATAAATCTGTTGACTTAGGTAGCATAACTGATGCAGAATGTGTTGTTTTTAGCCCCCAAAGCATGTATCATTACACATGTAATAGGGAACATGTGAGTGTTTTTAGGTACACAAAGACATTCTGAATCTATACAAACTGAAAATGTTGGTCTAAAGTGTTGCTGTTTGCTCATGGGTTGTCAAGATATTTTGTTGGTAGTATTTATAGTTGACTCACATAAAAACATATACATTTTTTTAAATCAACCCTTTATCGCAAGTTTCGAAGCATTATATATTCCAGCTTCCCATGCTTTTACTTCACGTGGTATCCAGGTTATTAAATTCCTTCGTCTCGCTAATGACTAACCATGATCTATTAAAATATTATGCCTGTAAAATAGCCATCTGGAAAATATTATTTATTTAGTTCATTAATTATTAAGTCCTGTCCATTTGCTCTTCAGATCCACTGTAGATAACATTAATTTGGTCAACCAAAGACAGGCTCAGACGGTCTCAGTCTCGAACAAGGGCGGACAACTAAGGTAACCAGGACGTCAACCTGTTCCCTTCTTTTCCCTCTTAAAATCAAGCAGCTGATAAACAATTGAGCGGCTTAACCTGGGTGTCCTGGAGAAGCCAGACGATGCCCGGCCGCCTTGTCTCTGTGCAAACTGGCAGACGGTGTGGGCAGCATACAAATATTTACATAAATGGCAGCTGTGTTGTAATTAACTGGAGTAAGGAGTGGGGATCAGTTTTCATCCTCTTCATGGGGGATTCTGGCAAATCCCAGTGATGTAAGTTGCTAGCAACAGAGGTTGGGAGAGGAGCTGGAGGGGGGTTGGGATGACGGCTGATGGGGGCGGGGGAAGCGCAAAGGGGCACCCAGTGGGCGATGCCAACAAGGCTCTGTGGTAATCATGTAAAAATATCACCCCTCGCTTTGGCACAGACAGATAGGGCCCCAAATACATTCCGGGTTGCATTTTCATCCGGAATACTAATTCATAAAATTGGTGGTTTCAATTAAACAAGCGTACTGATTGGTATTGAACAAGCCTGCGAGGAACAATAGTATGCTGAGTAAAACCAAACAGAACAAGAACAAACTCATCTTTTACATTCAATGATATTCCTTTTTGGTGATGGTGGGTTGACTTCCTGCTAGGCCTGTTTAATTGTGACAAAAATATTCATCAAACACCTTTTTTGCTGTGGCAACTGACTAGACTTTACAGTGCCTTCCGAACATATAAACGTATTAACACCAATTTACTTTTTCCACATTTTGTTGTGTTACAGCCTGCATTTAAAACTGATTGAAATTTGATTTTGTGACACTCTGCTTGAGACAAAATACCCCATAATGTCAAAGTTACATTTTGTTTGTAGAACATGTTTTTAATTAATAAAAAATGAAAAGCTGAAATGTCTTGAGTCAATAACTATTCAACCCCTTTCTTTATGGCAAGCCTAAATAAGTTCATAATTAAAAATGTGCTTAACAAATCACATTATAAATTACATGGACTCATTCTGTGTTCAATAATAGTGGTTAACATGATTTTTGAATGACAACCTCATCTCTGAACCCCACACATATAATTATCTGTAAGATCCCTCAATTGAGTAGCAAAGTTCAAGCACAGATTAAACCACAAAGACCAGGGAGGTTTTTCAGTGCCTCACAAGGGAGGGCACAAGTTGTTAGATGTGTAAAAATAAATAAAAAACAGACACTGAATATCCTTTTGAGAATAGTGAAGTTATTAATTATGCTTTGAATGGTGTATCAATACACCCAGTCACTACACCCAGATGTGACTAAAATGAAAGTGAAAATGGCCCACTGTTTTTCATCATGTTGACAATAATTAGACAATCAGACAATGATATTTTAGTCAAAATGTCTAAGAATAGACTAAATCTAAAAATTATTGACAAAATGATCACTGGTGGAATTATGTTTCTCTAGACTTAAAACTTCTTTGGGATAGGTGGGACATGAGCGTCCCACCTGGCCAACAGCTGGTGGAAATGCAGAGTACGAAATTCAAATTAAATTACTATAAATATTAAACTTTCATGAAATCATAAGTGAAATACATCAAAATACAGCTTAATTTATTGTTAATCCAGCCAAGGTGTCAGATTTCAAAAAGGCTTTACGGCGAAAGCAAACCATGCGATTATCTGAGGACAGCGTCCAGCACACAAATGCATAACAAATCATTTTCAACCAGAGAGTTGCGACACGAAAGTCAGAAATAGCGATATAATATATGCCTTAACTTTTAAGATTTCCTTCTGTTGGCACTCCAAAATGTCCCAGTTACATTCCAAATGGTCCTTTTGTTCCATAAATTCCTTCTTTATATCCATAAAAACTCAGTTTAGCTGGGGCACTTCATTCAATAATCTACTTGGCTTACTTCCTTCAAAATGCATACAAAATGAATCCCAAACTTTACCAATAAACTTATCCAAACAAGTCAATCAACGTTTATAATCAATGCTTAGGTACCCCAATACGCAAATAAACAATACAATTTAAGATGGAGAATCGTTATTGTCTTTACCGGAGATAAACAAAAAGAACGTGCTCTCACGACCATGTACTTGGAAACACTACAGCCAAAATGGGAGCCACTAGAAAAACTACAACTTCTCCCAAATTTTTACAAAAAACAGCCTGAAACTCTTTCTAAAGACTGTTGACATCTAGTGGAAGCCCTAGGAACTGCAATCGGGGACGATTTCACCCTATTATAAAAGGGCCAGACATTGAAATCAGTGGTATGCTGAACTTTTTTTATGGTTTGTCCTTGGGGTTTTGCCTACCATTTCAGTTCTGTTATACTCACAGACATTATTCAGTTTTAGAAACTTTAGAGTGTGTTCTATCCACATCTACCAATTATATGTATATCCTAGCTTCTGGGCCTGAGTAGCAGGCAGTTTACTTTGGGCATGCTTTTCATCCGGATGTCAAAATACTGCCCCCTATCCCAAAGAAGTTAAAAGTTATTGGTTTCAGCTGGTGATTATAAGATTATTATAAAACATTTTAGGTTAGATTTTTAGGTCAAGGTGTTTGGCCTTGAGCTACTCGACTTAAACACAAGCCCAAAAAAAAAAAAAAAAAATACCTATTAGCCTTGGACTCTAATGTGATGTCCAGTGGAACTCACCGTTGGAAGAGATGGGCAGCATGTCTACTGAAAACCAGCCACTGAGGTGTCATGGGTCAGCTAAAGGTCTGGTAATGTCGTCACGCATTCATACTTCATTAAATAAACCGATCTAACAACTTTACATCAGGGCTGTCTTCGTGATACGCATTTCGTGAAGGCAGCTTATTGGAGGGTTAAGGTGATTCCTTTTTGTTTTCTTTGTATCCCTCTGTAAATGAAAACAGAAATGTGATAAAAAAATGTATAAAGAATCTTGAGGTGAGGCATTAAGAGAACTAGAAGTGTTTTTCTCACCGCTTCAGTAATGAACCTCCGACTCGAGAGCTGTCGAGCAGCCAATCGGCCGCCACCGCCACTGCCACATGGACTGAAAATGGAGGGCAATGTCACTTTGCTCTGGCTGACAGCAATCTGTTAATTAAGCATGCTAATGGCGGTAATTGCGACCATTCACAGAGCCAGCTAAGGAGGTAATGCAAGATTTTGGTGGCATTGCCAAGCCTTAGCTGTCTCCAAGGTGAGGGGCACTTGACTGCTCGGCTAGGAGGAGGGTGATATTCTGGCTTGGGGTGGAGGATGTTTTTACTGTTCTGCATCCTGCTCCAGACTGATAACAGCTGCTCAGAGCGATAGGCTCCCTGTTGCTTTTACAAAACCTCACCTTGTGAGGAGAGGAGAGAAGTTGGGAGGCTGGGAACTGTTTGAGATGCTGTACGCGCTGACTGGTTGGCTGGCTTCCGTTGCGGCTCACTGTACAATGCAAAAACAGGTGCAACCAGACAAAAACATGACATTAATGCAACATTCGCGAATGTATTCAGGGTTTACATTCACAATCGAGTGTATGTTATTTCTGCCATCGTGTCCAGCTGGCATTGGCTGTGTGTGCTAATTTCTGTTTTGGCAATGGTGACCCACAAAGAAGGCCCTCGTATCCTGAGTTGACCCTTCAAATCCTGCAGACGTCGGAGTATTTGGGTGGGTGATGTTCAAGCACGCCAACCTCTGAAAAGGCTGCGGTCCTGTGGCAGCAAGCCTCATAGTCGGTTTCAATCATGGTTTCCCTCTTGATATTTCAATTCTCCTAAGGATTCTTTGCTGTGTTTTTAAGCATAACTAGCAAATTTGAATAATGAATGTACCAATAATCACAACAATATTATCGTTGAGAATTATACAAGTTAGCTCTATCCATTTTGTGTATTTTTTCAAGAGAGGGGAAATACATGGGCGGTAATAAATCAGCCCGCAAATGTAATAGAAATACCTCTTTAATGCCACACGCCTGGAAAACCCACAGGACTTGGCGATGGCTAGTTGAGGAGAACAAAACACAATGATATACGGAGGAGGCCCGGCCTTATCTCTGTGTAAATGTAGAAATGTTTCTGTTGCATTTTATGTGAACTTAACAAGATAATGTGCCGGATGAAACACTGTTGAGTGCCTGTGATTTCAAATCTCTAATGGACTCCGATGTTTTTTTGTTTTTTTTAAACAGGCTTTATTTTTTCTTTCCCTTCTCTCTCTTTAGTGCCCACCACATAAAAAAAATCCCTGTATCATGCTTCAGTGATGGTTCAATACGAGTGTATAATGTGCTGTGCAAAGTAACAATGGGGAGAGTAATGGAGGAATTATACAAGTCAGTGTCCATAAAGCAAGACTGAATGGGAGTCATGACAGGAACAGACATAGGTGGTGTAACAGTAGGATTTGCATGTATAGACTAAAATGAAGATCCTGGTGGAACAGAAATCGTTATGCAATCAAGCGTGTGGCCGGCAATTTATGTTGATTAAATGAAGACTGGGTAAAAAAAGCAGTCATAGTCATGTTAAAACATAAAGCCATCTCATGACTTGATATGGCTACTTCTGGGGTCAAAGGTTCCTTATCATCTCTTTGTTTCCCCTCCTTCATGCACTAATGAAAAGTGTTGTGTAGGCTAAATCAATTTCCAACACGTGAGATTTCTACCATATTTGTTTCACATGTAGTTCTTTCAGATCAATGGTCCCAGAGGAAAGAGACAGAAAATGTGCATGAGTCTTCACCAGTTGTTCACTCTGTGTCTGTAGAATGTATTATGAATGCATTTATCATAATGTCTATCACCCCATAGTGTATCCAAAGATGTGTTATGAGCATTCACAAGATTCCTAGACCCAGGGCTCCATTTAAAAGCGTAAAAAGCCTATGGCCGGGAATCGTTCCGATCCTCACTAGATCCGCATTTTAGCATGCTTGACATTTACATTTAGGTCATTTCTAATTGAGTGGACATCTGCAGTTTACCTTAAATGCAATCTCCATGAACAGGGTAACATTTCCTTTAAAATATGTGTTGTCTACAAGTGTGAACGGATTGAACTCCGCACTTAATAATGCATTACATAGTGGTGCTATGCATTCATAACAGCACAACACACAGGCAATTCATAGAAAGTGTTACAGAGTTTCATTTTACACTTGGAAGTATCATACTGCAGCAACATCAACACCATTTAATACTTTACAAGTTATGAAGTACGATTGAGTTTTACTTTTTGAATTCCATTATCTCATATGTTCAGTTGCCTAAATTAAGCGACTAGATATGCAAAAAGATTAACCTGGAGAGTCATTATGCAAGGAAAGGATATCACTCAACAAATACTGCAGATAGCTTTGCAAAATGAGAGAGGGAAATGATCATGAAACTTACGAAAGCAAAAGTCCCCACTTTAAATATTGTAAGAATTATTTCAGACATTTTATAGATATTCTTTGGAACACTACTCCTCTTACAAGCTAGAAATGCCATTCAAACTTTAAAACGTGTAGACCTGTCTGGAATAGTGTGCTATAGTACAACTTTTTTTGATAACATTTGTACTTTTTAAACTATTCCAATTTAATGGGATTTCTTCAACTTATAAAGGTCGCCTTTCTAAAAGCTCACAGAATTCTATTCACTGTAACTTCAAAAAAATTTTTTGACACAAATCGGAAATATCTTCTACCAATCAAGAGGTACAGCTGTTTAAGTAACTGTATCAACTACTTTCATTAACTTCCCACTGTTGAATTAACTGCCATGGAAATTACAGAAATGTCCAATTATAGCACCAGGGAAGAACATTCTAAGCATGACATAATTAGTAAACAATTTGACTTTTGACACAAATCAGCTACTTTGACCACTTTCCCAACAACTTACACTTATGTAACAAGGCATGAAAACCCAGGACTTATCATGTGAATAACTCCCGACTAAGGGTTGTTCTTAGGCTCAGGGCAAAGGCAAAGGCCAAGGAAACAGCCCTTAGGGTGTTATTCACGATAATTACCAGGTTTGAAAGCCTCATTGCTTTTATAAAATGGATGCCAACATATTAAAAAAAGATTAACGACATGATTTCATTAACTTTATTTTAATGAGTAAATTAGTTTTATTTCATCCTGCCATCATACAAAATAATACCGGCAAAAGCCAGTCGTTAGTTCTGAGATTCTGATGTTTCTAGCCAAATGGGCTGGTCATTCATTCTATCTATTCTATTTGCAATGGTTGCTATGCTCACGTTCTTATTCATGTCATGGTGAAGATCGCAAAAAAAAAACAGCAACATTGTTCCACAGGTCGGAGAGGCAGACATTAAGGTTTAGACAAATCCCAACTGTTGCAAACCAAATGCTAGGCTAGTAGCATTGGGAAATATTGTCTAGACACATTTGCCAAGGGAGATGAAGTTGATAAACAGCCCAGCTGGGCTGTGGGACAGTGGATTTGCGTTGACAATTTAAATGGAACTATTAAAAGTCATTACATGGGATTGTGGTGATTAAATCCCTGCTATCAACCAATCAGCATCCAGGATCCAAACATCCCTTTTATATATAAACATAGAGCGTAAGTACAGAACTTATAACAGAAATATTTTCTTTCAATCAAACGTTACAGCTGTTTTACTCACCGCATTCAACTACATCTTCTCTCAAATTTAAAAAAAAATCACATTTTTTACCACTTTCACAACAACTTAGACAAAAACTTAAAGCGTATAAATTCTTAGTCTACTTCTCTGCTTTTCAAATCTAAAATCAATAACATTTTCTTCATAGGAAATGACCATCTAATATTTAACTTTAAAAAAAAATATGTATTCATCCTAGTAAAGCACCATACTGATTTTATGAGCATCTCCCACAAATACACACCTGATGCAGCTTCAATGAAACCCGCTTTCCATATTAACCAAATGGCCTATTTATTTATGTACTGTGCTCCAATAATTCACATTTTTAGTCATATACTCCACCAAACAATGTTTACACATGGCAACAAAGTGAAACTCATTTGCTAATGTGTTCAAATATACTTCCTCACTTCGCATAAGAAAAATTAAACAGTAGAATCATAGCCTCAAACTGGTTTTGACCCTGTACCTTCCATGGTAATACCCCCCAGAGAGGGAACAGTAGAAAGGAAAAATAGAACGCTGCCTATGTCGTCCATGTTAATATCATTAAGGGAGTAGAGCAGAGGACAAAAGGTGTTGTAGAGAGTGGAGCTTTGCGGTAATGAGCCTGTCCGGTGTTGAACGAGGGCCAGCATTGGCTCAGGCTCGGTCCTGACAGGTGTGTGTGGCGGAGCTGATGAAGCTGTCAGTTGTCAGGGGCTGGCAGTGTGTCACCTCTTCTTCCCCAGGGGGGACAGCGGCTCTGACAGAAGGCTAAGGGGGACCTGAGCTTGTTATTGCTGCCTGGGCCAAGTGTTATCTATGGGCTTTGTGTAGTCATATGGTGAAATGGAAAATATGCTGTAGATGTTTATCTCTATTGTAGGGTTGTGGTTTCTAAGAGCCCCTTTTGTTACAGAGTTTAAGGTTGTTTAATGTTTTATTATAGACATATTGCTGGCATATTCAAATGTTTACTTCAGCACCATGTATAAGAGAAGATATTAGAGACTAACTGTCAAAATATCTGGTTATTTTTTCATCTAAAATACATTTGCTGAAAATAATAGATCAATAACATGTATTGTCAAGTGCACTTTCTATTCAACTGAAAAAGATACGAGGTCTCGTTTCATTATATGGTTACTTGCTATGTATAACCTCAAACTCCATGTATTGACTTACTGTTAGTTTAACGTCCCAACGTTATATTTTCAAAGCACAGAGCTTTTGTAATACATCTAATAGCTTTGGTTCAGTTCTGATGTCAGGTTTGCAGACAGGGGGATTTCATGGGTTTCAATCCAATTGTCATATTCCATAAATCAAATGGACTCAATTAAATGTGTTTTCCTCTCTTGCTTGATTCCTTTTGAGGGAATCTGCAAGTAAACACAAAAAAATGGAAAAGCGTGTTCAAAAGACTGTACACATCCAATCAGCACCTCCTTACCATATCTTTCTCACGCATTCCTACTACCTATTTCTCAAATCGAAGTCTTTGAGCTGCAGCACTGGGTGATGTGGGATGCGGAACCTGAAGTCAGTTCATCATTCAACATGGTGATTACAGCCTTTGTGCTGCGTTATCGGCAAACACGCATCACAACAACAGATTGGAACAAGATATTGCATTTTAGCCAGTACCATTGTGCAATTCCTCTACTAGCTGATTTTCCTCACTGATTACAATAATCATCTCATTCAGAATCATTTGGATACGTGTATATTGAGTTGCACTCAGAACAGACTCAATTTGTCAGGGCATGGAGTCTACAAGGTGACCATTCTTGGTATGCATGGGAAACTGTTGAGTGTGACAAACCCAGTAGCAATGTAGTCCTTGACACACTAAACTGGTGCACCTGGCACCTACTGCCATAACCCCTTCAAAGGGACTTCAATCTTTTGTCTTGCCCATTCACCCTCTGAATGACACAAATGCACAATCCATGAATCAATTGTCACAAGGCTTAAAAAATCCTTCTTCAACCTGTCTCCTCCCCTTCATCTACACTGACTGAAGTGGATTTAACAAGTGACATCAATAAGGGATCATACGCTATATATACAAAAGTATGTGGACACCCCTTCAAATGATTGGAATCGGCTGTTTCAGCCACACAGGTGTATTAAATCGAGCACACAGCCATGCAATCTCCATAGTAAACATTTGCAGTAGAATGGCCTTACTGAAGAGCTCAATGACTTTCAATGTGGCACCATCATAGGATGCCACCTTTTCAACAAGTCAATTCCGCCCAGCTGTCCCGGTCAACTGAAAGTGCTGATATTGTGAAATGGAAAAGTCTAAGAGCAACAACGGCTCAGCCATGACGTGGTAGGCCATACAAGCTCACAGAGCGGGATAATCGAGTACTGAAGCACGAAGCGCATAAAAATCATCGGTCCTTAATTGTAACACTCCCTACCAAGTTCCAAACTGCCTCTGGAAGCAACGTCAGCACAAGAACTGTTCATTGGAAGCTTCATGAAATGGGTTTCCATGGCTGAGCAGTCGAACACAAGCCTAAGATCACCAATGCCAAGCGTCGGCTGGAGTGGTGTAAAGCTAGGTGCCATTGGAATCTGTAGCAGTGGAAACGTGTTCTCTGGAGTGATGAATCAAACTTCACCATCTGGCAGTCCGACGGACGAATCTGGGTTTGGCGGCTGCAAGGAGAATGCTACCTGCCCAAATGCATAGTATTACTTGTAAAGTTAGGTGCAGGAGGAATAATGGTCTGGGGCTGTTTTCATGGTTTGGCCTAGGCCCCTTAGTTCCATTGAAGGGAAATCTTAATGCTACATCATACAATTACATTTTACATGATTCTGTGCTTCCAATATTGTGGCAACAGTTTGGGGAAGGCCCTTTCCTGTTTCAGCATGACAATGCCCCAGTGCACAAAGCGAGGTCCATACAGAAATGGTTTGTCGAGATCGGTGTGGAAGAACTTGACTGGCCTGCACTGAGCCCTGACCGCAACCCATCAAACAACTTTAAGATGAATAGGAGGCCGACTGCGAGCCAGGCCTAATCAAAGTACATCAGTGGCCGACCTCACTAATACTCTTGTAGCTCAATGGAAGCAAGTCCCCGCAGCAATGTTCCAACATCTGGTGGAAAAAGTCCCCAGAAGAGTGGAGGCTGTTATAGCAGCAAAGGGGGACCGATTCCATATTAATGCCCATGATTTTGGAATGAGATGTTCGACGAGCAGGTGTCCACTTACTTCTGGTTATGTAGAGTAGCTTACACCTGGATTCACCATGTAATGGAAAGAGCAGATGTTCTTAATGTTTTGTATACTCTCTGTGTGTGTGTGTGTGTGTGTGTGTGTGTGTGTGTGTGTGTGTGTGTGTGTGTGTGTGTGTGTGTGTGTGTGTGTGTGTGTGCGTGTGTGCGTGTATATATATATATATATATATATATATATATATATACTCTATGTATAATCTGTGTGTATATATAGTTTTACTATTTTTACTATTTACTATTTTCTACATTGTACACATATAGAATCATGTAGTAACCAAAAAAGTGTTAACCTGTTAGGGCTAGGGGGCAGTATTTACACCGCCGGATAAAAAACGTACCCGATTTAATCTGGTTACCACTCCTACCCAGTAACTAGAATATGCATATACTTATTACATATGGATAGAAAACACCCTAAAGTTTCTAAAACTGTTTGAATGGTGTCTGTGAGTATAACAGAACTCATTTGGCAGGCAAAAACCTGAGAAGGTTTCATGCAGGAAGTGGCCTGTCTGACAAGGTGTTGTTGTTCTTGCTTCTGTTTATTGAAGAGTCAAGATCTTAGCTGTAACGTGACATTTCCTAGGGCTCCAATAGGCTCTCAGAGCCCGGGAAAAACCTGAACGATGACGAGGCATCCTCAGGCTGAAACACATAATCGCCTTTGCCAAGTGGCCCATCAGAGGACAATGGAATTAGGCGCGTGCCCGATTCGACCCAGTGATATATTTTCCTTCGGCTGTTTATCTAATTGCAGATTCCCGGTCGGAATATTATCGCTTTTTTACGAGAAAAATGGCATAAAATTTGATTTTAAACAGCGGTTGACATGCTTCTAAGTACGGTAATGAAATATTTAGAAATCTTTTGTCACGAAATGCGCCATGCGCGCGACCGTTATTTACCATTTCGGATAGTGTCTGGGACGCACGAACAAAATGTCGCTGTTGGAACATAACTATGGATTATTTTGGACCAAACCTACATTTGTTATTGAGGTAGAAGTCCTGGGAGTGCATTCTGACGAAGAACAGGAAAGGTAAGACCATTTTTCTTATAGTAAATCTGATATTGGTGAGTGCTAAACTTGCCGGGTGTCTAAATAGCTAGCCCTGTGATGCCGGGCTATGTACTTAGAATATTGCAAAATGTGCTTTCACCGAAAAGCTATTTTAAAATCGGACATATCGAGTGCATAGAGGAGTAATGTATCTATAATTCTTAAAATAATTGTTCTGCTTTTTGTGAACGTTTATCGTGAGTAATTTAGTAAATTGTTAGTAAATTCGCCGGAAGGAGTGGGACAAAATCCCTCCTGAGATGTGTGCAACCCTGGTGGCCAACTACAAGAAACGTCTGACCTCTGTGATTGCCAACAAGGGTTTTGCCTCCAAGTACTAAGTCATGTTTTGCAGAGGGGTCAAATACTTATTTCCCTCATTAAAATGCAAATCATTTCATAAATTTTTTTACATGCGTTTTTCTGGAATTTTTTTGTTGTTATTCTGTCTCTCACTGTTGAAATAAACCTACCATTAAAATTATAGACTGATCATTTCTTTGTCAGTGGGCAAACGTACAAAATCAGCAGGGGATCAAATACTTTTTTCCCTCACTGTAGCACCAAGAACATGTCTGTGTCCCTGCCTGTCTGCCACTTTTCTCACACTCTTTGTAGTGTGTTAAACTACACAATGTCTTGCGGGAACCTGCACAATGTTATTACAATACATTATTTCGATACATTGTAAAAATAAAAAAAGTATTTTCCCACCCTCTACTCCAGCCAGGTGGAAATTGGGGGAGGGACACAACAAATAAATAGCTTTGCATGTGTGGCTCCTTATCACAGTCAATCAGTATGGCAAAAATAATCTCTGTTCAGATGTTTTTTGCAAAGAAAGAAGCTAGTGTGGAAGGAGTATCTTCAACTTTGGAAGATGAAGAATTTTCAGAATGAGGATCATGTCTGTCAATTCGGAATCTGATAGTGAGTTGGAAGAAGAGGATGAGATTGACCCTCAGCCAGGACCAGCCCGTCAGCAGCCAGCCCCAAGACCAGCCTTTCAGCAACCAGCTCATCAGCAGCCTGCAGGAGGAGATATACGGATGTCAAAAAATTGTGAAATTGAATGGTCTTCTTGCCCAAGGAATGAGTCACCCCGCATGGCTGCCAATGTGATAAGGATGCAACCAGGGCCGACGCGGATGGCGGTTACTTGTGTGCAGGACATAAAGTCTTCTTTTAACCTCTCTAGGGTCGGCAGGACGAAATCGTCCCACCTACGTAACAGCCAGTGGAATCCTGTGGCGCGTTATTCAAATACCTTAGAAATGCTATTATTTCAATTTCTCAAACATATTACTATTTTACACCATTTTAAAGACAAGACTCTCGTTATTCTAACCACACTGTCCGATTTCAAAAAGGCTTTACAACGAAAGCAAAACATTAGATTATGTCAGCAGAGTACCCAGCCAGAAATAATCAGACACCCATTTTTCAAGCTAGCATATAATGTCACATAAACCCAAACAACAGCTAAATGCAGCACTAACCTTTGATGATCTTCATCAGATGACACACCTAGGACATTATGTTATACAATACATGCATGTTTTGTTCAATCAAGTTCATATTTATATCAAAAACCAGCTTTTTACATTAGCATGTGACGTTCAGAACTAGCATACCCCCCGCAAATTTCCGGTGAATTTACTAAACATTTACTAAATTACTCACGATAAACGTTCACAAAAAGCATAACAATTATTTTAAGAATTATAGATACAGAACTCCTCTATGCACTCGCTATGTCCGATTTTAAAATAGCTTTTCGGTGAAAGCACATTTTGCAATATTCTAAGTAGATAGCCCGGCATCACAGGGCTAGCTATTTAGACACCCAGCAAGTTTAGCACTCACCAAAGTCAGATTTACTATTAGAAAAATGTTATTACCTTTGGTGTTCTTCGTCAGAATGCACTCCCAGGACTTCTACTTCAATAACAAATGTTGGTTTGGTCCCAAATAATCCATAGTTATATCCAAATAGCGGCGTTTTGTTTGTGCGTTCAAGACACTATCCGAAAGGGTAAATAAGGGTTACGCGCACAACGCATTTCGTGACAAAAAAAATCTAAATATTCCATTACCGTACTTCGAAGCATGTCAACCGCTGTTTAAAATCAATTTTTATGCCATTTTTCTCGTAAAAAAGCGATAATATTCCAACCGGGAATCTCTGTTTAGGTTCAAAGACGAACGAATATAAAAACATGGGGTCGACTCGTGCACGCGCCTAAGCCCATTGTCCTCTGATAGAGCACTTACCAAAAGCGCTAATGTGTTTCAGTCTGGGGCTGGAATTACATCATTCAGCTTTTTCCCGCCTTCTGAGAGCCTATGGGAGCCGTAGGAAGTGTCACGTTATAGCAAAGATCCTCAGTCTTCAATAAACAGAGTCAAGAAGCTCAAGGAATGGTCAGACAGGGCACTTCATGTAAGGAATCTTCTCAGGTTTTTGCCTGCCATATGAGTTCTGTTATACTCACAGACACCATTCAAACAGTTTTAGAAACTTTAGGGTGTTTTCTATCCAAAGCTAATAATTATATGCATATTCTAGTTACTGGGCAGAAGTAGTAACCAGATTAAATCGGGTACGTTTTTTATCCGGCCGTGCAAATACTGCCCCCTATCCCCAACAGGTTAAACTGTTCATCCCAGACACCATCCAGAAAATCCTTCCGGACTGTACTAATTTGAAGGGAAGGCATGTTTTTGGAGAGAGATGGAAAGAAATGGACCAAACTAATTTGCATCCATTCCATTGGGGAATCCACAGAATCCCTGTGGGATGCAGAAACTGGCAGAGAACTTTTCCAAGCAACAATGTCTCTGGAAAACTTCCAAATTATTTCCAGGATGATCCGGTTCGATAACCTAGACAACAAACCAGCTCGGCGGCAGAGAGACAAGCTAGCTGCAATCAGGTCAGTGTGGGACAAGTGGGTGGATCGCCTTCCCCTATTTTACAACCCTGGGCACACTTGCACCGCTCTAATGTCAGTCAAACATTTGGACACACCTACTCATTCCAGGGTTTTATTTTATTTTTGAAATTTTCTACATTGTAAAATGATAGTGAAGACATCAAAACTATGAAATAACACATATGGAATCATGTAGTAACCAAAACATTTGAAAATGTTCAAAGTTCAAACCTTTTGCCTTCATGACAGCTTTGAACACTCTTGGCATTCTCTCAACCAGCTTCATGAGGTAGTCACTTGGAATGCATTTCAATTAACAGGTGTGCCTTGTTAACCTCTTGGGGCTAGGTGGGACGCTAGCGTGCCACCCGTGGTGCACTCCATCAACAGCAGGTGCATTTCAAGAGCGGCAAATTTGAATCCAAATAAATGTCAAAATTCAAATTTTTCAAAAATACAACTGTTTTACACCATTTGAAAGATAAACATCTCCTTAATCTAACCACGTTTTACGATTTCAAAAAGGTTTTACGGCGAAAGCATAAATTTAGAGTATGTTAGGACAGTACATTTACAAGAGTTGTGTGTAATGTTTTGTCAAGTCAAAGACAGGGTCACCAAAACCATAAAACCAGCTAAAATGATGCACTAACCTTTTACAATCTCCATCAGATGACACTCCTAGGACATTATGTTAGACAATACATGCATTTTTAGTTCTATCAAGTTCATATTTATATCCAAAAACAGCGTTTTACTATGGCATTGATGTTGAGGAAATCGTTTCCCTCCAATAACCGGCAGTCAAGTCAGCGTCAGAAATTAAATAATTAAAATTAGAAAACATTGGTAAAATATTATATTGTCATTTAAAGAATTATAGATTTACATCTCTTGAACGCAATCAACTTGCCAGATTTAAAAATAACCTTACTGGGAAAACACACTTTGCAATAATCTGAGCACTGCGCCCAGAAAAATACGCGTTGCGATACAGACTAGACGTCATGTTGGGGAGATCTAAAATCGAAAATACTATGTAAATAATCCATTACCTTTGATTCTCTTCATCAGATGTCACTTCCAGGTATCACAGGTCCATAACGAATGTAGTTTTGTTCAAAAAAGCTCATCATTTATGTCCAAAAATCTCCGTCTCGTTAGCACATGATGTAAGCCAGCCGGACTTCTCGTCATGAACGAGGGGAAAAAATATATTTCCGTTCGTTCAAACATGTCAAACGTTGTATAGCATAAATCATTAGGGCCTTTTTTAACCAGAACATGAATAATATTCAAGGTGGACGAATGCATTCTCTTTTATAACGTATTGGAACGAGGGTACCCAACATGAACTCGCGCGCCAGGTGTCTAATGGGCCATCATCGTTCCATGGCTCTTGTTCAGTCAGATCTCCCTCCAGAAGACTCAAAACACTTTGTAAAGGCTGGTGACATCTAGTGGAAGCAATAGGAAGTGCCAAAATATTCCTCAGCCCCTGTGTTTTTCAATGGCATAGGTTTAAAGGTAATACAACACATCAGGTATCCACTTCCTGTCAGAAAATGTCTCAGGGTTTTGCCTGCCAAATGAGTTCTGTTATACTCACAGACACCATTCAAACCGTTTTAGAAAATTTAGGGTGTTTTCTATCCATATATAATAAGTATATGCATATTCTAGTTACTGGGTAGGATTAGTAACCAGATTAAATCAGGTAAATTTTTTTATCCAGCCGTGCAAATACTGCCCCCTTGCCCCAACAGGTTAAAACGTATTGGAACGAGAGTACCCAACATGAACTCGCGCGCCAGAGTCTAATCGGCCACCACCGTTCCAAGGCTCTTGTTCGGTCAGATCTCATAGTATAAGACTCAAAACACTTTGTAAAGACTGGTGACATCTAGTGGAAGCCATAGGAAGTGCTCAACGATTAATAAGCTCCTGTGTGTTTCAATGACATAGGCTTAACTTCTTTGGGCTAGGGGGCAGTATTTTCACATCCGGATAAAAAACGTACCCGATTTAATCTGGTTACGACTCCTGCCCAGTAACTAGAATATGCATATAATTATTGGCTTTGGATAGAAAACACCCTAAAGTTTCTAAAACTGTTTGAATGGTGTCTGTGAGTATAACAGAACTCCTATGGCAGGCAAAAACCTGAGAAGGTTTCATGCAGGAAGTGGCCTGTCTGACAAGGTGTTGTTGTTCTTGCTTCTGTGTATTGAAGAGTCAGGATCTTAGATGTAACGTGACATTTCCTAGGGCTCCAATAGGCTCTCAGAGCCCGGGAAAAACCTGAACGATGACAAGGCAGCCTCAGGCTGAAACACATAATCGCCTTTTCCAAGTGGCCCATCAGAGGACAATGGAATTAGGCGCATGCCCGATTCGACCCCGTGTAGTATTTTCCTTCGGCTGTTTAGCTAATTGCAGATTCCCGGTCGGAATATTATCGCTTTTTTACGAGAATAATGGCATAAAAATTGATTTTAAACAGCGGTTGACATGCTTCGAAGTACGGTAATGGAATATTTAGAATTTTTTTGTCACGAAATGTGCCATGCGTGCGACCGTTATTTACCATTTCGGATAGTGTCTGGGACGCACGAACAAAACGACGCTGTTTGGATATAACGATGGATTATTTGGGACCAAACCAACATTTGTTATTGAAGTAGAAGTCCTGGGAGTGCATTCTGACGAAGAACAGGAAAGGTAAGACCATTTTTGTTATAGTAAATGGGATTTTGGTGAAGGCTAAACTTGCCGGGTGTCTAAATAGCTAGCCCTGTGATGCCGGGCTATCTACTCAGAATATTGCAAAATGTGCTTCATCCAAAAAGCTATTTTAAAATCGGACATATCGAGTGCATAGAGGAGTAATGTATCTATAATTCTTAAAATAATTGTTATGCTTTTTGTGAACGTTTATCGTGAGTAATTTAGTAAATTGTTAGTAAATTCCCTGGAAGTATGCTTTTTCTGAACGTCACATGCTAATGTAAAAAGCTGGTTTTTGATATAAATATGAACTTGATTGAACAAAAAAATGCATGTTTTGTATAACATAATGTCCTAGGTGTGTCATCTGATGAAGATCATCAAAGGTTAGTGCTGCATTTAGCTGTCTTCTGGGTTTTTGTGACATTATATGCTAGCTTGAAAAATGGGTGTCTGATTATTTCTGGCTGTGTACTCTGCTGACATAATCTAATGTTTTGCTTTCGTTGTAAAGCCTTTTTGAAATCGGACAGTGTGGTTAGATTAATGAGAGTCTTGTCTTTAAATAGCTGTAAAATAGTCATATGTTTGAGAAATTGAAGTAATAGCATTTCAAAGGTTTTGAAAATCGCCCCACAGGATTCAACTGGCTGTTACGTAGGTGGGACGAATTCGTCCCGCCGGTCCCATAGAGGTTAATGAAAATATAGAATTTAATCATATTATTATATGTCGTCGAAAGCGATTGGTTAGAAGAAGCCTACACAACCAACCCATATAGTAAAATTTAACATCCATATATGGCCAGCTATATAAACTTTAACATTGATTTATCCTGCAATAGATTTTTGTCTTCTAAAGCCTCTTAAGGGGAAAGTAATCTAAAAGTAACATAATGTAATCAGATTACGTTACTATATATATATATATATATGGTTAGTGAGAAAGTCCATATTGCAAATGTACGCTCCCTTACTAGACGTCCGACTACGTCCGATAAATCCGCGGACGGCGTCGGGCCGCTCACAGGGGCCGGATCTTCCAGGAAGTCATCGAACGGAGTCTCTCGGACCTTCCATTTCCGTTTAATAAAATTTTCAAATTTTGGTCATTTCTTTGCAGTTCCGGATTATTCCACGGGAGGGCGAATGGAATCATATTGCAAACGTAACATATATCACCAATCACGACATGGCTTTTTCTCCTAAACGGAAAATAATTCGAAGACGAAACTCGGTCTGCGTGGGTTTGGCATAATGGGCAGTTGGCCCCGAACAGGATGGAGTCGAGGCCTCGATGCTTTTCGAGTTAAGGCTATTTTTCTGGGATTGAAAGTCAAACAGGAAAATAGAGTGCTGATTTGACCGCTTCACATCAAACTACATGAGCCTACGGTGTCAGGAGAAAAGGAACCATGCATTTACCAATGTTCATTTCAGAGAAATTGTACAATGACACATTGGTGATATTCAACAATAGGAGTTTTTTTTTCAAAAAAGTTACATATCCAGTTGCAACGTGTTCAGATGAGTCCGTTAAGGCGGGTTTCGGAGCTCTGCGAGATTTCTGTGATTTTCTGTGATTTTCTGAAACAACACACACTTGTTCAACCCTCTGTAAATAAGTCAGTTCTTAACATAAAGACCTAAAACTCAATATTCTATAAGAGCCTAACGTTCAGATTCCTGTGTCAACCTGAAGTGCCTTAAAATGGTGTCATAGGGGCTGTTTTGAAGGGTTAAAAAGGTCAGATCTTTCCACAACTTCATATGTGTGACTAGGCAAACCTCATGAACTGTAATTCAGTCATATATCCCATCAGATGTCAAAGAAAAGCTCTCTCACACACACACACAGCAAGGACGGAGTGACACAGTGCGGTGCTTAAAGACACAAAGAGCCTGCAATGGCATTACCATTATCTCTAGGCTGTGCCGAGTTCAATGAGACGCCCCGCTTGACCGTAGCTCGCTCGGTCTGAGCGCAGTGACCGTGAGAAAACTAGGCCCAAAATGATGCCTGCACCAATATGTCAAGTGCTTTTGGGTGACAGTGAGAGAACCGTAACCTCAGGAGCGTTCCTGAGGTCCTCCCGATCTGTGCAAGCCTAACCTTGACCCTGTGGCATTAACCCTTCACAGTAAAAAGAAGGTGTTTAGATCAAAAAGTGTGCAGTGACTTCTATCCCCATAGGAATACATTGACAATTCTCCTAAATTCAACCTGAAGTCTATGTGGGTTATGAATGTCTTATGAACCTGTCTTCTATAACAATCGATCAGGCTACTGTGAGGTCTACCTGTGTCGATTCTAAGGTTCCTGGAGCAACCGGAAGTTGTTAAAATCACCCTGGAGCTATTGTCATATAAGCAACCTGCAGATAGTGAAAATCACGCAACTCAACCATGTGTCATTCAGTCAATTCTTAAGGTAGAGACTTCATATTCAGGATTCTGTTTATGTCTACCCCAAAGACAACGTGTGTTGAGTAAGAGCTTCCTGTGACAACCGGAAGATGTTAAAAACAGCCTAAAGCTATTGTCATATGGCCACCTGAACATAGTGAAAATCACGCAACTCAACCATGTGTCATTCAGTCAATTCTTAAGGTAGAGACTTCATATTCAGGATTCTGTATATGTCTACCCCAAAGACAACGTGTGTTGAGCAAGAGCTTCCTGTGACAACCGGAAGTGGTTAAAAACAGCCTAGAGCTATTGTCATTTAACCTGCACATAGTGAAAATCACGCAACTCAACCATCTGTCATTCAGTCAATTCTTAAGGTAGAGACTTCATATTCAGGATTCTGTTTATGTCTACCCCAAAGACAACGTGTGTTGAGCAAGAGCTTCCTGTGACAACCGGAAGTGGTTAAAAACAGCCAAGAGCTATTGTCATTTAACCTGCACATAGTGAAAATCACGCAACTCAACCATCTGTCATTCAGTCAATTCTTAAGGTAGAGACTTCATATTCAGGATTCTGTTTATCCCTACCCCAAAGACAACGTGTGTCTATTCTTTTTGCAAAAAAAAAAAAAACACACACACACAATTTGGCCATAGGGACATAGTGTGGGGCTTGGAGGCTTATACCACCTTTAATAGTTATTTTCGTTCAAACGATTCAAGAACCGTCAGACCTAGAGCTCCGAAATTTTAGAAACCTGTTCTAGAGCTCAAGTCGATAGTGCACGGTGATTTATGTGGCTCTAGAAGGTTCTCAGACTGAGAAACCGCCTCATGCATTTGCAATATATTCAATTCATTTTGAATATCACGGACATGGCGACATGTAGAAATGTCCCAGAGTCGCAAGACTAGGTGCATTGAAACCGCCTCGGCCCATAGAGACGGACCCCGTAGTAACGCCCTGAAAAAGTGGATTTTCAGCACCAATTAAGGCCAGTGCTCGGGCACCGAATGACCTATCGAGCCGAAACTTGGGATTCGGGGTCGCCTCACATAGGCCTACACATATTGTCAGAGCTGGACCCGCAGCTATAACGTAACTATGTGTTTTATGGTTTTTTATGGTTAAAATTGAAAGCACTGTGAATTATGGGCCTTCTCTGACATATGTGATAGTTGGCTTCTATACGAGTTGGAAAAAGTGGATTTGGTGTCAGATGGTATCAGTTTGGTGTCAGAATGACATCTAATTGACTGATGGACGCTGACTGCTGGGTGACGAGCAATGGAGAGGAACCACAGTCACTGCCCGGCCATCCCGAGTTCATCGGGCCATTCAATTATGCATTTCTGCAGTATTTTTGAGCATGCCTAAATTCGTAATGCTAAATGCCCATTGAATCATATTGCAAACGTAACGCGCAATATTGCAAACGTAACGTGCATTTGCAATATGATTCAACAGCAAAACATATCACCAAAGTTGACATGATGAATCATATTGCAAACGTAACGCGCAATATTGCAAACGTAACGCGCGTTTGCAATATGATTCAACAGCAATAAATATCACCAAAGTTGACATGATGAATCATATTGCAAACGTAACGCGCAATATTGCAAACGTAACGTGCATTTGCAATATGATTCAACAGCAAAAAATATCACCAAAGTTGACATGATGAAATCAACACAATGAGCGATAGAGAGGAACCACAGTCACTGCACGGCCATCCCCAGTTCATTGGGACAGTCAATTATGCATTTCTGTGGGGTTTTTGAGCATGCCAAATTCGTGATGTTGAGGCCCATTGAAACATATTGCAAATGCGCATCCGTGCACATGGTGACCCGAAATGGGTTACCAGGATAATTTTTTTAGAAGGGTTTTAAATGCCTTTAGGGGGGTGCAAGGGGTACACGGTTGGGTAGGGAGCACCTTCCATCAGTGCCCATCCAATATGGGGCACCCCTAGTCATTTTGGACATTTAAAAAAAAAAAAAACGCTCAAAAACGACAGTCCCACTTCTCTCATGTCACCATCAAGCCATGGAGAGGAACCACAGTCACTGTCCGGCCATACCGAGATCATCGGGACAGTCAATTATGCATTTCAGCAGTATTTTTGAGCATGCCTAAATTCGTGATGCTAAATGCCCATTGAATCATATTGCAAACGTAACGCGCTATATTGCAAACGTAACACGCATTTGCAATATGATTCAACAGCAAAAAATATCACCAAAGTTGACATGATGAAATCAACACAACGAGCGATGGAGAGGAACCACAGTCACTGCACGGCCATCCCGAGATCATCGGGACAGTCAATTATGCATTCTGAGCTTGTCAAATTCGTTAAAAATGTTAAAAGCAACAGAGTCCCACTTCTCCCTCATCATACATGACAAGTAGACTGTCTGCGTTGATTCATGGCTTAACATAGGGCTATATATCATTTGGGCAGTATAAATGCCATTTGGACTATGGTTCACTGACTTTTGGGTTTGGAAACCGACTTCCTATGATCGTACATGGCAAACGGACAAACATCCTGATTTGGCACATTCAATACTTTCATACACGTATAATTGACCCAAAAATTATTGGACATTTCATTTGCACATTTCTAATGGCATTTGGCAAAAAAAGAAAAAAATATGTCACTTTTGACTTCCTATGAAATCATATTCCAAATGCACAAATCATATGCCTTATGCACAAGCAAATATGTCACTTTTGACTTCCTATGAAATCATATTCCAAATGCACAAAACATATGCCTTATGCACAAGCAAATATGTCACTTTTAACTTCCTATGAAATCATATTCCAAATGCACAAAACATATGCCTTATGCACAAGCAAAAACAACCCAAAAAACGACGTCAATAAAAACGTCATTAGCATGTTCATACAGCTCTTATACATGTGTCATTGACATAACAATCGAAAAAAAAATCGAAAAACGGTCCAGAAACCACCTTAAAGTTTTCAAAAAATATGTCATTTTTTCCAAATTTGACTCTTGGGTCTTGAATTGTGTTACATTTGCAATATGAAAATTCACTGCGGAGAGCTCTAGCCATCTATTGGATATTTGCTGTGATTTGGCACATTCAATACTTTCATAATTGACAAAAAAAAGCATTGGACATGTCATTTTGCAAAAAAAAAGAAAAAAAAATGTCACTTTTTTCCTATGAAATCATATTCAAAATGCACAAAACATATGCCTTGTGCACAAGCAAAAGCAACCCAAAAAACGACGTCAATAAAAAACGTCATAAGCATGTTCATACAGCTCTTATACATGTTTAATTGACATAACAATCACATTTTTTTCGAAAAACGGTCCAGAAACCACTTTTTTAAGGGTTGATAAGTTTTCAAAAAAAAATCATATTATCAAAATCTGACCCTTGGGTGTAGACTTGGGTATCATTTGCTGTATGAAAATCCACGGTGGAGCGCGCTCGCCATCTAAAGGAAATTTGGGGTGTTACAATTGGCAATTGCCATCGGAAAATTGCCATATGATTTGCACGGAGATGGCTTCTTTCGGTGGTATTTACAATCGTGTGTATGATTCGTGCTATGCCAATATGTTCCCATGTTATTTTGTCCAAATCAGGGGGGTTTTCCCTTACATATTTCATGGTCAGGGCCTTAAGCGAAAGTCATCTTGACAAACAGCAGGATAACTCTCAGTTTCTATTTCTGCTCTAATGTTTTATCTTAATGTCAGTGGAATAATATCATACACTTGTCATATCTGGTCCCGCTCCGCTTCTCTGGCGCTCGAGGTCGCCAGGCTGATTATCATTATGCACACCTGCCACCATCGTTACACGCACCAGTGCTTCATCGGACTCACCTGGACTCCATCACATCATTGATTGCCTCCCCTATATCTGTCACTTCCTCAGTTTCATCCCCGTGTCTGCCTTGATGTTTTGTTTCATGTCTATTTATTATTAAATCCTCACCCTGTACTTGCTTCCCTTCTCCCAGCGTCTGTCGTCTCAAGACCGTTACAACACTAGCAACTAGAAAAGAAAACTGCTGAGAAAGAAAACTGTTTCGAGACTCAGTAGTGGACAGGTTGCTTCAAATATTAGAATACATTTTATGAAGGCAAATTAGACCAACATTCTGGATATTAGGGGGTGGTTTCCTTGACCCAGATTAAGTCATATTCCTGGACAAAAGTGCATGCTCAAATTAGCATCTTCATCGAAAGTGCTTTTTAATCCAGGATTAGGACAATTATAACCTTTTAGTAATCGATTGGAAGTGGAAATTAGCGTTTGTGTACATTTAGAGAGGGATTACAATTCAGTTAGACGTTATTTTATGATGACTATCAACTGCAACTGTTGATTAGGTTAGGGTCTGGTTTGGGGGTAAGGTTAGGGCTATGGTTATGGTTAGTGGATAGTAAGTATAATTTTTATTGTTAGTTGAAGATCTATAACCCATCTGTAAGGGGACTCACCAAATAAAGTGTTACCTGAAATTCTGTGAGACACCAGACTGCAAACTCACAATCCTGAGTTAGTTTTTCAGACAAACAGCAGGTGTGATACTTATGTTAGTTGAACTAAACTCATGAGGCATGTCTAAGTTTATATTATTCAAGAATTAATAGGTATATATAATACATAAAATTACCATTGAACAGCAGTAAACACATCAGATTGTACATTTAATGAAACCTATTATTTGGAAAGTAAAGCACATTCTTGTGAAAATGGTAGGCTAACCATGTAAAAAATATACAGTAGTTGGGCTAAATTGCATCTTTTGGGGACATACAGACTCGAGAGGAGAGTAGCCCTTTCCTGCAGTCAAATTACCTAGTGGCCTCATGGGTGGAATGTTATTCATATTTTTCATAATTTCATAAATAATAAATGTATTAAAGTGTAATATTGGGATGCAAACTCAAAATTGAATACAATTCAAATCTATAACTGACATGGTACAGGTGACTTCTTTATTTTAAGCCCATAACCATGTATGTGTCACATCCTGACCAGTAAAAGGGGTTATTTGTTATTGTAGTTTGGTAAGGACGTGGCAGGGGGTATTTGTTTAGAGTGTTTCGGGGTTTGTTGGGCTATGTGTTTATGTAGAGGGGTGTTTGTTTAGAGCGTTACGTTTTTTTTTTGGTTATGTTCTATGTTAGTATATTTCTATGTTCGGGTCTAGTCTTTCTAGTTCTATGTTTAGGGTTATTGGTTTGACCTTCAATTGGAGGCAGCTGTTCTTTGTTGCCTCTGATTGAAGGTCCTATATAGAGGGGTGTTTTTTGTAATGGGTTTTGTGGGAAGTTGTTTTTGCATAGCTGTGTGTAGCCTGCAATACTGTGCGTTCGTTTGTTTTCTTGTTTAGTTTTTTCAGTGTTCAAATAAAAGTTAAAATGAGCACTCAACCCGCTGCGCCTTGGTCCACTTCATACGACGGCCGTTACAGAACCTCCCACCACCAACGGACCAAGCAGCAGAGGAATTATATGGACTGTGGGGAATCATGGACATGGGAGGAAATTCTGGACGGGGCTGGACCATGGCACCAGGCTGGAGAATACCGTCGCCCACCGGAGGAAATAGAGGCAGCCAAGGCGGAGCGACGACGTTATGAGGCATTATACGCGCCGAGGGGCAAGTACGAGAGGCACCCCCAAGAAATGTTTTGGGGGGGGGCACACGGGTAGTTTGGCTGGGCCAAGGGTGAGCCCTAAGCCAACTCCCTGTGCTTATTATGGGGAGCATATGGAGTGGAGAGCGCCGGAGTATGCAGAAGTGCACACGATCTCGCCCATGCGCACGCACAGTCCGGTGCGAGCGATCCCAGCTCCTCGCAAGTGCCGTGCTAGAGTGGGCATCCAGCCTGGAAGGAGGATGCCTGCGCAGCGCATCTGGCCACCAGTGCGCATCCTAGCCCCAGGCTACCCTATGCCTGCTCTACGCACGGCAACCATCAGGCCTCTGCACAGCCCAGTTCGCCCTGTGCCAGCACTCCGCTCGTGCAGGGCCACTACTACCATCCAGCCAGGACGGGTTGTGCAGGAGGTGCGCTCCAGACCTCCAGTGCTTACCCATGGCCCGGTGTACCCTGTTCCTGCTCCTCGCACTAGCCCTGAGGTGCGTGTCTCCAGTCTGGCGTCTCCAAAGCCAGCACCACGCACCAGGCCTCCAGTGCGTCAGCCCAGTCTAGTACATCCTGTTCCCGCTCCTCGCACTAGCCTTGGGGTGCGTGTCACCAGTCTGGTACCTCCACTACCAGCCCCATGCACCAGGCTTGTCAGTACGTCAGCCCAGTCCAGCTCGTCCTGCTCCTCGCACTAGCCCTGTGGTGCGTGTCCTTAGTCTGGCGCGTCCTAAGCCAGCCCCACGCATCAGGCCTTCAGTGCGCAGTCCCCGTCCAGAGATTCCGACGACAGTGCCTCGTCCAGAGTGTCCGACGACAGTGCCCCGTCCAGAGCTTCCGGCGACAGTGCTCAGTAGAGAGACGGCCCACAGTCCGGAGCCGAGAGAGACGGCCCACAGTCCGGAGCCGAGAGAGACGGCCCACAGTCCGGAACCGAGAGAGAGACGGCCCACAGTCAGGAACCAAGAGAGACGGCCCACAGTCCGGAGTCGGCGCAGCGAGAGTCGCCCTACAGTCCGGAGTCGGTGCAGCCAGAGTCGCCCTACAGTCCGGAATCGGCGCAGCCAGAGTCGCCCTACAGTCCAGAGTCGGCGCAGCGAGAGTCTCCCTACAGTCCGGAATCGGCGCAGCCAGAGTCGTCCTTCAGCCCGAGGTCTCCAGCGACGCACATCAGCCCGAGGTCTTCAGCGATGCGCCATAGCCCAAAGACTTCGGGAGGGGTAAAGTTTAATATGTATTTAGCGGGGGTGGACAGGTTAGGTTGGGGAGTAAGGCCGGAGCCTGAGCCACCTCCATAGTAGGTGGGTTGGGGAGGGGGGGTGTAGCACAAGAACCGTCGGTGACGGTGGCCACCCTCCCTTCCCTCCCTTTAGTTTGGGTTTATTTTTTATTTTGGGTTTATTTTTGTGTTTTGTGTAGGTGTATCCGGGGTCTGCACCTTCAATTGGAGGCAGCTGTTCTTTGTTGCCTCTGATTTAAGGTCCTATATAGAGGGGTGTTTTTTGTAATGGGTTTTGTGGGAAGTTGTTTTTGCATAGCTGTGTGTAGCCTGCATTACTGTGCGTTCCTTCGTTTTCTTGTTTTGTTTTTTCAGTGTTCAAATAAAAGTTAAAATGAGCACTCAACCCGCTGCGCCTTGGTCCATTTCATACGACGGCCGTTACAGTATGTGAGGTGAAACTTTTGTTTTAAAGAAGATTTATTTAAGACAACCAAGAAACACTGATGTAGCCCACTGACCCTGATGTAGCCCACTGCAGTAATTAAGGGAAGACAATGGTAATTTTGATGAAAGCTTTTTGGGAGAGGGTAGTCTGTTTAACAATGGGTCTGTTGAAGTGGCTGCATATTAAATACCAATCAAAAGTTTGGATCCAATTACTCATTCAAAGGTTTTTCTTAATTTTTTATTATTTTCTAAATTGTAGAATAATAGTGAAGACATAAAAACGATGAAACAACACATATGGAATCATGTAGTAACCAAAAAAGTGTTAACCTGTTGGGGCTAGGGGGCAGTATTGAGAATAAAAAAAGAAATGTGTGCCCATTTTTAACTGCCTCCTACACCAACTCAGAAGCTATAATATGCATATTATTGTTCAGGTTTGGATAGAAAACACCCTGAATTTTCTAAAACTGTTTGAATGGTGTCTGTAAGTATAACAGAACTCATATGGCAGTCAAAACCCTGAGACAAATTCTGACAGGAAGTGGATACCTGATGTGTTGAATTACCTTTAATATATATACAATTTACAGGTCTAAAAATGACCCTTTAAGTCTATCAAAAGTGTGCGAGTTAGAGCATGTGTCCATTAGACCTATGGATTTTTTTTTTTATCAGCATGAATTAGATTGACCAATTCAATAGGCTGGGATCCACACTATGCAGCTGTTACAAGAGCGCATTTTTCACTGGCTGTCCATTGGTTTCAAAAACAATGATTGATAGGCAGATTAAACTTCTCGAATTCAACCATTATTGGGTTCAAATACACATATAGACTTCTGAACTGCCATCCACAATGACCACAATCCGTAAGACGCATATAGCAAAATGAGAGAGCAGCAGTGTGATTCACATCAATAAGCTATGGAGATTTCAACAATAAGTGATATTCATATCGCTGTATAACCACTGCTGTCATCCATACCTCCAAGCGTTTATTCAAGTTGGATAATCTTTGGATGCAGACAGCAGTCACAACTTTGGAAGACGTTTGGACTGTTGTTTGGACTGTAGCCTACAAAAGCCTATTCCTGCTCTTTTCCTGCGATCCATCAAACACATTTGGTGTGTCATCATAGTGGTCTCTGACTTGTGGTCAGACTCGTTCAGGTGGAACAAACTTAAACTTGTGCCTTTTTTCAATGCTGATTTGAATGTCATCAAGAAAACAGAGAAGTGTCATCGATTTATTTTCGCAAACATACTTTATGAATTTCAAAGTAATCCTCGAAGTAATCATCTAGTTTTTAAAAAGTATCTGTAATCTGATTACAATTAGCTGGTAACGTAACGGATTACAGTTACCATTTTTTGTAACCCCTTACACATATATTCATATATATACATATATCAGCGGAGGCTGCTGAGGGGTGGACACCTCACAATAATGGCTGGAACGGTGTGAATGGAATGGCATCAAACATATGGAAAACGTGTTTGTTGTATGTAATACCATTCCACTAAATCCGCTCCAGCCATTACTACAAGCCCGTCCTCCCAAATCTAGGTGCCACCAACCTCCTGTGATATATATATATCAAACGAAATAAATGAAATGTATTTGTTTTCTTGTATTGTCTCCTGACTAATCAGAAATGTTGAAAAATGCAGGAGGTTGTTCCTGGGATGTAATTGGTTATATCGCCTTCATATGGTATCACTATCAAAGTGAGCTAGTGTAATCATACCTGCTGTGTTATTAGGCTATGTATGATGATTTCATGGTAGGCCAATGTATTCATACCTACTGATTCAAGTGAGCTAGTGTATTCTTACCCGCCCGTGGTATTATGTAGAATTGTTTCACGTTTTCATGCCTGAATGACTATACAGTAAAGTTTACTTATTCAAAATGAGCTATTAATTTCATACCTGCCATACAGTACAAGATATAGGCCTAAAGTGTTTGTATTTTATTGTGTGTGGCTGTTTTCATATGGCAAAAAGTGTGCGCTTTTGGGCTTAATGCAAACACCTTCAGGGCTTTCTATTCTTTCTCGCTTATTTTGTGCAATAAGCTGTTTGCGCAAATTCCAAACCAGTGCCAAGCTGGTGTCAGGCTGATGTGCTGACCATGGTCCTGAATCCACCCGTTGTGCCTGTACTGTAGATTGCTGCTTTGAGTGGGAGTTGTCGATCTGATAATATGTTGATTATTTCATGAGGTTGGAATGTCGGATAGAACACTTCATTCATTATCCGTATTTTGTGACAATATCATTTTTTGCATTTTATCACTGCACTGCTAGCTGTAGAATCTCTCTCTTTCTTTCTCTCTCTTTCTCTCCCTCTATCTCTCTGAATATGTAGGTGATAGACATTGTGTATTTCATTATGTTTGTTTATTGTCGGATGTGTAGTTGAACACTTGCGCTACCTACTTGGCAATATTAACAGGCTTGTTTGTCAAGGGAAATGTGTGGTCTTTTTTTGGTCACATTTATCTTGTGTTATGTGTTATACTATGCAATGTGATTGCACAAATGTTCACTTAAATATGTCAGTGTATTTTTGCCGGAACTTGTTGGCCCAGTCACTTTTACCTATGCCACACAGCAATTTATGCCTACGCCACTGGTTCAAAGAAATCGGTGAGAAATGTGTTGCCTTACCAAGGTCAACACAGTAGACAGAGCTCACAGCTTATTTCAAGAAATATGACAACTTGAAGTGCCAGTAATGAGAAGAGGTTTATTTATACATTTCCCTCTCTGGCGTAGAAGAGACAGATATACCTTATACCTTTATTATCTTGTGAAAGAACAACAAAAATAAGAGACCTTCTTGAGTACATCCAGGATAAATCCATGTTGACTACTACGGTATGTGCATTTATTCACATAACCAATTCATATTAATTTGTGGGTTCTTTACAAGAATGTACAAAAACAATGTTTTCATGTAGCACAGATCGATGGTATTTGTTGATTATTTCTAGTATGTTTGAGCACTCAGCCCCACAAAAGCTGTTACCTTAGTCAGATAAATGTTCCTGTGCCCTTGCTGAGCTGAAGTCTCAACAGTGGATCCAATTCGCTACTACAGCCAACTATAAAGAATCCAATAATTTTATAAGTGGGAAAGAACAGACAGTAATACTTTTGCTGACACGTAACTTAGTAAATCAAGTCTACAAACTCAGTGGCATGGGCAGCTTTTGTTGTGGCTGCTGAGTGAGAGTCCATTGCAAGGACTGTCAGGACACCCACCAAATCCTTGAAAACCGTTCCTCTGTGCTACCGTCACTACAGCCCTTTCTACGATGCCTGGTCCAGGCCTTCTATAGGCCACCGCTGGAGATTGGCCCAGAGACTGTCAATTAGGGTTAGGAGGCCGGGAGCTTTACAGGGGGTTGGCCAAGCATGCAGCGCAGCTTAGCATGAAACCTGATGGCTAATGGAAATTGACATTCCTGCTTGGTAGTGCCTTCAGTTCTAGCCTAGCACCGACAGCTCAGCACAGTGGAGCCCGGGGGGAAGACGGCCCATCCCTCCAGGCGTCTTTTCCAATTAGCCGGTCCATGCGACAGGCCTCTGTGTTGTTCCCCATTTAAAATGTTAATCAAATGGAACAGCAACCTGCCTGTGGTCAGCATATCCTCACAGAAAAAAAGCCTTCCACACATTCAATAAAATAAAAAAACTTTTACAGCGGCGGTCAGCGCCTCCCCTCCCTCCTTCCTTCCACAATACCGCTGGTGGGAGCAGTCAAATAACAACACTGCATTATTTTGGTATCAGTGTTAAGCAGTAATATCAGACTGTAGTTTTCCCAAACAAAGGTATCAGGGAAAAAAATCACAAAAGGAAGACAGGAAAGGAAGAAAAAAATAAATGCCCAAACAAGGACAAGGCCCAACCTTATCCTTCGGCTGATCTCTGTTTTCCTATTAGTATAGACAGCAGCCCCATAGGACCCAGATTACCTGCACTCCTCTGGGTGAATCTTCAATACTTCCCTTTCCTCTGAAAACCCCACATCTCTTTGCTTCTCCTCATGCACCGCCAGTCATCCTCCCTGTCCGATGGACAAACCATTATAGCAACACTCCTCACTACCCCAGAGTTATGCTATAGCTCCCCGTCACAGAACGCAACAAAGCTGCAGAACAGAATGGCTACTTCTAACATCTCTGTGGGATGTCTCAATGCATCAGTCAGTGTGAATAACCCACCAAGTAAACAGAACAAAGAGCACAACAGCCAATACTATTTTAAAAGGCATCCTCTCTGATGTTCTCTTCAGTCATATCCAGTCTCTCTCACTTGACCCAGAATCACTGGAGCTCGGGGAAATAGTGGAACAACTTAACTTTCACTCCCCCTGTCTACGAACATGACATATTTAAACATTCACACTTCCAAATGTTACTTATTGAGCTCTGAGTTAGAAAATAAAAATGTCTACTGCCACCCAACCGTGCAGTCCTCATTCATGCGGCTTCATGATAGTATTTATGCTAGACAAACATACACATTCTCCTCGTTACCAATGGATCATTAAATCTATCCAAACATCATCAGAGAAAAAAGCAACAAATCTATTGAGTGTTCGGTTACAGTATTGCTCTCAGCAGTCACTCTCGCTCTGTAGCAAAATTAGCATAAAGGCATGGCTCATTTACCATGCCATTTCTGTGTATGGCTATATTAAACATGCTACGTTATGGGATAACACAGCAAACATCCCTCTAAATGTGAAAACTCTTCACACAGTGAGGACCAATCGACAACTCGCCCACCCCTTTAATAGGTAAATATGGAATCGTTAGCATTGTCACAAAAAACATACATGTGTTATTCTTTCTTTGGATGGGGTTTCTCTGTCAATAGAGAGATATGACTTCAAAGTATATCCACTGCATTTGATCAATAGAGGTTTTCACCTCATCAAATCACCAGTCATATGTACATGTCAGTGATGAACTGCAACCGCAAACCCAGCATGACTGGGTGAATGAACACGAACAACAAAGATGTAACGCTTTTACTCATACCTGACTTTATTGTTGATTCCTATTCTTCAACCTTTCCTAGTTTAAACCCCTTCAAATCATCCCCCAGTGCGGCACTTGAGTCAGCGATGGAGGAAATGAAATTCACAGGAGAATCCCCAGGTGAATACAGATGAACTAATGATAACTGAAGTGTGCCCATTGCCGTATAAAGTGAATAGGAAGAGGCTATACGAAAGCACTGAAGTAAATAAAGTGCAGGGTTATCTCCTCAAACTTTATTGGGTTTTTTGTGTTTTTTTTCCCCCCTCAACTCTCACCCTGTTCCTTTTTACAGTTACCCGTGACCACTGCTGGGCAGCCCACTGAGATGAAAGCCTGGCTGTAGATTGCTTTCCTGTCTTTTGTTAATCCCAGTTTTGCGTCCCATATCCCCTCTACAGGACTTTGCAAATACAGCTAGGCGACTGGTCATTGACTGGACTAATATCGGGGCGCTCAGTGAAAAAGCCACACTGTTCTTATTAAAGCTTTCATTATTCATTTGGTGTGATACATTTTTAAAGACCTCTTTAAGGGTAATTTTACAGTAGCTCATTTCACCCACGGTCTGTGGAGAAAGTTCAGTTTGCTTGCTGAGGAGACCGATTTGATGTCAACTAGCCAATACAGCAAAAATGCAGGTATTAGGAAACAAGTTGTTCATATTAACGTAGTAATGATGAATTTGCACTCAATGAGAAATTAACTCCCTGAAATCTATTTCTAATATTAGATCAACAATGATTGGAAACCTGTAGATGGATGTTAGTGTGAAGCAGAGGCAATTAACGTGATGAGCTAATTTCCTCTAGTTAGCTCTAGGGGATTTACACTCCATGTGGTAGCAACATGTGAGATTGGATGTAATTATGCTTGAAAGAATTATATAAGAGATGTATTGTTGTTTGTCATTATTTGGTGGGATTTTTTAAAATGTTTATCAAACACGGTCTTGATAAAGTCGACAGTAAGTTTGTAGAACTTGATCCAAGTGTAGGCCTTAACTGGGTCAATTAGTATCATAGTCAAGAGCCAAAGAATTGTATTCAAGACATATTTTGAGAAGGTTTGTTAATTTTGTCTGGAGAAAAGTGTATATTTATCAAGAACACATCAGTCAACTTTGTAGAACTTGATCTAAGTGTAGGCCTTGGGTTGACCAGTGAAATATTCAAGAGCAAAATGTATCTAAAATTGCATACTTGTGATTTGTCTTTTTCTATGTGTTGCTATGTGTTTAGCCTCTGTCATGCACACACGAAGAAACCTACACCTCTGTCTGTGTTAGTCAAGTGAGAAAGTCAAACAGTATAATGATCGTTGCGCCCCCTGTGATCACTGCGCCCCCTGTGTGGGCTCCAAGTGCGCCCGTCTTTCCCCACTGAGCTTAATGCCATGTGGCAGTGCTGGCACCCCTCTGTCCAAACGGATCCATCATGTCTTGACACACACCGACACACACAAACACATAGTAACCAGCTAGCTCGGAGCACCAGTGTTGAGAGGACCCCTGCTCCCACCCACCCATCCACGCACACACACAAACACACACAGGCACTTGCACACACATAGACACTTGTGCACATCCTTACAGACACACAAACAGACACCTGCACACAGACAGACACTTGTTCACATGCTCACATACACACACAAACAAACACAGCCACATGCACACACACAGACACATGCACAGACTTGCTTGCACACACAAACAGTCACTTGCATACACACCTACACACACTCATACATACACTGCCTGGACACATCATATATGTGACCGACCGGCTCGATTCGTTCTTATGAAGCAAATTTTGAAATTCTGTTTTTTACATTGGATAAAAGTTGAGACTCAGAGCAAGAAAATGGTTTATCATAGCCACAGCTGAGGAACAATGGGAAAGCAATTTGATAAACTTGTAACCTCATTTTTGAGAAAATGGCCATTGAATATTTTTGGTACACCTACTGGAGAGCTCTTCTTTGTCTACACAAATTCAGCATTGTTAACACCCTCTTAAGCTTTAGCCCCAACAATCTCTTTAATGATTCACATGTGAGGCCATGTGCTAAACAACCAAAGATTTCAAGACTAAAGGCTGGTTTATACTACGGATGTGTTCGTAAATGTAATCTGGAGTGCCAGGGTGTGCTCTGGGCATTCGTAAACTCAGAGCGCTGTCAGAATGTCCGTTTGTAAATTCAGAGCGTTTCGCTCTCGGAGTGTTCAGCACCCACACTGGACGCTCTGGCCAAGGAGTAGGGTTGATCCGAGCGTTCTGACCTAACAACAGCAGTCAAGCACCCAAGCTAGCTACTTCCGGACACAAATGAGAGAACAGCTCACTGACCATTTTACTCACCCTTGCAGAGCTTTGAAATGCAAACCTATTCATTAAGGGCCCCTCTACTAAGAAATCACATTTTCCATCCATCCCTAGTAGATGGAGCCCTCTCCATTTGGTTTAGCCTTGGCATCAAATAATTCAATGATTTGTATTGTATATCGCCAAGACAATGCAGGTGTCGCTTCGGGTCAAGTATCTGAATGTCCTTGAGTGGCCCAGCCAAAGCCCGGACTTGAACCCGATCGAACATCTCTGGAGAGACCTGAAAATAGCTGTGCAGTGACACTCCCGATCCAACCTGACAGAGCCTGACAGGATCTGCAGAAAAGAATGGAAGAAACTCCCCAAATACAGGTGTGCCAAGCTTGTAGTGTCATACCCAAGAAGACTCAAGGCTGTAATCGATGCCAAAGTACTGAAGCCACTCTTCAAAGTACGAAGTAAAGGGTCTGAATACTTATGTAAATGTATTATTTAAGGTTTTTTATTTGAATAAATATGCAAATATTTCTAAAAAACATTTTTTGCTTTGTCATTAAGGAGTATTGCGTGTAGATTGTTGAGGAAAAATAACAATTTAATACATTTTATAATAATGTTGTAATGTAACAAAAAATTGAAAAAGTGATGTGGTCTGAATACTTTCCGTATGCACTGTAAGCGCAAAGCTTTGTCTGTGACATGACATCTCAATTCTCCACTCTTCCTGTGGGACCTTCCGCTCATGCATTTTTTACACCATCTCCAACTGTAAAAGGAGGGGAATTGAGAGGTCATGTCACAGACAAAGCTGCATACTTATATTCCTTTATTTGCAGCTATTAAAACCTTCATGGGAAAAAGATCTAGGTAATGACACATGGGAAGATATTCTGTACGGTGTCCACTCTTCTATTTGTGCTAAACATGGTTTGATCCAGTGCAAAATCCTCCACCACACTCAATGGACTGAACTCAGACTCCCAAAGAGCTATCCTGATGTTGACCCTGTTTGCGACATGTGTCGGCAAGCTCCTGCTTCATTGATACATATGTTTTCTACATAACTATTGGCCTGCCATCTTTGCTAACATATCTAAAGTATTACACTGCCCATAACATCATTATTTGGGTTAATACCTGATACTTTGATGCTGCCAAAACATAACTCTGGCATTTTTGAATTTGTTGGCAAGAAGTTTGATTTTACTTCAGTGGATATCAGCTCCTCCTCCTCATTCTGTGTGTATTAAATATGTGTTACACTTTAGTAAATTGGAGAAGATTAAATATACCCTACGGGGTTCTTCTGACAAATTCTACCAAATGTGGCAGCCTTTTTTTACCTATGTAGAGACACTGCAATTTCCCTCTACTCCACAGTAAAGTGCCTGTACTAGTTTTGTTTCGAATTTATCTAATTTTGTAAGTGTTTAATTTTAGCCTGATGTAACATTATAATTGTTACGTTCATTTTGAAGACAAGCTGTGATTTTGTTATACTTTGTTGTTGTTTTTAATGTATGTTTTGTTTTAAAGTATTATTTCTTTTTGTACGGGCATATCAAAGCATACACTGAGTATACAAAACATTAACCTCTATGGGCAAGGCGGGACGAATTCGTCCCACCTACGTAACAGCCACCTGAATTCAGTGGCGCGATTTTTGAATCGTTTGAAATACTATTACTTCAATTTCTCAAACATATGACTATTTTACAGCTATTTAAAGACAAGACTCTCCTTAATCTAACCACACTGTCTGATTTCAAAAAGGCTTTACAACGAAAGCAAAACATTAGATTATGTCAGGAGAGTGCCCAGCCAGAAATAATCAGACACCCATTTTTCAAGCTAGCATATAATGTCACAAAAACCCAAACCACAGCTAAATGCAGCACTAACCTTTTATGATCTTCATCAGATGACACACCTAGGACATTATGTTATACAATACATGCATGTCTGTTCAATCAAGTTCATATTTATATCAAAAAACAGCTTTTTACATTAGCATGTGACGTTCAGAAAAAGCATACCCCCCGCAAACTTCCGGGGAATTTACTAACAGTTTGCTAAATTACTCACGATAAACGTTCACAAAAAGCATAACAATCATTTTAAGAATTATAGATACATTACTCCTCTATGCACTCGATATGTCCGATTTTAAAATAGCTTTTCGGATGAAGCACATTTTGCAATATTCTAAGTACATAGCCCAGCGATCACGGCTAGCTATTTAGACACCCGGCAAGATTAGCCTTTACCAAAATCCTATTTCCTATAAGAAAAATGTTCTTACCTTTCCTGTTCTTCGTCAGAATGCACTCCCAGGACTTCTACTTCAATAACAAATGTAGGTTTGGTCCCAAATAATCCATCGTTATATCCAAATATCCTCTGTTTTGTTCGTGCGTTCTAGACACTATACGAATGGTAAATAACGGTCGCGCGCGTGGCGCATGGCGTGACAAAAAATGTCTAAATATTCCATTAAGGTACTTCGAAGCATGTCAACCGCTGTTTAAAACCAATTTTTATGCCATTTATCTCGTAGAAAAGCGATAATATTCCGACCGGGAATCTGCAATAAGCTAAACAGCCGAATGAAATTTCTCCACGGGGGCGAATCGTGCACGCGCCTCATTCAATGGTCCTCTGATCGGCCACTTGGATAAGGCGATAATCTGTTTCAGCCAGAGGCTGCCTCGTCATCGTTCAGGTTTTTCCCGGGTTCTGAGAGCCTATTGTAGCCCTGGGAATTGTCACGTTACAGCTAAGATCCTTACTCTTCAATAAACAGATGCAAGACGCACGACTCCTTGTCAGACAGGCCACTTCCTGCATGAAACCTTGTCAGGTTTTTGCCTGCCATAGGAGTTCTGTTATACTCACAGACACCATTCAAACAGTTTTAGAAACTTTAGGGTGTTTTCTATCCAAACCTGAACAATAATATGCATATTCTAGCTTCTGAGTTGGTGTAGGAGGCAGTTAAAAATGGGCACATATTTTTTCCAAAATTCTCAATACTGCCCCCTAGCCCAAACAGGTTAAGGATATCTTCCTAATATTGAGTTGCATCCCCTCCAGAACAGCCTCATTTCATCGGGCATGGAGTCTACAAGGTGTCGAAAGCGTGCCACAGAGATGACGGCCCATGTCGACTCCAATGCTTCCCACAGTTGTGTAAAGTTGGCTGGATGTCCTTTGTTTGGTGGACCATTCTTGATACACACGGGAAACTGTTGAGCGTGAAAAACCCAGCCGCGTACTAGTTATTTACACAAACCGGTGCGCCTGGCACCTACTACCATACCCCGTCCAAAGGCACATACATTTTTGCTCATTCACCTTCTGAATGCCACACACACACAATCCATGTTTCAATTGTCTCAAGGCTTAAAAATCCTTCTTTAACCTGTCTCCTCCCCTTTATATACACTGATTGAAGTGGATATAACAAGTGACATCAATAAGGGATCATAGTTTTACATGGATTCACCTGGTCAGTCTATATCATGAAAAGAGCAGGTGTCAATAAGGTTTTGTACCGTTAGTGTACATTCCTATCTCCTTTAAAAAACGTGTTCCCCTTGTTATATTTGAATGTATAAAATCACTTGTGCAATATACTGTATTTCAATCATTGTTTACACAATATTTTTAGAAAAACAATATTTCCCAACCAAGAATTTTGCTAGGACTTTCTGGGAGAGGTTTGATTGGGGAGGGGGAAACTGAAAACTAGCTGATAATGGCTGAGAGGTTTGGAGAGTATTCCATCAACGTCACTGCAAACATACACAGTTTGGTTGCCATTTTCTCAGAATATAATATACAGTGTATTATATTATCCAGAATGACTTACAGGAGCAATTTGGTTTAAGTGCCTTGCTCAAGGGCAATTCAACAGATGTTTAATCTAGTCCTTTCGTTTAATGGCTCAGCGTTCTTAACCACTATGCTACCTGCCGCCCTATACTTCTGACCCCATCCTACTTGGAAATATTATTGTTGTTTTAAAAAACAGATTGGTTGTTTTTCGTTTAATTTGATTACAAACCAAACTTATTAGAATGATTCATCGTCTTTTACGGTGAGAACAACGATGGCTCCCATGCAATTTATTTCTGGGGAAGTACACATACAATCTGTAAAATGTTTCCATGGTGTTTAAAAAATATTACATTTGGGAGCAGTGTAACAGTGAGTGGACATCCCCCCTTCTCTTTATATTGCATCTTTGTCCAACCCTTGTGAAAAGTTTGGATGTGCATAAAACCCTCCATAGTCTACATTGCCTTAATAGCCTACTGCATTCCCACATGGAGCAATTATGGTGCATGTAACTGTATTTAGAGAGACTATTTAAAAAAAGTTGTTTGGTTTTAATTAGAATTTCATTAAAATGATTCACTTTCTTTATGCCTTATCAATTGTGAATTTTATATTGCTTATTCAGAATGTTTGTCATGACCATGGCTCAGACATAATGCAATTTACTGCAGGCCTAGCCCCTATATCTGTGTAAATGCTATGTATATATTTCCATATTGAAGCCATGCAATTACTTAGAACAACGTAGGCTGCTAACATGTTTAAAATTTTTAGCAAAGATGGGAAAGGCCTACATTTTGTTATTTTGTTTCTGTAGGCTATTTAACAAACTATAGGATATAACGGACTTAGAATTGGAGTTGATGACAATGCAGAACATAAGTCTGTGAATACACAACTTGAAGCAACCACATATAGTATTAAGCCACGAAGCATGTTCTGATTGGCCAGTGAGGGGTCAAGCTTCGACACACCTACAACCAGCCCTTTCACGCCACTGCCAGCTCTTGTGCCATTAACTCCTGCTGTGAAAATAGCAAAAACAAATCTGACACACCCCCTGACCTATAGCGCCACTGCCAGTGCTAAGATTTACCATTGCATTAGGTTTGTAAATTAGAGCCCGTAGTGTTACAATTGACCATGAGCAGTGCTGCATCTCGCCTGGTTTTCTTCCACCCTGGGCTCTTTGTGTTTCAACTTTTTAATTAATTAAGTTTTGTTTGCACCACCAAAACAACCATCTTTGGAAGTCACAGTTCAATGTATTCCATCTGATGTAGATTGTTATTATGTATGCAAGGACCCCGTCGGGTGATTTCTGCAAATGAAAATAATTTTTTTTTTTTTAATATTGTTTTTAAGATAATTATTTATAAAGAACCATACTATAATTGCAAACTGCAAACTGCTGAAAAGAGTGTCAAAGCATTGTGAATGAATCCACACAAGGAGGAACAAGCACACATTCGAGTGAAGTCAAAATGATGAGCTAGAAGATGAAAATAAATCACAACACAATCAAAAGTCACTGCTCTCTGGCTTTGTGTTCCCCAACAAATAAAACCTAATTTCCCAGGAAGACTCTGAAAGCCCACCCCAAATTGAGCAGCTGCTTTTACAGGAAATCTCTCCTGATTTGAAGGTTTGTGAAAATCGCAGATACAGATACAAAAATCAAAGATACAGAAATAAAGCAGATACACCATATGAAATTTCACTGGTAAAGCATGCACCTAGTGTCTTTAAAGTCATATATTGTGACCACATGGGAAATTCAATAAAGAGACGTGGCACAATGGTTTGGGCAATTTCATGTATTCTTGTAGTGTGTGTGTGTGTGTGTGTGTGTGTGTGTGTGTGTGTGTGTGTGTGTGTGTGTGTGTGTGTGTGTGTGTGTGTGTGTGTGTGTGTGTGTGTGTGTGTGTGTGTGTGTGTGTGTGGTGTGTGTGTGTGTGTGTTCATGTGTGCATGTGTGTGCGTGTGTTTGCGGCTGAGAAATATTTTAGGATAAATAGAAAATACAATTGAATTAGGATATAGAAGTTGACAGTGATTTTCCTTCTGAAAATAGAATGTCATGAAATGAATGCTTTTCTTTGCTTTTCTACAAACAGTCCACCCTCTAATTTAATTCAGACAGCCGTGGTGAAGGGAAATGCCTTATTGGAGAAAAATATTGATAAAGCCTACAAGTAACATGACTTGCATCCCAAATCGCACCCTATTCCCAATGTATTGCTTAGGGCTCTGTTCAAAATTAGTGCACTATAGGATATAGGGTACCATTTGGGACACATCCATGCTCATTTTACTGTATGTTTTTGACAGATTCAATCAAACAGAACATGAACAGCTCAGGCTGCATGTCTTGTGTTTTATACACACAATGCAACAGTCTTATCAATCTTATGACAGACATCAGGAGAGATGACACCTTAAAAGACACATCTCTGACATATGAAGCAAAATATGACTCCCAACATTAGCTTGTTGTCTAGTCCCTTGACAATTGACATGTTGACAGCTTAGATATTCCCATATTCTTGTTATTCACGTATTCTTATTCTGATATGCTTACACGGTTAACACATTATACAATAAGGTCTTTTCTATAAAGAGTTCATGTAGGGTTTATGTAATTATAAGTCCTTTATAAACCATTTTTAAAGGGTACCTTATTGTAAAACCCTTTATCAAGGTTACCTTATTGTAAAGTGTTACCCACATATTTAATTTGCCTCATCTCTGTCCAAGGCATTAATGCATTACTATGTACCTAGAAAAAAGGGATTATATTCATCCCATTAGGTGTACGCTTTTAGACCAGCACTGCCGTATATTGCTGTATTATCTCACCCTCTAACCTCACCCCATTTAGGCTAGCCAGCCAGCCAAACACTGGAAATCAACCTGTCCCCTATTGGCGGAATCTGTCACATAAATGCCAAGGTTGGCCTGGCTATTACATTGATAATTGAAGATGTGACAGTGTGAATATGCTGACTCAAAGTTCAAGTTCAAACCCAATTTTAGAAGCCGGGTTGCTCAATACTTGTAAAACCACAGGATCAATGCACTGTTATGGAGGAGCAAAGCTGTAAAGGCTGATGATCATCTTAAAGGGGAAGTTCGAAGAAAATTATAATTCGCTATGTTGGTGGTAGAGTGGTCTTTCATCTTAAAGGGGGGAATTTTCTGTTGAAAATGAAAAATGTGCTAGTATGGTCCTTAGGTGAACTTTCTTAGATGTGTTTAGTTTGAAGCTTTGCAGGTTGACACTGTCTATTACTGAGGGTGATGATGATGATTGTAACCCCACCCAAGTGTATCACAGAGGACAGAAACATTTATTTTTTATTGGAGGTATTGGGCTCAACATTTGGGTTATCTAATCTGCGAAGCATTCCCTCTTATGTTACGAAGTCAATTAGTAAATATCAGTAGTAGTCAATAACAATAACAGTGATAAAGTGTCTAAATCCTAATTCCTGTTTGAGGGAAACAGGAATGAGGATTTAGACACTTCATCACTGACAGATGAGACTCTCATTGACCACCAAGATTAAGTCCCTTAATCGTAGATTCTGTTATACACTTTATAACTTGACTGCTCTGTGTATACAAACAATCATACAACTACCTGATAGGTGTAATTTGATTGAGAGCATACAGCAATTGACATCCAAATACCGCTATGGCAAAATGTAATGTTGGGTCAAATGAAATGACCAGATCTGTATATCTTTCTTCATGTCTTTTACTGACAGTAAAAATCTAGTTATTACAGTGCCTTGCAAAAGTATTCACCCCCTTGGTGTTTTTCCTATTTTTTTGGGTTATAAAAAAATATCAGAAACTTTGAGCATCCCACAGAGTACCACTAAATCTATCTATCTATGTTCTGCATGTCAAAAGATGAGGAACATGCCTCAGCTAGCGCCACTACACCCATGGGACTTCCCAGAGGAGCCTTGGCAGCGAGTCCACATAGACTATGCAGGCCCACTGGAGGATCTAATGTTCTTAGTTGTAGTTCACGCACATAGCAAATGGTCTGAGGTCACAGTGAGGAAGAGCACCTCAGCGGAAAGAACCATCGAAGAGCTAAGGTCAATCTTCAGTCGCTTCGGCTTGCCAACGCAACTCGTTAGTGATAATGGCCCCCAACTGGTGTCGGAAGTTTTCCGGTCATTCATGGAAGCAAATGGAATTCAGCACATCAAGTCAATGCCGTATCACCCTGCAAAGAACGGCCTCGCTGAAAGGTTTGTCCAAACGATGAAGCAAGCTTTAAAATCATCACAAGAGAACGGCTCCTTCAATAGGCGCCTAAACCCCTTCCTGTTAACCTACAGAAACACTCCCCACGCTACAACCAAAGTGGCACCCACGTCAGCCATGATGAAAAGAAAGCTTTGCATGCGACTCGACCTCCTGAGACCTCCAAAGACTAAACAGGTTGTACAGACACAACAGCGAGCGCAGGTGGAGAGACGGAGCAAAGCAAAAGACAGAAGCTTCATAGGTGGAGAGAGTTCTTGCTCGGGAACTACTGCAAAGGTCCAAAGTGGATACCAGCCACAGTGGTTGCACAAACAGGGCCTGTGTCCTACACAGTTCACACACCGGAAAACATCATCAGGAGGAGACACGTGGATCAACTGTTGCCAGGAACCAACCGCAGAGATGACTCCTGTCAAGTGACAAACCAAGATCAGCTACTGGAGACCTACCGTGACTACGAGCCATCATCTGAACATCCACTGCAGCAACCTACAAATGTGCCTACTCAGGGTACACCATCACCATTCAGACTCAGAGACAATACGACTGTAGACTCACCTGTACGTCATCATTACCCTGCAAGAGAAAGACGACTCCCTGACAGTTTGACTATTTAGTTCAGACTAACCTCTGACATTGGGGTGGAATACACCCCAGGGTTAATAAGTCTGGGAACTGAGGCAGTCTACCCTCTTTCCCTAGTTTAGAAAATGTTATTCTGAATAGTTCATTTATTTACATTAAGAGAACTTATGTTAAAATCAAAAACAATAGGTAAAACAGCTAATATTTACTTTTTCCTTATGAGTCATCAAAGGGGGAGGAATGTGTTGTGTATTGATATTCTAGTTTTGTCCCTTAAGGGCACCTGTAACCTCCCCTTGCTTACCTACGTTGAAATGATTGGAATGTTCTTCCTGTGAAACGCATTATTAAACAATGCCCACATTAATTTCTACTCCCGTCTCATGTCCTGTCCTTATATTAGTTGTTTAAGTAATACAGTGTGCTATACAACAGCACCTTTGGCAGCAATTACAGCCTTGAGTCTTCTTGGGTATGACGCTACAAGTTTGGCACACCGGTGTTTGGGGAGTTTCTCCAATTCTTGTCTGCAGATCCTCTCAAGCTCTGTCAGATTGGATGGGGAGCATCGCTGCAGAGCTATTTTCAGGTCTTTCCAGAGATGTTCCATTGGGTTCAAGTTCAGGCTCTTGCTGTGCCACTCGAGGACTTGTCCTGAAGCCACTCCTTTGTTTTCTTGGCTGTGTGGGTTGTTGTCCTGTTGTAAGGTGAACCTTCACCCCAGTCTGAGCTCTGGATCAGGTTTCTATCAAGGATCTCTCTGTACTTTACTCTGTGTATCTTTCCCTCGGTCCTGACTAGTCTCCCAGTCCCTGCCGCTGAAAAACATCCCCACAGCATGATGCTGCCACCACCATGCTTCACCGTAGGGATGGTTCTAGGTTTCCTCGAGACGTGACGCTTCGCATTCAGGTCAAAGAGTTAAATCTTGGTTTCATCAAACCAGAGAATCTTGTTTCTCATGGTCTGAGAGTCCTTTAGGTGCCTTTTGGCAAACTCCAAGTGGCCTGTCATGTGCCTTTTACTCAGGAGTGTCTTGACCAAGGCCCTTCTCCCCCGAGTGCGGCCACTCTAAGAAGAGTCTTGGTGGTTCCAAACGTATCCTTTTTAAGAATGATGGAGGCCACTGTGTTCTTGGGGACCTTCAATGCTGCAGAACAAGTTTTGGTACCCTTCCCAAAATCTCTGCCTCGACACAATCCTGTATCGGAGCTCTACGAACAATTCCTTCGACCTTGTGGCTTGGTTTTTTCTCTGACATGCACTGTCAACCATGGGACCTTGTATAGACAGGTGTGTGCCTTTCCAAATCATGTCCAATCAGTTGAATCTACCACAGGTGGACTCCAATCAAGTTGTAGAAACATTTCAAGGATGATCAATTGAAACACGATGCACCTGAGCTCAATTTTGAGTCTCATAGCAAAGGGTCTGAATACTTATGTAAATTAGGTATTTATGTTTTTTATTTCTAATAAAATAGCAAACATTTCTTAACCTGTTTTTGTTTGGTCATTATGGGCTATTGTGTGTAGATTGATGAAGATTTTTACAAATAAATTAATAAATTAGAATAAGGCTTTAACGTAACTTAATGTGCAGTCAAGAGGTCTGAATACTTTACGAATTCACTGTAAGTGTACTGGTGGCCAGCTCATGATGTCTGTGACCATGTCAGGTATTTTTCAGCCTCCTGGCCTTTATTCTCGTGCCAATATTTGGCAAGGTAGCGCACTGTCTTTGATTGGTCAGGTGTTGTGACTAGTGAACCCTTTTCATCTCTCTCAGCATCCCACTGTAACATTCGACTTAGATGCTGTTCAAGCCACTTTGTCAATAGAATGCATGGCTGAGGAAATTAGACCCTGTGGTGTGTGGGGCTAGAGTACAGGGTGTCCCATATGCAGGGTGCCGTGCATGATTATGCCAAGGGACATGTCATGGAGGACTGAGCAGCCACAGCCAGAGGCCAGGGGAAAGGAGTGGCTCGGTAAACTGTCTTGTCCGCCAACTCGGACTGCAGAGATGGTTGCTATGAATATGTCTCTAGTCATGGTCTCCCTGAGGCAGCTGAAAACAGTATTTCTGTTATTTTACATGTATTTGAACTCTGTATACCACTCTTTGTTTACTACTCAAACACATACTTTTTGAAAAGAATATATAGGTTTGCCAAAATCCTACATTTTCCTCATAGTGCTATTTGGCCTGAAGCGATACACTTTCACCCAGCAGAGACATTGTCAAAACAAAATCAAGAGTATTCTATTCAGTTTGTGATATAGTAGCAAAACTGGAGAGTGGTCTGAAAGTTTTGCAGCAGCAACTATGAACCCTACTGGTTGGTTTGTATCTTTTGGCTTGACTAAAAGGTTAACCTGTTAGGGCTAGGGGGCAGTATTGACACGGCTGGATAAAAAACGTACCCGATTTAATCTGGTTACTACTCCTGCCCAGTAACTAGAATATGCATATAATTATTGGCTTTGGATAGAAAACACCCTAAAGTTTCTAAAACTGTTTGAATGGTGTCTGTGAGTATAACAGAACTCCTATGGCAGGCCAAAACCTGAGAAGATTTCAAGCAGGAAGTGGCCTGTCTGAGAAGTTGTGTTTCATCTTGGCTCTTTTTATTGAAGACTCAGGATCTGTGCAATAACGTGACACTTCCTACGTCTTCCATAGGGTCTCAGAGCCCGGGAAAAAGTTGAACGATATCGAGGCAGGCTCTGGCTGAAACACTTTATCGCTTTTGGCAAGTGGCCACTCAGAGTACTATGGGCTTAGGCGCGTGCCCGCTTCGACCGAATGCTTTCTTTTCCTTTGTCTGTTTATCTAAACGCAGATTCCCGGTCGGAATATTATCGCTTTTTTATGAGAAAAATGGCATAAAAATGTATTTTAAACAGCGGTTGACATGCTTCGAAGTACGGTAATGGAATATTTAGAATTCTTTTGTCACGAATTGCGCCATGCTCGTCACCCTTAGTTACCCTTTAGGATAGTGTCTAGAAGGCACAAACAAAACGCCGGTGTTTGGATATAACGATGGATTATTTTGGACCAAACCAACATTTGTTATTGAAGTAGAAGTCCTGGGAGTGCATTCTGACGAAGACAACAAAGGTAATAACATTTTTCTTATAGTAAATCTGACTTTGATGAGTGCTAAACCTGCTGGGTGTCTAAATAGCTAGCCCTGTGATGCCGGGCTATCTACTGAGAACATTGCAAAATGTGCTTTCACCGAAAAGCTATTTTAAAATCGGACATATCGAGTGCATAGAGGAGTTCTGTATCTATAATTCTTAAAATAATTGTTATGCTTTTTGTGAACGTTTATCGTGAGTAATTTAGTAAATTCACCGGCAGTGTTCGGTGGGAATGCTAGTCACATGCTAGTCACATGCTAATGTAAAAAGCTGTTTTTTTATATAAATATGAACTTGATTGAACAAAACATGCATGTATTGTATAACATAATGTCCTAGGGTTGTCATCTGATGAAGATCATCAAAGGTTAGTGCTACATTTAGCTGTGGTTTGGGTTTATGTGACATTATATGCTAGCTTGAAAAATGGGTGTCTGATTATTTCTGGCTGGGGACTCTGCTGACATAATCTAATGTTTTGCTTTCGTTGTAAAGCCTTTTTGAAATCGGACAGTGTGGTTAGATTAACGAGAGTCTTATCTTTAAAATGGTGTAAAATAGTCATATTTTTGAAAAATTGAAGTAATATCATATCTAAGGTATTTGAATAACGCGCCACAGGATTCAACTGGCTGTTGAGTAGCCCATAGAGGTTAACCATTTGATGATTCTTTAGCTGTAAGGATCAACGCGAGAAGAAGGTACAGGGAGTGAACATTTAATGAAACACAGGCATGAAACAGAACAGGAACAGCGTCTGGACAGGGGGAAAATAATGACCTCATGGCTGACACAAGGAACAAAGTGAGGAGCAGACAGATATAGAGGGGTAATCACCAAAGTAATGGAGTCCAGGTGAGTCCAATATATCGCAGCTGCGCGTAATGATGGTAACAGGTGTTAGCAGACACTCATATCCAGAGCGATGTAATTTTTAAAAACTTTTTCCCCTTTGGAATTGAACCCTGCCATTACAAGCACTATCCTCTACCAACTGAACCACACAGGACCAAATTTAGATTGAATACATTTTTACTGACCTCGGACCTTTAACAGCGGGTCATAAGCATAAATGTAAAAAAACAAAAATTATTTTGACAATATACACTATATGAATTTAAAAGTACTTCACCAAGATTATAACTATGTGTCAGAGTAAATGACGTTTAGAAGACACGTGATCTGCCTACACAGACGGTGGCAACTGCTACAGTAGTTCTAATTAGTGGGTATACAGTACATTTGAGCTGAAAATAGCAAGGCATGTAGAAATTGAGCTGGAGGTCATCGTGGCTGCGAAGTCCTTGAGCTAACTTACTGCAGCTTGTTTTACACAATTGTACAGACCGAAAAGCAATAGATGAAATAGGCCTACAGAGTCCATTAATCCTTACAATACCATCAAAGCCAAAGCACATACCCGAGTTTAGTCATTCCTGTGACTCCATGATTTTAATTGGGCTTCTTCAAGCAGAGGAGAACTGTATACTCTAGTTTGCCCTTAGATAAAAAGTCTCCCTTTTTTACCTTGGAAATGTGTTTCCCCGATAACAGAGTTTACCGAACCAAAGCTGCTATTATGACCGCCACATTAGATATCTTTAACAAATCCACAGACCTACTTAGTTCCACCCTTTCTCTAAGGGGGATGAGAGAAGGGCATCCGAGGCTAGACAGATTCCACTGTGAAAAGGCTGACAGCCTGTTGCTCTCCAGTTAATCACCCCAAATTGTGTGCCAAATTACCGATTTACACAGTCCTTAATAATGGCATCCGAAGCCTGTTCAGCCAGACCTTCCCAGTCACACTCCCTCTTTAAAAGTATCTGTCTTTCACACACAGACACACACATTCTCTCACTCACTCTCTTTCTCTCTCTCCGCTAAATCTCTGCAATAGATACTCATAATTAGAATTTCCCTTAATATGCCGTAGATTCAGAGATATATGGGTGGTTAATCTGTAGCATCAATCTATCAAGCCTCTCAAAGCCCACACCTCATTGTTGTAAAGCTTGCCCAACATAAACAGTACTGTAACGGCTGTCGGGAGAGAGAGTAGACCAAGGCGCAGCGGAGTTAGTGTTCATCATGATTTTAATTGAACAACGTGAACACTATACAAAAACAAGAAAACTGACAGCCAAACAGTCCTGTCAGGTGCAAAACACTCAACAGAAACAATTACCCACAAAACCCAAAGGAAAAACATGCTCCTTATGTGTGACTCCCAATCAGCAACAACGCTCTACAGCTGTGCCTGATTGGAAGCCACACGGCCAAAATCAATTAAACAAACCAACATAGAAAAATGCACATAGAACGCCCACCCAATGTAACACCCTGGCCTAACCAAAATAAAGAACAAAAACCCCTCTCTATGGCCTGGGCGTTATAGTACCACCCCCCCCCCCCCAAGGTGCGGACTCCGACCGCAAAACCTGACATTGAAGGGGAGGGTCCGGGTGGGCCTTCTTACGGCGGCGGCTCAGGTGCGGGACGTGGCCTCTGCTCCACCCTCGGCGTCGCTCTCTTGGGTGGCGCATCTGGCCGCGCCGAAGGTCTGGTGGGCGACCCTGACTGCGCCCGGCTGGCGGGCAGTGATAGCTGCGCCCAGCTGGCGGGCGGCGATGGCTGCACCCGGCTGGCGGGCGACCCTGGTTGCGCCCGGTTGGCGGGTGGTGATGGTTGCGCCCGGCTGGCGGGTGGTGATGGTTGCGCCCGGCTGGCGGGCGACCCTGGTTGCGCCCGGCTGGCGGGCGGCGATGGCTGCGCCCGGCTGGCGGGCGACCCTGGTTGCGCCCGGCTGGCGGATGTCCATGGCTGCACCCGGCTGGCGGGCGGCGAATGCTGCGCCCGGCTGGCGGGCGACCCTGGTTGCACCCGGCTGGCGGATGTCCCTGGCTGCGCCCGGCTGGCGTGCGTCCCTGGCGGCTCCGGCGGCACTGACCCAGGATTCACCAGGCTGAGGAGACATGTAAGAGACCTGGCCCTAGGCACAGGCACAGGACTCACCGGGCTGGCGGGCGGCTCTGACTGCTCCGGACAGGCGGGCGGCTCTGGCGGTTCCGGCCTGGAGGGCGGCTCTGGCGGCTCCGGACAGGCGGGCGGCTCTGGCGGCTCTGGACTGGCGAGACCCACTGGAGGCCTAGTCCTAGGAGGCGGCACAGGAGAGACCAGGATGGGGAGACCCACTGGAGGCCTGGTCGTGGAGACGGCACAGGAGAGACCAGGATGGGGAGACCCACTGGAGGCCTGGTCCGTGGAACAGGCACAGGACTGACCAGGATGGGGAGACCCACTGGAGGCCTGGTCCTGGGAGGAGGCACAGGATAGACCAGGCTGGGGAGACCCACTGGAGGCCTGGTCCTGGGAGGAGGCACAGGATAGACCAGGCTGGAGAGACCCACTGGATGTCTGGTCCGAGGAGGCGGCACAGGACTCACCAGGCTGGGGAGACATGCAGGAGGCCTGGTTCTGGGCGCAGGCACAGGACGTGCAGGGCTGGAGAGGTGCACAGGAGGCCTGGTGCGTTGGGCTGGCACAGTCTTCACCAGACGGCTAGCACGCACCTCAGGACGAGTATGGAGAGCTGACTCAGGTGACATCAACTCGCGGACACGGGGCGAATGTCGTGCCTCATGCACCAACACAGCAGCTCTCTCATATCTCTCTCCTCCAATCTCCCCATCAACTCCTTCACTGTCTCTGCTTCGCTCCCTTCGCTCACCTCCAACTTCACCCCGACTGGCTCTGGTTCCATCCTCGCATGGCACTTGCGGGGGGCTGGGATGTAGCGCACCGGGCTATGAGCACGCACTGGAGACACCATGCGCTCCACCGCATAACACGGCGCCTGACCAGTACCATGCTGCTTCCGGTAAGCACGGGGAGTCTAACGCCTGACTCCGCCAATCTCCCCGTGTGCCCCCCCCCCAAATAATTTTTGGGGCTGCCTCTTCACCTCCACCTGCTTCCCCGGCAGGTTGCTGCAATGGTCAAATAGCTGTTCCCAAGTCCAGTCTATTCTTGCCTCCAATACTTCCAGCGACCAGGATGCCATCTCCTCCAAAGCGCGCTGCTTCCTATAGTCCTCCTTGACTTCCATCTGCCCTCTTCTCCGCTGCTTGGTCTTCTTGTGGTGGGTAATTCTGTAACGGCTGTCGGGAGAGAGAGTAGACCAAGGCGCAGCGGAGTTAGTGTTCATCATGATTTTAATTGAACAACGTGAACACTATACAAAAACAAGAAAACTGACAGCCAAACAGTCCTGTCAGGTGCAAAACACTCAACAGAAACAATTACCCACAAAACCCAAAGGAAAAACATGCTCCTTATGTGTGACTCCCAATCAGCAACAACGCTCTACAGCTGTGCCTGATTGGAAGCCACAAGGCCAAAATCAATGAAACAAACCAACATAGAAAAATGCACAAAGAACGCCCATCCAATGTAACAACCTGGCCTAACCAAAATAAAGAACAAAAACCCCTCTCTATGGCCAGGGCGTTACAAGTACGTACACTGAGTGTACAAAACAACAAAACAAGACTGACCAGGTGAATCCAGGTGAAATCCATGATCCCTTATTGAAGTCACTTGTTAAATTCACTTCAGTCAATGTAGATGAAGGGGAGGAGAAAGGTTAAAGAAAGATTTTTAAACCTCGACACATGGATTGTATACAGTTGAAGTTGGAAGTTTACATACACCTTAGCCAAATACATTTAACCTCTATGGGCTACTCAACAGCCAGTGTAATCCCGTGGCGCGATATTCAAATACCTCAAAAATGCAAAAACGTCCATTTTTCAAACATATGACTATTTTACACCATTTTAAAGACAAGACTCTCGGAAATCTAACCACACTGTCCGATTTCAAAAAGGCTTTACAACGAAAGCAAAACATTAGATTATGTCAGCAGAGTACCCAGCCAGAAATAATCAGACACCCATTTTTCAAGCTAGCATATAATGTCACATAAACCCAAACCACAGCTAAATGCAGCACTAACCTTTGATGATCTTCATCAGATGACAACCCTAGGACATTATGTTATACAATACATGCATGTTTTGTTCAATCAAGTTCATATTTATATCAAAAACCAGCTTTTTACATTAGCATGTGACTAGCATGTGACTAGCATTCCCACCGAACACTGCCGGTGAATTTACTAAATTACTCACGATAAACGTTCACAAAAAACATAACAATTATTTTAAGAATTATAGATACAGAACTCCTCTATGCACTCGATATGTCCGATTTTAAAACAGCTTTTCGGTGAAAGCACATTTTGCAATATTCTCAGTAGATAGACCGGCATCACAGGGCTAGCTATTTAGACACCCAGCAAGTTTAGTACTCACCAAAGTCAGATTTACTATAAGAAAAATGTTATTACCTTTGCTGTTCTTCGTCAGAATGCACTCCCAGGACTTCTACTTCAATAACAAATGTTGGTTTGGTCCCAAATAATCCATTGTTGTATCCAAATAGTGGCGTTTTGTTGTTGCGTTCAAGACACTATCCGAAAGGGTAAATAAGGGTGATGAGCATGGCGCATTTCGTGACAAAAAAATTCTAAATATTCCATTACCGTACTTCGAAGCATGTCAACCGCTGTTTAAAATCAATTTTTATGCCATTTTTCTCGTAAAAAAGCAATAATATTCCGACCGGGAATCTGCGTTTAGGTAAAAAGAGGAAAGAAAATAAAGCACGGGGTCGACTCGTGCACGCGCCTAAGCCCATAGTCCTCTGATCGGCCACTTGCCAAACGCGATAATGTGTTTCAGCCAGAGGCTGCCTCGATATCATTCAGCTTTTTCCCGGGCTCTGAGAGCCTATGGGAGCCGTAGGAAGTGTCACGTTATAGCAAAGATCCTCAGTCTTCAATAAAAAGAGCCAAGATGAACACAACTTGTCAGACAGGCCACTTCCTGCATGGAATCTTCTCAGGTTTTGGCCTGCCATATGAGTTCTGTTATACTCACAGACATCATTCAAACAGTTTTAGAAACTTTAGGGTGTTTTCTATCCAAAGCCAATAATTATATGCATATTCTAGTTACTGGGCAGGATTAGTAACCAAATTAAATCGGGTACGTTTTTTATCCGGCCGTTTCAATACTGCCCCCTAGCCCTAACAGGTTAACTCAGTTTGCACAATTCCTGACATTTAATCGTAGTAAAAATTCCCTGTCATAGGTCAGTTAGGATCACCATTTTATTTAAGAATGTGAAAGGTCAGAATAATAGTAGAGAGAATTATTTATTTCAGCTTTAATTTCTTTCATCACATTCCTAGTGGGTCAGAAGTTTACATACACTCAATTAGGATTTGGTAGCATTGCCTTAAAATTGTTTAACTTGGGTCAAACGTTTTGGGTAGCCTTCCACAAGCTTCCCATGATAAGTTGGGTGCATTTTGTCAAATTCCTCCTGACAGAGCTGATGTAACTGAGTCAGGTTTGTGGCACACATTGCTTGTACACGCTTTTTCAGTTCTGCCCACAAACGTTCTAAGGGATTGAACTCAAGGTTTTGTGATGGCCACTCCAATACCTTGACTTTGTTGTCCTTAAGCCATTTTGACACAACTTTGGAAGTATGCTTGTGATCATTGTTCATTTGGAAGACCCATTTGCGACCAAGCTTTAACTTCCTGACTGATGTCTTGAGATGTTGCTTCAATATATCCACATAATTTTCCATCCTCATGATGCCATCTATTTTGTGAAGTGCACCAGTCCCTCCTGCAGCAAAGCACCCCCTTAACATGATGCTACCACCCCCGTCCTTCACGGTTGGGATGGGGTTCTTCGGCTTGCAAGCCTCCCCCATTTCCTCCAAACATAATGATGGTCATTATGGCCAAAAAGTTATATTTTTGTTTCATCAGATCAGAGGACATATCTCCAAAAAGTACGATCTTTGTCCCCATGTGTAGTTGCAAACTGTAGTCTGGCTTTTTAATGGCGGTTTTGGAGCAGTGGCTTCTTCCTTGCTGAGTGGCCTTTCAGGTTATTTCGATATTGGACTCGTTTTACTGTGGATATAAATACTTTTGTACCTGTTTCCTCCAGCATCTTCACAAGGTCCTTTGCTGTTGTTCTGGGATTGATTTGCACTTTTCGCACCAAAATTCATTAATCTCTAGGAGACAGAACGTGTCTCCTTCCTGAGCGGTATGACGGCTGTGTTGTCCCATGGTGTTTATACTTGCGTAGTATTGTTTGTACAGATGAACGTGGTACCTTCAGGCATTTGGAAATTGCTCCCAAGGATGAACCAGACTTGTGGAGGTCTACAATTTATTTTCTGAGGTCTTGTCTGATTTCTTTTGATTGTCCCATGATGTCAAGCAAAGAGGCACTACGTTTGAAGGTAGGCCTTGAAATACATGTAAATCAACCTATCAGAAGCTTCTAAAGACATGACATCATTTTCTGGAATTTTCCAAGCTGTTTAAAGGCACAGTCAACGGAGTGTATGTATTCTTCTGACCCACTGAAATTGTGATGCAGTGAATTATAAGTGAAATAATCTGTCTGTAAACAATTGTTGGAAAAATGACTTGTGTCATGCACAAAGTAGTTGTCCTAACCGACTTGCCAAAACTGATGTTTGTTAACAAGAAATGTGTGTAGTGGTTGAAAAACTAGTTTTAATGACTCCAGCCTAAGTGTATGTAAACTTCCGACTTCAACTGTACAGTATGTGTGCCACTCCGAGGTTGAATGGGAGTAGGGGCCAGGTGCAACAGTTTGAGTGTGTCAAGTACTGCAACGCTGCTGGGTTTTTACATTCAACAGTTTCCAGTGTGTGTCAAGAATGATCCACCACACAAAGGACATCCAGCCTACTTGACACAGCTGTGGGAAGCATTAGAGTTAGCATGCGCCAGCATCCCTGTGGAGCGATTTCTACACCTTGTAGAGTCCATGCCCTGACAATATTGTACACTCAGTGTATATTGCTGTATATAAATCTAATATGTATCTACAAGTCATTAGCTAGCTGTCTAATTTGCCCTCAATCCCTACCACCGCATCAGTAAATTAACAAGCTGTGTTAAGTAGGTTAGTAGTCAGGTTGTTATTGTAAAAGAGAATGTGTTCTCAATGACTTACCTGATTAAATGAGGGTTAAATAAAATATATAAATAAAATAAGAGAGGGCACCTTTCAGTCTCCTTGGTAGAATAATTGATAACGTGTTCACTCTCCAATTATGTATTGAACGTAATCAGGTGCTGAATCCTCATTGTAAAGTACATACTGAAAAGAATCTGACAGTACACGATAAATAATCTTCACAATTGTATTAATTCCACTATACAGCCCTTCATATACTGATGGTTAGATAAATGAGAGTTTGGATCCAACTTCTGACATCAGTTGATGTTGCAGTTATATGCAAAGACAGACATTAGTCAAGTTAACATGTTTACTGAGAAGATAATAGGGTAGCAAATAAAGGTCGTACACTGGGTACTTGAACTATTTGAGAAGACACAACACATGAATAAATGAATGATTAACATCCAATTCGGATATTTCTGTAACATACCTAATATGCTGATGGTATTAGTATCAACATGTTTACTTTAATATACTGTACTATACGGCTTCTCAAGGGGGAAGCCAATCTATAAGTAACACTGTTGTCCTGCACTTCACCTCATATAATATGTTATATACATTATGAATGATTCAAACCCCCAGACCTAGAACCACAACATATGCACTGAATGTATTTACACTATGCTATGTAATTCTTATTTTTATTTCATCTGGATGGAACATGTCCTTATTTTAGCTCTAACAGCATAAGCCCTATAAGGTTGAGCATAGATTAATGTGTTCACATTTACATTTTTGTACATTAGTTACTTGGAAAAGTAATATATTTCATAATACTTTGCAATATTACTTTGTGTGGAAAGTAACATGTTATATTACCAGTAACAGTTCTTTCAGAGAGTATTCACACACCTTGACTTTTCCCACATTTTGTTGTGTTACAGTCTGAATTTAAAATAGATTAACTCAATACCTCATACTGTCAGTGGAATGGTTTTAGAAATGTATACAAATAAATAAAAAATGAAAAACTAAATGTCTTGAGTCAATAAGTATTCAACCCCTTTGTTAGGGCAAGCCTAAATAAGTTCAGGAGTAAAAATGTGCTTGACAAGTCACATAAAAAGTTACACGGACTCACTCTGTGTGCAATAATAGTGTTTGAGTTTATTTTTATTTTTACAGGGACAGTGCACGTTAATCAACGTTTCAGTTAATGTGCCGGTTTTAGCCAGCCAGCTAATTTTCAACCGCAATCCTTGGGCAGGTTATTAAAAGCAATTACAATAACAATACAGACAAACAATGAGCAGTAAGCACATGCAGAGCAACATGGGACAAACAACAGACAGAGAAATAGCACAAAAAGCAACAAAACAAAATACATAAAAGCAACAAAGTGTTTCCACACCTCACAAGCTACAGACAACGGATAACATGGGAAGCAGCAATACACAAATAAGGATTATGTTAATAAGTCTGATTTAAAACAAAAAAATATTTCCCCTTTATTTAACCAGGTAGGCAAGTCCTCATTTACATCTGCGACCTGGCCAAGATAAAGCAAAGCAATGCGACAAACAACACAGAGTTACACATGGGATAAACAAACATACAGTCAATAACACAATACAAACATCTATGTATAGTGTGTGCAAATGTAGTAAGATTAGCGAGGTTAGGCAATAAATAGGCCATAATGGCAAAATAATTACAATTTGGCATTAACACTGGAGTGATAGATATGCAGATGATGATGTGCAAGTAGAGATACTGGGGTGCAAAAGAGCAACAACAACAAAAAATAACAATATGGGGATGAGGCAGTTGGGTGGGCTATTTACAGATGGGCTGTGTACAGGTGCAGTGATCGGTAAGCTGCTTTGATAGCTGATGCTTAAAGTTAGTGAGGGAGATAAGTCTCCAGTTTCAGTGATTTTTGCAATTCGTTCCAGTCATTGGCAGCAGAGAATTGGAAGGAAAGGCGGCCAAAGCACATGTTGACTTTGGGGATGACCAGTGAAATATACCTGCTGGAGAGCGTGCTATGGGTGGGTGTTGCTATGGTGACCAGTGAGCTGAGATAAGGTGGGGCTTTACCTAGTATAGACTTATAGATGACCTGGAGCCAGTTTGTTTGGCGACTAAAATGTAGTGAAGGCATACAGGTCGCAGTGGTGGGTAGTATATGTGGCTTTGGTGACAAAACGGATGGCACTGTGATAGACTACATCCAATTTGCTGAGTAGAGTGTTTGAGGCTATTTTGTAAATGACATCGCCAAAGTCAAGGATTGGTAGGATAGTCAGTGTTATGAGGGTATGTTTGGCAGCATGAGTGAAGGAGGCGTTGTTGTGAAATAGGAAGCCAATTCTAGATTTAATTTTGGATTGGAGATGCTTAATGTGAGTCTGGAAGGAAAGTTTACAGTCTAACCAGAGACCTAGGTATTTGTAGTTGTCCACATATTCTAAGACAGATTGTCCTTTAGCAATATCTTTATGTTTTTTGTGAAGGTGGGATAGGTGGTGCAGTTGTCTGTGTCTGATGGCAGTGTGTTCCAGACATGGGAAGCTCTCACAGAGAAAGCAGTGCTTTTCCATAAGGGAAGTATACAGTCACCTCTCATGGCAGACCTTGTAGATATGCTGCCATGGGTTTGGGTTTTCTGTTTGGCAGAAGTACTAAGTGGAGGGGGAGCCAGGCTATTTAGAATCTTCAATACAAGACATGTGTCGGTGTATTGCACAAGATTTTCCCAAATCAGGAGCTCATGCTTTCTGAGAATGTAACGGTGATGATGGCTATTTATCAAGCACTTTGAGAGCCTGTTTGTAGACAGACTGAATGGGTTTTAATGTTGTACAGCAAGCTTGTGCCCAACTAGTCAAGCAGTATGTTAAGTGGGGTATTATCATAGCATTGAAGTAAAGTTTTGCTACGTCTGTAGTATATTATTTTTTTATGAATGGGAAATTAGCTAGGTTGAATTTTGTTATTTGAATTACCATTTCACCTGCTTTTTAAAAGAGAGGTTGGAATCAAGTATGATGCATTTTTTTACTGCTGCTGTTTAATTATTTGTTACATTAATTTTCTATTTTCTATTTTTTACTTATCTATTTTTTTACTTAAAACTTGTTTGTATTTTTTTCTTAACTTCTTAAATCAATAACATTTGATTTAATGCCACTGGCAGGTCATTGGTAAAAATAGAAAAGAGTAGAGGACCTAGAGACATGCCCTGCAGTACACCACACTTTACATGTTTGACATTAGAGAAGCTTCCATTAAAGAAGTTATATTCTCTGAGTTATATTAGATAGATAGCTTTGAATACACAATATGGCAAGAGGTTGAAAAGCCATAACACATATTTTTTTTCAACAACAAGTTATGGTCAATAATATCAAAGGCTGCACTGAAATCTAACAGTACTGCTCCCACAATCGTCTTATTATCAATTTCTTTCAACCAATCATCGGTCCTTTGTTTCAGTGCAGTACAAGTTGAGTGCCTTTCTCTATAATCATGCTGAAAGTCTGTTGTTAATTTCTTTACAGAGAAATAGCATTTTATTTGGTGAAACACAATTCTTTCCAACAGTTTGCTAAGAGCTGGTAGCAAGATTTAAGGTCTGCTGTTAGAACCAATAAAGGCCACTTTACCACTCTTGGGTAGCGGAATTACTTTGTCTTCCTTCCATGTATGAAGACAAAGACTTTCCTCTAGGCTCAGATTAAAAATATGACAGGCAAGATTGGCTATAGAGATATCTACCATCCTCAGTAGCTTTCCATCTAAGTTGGCAATGCCTGGAGGTTTGTCATTATTGATTGACAACAATCATTTTTGCACCTCTCTCACACTAACTTAACAAAATTCAAACATGCAATGCTTTTCTTTATTTGTTTTTTTATGCATGAATACAATTGCTCACATTGTTACATTGTTAGCATTGTTAGCATTTCCTGCCTCAGTTTTCCCTCTTTGCAATGGAATAATCATAAAACTAATTGGCAACAAGAAATGGTTTTGTGATGAATAAGCCAACTGCTTCAATGAAAGATGGAGTTGAATTTGTCTTCCGGCCCATAATTAAAATTACTCAAACGTTTGTATATCATTGATCTTGGCTTCATAATACAGTCCCTTAGGTGCCTTTTGGCAAACTCCAAGCGGGCTGTCATGTGTCTTTTACTGAGTAGTGGCTTCCTACTGGCCACTCTACCGTAAAGGCTTGATTGGTGGAGTGCTGCAGAGATGGTTGCCCTTCTGGAAGGTTATCCCATCTCCACAGAGGAACTATTGAGCTCTGTCAAAGAGACCATTGAGGCCCTGGTCACCTCCCTGACCAAGGCCTTTCTCCCCCAATTTCTCAGTTTGGCCGGGCATCCAGCTCTAGGAAGAGTCTTGGTGGTTCCAAATGTCTTCCTTTTAAGACTGATGGTGGCCTCTGTGTTCTTGGGGACCTTCAATGCTGCAGAAATGTTTTGGTACCCTTTCCCAGATCTGTGCCTCGACACAATCCCATCTCAGAGTTCTACGGACAAGTCCTTTGACCTCATGGCTTGGTTTTTGCTCTGTCATGGACTGTCAACTGTGGGACCTTATATAAATATGTGTGTGCCTTTCCAAATCATCTCCAATCAATTGAATTTACCACAGGTGTACTCCAATCAAGTTGTAGAATTATATCAAGGAGGATCAATGGAAACAGGACGCACCTGAGCTCAATTTCATAGCAAAGGGTCTGAATACTTATGTGAATAAGGTATTTTTGTTTTTAATTTAGAACATTTCGAAAAACTTGTTTTCACTTTGGCATTATGGGATATTGTGTGTAGATTGATGAGAATTGTTTTAGGTATATCAAACCTTTTTTGATATATTCAGAGGACCGTTATTAGCATGTTTTAACCACTCCTACATGAATGCTAGATTATCAGGCACTCAACAAGAAGGTCTGATTTCATTCGTATTGAAACAGGATCCAATTGGTAAATATAAAGATATAGTCCATTTAAAAAATGGAGGCCTCTTAATCTTCAGTGTTGTGATGCAAAAATTTGAGCAAAATGTTCAGCGCATAGAATTAAAAAGGTATTGTCGGATATTTTTCATCCTAATCAGACAGGTTTTTTTTACATGGACAATATATTGGAGATAATATACTGGAAACAATAGAATACCATGACATATCGGGGAAACCAGGCCTGGTTTTCATAGCTGACTTTGAAAAGGCTTTTGATAAAGTATGACTGGAGTTAATATATAAATTCCTGGAATATTTCAATTTTGGAGAATCTGTTATAAAATGGGTTAAATTGATGTATAGTAACCCTAGGTGTAAAATAGTAAATAATGGCTACTTCTCAGAAAGTTTTAAACTGTCAAGAGGAGTAAAACAAGGTTGTCCACTATCAGCATATCTATTTATTATTGCCATCAAAATGATAGCTGTTAAAATCAGATTAAACAATACTATTAAGGGGTAAGAAATCCAGGTCTGATAAAAACAAAGGTGTCATTGTAAGCTGATGATTCGTGTTTTCTTTTAAATCCAGAATTTGGATTCCTCCACAGCCTCATAGAGGATCTAGATGCTTTTTCTAATCTCTCTGGATTAAAACCAAATGATGATAAATGTACTATATTATGTATTGGATCATTCAAAAATACAACTTTTACATTACCATGTAGTTTACCAATTAAATGGTCTGATGGGGATGTGGACATACTTGGTATACATATCCCAAAAGAAAGAAATGATCTCACTCCAATAAATGTTAATAAAAAGTTAGCAGAAATAGATAAGATCTTGCACCATGCAAAGGAAAATAGCTGTCTATTTGTGGAAAAATCCCACCCACCCATCTCTTTAGTCATATCCCAGTTTACCTATTTGCTTATGGTCTTGCCTACACCTAGCGACCTGTTTTTTAAATTATATGAGCAAAAAATATTCAATTTTGTTATGAATGTCAAGCCGGACAAAATTGAATGGGCCTATCTATACAATGAATATGAATTCTGAGGGCAGAAATTATAAAAAATGTAAGCATTAGACCTCTCACTAAAGGCGTCAGTCATACAAAAGTTATACTGAAATCCAAACTGGTTCTCTAGCAAATTAGTAAGAATGTCTCACCCAATGTTCAAGAATTGTATTTTTCCCTTTATTCAGATTACAGCCTCTCACATTTGGTTATATGAAAATGAAATAATCTCCAAAATATAGTTATTTAGAAAACAATCTGTAGAAATTTGGTTGCAATTTCAGTTTAATCCAGCAGAAAAAAACAGAACAAATAATACAACAAATATTGTAGTTGAACTCAAACATGCTAATTGATAAAAAAAACATTGTTTTTCAATAGAATGTTAAAAAAATGAATACTCTTTGTAAACTATATCATAAATAGTACTGGTGGAGTTATGTCACATATGCAGCTAACAAAAATATATGGAAATGTCTGCTCTACCCAAAATTCCATTAAACTAATTGCAACATTACCGCAAAAATGGAAGAGGCAAGTGAAAGGGGGAAAAAGTAAGGAACTTGTCTGTTGGCCCTGCATTAAAGACCAAAGTGGTTAAAGAAAATTGTGTTGAATAAAAAAATATACCAGTTTCATTTAAGGACCAATAAAATGACAACTGGCCATATAGACTGCAAAATAGTTGGGAAAAGATTTTCAATGTACTGATTCAATGGCACATGGTTTATGAGCTGATACTGAAAATGACGCCGGATTCAAAACTTAGAATTGTTTTATTTAAATTATTATACAAAATTATTGCAACCAATAGAATGTTATATTTTTGTGGGATACAACCTTCCCAGCTCTGCAGATTTTGCTGCGAAGAGACTGAATCATTAGATAATTTGTTTTGGTACTGTCCATATGCAGCTTGTTTTTGGTCACAACATTTGCAACATTCACCTGGAGCTACCACTTCAGATAGCAATACTGGGTGATTTGAAAAGTCATAGTCAATCGATCAAAAATATAACAATACTTTTGGAGAAAATGTTTATCTTTGATTTAGAATCTGTAGAAACCATAAGAATAGAAATGTTCAAATATTTTGTGAAGCATCACAGCACAATTGAAAAATATATGGCAAATATAAATCCAATATGGATGGGGTTAAGAGATAGATGGGAGGGGTTGAATGGAGCTGAAAGGTGGGACTAATAACAAAAAATAGCAAATGTAAATATAGTGTGTCTGTAAAATGTATAAAGGTTCAGAACTTTTGTGAAACAGCACAGTCAAAAACATATGTCAAAAATAAATAAAACTGGATGGACATCAGAAATAGATGGGAGAGGTTGAGGGTAGAGGAAGGACAGGACTAAAAACAAACAAAATATAACTATTGTGAAATAGATTGTGCATAAAATGTATATAGTATGTATAAGCTGGAAGTAGAAGCCTAAGTGTTGTTGTTCATTAGTTTACTCCAATTAGGGGAAGGGTGGTAGGGTTAGTAGAAAATAATAAAGGAAGATATATTTTTAAAAGTGAGTCCACACCTACTCATTCCAGGGGTTTCTTTATTTTTACTATTTTCTACATTGCATGGAGAATCATGTAGTAACCAAAAAAGTGTTAAACATATCAAGATATATTTTAGGTTATTCAAAGTGGCCACCTTTGCCTTGATGACAGATGTGTACACTCTTGTTATTCTCTCAACAGGCTTGAAGGAGTTCCCACATATGCTGAGCCCTTGTTGGCTGCTTTTCCTTCACTCTGCAGTCCAACTCATCCCATAGCATCTCAATTGGGTTGAGGTCGGGTGATTGTGGAGGCCAGGTCATCTGATGCAGCACTCCATCACTCTCCTTCTTGGAGAAATAGCCTTACACAGCCCGAAGGTGTGTTGGGTCATTGTCCTGTTGAAAAACAAATGATAGTCCCACTAAGCGCAAACCAGATGGGATGGCGTATCGCTGCAGAATGCTGTGGTAGCCATGCTGGTTAAGTGTGCCTTAAAACACCAGTATCAACATCAACAGTGAAGAGGCAACTCCGAGATGCTGGCCTTCTAGGCAGAGTTGCAAAGAAAAAGCAATAGCTCTGTCCAGTGTCTGTGTTCTTTTGCCCATCTTTATCTTTTCTTTTTATTGGCTACTCTGAAATATGGCTTTTTCTTTGCAACTCTGCCTAGAAGGCCAGCATCCCGGAGTCACATCTTCACAGTTGACGTTGAGACTGGTGTTTTGTGGGTACTATTTAATGAAGCTGCCAGTTGGGGACTTGTGAGGCATCTGTTTCTCAAAATAGACACTCTAATGTACTTGTTGTGCACCGGGGCCTCCCACTCCTCTTTCTATTCTGGTTAGAGCCAGTTTGTGCTGTTCTGTGAAAGGAGTAGTACACAGCATTGTACCAGATCTTCAGTTTGTTGGCAATTTCTCGCATGGAATAGCCTTTATTTCTCAGAACAAGAATAGACTGACGAGTTTCAGAAAATACTTATTTGTTTCTAGCCATTTTGGGCCTGTAATCGAACCCACAAATGCTGATGCTCCAGATACTCAACTAGTCTAAAGAAGGTCAGTTTTAATGCTTCTTTAAATAGCACAACAGTTTTCAGCTGTGCTAACATAATTACAAGAGGGTTTTGTAATGATCAATTAGCCTTTTAAAATGATAACAAGGACATTTCTAAGTGACACCAAAATGTTGAATGTTAGTGTATGTATATAAAATATATTTAAATTTGTTTAACACCTTTTTGGTTACTACAGGATTCCATACATGTTATTTCATAGTTTTGATGTCTTCACTATTATTCTACAATGTAAAAAATAGTAAAAATAAAGAAAAACCCTGGAATGTCCAAACCTTTGACTGGTACCGTACATACATACACGACAGGACTAATATATTGTAGAATAATAGTGAAGACATCAAAACTATGAAATAACATGTATGGAATCCTGTAGTAACCAAAAAAGTGATAAACAAATTCAAATATATTTTATATTTGAGATTCTTCAAAGTACAGGAGGGGCCCCAGTGTTGACCCTTGGGGCACGGTGACAGCTCATTGCTCACTCTGACACACTTGGTTCTGCATTCACGGTATGATTTAATCCATCTCAAGGCATCGGGGGAAAAGTTGAACTTGTACAGTTTTGTGATGAGAACCTCATGGTTAACAGTATCAAACGATTTCCTTAGGTCTAGAAATACAGCCCCAACAACGCCCCCTTTGTCTTTCTTGGTCTTCACATTTTCCAGAAGAAAGCAGTTGGCCGTTTCTGTGGAGTGTTTTGCTCTGAAGCCAAACTGCATGGAGTGTATTGTGAAGGGCCTTTTGTTGAGGCGGGCAATCAGTTGCTCTGCTACACACTTTTCAGCAACCTTCGACACCACATGTAGTATACTAACGGGCCTGTAGTTACTCACCTGATCTAAAGATGGCCGTTATTATGGCCGACTTCCAGACCCTTGGAAACACCCCCTGACCAACAGATGTGCTGGTGACCCACTGACCTTAGTTATGGGGCCAATGAGTGACTCTTTGTAGTTTTTAACCTCTCTAGGGTAGGTGGGACGAAATCGTCCCACCTACTCAACAGTCAGTGGAATCCCGTGGCGTGTTATTCAAATACCTTAGAAATGCTATTACTTCAATTTCTCAAACATATGACTCTCGTTAACCTGTTGGGGCTAGGGGGCAGCATTTGCACGTCTGGATAAAAAAAATGTACCCGATTTAATCTGGTTACTAATCCTACCCAGTAACTAGAATATGCATATACTTATTATATATGGATAGAAAACACTCTAAAGTTTCTAAAACTGTTTGAATGGTGTCTGTGAGTATAACAGAACTCATTTGGCAGGCAAAACCCTGAGACATTTTCTGACAGGAAGTGGATACCTGATGTGTTGTATTGACTTTAAACCTATCCCATTGAAAAACACAGGGGTTTAGGAATATTTTGGCACTTCCTATTGCTTCCACTAGATGTCACCAGCCTTTACAAAGTGTTTTGAGTCTTCTGGAGGGAGATCTGACCGAACAAGAGCCATGGAACGGTGATGGCCGATTAGACTCTGGCGCGCGAGTTCATGTTGGGTACCCTCGTTCCAATACGTTATAAAAGAGTATGCATTCGTCCACCTTGAATATTATTCATGTTCTGGTTAAAAAAGGCCCTAATGATTTATGCTATACAACGTTTGACATGTTTGAACGAACGGAAATATATTTTTTCCCCTCGTTCATGACGAGAAGTCCGGCTGGCTTACATCATGTGCTAACGAGACGGAGATTTTTGGACATAAATGATGAGCTTTTTTGAACAAAACTACATTCGTTATGGACCTGTGATACCTGGAAGTGACATCTGATGAAGAGAATCAAAGGTAATGGATTATTTACATAGTATTTTCGATTTTAGATCTCCCCAACATGACGTCTAGTCTGTATCGCAACGCGTATTTTTCTGGGCGCAGTGCTCAGATTATTGCAAAGTGTGATTTCCCAGTAAGGTTATTTTTAAATCTGGCAAGTTGATTGCGTTCAAAAGATGTAAATCTATAATTCTTTAAATGACAATATAATATTTTACCAATGTTTTCTAATTTTAATTATTTAATTTGTGACGCTGACTTGACTGCCGGTTATTGGAGGGAAACGATTTCCTCAACATCAATGCCATAGTAAAACGCTGTTTTTGGATATAAATATGAACTTGATAGAACTAAAAATGCATGCATTGTCTAACATAATGTCCTAGGAGTGTCATCTGATGGAGATTGGAAAAGGTTAGTGCATCATTTTAGCTGGTTTTATGGTTTTGGTGACCCTGTCTTTGACTTGACAAAACATTACACACAACTCTTGTAAATGTACTGTCCTAACATACTCTAAATTTATGCTTTCGCCGTAAAACCTTTTTGAAATCGTAAAACGTGGTTAGATTAAGGAGATGTTTATCTTTCAAATGGTGTAAAATAGTTGTATTTTTGAAAAATTTGAATTTTGACATTTATTTGGATTCAAATTTGCCGCTCTTGAAATGCACCTGCTGTTGATGGAGTGCACCACGGGTGGCACGCTAGCGTCCCACCTAGCCCCAAGAGGTTAATCTAACCACACTGTCCGATTTCAAAAAGGCTTTACAACGAAAGCAAAACATTAAATTATGTCAGCAGAGTACCCAGCCAGAAATAATCAGACACCCATTTTTCAAGCTAGCATATAATGTCACATAAACCCAAACCAGAGCTAAATGCAGCACTAACCTTTGATGATCTTCATCAGATGACAATCCTAGGACATTATGTTATACAATACATGCATGTTTTGTTCAATCAAGTTCATATTTATATCAAAAACCAGCTTTTTACATTAGCATGTGACGTTCAGAACTAGCATACCCACCGCAAACTTCCGGTGAATTTACTAAATTACACACGATAAACGTTCACAAAAAACATAACAATTATTTGAAGAATTATAGATACATTACTCCTTTATGCAATCGCTATGTCCGATTTTAAAATAGCTTTTCGGTGAAAGCACATTTTGCAATATTCTGAGTAGATAGCCCAGCCATCACGGGCTAGCTATTTAGACACCCACCAAGTTTAGCCCTCACCAAAGTCAGATTTACTATAAGAAAAATTGGATTACCTTTGCTGTTCTTCATCAGAATGCACTCCCAGGACTTCTACTTCAATAACAAATGTTGGTTTGGTTCAAAATAATCCATAGTTATGTTCAAATATCCTCTGTTTTGTTTGTGCGTTCAAGACACTATCCGAAGGGTAAAGAAGGGTGACGCGCCCGACGCGTTTCGTGACAAAAAAATTCTAAATATTCCATTACTGTACTTCGAAGCATGTCAACCGCTGTTTAAAATCAATTTTTATGCCATTTTTCTCGTAAAAAAGCGATAATATTCTGACCGGGAAACCCTGTTTTAGTTCAAAGACAGAGAAAATAAAAACATGGGGTCGCCTCGTGCACGCGCCTCAGTCTCATTGTCCTCTGATCGACCACTTACCAAAGGCCCTAATGTTTTTCAGCCAGGGGCTGCAAAGACATCATTCAGCGTTTTCCCGCCTTCTGAGAGCCTATGGGAGCCGTAGGAAGTGTCACGTTACAGCAGAGATCCTCAGTTTTCAATAAAGAGAGTGAAGAAGCCCAAGAAATTGTCAGACAGGCCACTTCCTGTAAGGAATCTTCTCAGATTTTTGCCTGCCATATGAGTTCTGTTATACTCAAAGACACCATTCAAACAGTTTTAGAAACTTTAGGGTGTGTTCTATCCAAAGCCAATAATTATATGCATATTCTAGTTTCTGGGCAGGAGTAATAATCAGATTAAATCGGGTACGTTTTTTATCCGGCCATGTAAATACTGCCCCCAAAGTCCAGCCCAAACACGTCTTTGGCTTTAGAGTTCTTTAGTGAGCTAATCACCTTGTTCACCTCTGACTCAGAAACCTCACTTATGATGAAGACAGGTTGAGTGTCATTCACTGGTGCTAAGCTGAGCCCAAGAAACCAGTGTAATTGAAGGCTGTTGCTATTTTGACTGTGTCCTGTGTTAGTCTCATTCACATTGATTTCTAGTCTTTTTGCAGTATTACTAGGGTCTTTCCCTGTTCACTTTTTTAGATTCTCCCAGATCAATTGATCATTTCCCTTCACCAATTATCTTGATAAAAAAGTTTGCCTTGAACTGTTTGATTCCTTTTACCACCTTATTTCTCAACATGATAAACCTACAGTACCTCTGTCATGCTCTAATTAGGACTTTAGGGCTGTTTTTAGAGCATGACCTCGTTCTTTCATGCTCTTTTGGCCAGTTTTGGATTAGATTTTCTTCAGGAAGCCATTTAATGTAGTCTGGATTGTGGATAGGACAAGAGATCAGTGCAGTTAATTCCCTAGTTTTCAAAATAATTGAATTCACTCTTAGGTATTCTGAACTGATCAGGCTTTCTAACAGTAGAGAGGTTAAACCTGTTCTTGGAAAGCTTTCTGGCTATAAGTGTCAGATTATGATCAGACAGCCCAGTAACCATATTGAATGATTTAGTCACTCTCTCTGGTCTATTACTGAACACCAGATCAATCTGTGTTTCAGAACAAGTCACCCTGGTTGGCCCTTTAACCTCTTGGGGCTAGGTGGGACGCTAGCGTGCCACCTGTGGTGCACTCCATCAACAGCAGGTGCATTTCAAGAGCGGCAAATTTGAATCCAAATAAATGTCAAAATTCAAATTTTTCAAAAATACAACTATGTTACACCATTTGAAAGATAAACATCTCCTTAATCTAACCACGTTTTACGATTTCAAAAAGGTTTTACGGCGAAAGCATAAATTTAGAGTATGTTAGGACAGTACATTTACAAGAGTTGTGTGTAATGTTTTGTCAAGTCAAAGACAGGGTCACCAAAACCATAAAACCAGCTAAAATGATACACTAACCTTTTACAATCTCCATCAGATGACACTCCTAGGACATTATGTTAGACAATGCATGCATTTTTAGTTCTATCAAGTTCATATTTATATACAAAAACAGCGTTTTACTATGGCATTGATGTTGAGGAAATCGTTTCCCTCCAATAACCGGCAGTCAAGTCAGCGTCACAAATTAAATAATTAAAATTAGAAAACATTGGTAAAATATTATATTGTCATTTAAAGAATTATAGATTTACATCTTTTGAACGCAATCAACTTGCCAGATTTAAAAATAACCTTACTGGGAAATCACACTTTGCAATAATCTGAGCACTGTGCCCAGAAAAATACGCGTTGCGATACAGACTAGACGTCATGTTGGGGAGATCTAAAATCGAAAATACTATGTAAATAATCCATTACCTTTGATTCTCTTCATCAGATGTCACTTCCAGGTATCACAGGTCCATAACGAATGTAGTTTTGTTCAAAAAAGCTCATCATTTATGTCCAAAAATCTCCGTCTCGTTAGCACATGATGTAAGCCAGCCGGACTTCTCGTCATGAACGAGGGGAAAAAATATATTTCCGTTCGTTCAAACATGTCAAACGTTGTATAGCATAAATCATTAGGGCCTTTTTTAACCAGAACATGAATAATATTCAAGGTGGACGAATGCATAGCCTTTTATAACGTATTGGAACGAGGGTACCCAACATGAAGTAGCGCGCCAGGTGTCTAATGGGACATCACCGTTCCATGGCTCTTGTTCGGTCAGATCTCCCTCCAGAAGACTCAAAACACTTTGTAAAGGCTGGTGACATCTAGTGGAAGCAATAGGAAGTGCCAAAATATTCCTAAACCCCTGTGTTTTTCAATGGGAGAGGTTTAAAGTCAATACAACACATCAGGTATCCACTTCCTGTCAGAAAATGTCTCAGGGTTTTGCCTGCCAAATGAGTTCTGTTATACTCACAGACACCATTCAAACAGTTTTGGAAACTTTAGAGTGTTTTCTATCCATATATAATAAGTATATGCATATTCTAGTTACTGGGTAGGATTAGTAACCAGATTAAATCGGGTACATTTTTTTTATCCAGACGTGCAAATGCTGCCCCCTAGACCCAACAGGTTAACTAGATGTGTAAGGTCAAATGTATTAGTGACCTGTTTGAGGGTTTTCCTAAAAGACTTGTCTTCATAATTCATGTTAGAATCTTCCAGTAAGAAGACCTCTTTCCAAAAATCACATTCCCTAAGCATGCTACTGATCAAAAAACACACTTTTGGTGGAAGGTGATCTACAGTATACAGTGCATTCTAATTAGGGTAAAATACATTTGGGAAGACAGTGTAATGTTTAGGCCAATACATTCTAGTTCATTATCACATGACCACTCAATTTGTTTACATCGGACTTGTTCTTTAATGTAAATCATCAGACCCCCTCTTCTTTCAATCCTGTCTCTTTTGAAAACATTGTAGCCAGGCACAATCAAAGCAGCAGATGGAGAGTTTTTATGGAGCCATGTCTCTAAAAAGCAGATGAAGGTTGGAGTCTGTGAGAAGATGTTGAATTTGATCAGTTTTTGGAATCTTCTGTGTTTTCTGACGGCTGGGTTTAGGCCGTTTGTTTCGTTTTGATTATGGGCAGTTCGGTAGTGCAATTAACTATCCTTCCGCTTGCACTGGATGCAGTGAACTAATTAGAACAGCTTGCATGACAGAAGCAGAGTTGGGGATCGAATACCACTCAGGGATTTCACCATGAGGCCAATGGTGACTTTAAAAAAGTTAGAGTTTAATGGCTGTGATAGGAGAAAACCGAGGATGGATCAACAACATTGTAGTGAAAAGAAGGAAGCCATTTTAGAATAAAAATATTCCAAAACACATATCCTGTTTGCAATAAGCCACTAAGGTAAAACTGTAAATGATGTGGCAAATAAATTAACTTTGTCATGAATATAAAGCATTATGTTTGGAGCAAATCCAACCCATCAACTCTTCGTATTTTGAAGTATGGTGGTGGTTGCATTATGTTATGGGTGTGCTTGTCATCGGCAAGGAGTTTTTTGGGGGATAAAAATAAACGGAATAGAGCTAAGCAATCGCAAAATCCTAGAGGAAAGCCTGGGTCAGTCTGCTTTCCAACAGACACTGGGAGACAGATTCACCTTTCAGCAGGACAATAATCTGAAACACAAGGCCAAATATATATATTTTGTTTTAACCATTATTTAACTAGGCAAGTTAAACAAATTCTTATTTACAATGACGGCCTACCACGGCCAAACCCTAACCAGGACAGCGCTGGGTCAATTGCGTGCCTCCCTATGGAACTCACAATCACAGCCGGTTGTGATACAGCCTGGTATCGAACCAGGGTGTCACGTTGGTATGAATGAGTCGGGAGACAGGTGCAGGAATGCGTAATAGGGGTTTCTATTACACCCAAATTACGGCGTTCCGTGTAAAGCCACGGGGACGAAAACCAAACAAACACTTATACAACACACAGGGTTGAAACCCAAAACAAAAACTGTGAGGAGTATCTTGAATAAATAACACACGCGCAACGATTAACCCTCGGGACGGGACCCATAATCATCTGCGCAATCCACAAGGGCACGAAAGCCCAAAACACACAGCACATTTACTCACTCACACGCAACAACGGACATTGTAACAATAATCGACCACCAAATGGAAACCAAAGGGCACACTTATACAAGTACTAATCACTGGGAATAGGGGCCAGGTGTGCATAATGAAAGTTCCGGAGTGATCCGTGACACAGGGTCTGTAGTAACGCCTCTAGCACTGAGATGCAGTGTCTTAGACTGCTGCGCCACTCTAACATGCATTTACTCAGGGTTGTGAATACTTATGTAAATTACATATTTCTGTATTTCATTTTCAATACATTTGCAAACATTTCTAAAAACATGTTTTCACTTTGTCATTATGGGGTATTGTGTGTAGATGTGTGAGAAAATAAATATATTTAATCCATGTTGAATTCAGGCTGTAACACAACAAAATGTGGAATAAGTCAAGGAGTATGAATTACTTTGCATTCATTTAATGAAAAAATATTTAAAAAATCTTACCATTTGTTTGACTGTTGGAGGGAGGAAGTCGAACCGCTCGCGTTCTACCGAAGATGGGCTACTTACTAACTCAGGATTTATCACTACTTTCTGCTTTTATCTGTGGCGCTGCTTTCCTGTGCTAGTCTACAAGTTCTGCGCTATCATAAGGGCTTTTTAATTAGCCATATATACTGTAAGGCAAACATCTATACACATATCCTATCTGTTCATTCAAAATCTTTTTCTCGAGCCGCCACTCTTGCTTAGGAGACCACACGTACACAGACTCATAAAGATGTACAGTATAAAGGGCACATTTGCCACTAGACGGGAAAGCCCTCTATGGGCTTTGCTATCACAGAAGCGATCAATGGCATAGTTCAGAAGTGCGCCCTCTATACATTTCTATGGACAACAGCTGTCATGAAATTTCTCCAAACAGCCTTTCTCTGCTCGCTCGAGAACTAAATAAGGAAACAAGCCGAGATGGGATCATCGAAACACGCCCGGTAGAGATATGATTCTGAAAGTAACATGCGTTGCTTGACAAAGTAACTAATGATATTACCCAATTTGAAAAAGCAGTGTGTTACTTTACTAGATTAATCATAAAAGTAATCTGATTACATTACACATAACTTTTGTAACCCATTACCCCCAACATTGGTCACAACTACAAACGTATCTTAATATTTCCAGTGTTGCATTGCACATGTTGCAAATAACCTGCCCTTTTTTTCATAAGGACATTAATTGAAGGTAAAATTAGATGAAAAGGCAGAATCCTTCTCCATGTCTGAAGATACGCTCGAACCCACTGTGAGGACACACATTTTTAAATAACCAATTATCTCTGCAGTGTATTTGACACACTTTGGGAAACAACTGTAGATGTAACTGCAAAGTAAGAAAAAGTTGTGTGCATCTGTTGACAAGTATTCGTTCGTTAGCCTAGCTCTATTGCCAGGGGCAGAATTCTGTTTCAAGTGAAACATTATTGCAATGCCATGTAATGCCAGGAATCAAGAGGTTCCATTTGACAAAGGCTAAATGCTTTTGAAAGCATGTGTTCATTCTTAATAACAAATGCTTTCTTTCCAAGGACATGTTTTTAAAGATTGAAGTCTATGAGATTTCTAGTCAACAACAGTACTCTCAAATATAAAACTGTTCAGGTTAAAGCTTAGAAATGCGATATGTTCCCTGTATTGTTTTGATAGCTTTTAGAGTAAGCTGCGACTAAACTACTCAACAATGATTCTCACATAGCAACATTTTCATATTAAACCCATGAAACCACCTCCAAGTGTCCCAACATATAGCTGCATTAGCTCTTGCTCTTTAAACGTTTCATATCATTTAAATCACAGCAGAGGTTGTAAATTAAACAATGAGGGCACAACAACAACCAGCAGTGCTCTTCCTCCTACCCCCTACCTGGACCCAGAGGTTGGCGCTGGCTGTTGCTGTTCATCCTCCTACACTGTTGAATGATTGTTTACTGAAGCAAGGGTAGGCGCACTGACAAGTACGGTTATCAGGGAACTGATGAGTTTGGTTATGACATGGCTTGTCTTACCCACCCGGCCGTTCGGTGGAGGAGGGCAAGTGTGGCTTATTTGCGTGTTTGTGTGTGTGTGTGTGTGTGTGTGTGTGTGTGTGTGTGTGTGTGTGTGTGTGTGTGTGTGTGTGTGTGTGTGTGTGTGTGTCAGAGATAGACATAGATTGAGAGAAGGTTGGAGGGTAGTTTATGTTGGGGGGTGGGGGGTGGTAGAGGCAGGAAGGAGAGTGTTTACTGGTCTTGGCATTTCTATTTGAAAGAAGCCACAATCATTGCTGGTAAGGTGTGTCAGTGCAAATGGTTCCAGAATCACTGTACCTCGCGACGTTTCATGCGGTTCCTTAACCTGCCTCAGTGCACTTTAGTGACATTGGAGTGTCCCGGAGTGACACACAGGAATGGAATTTAATTCAGCCTAAACTGCCTCCCCCTGCAATATGCAGATGAATTGAGTTTTGTTTGTCAATGTTTCTTGTGAGGTTTGTGATAAGACTTGAATACACTGAAAGTTAAAGGGATTATCAAATAATTTGTAATTGCGTAGGTCTCCAGAGATCTGAAACTACAAAGATCAACACCATCAATTGGTTGCCTCTGATCATTTCCATGTGTATCTCATTAAAGGGCAGCTCTACTATCAACAAGCAGGTGTCATAATTAGTCCTGCCGTGACTCTGGGAAGGAGACAGCACCCTCGCACCTAGCTCGGGGATGGGGGATGACACGGGATCGTGTCCTGCCTTGCCAACCTCCCCAAACACCCGTTGTGACAACTGAACCCACAAGTAGCAACATGCTTGGATGCATCTCACCACCTAAACTGGTTTATTCAGGTGTCACCGACATGTCTTCGGGCATTGGCCCAGTTGAGGGATCCCTGGGCCAGGTGTTGTCCTGCAAGGTAGTCACAACAGGAGCTTCCTCCCAAGGCTGGGGTGCGCTGTGCGAGGGTTACTCAATTCTGGGAGTATGGACAGTGCCAGCTTTTTGTCTGTTTTTCTAATCCGGGTCACGGCAGGGCGCTCACTAATCAGCATCTCTCCCACTGGATTATGGAGGCTATCTCCCTGGCATATAGCAGCAAGGGGCGAGGGTTATCCAGCGGTGTACACACCCACTCCACCAGGGGTTTGGCGATGTCTTGGGCGTTTAAATGGTTGACCAGATGTGTTGGTCATTACTGAGACATGGTTAAGGAAGAGTGTTTTGTTACATTCTTAAACCACCTCCTAAAGCAATAGGACTCCCTAAATATTTCTCAGATTATGACCAATCCCAAAAGGTATGACTCCAAACACCCAGAAAAGGCTACTCTCCTCTATGTTATCCTCACAAATAATCGTGATCGGTATCAGTATGGTGTTTTCTGTAATGACCTTAGTGATCACTGCTTCACAGCGTGTGTTCGTAATGGCTGCTCAGTGAAACGTCCTGTCCTGATTTGTCATAGACGCTTGCTAAAAAACTTTAACAAACATGCCCCCATGAGAATGAGAATTAAAAACAAGTTCAGCCCCTGGTTAGACCGTAATCTAGCAGAGTTACTCCACCTCAAGAATTGCATTTGGCGAAAAGCTTGGCACACGCATTCTCAGGCTGACTGGCTCTCGTTCAGGCAAATGAGAAATAAGTGCATTCAGGCCATCCAGAAGGCCAAAGTTAATTACTTTAAGGAGCAGTACTCTCTCTGTGGGTCTAACCCCAATAAGTTCTGGAAAACGGTTGAAGACCTGGAGAATAAACCCTCTTCCTCACAGCTGCCCATGTCCCTTAATGTTGATGATGTGGTTGTTACTGACAAGAAGCACATGGCTGAGCTCTTTAATCACTATCTCATTAAGTCAGGATTCCTATTTGACTCAGCCATGCCTCCTTGCCCATCCAACATTTCCTCATCTCCCACCCCTTTTAATGCGACTAGCCCTGATGCTCCTCCCTCTTTTATCCCCTGCCCCGCTACAAAGTTTTTCCCTGCAGGCGGTCACTGAGTCCAAGGTGCTAAAAGAGCTCCTTAAACTTGACCCCCAAAAACCATATGGGTCAGATGGTTTAGACCCTTTCTTCTTTAAGGTTGCTGCCCCTATCATCGCCAAGCCTATCTCTGACCTTTTTAACCTGTCTCTCCTCTCTGGGGAGGTTCCCATTTCTTGGAAGGCAGCCACGGTTCGTCCATTATTTAAAGAGGGAGATCAAGCTGATCCTAACTGTTATAGGCCTATTTCTATTTTGCCCTGTTTATCAAAAGTGTTGGAAAAACTTACCTGGCTTTCTTGATGTCTATAGTATTATCTCTGGTATGCAATCTGGTTTCCGCTCAAGTTATGGATGTGTCACTGTAAGGTTAAAGGTCCTCAAAGATGTCACCATCACCCTTGATTCTAAGCAATGTTGTGCTGCTATTTTTATTGACTTGGCCAAGCTTTTGATATGGTAGACCATTCCAATCTTATGGGCCGTGTCTCTGAGGGGTCTTTGGCTTGGTTTGCTAACTACCTCTCTCAAAGAGTGCCTGTCACCAAGGGAGTACCCCAAGGCTCGATCCTAGGCCCCACGCTTTTCTCAATTTACATCAACAAAATAGCTCAGGCAGTAGGAAGCTCTCTCATCCATTTATATGCAGATGATACTGTCTTATACTCAGCTGGCCCCTCCCCAGTGTTAAATGCTCGACAACAAAACTTACTTAATAGTCTCCGACAAACTTTCTCTGCCCTTAACCTTGTTCTGCACACCTCCAAAACAAAGTGCATGTGGTTTGGTAATAAAGTGGGATTACTACCTCTGAGGGTTTATAGCTTGAGGTAGTCACCCCATACAAGCACTTGGGAGCTTGGCTTGACGGTACACTGACCTTCTCTCAGCACATATCAAAGCTGCATGCTAAAGTTCCTCTATCGTAGTCACTCCTCTTTCACCCCAGCGACCAAACTAACACTGATTCAAATGACCATCCTACCCATGCTAGATTACGGAGACGTAATTTACAGATCAGCAGGTAAGGGTGCTCTCGAGCTTAGGCCACATTCCCCCATATCTGAGATATCTACTGCAGCCCTCATCCTCTGTTGTGCCAGTCACATTATGTTAAAGGTCCCCAAAGCTCACACATCCCTGGGTCGCTCATCTTTTCAGTTCGCTGCAGCTAGCGACTGGAAGGAGCTGCAACAAACACTCAAACTGGACAGTTTTATCTCAATCTCTTCATTCAAAGACTCAATCATGGACACTCTTACTGACAGTTGTCTTTGCGTGATGAATTGTTGTTTCTACCTACTTGCCCTTTGTGCTGTTGACTGTGCCCAATATTGTTTGTACCATGTTTTGTTGTGTTGTTACCGTGTTGTTGTCATGTTTTTTTGCTATCATGCTGTGTTGTCATGTGTTGCTGCCATGCTGTGTTGTTGTCTTAGGTCTCTCTTTACGTAGTGTTGTCTCCCCTGTTGTGAAGTGCACCAGTCCCTCCTGCAGCAAAGCACCCCCAAAACATGATGCTGCCACCCCTGTGTTTCACGGTTGGGATGGTGCTCTTCGGCTTGCAAACCTCCACCTTTTTCCTCCAAACGTAACAATGGTTATTATGGCCTTACAGGTTATGTCGATATAGGACTCGTTTTACTGTGGATGTAGATACTTTTCACCTGTTTCCTCCAGCATCTTCACAAGGTCCTTTGCTGTTGTTCTGGGATTGATTTGCACCTTTCGCACCAAAGTATATTCATCTCTAGGAGAGAGAACACATCTCCTTCCTGAGCGGTATGATGGCTGCGTTGTCCCATGGTGTTTATACTTGCTTACTATTGTTTGTACAGATGAACATGGTACCTTCAGGCATTTCAAATTTGCTCCCAAGGATGAACCAGACTTGTGGAGGTCTACAATTATTTTTCTGAGGTCTTGGCTGATTTCTTTTGGTTTTTCCATGATGTCAAGCAAAGAGGCACAGAGTTTGAAGGTAAGCCTTGAAATACATCCAAAGGTACACCTCCAATTGACTCAAATGATGTCTACTAGACTATCAGAAGCTTCTAAAGCCATGACATCATTTTCTGGAATGTTCCAAGCTGTTTAAAGGCACAGTCAACTTAGTGTATGTAAACTTCTGACCCACTGGAATTGTGATATAGTGAGTTATAAGTGAAATAATCTGTTTGTAAACATTTGTTGGAAAAATTACTTGTCATGCACAAAGTAGATGTCCTAACCGACTTGCCAAAACTAGTGTTTGTTAACAAGAAATGTGTGGAGTGGTTGTAAAACGAGTTTTAATGACTCCAACCTGTATCTAAACTTCCGACTTCAACTGTATATACAAAAGTATGTGGACACCCCTATAAATTTGTGGATTCGGCTATTTCAGCCACACCTGTTGCTGACTGGTGTATAAAATTGAACACACAACCATGCAATCTCAATAGATAACCATTGTTAGTAGAATGGCCTTACTGAAGAGCTCAGTGACTTTCAATGTGGCACAGTCATAGGATGCCACCTTTCCATCAAATCAGTTCATCACATTTATGCCCCGCTAGAGCTGCCCTGGTCAACAGTAAGTGCTGTAATTGTGAAGTGGAAACGTCTTGGGGCAACAACGGCTCAGCCGCGAAGTGGTAGGTCACACAAGCTCACAGAACGGGACCACCGAGTGCTGAAGCACGCAGCCTATAAAAATCCTCTGTCCTCCTTTGTAACACTCACTACCGAGTTCCAAACTGCCTCTGGAAGCAACATCAGCACAAGAACTGCTCGTCGGTGTTTCCATGGCCAAGAAGCCGCAAACAAGCCTAAGATCACCATGCGCAATTCCAAGCGGCCCCTTAGTTCCAGTGAAGGGAAATCTTAGCGCTACAGCATACAATCACATTCTAGTTGATTCTGTGCTTCCAACTTTGTGACAACAGTTTGGGGAAAGCCCTTTCCTGTTTCAGCATGACAATGCCCTGTGCACAAAGCGAGGTCTGTACAGAAATGGTTTGTCGAGATGAATTGGAATGTGGACTGCAAGCCAGGCCTAATTGCCCAACATCAGTGCCCAATCTCACTAATGCTCTCGTGGCTGAATGGAAGCAAGTCCCCGTAGCAATGTTCCAACATCTAGTGGAAAGCCTTCCCAGAAGAGTGGAAGCTGTTATAGCAGCAAAGCACCAACTCTGTATTAATGCCCATGATGCTCGACGAGCAGGTGTCCACATACTTTTGGTCTTGTAGTGTATGACTATAACTAATATTCCCTGAAATATGGAAGTGAGGTAAAACACCTGTTTAGCCCCGTGCCGCCCGTTCCTGGGCTTGGTAAAGAGCGGTTTTAAGAAGAATGAATCCGAGCCTCACGCTTATCACCTGTGGAACATTATTTGATGTATTATGTTATTTGTTAACAGGACATAATATGTAACCTAACATAGCACAAAATATATGACATAACATAACATAACTTGCATTCAAATATCTGACATAACCCCAGAAGTCAAATGACAGCATCTTCCATGACACGAGCAGTGCAGACACAGACAGACAGACCCTTCCCAAACCCTGTCCTTGAATGGGGGATCATTTCAGCAGTTCTGAATCATCCCTGTAATGTTACATCACAGGGTCAACTGGAGTCACACTCTAAATCCTGGTGTTGACTCTTGACCTTGGACCTAATCCCAGCCATCTTCAGGGTTTCTAAACCAACCCGCATCCTTTGTTAGTCTGTCAGTTCTGCGGTCACGGCAGCCTCAGTGTTAGTCAGAGCTGCGAGGGCAGTGACAGAAGAGATGGCGAGAGATGGTATAGTGGTATAGTGCTGCGTGGAGACATCAATGTTGATAAGGTCACAGCTGTCAGCAGCAGATTAGGCCCTAATCTTACCTGATTTGACCTTTCCACCGAGCATAAACTCCATTAGCCGAGCAGGAGAGCCTTCGCCTGTGAGCAACCTGTCACCGCCGCAACGTTACCCCCTACGCCATTGATGGAAATGGGATTGCTTGTTGACACAGGGGGACCGCGAGGATGCAGGAGGGTGGTTGCGAGTATGGCTCTGGCAGGCAGAAGTAATGCAGTCACACCAGATTGTCCATAAGCTGAATGTGATTCACGTGTCACAACGGCTATGGGTGATTTCCATAGCTTAAATTGACCTGATTTCAACACTGTATGTGTGCACCTGAGACTAGAGTAGCACTGAGTGGACTCGGACCACTCAGTCTCAGAGGGTAGGCTGGTGATTATGTATGGGTTTTTTTTCTTCCCATGGGAAATGTTCCTATAGGTCATCTTCACCTGCGTGATACGAATGCCATAGGAAGGGGAATAGGATCATTCTCAGGGGTCTCTGGTCTGTGGTTCTCAAGGGCCTCCTAGACAATGGTTTCCTGTTTATTTCCTCCATTGCTTTTGTAATCCTTCTGCTTGTTTCAGGGTGTGGTGTTGACCAGGGCAAGAGGGTCTTACATTTCCAGTCCTGATATCACATTGTATTACATAGAAACTATGCCATCTGTAAAGCATTTGTATACACCAAACTATAACTAATACAACACAATTTCATTCTAATTTCCATATCTGTTTCTGGGTTTTATCTCATTACATTTGTATTTTATTCGTAGATTTCAACAGCACAAGAACAATGTGGAAACAGTAGAAAAATAATATGTATGAAATAAGCATCTATCAACCAAAGTAATTATGTAGAAACTACAGTCTGACTTACTTTGTAATAACCTTTCTTATTACTGGCAACAAACAGTCATTACTGGAAATAGTTATTACCATGTTATTATTCCATTATTCTGAGCTATAATGTAAAGTGCTACTGACATATTTTAAGTGTTATAGCAACAAATGAATAGGAAAAGCTTCTAGAAATGAAGAATGTAGCATGGGTAACTAAAAAACAAAAAATTCCCCTCTCTGTAGTCCCATGTGGTGCCCCAGCCTAATTAGGGTTGTGTGCTGTGTGTGTGTGAATGTGTGTATCACCAGTGTTGAAAAGGGAAGATTGTGCTGCTACTTTTGTTGGTGTCTGAGCCTGTGTCATTAGTGTCACAGCAGCAATGTACAGGTACAGTTGAAGTCGTAAGTTTACATACACTTAGGTTGGAGTCATTAAAACTTGTTTTTCAACACATTTCTTGTTTGCAAACTAGAGTTTTGGCAATCTACTTTGTGCATGACACAATTAATTTTTCCAACAATTGTTTACGGACAGATTACTTCACTTATAATTCACTGTATCACAATTCCAGTGGGTCAGAAGTTTACATACACTGAGTTGACTGTGCCTTTAAACAGCTTGGAAAATTCCAGAAAATGATGTCATGGCTTTAGAAGCTTCTGATAGGCTAATTGACATCATTTGAGTCAATTGGAGGTGTACCTGTGGATGTATTTCAAGGCCTACCTTCAAACTCAGTGCCTCTTTGCTTGACATCATGGGAAAATCAATAGAAATCAGCCAAGAACTCAGAAAAACAATTGTAGACCTCCACAAGTCTGGTTCATCCTTGGGAGCAATTTCCAAATGCCTGAAGGTACCACGTTCATCTGTACAAACAATAGTACGAAAGTTTAAACACCATGGGACAACACAGCCGTCATACCGCTCAGGAAGCAGACACGTTCTGTCTCCTAGAGATGAATATACTTTGGTGCGAAAAGTGCAAGTCAAACCCAGAACAATAGCAAAGGACCTTGTGAGGATGCTGGAGGAAACAGGTGAAAAGTATCTACATCCACAGTAAAACAGGTCCTATATCGACATAGCCTGAAAGGCCACTCAGCAAGGAAGAAGCCACTGCTCCAAAACCGCCATAAAAAAAGACAGACTACGGTTTGCAACTGCACATGGGGACAAAGATCGTACTTTTTGGAGAAATGTCTTCTGGTCTGATGAATCAAAAATAGAACTGTTTGGCCATAATCACCATCGTTATGTTTGGAGGAAAAAGGGGGAGGCTTGCAAGCCGGAGAACACCATCCCAACCGTCAAGCACGGGGGTGGCAGCATCATGTTTTGGGAGTGCTTTGCTGCAGGAGGGACTGGTGCACTTCACAAAATATATATCATCATGAGGATGGAAAATGATGTGGATATATTGAAGCAACATCTCAAGACATCAATCAGGAAGATAAAGCTTGGTCGCAAATGGGTCTTCCAAATGGACAATGACCCCAAGCATACTCCCAAAGTTGTGTCAAAATGGCTTAAGGACAACAAAGTCAAGGTATTGGAGTGGCCATCACAAAGCCCTGACCTCAATCCTATAGAAAATCTGTGGGCAGAACTGAAAAAGCGTGTGCGAGCAAGGAGGCCTAGAAACCTGACTCAGTTACACCAGCTCTGTAAGGAGGAATGGGACACAATTCATCCAACTTATTGTGGGAAGCTTGTGGAAGTCTACCTGGAATGTTTGACCCAAATTAAGCAAATTAAAGGCAATGCTACAAATACTAATTGAGTGTATGCAAACTTCTGACCCACTGGTAATGTGATGAAAGAAATAAAAGCTGAAATAAATAATTCTCTCTATTATTATTCTGACATTTCACATTCTTAAAATAAAGTGGTGATCCTAACTGACCTAAGACAGGGAATTTTTACTAGGATTAAATGTCAGGAATTGTGAAAAACTGAGTTTAAATGTATTTGGCTAAGGTGTATGTAAACTTCCAACTTCAACTCTATGTGTTATCACCTGCTATGTATGTGTGAGACAGCTGATAGGCACTTGGCCCCACAAAGTGGTGTAGGGTGAAGTTGCCCGTAGATGCTGATGGGGGAGAGAGAGAGTGAGAGTGAGCGAGAGATGGTTACCATGTCATTTGCATCTTAAATAAGGTAAGAATTATTGTGTTTATTTATTTTTTATTTTTTTATTTTACTAGGCAAGTCAGTTAAAAACAACTGCCTTGTTAAGAGGCAGAACTACATATTTTTATTTTGTCAGCTCAGGGATTCAATCTTGCAACCTTTCAGTTACTAGTCCAACACTCTAACCACTAGGTTACCTGCCACCCAAAATGTTTCTGGGGTTATGTTGGAAACTGAGTATGTATATATAGTGCAAATATAAGTTTGTTTGTGCTTTACACTAATAATTATCACCAGAATTAAGTGTGTATTCACACTGAATAAAATATAAACTCAGCAAAAAAAGAAACGTCCTCTCATTGTCAACTGTGTTAATTTTCAGCAACTTAACATATGTAAATATTTGTTTTAACATAACAAGATTCAACAACTGAGACATAAACTGAACACGTTCCACAGACATGTGACTGACATAAATAACAAAAAGTAACAGTCAGTATCTGGTGTGACCACCAGCTGCATTAAGTATTACAGTGCATCTCCTTCTCATGGACTGTACCAGATTTGCCAGTTCTTGCTGTGAGATGTTACCCCACTCTTCCACCAAGGCACCTGCAAGTTCCCAGACATTTCCCTGGCCCTTTCCCTCACCCTCCGATTGAACAGGTCCCAGACGTGCTCAATGGGATTGAGATCCGGGCTCTTCGCTGGCCATGGCAGAACACTGAAATTCCTGTGTTGCAGGAAATCGATCCCGCTCCAGAGTACAGGCCTCGGTGTAACGCTCATTCCTTCGACGATAAACGCAAATCCGACCATCACCCCTGGTGAGACAAACCTGCGACTCGTCAGTGAAGAGCGCTTTTTGACGTAGGTGACGTTGTTGCCGGTGATGTCTGATGAGGACCTGCCTTGCAACAGGCCTACAAGCCCTCAGTCCAGCCTCTCTCGGCCTATTGCGGACAGTCTGAGCACTGATGGAGGGATTGTGCGTTCCTGGTGTAACTTGGGCATTTGTTGTTGCTATCCTTTACCTGTCCCACAGGTGTGATGTTCAGATATACCGATCCCGTGCAGGTGTTGTTACACGTGGGCTGCCACTGCGAGGACAATCAGCTGTCCATCCTGTCTCCCTGTAGCTCTGTCTTAGGTATCTCACAGTACGGGCATTGTAATTTATTGGCGTCATCTGCAGTCCTCATATCTCCTTGCAGCATGCCTAAGGCATGTTCACGCAGATGAACAGGTACCAGGGGCATCTTTCTTTTGGTGTTTTTCAGAGTCAGTAGAAAGGTCTCTTTAGTGTCCTAAGTTTTCATAACCGTGACCTTAATTGCCTACCGTCTGTAAGTTGTTAGTGTCTTAACGACCGTTCCACAGGTGCATGTTCATTAATTGTTTATGATTCATTGAACAAGCATGGGAAAGTATTTAACCCTTTACAATGAAGATCTGTGGATTTTTACCTTTACATTTTAGTCATTTAGCAGACGCTCTTATCCAGAGCGACTTACAGTAGTGAATGCATTTATTTTTTTGTACTGGCCCCCCGTGGGAATCGAACCCACAACCCTGGCGTTGCACACACCATGCTCTACCAACTGAGCCACAGGGAATGACGAATTATCTTTGAAAGACAGGGTCCTGAAAAAGGGACGTTTATAAAGTTTATAAATGCAACATGTACTGACTGGTTTTCTGATCCACTCCCCTACCTTTTTCTCAGGTGTCTGTGGCCAAAAGATTCATATCTGTATTCCCAATCATGTGAAATCCAAAGTTTTTGGCCTGATGAATTTATTCAATTGACTGATTCCTTATATGAACTGATTGTCCTCGCAGTGGCAGCCCACGTGTAACAACACCTGCACGAGTCAGGATTTGGCGTAGGCAGCGCTAGTCCATGGCCACATCCTGCCTGGTGTCAACTGTACAGGCTGGTGGCAGTGGTGGAATGGTGTGGGGAATGTTTTCATGGTACACGTTACGTCCCTTAATACCAATTGAGCAACATTTGGATGCCAAACCTTATATAATCCATAGCCTGACAAATTCAGGCTGTTCTGGAGGCAAAGGGGAGTCTGACCCGATACTAGATGGGTGTACCTAATAAATTGGCAACTGAGTGTACATGCATACAGTATGTTCTATCTACCGTGTGTGTGTGTGTGTGTGTGTGTTCAGACCTACTGCACAAGCCAGTCCACAGAGAACCCTAACAATCTGAAAGCTGGAGTGTGGCCCTCGGCAGTGCCTTGGGCAAGATTACCATCAAGGAGGCATGCAGAGGAAAAGAGAGAGAGAATAAAGGAAAGCAGAGGGAGAAAAGAAGGCGAACAGAGGGAGGAGAGTGAAGGATAGGACAGAGGGAGGAGCCAGGGGAATAAAGCGAAGGAGGGAGGGATGGAGGAACGAGAGTTGTTTTTACCTGCAGCTCTCCGTCTCCCTCCACAGAGACTGCATCCCAAATGGCACCCTATTTCATATAGGGCACTATTTTTGACCAGAGCTCTATGTGCACTATAAAGGGAATACGGTGCCATTGTGGACACATAACAGCACCTGCATGAGTTGCCATGGGAGAGGTGCTGAGGTCAGACAAAAGAACTAGCCAAACCCCCTGCAGCAGCATTCACGCTGAGTGCTGCCTGCCTGTCAAAGGCCTGCAAAATGAACACAAAGGCAGGCAGAATACTAAAAACCGGATAAATGAGCACACGCTGAAGTAAGAGAGAAAGAATTTTGAGTAGAAAAAGTAGTTTTTCTAGCAATGACTGTGATATGTGGTTTTCTTACTACCTTAGTTGAATGTAAGTCATTCTGGATAAGAACGTCTACTAAATGACTAAAATGTAAAATGTAGAAAAGTGAGACCGAGTTTGGAGGGGGGAAAAGTGTTGTACAGTATATGTGGTTCCATCAGCCTGTATGTGCAATGTTTGTGACTGTTCATTTCCATGTGAAGCTCATAGGAGCATGTCAAATTGGGTGTCAAATGAAAGCTAAGAGTCTATTATAATTAAAGCATACTGTATATACTTTTTTCAACCATTTTCCATCCTAAACATTAGGAATAAGCAAACGCTTTGATTTCTTGTCAAACAGATGGAAAACGGGTCTTAGGAAACATCGACCAGAATAAGTCATGAAAGGTATTGGAAATACATCAAAACACAATAATGTTGAGCTAAAGACCCCTGTCAACTAATATCAGCATTTTATTCTTAGTGTAGGATAATGTTTTCTGCCTTCTGTAAGTTTAAGAAACATTGGCTTGTGCCTCGAAATTCCATTACGAAAAACCCATATATCTTTAAGATATTATCTAATTTCTCTCCCTCTTGAGGGGGATAATTACAGTTCACAGAAGTAACAAGTAAATGTAGCCCAATCAATTAGTTATAGTGTTTTTATTAATAGCAATTTTGTTTATGAATTATCAAGTAATTAAAACTCAGTAATTATAACAGAATTTCAGAAAAATCGGTAATGGAATTTCTGTAATTGAATTGCCTACAATGGGAAATCATACTAGCCACAAACCACAGTTCGGTCACCTGCTACTGTCCTCCCGTCCACTGGCATACTCTTATGTTCAGCTCATAACTGTTTTCTTTCTCTTTTTGTTGTCTGGTGGTCAAAGAAAGAGTGTGACAAGTCTGAACAACCTCTCTCTCCCTCCAATCATTTTCACCTCTACCAGCTCTTACTGACACCTATGAGCCCCCTCTCTTTCCATTTACTGTAACCAGCATCCTCACCCACGGAGCACTGAGCAACACCTGGACATCCATGGATGTTGAAAACTAGTTGAAATTTGGTCAGTCCACCCTGGCCTTGGACCATTTTTTGGTTTGGTCCGGACCAGTTTTGATTTCAAAGTCCATAGAGGTCTTGTCAGGCCTTACGTTTGTCCCAAACATAGAAGTCCATGATTGGTTCAGAAATGGTCTGGTCTGGACCAAATCTGAACAAATCACTGACGTCTGTGTTTCACAAGTTTGGACACAGTACAGTACATTACAGTACAGTGAAGAAAAGTAGAGTATAGAGTACAGTCCTGTACAGTACAGTAGAGTAGAATAGAGTGCAGTAGAGTTAAGTACAGAAGACTGTAGAGCACATTAGAGTTGACTATAATGTACTGTACTGAACTATACTTTACTGTACTGTACTGAACTATATTGTACTGTACTGAACAATACTCTACTTGACAATACTGTAGTGTACTATACTGTACCATACTGAACTCTACTGTATTGAACTCTACTCTTCTGTGCTGTACTGCACTGTACTCTTCTGAGCTCTACTGTGATGTACTTTCATGTCTAAACTTGTGAAACATAGACATCTATGATTGGTTCAGATTTGGTCCAATGGCGGAGCTCATTAAAATAATAGCCAGTGTGTAGAATAATACCCAAATATGCAAATGAGGATATTGCATATTTTTACCTTTGTGTAGCTATTTAGGATACGTCACCATGAAGAGAATGGCATTCATATCCATAATTATACATTTCTGTGTAGAACAGATCAGAGACCCATGATGAAATTCCGTAACCGCAATTATGTTAACAGATGTAAACCCACTTCACTTACTGTAGTTCAATAACCAAAATAGATTTGTTTCAAACTCATGGTGTCATGTCATAGCTTACACCCCATTCTTTCAGCAGACATCTTTGAATCACATACAAAACTGAGGGAGATTTTACCGAAATTCTGTTACCAAACTTTGTATCGGCACAGGTCTTCCAGTGAATGTGTTTTTGGAATTGCCCGTCTACAATCTTTATGTCACAGGTCTGGGATTTTGAGGCTAAAGGCCTGACTGGAGAAATATAAGTCCCTAAAGATGAGAGGAAAAATTGAGAGTAAACATATAACAAAATGGAGGTATTGAATGTTTTCTTTGCTTCTCTGCCACCTGTGTGTTTGTGTTTGTGTGCATTCTCTTCATGGTTGGTGGAGTAAGTAAATGGATTTAGAGCCACAATTCATTGCCGAGTGCAAAGAGGTCCTGCTAGAAAATAACTGAGTTACAAATGCCTTTATTGTCACCAGTATTGTGCCTAACACCACTCAGCTAAGATGAAACATTCACAACTGCAGATGTGGAGCACTCTAGCTACCTCTCTTTAACATTGCTGGACATTTATCATGTACATATCCTCCAAAACCAGATACAGTTCATTATTTCAGCTTTTATGTTGACAATGTACAAGGATGAAGCTTAAGGTCATTGTTAAGCAATATCAAGCTGACTTGGTGGGCTTCATGGTCAGAAAACATTCTGTAACTGCCTTGTGCACTTCACTTGCAAAGCCGCACAAATCATTACATCCTGTGCCGTACCAAACAAAGTAAAATCACATTAAACATATATTTCAACACGCCGATATCAGTCTTTAGCCCACACAGATAAGCTGTACAAGCTGTCGAAAGACCACAAAATGCATGTATTGGTCCGCCATTTCCAGACAACATCCTTGTCTTGTTTTGGTGGAGGTAATAGGATATAGTCCCGCACCACAAATATCTGTCCTTTATCAACTGTTATGTGTTCAAACTGGACACCGTTTTACGCACCGATGCCCATTTCACTTTCCAATGTCACAACATGACTTCAGGGCAAAGTGCTTCGATACAGTGCAGGTGCAAGTCATTGACGTATTAAGATTGAATGTTGTGATTTCGACGTCCACATATGAACGCCACCCGCGCTCAAAGAACACAACATGGCCTCCATCTGTAAATGAGAAGAAACTCAACATTTTATAACATCCCTTTTTGGTCATCACCAAAGTGTCACTACCCATCACTGTAACAGATAGCGCTGACTGGGTTCATACCCATCATCAAAACAATCGTTTTCTTCTATGGTGTTATATCACCATAGCTAGAGATAATGTGTATTGGTTGAGTTTCACCATCATTCTCTGCAAAAAACGAGCAACTTATTTTTGGTGTCTTCCATCGCCGTAATGACCTATCCTGAGTCCTTTTTTCATTAAGAAATAAAAGCTTTAGAGACTTTACTTTAAGCTTGAGAGACTTTAAGCTTTATTAAAGTGTATGACCCTTTATGGTCCCACTTTAAATTTCGTTCAGCTAATAAAGGATTCATAAAGCATTCATAATGCCTTCATAAGCACTACATAAATGTTTTGCAAATAAGTTATATAAATATGTCATGCTTTATAAAGGGTTCATAAATGTGACATAACTGTGTGACCTAATTACCAATGTCAAGTGTGACACAACCCACTATATTGAATATGATATAAATGTGTGCTTTATAATGGGTGACATGTTTTGCTGAAGAATGGCACACACTCTAAAGTGAAGTCATGCTAGTCACATCAAACTTGTCCTTCATTAGTTAGGATTAGGTTTAAAATCAAATTGTAAGAAGAGAAATTGTGGAAATAGGCTGGGTTTAGGCATAATTATGACTTTTTGGCTGTGTTAACTAGTGATGACCAGGGGGAATGTTTTTGCTCAGTAAGGTCACTCCCATTTAATTCTATGGTCACGCCCTCTAAGGACAACTTTGAATGGTTGATATCCCATGCATATGCATGCTGTGTGCGCAATAGCCTGTGGACGACGTTACACCAAGAGACACTTACCTTAATGATAGCCCCCAACATAAGGAAATTGAAATTGTCTTTCTTCTGGAATCATGTTACATCTTCCTTAGTACACAAACACGCACACAACAATATAACAAGCCATACCGTACCGTAAATAAAAAATAAATAAACATAATGGCTTAATGATGTAAACACAAATGTACTAACACATAGGGAATTATCACTAACGACTAAAATAAATAAACATTAATGACATGTTAAACCATACATTTCATTTCATTTTTACATAAAAAAATGCAAATACATAAAGGTTCAGAAGTCCAGTAATACAATTCATTACATTGAACATTACAAGGGCTGTGAATAGTGTAGTTTGTCAATGAACTGGGGGACGAATGGTTCTTGTCTCCCTGCCTGCTGGAGGTACTGCATGTTGGTTCCGACCTTAAAACTCTAATAAAAAGCATGAGCTGGCGCACACCCAGAGAAAGTTATCCTCTATGGGCTAGGCGGGACGAATTCGTCCCACCTACGTAACAGCCAGTCTAATCCAGTGGCGCGATTTTTGAATCGTTTGAAATACTATTACTTCAATTTCTCAAACATATGACTATTTTACAGCTATTTAAAGACAAGACTCTCGTTTATCTAACCACACTGTCCGATTTCAAAAAGGCTTTACAACGAAAGCAAAACATTAGATTATGTCAGGAGAGTGCCCAGCCAGAAATAATCCGACACCCATTTTTCAAGCTAGCATACAAGGTCACATAAACCCAAAGCCACAGCTAAATGCAGCACTAACCTTTTATGATCTTCATCAGATGACACACCTAGGACATTATGTTATACAATACATGCATGTCTGTTCAATCAAGTTCATATTTATATTAAAAAACAGCTTTTTACATTAGCATGTGACGTTCAGAACTAGCAAACTTCCGGTGAATTTACTAACAATTTTACTAAATTACTCACGATAAACGTTCACAAAAAGCATAACAATTATTTTAAGAATTATAGATACATTACTCCTCTATGCACTCGATATGTCCGATTTTAAAATAGCTTTTCGGATGAAGCACATTTTGCAATATTCTAAGTACATAGCCCAGCCATCAAGGGCTAGCTATTTAGACACCCAGCACGTTTAGCCTTCACCAATATCAGATTTACTATTATAAAAGTTTGATTACCTTTTGTTATCTTCGTCAGAATGCACTCCCAGGACTTCTACTTCAATAACAAATGTAGGTTTGGTCCCAAATAATCCATCTTTATATCCAAATAGCGTCGTTTTGTTCGTGCGTTCTAGACACTATCAGAATGGTAATCCACGGTCGGGCGCATGGCGCAGAACGTGACAAAAAATGTCTAAATATTCCATTACTGTACTTCGAAGCATGTCAACCGCTGTTTAAAATCAATTTTTATGCAATTTATCTCGTAGAAAAGCGATAATATTCCGACCGGGAATCTGCAATAAGCTAAACAGCCTAATGAATATACTCCACGGGGGCTAATCGCGCACGCGCCTCATTCAATGGTCCTCTGATCGGCCACTTGGATAAGGTGATAATCTGTTTCAGCCTGAGGCTGCCTCGTCATCCTTCAGGATTTTCCCGGCTTCTGAGAGCCTATTGGAGCCCTGGGAATTGTCACGTTACAGCTAAGATCCTTACTCTTCAATAAACAGATGCAAGACGCACGACTCCTTGTCAGACAGGCCACTTCCTGCATGAAACCTTGTCAGGTTTTTGCCTGCCATAGGAGTTCTGTTATACTCACAGACACCATTCAAACAGTTTTAGAAACTTTAGGGTGTTTTCTATCCAAACCTGAACAATAATATGCATATTCTAGCTTCTGAGTTGGTGTAGGAGGCAGTTAAAAATGGGCACATATTTTTTCCAAAATTCTCAATACTGCCCCCTAGCCCAAACAGGTTATTTCATGTAGAGGTGCTGACTAACGGCGAATAAACTGTAAGCTATATAAACAAATAAAGAGAATCGCACACTCTAGATAAAATGTATTGGGTAAACCACCAATGTTTCGGCATCACTGTGCCTTCTTCAGGGTAATGTCATGAATGTTTGAACCAGGTTATGTAGATAAACAGTGCAATTAGTGCAACCAATGACAAAAGTGAGCTGTGTGTCATAAATATTAGGTTGATTAGAAAAAAATTGAGTGAAGATAGGATATCCAGTAGGCCTCCCTCTGTTTTAGAAGGATCTCAATGTTACCTTCTCTCCTTGGTAGAGTAACATGCTCAATGCCTGTGTATTTGAGGGAGTAGATTCACAAAGTGAGCTGCTACTGGATAGTCAGTGTTCTTACACCTAATTGAGCTGCGGTGTTCAGCTATGCGTTGTTTTAATTGTATTTTTGTTTGTTCTATGTAGGATTTCCCACATGAAAAGGTGATGAGATACATTACTCCCTTTGCCTTGCATGAGATGTTACTCCTAACAGGGATTTGTTTTTACCTTTACTGTATGTCGGTGTCTGAAGAGGCCTTAAAAGTAACAACAAAGAAAGTTAGTAACGTTGTTAGGAAATGCCATTGTCACACCATCTGGATAAGGGGATAGTACTCTAAATAGGGGGGTGGGAAACTCCATTTCATTCATACTATTATACTGAACAAAAATATAAATGTAACATGCAGCAATTTCTAAGATTTTTGAGTTACAGTTCATGTAAGGAAATCAGTCAATTGAAATTAATTCATTAAACTTTTTGTGCGTTTGGCTGACAGGTGTGGCATATCAAGAAGCTGATTAAACAGTATGATCATTACACAGGTACACATTGTGCTGGGGACAATAAAAGGCTACTCTAGAATGTGCAGTTTTGTCACAAACAGAGTATTCTGTCTGTAATAAAGCCCTTTTGTGGGGAAAAACTAATTCTGATTAGCTTGGCCTGGCTCCCCAGTGGGTTGGCCTGGCTCCCTATGCAAGGGAAACTATACAAAATCATTTACATATTTAGATTTTTCCCTGAAATCAAAAGTCATCCCCTGATGTGGTTTAAGTATTGTTGTGAACACAGAAAAAACACCGATAAAATGTTGTAAAAAAAGTGTGGAAAAAACTGCAGGGAATAGCAGAAAAAAATGGGGGAAATCTGAAACCTGGAAAAACTAATCCGAGAATTTTTTGGGGGAAATTTAGGAAAAAAACTGTTTTTTTTTGCGTTTTTTGCTTTGCACTACATTTTAGTGTTGAATTCTGGGGAAAGTTGAGGGTCAGGTCCAATATTGGCTATGCACCAAAGAGGGAAAACCGTTGGCTGATCCCAGCAATTTTTTGAGTAATATAATATATACGCTTTCATCCAAAGTGACTTACAGTAATGCGTGCATACATTTTTACATATGGCTGGTCCCGGCAATTGAACCCACTATCATGGTGTTGCAATGCTCTACCAAGATACATGACAAGGTTATAAATACTTTGTGAAGCCTGAATTTAATATGATTTATAAAGCCATTATTAAGATGTGCTTATTGGGGGTTATGTCAAACAGTTATGCCACATTCATGAACTCTTTATAGAGCATGATATACACTTATAGATTATTTTTGACACATTTATGTGGTGTTTATGGAGGCTGTATTAAGGCTATGTGAAGCATCTATAAAGTGCATGTCATTTAAAGTGGGACCAACTTGGGTGTATTTTGCCTCTGAATAAGTGATTGATTATAATGATTATGATTTATATTGACAATAATCAATGTATCATTACAGCCTAATTAATTGCTGGGATTTCATTCCATAATAATTTTTCTACATCATAACCTGTGGCCGAACACAACCAATGTTTATTTTCTTTTATAGTACAAAAAATACAAATTCATATGTCAGATTAGTTTACAGTAAACCGTAACTGTGAAACATGTCGTGAACTTCCACCTTTTATTGCTTATTACCGTGGGTGTTTTGAGAGTGCTCAAGGTTGTTGTCTGTGGCTTTGTTATTACACAAAGTAACTAATCTTCTTGAAGCAGTGGTGCCTTGAAATTACTGTGTAGTTTTGTTCAACAGAGATAATAAGAAATCATAACAGAGAGGAACAGCGAGTTGGAAACACAGGCTTCTATGCCGACACAATGGCTTGGCCTTTTGCCACATCTCAGGGGCAAGATTATCTTCTCTACCCACATTTCTTTAAATGCTCAATCCCCCCACTACACACCTCCCTGCATACGATCTATCAATTACTCCCAGCTTCTCTGTTGTTAAAATCTGTGTTTTTAAAGACTAATGGGAATAGGCCTCAAGCATAGGCACTTCTCTACTCTCTTCTTTCCATGCTCCAAAGGTACAATAAACCTTCTTGACTTCTTTAGGACGGAAGGTTCCCCCACAGTTAATGTATACTGTGTACACAAAGCAACTACAGTGTGGTTTAAAGTGAACAGTCATGCCGAAACACCCATACACCTCATGTTGTAGTAAGAGAAAGGGACAAAAACGTGATCTTCATGCGCTTTCATCTTGGATTTAGATGAAGGAAAACTCTTATTTGATTGGCAGCATTTGGATTTATGTTTTCCATTCCAGCGATAATGGCCTAGGGCCGCGTTTGAGTGCCTTTTGTCCGTGCAGCGGAAGGAGGATCAATCAGAGAATAAAAGTTCTTCAAGATACATTTTCTTCTCTTTTACCCTCTACCCTCATTGAAGCTGGAGAAGACACAGGAGTCACAGTATGTTGCCTGAAAAAACTATTGGGCAATGTTTATACACTCCCCCAAAAACATCTTGGCTGCCCTTAAGTTTTGCACTATCTTGGCGGAATGTAATTGTCTCTTGTAGAATTTACTTAACCTGTTAGGGCTAGGGGGCAGTATTGACACGGCCGGATAAAAAACGTACCCAATTTAATTTGGTTACTACTCCTGCCCAGTAACTAGAATATGCATATAATTATTGGCTTTGGATAGAAAACACCCTAAAGTTTCTAAAACTGTTTGAATGGTGTCTGTGACTATAACAGAACTCAAATGGCAGGCCAAAACATGAGAAGATTCCATGCAGAAAGTGGCCTGTCTGACAAGTTGTGTTTCATCTTGGCTCTTTTTATTGAAGACTGAGGATCTTTGCTATAACGTGACACTTCCTACGGCTCCCATAGGCTCTCAGAGCCCGGGAAAAAGCTGAACGATATCAAGGCAGGCTCTGGCTGAAACACATTATCGCTTTTGGCAAATGGCCGATCAGAGTACTATGGGCTTAGGCGCGTGCCCGAGTCGACCCCATGCTTTATTTTCTTTCGTCTGTTTACCTAAACGCAGATTCCCGGTCGGAATATTATCGCTTTTTTATGAGAAAAATGGCATAAAAATTGATTTTAAACAGCGGTTGACATGCTTCGAAGTACGGTAATGGAATATTTAGAATTTTTTTGTCACGAATTGCGCCATGCTCGTCACCCTTATTTACCCTTTCGGATAGTGTCTTGAACGCACGAACAAAACGCCGCTATTTGGATACAACGATGGATTATTTGGGACCAAACCAACATTTGTTATTGAAGTAGAAGTCCTGGGAGTGCATTCTGATGAAGACAGCAAAGGTAATAACATTTTTCTTATAGTAAATCTGACTTTGGTGAGTGCTAAACTTGCTGGGTGTCTAAATAGCTAGCCCTGTGATGCCGGGCTATCTACTGAGAATATTGCAAAATGTGCTTTCACCGAAAAGCTATTTTAAAATCGGACATATCGAGTGCATAGAGGAGTTCTGTATCTATAATTCTTAAAATAATTGTTATGCTTTTTGTGAACGTTTATCGTGAGTAATTTAGTAAATTCACCGGCAGTGTTCGGTGGGAATGCTAGTCACATGCTAGTCACATGCTAATGTAAAAAGCTGGTTTTTGATATAAATATGAACTTGATTGAACAAAACATGCATGTATTGTATAACATAATGTCCTAGGGTTGTCATCTGATGAAGATCATCAAAGGTTAGTGCTACATTTAGCTGTGGTTTGGGTTTATGTGACATTATATGCTAGCTTGAAAAATGGGTGTCTGATTATTTCTGGCTGGGTACTCTGCTGACATAATCTAATGTTTTGCTTTCGTTGTAAAGCCTTTTTGAAATCGGACAGTGTGGTTAGATTAACGAGAGTCTTGTCTTTAAAATGGTGTAAAATAGTCATATGTTTGAGAAATTGAAGTAATAGCATTTCTAAGGTATTTGAATAACGCGCCACAGGATTCCACTGGCTGTTACGTAGGTGGGACGATTTGGTGCCACCTACCCTAGAGAGGTTAACTCCGGTGGAACTTGATGTGCACCAGATTCATTAACCTGTATGGGCTAGCGTCCCACCTACTCAACAGCCAGTGTAATCCCGTGGCGCGTTATTCAAAAACCTCAAAAATGCAAAAACTTCAATTTTTCAAACATATGACTATTTTACACCATTTTAAAGACAAGACTCTCGTTAATCTAACCACACTGTCCGATTTCAAAAAGGCTTTACAACGAAAGCAAAACATTAGATTATGTCAGCAGAGTACCCAGCCAGAAATAATCAGACACCCATTTTTCAAGCTAGCATATAATGTCACATAAACCCAAACCACAGCTAAATGCAGCACTAACCTTTGATGATCTTCATCAGATGACAACCCTAGGACATTATGTTATACAATACATGCATGTTTTGTTCAATCAAGTTCATATTTATATCAAAAACCAGCTTTTTACACTAGCATGTGACTAGCATGTGACTAGCATTCCCACCGAACACTGCCGGTGAATTTACTAAATTACTCACAATAAACGTTCACAAAAAACGTAACAATTATTTTAAGAATTATAGATACAGAACTCCTCTATGCACTCGATATGTCTGATTTTAAAATAGCTTTTCGGTGAAAGCACATTTTGCAATATTCTCAGTAGATAGCCCGGCATCACAGGGCTAGCTATTTAGACACCCAGCAAGTTTAGCACTCACCAAAGTCAGATTTACTATAACAAAAATGTTATTACCTTTGCTGTCTTCGTCAGAATGCACTCCCAGGACTTCTACTTCAATAACAAATGTTGGTTTGGTTCAAAATAATCCATAGTTATATCCAAACAGCAGCGTTTTGTTCGTGCGTTCAAGACACTATCTGAAAGGGTAAATAAGGGTGACGAGCATGGCGCAATTCGTGACAAAAAAATTCTAAATATTCCATTACCGTACTTCGAAGCATGTCAACCGCTGTTTAAAATCAATTTTTATGCCATTTTTCTCATAAAAAAGCGATAATATTCCGACCGGGAATCTGCGTTTAGGTAAACAGACGGAAGAAAATAAAGCATGGGGTCGACTCGGGCACGCGCCTAAGCCCATAGTACTCTGATCGGCCACTTGCCAAAAGCGATAATGTGTTTCAGCCAGAGGCTGCCTCGATATCGTTCAGCTTTTTCCCGGGCTCTGAGAGCCTATGGAAGCCGTAGGAAGTGTCACGTTAGAGCAAAGATCCTCAGTCTTCAATAAAAAGAGCCAAGATGAAACACAACTTGTCAGACAGGCCACTTCCTGCATGGAATCTTCACAGGTTTTGGCCTGCCATTTGAGTTCTGTTATACTCACAGACACCATTCAAACAGTTTTAGAAACTTTAGGGTGTTTTCTATCCAAAGCCAATAATTATATGCATATTCTAGTTACTGGGCAGGATTAGTAACCAGATTAAATCGGGAATGTTTTTTATCCGGCCGTGTCAATACTGCCCCCTAGCCCTAACAGGTTAATGTAGAAATTAACTGACAAAATTTCATTTGGTCATAGAGTTTGTCTTTTTGGGGGGCAGAGCTCATAAGAATATCTTTCAGACGCTCTTTTCCAGAGCGACTTACAGGAGCAATTAGAGATTTTTCACCTGGTCAGCTTGGGGATTTGACCCAGCAACCTTTCGATTACTGACCCAACACTCCTAACCGCTAAGCTATGTGCCGCCCTACCTGCCTCCTACTGCATGCTTTGCAACCGTATATTTGTACAGTTACATTTACATTTAGGTCATTCAGTCAGTGCATTCAACTAAGGTAGATAAACAACTACATTACATGTAAAAAGTAAAAATGTTATGTAACCGTTATTGAGAATGTCGTTGTAGTTAAATTGGTCTGTTGATTTGCTGGCGGAGAAGCTCGTGGACGAGCAAGAAGCAGATGGGAGCACAAAGCTCCCTACTGAAATCTCCCCTAAACCATTGTTAATTGGAAATAAAAGAAGAGCTTTTTTTCATTTAGTAGTTAGCTAGGATGAACGCAACTCAAAGAGCTAGAACTGATACATTTGATTCATTTGGGAGGTACTTGTTCTAATTGAGTTGAAACATGATTACCTGAATACATTTTGTCAATCATTTTTGTCAATTCAATAGTGTTTCAATAACACAGTTCAATTAAATCGATCTAAGAAGAGTCTTGGTGGTTCCAGACTTCTTCTATTTAAGAATGGTGGAGGCCACTGTGTTCTTGGGGATCGTCAATGCTGCAGAAATGTTTTGGTACCCTTCCCCAAATTTGTAGCTCGACACAATCCTGTATCGGTGTTCTACGGACAATTCCTTCAACCTCATGGCTTGGTTTTTGCTCTGAAATGCACTGTCTATAAAAACTGTGGGACTTTATATAGACAGGTGTGTGCCTTTCCAAATCATGTCCAATCAATTGAATTTACCACAAGTGGACTCCAATCAAGTTGTAGAAACATCTCAAGGATGATCATTGGAAACAGGATGCACCTTTGCTCAATTTCGAGTCTCATAGCAAAGGGATACTTAAGTTAATAGGTTAACTTGATGAATTGAAAGGAAGTCCAATTTTCCCCCAAAACCCAACCCCTTATCTTCCAATGTCTGTCTGCAACCAGACAAGTAACAATAACATTTTTCACAGAAGACCCATGGGAGGCAGCGTGTAATGGTTTTATGTTTGGCACACTGCGGCACATTTTCATTCTTTATCATTTGGTTTTTCTATCTTGAAAATGCTGATAAGCATTCAGGAAACACATTTGGTCAAATCCATAGAAAACATATTTCAAAGTACTGTAGACTGTAGGTGGACCGTGGCAATCCTCTGTAAAAATTCCATTATACACACCAGATTAATTCAAAGCCTGTTTGTTTTTTCTTTTTCTTTCTTTTTTTCTTCCTCAGACAGAATTACATTTTCTCCTCCCGACAATAACAATACAAAGGGTACCCGGAATGACAATGAAATGTAACCCTTTTTGGCACAGCTGTTAACAATTCACATTGCACTGACAGGTATCAAACGGAGGTAATAATACTTTTCAATCTGCTACTGTGACACTAGCGCTGTAGACTAGCATACACAGTCAATGCACTGTAGTCCCCACCAAATCGACAGGGCACACAACCCCATATTTCACTCTCTCCTGTTTTAGTTTTACGTCACCAGTGGTCCTCTCCGTACAGCAGTGTGATTGGACTACGACGGTGTCACGTCCTGACCAGTAAAGGGCCTATTTGTTATTGTAGTTTGGTCAGGACGTGGCAGAGGGTATTTGTTTTACATGTTTTTGGTTATGTGTCCGGTTATGTAAAGAAGATGAGTGTACATTTTCCCGCTGCGTCTTGGTCTTTACCCTACGACACCCGTGACAGAATCTCCCACCAACCACGGACCAAGCAGCGGAGAAGGGAGCAGCAACAGTGCCCAGTAGAATCATGGACATGGGAGGAAATTCTGGACGGGGCTGGACCTTGGCACCAGGCTGGGGAATATCGTCGCCCACCGGAGGAGATAGAGGCAGCCAAGGCGGAGAGGCGCTGGTATGAAGTTGTGTACGCGCCGATGGGGAAGCACAAGAGGCAACCCGGATAATTTTTTTGGGGGGGGCACATGGGTAGTTTGGCTGGGCCAAGGGTGAGCCCTTAGCCAGCTTCCCATGCTTATTATGGGAAGCAACTGGAGTGGAGAGCACCGGAGTATGCGGAAGTGCGCACGATCTCGCGTGCGCACGGGCTGTCCGGAACCGAGTGAGACAGCCTACAGTCCGGCACCGAGTGAGACAGCCTACAGTCCGGCACCGAGTGAGACGGCCTACAGTCCGGCACCGAGTGAGTCTGCCTACAGTCCGGCACCGAGTGAGACAGCCTACAGTCCGGAACCGAGTGAGTCTGCCTACAGTCCGGAACCGAGTGAGTCTGCCTACAGTCCGGAACCGAGTGAGTCTGCCTACAGTCCGGAACCGAGTGAGTCTGCCTACAGTCCGGAACCGAGTGAGTCTGCCTACAGTCCGGAACCGAGTGAGTCTGCCTACAGTCCGGAACCGAGTGAGACAGCCTACAGTCCGGAACCGAGTGAGACGGCCTACAGTCCGGCACCGAGTGAGTCTGCCTACAGTCCGGCACCGAGTGAGTCTGCCTACAGTCCGGAACCGAGTGAGTCTGCCTACAGTCCGGAACCGAGTGAGTCTGCCTACAGTCCGGAACCGAGTGAGTCTGCCTACAGTCCGGAACCGAGTGAGTCGGCCTACATTCCGGAACCGAGTGAGTCTGCCTACAGTCCGGAACCGAGTGAGTCGGCCTACAGTCCAGAGCTCCTAGAGTCGGTCTACAGTCCAGCGCTCCTAGAGTCGCCCTACAGTCCAGAGCTCCCAGAGCCCAGTCCAGGGTCTGGCCTCAGGCAGAGGTATGCAGTGGGGGTGGTTTGGTCCGGTAGGGGAATTAAGGCCTGAGCCTATGCCACCTCCACTGTAGGAGGTTTGGGGAGGGGGGGTGTAGCACAGGAGCCGTCGGTGACGGCAGCCACCCTCCCTTCCCTCCCTTTAGTTTTGGGATTTTTGTTTTGTTTTGGGGGTTATTTTTGTTATTTTTGTGTGAGGTGCTTCCGGGGTCTGCACCTTTTTTTGGGGGGGGGGGGGGGGGGGGTACTGTAAAGGGCCTATTTGTTATTGTAGTTTGGTCAGGACATGGCAGAGGGTATTTGTTGTACATGTTTTTGGTTATGCGTTTATATAGAGGGTTATTTTGTGTAAAGTGTTTCTGGGTTTAGTGGTGTATCTATGTAGAAAGGGTATTTGATTTAAGTGGTTCGGGGTTTATTAGATATGTATTTATGTAAGATGGGGTGTTTGATTTAGGTGTTCCGTGTTGTTGGGTATGTTCTTGTATTGTATTTCTAGGGGGCTGGTCTAGTGTTGTATTTCTGTGTTGGCCTGGTGTGGCTCTCAATCAGGATCAGCTGTACTTCGTTGTTGCTGATTGAGAGTCATACTTAGGTCGCCTGTTTTCACCTGTTAGTTTGTGGGAGATTGTGCTGTGTATAGCTTTGTGCCTTACCGGCCTGTTATTCGTCGTTGTGTTTTCGTATACGTGTTTGTTTTGGGTTTTCCTTCTTTGTCCGTAATAAAGAAGATGAGTGTACATTTTCCCGCTGCGTCTTGGTCTTTACCCTACGACAGACGGTGATGAGACTGTATGGTTCTCAGCACACTGGCACTAAATCGCTGACACTGTTTATGGCACACATTTCAATCTTGCTGCGGAAAAACATTTCACAGCCCATTGCAACAATTAAATAAAGCTGCCCCCTCTTTTCAGTGTTCTCAACAGGTAAGGGAATATGAGGCTCTGCTCGTAGGCCTAATTGCATTTCAGTAAATCCATGGCCAACAGGAGAAATCGATCCCTGTTATACCGTGCATATTGCATAGGCAAACACAACTTGGAACAATGTGCTTGTGTTAAATGTTGCTTTAAATCTTGTATCATCTTGATTGATGTCATCAAATTTGTGAAGTATTTCCACATGAAAAGTAATATGATGTTGGGTATTTCAATAAAATAAGCATTTTCCTATCAAATACTGTATATACAGTACTCGTCAACCATGTAGTACAAGGGCAATTCCACAGTAACAGAGTGATGCTGAGACTGATTCTTCACTGTAAAATGCATGTCAAACAAAACCAATGATTGCACAGTTAAATAAACCATATAACTCTATGCACAAGGACTACTTTTAACAAAACATTTAAAGAACAATGCAGATCAAAGTTTGGTAACAGAATAACGGCACAAACAGAACACACTGTCATTCTGTTACCAAACTTTGCATCTGCACTGTTCTTCAAGTAAATGTGTTTTTGTACACTTTTCTGTGGAAATTGTTCAAAGTAGTCCTTGTACATATCATTGTATGGTTTGTTTAACTTTGCAATCATTCAGTTTTGTTTGGCATTCATCTTAGAGTGAAAAAACAGAGTCTCAGCATCACTCTGTTACTGTGGAATTGTCCACAACATATCTCTGTGACCCTGTCAAAATTAATTATCTTCAGTAGCCATGACTCAAGATGAGATTTTCAGACAAATGTAACTATCATCAGATAGGCATGGCAGCAAGGTATTGAGGTTTCCAACTGAGATTAATAATTTGTGAATTCAGCTTAAGTTTCTCTTGAGTCCTTTCTGTGGGTGTAGACTTTGGTATTGTCTTGAGTAAGACATGGCGAAAACAAAGTGATGACTCAGCGTTATATTTTGTCTTGTAACAACAAAACATTCTGGACTTCTGAGAAATTCAGTCCCCAGCTAATGCAGAATGTTTGTGAGTAGGCAAAATGTTTGCTTTTGTGCTGGAGGAGTTCATGTAATTTGGCATTCTGATTGCAAAATAAATTGAAAAGCTTAAGGCAAACAGAAAATTGATGTAAAAGAAGTATCCTTGACAAAATATATGTATTTATTTTGATTTGACTGTGAGTGTTTTCGCCCACTGAGAAGCTGGCGATGTGATGATGAGATTCATTTGTTCAATTCAGACTCCCATTAGAGCTAGCCATGCTCTGCAGAATCCCTGTTGTGAGGCACCACTAGGAGTACAGGGCTAGATTGAAGCATTACATTGCACCCTCACAGATTCTGAGAAATACAATGCAAATGTGAACAGACTTTGCCATTAAGTCCCTCTTGGAGGAGTGCACTCTTTCTGAGGTTATCTATGAGGTCTCAAACTGTCAGTTTGTATGTTAAACTGTCAAACCAGAGTCATATTTCGGAATTCTGAGATGGCATCCTTTTGACATTGGTGGGAGTACTAGGAAAAACATTTGCTGTGGAAAGTCAATATGAATATTGTTTAATATCACCAACAGTGACAAAGACAATATTCAACTGGGTTGTTTATCATGAGTATAAGTAAACAGTTTGTGAAGGCAGTTGTATTTCCCTTATGCATGCAGCACAGAGTAGAAATACTGGTGACACATATGTTGTCTATGAATCAGATACTCATGAGTCCCAGGTCAACAGAACATAGAATGCACCTCAAAATGGTGAATCTCAATGTATTTCCTTGATTCCTCGCATTCTCTCCCCTCACCTCTTCCTCAAATTGATGATCCGAGGTTCCTCCCCTCAGACCATCTCCTCCAATGCATTTTTGAGGAAGCAAGGAGAGATAATGAGAGCAATTACAATTTAGATTCAACGATAATGTTGTTTTTGTGGTGTTGGCCATCTCGTCATAGATCCGTCCTGAGATGCCTTGAGAGCTTCTCTCCAATGACTGGGACAGACATGAATATTGAGTACTGACACTCCTGGGGTCAAGAAGGTTGCTGTGATTAAACGTAGGAGAGGGTATAGAGGAGGCATATTTTAAGAACGGAATGGCGTATAAAGCCAAGAGACAAGCACATAGGTCCCCTTCTCAAGTCAATTGTGGTTTCACCCAGGGAATGTCCCAATATTTTCTACTTGCAAGTCCTTTTTTACTACCTGACACTGTCACCCTTTACTAAAGTGAAGACCATGTGGACAGTGACATGGCCAAGATATCAAGTCCGCTGTTACAAAAGGAAACAGTACACTACATGACCAAAACTATGTGGACACCTGCTCGTCGAACATCTCATCCAAAATCATGGGCATTAAGATAGAGTTGGTCCGCCCATTCCTGCTAAAACAGCCTCCACTCTTCTGGGAAGGCTTTCCACTAGATGTTGGAACATTGCTTCCATTCAGCCACAAGAGCATTAGGGAGGTCGGGAAGTGAAGTTGGGCGATTAGGCCTGGCTCGCAGTCAGCGTTCCAATTCATCCCAAAGGTGTTCAACGGGGTTGAGGTCTGTGCAGGCCAGTCAAGTTTTTCCACACTGATCTCGACAAACCATTTCTGAACGGACCTCGTTTTGTGCACGGGGGCATTGTCATACTGAAACAGGAAAGGGCCTTCCCCAAACTGTTGCCACAAAGTTGGAAGCACAGAATCCTCTAGAATATCATCATATGCTGTAGCATTAAGGGGCCTAGCCCGAACCATGAAAAACAGCCATTATTCCACCTCAACCAAACTTTACAGTTGGCACTATGCATTGGGGCATGTAGTGTTCTTCTGGCATCTTCCAAACCCAGATGAATCCGTCGGACTGCCAGATGGTGAAGCGTGATTCATCACTCCAGAGAACGTGTTTCCACTGCACTAGAATCAAATGGCGGCAAGCTTTACACCACTCCATCGAACGCTTGGCATTGTGCATGGTGATCTTAGGCTTGTGTGCAGCTGCTTGGCCATGTAAACCCATTTCATGAAGCTCCCAATGAACAGTTATTGTGCTGACGTTGCTTCCAGTGGCAGTTTGGAACTCGGTAGTGAGTGTTGCAACCGATGACAAATTATTTTTACGTGCTACCATTTCGTGGCTTAGCCGTTGTTGTCCTAAATGTTTCCACTTCACAATAACAACACTTACAGTTGACCAGGGTAGCTCTAGCATGGCAGTAATTTGATAAACTGACTTGTTGGAAAGGTGGCATCCTATGATGATGCCACGTTGAAAATCACTGAGCTCTTCAGTAAGGCCATTCTGCTGCCAATGTTTGTCTATGGAGATTTCATGGCTGTGTGCTCGATTTTATACACCTCTCAGCAACGGGTCTGGCTGAAAATGCTGAATCCACTAATTTGAAGGGGTGTCCACATACTTTTGTATATATAGTGAAGATTGATTCAGAAATTACTGGATGTTTGACTCAATTTGGGAGTAGACAATGAGCCTCCAAACTACACTCATTCCCAATGGTGTTGTCTCCGGATTGAAATTAAACCATGCCTTTACCTAAATCTGTGAAACGCTGCTACCCTGCCTGGAAGAGCTAAACAAATATTCCCCTTAAGAGCACCAAAAATGCCTCATGTTACAGAATGTTGATTCCACTAATGGACTCTGAGAAAATGTTTGATTGTCTGGGGAGCAAAGCATTATAACTTTTTAGCCCGATCAATATTCAACATGCCATCCATCTTGCAATTGTCTGGATCTGGACCAGGGGATGACTGGTAGATAAATAATCTTAAAGCAAATAATAAAATATCTTCTCTTTTGCATGTTTACGTCAAGTAACGAACACATATTACTACAGCAAGTGCTCTTGATAACATGAACAAAAGATATAAGATAGAAATACAGGTTACCGTAGAAGTTATATATACTATGTATAAATGAGACATCTTATGAGCTGTGACTGTCAGAATGGAAAGGGAAAGGAAAGGAAAAGGGGGATACCTCGTCAGTTGTACAGCTGAATGCATTCACATGAAATGTGTCTTCTGCATTTGTGAAGCATATACCCAAAGACAAGACTATGGTTGCATCCCAAATAGCACCCGATTCCCTACATAGTGCACTGCTTTTGACCATGCCCTATGGGCCTGGTCAAAAGTAGTGCACTATACAGGGGATAGGGTGCCATGTGGGACATATAATCCTCTCTGCCACACTAATATAACACAGCAGTTCTCTGTTTGTTGTGTCTTTTAATGTTTGTCATTTAGCAGAGCAATTTACTGGAGCAATTAGGGTTAAGTGCATTGCTCAAGGGTACATCAACAGATTTTTCACCTAGTCGGCTCGAGGATTCGAACCAGCATCCTTTTGGATTAAAAGATAGAAATGTACCATTAAATTAAGTAAAGAGTCAAGACTTATCCTGTATAAATTTTTGGACTGGAGGTATTGGAGATATTCATATGGTAGAATCCCAAAATAACAAGACCTCGAATTATGTGTTATTTTCTTCAGTGAGATGCTGGAATACAGGAGGCTGCCAATAGCAACTAAATTTTCCTCATAACTTCTTCTGTGTGACATTTAAAAATAATTGGTTCAAGGACATACATCTGATGGTGTATTATAAGCAATTAATGGTACCATGATTGTCCTCTAAAAATGTTTTATTTACACAAAGATTCGCTATAATGGGGGGGTCCTGTTTTCCACCAACAATGTCTGTAGTACTGTGGTCGTCCTTCAACTTCCATGGCTTTAATGAGAGGGATCAGTCGTTGGTGGGAAAAACTGTTTGTGGGAGAACAAAAACATGTTTTCGACTCTACCCTCATACAAAAAGGTATGAAAGCTGTCTGTGTCCTGCATGTACCTTGTACTGAACCCTTTGTCTGCTTATATTCACACCCTTTCAAGATGTGTTCTCTAAATGAGGTTAGCTGCTGTAAGCAATGCACCACTCCGCTGCCTTCCCAAAATGAAGCCACCCAAACTGAAGTCATTTTTTGCGATGAGGGGTGAGATGGTAATGAATGAGGCCGAAGACAGATTGAGTTGAACAGCTGCATGGGCTCATTTTGATTTAATGTTTGCTGTAATGCATTTTCCGTTAAAAAGGTAATTGAATAGAAACGCTCGCCTAATATCTGGGCTCATCGGTATTGTAAGTCTTACATCAACATAAATGACTGGGAATGAAAGTGTGATTATTTCTATGTGAAGATGGGTCAGAGTATTAATGAATGTGGGATGATGTGGCCGGATGCCAGTACCATCTCCTGTGCTCTTTCTCACTACGCGAACCAATCCCCATTTATTCAACCATCCATGGATGCTATCTAACTATACACTGAATAGACACCTGAGCTGTGTCCGTAGGACAGCCTCAATCTCAGCAAGATTTACACCTGTTTGATCAGTCTGTCCGTTCATCTCTGCTTAGCCCGTTCAATATAACTTTTTTGGTTTGTAACTCCACTAACAGCTCCATAGCATCTGTATACTTATTTTCACTGGCCTACTGTGGCAACATTACTATTAGGATTCATTGTCATACACACAAAAACATTGAACAATGCTTCATCAATTCAACATCTACCCTGGCGGTACCCCATTGGATGCACAGTAGGCTACTGTGGCTCAGTTGGTAGAGCATAGCACTTGCAATGCTAAGGTTGTGGATCCAATTCCTGCTGGGGCCACCCATACGAAAATGTACTGTATGCATGTGCTATTATACGTTTCTTTGGATAACAGTGTCTGCTAAATGGCATATGACACTATACATCTGTGAAGAAAATTAAATCCTATCGAAACTGTTGATCAAAAGTTGCACTGTTTTGACACAAATTCTTCTCTGTTCCAGGGGCCAGTGCAGTGTTCACCCAGCAGCCCACAGACCTGGTGGTGGTGGCAGGTCAGCCGGTGACCCTGCCCTGCTCCATCCCTGGTTACCACGGCATGGTGCTCTGGCTCAGAGACGGCATGGCCCTGGGGGTCAACAGGGACCTCTCAGGTAGGAAAGCCCCTCACTTTACTTAGAATGGTGATAATGTAGCATTCATGAAGCATTCATAAACCCTTTATATGCATGACATAAAGAGTCATAATGCCTGTCATAAGCCCTACATATATTTAAATTATATTTTATAAATTCTTATGACAGTTGTTATGGAGTGGGTGTTATAATGTTTAATGCCAATAGCACTACATAAAATCATTTATAAAAGACCATATAAACATAGGGTAGTGTAACATTAGGCATTAGGAAGGCTTTATGAATGCTAAGCTTCTTTTTTTGTTTTTACTTGGCTTTATCTTTCTTTCCTCCTCTCCCAACTGAACTCTTTGTCTACCTCCCTCTATCTTCCTCAAACAGGGCCACTTATCTTTTAGTTTTTCTACTACTCTCTCTTCTCCTCTCACTCCATCTCTCTTTCTTGGGCAAGGCTTTCAGTCAATCAGTTTTTTTGTTTTCTCTTTCCTTACCTTACTCGTCTTCCTGTCTAGCTCTCTTTCTCTCTGTATTATAGTCTACGTCTCACCTTCTTCTTACGCTCTCTTCCTCTCTTTCCTTTCCTCCCTCGCTCGAATTATTCCCTTACTCTCTGTATTCAACATTTCTCATTTTTTTCTCTTCCTCTCCTTCCATCCTCTCTTGGACACAGCCTTTACCCATAGCCTCCATTTCTCTCAAAGACCCATACCATCCATCTGTCTGTCCATCTCTCTCTATTGCGCTCTTACCCTTAGCAACTGTTTCTTTGTCATAGTTTCCTATTGTTCTTGTGTCACTCACATGTCCATTGATCTGCACTTTTCCTTTCATTACTTTCATGTAATAAAAAAAAATCCATCCATGCTCTCGTCATCAAAAAGGTAGCTGTCAGCAATGGAGTATTTAGAGTTTGATCATTAATTAAAAGAGCCACTTCACATGGCACAGGAGTCACAAACACACTGATTGTGTTATTGCTGCTTTCAAAGCTCTCACAAGTGTTTTGAATATATTTCATGGTGCGCATTAATCAGAACCCTCTTGTGAATTATTAAGCAAAGACAAATTAAGGGGTTACATGGCAACAGGCTTTTTGAATAACGTGAGAGAAACTTTGGGGATTGGGCACAATCACAAACATCAAATTGTCGTAAGTGCAAATGATATGGTAAATGGCCAATGTTGATAGAGTTTAATCTGTGGAGGATCCACACTCTAAATGTATTCACTTAGAGGAAAAAATAACAAAAACGAATTGTTTGGCTGTTAGGCCATTGTCAGTGTGTGTTGATTATTGCTTGAGTACCTTTATGTTAATACCATAATTGTTTTCTTTGTTGTTTTCAAATTATCCTACTCTGCATTAGTAATCTTACGACACTGCAGTTGTCACATGAGAGGTCTTTGAAACTTTACATTACAGCCAGAAAAACAATTTCTCAATCTCGCAGAATACAGTAAACTCAACTAACCCTACACACCAGCCCTCCAAACTGCATCTGGGTTTAAAAAAAAGTAAACATTTGAAAGTTGCAGCAATTTATCGCAACATCTGCTGCTCCGGCAGATGGTTAAATTGTGTTTTGCTCATTTCCAAAGCGGCAGAGAGAGTCTCCTTCCCCAATCTTTCCTCTGGCTGTTTTGAAGACCATTCCGTCGCTCTGATGGCTGCCTGAGGAAATCATTCCCCACAATCAGCTTTCAAAGCTGTGTGGGGAACACTGCACTTGCCCCTGGAACAGAGAAAAAGGTTATTGTGTTGTTTGGATACTGTAGGTAGAATGGCGGTCAAATACTAGATGAATCGGCATTAACAACCCACCTTGGAAACAATTTTACCCAATAAATGTATTTGAAGAGATGTGGTGCACGGCACAATCGACTAGATAAACTCTTTGAATAAAATGTTCAATAACATCAAAATAAAATAATAAAATAATACACCTGCTTTTACAGTATGGCAATGGATCACAGTTTGGGTACCATGCCATCTCATCAGATTTGTTTTCTTCTCCTACGACTCCTGCTATGCCAATCTGTTACATTGTCTTCCCCTGTAGACATTGTCTGCTTTTACCTCAGTCCCCTGTTCTATTTCATCATGGACAGAGTTTCCATAATTGGGCCTGGGAGAACAATCCCATTACGTCCATACAATCCCACTCCAGGTCCTTTTAGTAGCATCCTGGGACCCATCGCCGGTGTCACTGAAGTGCAGCGTAATGACTCGGTCCCTAGGGGCATCCCGGTGCTTAACCAAACATCACTTTCAGCTCAGCGGGGGGAGAGAGAGGGGGGAGAGAGAGAGAGGGAGAGAAGCGCTGTCTGTGCCTGCCATGGGGAGAAATGACACTTCATTCTTTTTGGCGGATCAATGACAGCGGGGACAAGTGTGAACTGGAAAGGTTATCTCCTGGCCGTGTGAACTGTGGACAGTGTTTACTCTTAGAGACGACAGGAAAATTTGACCTCTTAGCCATTGCAACAGTTCTGAAAGGGAAGACAGCAGGGCTACATACTGACAATGGATTGAAAATAATGGCACTTAAAGTAAAAAATAATTAGCATATTTGACTGAATAGGATATATTATGGCGATGAAGTGGTGTGTTAAATCAAAGGCCAAAGTCAATGAAGGAAAATCAGATTTTTAAATGCAAATACAGAGCGATGAAATGGTTTTCGGAAGAAAGCTGAGGGAGGGGTTTGACTGTAAATAGCATCGGCGCCGCCCTAGCCTCTTGCTTTCTCTCCGTCTGTTTTTTGCACTCTTCCTTTTTCCACTCTTTTAATTGGAGCGAGGGAGTGCTCACTTTGCATGTGTCCTTTACCTTCTCTCCTGTTTTCCCTTTGATCTGGCCCTACTCAGGTTGTGTCCCAAATGGCACCCTATTCCCTTTATAGTGCACTGCTTTTGACCAGGGCCCTATGCTCTGGTCAAAACTACTGCACTATATAGGAAATAGGGTGCCATTTGAGATGCGGAGAGACAGTGTTCATTGCCGTTTTCTCCCATTGATGTGTCAGTTAGGTGCCTCCTACATACTGAAATACATCACCGTCCGCCTGAACCCTCTCCTCTCAAAGCCCCGGCATTGATCTAAGGCCAGACTAACTAATCCTGATGGATCCATCGCCTCTACAGAGGTTATAACTAGGGCTATTTTACATTGTTTGCCATAATTGAAAGTATTTGTCTTCAGCTTCTTCAGCTATTCATTCCCATTTCGCTAGGGGACATTAATCTAACACTTGATCTCGGGTCTTAATGGTTTTCTGGGTCTACACTTTCTCTCTCCAACACCCCGAGAGGGAATATTGGTTTCCTCAGAGATCTTTAGATGTATATTAGTATTTTATTGATGTGTATTAGTAAGAATTTTGTATTTATTTTATTTAACGTTTATTTAACTAGGCAAGTCAGTTAAATACAAATTCTTATTTACAATGACAGCCTACCAAAAGGCAAAAGACCTCCTGTGGGGATGGGGGCTGGGATAAAAATATTTTTTTAAATAAATAAAACACAAATATATAGGACAAAACACACATCACAACAAGAGAGACAACACAACACTACATAAAGAAAGACCTAAGACAACAACATAGCAAGGCAGCAACACAACATGACAACAACATGGTACCAACACAATATGGTAGCAGCACAAAACATGGTACACACATTATTGGGCACAGACAACAGCTCAAAGGGCAAGAAGGTAGAGCCAACAATACATCACGCAAAGCAGCCACAACTGTCAGTAAGAGTGTCTATGATTGAGTCTTTGAATGAAGAGCTTGAGATAAAACTGTCCAGTTTGAGTGTCTGTTGCAGCTCGTTCCAGTCGCATACGGGTGTTGTATGTGGAGGATGAGGGCTGCAGTAGATATCTCAGATGGGGGGAGTGAGGCCTAAGAGTGTTTTATAAATAAGCATCAACCAGTGGGCGTCTTGCGACGGGTATACAGAGATGACCAGTTTACAGAGGAGTGTGTCCTATAAGGAACTTTGGTGGCAAATCTGATGGCCAAATGGTAAAGAACATCTAGAGCACCCTTACCTGCTGATGTATAAATTATGTCTCCGTAATGTAGCATTGGTAGGATGGTCATCTGAATCAGGGTTAGTTTGGCCAGCTGGGGTGAAAGAGGAGCGATTACAATAGAGGAAACCAAGTCTAGATTTAACTTTAGCCTGCAGCTTTGGTATGTGCTGAGAGAAGGACAGTGTACTGTCTAGCCATACTCCTAAGTAATTGTATGAGGTGACTACCTCAAGCTCTAAACCCTCAGAGGTAGTAATCACACCTGTGGGGAGAGGGGCATTCTTATCAAACCACATTACCTTAATTTTGGAGGTGTTCAGAACAAGATTAAGGGTAGAGAAAGCTTGTTGGACACTAAGAAAGCTTTGTTTTAGAGCATTTAACACAAAATCCGTGCAAGGGCCAGCTGAGTATAAGACTGTATTATCTGCATATAAATGGATGAGAGAGCTTCCTACTACCTGAGCTGTGTTGTTGATGTAAATTGAAAAGAGCGTGGAGCCTAGGATTGAGCCTTGAGGTACTCCCTTGGTGACAGGCAGTGGCTGAGACAGCAGATGTTCTGACTTTATACACTGCACTCTTTGAGAGAGTTAGTTAACAAACCAGGCCAAAGACCCCCCAGAGACACCAATATTCCTTAGCCGGCCCACAAGAATGGAATGGTCTACCATATCAAAAGCTTTGGCTAAGTCAATAAAAATTGCAGTGCAACATTGCTTAGAGTCAAGGGCAATGGTGACATCATCAAGGACCTTTAAGGTTGCAGTGACACATCCATAACCTGAGCAGGAACCAGATTGCATACCAAAGAGAATACTATAGACATCAAGAAAGCCAGTCAGTTGATTATTGACAAGTTTTTCCAACACTTTTGATAAACAGGGCAAAATAGAAATAGGCCTACAACAGTAAGGATCAGCTTGATCTCCCCCTTTAAATGTAACCCACATGTTTTGTGAGATGGTCAAGTAAAATTATTGCGACTTCTGCCGAAGTTGGGTCCTCTCCTTGTTCGGGCGGCGTTCGGCGATTGACGTCACCGGCTTTCTAGCCAACGTCGCTCCATTTTTCCCCATTTCCCATTTGTTTTGTCTTGTTCCATACACACCTGGTTTTCATTCCCAAATCACACTGAATGTATTTAGTCCTCTGTTCCACTCTATGTCTTTGTGTGAAATTGTTTTGATGTTATGTGGGTATTGTTACGCGCCAGACTTTTGTTTATGTTCCGTGTTTTGTGCACGTTATATGTACTTATGTGCTTTCGTTTGGACCGGAATAAAAAGTGTGCCTGTTAAAACCTCTTACATCTAGACGTTCCGCTAGCGGAACACCTGCTCCAATATCCAATGATAGGCGTGGCGCGAATTACAAATTCCTCAAAAATACGACTATTTCACAGCATTTTAAAGACAAGACTCTCCTTTATCTAACCACACTGTCCGATTTCAAAAAGGCTTTCCAGCGAAAGCAAAACATTAGATTATGTCAGCAGAGTACCAAGCCAGAAAAAATCAGACACCCATTTTTCAAGCTAGCATATAATGTCACAAAAACCCAGAAGACAGCTAAATGCAGCACTAACCTTTGATGATCTTCATCAGATGACACACCTAGGACATTATGTTATACAATACATGTATGTTTTGTTCAATCAAGTTCATATTTATATCAAAAAACAGCTTTTTACATTAGCATGTGACGTTCAGAACTAGCATACCCCCCGAATTTGCTAACAATTTACTAAATTACTCACGATAAATGTTCACAAAAAGCATAACAATTATTTTAAGAATTATAGATACAGAACTCCTCTATGCACTCGATATGTCCGATTTTAAAATAGCTTTTTGGTGAAAGCACATTTTGCAATATTCTAAGTACATAGCCCAGCCATCACGGGCTAGCTATTTAGACACCCGGCAAGTTTAGCCTTCACCAAAATCAGATTTACTATTATAAAAGTTTGATTACCTTTTGTTGTCTTCGTCAGAATGCACTCCCAGGACTGCTACTTCAATAACAAATGTTGGTTTGGTCCAAAATAATCCATCGTTATATCCGAATAGCGGCGTTTTGTTTGTGCGTCCCAGACACTATCCGAAATGGTAAATCAGGGTCGCGCGCATGGCGCAATTCGTGACAAAAAATGTCTAAATATTCCATTACCGTACTTCGAAGCATGTCAACCGCTGTTTAAAATAAATTTTTATGCAATTTATCTCGTAAAAAAGCGATAATATTCCGACCGGGAATCTCCTTTTCGGGCAAACAGAGGAAAAATCACAAAGACGGGGGCGGCCAGGGCACGCGCCTAAGCCCACAGTCCCTTGATCGGCCACTTGAGAAAGGCGATGATGTGTTTCAGCCTGGGGCTGGGATGACGACATTCAGGTTTTTCCCGGGCTCTGAGCGCCCATGGAAGACGTAGGAAGTGTCACGTTAGAGCAGAGATCCTTTGTAAAAGATAGAGATGGCAAAGAAGTTCAAGAAATGGTCAGACAGGCCACTTCCTGTAAAGGAATCTCTCAGGTTTTGACCTGCCATTTGAGTTCTGTTATACTCACAGACACCATTCAAACAGTTTTAGAAACTTTGGAGTGTTTTCTATCCAAAGCCAATAATTATATGCATATTCTAGTTACTGGGCAGGAGTAGTAACCAGATTAAATCGGGTACGTTTTTTATCCAGCCGTGAAAATACTGCCCCCTAGCCATAACAGGTTAACTACACTCTGCTCTCCTGCACCTGACTTCGCCTCCAGTACACACTCGTAACATAAATTAACCTGTTGGGGCTAGGGGGCAGTATTTGCATGGCCGGATAAAAAACGTACCCGCGTGTTCACGAGAATTCTCAATTTTTTTCTTTCAGCCTTTGAATGAATACAACGTTACCCGGTTGGAATATTACCGCTATTTTACGAGAAAAATAGCATAAAAATTTATTTTAAACAGCGTTTGACATGCTTCGAAGTACGGTAATGTAATATTTTGAATTTTTTTGTCACGAAATGCTCTCGCGCGTCACCCTTTGGATAGTGACCTGAACGCACGAACAAAACGGAGCTATTTGAATATAACTATGGATTATTTGGAACCAAAACAACATTTGTTGTTGAAGTATAAGTCCTGGGAGTGCATTCTGACGAAGAACAGCAAAGGTAATCCAATTTTTCTAATAGTAATTCTGAGTTTAGTGAGTCCCAAACTTGGTGGGTGTCAAAATAGCTAGCCGGGATGGCTGGGCTATCTACTCAGAATATTGCAAAATGTGCTTTCACCGAAAAGCTATTTTAAAATCGGACACCTCGATTGCACAAAGGAGTTCTGTATCTATAATTCTTAAAATAATTGTTATGCTTTTTGTGAACGTTTATCGTGAGTAATTTAGTAAATTCACCGGAAGTGTTCGGTGGGAATGCTAGTTCTGAACGTCACATGCTAATGTAAAAAGCTGTTTTTTGATATAAATATGAACTTGATTGAACAAAACATGCATGTATTGTATAACATAATGTCCTAGGATTGTCATCTGATGAAGATCATCAAAGGTTAGTGCTGCATTTAGCTGTGGTTTTGTTTTTTGTGACATTATATGCTAGCTTGAAAAATGGGTGTCTGATTATTTCTGGCTGGGTACTCTGCTGACATAATCTAATGTTTTGCTTTCGCTGTAAAGCCTTTTTGAAATCAGACAGTGTGGTTAGATAAAGGAGAGTCTTGTCTTTAAAATGGTGTAAAAGTCATATGTTTGAAAAATTGAAGTTTGGGGTTTTTTGAGGAAATTGTAATTCGCGCCACGCCTATCATTGGATATTGGAGCAGGTGTTCCGCTAGCGGAACGTCTAGATGTAAGAACTCACAGACATAATTTTAAGTTTTACAAATGTTAGAGTGTTTTCTATTCAAATCTACCAATTATATGCATATCCTAGCTTCTGGGCCTGAGTAACAGGCGGTTTACTTTGGGCACGCTTTTCATCCAGATGTGAAAATACTGCCCCCTACCCAAGAGAGGTTAACATAGGTTGGTCTGACTACTAGGACTACTATTAGGCCCTATACATAGGTGTCTATCATATCATGACAGTGGTGTGGGAGTTGGTCTCTCCTACTCAACTCACTTACTCCTCCCCATACACTACTGCTTGGTAAAATGCTTATGGATGATTCAGTCTTGCCATTGCTCTATGAGCAGTGGAATAAACAGCAAATAGATATTACATAGCTCTAATCTTTTTTTAAACGGGATTATAATAGCTATTACTGCACGCACTGGACTAGACGCAATTGCCAATAGGAGAATTGAGTCCGCTCGTCTTCTGACAGCTGCTCAATTTCTGTGTGGAAGACCAAATTAAATTTGAAGAAGAAAAAAAATAAATTTCACCCTCCTTTCTCATTCTCTTTCTCCTCTCAGCTTCCAATGCTATTTGTAGGTGAACCGAGAAAGTAATTACTGTACGTTCATCTTTTACTGTGCTAAAGATGTCTAATCTTAAAGGAGTGGAAAGCAACAATAAAGCAGCCCACGTCACATATATAATTGTAGTTGTGTGTGTGTTCTCCATTGTAATTGTTTGGGTGTGTGTTCTCCTGAAAGGAATAACAATCTCGATCTGGAAAACAAAATGTTCTTTCATTTTGTTTCTTTAAACTAGTAGTCATGACAATCCATAGCCCTGGATAATTGGAAAAGCTAGCGTGTGAACTTACATAATGAAGATGTGGTTGTGTGTGTGTGGTTATGTGTGTGTGTGACTGTGAGTGTGTGTGTGTACATGATAGTGTGTGTGCATGAACGTGTGTGTGCGTGCATGTGTGCGTGCGGGTGAGTATTTGTGTGGGTCTGTGTGTGCATGCAGTGATGCGGGAGTAACAATGTGTGTTCTTGTGTTCCAGGCTACCCACGCTATGACATTGTGGGAGACCACAGCAAGGGAGAATACCACCTCTTGATTCAGAGAACCGAAATGCAGGACGACGCCTTCTTTGAGTGCCAGGCCATCCAGGCAGCTATCAGAACACGCCCCGCCCGACTGACTGTGCTCGGTAAGACTCAGCTACAGTACTATTAGATTACATTCAAGATCATTGAACCATTGTGTGTATGTTTCGCAAGGTCCAGGTTAATGGGAAAGCCAACTACCGTATCTCAAGTTTATGGTACATATCGGTGAGATATCTGAGAGAGTGTTGAGTGAACTTCCTGTTCATGCCACATAACACATTAAACTTGCAAAACGGTGTCAACCTGTTTCACAGCAGGTAGGACAAATGGTATATCTGGGGAACCTGAAGAGAGTGCATTTTAGAGGGTTTAGGCTGACTTCCAAATTGCACCTATTCCCTATATAGTGCACTACTTTCAACCATAGTCCCACGGTACCTGGTCAAAAGAAGTGTACTATATAGGGAACTGGGTGCCGTTTGGAGCGCACACTTAAAGTAAGCGATAAGAAGGGATAGGGGGAAGAAAATGAGGAGAGTTAGGAATATTGTAATATTGAAATTGCTCAGTAATCGTTTGAAAAGGGGGACGGGACAGAACATTAATTGGCTAGAGATAAATCATGGGTGCATCCTCAAATCAGGCCTTAATCAGGTGATGCCAAACCGGCCCAATCTGTTTTCTATCAACCATCATTTGGGCTGGAATCGATGGAACCCTCCGATGCAAACCCTCCTGTGCCTTGGGCTGAGGCAGGGGAGGAGCACCCTATTTAGAAATGTATCGATTCATCCTCCCTTGTTTAAAGCATGATATATTCTAGAGGTATCAGTTCATTATTCCCTCCCTCAGTGGTAACATTTTTGCCCACTAATCTAAAGCTGGTTACTTAGTGGGGAGGTCAAAGGGGGGAGAGTTAAGATGTTGGCGATTCGGCTCCATTAAAATGATTAATTATAGATAACAAGGACACCATTTGCATTTATATTTGTTTCCGGGTTGGGAGGGCGGGAGAAACAAATCATCCTCCTCCCCTGGGCCCAGCCATTAGCCTGACATTTAATCCCAGACAAATCGTCTCGCTTTGGAAAAAAGTTGCACACCAAGCTACCAGCAGCCCCGTAAGGTAATGAAGTTAATGTATGGATGCTGTCAGGGTCAATTCCGCCTGTCACTTCTCCATGCTGGAGACAGTTGGAGACTTGGCAGCAGCCAACCGCCAACGCCTGACAGCCTCGCCTTGTTGTGCTCTCATAACCAGAGTGGATAGTTTACCATTAATCCCAACTCCAGCTTCAATGTTTTATTGGAATGTACTGCGGGATTCCTTTTTAAACCCTGTTATTTGAACATTTATAATATACGTTGCAATACCCTCCCAATACAATGTCCCAAACTGCACAAGTGCTGTGTTCATACACAGCATTGGTAATCCATTACACAAGTTTTATGTGCTGCATGAGACAAGGTAGTGCTGTTTCCATAATAGCCTGAACATACTTTTCACACTCATAATAAAATAACTCTATTTGCCGACCCACAATAATATCCCAACACACTGCAGCCTGCCTGGATCTGAACTACAGATAAACCAAGGGACTGTCAACAACACCGAAACCAGAGACCCTTGTGACTCCATGCATTATCGCTGGGATGAAAATGCCCTCTACTGGTGACATTTGAACATTGAACCCCATCTAAGAGTGGCCGGGTACTCCAGGTGGCCCTGTGGCGGTGGCACTTTTGAATACGAGAGAGTCCAGGGACAAGATCCAGATGAGGGGCCCTTGAGGCTAATTAGATCTGTAGAAATCCCCCCCCCCCAGCCGTTCAGGGGAGCCACCGCCGCCAATCACCGGGCTAAAAGGGATAGCATTGCCCTATCAGAGGTCACGGATGCCCTTGAGGCTAATTAGATCTGTAGAAATCCCCCCCCAGCCATTCAGGGGAGCCACCGCCGCCAATCACCGGGCTAAAAGGGATAGCACTGCCCTATCAGAGGTCATGTGTTCATACACAACATTGGTAATCCATTACACAAGTGCTTTGGAGACTTAGAGAGGGCCGTGAGCTTCTTACAACTGCAGGTATTGGTGGCCATGCAGACATACATGGCCACCAATTAATTGAACAACATGGTGCAAGAAACAACAAGAGTTGTCATTGCAGGCAATCTCAAAGCTGTGTGTTACAGGGAAGACATCCTTCTCCCTCATGTGGTACCCTTCCCGCAGGCTCATCCTAACATGACACTGCAGCATGACAATGCCACCAGCCATACTGCTCATTCTGTGCGTGATTTCCTGCAAGACAGTTCTGCCATGGCCAGCGAAGAGCTCGGATCTCAATCCCATAGAGCACGTCTGGGACCTGTTGGATCGGAGGGTGAGGGCTAGGGCCATTCCCCCAGAAATGTCCAGAAACTTGCAGGTGCCTTGGTGGAAGAGTGGGGTAACATCTCACATCAAGAACTGGAAAATCTGGTACAGTCCATGAGGAGGAGATGCACTGCAGTACTTAATAACCTCTTACATCTAGACGTTCCGCTAGCGGAACACCTGCTCCAATATCCAATGATAGGCGTGGCGCGAATTACAAATTCCTCAAAAATACAAAAACTTCAATTTTTCAAACATATGACTATTTCACAGCATTTTAAAGACAAGACTCTCCTTTATCTAACCACACTGTCCGATTTCAAAAAGGCTTTACAGCGAAAGCAAAACATTAGATTATGTCAGCAGAGTACCAAGCCAGAAATAATCAGACACCCATTTTTCAAGCTAGCATATAATGTCACAAAAACCCAGAAGACAGCTAAATGCAGCACTAACCTTTGATGATCTTCATCAGATGACACACCTAGGACAATATGTTATACAATACATGCATGTTTTGTTCAATCAAGTTCATATTTATATCAAAAAACAGCTTTTTACATTAGCATGTGACGTTCAGAACATGCTACTTCCGGGGAATTTGCTAACAATTTACTAAATTACTCACGATAAACGTTCACAAAAAGCATAACAATTATTTTAAGAATTATAGATACAGAACTCCTCTATGCACTCGATATGTCCAATTTTAAAATAGCTTTTTGGTGAAAGCACATTTTGCAATATTCTAAGTACATAGCCCAGCCATCACGGGCTAGCTATTTAGACATCCGGCAAGTTTAGCCTTCACCAAATCAGATTTACTATTATAAAAGTTTGATTACCTTTTGTTGTCTTCGTCAGAATGCACTCCCAGGACTGCTACTTCAATAACAAATGTTGGTTTGGTCCAAAATAATCCATCGTTATATCCGAATAGCGGCGTTTTGTTCGTGCGTCCCAGACACTATCCGAGATGGTAAATCAGGGTCATGCGCATGGCGCAATTCGTGACAAAAAAATTCTAAATATTCCATTACCGTACTTCGAAGCATGTCAACCGCTGTTTAAAATCAATTTTTATGCAATTTATCTTGTAAAAAAGCGATAATATTCCGACCGGGAATCTCCTTTTCGGCAAACATAGGAAAAATCACAAAGACGGGGGCGGCCAGGTCACGCGCCTAAGCCCACAGTCCCTTGATCGGCCACTTGAGAAAGGCGATAATGTGTTTCAGCCTGGGGCTGGGATGACGACATTCAGGTTTTTCCCGGGCTCTGAGCGCCTAAGGACGACGTAGGAAGTGTCACGTTAGAGCAGAGATCCTTTGTAAAAGATAGAGATGGCAAAGAAGTTCAAGAAATGGTCAGACAGGCCACTTCCTGTAAAGGAATCTCTCAGGTTTTGACCTGCCATTTGAGTTCTGTTATACTCACAGACACCATTCAAACAGTTTTAGAAACTTTGGAGTGTTTTCTATCCAAAGCCAATAATTATATGCATATTCTAGTTACTGGGCAGGAGTAGTAACCAGATTAAATCGGGTATGTTTTTTATCCAGCCGTGAAAATACAGCCCCCTAGCCATAACAGGTTAATGCAGCTGATGGCCAAACCAGATACTGACTTTTGATTTTGACCCCCCTTTGTTCAGGGACACATTTTTCCATTTCTGTTAGTCACATGTCTGTGGAACTTCTTCAGTTGATGTCTCAGTTGTTGAATCTTGTTATGTTTATAGAAATATTTACACATGATAAGTTTGCTTTTATGTTCACTTCGAGGCAAGCAACACTGAAGCATGCACAAGAGCAGCAGCTGTTCTGGATGACCGTGTGATGACGCTCTCTGTAGCCGACAAGCCGCGGGGCCAGACAGATTACCAGGACGTGTACTCAAAGCGTGCGTGGACCAACTGTCAAGTGTCTTTACTGACATTTTCAACCTCTCCTTGACCGAGTCTGTAATACCTACATGTTTCAAGCAGACCACCATAGTCCCTGTGCTTAAGGAAGTGAAGGTAACCTGCCTAAATGATTACCGCCCAGTAGCACTCATGTCAGTAGCGATGAAGTGCTTTGGCTCACATCAACAGCATCCTCCCGGACACCATACACCCACTCCAATTTGCATACCGCCCCAACAGATCCACAGATGACGCAATCTCAATCGCACTCCACACTGCCCTTTCCCAACTGGACAAAAGGAACACCTATGTGAGAATGCTGTTCATTCGACTACAGCTCGGCATTCAGCACCATAGTGCCCACGAAGCTCATCACTAAGCTAAGGACTCTGGGACTAAACACATCCCTCTGCATTTGGATCCTGGACTTCCTGACGGGCCGCCCCCAGGTGGTAAGAGTAGGCAACAACACGTCTGCCATGCTGATCCTTCATACTGGGGCCCCTCAGGGGTGTGTACTTGGTCCCCTCCTGTACTCCCTGTTCACCCACGACTGCGTGGCCAAACACGACTCCAAAACCATCATTAGGTTTGCTGATGACACAACAGTGGTAGGCCTGATCACCAACAAAGATGAGACGGCCTATAGGGAGGAGGTCAGAGAACTGGCAGTGTGGTGCCAGGACAACAACCTCTCCCTCAATGTGAGCAAGACAAAGGAGCTGATCGTGGACTACAGGAAAAGGCAGGCCGAACAGGCCTCCATCAACGGGGCTGTAGCGGAGCGGGTCGAGAGTTTCAAGTTCCTTGGTGTCCACATCACCAGCGAACTATCATGGTCCAAACGTACCAAGACAGTCGTGAAGAGGGCACAACAAAAGCTTTTCCCCCTCAGGAGACTGAAAAGATTTAGCATGGGTCTCCAGATCCTCAAAAGGTTCTACAGCTGCACCATCAAGAGCATCCTGACCGGTTACATCACCACCTGGTATGGCAACTGCTCGGCATCTGACCATAAGACGCTACAGAGGGTAGTGCGTACGGCACAGTACATCACTGGGGCCAAGCTTCCTGCCATCCAGGACCTATATAATAGGCGGTGTAAGATGAAAGCCCATAAAATTGTCAGAGACTCCAGTCACCCAAGTTGTAAACTGTTTTCTCTGCTACAGCACGGCAAGTGGTACTGGAGCTCCAAGTCTGGGACCAAAAGGCTCCTCAACAGGTTCTACCCCCAAGCCATAAGACTGCTGAACAAATAATAAAATTGCCACTGGACTATTTACATTCACTCCCCCCGCACTCCCTTTTGTACACTGCTGCTACTCGCTGTTTAATATCTATGCATAGTTACTTCACCCCTACCAACATGTACAAATTACCTCAACTAACCTGTACCCCCGCACACTGACTCGGTACCGGTACCCCCTTTATTGTTATTCTTATTGTGTTACTTCTTATTATTTTAATGTTTTACTTTAGTCTATTTGGTAAATCTTTTCTTAATTAACTCTTCATGACCTGCACTGTTGGTTAAGGGCTTGTAAGTAAGCGTTTCACAGTAAGGTCTACTGTTGTATTCGGCGCATGTGACAAATAGTTTGATTTGATGAAGTCAATCTCTCCTCCACTTTGGGCCAGGAGAGATTGACATGCATATTATTAATGTTTGCTCTCTGAGTACAGCCAGCCGTGCTGCCCTGTTCTGATCCAATTGCAATTTCCCTAAGTCCCTCTTAATGGCACCTGACCACATGACTGAACAGTAGTCCAGTTGCAACAAAGCTAGGGCCTCTAGGACCTGTTAAGAAGACAGAACAGCGCTTTGTTATGGACACACTTCTCCCCATTTTAGTTACAGTTGTACATTATCAATATGTTTTGACCATGACAGTTTACAATCCAGGGTTACTCCAAGCAAGTTAGTCACCTCAACTTGCTCATTTTCCACATTATTCATTACAAGATTTAGCTGAGGTTTAGGGTTTCGTGAATGATTTGTCCCAAATACAATGCTTTTAGTTTCTGAAATATTTAGGACTAACTTATTCCTTGCCACCCACTCTGAAACTAACTGCAATTCTTTGTTAAGTGTTGCAGTCATTTCAGTCGCTGTAGTAGCTGACGTGTATAGTGTTGAGTCATCTGCATGCATAGACTCACTGGCTTTACTCAAACCCAGTGGCATGTCATTAGTAAAGATTGAAAAAAGTAAGGGCCTAGACAGATTCTACCTGGATTATGTTGGTTAGGCTTCCATTCAAGAAAACCCTCTGTGTTCTGTTAGACAGGTTACTCTTTATCCACAATATAGCAGTAAGTGTGAAGCCATAACACATAGGTATTTCCAGCATCAGACTATGATCGATAATGTCAAAAGCCGCACTGAAGTCTAACAAAAGTGTTGGTCAGTTGTTCTACAACACAAAATTCTAAAACTGTCTAGTTTTGTCTCGTCTCGTCTCTCCTCAAGTCGGCTGCTAGATCTGAATATGCTTTTGAAAGCCCTTATTTTTGCAGCCGGTTTTATAATCGTGGGCAGACATCAGTCTTTCAGTACTAAGTAAAGTCACAAAATAGTTTATCTACAGCCTCTGTATAAGGGAACATATGACCTGCAGTGCCAGTGTCTGCTCAGTTAACACACTGTTCCCTGGGCACTGAAGACATGGATGTCGATTATGGCACCTCTACACCTTTCTGATTCAGAGGGGTTGGGTTAAAGTTGAAAGACACATTCCATGTGAATGCATTCAGTTGTACAACTGACTTTGTATTTCCCTTATATTATGAAGTCCTATAAGCCATCCCAGCTATCGACATTATATTGAGGGTTGGGGGCAAATTTCACAAGTGTTTTCTTTGACATGTCTCTTTAGTAAAATGACATGGGTCATATCTGCAAATTCTATCATTATCCATAAACGTTTTCCAGTTATTTATTCTAACCAATGTGTGTGATTTGTCATTTGAATAAATTAAACTGAGCTCATCATTGACATTTTCCAAAGTGCCTGTCGAATACCTCTGCAAAAAGGTTTTTGCATGCTAACTCGATCAATACCTTTTCAGAGGAAAAATGCTAAGTGAACTGTAAACTTCAATTCACAAGCATCATGTTTGAAAACAACCTGCCCCCGTGGATGAAAGTGAATTACAGGCTCAGATCAACCTTGGTGTGCCGTGAAAGATTGCTAAAAAAAAACATGAAGTTAACCCTTGCTACATGTCCTGTGTGAACCTCTGGCTACCTTCGGGCTGATTAACCAGTGTTTTTCAGAGCAAAAAGGATTTTCCCTCCCCTCAGGAGTTTAGCGGTTATTAATGTCAATCTTTTGTCATGGATTAGCCTTTACTCCAGACGTATTCACCCCCTGTGCCGAGCAATAAAATATCAATCAAACTGAGGAGAAGCAGCACACACCACCTCGTCTACGAGACCGCCTCTTGCCTGCAGCCATAGAGCCATTGCACATTGACGTCCCAAACTCCCTGAACTCTTCCCCCCAACAGTGGCAGTTTTTTTGTCACTGTAACCTTGCTATGGTGATTGAAGTCTTCTCATACATAGCAAGCTGATATTGTTATCCCTCATCCCAACATCCTCCCGTCCTACCAATCTGCCTCTTATTTAATGTCAAAGTGGCCCAGGCTATATAAACAAGCGCTAGATTGGAGAGGGAAAGGTAATCTGCTGTACTTTGTCACTAAACATTGATCGCCATTTTGCGCTGTTCTGTGAAGGGAGTATTACACAGCGTTGTACGAGATCTTCAGTTTCTTGGCAATTTCTCCCATGGAATAGCCTTTATTTCTCAGAACAAGAATAGACTTATGAGTTTCAGAAGAAAGTACTTTGTTTCTGGCCATTTTGAGCCTGTAATCAAACCCACAAATGCTGATGCTCCAGATACTCAACTCGTCTAAAGATGGCCAGTTTTATTACGTCTTTAATCAGGACAACAGTTTTCAGCTGTGCTAACATAATTGCAAAAGGGTTTTCTAATGATCAATTAGCCTTTTAAAATGATAAACTTGGATTAGCTAACACAGTGTGCCATTGGAACACAGGAGTGATGGTTGCTGATAATTGACCTCTGTATGCCTATGTAGATATTCCATAAAACATCTGATGTTTCCAGCTACAATAGTCATTTACAACATTAACAATGTCTACACTGTATTTCTGATCAATTTGACGTTATTTTAATGGTAAAAAAATTGCTTTTCTTTCAAAAACAAGGAAATTTCGAAGTGACCCCAAACTTTTGAAAGGTAGTATAATATTTATATATATATTTGATGAACATTTTTATTTTACCTTATTGCTATTAGCCCATACAAACGCATTGAATAACATACATGGAACAACAGATGGTCCCTCCCAAAAAATCTAAAGGAAGTGTTTGTCATATATCTGAGAGATTTAAAAGGATCAGGAAATATATATTTTTTACATGTATTTAACCCCTAATTTTTGTCACTAAACAGTCTCCATATACACTTCCATACATTTTTTCAACTGGTACCGGGGGACCTTCAGACGAGTCTTGTGAGGCCTGTTGGCATCATAGAGCAAAACAACTGACAACCGTGTTCGTGAGAGTCTCACTTTTCCACAGAGGGGTCATACTCGGACACTACAGACGATTTTGTGAGGAGACCGATTTCGGTATGTCTCATTGTCTGACAAACACAGCTCAAGCTCTGTTACCTTTCACCGCAGATGCAAAAGTGGGACATCGGCAGATGCGGTGGATTGAGATGCATCCAATGCAAAAAAACGTCTCTCTAGTTAAACTGCCGGACATCGACTCTAGGGGGTTTGACATGCATCAGATAATTCATCCACATGAAATAGTTGGACAGAAACCTAGTTAGTGACATTCCCCTCTATTAATTTGCTTGAAATATTTATCTAACACAAAAGGATGATGATTCTCTGTGGGGGACCATTTTCGTTTGAGCAATCTTTTTTCTCTCCAAACGGATAGAAATCGGCATGATACAAATGCTATCCATTGTATAAACAAGCTTGAATAAAGCTCATCTAATATGTGTAGAGCCCTAGAATGATTACAGCATCAGAACCCAAACAAATGAACAATATAATAGAAAGGACGATAGGAGAACATTTGTACATTCAGCTTGCCTCCTCCATTTTTCTGAATTTTCTGCTGTCACGGTGGATTGAGAACACTTGACGGTGGAGAGAAAATTCCAGCTCATCCAATCTGAATTTGAACACTCCCCCCTCTCTCTTCTTCCGCTTCTTCTTCTCTTCTCTTGAGCTGTGGTGGTTCGAGGGATTGGCATTGTGGGCCACTGGGCCATGTCTGTCTGGTGCTTCGGAGCATGGCAGGATGCTAGGGAGGTATCCATCATTACCTAATGATAGTCAGCAGGGGCATGTCGGTTTCAGCCCGCCACCTGGCCAGGCGCTATGTGAGAAATGGATCTGGTCACACCTCCCATGATGGGTCGGTCCCTGGATGGGTGACAAGATGCTGCTCGAAGTTGTGTTGGAGGGCCAGTAGGAGGCACTCTTTCCTCTGGTCTAAAGTAAAATATCCCAATGCCCCAGGCCAGTGATTGGGGACATTGCCCTGTGTAGAGCGTCATCTTTCAGATGGAACATTAAATGGGTGTCCTGACTCTCTGTGGTCACTAAAGATCCCATGGCAGTTGTCGTAACAGTCGGGGTGTTAACCCCGGTGTCCTGGCTAAATTCCCAATCTGGCCATTCATACCATCATGGCCACCTAATCATCCCCACCTTCCAATTGACCCCCCCCCTCCCCCCCCAGGGGCGCCACCCAACATCCCACCTGGGAAATCCTGATGGGCCGGCCGAGGCACGGGCGCTAGACAAAGCAGCTGGGTGGTTAACTGGCTGAGGCGTGACAGCCTGATGAGCCCATGTTGAGGCGTGACAGCCTGATGAGCCCACTGGCACGTGGGAGCCTGATGAGCTGTCTGAAGAGTAGACACCTGGCGAGCCCGGCTGAGGCCTAACGTGGGATGGGCGCCTGCCGAGCCAACTGGGACAAGAAAACCTCTCGAGCCAGCTAGGGCGTGAAGCCTGATGAGCTGGCTTAGGCACCCCTGGTTCCATAGGTGGCGGCCCCCAGACCCGACGTCACCACCGACCGGAACTCCAGTACTCCCCTATGCTTTGCTAGATGATTGCTGCATTCTGTAAGGACCGATGGCGGAGATGAGAAGCAGGTACGGGGAGTCAACATTTAATACGGAACAGACATGAAACAAGACAGGCACAACGTCGGCACACGGGCAACACAAAGGCATTCAACAATCAATGCAGCAGCGGCAAACAGAGTTGGGGAACTGTCAAATATAGGGGAGGTAATAAACAGGTGATTGAGCCAAGGTGAGTCCAAAAATATGCTGATCCACGTGGCAGGGAAAGGCAGATGTGCGTACTGATGGTGGCAGGAACGCGAAATGCTGGGGAAACTGTCGCCTTTGAGCACCAGGGAGGGGGAGCGGATGCAGGCGTGACAGAAAACAAGCATTTTTGATTACGAAAAGCCTAACAGTTAGTTTCCTAGCTAGCTAGCCAACTAACTAATTTAGCCAGCTAGCCTGGTCTAGCCAACAGGCAGAACATAGCTAAACACTACAGAACATGCAGAAGAGGTTGGCAAAAAAATACTATTTTCCAGAACAGAACAAAGTGTACAATATAATGGGTAATAGCTAATAACATAAGATAATTGAATGTTTTAATCTTAAATGTATATAATATATATATTTAAGGGTGGATCAGCTTAATATTGCGGAAAGAATATTGCTTCCATCAATGTAATTGTCTGCATCATTTCCAATCCCCCATTTATTTTTTGGGTAAATATATATATCCATACACACATGCATAGATATCCACATATATACATACACATACCTACATAGACATACATACTTTTTTAAAGAATATACCTTTATTATTATTCCCCGCAAACCCTACCACCAATCGCCCAATTGGAGTAAACTAATAAACACTTCGGCTTATACCTTCAATTTATTCATCTTATACACATTTTACAGACAGTCTATTTTACAATAGTTATTTTTTGTTTGTTTTTAGTCCTTCCTCTATTTCTGATGTCCATTCAGTTTGATTTCTATTTGTAACTGTGCTATATCACAATATTTCTGAACCTATATACATTTTACAGATCCCGTATGTAATACATTGTTTATCTTGTTATTAGTCCCACCCTTCAGCTCCATTCAACCCATCCCATCTATCCATCAACATCATCCATTTCGGATTTCTATTTGCCATATATTTTTCAACTGTGCTGTAATGCTTCACAAAACAATTGAACCTTTCTATTCTCATAGCTTCTACAGATTGTAAATTAAAAATAATCATTTTTGCTAAAATAATTATTATATTATTGATTGATTGACTATGGCTTTTCAAATCACCCAGTATTGCTATCTGCAGCGTTAGTTCTAGGCAAATGTTGCAATTCTTCAGCCATTCCTGGACCTGTGACCAAAAACGAGCTACATATGGACAACACCAAAATAAATGATCTAATGACTCTGCCTCCTCACAGCAGAATCTGCAGAGCTGGGAAGATTGTATCCCCCATATATATAACATTCTATTAGTTGCAAGAATTGTGTATAGTCATTTAAATTGAAAAATTCTAAGTTTTGAATTCGGCGTTGTTTTGCATATCAATTCATAAACCATGTGCCATGGAATGGGCACATCGAAAATCTCCCAACTATTTTTTCAGTTTATATGGGACAGCTATCAGTTTTTGGTCCTTAAGTGAAATTAGTACATGTTTTTATTTATCACACTTTTCTTTAACCATTTATGTTCTTTAATACAGGGCCGACATATAAGTTCCTTACCTGTTTCCCCTTCTACTTGCCTCTTCCATTTTTGTGGTAATGCTGCAATTAATTGGTTGTAATTTTGGGTAGAGCAGACATTTCCATATATCTGTGTTAGCTGCATGTGTGACATCACTCCACCAGTCCTATTTATAATATCATTCACAAAAATTATACCTTTTTCAAAAATGTCTTCGAAAAATACAGTTTTTTTTCATCAATTACTATATTTGAATTTAACCACAATATTTGTTGTATTATTTGTTCTGTCTTTTCAGGTGGATTAAACTGAAATTGCAACCAACTTTCTAAGGCTTGTTTAAAAAATAAATATATTTTGGAGATTATTTCCTTTTCAAACAACCGAAAGTGGGCAGGTGTAATCTGAATAAAGGGAAAAAGGCCCTTCTTGATCATAGAATGAGACATTTGTACCAATTTACTAGAAAACCAATTTGCATTTAACCTGTTGGGTCTAGGGGGCAGCATTTGCACGTCTGGATAAAAAAAATGTACCCGATTTAATCTGGTTACTAATCCTACCCAGTAACTAGAATATGCATATACTTATTATATATGGATAGAAAACACTCTAAAGTTTCCAAAACTGTTTGAATGGTGTCTGTGAGTATAACAGAACTCATTTGGCAGGCAAAACCCTGAGACATTTTCTGACAGGAAGTGGATACCTGATGTGTTGTATTGACTTTAAACCTATCCCATTGAAAAACACAGGGGTTTAGGAATATTTTGGCACTTCCTATTGCTTCCACTAGATGTCACCAGCCTTTACAAAGTGTTTTGAGTCTTCTGGAGGGAGATCTGACCGAACAAGAGCCATGGAACGGTGATGTCCCATTAGACACCTGGCGCGCTACTTCATGTTGGGTACCCTCGTTCCAATACGTTATAAAAGGCTATGCATTCGTCCACCTTGAATATTATTCATGTTCTGGTTAAAAAAGGCCCTAATGATTTATGCTATACAACGTTTGACATGTTTGAACGAACGGAAATATATTTTTTCCCCTCGTTCATGACGAGAAGTCCGGCTGGCTTACATCATGTGCTAACGAGACGGAGATTTTTGGACATAAATGATGAGCTTTTTTGAACAAAACTACATTCGTTATGGACCTGTGATACCTGGAAGTGACATCTGATGAAGAGAATCAAAGGTAATGGATTATTTACATAGTATTTTCGATTTTAGATCTCCCCAACATGACGTCTAGTCTGTATCGCAACGCGTATTTTTCTGGGCACAGTGCTCAGATTATTGCAAAGTGTGATTTCCCAGTAAGGTTATTTTTAAATCTGGCAAGTTGATTGCGTTCAAAAGATGTAAATCTATAATTCTTTAAATGACAATATAATATTTTACCAATGTTTTCTAATTTTAATTATTTAATTTGTGACGCTGACTTGACTGCCGGTTATTGGAGGGAAACGATTTCCTCAACATCAATGCCATAGTAAAACGCTGTTTTTGTATATAAATATGAACTTGATAGAACTAAAAATGCATGCATTGTCTAACATAATGTCCTAGGAGTGTCATCTGATGGAGATTGTAAAAGGTTAGTGTATCATTTTAGCTGGTTTTATGGTTTTGGTGACCCTGTCTTTGACTTGACAAAACATTACACACAACTCTTGTAAATGTACTGTCCTAACATACTCTAAATTTATGCTTTCGCCGTAAAACCTTTTTGAAATCGTAAAACGTGGTTAGATTAAGGAGATGTTTATCTTTCAAATGGTGTAACATAGTTGTATTTTTGAAAAATTTGAATTTTGACATTTATTTGGATTCAAATTTGCCGCTCTTGAAATGCACCTGCTGTTGATGGAGTGCACCACAGGTGGCACGCTAGCGTCCCACCTAGCCCCAAGAGGTTAAATATAACTTTGGTATGACTGATGCCTTTAGTGAGAGGTCTAATGCTTTAATATTTAATAATTTCTGCCCTCCGAATTCATATTCGTTATATAAATAGTCCCTTTTAATTTTATCTGGCTTGCCGTTCCAAATAAAATGGAATATTTTTGATTCATATAATTTAAAAAGCAGGTCACTAGGTGTAGGCAAAACTGTAAGCAAATAGGTAAACTGTGATATGATTAAAGAGTTAATCAGGGTGATTTTTCCACAAATAGACAGGTATTTTCCTTTCCATGGTAGCAAGATCTTATCAATTTCTGCTAACTGTCTATAAAAATATATTGGAGTGAGATAATTTCTTTCTTTTGGGATTTGTATACCGAGTATGTCCACATCTCCGTCAGACCATTTAATTGGTAAACTACATGGTAATGTAAAATTTGCATTTTTTAGTTATCCAATAGGTAATATAGTACACTTATAATAATTTGGTTTTAATCCAGAGAGCATAGCAAAAGTATCTAGATCCTCTATGTGGCCGTGGAGAGACTCTAATTGTGGTTTTAAAAGAAAACATGAATCATCGTCGTACAATGACACCTTGGTTTTTAAGCCACGGAGTTCTAATCCCTTAATATTATTGTTTGATCTAATCTTAACAGCTAACATTTCAATGGCAATAATAAATAAATATGCCGATAGTGGACAACCTTGTTTTACTCCTCTAGATAGTTTAAAACTATCTGAGATGTAGCCATTATTTACTATTTTACACCTAGGGTTACTAAACATAACTTTAACCCATTTTATAAGAGATTCCCCAAAATTGAAATATTCTACGCATTTATATATAAACTCCAGTCGTACTTTATCAAAAGCCTTTTTAAAATCAGCTATGAAAACCAGGCCTGGTGTCCCCGATATTTCATAGTATTCTATTGTTTCCAGTACTTGTCTTATATTATCTCCAATGTATCGTCCTTTCTGATTAGGATGAATAATATCTGACAATACTTTTTTAATTCTATGCGCCAAGCATTTTGCTAGGATTTTTGCATCACAACACTGAAGTGTAAGAAGTCTCCAATTTTTTTAATGGACTGGATCTTTATATATACCATTTGGGTACTGTTTCAGTAATAATGATATCAGACCTTCTTGTTGCGTGTCTGATAATCTACCATTTATATAGGAGTGGTTAAAACATGCTAATAAGGGTCCTTTGAATATATCAAAAAAAGTTTTGTATACTTCCACTGGTATGCCATCCAGCCCTGGAGTTTTCCCATCCTTAAAGACCCCAATTGCATCAAGCAGCTTCTCCTCTGTAATTTGGCCTTCACATGAGTCTTTCTGTACAGATGTTAATTTTACATTATTATTAGGAAAAAAAATCCATACAATTAGTTTCAGTTAGTGGAGATGGAGGAACCTGAAATGAAAACATATTCTTAAAGTACTTTACTTCCTCTTTCAAAATATAATTTGGTGAATCATGCGTGACTCCATCATTTGTAACAAGTTTTAATACATTTTTTTTGGTAGCATTTCTATATTGAAGATTGAAAAAGAATTTGGTGCATTTTTCCCCATATTCCATCCAGTTCGATTTATTTTTTATAATATATTACACTGGATCTTTCTTGAATAAGTTCCTCCATTTCTTTTTGTTTTTCCTCTAACTTATTCTGTGCCTCTATGTTACCGTTTTTATTGCTATCTAACTGTACTGTTAGTCCTTCAATTTCCTTTGTTAATATGGACTCTTTTGATCTAAATTGTTTTTATTTTATAGATGAGTACTGAATTGCATGGCCTCTAAAGGCACACTTAAAAGTGTACCATACACTAAGGGAATCTGCTGTACCTATGTTATGTCTGGAAAAAGTCAGTTATAAATTCTGCTGTCCTAGTTCAAAACAATTTATCATCTAGTAGGCTTTGATTAAATATCCAATATCCTCGCCCACGTGGAAATTCTGTAAGAGTAATATATATGCCAATTATGTGATGATCCGACCGCATTCTGTCCCCTAGCAACACTTTTTAAACTTTTGGTGCCGGAGAGAATGGCATAAGAAAGTAGTCAAGACGACTAGCTTGATTAAGCCTCCGCCATGTATATCTCACTAGGTCAGGATATTTAAGTCTCCATATATCCACACATATCTTAAATGTACTCTTACCAGTATCTTTTGTTATCGTCTGACAGAATTGACTGCAAGGCTAAAAGGCACTACGGCAGAGTGACAGTGGAGTTGTAAACATCACTCAGCGTTGCATTCTCTCAACCAGCTTTACCTGGAATGCTTTTCCAACAGGAGTTCCCACATATGCTGAGCACTTGTTGGCTGCTTTTCCTTCCCTCTTCGGCCCAACTAATCCCAAACCATCTCAATTGGGTTGAGGTCAGGTGATTGTGGAGGCCAGGTCATCTGATGCAGCACTCCATCACTCTCCTTCTTGGTCAAACAGTCCTTACACAGTCTGGAGGTGTGTCAGGGCTAAGCACAAACCAGATTAGATGGTGTATTGCTGTAGAATGCTGTGGTAACCATGCTGGTTAAGTGTGCCTTGAATTCTAAATAAATCACAGACAGTGTCACCAGCAAAGCACCCCCCACACCATCACACCTCCTTCTCCATGCATCATGGTGGGAATTACACATGTGGAGATCATCTGTTCACCTACTCTGCGTCTCAAATTTGGACTCATCAGGACATATTCCACCGGTCTAATGTCCATTGCTCGTGTTTCTTGGCCCAAGTCTCTTCTTCTTATTGGTTTCCTTTAGTAGTATTCTTTTTCAGCAATTCGACCACGAAGGCCTGATTCACAGTCTCCTCTGAACAGTTGATGTTGAGATGTCTGTTACTTGAACTCTGTGAAGCATTTATTTGGGCTTCAATTTCTGAGGCTGGTTAACTCTAATGAACTTGTCCTCTGCAGCAGAGGTAACTCTGGGTCTTCCTTTCCTCATGAGAGCCAGTTTCATCATAGCGCTTGATAGTTTTTGCGACTGCACTTGAAGAAACTTTCAATGTTCTGGAAATGTTCCGTATTGACTGACCATCATGTCTTAACCTCTCTAGGGTATGTGGCACCAAATCGTCCCACCTACGCAACAGCCAGTCTAATCCCGTGGCGCGATATTCAAATACCTTAAAAAATGCTATTACTTCAATTTCTCAAACATAGAACTATTTCACACCATTTTAAAGACAAGACTCTCCTTTATCTAACCACACTGTCCGATTTCAAAAAGGCTTTACAACGAAAGCAAAACATTAGATTATGTCAGCAGAGTACCCAGCCAGAAATAATCAGACACCCATTTTTCAAGTAGCATATAATGTCACATAAACCCAAACCACAGCTAAATGCAGCACTAACCTTTGATGATCTTCATCAGATGACAACCCTAGGACATTATGTTATACAATACATGCATGTTTTGTTCAATCAAGTTCATATTTATATCAAAAAACTGCTTTTTACATTAGCATGTGACGTTCAGAACTAGCATACCCCCCGCAAACTTCCGGGGAATTTGCTAACAATTTACTAAATGACTCACGATAAACGTTCACAAAAAGCATAACTGGGGCTGGAATGACGACATTCAGCTTTTTCCCGGGCTCTGAGAGCCTATGGGAGCCGTGGGAAGTGTCACGTTACCGCAGAGATCCTTTGTTTTGGAAAGAGATGTCAAAGAAAGCCAATAAATGGTCAGACAGGCCACTTCCTGTAAAGGAATCTCTCAGGTTTTTGCCTGCCATATGAGTTCTGTTATACTCACAGACACCATTCAAACAGTTTTAGAAACGTTAGGGTGTTTTCTATCCATATCTAATAAGTATATGCATATTCTAGTTACTGGGTAGGAGTAGTAACCAGATTAAATCGGTACGTTTTTTATCCGGCGGTGTAAATACTGCCCCCTAGCCCTAAGAGGTTAAAGTAATGATGGACTGTCATTTCTCTTTGCTTATTTGAGCTGTTCTTTCCATAATATGGACTTGGTATTTTACCAAATAGGGTTATCTTCTGTATACCACCCCTACCTTGTCACAACACAACTGATTGGCTCAAACACACTAAGAAGGAAAGAAATGTCACAAATGAACTTTTAACAAGGCACACCTGTTATTTGAAATTCATTCCAGGTGACTACCACATGAAGCTGGTTGAGAGAATGCCAAGAGTGTGGAAGGCAAAGGGTGGCTACTTTGAAGAATCTCAAATATAAAATATATTTTGATTTGCTTAACACTTTTATTTGGCTACTACATGATTCCATATGTGTTATTTCATAGTTTTGATGTCTTCACTATTATTCTATAATGTAAAAAAAATAAGAAAATCCCTGGAATGAGTAGGTGTGTCCAAGCTTTTGACTGGTACTGTATGTAGCACCTTAATAGGGAATAATTGCCTTATTAATTAACTAACATTAGGAAACAGGACTGCCTTAAATTACTATTAAATGTACCTGAATTTTCCCTTAAAACATGCTAAGATCCCTTAATATGAATTAAATCAGCCTGAAATTAAACAATTGGCCTCCCTTAATTTTAAAAGGCAAAAGGGGACGCATTAAACATACCTTAATTTCAATTCTTGGTCAGTGCACTTTATTTTTCAATTTAAGGGCATATCAAAGATGTCACGAATAATACCTTACTACAAACGTTTGGAACATTAATTCAGATTGTTTTTGTTTATCCTTGAATGTTCAGATTAAGTGCTGATTAAGGAACACAACGCTTCTTAAAGATTCTGCATCCTTTCGACTAATGATGGCACTGCACTTTGTAAGAAAACCACAAGCGCAAGTTCTTTTAAAACTAGTGACATCATGAGCTCAAACAGATCTTGTGAATGTGGTTTTAGTGAGGTGACATTTGACATTTTAGAAGTCAGTGGCCATACTACATTGTTTGTTAGCAAGCAATACAAGGAGTAAAAATGGACATGGAGACCCAAAAATGAAAGGTAGCGTAACCTAGCTCTATTTAAAAAGCTGCCAAATGTCATAGTATCAAACTAGCTAGCTAGCTAACTTTTGATTTAGCTAATGCAAGCTAGCTAACAACCTAACCATTAATTTTAGCTAACTAGACAGCTAGGTAACAGCTAGAAAGCTAACGTTACCTAGCTTGCTAGCTAGCTTGCTATCCTGCCTTTGATTCTAAAGAGCATTTAACTAGCTAGACTAGCTAAATTAGACTACAGTAAGCTAGCTTCTCCTGAAATCTTCTGGTCCATGTTATTAGGCCAGTGAGAAGTACAGAGGCTTGCCAGCAGATTCATTAAGGGACAGTTTGGCAGAGAACCATCCTCAAATTGCTGCCGCTCTTCACAGTGAGTTTGACTCATGTTAGACAGAACTGGAGTTACATTTACATTTACGTCATTTAGCAGACGCTCTTATCCAGAGCAACTTACAAATTGGTGCATTCACCTTATGATATCCAGTGGAACAACCACTTTACAATAGTACATCTATATCTTTTTTGGGGGGAGGGTGGGGGGGTTAGAAGGATTACTTAATCCTATCCCAGGTATTCCTTAAAGAGGTTGGGTCTCAGGTGTCTCCGGAAGGTGGTGATTGACTCCGCTGTCCTGGAGTCGTGAGGGAGCTTGTTCCACCATTGGGGTGCCAGAGCAGCGAACAGTTTTGACTCGGTTGAGCGGGAACTGTGCTTCCGCAGAGATAGGGAGGCGAGCAGGCCAGAGGTGGATGAACGCAGTGCCCTTCTTTGGGTGTAGAGACTGATCAGAGCCTGAAGGTACGGAGGTGCCGTTCCCCTCACAGATCTGTAGGCAAGCACCATGGTCTTGTAGCAGATGCGAGCTTCAACTGGAAGCCACATGAGTGTGCGGAGGAGCGGGGTGACGTGAGAGAACTTGGGAAAGTTGAACACCAGACGGGCTGCAGCGTTCTGGATGAGTTGTAGGGGTTTGATGGCACAGGCAGGGAGCCCCGCCAACAGCGAGTTGCAGTAATCCAGACGGGAGATGACAAGTGCCTGGATTAGGACCTGCGCCACTTCCTGTGTGAGGCAGGGTCGTACTCTGCGAATGTTGTAGAGCATGAACCTACAGGATCGGGTCACCGCCTTGATGTTAGCGGAGAACGACAGGGTGTTGTCCAGGGTCACGCCAAGGCTCTTAGCACTCTGGGAGGAGGACACAATGGAGTTGTCAACCGTGATGGCGAGATCATGGAACGGGCAGTCCTTCCCCGGGAGGAAGAGCAGCTCCGTCTTGCCGAGGTTCAGCTTGCCAAGGTTCAGCTCCACACTGCCAGACATGCAGAGATGCGATTCGCCACCTGGTTATCAGAAGGGGGAAAGGAGAAGATTAACCTGTTGGGGGTAGGGGGCAGTATTTGCACGGCCGGATAAAAAACGTACCAGATTTAATCTGGGTATTACTACTGCCCAGAAACTAGAATATGCATATAATTATTGGCTTTGGATAGACAAGACCCTAAAGTTTCTAAAACTGTTTGAATGGTGTCTGTGAGTATAACAGAACTCATATGGCAGGCAAAAACCTGAGAAGATTCCTTACAGGAAGTGGCATGTCTGACAACTTCTTGGGCTTCTTGACTCTCTTTAATGAAAACTTAGGATCTCTGCTGTAACGTGACACTTCCTACGGCTCCCATAGGCTCTCAGAAGGTGGAAAAAGCTGAATGATGTCTTTGCAGCCCCTGGCTGAAAAACATTAGCGCCTTTGGTAAGTGGTCTATCAGAGGACAATGGGACTGAAGCGCGTGCACGATGCGACCCCATGTTTTTATTTTCTCTCTCTTTGAACGTAAACACGGTTTCCCGGTCGGAATATTATCGCTTTTTTACGAGAAAAATGGCATAAAAATTGATTTTAAACAGCGGTTGACATGCTTTGAAGTACGGTAATGGAATATTTAGAATTCTTTTGTCACGAAACGCGTCGTATTGAAGTAGCAGTCCTGGGAGTGCATTCTGACGAAGACAACAAAAGGAAATCAAACTTTTATAATAGTAAATCTGATATTGGTGAGTGCTAAACTTGCCGGGTGTCTAAATGGCTAGCCCATGATGGCTGGGCTATGTACTTAGAATATTGCAAAATGTGCTTTCACCAAAAAGCTATTTTAAAATCGGACATATCGAGTGCATAGAGGAGTTCTGTATCTATAATTCTTAAAATAATTGTTATGCTTTTTGTGAACGTTTATCGTGAGTAATTTAGTAAATTGTTAGCAAATTCCCCGGAAGTTTGCGGGGGGTATGCTAGTTCTGAACGTCACATGCTAATGTAAAAAGCTGTTTTTTGATATAAATATGAACTTGATTGAACAAAACATGCATGTATTGTATAACATAATGTCCTAGGTGTGTCATCTGATGAAGATCATCAAAGGTTAGTGCTGCATTTAGCTGTCTTCTGGGTTTTGTGACATTATATGCTAGCTTGAAAAATGGGTGTCTGATTATTTCTGGCTTGGTACTCTGCTGACATAATCTAATGTTTTGCTTTCGCTGTAAAGCCTTTTTGAAATCGGACAGTGTGGTTAGATAAAGGAGAGTCTTGTCTTTAAAATGCTGTGAAATAGTCATATTTTGAAAAATTGAAGTTTTTGTATTTTTGAGGAATTTGTAATTCGCGCCACGCCTATCATTGGATATTGGAGCAGGTGTTCCGCTAGCGGAACGTCTAGATGTAAGAGGTTAAACATTGGTTGACAAAGTCGTCCGCAGAGAGGGAGGGGGGGAGGGGGAGGAGGATTCAGGAGGGAGGAGAAGGTGGCAAAGAGCTTCCTAGGGTTAGAGGCAGATGCTTGGAATTTAGAGTGGTAGAAAGTGGCTTTAGCAGCAGAAACAGAGGAAGAAAATGTGGAGAGGAGGGAGTGAAAAGATGCCAGGTCCGCAGGGAGGCTAGTTTTTCTCCATTTCCGCTCGGCTGCCCGGAGCCCTGTTCTGTGAGCTCGCAATGAGTCGTCAAGCCACGGAGCAGGAGGGGAGGACCGAGCCGGCCGGGAGTATAGGGGACATAGAGAGTCAAAGGATGCAGAAAGGGAGGAGAGGAGGGTTGAGGAGGCAGAATCAGGAGATTGGTTGGAGAAGGATGAGCAGAGGGAAGAGATGATAGGATGGAAGAGGAGAGAGTAGCAGGAGAGAGAGAGCGAAGGTTGCGACTGCGCAATACCATCTGAGTAGGAGCAGAGTGAGTAGTGTTGGAGGAGAGCGAGAGGGAAAAGGATACAAGGTAGTGGTCGGAGACTTGGAGGGGAGTTGCAGTGAGATTGGTAGAAGAACAGCATCTAGTAAAGATGAGGTCAAGCGTATTGCCTGCCTTGTGAGTAGGGGGGACGGTGAGAGGGTGAGGCCAAAAGAGGAGAGGAGTGGAAAGAAGGAGGCAGAGAGAAATGAGTCAAAGGTAGACGTAGGGAGGTTAACCTGTTAGGGCTAGGGGGCAGTATTGACACGGCTGGATAAAAAAACATACCCGATTTAATCTGGTTACCACTCCTACCCAGTAACTAGAATATGCATATACTTATTACATATGGATAGAAAACACCCTACATTTTCTAAAACTGTTTGAATGGTGTCTGTGAGTATAACAGAACTCATTTGGCAGGCAAAACCCTGAGACATTTTCTGACAGGAAGTGGATACCTGATGTGTTGTATTGCCTTTAAACCTATCCCATTGAAAAACACAGGGGCTGAGGAATATTTTGGCACTTCCTATTGCTTCCACTAGATGTCACCAGCCTTTACAAAGTGTTTTGAGTCTTCTGGAGGGAGATCTGACCGAACAAGAGCCATGGAACGATGATGTCCCATTAGACACCTGGCGCGCGAGTTCATGTTGGGTACCCTCGTTCCAATACGTTATAAAAGAGTATGCATTCGTCCACCTTGAATATTATTCATGTTCTGGTTAAAAAAGGCCCTAATGATTTATGCTATACAACGTTTGACATGTTTGAACGAACGTAAATATATTTTTTCCCCTCGTTCATGACGAGAAGTCCGGCTGGCTTAGATCATGTGCTAACAAGACGGAGATTTTTGGACATAAATGATGAGCTTTTTTGAACAAAACTACATTCGTTATGGACCTGTGATACCTGGAAGTGACATCTGATGAAGAGAATCAAAGGTAATGGATTATTTACATAGTATTTTCGATTTTAGATCTCCCCAACATGACGTCTAGTCTGTATCGCAACGCGTATTTTTCTGGGCGCAGTGCTCAGATTATTGCAAAGTGTGATTTCCCAGTAAGGTTATTTTTAAATCTGGCAAATTGATTGCGTTCAAGAGATGTAAATCTATAATTCTTTAAATGACAATATAATATTTTACCAATGTTTTCTAATTTTAATTATTTAATTTGTGACGCTGACTTGACTGCCGGTTATTGGAGGGAAACGATTTCCTCAACATCAATGCCATAGTAAAACGCTGTTTTTGGATATAAATATGAACTTGATAGAACTAAAAATGCATGCATTGTCTAACATAATGTCCTAGGAGTGTCATCTGATGGAGATTGTAAAAGGTTAGTGCATCATTTTAGCTGGTTTTATGGTTTTGGTGACCCTGTCTTTGAATTGACAAAACATTACACACAACTCTTGTAAATGTACTGTCCTAACATACTCTAAATTTATGCTTTCGCCGTAAAACCTTTTTGAAATCGTAAAACGTGGTTAGATTAAGGAGATGTTTATCTTTCAAAGGGTGTAAAATAGTTGTATGTTTGAAAAATTTGAATTTTGACATTTATTTGGATTCAAATTTGCCGCTCTTGAAATGCACCTGCTGTTGATGGAGTGCACCACGGGTGGCACGCTAGCGTCCCACCTAGCCCATAGAGGTTAACCGGAAGCATTTGAGGGAAAATATTTTCTGAACGTCACGCGCCGATGTAAAATGCTGTTTTTATATGTAAATATGAACTTTATCGAACAAAAAATGCATGTATTGTGTAACATGATGTCCAAGGAGTGTCATCTGATGAAGATTGTCAATGGTTAGTGCTGCATTTAGCAGTGTTTTGGGTATTTGTGATGCATGCTAGTTGCTTTGAAAATGGCAGTGTGATTTTTTTTGTCTCAGTGTACTCTCCTAACATAATCTAATGTTTTGCTTTTGCTGGAAAGCCTTTTTGAAATCGGACAACGTGGTTCGATTCAGGAGAGGTGTATCTATAAAATGGTGTAAAATAGTCATATGTTTGAGAAATTGAAGTTATAGCATTTATGAGGTATTTGTATTTCGCGCGACGCGATTCCACTGGCTGTTGACTTTGCGTCCCACCTCGCCCAGACAGGTTAAACTTATGCTCGCTATTAACTTTATTTGAACTCGGCCAACAAGGCAGAGTTCATCTCAGCCTATGCTACCCTCCAGTCCCTCGACTTCTTGGCGCTGACGGAAACATGGATTACCACAGAAAACACTGCTACTCCTACTGCTCTCTCCACGTCTGACCACGTGTTCTCGCATACCCCGAGAGCATCTGGTCAGCGGGGTGGCGGGACTGGAATCCTCATCTCTCCCAAGTGGACATTCTCTCTTTCTCCCCTGACCCATCTGTCTATCTCCTTTGAATTCCATGCTGTCACAATCACTAGCCCATTCAAGCTTAACATCCTTATCATTTATCGCCCTCCAGGTTCCCTTGGAGAGTTCATCAATGAGCTTTACGCCTTGATAAGTTCCTTTCCTGAGGATGGCTCACCCCTTTCAATTCTGGGTGACTTTAATCAGCGCTACAATTTACAAAATTACTATTCGAAAACATTGTTAAAATGTAATATTGTCATTCAAAGAATTATAGATTAACATCTCGTGAATGCAACCGCATTGCCAGATTTAAAAATAACTTTACTGGGAAATCACACTTTGCAATAAACGGGGTGCTATGCTAAGAACATGCTAAGAACAATAGGCTAGGATATACAGGTTAGCACCATCTAATATCAGTAATACTATAGTAAATAATCGCTTACCTTTGATTATCTTCATCAGAAGGCACTTCCAGGAATCCCAGGTCCACAACAAATGTGGTTTCTTTCGACAAAGTTCATAATTTATGTCCAAATAACTCCAAGTTGTTCCATGTTGTTAGGCGTTTGTAGGCTCCTCAAAATGTAGGGCGGGGGGGGAAAGTCACGACGAAAAGAAAAATAAAATCTATTTACGTTCGTTCAAACATGTCAAACGTTGTTTAGCATCAATCTTTAGGGCCATTTTTAACATGAAACATAAGTAATATTTCAACCCGACCACTCAAGTGTCTTGAAAAACGTTTTTGAAAAATGTCTCGCCTCACATGCACACGCAGGTGCGCGCAATAATGAAGTGACGACATCCCAGGGACGTCAACTTCCCTGCATTCTAATTCGGTCTCTGTTCATCATAGACGCTTCAAACAACTTTATAAAGATCGTTGACATCTAGTGGAAGCCGTAGGAAGTGCAAAATGAATCCTTTGTCACTGTGTGATCTATTAGCAATGACTCGAAAATAGTACAGCCACAAAATTCTCATTTCCTGGTTGTATTTCTCTCAGGTTTTTGCCTGCCATATGAGTTTTGTTATACTTACAGACACCATTCAAACTGTTTTAGAAAATTCAGAGTGTTTTCTATCCAACTCTGTTAATAATATGCATATCCTAGCTTCTGAGTTGGTGTAGGAGGCAGTTAAAAATGGGCACATCTTTTTTTCAAAATTCTCAATACTGCCCCCTAGCCCGTAGAGGTTAAAGAGATGGGAGAGACTAAAGCTTAAGAGGGTGTGAACGATGTAGACAAAGAAGAGCTCTCCAGTAGATACCAAAATATTCAAGGAACATTTTTGCAAAAGTGAGGTTACAATTTTATCAACTTTCAAAGCAGAACTACTTATCACATTTTGTTTTGTCTGCTTAGATGAACAACGTGTTTCCTCCAGGATTTCTTTGTATCAGTGGGAGCAGTTTTCATAAAAACAAATTGAGAAAATTAGCGTGGGGTACGCGTGTTCTCATTAAACCACAGCTCCGCCAATGAACGAGAGATGTGCGTTTCTTTGCACACAGTGAACAGACCCCTGTGACTTTAACAGGTCGTATTTCATTCATTGCTGGAAGTTGAAAGAAAATGGAGACACTTTTGGAAGGCTTACAATCTCTTTGTTTCAAGAATAATTACAGTGCATTCAGAAAGTATTCAGTCCCCTTGACCTTTTCCAAATTTTGTTGCATTACAGCTTTATTCTAAAATGGATTCAATTGTTTTTTTCCCTCATCAATCTACACACAATAACCCATAATGACAAAGATTTTTTTATTGTATGTAAAAAAAAATGTATAAATAAAAACTGAAATATCACATTTACACAAGTATTCAGGCCCTTTACTCAGTACTTTGTTGAAGCACCTTTGGCAGCGATTACAGCTGCGGGTCTTCTTGAGTATGACACTACAAGCTTGTCACACCTGTATTTGGGGAGTTTCTTCCATTCTTTTCTTCAGATCTCCTCAAGCTCTGTCAAGTTGGATGGGGAGCGTCGCTGCACAGCTATTTTCAGGTCTCTCTAGTCGGGTTCCCTCTGGCTGGGCCACTCAAGTACATTCAGAGACTTGTCCCGAAGCCACTCCTGCAATGTATCGGCTGTGAGCTTAGGGTCGTTGTGCTGTTGGAAGGTGAACCTTCGCCCCCAGTATGAGGTCCTGAGCCCTCTGGAGCAGGTTTTCATTAAGGATCTCTCTGTACTTTGCTCTGTTCATCTTTGCGTCGATCCTGACTAGTCTCTCAGTCCCTGCCACTGAAAAACATCCCCACAGCATGATAATGCCACCACCATGCTTCACCATAGAGATGGTGCAGAGTTTCCTCCAAACATGACGCTTGGCATTCAGGCCAAAGAGTTCAGTCTAGGTTTCATCAGACCAGAGAAATGTTTTATCATGGTCTGAGAATATTTAGGTGCCCTCTGGCAAACTCCAAGTGGGCTGTCATGTGCCTTTTACTGAGGAGTGGCTTCCACCTGGCCACTCTACCATAAAGGCCTGATTGATGGAGTGCTGCAGAGATGGTTGTCCTTCTGGATGGTTCTCCCATCTCCACAGAGGGACTCTGGAGCTCTGTCAGAGTGACAATCAGGTTCTTGGTCATCTCCCTGACCAAGGCCCTTCTCCCCCGATTGCTTATTTTGCCAGGTGGCCAGCTCTAGGAAGAGTCTCGGTGGTTCCAAACTTCTTCCGTTTAAGAATGATTGAGGCAACTGTGATCTTGAGGACCTTCAATGCTGAAGAAATGTTTTGGTACCCTTCCCCAGATCTGTGCCTCAACACAGTCCTGCGTCGGAGCTCTACGGACAATCCCTTTGACCTCATTGCTTGGTTTTTGCTCTGACATGCACTGTCAACTGTGGGACCTTATATAGACAGGTGTGTGCTTTTCCAAATCATTCCAATCAATTGAATTTACCACAGATGAACTCAAATTAAGTTGTAGGAGCATCTCAAGGATGAGGACTACCGTCCACAGTTCACCTGGCCGTGCTGCTGCTCCAGTTCCAACTGTTCTGCCTGCAGCTATGGAACCCTGACCTGTTCACCGGACGTGCTACCTGTCCCAGGCCTGCTGTCCCAGACCTGCTGGAACCCTGACCTATTCACCGGACGTGCCACCTGTCCCAGACATGCTGTTTTCAATCCTCTAGAGACAGCAGGAGCGGTAGAGATACTCTCAAAGATCGGCTATGAAAAAGCCAACTTACACTTACTCTTGTGTTACTGACTTGTTGCACCCTCGACAACTACTATGATTATTATTATTTGACCATGCTGGTCATTTATGAACATTTGAACATCTAGGCCATGTGCTGTTATAATCTCCACCCGGCACAGCCAGAAGAGGACTGGCCAGCCCTCATAGCCTGGTTCCTCTCTAGGTTTCTTCCTAGGTTTTGGCCTTTCTAGGGAGTTTTTCCTAGCCATCGTGCTTCTACACCTGCATTGCTTGCTGTTTGGGGTTTTAGGCTGGGTTTCTGTACAGCACTTTGAGATATCAGCTGATGTAAGAAGGGCTATATAAATACATTTGATTTGATTTGATGATCATTGGAAACAGGATGCGCCTGAGCTCAATTTCAAGTCTCATAGCAAAGGGTCTGAATATTTACGTAAATAAGGTATTTCTGTTTTTTATTTTTTTATACATTTGCAAAATTGAAAAAGCTGTTTTTGCTTTGTCATTATGGGGTATTGTGTGTTGATTAATGAGGGTAAAAGTTTTTAATCCATTTTACAATAAGGCTGTAACGTAACAAAATTAGGAAAAAGTCAAGAGGTCTGAATACTTTCCTAAACGCACTGTATGAGCCTTACTCTTGAAATTATGAGATAGGAAAGTAATGGAGCAAATCTCATTTCAAGATGTAGCCTACAAAATATTTTTTTGCAGCATTTATAGCAGTGGTGGGCTGCCGCTACCGAATACGCGTGGAGGAAACACTGGGTCTATTTTTAGTAACCTGTTGAAATAATCTCCAGTTAATTTTCCTTTTGTTTCATACACTGCTAAAGACTACTCCACAAAGCTGATGTTAATTAATGTCACCCCAGACTTCAGAATTAAATATGAAGTAAGTTTGGTACCCAGACCTTTACCTACCCCTATCTTATTCGAGATATGGTATTGACTGCTGTATGTTAAAACCAAGTCAGCACTTTGTTCCGTTATTAAAATAATTCAATTTCATTATACATCTAACAGTTTTAAAACAATGTGAACAATACATGTTTTAATGCAACCACTGTATCTGTGTTGTGTCTGTTTTACAGGAGAGACAGTATTTGTGGTGGAAAAGCGCCCTGAAATAAGAGTAGAGGGAGTGGAAGAGACAAGGAGAAGAGATGAGGGAGAGAGAGAGAGAGAGGGGGAAAGAGAGGAGGGGTACAGTTGAGCAGAGGAGAGGGTAAGAAAGGAGGAAGAGAGTATAGGGAGGGAGGGAAAGGCAAGAGAGAGTGGAAGATGATAGAGCAATTAGAGTGAGGGGAGAGCGAGGAAGAGAGTAAAGAGAGGGGGAAGAGAGGAAGAGAAAGTGCAGAGATGGAGGAAACAGAGAGAAAGAGGGTAAGGTCAGAGAGAGAAGAGACACTTGAAGTGAGCAGTGGGGGGGGGGGGGGGGGGGGCAAGAAAAAGTGGTTGGCTATATGTTGACTACACCCCCCAAAAGCATTTAAGTCCATTTCAGGGAAACAAAAAATATATATAGTATAAGGCTTTCACCTGCTAAATAAATTCTGATAACGTCAATTTGAGACTTTTATTTTTTTTAAATCTAAATAGATAGAGTATCACTGATGTTTTTTTACCTCTTTAAAGTGAATTCAATTGAGGTGTTTCTTCAGTGTCATTCGATGCATTTTAATTCAGAGCACCAAACTTGGAAAATTTAAGCACGTGTGTCACGGCTTTCTGAAGGATCGGACCAAAACGCAGCGTGTTCGTAGTTCCACATCTTTTTATTAATCGTGAAACTAAATGCAATACACCAACCACTTTAAATAACAAAAACAACAAAAGCCGTAATGCAGAGCAGGCAAACACTACTCAAAAATTAACAACCCACACCCACACCCATGGAAAAACAGGCTACCTAAGTATGGTTTCCAATCAGAGACAACGATAGACAGCTGCCTCTGATTGGAAACCATACCTGGCCAACGCATAGAAAAGGAAAACATAGAAATAGAAATCTAGAAACCCCACAATGAAACAGAAACCCCAAAACACATCCAAAACACCCCCCTGTCACGCCCTGACGCCTACTATGGAAAATGACCTCTTACAAGGGTCAGGACGTGACAACGTGTAAAGTACATACCCATTCTGCATCTTAAAATATCCTTGATGCTTCTCTTTAATGGATTTATTTTGCAACTAAGTGAAATTAAGGTGAAATATGCATGAGTTGTGGCATTTTACCCCTTAAATACCCTGTAAACCCTGCTTAAGGGGTGTTGAAAGGTGTTTTGAAATCTTAAATAACACCTGGTTTTGCACATAATTCATTTGATAAATTAAGGACAAATTAAGGCACACATAATCCTGAACGATGATTGGTTAAAACCGCATTCCATCTGGTGTCTATTTCACAAGTTACTACTGGCTAAATCTATGACTTTGAAATGCCTATACACTCTGTTCCATCTCACTGTGCAATCCACTGTCTCATCAGCCCAGCCAGACAATCTCCACTGTAAAAAGCATCTAGACATTATCTCCCATTTGTTTTAGACTAGCAATTGGTTTTCAATAGCGGAGATTTGTATAAAACTTGAGGTCTGTCTCGCTGACATTTGCAGCATTGTTTCATTATTAAAATTAGAACTCCAGCTGTCCCATAGCAATAAACGTGTAGGGGTCGGGAGTCTGGACAAGATAGGCAGGCAGGCAGCTTTTTTCAGCCAATCGAAATAATCAGCTAGCATAATTTTTATGGACACACAAAGAAATGTCAATAGAAAACAGGTCAAACGAAACGAAATGCAGATAGTTTGCAGTCTTTCAAGCTTCAGTTTGAAGTGATTGGGCCAGTAGGAGGCACCCTTTCATCTGGTCTAAAATTACCCTGTGTAGGGTGCCGTCTTTCGGATGGGTCGTTAAATGGTTGTCCTGACTCTCTGTGGTCACTAAAGATCCCATGTCCATTATCATAAGAGTAGGGGTGTTAACCCCAGTGTCCAGGCTAAATTTTCAATCTGGCCCTCATACCATCACGGTCACCTAATCATCCCCAGTTTACAATTGGCTCATTCATCCCCCCACTTCTCCCCTGTAACTATTTCCCAGGTCGTTGCTGTAAATGAGAATGTGTTCTCAGTCAACGTACCTGGTAAAATAAAAAAAAGATTGTGTGTTGTTGACTAGGTCCTCTGAACAACAGTGTCCTGACAAGAACGCACATTTTCTGTGCCAGGTGAAATCACGCATCATTAAATCCTTCTTATTAATGTATCCAAATATATGTAACTTGGAAACAGCTTAAACAAATGCAAATGCAGCTACTTTGCTGTTATTCACTCAATGCCGCTGTTTCGTCTCGTGTCTGACAACACCCATGCCTATATCCTCCAAACACAGGCTTCTCGGGTATTATCACTTAAATTGAATGCATGTCAAAGAGGAGCCAGTCTTTGTGTGGAATGAATCTGGTCACACCTCATATGAAGGGCATCATTGTCTATTGCGTGTTAATTAGCAGTGAATAATAAATGAATGGCCTCAAATTCACATTATTAAGGAGTGAATAACATCTGAATATCCGAGAGGAGCCATTATTTGTGGGGAATGAATCTGGTTCTGGTCACACCTTATATGATGTGCCTTATACATTGTCTGTGACATGTTAATTAGCAGTGAATAACACCTTAATGAGGAATTATTGTGTTTTCAAGCATCCACAGATGGTGGATTGTGTAGGACTGTGTTTAACTCACTTCTCACCAGACCAATCATTCTGATTGATGTGTGGAATAACCCAAACCACCTCATCTTAACACATTGGAATCTTTGTCAGGATACTGTAACTACTATCAGAATCTAGTCAGTCTAATTAATTCTGTCGATAACCCTCCTATTTACTACAACATATTTCATGAAATTTTTTTGACGGCTAAATAATTTAAACAGATTATTCACGTCTCCTCCTAATTAAAACCTGGCTAATGGCTGTTGCCGGCTTTGAAATGTCTTTAGCAGTGATAACTTGTTAATTGCTTTAGATCTGTCATGGATTCACAGAGGAGGGATGGGAGGCATGGCCACAAGTCTTTTTCTTCCTACTTCGTATTTGGCACAACAAATCCTTGCCGGCACAAGAGACTGAAAGAATGTCTTCATTCTCTTCCATTCTCCTCCTGCCTGTGCATCAGTTGACACTGTGCCCCTCCGGAGTCTCCAGCCAGAGCGGTGAAACAAATTGTACCTTATCTCGGGCTCTGGGACCCATTACATTCCCCATTTTAATTAATCACAGTTTAATTAACTTCAGTGGCATCTCCCTTATCTGGAGAGGTAACATTCACTTAGGCAAGGTGTCACGGTGTGACAGGCAAACGCTGGCAAGTTCTCCTGCTACGAATGTGATGCACACAGACACAAATGTACTGCCAATCTCCTTCAGTGCTGTTTGTTGGCGGTGGAGACTTGGTACGGACTCTTTCAATTCGATTTCAAGCGAGTGAAGGACTACAATGGCATGGATAAACGTGGGGAAAATTAGGGTGAAAGCCTAAAGAGGAGGTAGAAAACTTAGGCTGGTAGAAGAGAATTTGTCCCCAACCAAATCTCCAGAAGAAAACGTTTTCTCTCGCCTGCAAAATCCTGCCCTGGACACGTTTTTATCTGGAGGTTGGGTTGCGCGTGCCATACCATAGAACTTAGAACGTAGAACGTTCAAGAAGGATACGCCGACAGCTCTGCATGTGTGTGCTAAGTGCATGCTAACAGCTGACGTGAAGAAGAGGATGTATTAAGTCATCCATCTTAAAGTTTGGAGGGTGAGATTGCGAGGGTGAAGGCACAAATGTGGCACTGCCAGTGAACCAACCATGAAAGTGATTAATCGGTCCTGGCCACCAATTCCTGCGAGGCGGCAATCTTAAGATCTCACAACCAGATCCAGGTACATTTGAAAATGGGTCACATTTTCCCCAAGTCATCCTTCTCCTCAGTTTATTTCCTAAATGAAATTGTTATTTTTTCCTGGCAATTTTTTTCCCCATCTACAGAACTGAATGACTTTGGTCCCTCCCAAGGGGTCAGTGAATCAAGGGGAGAGAAAGAAAATGTAATTCGGTGACAAAAAACAAGGCTCTAGTGTGGAGAGAGAGAGAAATAGAGAAAGAAGGGAAGAGGGGGAAGGGGAAGAGAGTGGGCTTTTTGCATCCAGCGGCAGTAATTAAAGGAGGGGGTGCTTAGTCCACCTCTATGTAGGCCAGCTCATGAGAAATCTATTGACTGGCCACGTTAAATCGTCAATTTGGAACCATTAGGCCGTGCCACATTCACAAACATGGTAGAAATGATGATGGGCTTACTGGAAAGGAGGGCCCCATCTCTCTCTCTCTCTCTCCCTGTCACTCTCCCCCTCTCTCAACCCCCCTCTCTCTTTCTCTCTCTCTCTCTTCCCTTGCTCTCTCTGGGGTCTAACTTGGCTTCGGAGACCAAACATCACTGCTGATGTTGTGAATTTGGCCGGTGTAATGAGTCACGCGGTATTAGCTCCTTTGCCGACCCATTGGAAAAATGCCAGCTGATTACCTAATTTCTGACATCACGGACGACACAACACAAGACCTGGGAGGGTGAACTCACTGCACTGGTCAGTATTTTATGTGGAGTTCCCAAAGCCTGTTGCACAGCTGGTTCACACCTCTAAAATGTGTGTGTGGTTGGTGTCACCTGATGCTCATCCAGAATCTGAAGCTGTGTCCCAAATGGGAGCCTATTCCCTATTTAGTGAAAAACTTTATTTTTTACAAATAGAGAATAGGGTGCCATTTTGGATGTGGCCTAAGACAAGGAACCCAACAGCATTAAAAGGCAGACAGGCAGGCAGTTAAGGACAGATGGCTAACAGTAGCGGCTTGTCTTAGATAATAATGTAAATGTGCTTGTTTATGATATGTTGTGCCAGTGACAGCTGTAGTGTTTGTTGATTTAGCATCACAGACCGAGAGATATTGAAAATGGTCCCCTGTATTGCACCAGTCGGCGCAGAAAGGAGGCCCATGAATTATTCACTGCATTTGGTTTGCTTTCAGTCTCTCTTGGTCAGCGTTTCAAATGGCACCCTATTCCCTATATGGTGCGCTGCTTTTGAACAGATCCATTTGGTCCCAGGTCAAAAGTAGTGCACTCAATACGGAATAGGGTGCTACAAATGAGACTGAAAGCAAACCAAATGCAGGTTGCCAACCTGAAATAAAAACACAAAGATGATTTTTCTTCCAACATCACAGTATAACACAGAGGATCACCACTGATTTGAAACCTGAGACTCCACCTTGTCAATAACAAACAATAACAAATATAGTCCCCCGTATACAGATGGTAAAATTAGTGTGGAAACTCATGGAGGAAATTGACCCATTATGACTTGATTTTAGAGTACTGATAATGTATAAATATTGACGGGTACTCCACCATTACATCACCTTCATGAAATGCCTTAAAAATGACTTTCAATATGGCCATTTATTCTCACTGTATCCGTTCAAGCTGTGGGGGATGTTTCACATTTCGGATCTTCAAGCAACGTCTTCATCTTCAGATTTGAAAATATTTGAAAATTGTATTGTGCAGATTTTGTCAAGGTAAAGGTTGTTGTAGCCTGTACTTTATTTACTCTTTCGCTTTTTAAACTATTCTTGAAGTTACTTAACAGTATATACAGTGAGCTCCAAAAGTATTGGGACAGTGATTATTATAAAATAAATGTGGCTCTCTACTCCAGCTCTTTGGATTTTCATTGATATCGGGTGAACTGTTTAGAAATTACATCACTTTTTGTACATAGTCCTCCTGAGAGAGCTTCAAGTTCCTTGGTGTCCACATCACCAACAAACTAGAATGCTCCAAGACAGTCGCTGGAGGCTCCGGGCTGAGGAGCGTCGCTGTAGGCTCCGGGCTGGGGAGCGTCGCTGTAGGCTCCGGGCTGGGGAGCGTCGCTGGAGGCTCCTGGCTGGGGAGCGTCGCTGGAGGCTCCTGGCTGATGGGCGTCGCTGGAGGCCCCGGGCTGAGAGGCGTCGCTGGAGGCCCCGGGCTGAGAGGCGTCGCTGGAGGCCACGGGCTGAGAGGCGTCGCTGGAGGCCACGGGCTGAGAGGCGTCGCTGGAGGCTCCTGACTGGGGAGCATCGCTGGAGGCTCCGGGCTGAGGAGCGTCGCTGGAGGCTCCGGGCTGGGGAGCATCGCTGGAGGCTCCGGGCTGAGGAGCGTCGCTGGAGGCTCTGGGCTGAGGAGCGTCACTGGAGGATCCTGACTGGGGAGTGTCGCTGAAGGCTCCGGGATGAGGAGCGTCGCTGGAGGCTCTGGGCTGAGGAGCGTCGCTGGAGCCCTCCTGCGTGGAGCTGGGACCGGTCTCCCTGGACTGGGAAGACTTACAGGAGACTGGGTGTGCAGAGCAGGCACGAGGCACACTGGGCCATGGAGGCGCACCGGAGGTCTGGAGCTCAGGGCTGGCACACTCCGTCCTGGCTGGATGGTCCCTGTAGCCCGGCACGGGCGGAGCGCTGGCATAGGGTGAGCTGGGCTGTGCTGGGGAATGAGGGCTGCCATGCGTAGAGCAGGCGCAGGATATGCTGGACCGAGGAGAAGTACTGGCGGCCAGATGCGCTGAGCAGGCACACTCCTTCCTTGCTGAGTGCCAACTCTAGCACGGCAACGCTGCGGAACCCATACCGACCGCACTGGACTGTGTGTGCAGATGGGCGAGATAGTGCGCATCACCCCGTAATGCATCGCTCACCCCTCTGCATGCCTGCTCAGTCGTGCCCTCTCTGCCAGTACCTCCTTCCGGAATCTCGCGTCAAGCTCGGCGCTCGACTCCTTTCTCGGCTCCGGTTTGCTCCACAGCTCCCTCCGAATAGCCCGGGAAGTTAGGTCAGGGTTCCCCCCTGACCTAGCAACACTCCCGTTATGCCCTCCCCCCAAAAATTTTTTGGGGCTGCCCCTCCACCTCCTGAATAGGAGGAAACAACGCCTCGTACCTCCGTCATTCCCTCTTTGCTTCCTCCAGCTCCGCCTTCGGGCGCTGGTACTCCCCAGCCTGGCTCCATGGACCTTTGCCATCGAGGATCTCCTCCCACGTCCATGACTCCAAATACTTCTCCTGCTGCTCCTTCCTCCGCTGTTTGGTCCTTCTTTGGTGGGTGGTTCTGTCATAGGCGTCGAAAGGGACAGACCAAAACGCAGCGGGTATAGTGCTCATCTTCTTTTATTACTTAATAAAGTGAACACTTAAACGAAAAACAATAAACCGACAATCAACAGTTCTGCAAGGTATACAGACTATGCAGAAAGCAACCACCCACAAAAACACAGGAAAAACAGGCTGCCTAAGTATGGCTTCCAATCAGAGACAACGAAAGACACCTGCCTCTGATTGGAAGCCATACCTGGCCACACAAAGAAAAAGAAACATAGAAATGGACAACTAGAACCAAAATCCCCTAGAACCAAAAACCCCAAAACACACAAAACAAACACCCCCTGCCACACCCTGACCATACTACAATTACAAATGACCCCATTACTGGTCAGGATGTGAGACCTTATCTACATGTACATACTACCTCAATCAGCCTGACTAACCGGTGTCTGTATGTAGCCTCGCTACTGTTATTTTTCACTGTCTTTTTACTGTTGTTTTTATTTCTTTACTTACCTATTGTTCACCTGATACATTTTTTGCGCTATTGGTTAGAGACTGTAAGTAAGCATTTCACTGTATTCGGCGCACGTGACAAATAAACTTTGATTTGATTAGTCCTCCCATTTTAGGACTATGTATTCACTTATATGTGTATTAAAGTAGTCAAAAGTTTAGTATTTGGTCCCATATTTTTAGCATGCAATGATTACATCAAGCTTGAGACTCTACAACATTTTTGGATGCCTTTGCTGTTAGTTTTGGTTGCGTTTAATATTATTTTGTAGAAATGCCCAATAGAAATTAATGATAAATAATGTATTGTGTCATTTGGGGTCACTTTTATTGTAAATAAGAATAGAATATGTTTCTAATTACTTCTACATTAATGTTGATGCTACCATGATTATGGATAGTCCTGAATGAATCATGAATAATGATGAGTGAGAAAGTTACAGATGCACAAATATCTTAGAACCAAGGCTAACCTCTCACCTTTTTGGGGGGTTATGATATTTGTGCGTCTGTAAATGCTCAATGCTTGCAATTGCGCTATGCCACTGGGCTTCCACCACTTTAAAGTAGTTAACTGGGTGGGGATTCCTATGAGTTGGGAGCAATCAGCCAATGAAGAAGTGCAAGGTAGCTTCAATGGCACTGCCCATGCTGTCACAAACGTTATAATGGCACAGATAGAAAGATGAGTCCTATCTATATCTATGGCCTGTTGTGTCCGCCCTCTCATTGGTTATAATGGTCCCAAGTGATCTCGCCTTCTCCCGGCTGCCTTTCATCTTTTTTGGACATGTATTTCCATTGTTACAGCGGTCACTTGACTATCTTGTCAATATAATGGACAATCTTTGGCTCTACCAGTCTCATTGTAACTGTGACGAACAAAGATGGCTGACAAAAGTGAAAGCAATTGCCAAGGCTCTAATCAGTCCTCCCCCAGCTGTGAGGGATGAGTAATGAGCAAAGAGGCCAAGTCATACCCTAATGAAGTCAGCTAGCTTTCTCAAACTCCATCTCCATCACACACTCTTTCTCTAACTCTCCTGCTGCTGCCACCGTGCCGTATAAGGCATTTGACTGCATGTAGCGAGCTATACCTCTCTCCTAATTTACCCCTGGGAGGGAAGAAAAATGGATGACGCTAATGAAGTGAAAGCAGCGAAGGCAGTAGTGGTGGTAGGCCGCGGTGGTGATGTCCAATGTCTAAGTATTACATTGAAGTGGTGGTGATGACGAAATGGCTTATTTTGTATCTGTTTCATGTAATATGTTACATATGAAGTGTATGGAAGGGCATATTGAGCGACAGAGAGATCATTGACAGAGAGATCATTGACAGATGCTGCTCTCTCTCTCCCCTTCTCTCCCTTACTCTCTTTTTGCCAAGCACTCAGGATGTGCCAGCTGCATGTTGCCTTTGATTTAGGCGTGCCCCAGATCTGCTCTCTAATGAGCTGAGTGTTTAATCAATAATTCCCTGGAGTTTGAATACAAATCTAGGGTGATCAGAGCTGGATTCACACAAGAATGTAAGTGACATTAACGAGCTGGGATTCGGCGAAACTCTCCCCAACTAGCTACCCTCTTTCCTTCTGTCTTTCTTTCTGCCTTTCTTTCATTCTTTCTTTCTTTCGTCTTTCTCTTGCATGAAAGGAGGCAGACTCTCTGGTTTCTGCTTCCTCTTTTGCCTTTGAGTAATCGCTCACCTGTGAGAAGTGTCAGACCACACAAAGCAGTAGCAGAGGTGAGGATGATGATGTATCGCCTCTATGCAACGCAGTCTAAGCGAATTCCTACCACTGAATGTGTATTTGAAATGTAGGCTACTTGTTCATGATGTACAATATTTGGATTTGCGACTACGTTGAATTTATATACTTCAGCCCCCATGCTGCTCTGAAATTAAGTGTAATTTATTCTACAGTGCCTTCAGAAAGTATTCATACACTTTGACTTATTCCACATGTTGTTGTGTTACAGCCTGAATTCAAAATGCATTCAATATTTTTTTTTATCTTACCCATCTACACAAAATACTCCATAATGACAAAGTGAAAACACCTGGATTGTACAATATTTGCACATTTTTATTTTAAAAATTCTTACAAGCTCTGTCAAGTTGGTTGTTGATCTTGCCATAGATGTTCAAGTCAATTTAAGTCAACACTGTAAGTAGGCCACTCAGGAACATTTAATGTCGTCTTGGTAAGCAACTCTAGTGTATATTTGGCCTTGTGTTTTAGGTTATTTTCCTGCTGAAAGGTGAATTTGTCTCCCAGTGTCTGTTGGAAAGCAAACAACCACTTTATCCTCTAGGATTTTGCCTGTTCTTAGCTCTATTCCATTTTTTTTTATCCCAAAAAACTTGCAGATGACAAGCATAACCATAAAATGATGCAGCACCACCATTTTTGAAAATATGAAGAGTGGTACTCAGTGATGTGCTGTGTTGGATTTGACCCAAACATAATTCTTTGTATTCAAGACATAAAATATATTTTTGACACATTTGTTTTCAGTTTAACTTCAGTGCCTTATTTGTATTCTGTACAGGTTTCCTTCTTTTCACTCTTATGGAAGTTAGTATGGTGGAGTAACTACAATCTTGTTGGTCCATTCTCACTTTTCTCCTATCACAGCCATTTAACTCTGTAACTGTTCTGAAGTTAAAATGTACCTCAAATTGAAATCTTTGAGCGATTTCCCTTCTCTCCTGCAACTGAGTTAGGAAGGACGCCTGTATATTTGCAGTGACTGGGTGCCTTGATACACCATCCAAATTGTAGTTAATAACTTCACCATCCTCAATGGGATATTCAATGTCTGCTTTTTTACCTATATGTGCACTTCTTTGTGAGGCATTGGAAAACCTCCCTGGTCTTTGTGGTTGAATCTGTGTAAGAAATTCACTGCTCGACTGAGGAACCTTACAGATAATTGTATGTGTGGGGTACAGAGATTAGGTAGTCGTTCAAAAATCATGTTAAACACTATTATTGCATGCAACTTATTATGTGACTTGTTATGCCCATTTGTACTCCTGAACTTATTTTAACTTGCCATAACAAAGGGGTTGAATACTTATTGACTCAAGACACTTCAGTGTTTCCTTTTAAATACATTTGTTAACATTAAAAACATAATTCCACTTCGACATTATGGGGTATTGTGTGTTGGCCACTGACACGAAATCTCAATTTAATACATTTTAAATGCAGGCTGTAACACAACAAAATGTGGAAAAAGTCAATACTTTCTAAAGGCACTGTACATTTTCATCCCGGACTGAAACATCAGAAGTGTTACCCTGGATTGGCATACAATGTCATAGCATTGCCTGTCAAAGGGATAGTTCATCGAAATTGCAAAACAACATATTGATTGCCTTTTTGCACTTGCATTGGTTTTGGGCCAAACATGCTGAAGATTTAGCATTTAGAGAAGGTGGCAAAACCTAAGCATGGATTGCTGTTTTACCATGTCTATAAACTGCTTACAGGGTAAAGAAACCAATATGTAATTTTGTTGTTTGGATGAACCACTATTGTAAGTCTTTAACTGCTCTACAACAGTACAAATCTAATAGACAGTAATGCAAATCAAATAAATGCATCTTTATTGTACTCCACAGTTCCCCCTGATGACCCTGTGATTGTTGGGGCGCCTGTGGTCAGCCTAAGGGCTGGCGACCCCCTCAACCTGACGTGCCACGCTGACAATGCCAAGCCTGCCGCCTCCATCATCTGGATCCGCAACGGGCAGGTCCTGAATGGCGCCATGTACTCTAAGGTAAGGATGTGGGCGTAACTCCCACTAGGGATGGGGCAGGACATGTCCCCTCCACATTCTAAAATTGAAGTTTTATAATTTCACTGTAGCTATGGATCTAGACTGGGTAGGGTTTGGGCTAGTTTTGATTGATCTCTGTGCTGACCTGACTCTTTCAACAGGACATCGCTCTTTGTACATATTGAAACTAATTCAACACCTTAACCATTACACCAAGAGATTCAAACTGACTTATTAAGGTTGCTACAATGTCCCCTTCCTACGGAAAGAGTGCCCATCACTTTTCTATCTGCAGTCACTCCTACCCAGACTTTGATGGCATCACAGTAACATCATCCCACTTCTGACACCAATGTAGAGAATTCAGGGGGTTGCACTGACCAGAACTCCAGTGAATGTCAACCCGACACCATAGCTGTTACGCCAAGAGATCCAAACCTCTTCGCTACATGTATGTACTGTAGGTACTGTATTTATTAACTGACAAATTCAGTACATACTAATAAAACTGTTATTATAACTCTATACAAGACAGAAATCTAGATATGTTGCACTCACTAAAAAGTATAAAAGGTGCATACACTGAAATTAAGTTAACATAAATAAATTGATTGTGCACCTGAAATGTGTTTTTTAGACCTTGATAAGAGGTGTGCTCTCTCTTCCCTCACTTGGAGGAATCCTTCCCACTCTTCCTATCTTCCTCTCTTCTCCTCTCTTTACTAATCCTTTCCTCGAAGTGTCCTGAAAAAGGCCTCGCTCTGTCAGTTTAATGGCAGCTGAGATTTTTTATTTGATTCACGGGGCAAGATGGAGCACTCATGTTTTGCTTTAAACATGACAAAAAAGAGAAAGCATTCCAACACTCTACATTATGGATGTGTTCATGGGCAAGTTGTTCACTTTGTCAGCCCTGAGTAGGAAACTGAGAAAGTGAGAGGCGCGTTTAATCTTGCAGTGTGATCTTGCTCGTTCTGGGGTGAGCCTAACCCACACAAACTGACTGGAGGGCGCTCCCTTCACTCATTGTAAGCCCATGAATTAGACACAGGCAAGCCACTTAGACATACGTATTTCTATATCAGTGCTCTCCCTCCTGATTAATTAAATGTCTCAAAGCTTGAGAAATGTTTTTGACATTTTGAAAAAAGAGGACTATTTTGGGAAAATAATTATATTGGGAACTTGATGGTTAATAACTGACACGGAGAGTGTATAGCTACTTTGTTAGTACTTAGTATCAGCATCTGTATAGAACATTTGAAATGTGTCACATTTGATAATGATTGCATCATATTGATTACACGTGACACTGTTAGGATGTCAAGTCTTTTTGATTCATCTGAATCTGTTAACAGCTCCATTTTAGACGCATCAGGATAAATCATTTTGGAGACAGAGAACCAATATGTTTCATCTTCATCCAAGGATGAAGCTGGGTTTTGGAAAACATACTTTGAGTCAGATCATGACTTGACTTGGCATATCAAGGCATGCAAATTGAGGCAAACGATAGAGACAACTGATTCCATCTGTCCAGTATGACATCAGAAATCTGCAAAAAATGTACCACTAAACTCTATAATATGTAATTACAAATATGTTACTATCACATTATTACTATGTAATTCAGGGCAAGCCATACTTGAGATTCCTGAGGTCATACAGTTCGTATATATTGCATGATGTACTGTAAATCGATTGCTACCCACCTACTGTATTACTTGCAATGGCAGTGATATGTGCTTGCCTTATTTACTTTAGTTGCTCTAGTCACTCTGGATAAAGATGCTAAATGAACACAATGTAAATGTAATTTAAATAAGACATCTTGTAATGATAATAGCGATCTCTGGTCTTGCATTGTTTCCTCAGACACTGTTGCGGGATGAGCGAAGGGAGAGTACAGTCAGCTCACTCTACCTCTCTGCCTCCAACATCGAGACAGGCCAACAAATCACCTGTCGGGCCTCAAACAAGGCCGTGCCCAATGGGAAAGATGCCATTGTCACCATCGATATCCAACGTGAGTACAGCGCCCCATATCTCACATTAGCTCACACTAAACTCATCCATTGGTCTATCTATTTGAACAATCAAACACTGCCTTCATCCTATTTCTACTGCACAATTCTACCCCTAACACTGCACATGCTAACCCAACATCTCCAATATTTATTAACATTGTCTTTTGGAGGTTCCAAGGCTGGGTTTTGACAAACACTGTCGAAATGTGAATTCTATTAATTGCAGCACTTCCCATTCAAAGAATAATTAACATATTTGATGTTGTCTGGGAGCACAATGGAAGAGATAATGTGTTTGATGTCATGGTCTCAGCCAATGAAAATCAATGTTAGTGTTTGCTCTTTGATTCTTCCTGTGTGTGCGGCCATTGTGTGCACTTCTTTCTTTCTTTCTTGTGCTCAACCTGCCACTAATCGTTTATACAAAAATACTATCAAAAGAGATTCCTTCAGAGTAGTGAAAAATAGGCCCCCTCTGTACAAAATGCAATTGTCAGAAGGTATTATTTGATTACTAAAACCATTTGCAGTAAGTTAGGGATTTTGAACAAAGGAATTTTGCATCCCTCACAGCTCCTTCAAAGCTATTAAGTTTGACTAATAAAACTGAAATACTATTCAAGGATCCATTACGTTTGACAGCTCCATTCTTCCTCATCGTGCATTCTTTTTATTTTTGTGTCTCATCCAAAAGGAATCCTCTCCCCAAGCCTTGGCACGGGGAGAGACAGAAACAAGAGCGCTAACTGACTAGCTGTTGTTGTGTGTACTGCCAGAGAGGGGCCTAATCGTTTTGTCATGAAAAACAATGGCGCATTTTTCCCTCGCGGCAAGTCAACTGTTGTATAAAAACAAATGTTTGATTCAGCTCTAGCTCTTTCTGTTTGGGTAACCTTGAGTTTGCCTGAAATAAAGTATATACCTAGCAGGCAGCAGCAGCAACACTGGAGCAATAGTGATGCCGTTTGTGCTCGAATGAATTTGGGTAATAAGGTGAATCTGATACCGATCGTAAGCGGAGCTCGTTTGATAGGAATGAACTGCAACAATGCAGAGGTGAGGACAGGACTCTCCCCAATACACCAATAGTGGTGGAAGAACAAAGCCCCCCCAAGAGTATCACACTGTATTGGCATGGCAAAGCTGTAGAAATCAATTCTCCTCAGGGTTGAAACGTGAGAGATGACGACCCCCCCCCCCCCCCCCTCCCTCTTCCTTTAGCACTCAGCATTAGCCTTACTGATTTCCAATTGGGCATTTGCGTGGGCCCATCTAAATGTGTCTCTTGTTTCACTTTGCATGCACATTCAGCAGCAAAGGGAGAGGGGGGGGGGGGGGGGGGGTTTAAATAAAACACAAGGAAGCAATTTAGAAAAGTGGAAAGCCAGACATAAGCCACTAGCCACAGGCTCCCCTGTTACCGAGGGTGGGGGAATGGAAACAGGTGTTGGATGAATAAGTGATGACAGCGCGTGGCGAGGAGAAGAGGCCACGAGGCTCGTAGGGGTCCTCGGGGGTGCGCAGACTGCCACAAGGGGCGCCCTACTGTCACAGTAGCCAGTTAATATTGATGAGAGGCAGCTGGTTTGGGTGACGGTGGCGGGCGGTGTGGAAAGAAGCACACACACAAACACATGCCCCATAATGCATTGGGCAGAGGGCAGACAAACACGGGGGAGGAGGGTTAGCTTGGGACACGGGGCCCGTCTAGTTGGCGACTCCAATCACGTCAGTCATTCTCTTACTGCTCGCAAGGGTGTTTTAACGGAGTATTAGCATATTTCTCCTAGCTCTCTGTCTATGTGAATGTGTTCCTGACCACCTCAATATATGTGGTGATCCACTATGCAGTAGAATGAGCACTGTAGGGTTTTCTCATGGGTTTCATGACCACATCTTTATAACAATTCAATATTGATGAGATGGTAGACCATGTATGTAGAATGCAATCATCTCAACACACACAAGTCCCATGATGCTCTTCGGCACAACACCAATACACATCTCCTCCCGACCTACTTAAATTGTCCCCATTATGAACCACAATTATGAACAAACTTACAAGCAAGTATCTTGGTGCCCGTCTATCTCTCGTAGGGTAACGGTGGTCAACGTGACTCTCAATAACAATGTCTATAGACTGTGGTGTAGGCATTTGAGTAGCCTGTGTCACAGTCTCGTCACATCCTTGAGTGGGTGTGGCTGATTCAGTGTCCTGAGAACGTGCCTGTGAGCCCCTATGTGACCACTGCTGGGTCAAGGTGTCACCCAGTAACAGTTCTGGACCAGACAGGACTGGCGGTTCTTTCGGTGTGGCTTTACTCAACAGTAACAGATCTGTGTGCCTTTTTCAGATGACATTCTATGCAGTCTTAACAGTGTAGGACACAGTCTGAGCAATGTCTGTAGCAGCAACCCACTTTGGTCCACTGAGGTAGTTCCTGGCTCTTGGATTGAAAGGGCTGTCCTTTGCTCTTAGTTCACAACATTTGACTTGACTCTCCTATTGACGTCGCAATGTCTCTTTTGTGTTTGGAGGTTTGAGAAGGTCGAAGCTTGTGTGTAGGTCTCTCTTCATGAGTAATGAGGAATGTTCTTGTATTTGTATTTATTATGGCTCCCCAGCTACTCTTCCTGGGGTCCAGCAAAATTAAGGCAGTTTATACAATTTTAAAAACATTACAATACATTCACAGATTTCACAACACACTGTGTGCCCTCAGGCCCCTACTCCACCACTACCACATATCTACAGTACAAAATCCATGTAGGATAGAAGGATGTTGTTCAAGTGTTTGTGCAGTATCCCTTGACCCTGAGACGCTTTCAATGCATGTTTCATGGTCTCTACCAGGGCTTGGAACCAGTTCAGGGAACAGAACTGGAACCTGGAACGAAAGTGTTCCATACTGTTTAAAAACATGGGAACCAGTTAATAACCAGTTATTTTACATTCCAGGCATTTCTTTCCAGTCCCACAACAAAATGCAACAAAGCTCCTATGCAAAGCATTCACTCTGTCACTCAGAAACATATTCCAGTGTCTGCCTGCAAGCTCAAAATCTTTGCCTGTGCATTTATAGGGTGCCCCCCCCCCCCCCCCCCCCCCCCCCACCCCACGAAACATAGGCTACTGACTATACTGACGTTACATTGGCACTTGATTCAGAAGATAGGGAGAGAGATTTTTAATTAGCTAGAGATGAGATGAGGGCAGTGGGAAAGTAGGTCCCTAAATGTCATGTAATCTAAAAAAGAAGGTGAGTAGTCAGCCAGTAAATTGCAATTAACTTTAGTGAACTATTAAAAGAATATATTTACAAAAGAACACATATAGGAGCAGTCGCATAGTACATCTGGATGCACAACTGCAATGCGTTTCGACTACTAGAGTCTTCCTCAAGCAGCGTTGAGCTAGAGAAGAATGGATTAACTTTTTCAATGCTAGTTAAGAATACTGTAGGTATCACATTTCACATTGGATTTATTAATTTCAAAAACGTAAGATGTGTTTTTAATTCTGGTACAGCTCTACACACACAAGCTTGTTAGCTAGCTAGCTCAAGTACATTCAAAGTTACTCCATAGAAGCCGCTCCTCCTATGTATAATTCTGCACCTAATTCATATAATGCATGTCATAAAAAGATGCCCAGCGCTTCAAGCCTCCTCCTCAACCATCTCTCGCTTTTTCCCCACCTGCAAAAATTCAGTTGCATCTTGCTCCATAGTCTTTGTCTGTGCATCATGCATGTATACAACTGCTCTTTCCACACTGACTGGTGAAGTAATTTAATTAGCTAAATGTAAAAAACTTGATTTCACAGGTTAAAAAAGGAAAAAAGGCCTCCCGAGTGGTGCAACGGTCTAAGGCACTGCATCGCAGTGCTAGCTGCGCAACTACAGATCCTGGTTCAATACCAGGCTGTGTGGATCTGTTCAGAACTAAACAATTGCAAAATCATTTCCAACTCTTGGTTTGTACAAACTTTTCTTCCAACCCATTGGTTGATGGAGGATACGGTGCAGACCTGATGTGCTATACACCATTCACCGGGAGGAAAGTGACCATTTCTTGGGCACTAGCTGCGGTTTGTTGAAGCACGCAAAAAATCTATAAATGACAAACTGGGCATACTTGAACTAGTCAGTAAGGATATAAAAGAGATGAAGGCCTTGAGATGAGTGACGAAAAAGCTGCGACATTGGAGAAAGACACAAACAAGCTAAAAGGGACAGTCAATAATATTGAAACCAAAGTTAATGAACTTAAAATAGAGAACATTGTTCTGAGAGAAGCCTTACTTGACATACAGACTAGATCCATGAGAGAGAATCTGGTACTTAAAGGTGTCCAAGAGAAAGAAGGAAAAGTTCCTCAAGGTGTAGTTAGGGAGTTCGTCCTTACAGCGCTTCAGATTCCACGCGAAGCTATCGACAAAATCCAGCACAAACATATACACCGCTTTGGACAGAGGTATTAATGCCCAGTAGTTGCCAAATTTGCTTTCTTTAAATAATGGTTAAAAGGGTTGTGAGAGAGCTTTCAATTTTGTGCAGATGAGGAATATTCATTTTATAATGAATTATACATCTTGTTTATTTATTCTCCTATCATGGTGGAACTGCATTTTCCAAAAAAATAGACATTAATTTATTTACTGTCCTACTGTATCATGGGGAACAACATTTTTTAAATAAATTATGAATCTAATTTATTTATGATCCTATATTGATGGAACGGTCCACCACCCTATACCCTAGACACCCACCTGAACGGCCCAGACGCTAATGAGTAGTCCCTATCTGTTTTATGGGCCTGCTGTAAGCGGCTTGTATGCAGCCAAAATGCGGTCAGAGACCTTTTAGAGCAGCACCGCCCCCTCAAGATTCTGAACCTGCCTGGCAGGGTTGGTCCTACAAACCAGAGCCCCCTGATGGGAGAGCATAATATACAAGGAAATTCACAAAGCTGCTAATGAGAACCTTGACGACCTTGTACCTAGCCGGTGGGGATTCTGTTGGGGTGCCCCCAGGCAGTGGCAGTGCTGGCAACACTAGTTGCAGTAACCCATGGGGGAGATGGTCACACTTGGACATTCAGAGAGGGGGCATCTTATTGTGGCCCTGGTGGCACAAAATCAAAGGTTTGACTGCACAGAGATACTTGGGAATATGGTCACAACGGGGGACCATGTGTGGGTGTTTCAGGGGAAGGGGGTATATCTGACCTCCATCACCTAGGACGTGACAATGGTTAATCAAATCTCCCCATTTCTGCCCATTTTTTGCTCAGTTTTGCAGGCCTTCTACTGCTGCAACTGTATATACATTCGTTAACCTCTATGGGCTACTCAACAGCCAGTTGAATCCTGTGGCGCGTTATTCAAATACCTTAGATATGATATTACTTAAATTTTTCAAAAATATGACTATTTTACACCATTTTAAAGATAAGACTCTCGTTAACCTCTATGGGCTCTACGTAACAGCCACTGCCAGCCTGTGGCGCGATTTTCAAAACCTTAAAAATCCTATTACTTCAATTTCTCAAACATATGACTATTTTACAGCCATTTAAAGACAAGACTCTCGTTAATCTAACCACACTGTCCGATTTCAAAAAGGCTTTACAACGAAAGCAAAACATTAGATTATGTCAGCAGAGTACCAAGCCAGAAATAATCAGACACCCATTTTTCAAGCCAGCATATAATGTCACCAAAACCCAGAAGACAGCTAAATGCAGCACTCACCTTTGATGATCTTCATCAGATGACAACCCTAGGACATTATGTTATACAATACATGCATGTTTTGTTCAATCAAGTTCATATTTATATCAAAAACCAGCTTTTTACATTCGCATGTGACGTTCAGAACTAGCATACCCCCCGCAAACTTCCGGGGAATTCGCTAAAATTTTACTAAATTACTCACGATAAACGTTCACAAAAAGCATAACAATTATTTTAAGAATTATAGATACAGACCTCCTCTATGCACTCGATATGTCCGATTTTAAAATAGCTTTTTGGTGAAAGCACATTTTGCAATATTCTAAGTACATAGCCCAGGCATCACGGGCTCGCTATTTAGACACCCGGCAAGTTTAGCACTCACCATAATCATATTTACTATTATAAAAGTTTGATTACCTTTTGTTGTCCTCGTCAAAATGCACACCCAGGACTGCTATTTCAATAACAAATGTTGGTTTGGTCCAAAATAATCCATCGTTATATCCGAATAGCGGCGTTTTGTTCGTGCGTTCCAGACACTATCCGAAATAGTAAAGAAGTGTCGCGCGCATGGCACAATTCGTGACAATAAAATTCTAAATATTCCATTACCGTACTTCGAAGCATGTCAACCGCTGTTTAAAATCAATTTTTACGACACTTTTCTCGTAGAAAAGCGATAATATTCTGACAGGGAATCTCCTTTTCGGCAAACAGAGGAAAAAATCCCAAAGGCGGGGGCGGTCGGGGTCACGCGCATAAGGCCAGTGTCCCTTGATCGGCCACTTGAGAAAGGCGATAATGTGTTTCAGCCTGGGGCTGGAATGACGACATTCTGTTTTTTCCCGGGCTCTGAGCGCCTATGGACGACGTGGGAAGTGTCACGTTAGAGCAGAGATCCTTAGTAAATGATAGAGATGGAAAAGAAGTTCAAGAAATGGTCAGCCAGCCCACTTCCTGTAAAGGAATCTCTCAGGTATAATTAATACCTGTGGATAGAAAACACCCTAAAGTTTCTAAAACTGTTTGAATGGTGTCTGTGAGTATAACAGAACTCATATGGCAGTCAAAACCCCGAGACCGATTGAACCAGGAAGTGGAATTCTGAATTGTGGACTCAACTTCACGTCGTCGCCTATTATTAACACCGTGAGATATCGTTTATTGAGCACTTCCTATTGCTTCCACAAGATGTCGCTAGTCTTTACAAAGTGTTTTGAGCCTTCTACTGTCGAAACTCAGTGAATGAGACGCGTTGGAATTTGGTCACAGCGGGAGGGCCATCACCATTATGACGCCGGCGGCCCTGTCTACCCCCACCTTTGGAAACGTTTTGAAACACATTGAAATCGTCCCCCTCGAATCTTATTGGCTCTCTTGTTGAAACAGGCCCTGAAGATTTATGTTATACAACGTTTGACATGTTTGAATGAACCTAAATAAGAAAAAAATGCATTTTGTTGACAGAGTAGCCCCGCGCACGTCGGAACTTTTGGTGCAGCCTTCAGAACGCGCTAACAACAACAAGCTAATGGAACATAAAGGATGAACTTTTTCGACCGAAAATACATCTGTTGTGGACCTGGGATTCCTGGAAGTGCTTTCTGATGAAGACAACTAAAGGTAAGGGATTATTGACAATATTATACAACATTAGATGTGATATGCGATTGTTCCAAGATGGCGCCGAGCTGTATTTACTAGCTCATTTTCTGAGTATCGCATCCCCTTTTATCGCTAAGTGTGATTACCCAGTAAAGTTATTTTTAAATCTGGTATGACAGGTGCTTTTGAGAGATATTCATCTATAAATCTTAGAATGACAATATTACATTTTAAAAATGTTTTCGAATAGTAATTCAGTAAATTGTAGCACTGTTTCATCGGATGCTTTTGATGGGAAAATAGTTAGTCAACGTCAGACGCCGATGTAAAATGCTGTTTTCATATATTAATATGAACTTTATTGAACAAAAGAATGCATGCATTGTGTAACATGATGTCCTAGGTGTGTCATCTGATGAAGTTTGTAAAAGGTTAGTGCTGCATTTAGCTGTTTTTTGGTTATTTGTGATGCATGTGGTTGGTCGGAAAATGGCTTTGTTGCTGCTTTTTACGATGGACTCCTCTAACATAATCTAATGATTTGCTTTTCCTGTAAAACCTTTTTGAAATCGGACGACGTGGGTCAATTCAGGAGAGGTGTATCTATAAAACGAAAAAAGATTATTATTATATTTTTTTTCAAATTATTACATTTTGTTATGCTAATGGCGATATGATTTTTTGCTGGATTTTGATCCCGCTGACGGGATGAGACGCTGAAGAGGATTTATACAATACATGCATGTTTTGTTCAATCAAGTTCATATTTATATCAAAAACCAGTTTTTTACATTAGCATGTGACTAGCATGTGACTAGCATTCCCACCGAACACTGCCGGTGAATTTACTAAATTACTCACGATAAACGTTCACAAAAAGCATAACAATTATTTTAAGAATTATAGATACAGAACTCCTCTATGCACTCGATATGTCCGATTTTAAAATAGCTTTTCGGTGAAAGCACATTTTGCAATATTCTCAGTAGATAGCCCGGCATCACAGGGCTAGCTATTTAGACACCCAGCAGGTTTAGCACTCATCAAAGTCAGATTTACTATAAGAAAAATGTTCTTACCTTTGTTGTCTTCATCAGAATGCACTCCCAGGACTTCTACTTCAATAACAAATGTTGGTTTGGTCCAAAATAATCCATCGTTATATCCAAACAGCGGCGTTTTGTTCGTGCGTTCTAGACACTATCCTAAAGGGTAACTAAGGGTGACGAGCATGGCGCAATTCGTGACAAAAAAATGCTAAATATTCCATTATCGTACTTCGAAGCATGTCAACCGCTGTTTAAAATCAATTTTTATGCCATTTTTCTCATAAAAAAGCGATAATATTCCGACCGGGAATCTGCGTTTAGATAAACAGACAAAGGAAAAGAAAGCATTCGGTCGAAGCGGGCACGCGCCTAAGCCCATAGTACTCTGAGTGGCCACTTACCAAAAGCGATAAAGTGTTTCAGCCAGAGCCTGCCTCGATATCATTCAACGTTTTCCCGGGCTCTGAGACCCTATGGAAGACGTAGGAAGTGTCACGTTATTGCACAGATCCTGAGTCTTCAATAAAAAGAGCCAAGATGAAACACTACTTCTCAGACAGGCCACTTCCTGCTTGAAATCTTCTCAGGTTTTGGCCTGCCATAGAAGTTCTGTTATACTCACAGACACCATTCAAACAGTTTTAGAAACTTTAGGGTGTTTTCTATCCAAAGCCAATAATTATATGCATATTCTAGTTACTGGGCAGGAGTAGTAACCAGATTAAATCGGGTACGTTTTTTATCCAGCCGTGTCAATACCGCCCCCTAGCCCTAACAGGTTAATCAAGACCTTTCTTGAGTTGGTCTCTGGGATGGTGCATGTGTTGAGAATCTGAGTCTATAGTTGTTGTGGGGGAAAGGGGTTTTGTGTGTGTGTGTGTGTGTGTGTGTGTGTGTGTGTGTGTGTGTGTGTGTGTGTGTGTGTGTGTGTGTGCCACAACTGTTGCGAGGAAGTAAAAAATGTTAGGGACAATATACAGTGGTTCCTCCTTTAAAAGTTGCAAGCTTACACCGCGGGACTTAGAGGTACCCAGCATCACAGCTTCATTGCTCCAGACCACCGCTAGAGGGAGTTAGATAACTCATTATGCATTTGGATCCCAAGGTTTTTATATGACCAATAATATCGAGTAGTTCCAATGACGAATTTGATGCGTGCCACCTGTCCCTGGTGACTTTCATCAGCAAAGATGGCTGACAAAACATTACGGTGGAAGCAAATGTAAGTAATTATAACGTCATAACGAGTCAAGCTAAAAATGTACAATTGAGCCACTCAGGCGAAGAATGACGTGTGCAAGAGAGCAAGGAATGAGATGGGAGTAACAATCCAGGCTATTTGCTCTGAGACCGGCATAATAATGTAATGAAACAAGCAGGGAGCAGGTTTCAAACCCTCAACATTCTTGCCCGAAGTCCAGCACGCTATCGACTGTGCCCAAATGTATTAACTGGGGTTGGGGCCAATTGTGGCTAAAAAAAACTTTATCAATTGGAATCTTTAACATGTGGAAAGGGGAAAAGTATTATTATTAGTTTTTCACAAGCGTAGTAGGATGGGCTATTAGCTGAGCAATAGAATATTCAACCTTTACTAAAGAATTGTCTAATAGCCGAGCTAAATGTGAAACCCCCCCTACCCACCTTGAGCTTGATGTGAAGCCCTTCCCCCCCCCCAACTTGCAACAAATCATTTGTATCTATCTTTCCACATCTACCTACACACGGTAAATGTTCTGAAAAAAAATATATATTAATTATATATATATACACACAGTGGCTTACGAAAGTATTCACCCCCCTCGGCATTTTTCTTTTTTGTTGCCTTACAACCTGGAATTAAAGTGTATTTTTTTTGGGGGGGGGGGGTTATCATTTGATTTACACAACAAGCCAACCACTTTGAAGATACAAAATATTTTTTATCGTGAAACAAAAAACAAATAAGACCAAAAAATTGAAAACTTGAGCGTGCATAACTATTCACCCCCCCAAAGTCAATACTTTGTAGAGCCACCTTTTGCAGCAAATACAGCTGCAAGTCTCTTGGGGTATGTCTCTACAAGCTTGGCACATCTAGCCACTGGGAGTTTTGCCCATTCTTCAACGCAAAACTGCTCCAGCTCCTTCAAGTTGGATGGGTTCCACTGGTGTACAGCAATCTTTAAGTCATACCACAGATTCTCAATTGGATTGAGGTTTTGGGCTATTCCAAGACATTAAAATGTTTCCCCTTAAACCACTCGAGTGTTGCTTTAGCAGTATGCTTAGGGTCAGCATCCTGCTGGAAGATGAACAAATCTCAAATCTCTTGAAGACTGAAACAGGTTTCCCTCAATAATTTCCCTGTATTTAGCGCCATCCATCATTCCTTCAATTCTGACCAGTTTCCCAGTCCCTGCCGATGAAAAACATCCCCACAGCATGATGCTGCCACCACCATGCTTCACTGTGGGGATGGTGTTCTCAGGATGATGAGAGTTGTTGGGGTTGTGCCAGACATAGCCTTTTTATGAAGTACAGTTCTTCCATATGTTTGGGGAGCTTTTGGGGGGGGTTTTGGGGGGCTTTTTTTCTGGCCACTCTTAAAGTAAAGCCCAGCTCTGTGGAGTGTACGGCTTAAAGTGGTCCTATGGACAGATACTCCAATCTCCGCTGTGGAGCTTTGCAGCTCCTTCAGGGTTATCGTTGGTCTCTTTGTTGCCTCTCCGACTAATGCCCTCCTTGCCTGGTCCGTGAGTTTTGGTGGGCGGCCCTCTCTTGGCAGGTTTGTTGTGGTGCAATATTCTTTCCATGTTTAAATAATGAATTTAATGGTGCTCCGTGGGATGTTCAAAGTTTCGGATATTTTCTTATAACCCAACCCTGATCTGTACTTCTCCACAACTTTGTCTATGCCCTGTTCAGAGAGCTCCTTGGTCTTCATGTTGCCACTTGCTTGGTGGTGCCCCTTGCTTATTGGTGTTGCAGACATTGGGGCCTTTCAGAACAGGTGTATATATACTGAGATCATGTGACAGATCATGTGACACTGAGATTGCACACAGGAGGACCTTATTTAACTAATTATGTGACTTCTGAAGGTAATTGGTTGCACCAGATCTTATTTAGGGGCTTCCTTGCAAAGGGTGTGAATACATACCCACGCACCACTTTTCCATTTTAATTTATTTTAGATTTTTTGAAACAAGTAATTTTTTTCCATTTCACTTCACCAATTTGGACTATTTTGTGTATGTCCATTACATGAAATCCAAATAAATTACAGGTTGTAATGCAACAAAATAGGAAAAAATTCCAAGGGGAGTGAATACCTTTGCAAGGTTCTGTGTGTGTGTAGATGATAGATAGATAGATAGATATGTAGATAGATAGATATAGAGATTCTATCTCTATATCTATATATATATATCAATATATCAATATATATCAATATCTATCTATCTCTATATCTATATCTCTATATATCTATATCTCTATATCTATATCTATCTATATATATATATCTCTCTCTCTATATATATATATATATATATATATATATATCGGTCATGGCTCCCGAGTGGCACAGAGGTCACAGGCACTGCATCTCAGGGCAAGAGGCTTTACTACAGTCCCTGGTTCGAATTCAGGCTCCATCACATCCGACCGTGATTGGGAATGCCATAAGGCGGCACACAAGTGGCCCAGCATCATCCAGGTTTGTCTGGGGTAGGCCGTCATTGTAAATAAGATTTTGTTTTTATCTGACTTGCCTAGTTAACCTCTTGGGGCTAGGTGGGACGCTAGCGTGCCACCTGTGGTGCACTCCATCAACAGCAGGTGCATTTCAAGAGCGGCAAATTTGAATCCAAATAAATGTCAAAATTCAAATTTTTCAAAAATACAACTATGTTACACCATTTGAAAGATAAACATCTCCTTAATCTAACCACGTTTTACGATTTCAAAAAGGTTTTACGGCGAAAGCATAAATTTAGAGTATGTTAGGACAGTACATTTACAAGAGTTGTGTGTAATGTTTTGTCAAGTCAAAGACAGGGTCACCAAAACCATAAAACCAGCTAAAATGATACACTAACCTTTTACAATCTCCATCAGATGACACTCCTAGGACATTATGTTAGACAATGCATGCATTTTTAGTTCTATCAAGTTCATATTTATATACAAAAACAGCGTTTTACTATGGCATTGATGTTGAGGAAATCGTTTCCCTCCAATAACCGGCAGTCAAGTCAGCGTCACAAATTAAATAATTAAAATTAGAAAACATTGGTAAAATATTATATTGTCATTTAAAGAATTATAGATTTACATCTTTTGAACGCAATCAACTTGCCAGATTTAAAAATAACCTTACTGGGAAATCACACTTTGCAATAATCTGAGCACTGTGCCCAGAAAAATACGCGTTGCGATACAGACTAGACGTCATGTTGGGGAGATCTAAAATCGAAAATACTATGTAAATAATCCATTACCTTTGATTCTCTTCATCAGATGTCACTTCCAGGTATCACAGGTCCATAACGAATGTAGTTTTGTTCAAAAAAGCTCATCATTTATGTCCAAAAATCTCCGTCTCGTTAGCACATGATGTAAGCCAGCCGGACTTCTCGTCATGAACGAGGGGAAAAAATATATTTCCGTTCGTTCAAACATGTCAAACGTTGTATAGCATAAATCATTAGGGCCTTTTTTAACCAGAACATGAATAATATTCAAGGTGGACGAATGCATAGCCTTTTATAACGTATTGGAACGAGGGTACCCAACATGAAGTAGCGCGCCAGGTGTCTAATGGGACATCACCGTTCCATGGCTCTTGTTCGGTCAGATCTCCCTCCAGAAGACTCAAAACACTTTGTAAAGGCTGGTGACATCTAGTGGAAGCAATAGGAAGTGCCAAAATATTCCTAAACCCCTGTGTTTTTCAATGGGATAGGTTTAAAGTCAATACAACACATCAGGTATCCACTTCCTGTCAGAAAATGTCTCAGGGTTTTGCCTGCCAAATGAGTTCTGTTATACTCACAGACACCATTCAAACAGTTTTGGAAACTTTAGAGTGTTTTCTATCCATATATAATAAGTATATGCATATTCTAGTTACTGGGTAGGATTAGTAACCAGATTAAATCGGGTACATTTTTTTTATCCAGACGTGCAAATGCTGCCCCCTAGACCCAACAGGTTAAATAAAGGTTCAACGGTGGCAACCGAAGCACAATTAATAGGAGGTGAACAGTGGCTGGTGCTGAAAATATAGCTAACTTGTTATGCAAGTGTTGCACATCAACAGATAGAGAAAACCTACACCAGTCGAGCAATTCATTTCAACAATAATCTTAATTTTAATTTGACTTTACAAACAACAAGAGGGCTTAGTTGGAGTCTATTTCTTCTGAGCCTAGACCTATCTAAAACTATTTTTTTTCAATGATGTGACTCTCCGCCAATAATTACATTTAGAGGATTGGAGGACTCTATATTAATATCTAAGGGGCATTTTCCGTTAGGATCTGTGAGAATATCTATGGGGCTTTTATATAATTCTAAATTAATTAATAATAATAATCGCTTGTTTAAAAAGTAACAATATTTGGAGATATCGTTTTCATTTAACCTAGAGTGAGCGAGAAAAAGGCAGTTATTGAACATGGGGTGAGACATTCTCACTAATTTGTAAATAAAGCCAGTTTGTTATTTCGAATTATTTATTTCTGGAGAAACCTAACTTGATTATTTAGCAGACATCACTTACTTATATTCAGTCAACACATATTTTAAGAATATCATGGAATATTTGAACATTTTTGTTTCTCTATGCTTGTCTCAGAGCAGCGCGAAACGGTGCTGAAATAGACGTCCACAGCGGTTACACATCCTTAGAATAGCAAAACAGCATAACGGTCCGGGCTGCCCTTGCTGTGCCTGGTGAGCAGTTGGTCACTCTTTTGTCAGAAGAGGAATAGAAATGTCAGGGTGAACTGACGAACCCGCCACGTATGTTGACTCTGCCTGTCAGAGGTGGAGTTCCAGAGCTCACAGGTGTGCCTGGCATGGATTGTGACTCCATCTCGTTCCTCGCCCTTTTCAACGCGTGAGTGAGTCAATGACTATTCAAGCCCTTGACTCACTTATGAATGAAGATGATGAGCGATCGGCAAAGGCAATCAGTAATCTGCTGGCATCATGGCGCAACATCAACATCGCTCTAATCACAGTCAGAAGTAGAAGAAACTTGCGTGGACTTATGGAAAGGCTCGGTAAGAAATGTTCTATATATATATATATATATATATATATATATATATATATATATATATATATATATATATATTATTTATATAAAAATCTCAGAACATTAACCATGTGTGTTCGCTTGTTTGTACTATTCTGTAGTTTCGACCCAATGATTCGTCTGACAAACAAAGAACTTTGCATCCTGCAGGCCCAGGCATGGATCAAAGCTGGCGAGACATTCAATAACATCTTCTTCACAGACAAATCAACCGTGGCCCTTGAGCAATTTTATCAAAATTGCTACATAAAAAAGGAATAAGATGAAGAAGATTAACGAAAGCATAAAGATGTTGATGAAGAAATGCTGTTTTGAGTTAGAAATGTAACACTTTAGAGTACTTATGCATCGAATACATTGCAAGTTGAGGGATTTTCACAACAGTAGCCGGGCTATAAAAAAGTATATTGTCCTTCTAATAGTAAACATTAGCATCATCTACATTCTTTATTGTAACCACAATTCTTTTCTTTAAATTATTGTTTTATGTAGGATGCTACATTTTTGACAAGTTGCAATTGTAAGTAGGCCTAATAAAAAAAATCCTACTTCTCTTAGGCTGTTAAGCCTCATAGCCTACCTTAGCCAGTTAAGTTATTTTAGATATACTGTTAAAAATGTTGTAGGTCTCATTTATTTAAAGACCATATTGAAGTTAGAAGCAAAAGCCTACAACTATTTTAGCACCGTTTCGTCCTGCTCTGAGACAAGCATAGGGACTGGTCTTGATAAATCAATGAGATTTTTATTTTCATTTAATCTCCATTTGGGTATTGGTTAGACAAGAAATAGAAAATTAGGGTGCAGAAATGTTATGCTCTTAGTTTAACCTTTATTTAACTAGGCAAGTCAGTTAAGAACAAATTAATTAAGCCAAATTTCTTAAAATCAAATCATACTATGTTATTACAAAAAAGGTTTAAATTCTCTGGTAATGCCAATACGGAAGACTATCAAATGCTTCTCAAAGATGCCCTCTGGTGGTCAAACTAGCAATAACTTGCATTAACAGAAAAAATGGCTGACAAATAGATAACATGCCACAGAATGCTGCAGCAGCCCGCAAGGTGTGATGCAACTTTTAAAGGAGGAACCACTGTTGGATGAGTCACAATTATTGTTTGCTAAAATAATAATTCCTTGCTATAATGTAATTTTGGTAATGGCGAGACTGGTGAAAGGTAAAAATCCTTTGCATAAACTGCCTACATTACTACAAATATGAATTGCTAAGTATGGAAAATAAGATAAACAGGATTTTTGTAATATATATTTTTTAATGGCTATATATATACTGCTCAAAAAAATAAAGGGAACACTAAAATAACACATCCTAGATCTGAATGAAATAAATCATCTTAAATACTTTTTTCTTTACATAGTTGAATGTGCTGACAACAAAATCACACAAAAATAATCAATGGAAATCCAATTTATCAACCCATGGAGGTCTGGATTTGGAGTCACACTCCAAATTAAAGTGGAAAACCACACTACAGGCTGATCCAACTTTGATGTAATGTCCTTAAAACAAGTCAAAATGAGGCTCAGTAGTGCGTGTGGCCTCCCTACAATGCCTGGGCATGCTCCTGATGAGGTGGCGGATGGTCTCCTGAGGGATCTCCTCCCAGACCTGGACTAAAGCATCCGCCAACTCCTGGACAGTCTGTGGTGCAACGTGGCGTTGGTGGATGGAGCGAGACATGATGTCCCAGATGTGCTCAATTGGATTCAGGTCTGGGGAACGGGCGGGCCAGTCCATAGCATCAATGCCTTCCTCTTGCAGGAACTGCTGACACACTCCAGCCACATGAGGTCTAGCATTGTCTTGCATTAGGAGGAACCCAGGGCCAACCGCACCAGCATATGGTCTCACAAGGGGTCTGAGGATCTCATCTCGGTACCTAATGGCAGTCAGGCTACCTCTGGCGAGCACATGGAGGGCTGTGCGTCCCCCCAAAGAAATGCCACCCCACACCATGACTGACCCACCGCCAAACCGGTCATGCTGGAGGATGTTGCAGGCAGCAGAACGTTCTCCACGGCGTCTCCAGACTCTGTCACGTCTGTCACGTGCTCAGTGTGAACCTGCTTTCATCTGTGAAGAGCACAGGGCACCAATGGCGAATTTGCCAATCTTGGTGTTCTCTGGCAAATGCCAAACGCCCTGCACGGTGTTGGGCTGTAAGCACAACCCCCACCTGTGGACATCGGGCCTTCATACCACCCTCATGGAGTCTGTTTCTGACCGTTTGAGCAGACACATGCACATTTGTGGCCTGCTGGAGGTCATTTTGCAGGGCTCTGGCAGTGCTCCTCCTGCTCCTCCTTGCACAAAGGCGGAGGTAGTGGTCCTGCTGCTGGGTTGTTGCCCTCCTACGGCCTCCTCCACGTCTCCTGATGTACTGGCCTGTCTCCTGGTAGCGCCTCCATGCTCTGGACACTACGCTGACAGACACAGCAAACCTTCTTGCCACAGCTCGCATTGATGTGCCATCCTGAATGAGCCGCACTACCTGAGCCACTTGTGTGGGTTGTAGACTCCATCTCATGCTACCACTAGAGTGAAAGCACCGCCAGCATTCAAAAGTGACCAAAACATCAGCCAGGAAGCATAGGAACTGAGAAGTGGTCTGTGGTCACCACCTGCAGAACCACTCCTTTATTGGGGGTGTCTTGCTTATTGCCTATAATTTCCACCTGTTGTCTATTCCATTTGCACAACAGCATGTGAAATTTATTGTCAATCAGTGTTGCTTCCTAAGCGGACAGTTTGATTTCACAGAAGTGTGATTGACTTGGAGTTACATTGTGTTGTTTAACCTCTTACATCTAGACGTTCCGCTAGTGGAACACCGCTCCAATATCCAATGATTGGGCGTGGCGCGAAATACAAACTCCTCGAAAATCCGAAAACTTCAATTTTTCAAACATATGACTATTTTACAGCATTTTAAAGACAAGACTCTCCTTTATCTAACCACACTGTCCGATTTCAAAAAGGCTTTACAACGAAAGCAAAACATTAGATTATGTTACTGCCCCCAATCCATAACAAGTTAAGTGTTCCCTTTTTTGAGCAGTGTATATTACAGATCGAGGTGAGGGCGATGGAAATGCATTTGGTGGTTGATCTGCTTCTGTTCTGTGGGTGGCACTGTGTGCTCTTTTCAATGGATGTGTCCCTTTCTCTCCGGGGCCATGGGATCCGGGGGGTCGGGGGTGGTCTGCCGGGCATTGGGATGACAACCCAACTCAGGATGAGGAGGGGTTTTAGCGGGTGAAATAGTGGGGACCAGTTAGAGGTTTACTTAGTAGCAATGCAAATATCATGGTACAGCTATATAGACACTCAATCATCATGTTACTTTTTAATGGTACGTTTACAAACATATATTATGATAAATAGAAATGAAACTTGTGTCTCATTATGGTAATTGGTGAAATAAGTATAGCCAGTTATAATTTTAATGGCTTAGCAGATAATAACAAAAGACTATCAGTATTTACCTGGCTAAAGTTTTGTGGAAAAAGGACAGGGGGGGCGAAATATATTTCTCCCATTTTCAAAGAAATTCAAAAGGGTGATGATATTAATTAACAGTAATTTTGATCCAAATGTGCAAATTGTCCAAACAGATCCTCAAGTTAGATGAATGATTTTAAATATGTTATTGGACCATAAACAGATATGGCTTATTAACCTATACAGTCCAAATAATTATGATCCAAGCTTCTTTGAAAATATATAAAACAATTTATCAACTCTACAAGCAACACTAGACTCTACTATTGAGGTAGGAGATTTTAATACAGTTTTAAATGCCTCTATGGACCGTAAACGAAATCACAATAGAAACTATCTCCCACAGGAATGAATGTCATGGATATATTGGAATTAGTGGATATATGGAGGCTTAAATACCCTGACCTCATGAGATATACATTGCGGAGGCTTAATCACGCTAGTCGCTCTGGATTACCTTCTTATGTCATTCTCTCAGGCACCAAAAGTTTAAAAAGTGTTGATAAGGGACAGAATGCGGTCGGACCATCAAATAATTGGCATATATATTACTCTTATAGAATTTTGTGTGCGAGGATATTGGAAATGTAATCAAAACTTATTATAGGTACAGTAGATCTCCTTATTGTATGGGACACTTTTAAATGTACCTTTAGAGGCCATGCAATTCAGTACTCATCTATAAAACAAAAGCAATTTAGGTCAAAAGAGTCCATATTAACAAAAGAAATTGAAGGACTTACAGTACAGAAAGATAGCAATAAAAACTGTACCATAGAGGCTCAGAGTAAGTTAGAGGAAAAACTAAAATAAATGGAGGATCTTATTCAAGAAATAGCCAGTGTAATATATTATACAAATAAAATGAACTGGATGGAATATGGGGAAAAATGCACCAAATTATTTTTCAATCGTCAACATAGAAATGCTACCAAAACAATTTCTTGAAACTTGTTACAAATGATGGAGTCACTCATCATTCACTGAACAACATTTTGAAAGAGGAAGTAAAGTACTTTAAGAATGTTTTTGTTTCAGACTTCTCCATCTCCACTAACCGAAGCGAATTGTATAGATTTCTTTCCTATTAATAATATAAAAGCAACACCTCTACAGAAAGACTCGTGATGGCCAAATTACAGAGGAGGAACTTCTTGATGCAATTAAAGCCTTTAAGTCTGGGAAAACTCCAGGGCTGGATGGCATACTAGTGAAAGTATAACAAACTTTTTTAATGTACTCCGAGGACCATTATTAGCATGTTTTAACCACTCCTATATAAACGGTAGATTATCGGACACGCAACAAGGTCTGATTTCATTATTACTGAAACAGGATCGAAGTGGTATATATAAAGATCCAGGCCATTAAACAAATTTGAGGCCTTTTACACTTCAGTGCTGTTATGCAAAATTCTAGCTAAATGCTTGCCGCATAGAAATAAGCCTTTCATGTGTGAGTTCCAAATATCTCTAATGGTTGCCCCAGCGTGAGTTTTTTTATGCACGTGATGTTAGAATGTTCTCTCCATTCCAGAATATGATTGTTACGCAACAGTACATTTAATCCGCGCTGCCCTCAAACCAAGGAATTTATCCTGTTTTTATTTATAGGCTGTTTCAACTTCAATTTCAAATGATCTTCTAACAAGTTTTTATTTTCTAAGAACAGTTTGAATTGAGGTGTGTTCCGCCTCCTCATTCATTCACATAAAAATTGTCATTTTTACTTTAGAGGACAATTTATTTTTGGGACATTTCTGACCCGGACAAAATCACTTCCCAAGCACTTCCCAATTGTTTGCATGCATTCGGATTATTGTATAGATTTTAATGGGCACATATTATGCGTGTAAAACACTTTTTTGAAGGTTGTACTGATTATGATGAGCTAATTCCAGCTGTGTGTAGCCATGTTTGTTGACACAATGCATTCTGGGTTTCACGTAATCGTCTGTTGGACTAAAGATGTTATAACAAAATTAGGTGAGTAAGGGTTCACAAATTTTTTGAGGACTTCCGGAAATGAATGGTGGGATGTGAACGATGGTGAAAAAAAAGCATGGCAGTGCACAGAAACTACCTATCGTCGGATTACTTTCGATTTCTAGAGAGTTTTACTCAATTATTTCGATCAATGGTGAGCTCACCCGTGATGTGATTAATCATAAATAGTCATTTCTATTAGCTAATTCATATTGTAGTTTGTCAGCGAGAGTTATACAAATATGACCGCTTATGTTACGTCAATCTTTCCTCAGTAAGCGCTAGGACAAATGTAGCTTACATGTTTCCGGTTTGGATGATTGTGTTACGCTGTAGATACTTTTGTGAATGTCTGAAAATTGCACTCAAAATTAACTGCTCACATTCTGGACATAACTTTGTAAGGACTGTGTTTGTGCAAAATGTTTCTGAAAAAAGTGTGGCCAGCTCAAATGCTGATTGTTGCATCATTCGAAACTGGCCGTTCTAAATAAGCGTTCTAAATAAGTGTTCTTATCACACCGGTTTGATCGTACGCTACAGGGACCACTGTAGAATGATCACACCTGTGTGTTGGTGTAACGGTCGTTGTAGTAAGTGGACCAAGGCGCAGCGGGTTGAGTGCTCATTTTCACTTTTATTGTGAACACTTAAATAAAGAAAACAATAAACGAACGAACAGTCTTGCAGCCTAAACACAGCAGTGCAAAAAACAACTTCCCACAAAACCCAAACAAAACACATCCCTCTATATAGGACCTTCAATCAGAGGCAGGGAGGAACAGCTGCCTCCAATTGAAGGCCAAATCAATAAACTAAACATAGAACTAAAAAGACTAGACTAGAACATAGAAATATACTAACATAGAACATAGCCCAAAAACCCCGGAAAACACTAACCAAACACCCCTCTACATAAACACACACCCCGAACCACATAAAACAAATACCCCCCTGCTACGTCCTGACCAAACTACAATAACAAATAACCCCTTTACTGGTCAGAACATGACAGTTGGTACATGTTAAAAAGGTTTTGCCAGATATTATTCATCCTAATCAGACAGGTTTTTTACATGGAAGATACATTGGAGATAATATAACACAAGTACTGGAAACAATAATAGAATAGCATGACATATCAGGGAAACTAGGCCTGGTTTTCATAGCTGACTTTTGATAAAGTATGACTGGAGTTTATATATAAATGCCTGGAATATTGCAATTTTGGAGAATCTCTTATAAAATGGGTTAAAGTTATATATAGTAACCCTAGGTGTAAAATAGTAAATAATGGCTACATCTCAGAAAGTTTTAAACTGTCAAGAGGAGTAAAACAAGGTTGTCCACTATCGGCATATCTATTTATTATTGCCATCGAAATGTTAGCTGTTAAAATTAGATCCAACAATAATTTTAAGGGATTAGGAATCTATGGCTTAAAAACTAAAGTGTCATTGTACGCAGATGATTCATATTTTCTTTTAAAACCACAATTAGAATCCCTCCACAGCCTCATAGAGGATCTAGATACTTTTTCTAACCTCTCTGGATTAAAACCAAATTATGATATTATGTATTGGATTACAAAAAAATTCAACTTTTACATTACCATGTAGTTTACCAATAGAATGGTCTGACGGGGATATAGACATACTCGGTATACATATCCCGAAAGAAAGAAATTCTTACTCCAATACATTTTTATAGAAAGTTAGCAAAAATAGATAAGATCTTGCTACCATGGAAAGGAAAATACCTGTCTATTTGTGGATTAATCACCCTGATTAACTTTTTTGTCATATCACAGTTTACCTATTTGCTCATGGTTTTGCCTACACCTTGTGACCTGCTTTTTACATTATATGAACAAAAAAATATTAAATTTTACTTGGAATGGCAAGCCAGACAAAATTAAAAGGACATAATTAAATATTAAAGCATTAGACCTCTCCCTAAAGGCATCAGTCATACAAAGGTTATACCTAAATCCGAAATGGTTCACTAGTAAATTAGTAAGAATGTCTCACCCCATGTTAAAGAATGGCCTTTTTCCCTTTATTCAGATTACAAATGCTCACTTTTGGTTATTTGAAAAATAAATCATCTTCAAAATGTCGTAATTCTTTAACCCTTCTGCTGTGTTCTGGTCGAATTTGACCTATTTACAAGTTCTCTCTGAAAAATGTAGTTAATTTAATCTGATTGTCATAAGTTTCCATGACTTTGTCCACACAGGGCATCTGAACACACATGATTTTCATTTAATTTTGGGTGTTTTATTTAACTTTTGTACACCTGTGGTGTTCCTGGTCAAAAATGACCGGTCATTAGAAATGAATGGGTGAGACTACAATTAGTGTATAAAATTGAGTTCAGGCACATGCCCATTCATCAGATGGACACACTTCCTCTCCCAGACCCCCACATGCACTTGTGTTTGAACACACACACACACACCTCACTCCCCTTCTTGGCTTCCATGAAAACCCCCACGGGAACCTTTCCCCAATAGAATCTTTCCCCCACGGGAACCACACCTGATGGCATTCTCACAAACAATCGCAACACATTGTTTCAACAATATATAGAACTTTTCTTGCAGCTCTCCTATATAAAGCTTTTTTGAGGCCTTGCTCACGATTTCTTTCTGTGGCAGCACAATGACCAAACGATATACTGTATGTGAGGCTCTTGATTATATCTTTGATCATGACACTGGTGAGGAGGAGAGTGTTTGACATAAATTAGTCTGTGATAAATAGCACAATATGTTTCATCTGAGTATTTGTTATAGTCAAAATAATAATAAAAAAAAAACGAGTTGTATGATCTCAGGTCAATGAGGCCTACAGGCCAAAAATAGCAAATAGAAGTTCAAAACTTGTAACGTTCACAAGAACTTAAATTAATAAAAATATCTAACACAACATTAGGTGATAATATATGTATTATTATGGATTTATAATCAGCTATAATGGGGCGGTCATTTTGGACCGGAAACATAGAATTAATTAACATGAGACGAACACAACAGGAGGGTTAAACAAGCCTTAGAAAGTTGGTTGAAATTTCAGTTTCATCCACCTGAAAAGACAGAACAAATAATACAACAAATATTGTGGTTAATCTCAAATATACGAATTGATAAAAAAAAAAAATTAAATAAAAAGTTTTTAAAAATGTATTATATTTGTAAATTATATCATAAATAGGACTGGTGGAGTTATGTCACACATGCAGCTAACACAGACATATGGAAATGTCTGCTCTACCCAAAATTACAAACAACTAATTGCAGCATTACCACATACATTTAAGAGGCACATGGAAGAGGGAAAAAGTATGGATTTTGTCTGTCGGCCCTGCATTAAAGACCAAAAATGGTTAAAGAAAATTGTGAGAAATAAAAATATATACCAGTTTCATTTAAGGACCAAAAAATGGACAGCTGTGCCATATAAATTGCAAAAGAGTTGGGAAGACATTTTCGATGAACTGATTCCATGGCACATGGTTTATGAATTCACACACAAAATGACGCCGGATTCAAATTTTTCAATTAAAATTATTATACAAAATTCTTGCAACCAATAGAATGTTATATACATTGGGGATACAATCTTTCCAGCTCTGCAGATTTTGCTGCGAGGAGGCAGAGTCATTTGATCATTTATTTTGGTACTGTCCATATGTAATTCATTTTTGGTCACAGGTCCAGGAATGGCCGAAGAACTGCAATATTTACCTAGAACTAATGCTGCAGATAGCAATACTGGGTGATTTGAAAGTCATAGTCAATCGATCAATAATATAATAATTATTTTAGCAAAACATTTTATCATTTTTGGTCACAGGTCCAGGAATGGCCGAAGAACTGCAATATTTATCTAGAACTAATGCTGCAGATAGCAGTACTGGGTGATTTGAAAGTCATAGTCAATCGATCAATAATATAATAATTATTTTAGCAAAACATTTAATATGCATATCCTAGCTTCTGAGTTGGTGTAGGTGGCAGTTAAAAATGGGCACATATTTTTTTCAAAATTCTCAATACTGCCCCCTAGCCCCAACAGGTTAAATTACAATCTGGAGAAACTATGAGAATAGAAAGGTTCAGTACTTTTGTGAAGCATCACAGCACAGTTGAAAAAATATACGGCAAATAGAAATCCAAAATGGAATAATCGACATCCACGTCTCCGGCACCCGGGGAACAGTGGGTTAAATGCCTTGCTCAGGGGCAGAATGACAGATTTTTACCAATAACCTTTTGGTTACTGGCCCAAAGCTATAACCATGTCCTCATACCAGCATGTAGACTCCTGATGTCCCGCTTTGTCACAGTGGAAACATGTGCCTTGATTTCCGTCTCTGATTTCGTGCACTCGTCCTGATGAACTAAACTGTCAAGCCTCTTTAGCAGGTAGCTCCATGGACACCCTGACTTCAATGGCCTTTGATTATTTTGAGTCAATAGTCTGTGTTTTGCACTGTAGCTTCACTTCGTAGCCCACATACTAGTCTGTCTCTAATAGTGTCATTTAAAATACCATTAAACTTCCATGCACTGATAGTTTATTTAATGCACCAGTAAATATTGTTACTGATTCTCCCTTTTCCTGATTTCTCCTATGAAACCTAAACCTTTCAGCAATAACTAGTGGTTTTGATGAAAAGTTTCCTTTTAAGTATTTCCACAATATCACAATACGTCTTATTATATCTAGCTGTAGCAGGCTACTTAGTAAATTAAATGTCTTTGGCCCCATTACACAAAAAATGAAGGCACAATTTTGCCCTCATCAATGTCATTTGCTAGAACAAACCATTATGTATATGAGTAAAGTGAACAAAGTTCATGTAACTAAGGAAAATATTTCTGTGGTTAAGGACATTATTGAAGTTGTTGACATTCAGCAGCCTATTAAGAAATAAAAAATGGCAGAAATTGTTGGAAACATTGGATAGTTTTATACTTTTGTCAAACTGTCAAATGTTTCCAACAATTCCAGTCATTTTTCATTTCTCAATAGACTCCTGATGGTCACTCACTTCAATATTGTCCTCAACCACAGCAATATTTTCCTCAGTCATGTGCTCTTCTTTCACTTCACTCACTGACGTTTCATCCTCAAGTTCGCTCATTTAGCAGTTTTTATTTCCAAAGTTCGTCTTCACAGTTGAATAAATGTCCTTTCCTTTACACATTGTATATTCTTCCCTTTTTAATCACATTGTTTTCCCTCTCCAACGTCCATCTCAAATCCTTTTCTGCCATCCATGACTATGCAAACTCTCACTCTCTTAGCTAGCTCGACTTTGTACTTGCCTCTGCTAGCAATACACTGTGCTAACATTAGCCTAGACTGTACCATGGAAAACAAGTTTTAAATTTGTAAAAACCTACTTCTTTAAGACAGAATAGATCTTGTAGGTTCAGACTTACTCGTTGCATATCTTTTGTTATATCTCATGGGTTTCATTACCATGTCTTTATAACAATTCAATAATGATGAGACGGGAGACAGGAATCAATTCAACCATTTATCTAGAACGTGATCATCTCAATACACACAACTCCCAGGATGCTTTGAGACACAAACCCAATACATTAGTGATGGACATCCAAGTCTTTTCAGTGAGCCGGATCATTTGGCTTTATTTGCCATAGAACCACAAAGAAAAACTTCAATATGAAGCCCAAAATGTCAGATTGTGAAATGCACGTTCAAATACAATTTTGCTGGGCCAAATTATTAGATGGACAGCCAAAATATATATATTTTGTACGCAATGCAAAATTTACATGGACCAGATTGACACACTCTCCACTATTTATTGTATCTGCAGTGAGGATTCACCCTCTTCAGATAATTATTTATTTGAGCTCAAAATTTTGAGCAGTAGTAGCAGTATGCAAATCAGGAAGCCAAATGAACAGCTCTTTCACCGATGTGCTTCAGTTTCTGACGTTCACCAAAAAGATCTGTTCAAACAGAGCCCTTCATTCGCAAATGAACCAGCAATACAATACACAACAATAAGCAGGGGAAAAAATATTTTATTTTCCAGCCCGCTGTTTACCAGGTACTTATCAATTCATAGTTGCTTTGTAATTACACTTCCGCTTCTTTGGTACACAAGAAGTTACCAATTGTGTTATTTGAAGTAAGTACAAAAAAGTATCCATTGTTACCACATAGTTTTTGTAGTTAATACCATGTAACCAACAGTAAGCAGCATCTGAACCCTCTCTCCTCTGTAGGGAGACAAACAAATGAACAGGGGGGTTTATTGCATCAAATCATCTCCTTGCCTTGCTTATTAGCGAAGTGATGTGTCTAATCGGTGGGCAGCTAATGGGCTGTACCTTAGCATGCATCCTTTCAATGTCATTATTTGTTCTGGCACCCAACCTAATACAATAATGAATTAAAACATGAAATTAAAACCCTTGTAGAAACAACCTTCACTATCAAAGTGTCCTTTAATCACATGGTTTGATTTTAGTCTACAACAAATACAGTCTTATTAATACCTGCACAGTGGTATCAGTACTATTGTATACAGTGTCCATATTAGGACAGTAAGTCCTGCTGAGATTGAGGCTGTCCAATTATGGACCTTGCTGTACCAGTAAAGTGCATAAACCACAGGTTTATTTTATACTTTTTTTTAACTAGGCAAGTCAGTTAAGAACAAATTCTTATTTTCAATGATGGCCTAGGAACAGTGGGTTAACTGCCTTGTTCAGGGGCAGAACAACAGACTTGTACCTTGTCAGCTCGGAGACTCGAGCTTGCAACCTTTCGGTTACTAGTCCAATGCTCTAACCACTAGGCTACGCTGCCGCCACACAGGTACAACACAGGTACACTCCCCATATCGAACACATACAGTATGTACAGTTGAAATCAGAAGTCAACATACACTTAGGTTGGAGTCATTAAAAATTGTTTTTCAACCACTCCACACATTTCTTGTTAACAAACTATAGTTTTGGCAAGTTGTTTAGGACATCTTCTTTGTGCATGACACAAGTAATTTTTCCAACAATTGATTACAGACAGATTATTTAACTTATAATTCACTACATCACAATTTAGTACACTAAGTTGACTGTGCCTTTAAACAGCTTGGAAAATTCCAGAAAATGATGTCATGGCTTTAGAAGCTTCTGATAGGCTAATTGACAATTTGAGTCAATTGGAAGTGTACCTGTTGATCTATTTCAAGGCCTACCTTCAAACTCAGTGCCTCTTTGCTTGACATCATGGGACAATCAAAATAAATCAGCCAAGAATTGTAGACCGCAGCAAGTCTGGTTCATCCTTGAGAGCAATTTCCAAACGTCTGAAGGTACCATGTTCATCTGTACAAACAATAGTTCGCAAGTATAAACACCATGGGACCACGCAGCCGTCATACCGCTCAGGAAAGAAACGCGTTCTGTCTCCTAGAGATGAATGTACTTTGGTGTGAAAAGTGCAAATCAATCCCAGACAAAAGCAAAGGACCTTGTGAAGATGCTGGAGGAAACAGGTACACAAGTATCTACACTATATCCACAGTAAAACACGTCCTATATCAACATAATCTGAAAGTCCGCTCAGCAATGAAGAAGCCACTGCTCCAAAACCGTCATAAAAAAGCCAGACTACGGTTTGCAACTGCACATGGGGACAAAGATCGGACTTTTTGGAGAAATGTCCTCTGGTCTGATGAAACAAAGTAGAACTGTTTGGCCATAATAACCATTGTTATGTTTGGAGGAAAAAGCGGGAGGCTTGCAAGCCGGAGAACATCATCCCAACCGTCAAGCACAGGGGGTGGCAGCATCATGTTGTGGGGGTGCTTTGCTGCAGGGGGGACTGGTGCACTTCACAAAATAAATGGCATCATGAGGGAGGAAAATGATGTGGATATATTGAAGCAACATCTCAAGACATCAGTCAGGAAGTTAAAGCTTGGTCGCAAATGGGTCTTCCAAAAAGACAATGACCCCAAGCATACTTCCAAAGGTGTGGCGAAATGGCTTAAGGACAACAAAGTCAAGGTATTGGAGTGGCCATCACAAAGCCCTGACCTCAATCCTATAGAACATTTGTGGGCAGACCTGAAAAAGTGTGTGCGAGCAAGGAGGCCTACAAACCTGACTCAGTTACACCAGCTCTGTCAAGAGGATTGGGCCAAAATTCACCCAACTTATTGTGGGAAGCTTGAAGAAGGCTACTCGAAATGTTTGACCCAAGTGTAAATAAATCATTCTCTCATTCTCTCTACTATTATTCTGACATTTCACATTCTTAAAATAAAGTGGTGATCATAACTGACCTAAAACAAGGAATCTTTACTTGGATTAAATATCAGGAATTGTGAAAAACTGAGTTTAAATGTATTTGGCTAAGGTGTATGTAAACTTCCGACTTCAACTGCATGTAAGCACTTCATGTACATTTCTGCAGTACAGTAAGCACTCTGTATGTACCCATTGCTGATACTGTACAGAAAGTATCTTCAAAAAAATCATCTCTCTCGTATAAAAAAACCGAAGACGTTATTTTTGAGAGGTCCTTTAATTTTTCCTTGGCGTTCTCCTGAGTGGCACCATAAGGATCTGCAAGGATCAATGCACAAGAAGGGCACGAGTCCGAGGGCCTCCAGGAGTAATTGCATGTAGTGGATAAGAGCAGTGCAATAATACTGCCATTTTTCTTTTTTGGGGGGGGGAAACCTCTCTCTCTCTCACACACACACACACCACACACACACACACACACACACACACACACACACACACACACACACACACACACACACACATAATATATCTCTTCACAGCAAAGACACACTCACTCTGCCAGCTAAAGTAAGAAGAGTGCTTCATCAAGCTGAAGGAAGCTGCCCAGTCTCCCACAGGAGTCTGCTAGCGATCGCTAAAATAGCCCCATACATTTACATTCACCAGAAGTATCTATCTCTCTATTAGAACCTCCCCATTAGCAACTTCACAGGTTTTTTGACAGAAGGCTCCTAAGGAAGTGAACATGATAGGTGAGCTTCATGGGGGTAAGGTGTGTGCCTGTGGGTGACTGAGCCTGTGAGCCCAATTTTGTCATAACCTTCATCATTGCTCCCTCACGACGCCAGGACAGCGGAGTCAATCACCACCTTCCGGAGACACCTGAAACCCCACCTCTTTAAGGAATACCTGGGATAGGATAAAGTAATCCTTCTAACCCCCCCCCCCCCCCCCCCCCTTAAAAGATTTAGATGCACTATTGTAAAGTGGTTGTTCCACTGGATATCATAAGGTGAATGCACCAATTTGTAAGTCGCTCTGGATAAGAGCGTCTGCTAAATGACTTAAATGTAAATGTAAATGTAATTGCATTTTCATAGATGTCATAGATTTCATGGCAAATGACTTAGTAATTGTCAAAGTCATTGGCTTTTTAAAATAAATTCAGCTTTAAAGCTGAAGATCCCTTGCCCCCCATCCCACCAACGGAATGACTCATCTGGGATGTAATATTGTCATCTGCAACTACGCATTTATGAATCTGGATCTGGTCACATTAAAAAAGACCCCCAGGATATTATGTACAAACACATGAAGACCCCTCTCCCAGTCATTCTCATTATACAGTTCCCCACCTCTCCCTCTTTTCAAACGGTGCATTAGCCTTCATAAGGTGGGTGGAATCACTTTTATTTGTTTTGTCATTCCAGCCCATCCTTCTTTGTTTGCCATCTAATTTGCAAACCCTGCAGGTGTGTTTAAAAGATGAATCCTGCAACATAAGGCATTATGAATAGAACATCTGTCCGTCGTGCAAATGTGTTTCCTGATTGAAATGCATTTGACTGTTAATGAGAAATACGGCCCACAGGTATCTGCTGTTTTGAATGTAGAACCGATATTCAAGTCAGTTGGAGCCGACAGACTGGGGTAGATTGAGGCAGTCTTCAAAGGTGGATCGACTTTGAAAAGCACAGGCGTTTGATTTCCATAAGAATGACAAGCACAAAAACATTAACAGAGAATCAAGCATCAAAAGCACTTTTCGACAACCATTTTTCTTGAACATAATTATCTTTAGAAGTGTCTTTTTATAATTGTTGTCGGTGTTGTTATTTTGCCTTCTATTGTTCCCTAACAGTAACTTGTACTCCCAAACTTTTCCATCAGCGCAGATGATTACGGGTCTCGTCCCATGTGGTATCATTGTGCACTTGAGTTATTTATTCGAGGTACTCCTCACTCTTTTGTTTGGGTTTCAACCCTGTGTGTTTTGTTTACATGTTTATTTGGTCTTTGTCCCTGTGCCTTTACATGGCACGCTGTAATTTGGGTAATAATAAAAAACTGTATTACGCATTCCTGCGCCTGTATCCCGATCCTTATACCAATGTGACAATTACCAATAATGCACTGGCAAGATCTGTTGAATGAAAAACACACTAAGCTACATAAATAGATTTTTATAATCTCCCCTTAGCCAAAGGGTCAGGAGGTAATTTTGTATACTTTCGAAACCTTTTCCTGACAAGTCAAACACAATCAAGGCGACACAAGTCAAAGTGAAAGAGTTCCATTTGCTTATATCAAAGATCAAAGGTACTTTTGAAGAAAATCACAGAGAGCGTTTTTGGAACTAGCAGCACAGAATGGGCCCCATCGCTGCACACATCTAAAGCACTTTGAGAGTTACAGAGTGAGAGAGCATTTGATGGTTCCGGGCCCCCGCTATCCATCTCTGGCGTGCTTATGGGGCTGCTGAGGCTGCCTAGGCTAGTGCCAGGGGTAATTTGGATACAGCCTGTTGTATTTGTGCAATCCCACTCCATTTCAGTCATTTCAGCAGCAGATTATTTAACTAAGTGTGATTTGTTTTGAAAACAGCCCGAAAAAGGACCCTGACGGAGACATCGCTCCCAACGCTCCCACTGAAGTCACATTCAGTTCATTCGTCTGAACACTGTTGTTTGCTTAATTTGTTTAATTTATGTTTTAGTTACTTTCATCCGGAGCTGTCCTTAATCACGGGTATTCTTTAAAAAGTTGCATACATTTCTAATGTAGCAATTAGCAAGTGAAACGAGGCTCCAATTAATCTGAATGGAAAATATCAGCCATCACAGAGGAGAGTATTAACGAGCCCTTTCCGCTATGTTTGTTGTTTGCTTTGTTTTGCTGTTTTATCTCCAATATTTCACTGAGTGAATCTTTAATTAACCGGTTTAAGCACTGCTGTGTGAAAATGTCTTACCGGGGGTAGGCATAGCATCAAACCCAAGCCACTGCAAAAATGTTTATACAGTTGTTAACAGGCTGCTTCTTGCAATCACACATATCTGACTCTGACAACTGGATCCATCTGCCTTCGATTGGGGTCACACGCTCACGCACGTGCCTGTGCTAACAGACAGACAGACAGACAGACAGACAGACAGACAGACAGACAGACAGACAGACAGACAGACAGACAGACAGACAGACAGACAGACAGACAGACAGACAGACAGACAGACAGACAGACAGACAGACAGACAGACAGACATCTGAATCCACTTACTCTATTAGGGGAATCTGGTCATTAGGTCAATCTGGTTTTACAGACACTAAACAGTCCATGATATGGTTAGCCCTTGTAGCTGCGACCGCAGATAGTCCCGGGCTTGTGGCTGATTAAATCCCTGCTGTTTTTTTGCTGGTTCCATCGGGCCTGCTGGCTGGAATTGCGTGGAGTACCAGAGGTAACCTAAGTTTCTACCATCATGCCACCCAAAGCTAAAGAAGGGGGGAGGTATGGAGAAGACAGTGTTTAGACTATCACAGAAGCGTGATCTTTTAAATATTTTAAATATCTACAAACAATTGTTACAGAAACAGGAAAATAGCTTTGTCAAATTGCTGGTGGACTCAACTAACAAAACAATGGATTATCTGACCAGAGAGGTCCAGGACTTTAAGAACAGTTTGCAGTTCTCCCAGGTAGAGGTGGATGTCCTGTAAGAGATTTGCAGCAAGTTGACAAGAAACTGTAAGTCCACGCGAGATGTCATCAGCACTGTCTGTCAGTCATTATTACAAATGACTGGGAAACAGACTATCTAGAGGGACAATCCAGGAGGAATAACATTGTTGTGGATGGCATACCAGAGTCTCCCCATGAGACCTGGACGGAGTCTGAGGAGAAAGTGAGAAAAAAAATCACTGCAAAGCTGCCGATGGATCATTGGAAGATTGGGGTGGAGCGCGCCCACAGGTCTGGGAAATCTGCAACCAGCCCAGGTTACAGACCCAGGCCAATAGCGGTCAAGTTCCTAAGATTCAAGGAAAAGATGGCTGTTCTGGAGAGAGCTGAGAACCTGAGAGGGATCAACATCTTCCTCAACGAGGACTTCTCTGAAGCTGTGTGCCAAAGGCAGAAAGAAAGCATGGGGACATTGCTTACATCCGCTACGACAAGCTCATTGTCCACCCTCCGTCCCAAAAGCCTGGGAGGAGGGAGAAACCCCAAGCTTCTGGGTCAATAGCTTCAGCCCAATATCTCTCACACACACACACACACACACACACACACACACACACACACACACACACAGCAACGGACACTCACAAGTGCCTAATTGACTGACTTTATTAGCCAAAGAATATTTTTATTTTATTATGTCTTTTTCTGATAAGCTACCCAAGAAAGGGATAAGAATAGCCCATATTAATATATGTAGCGTTAAAAATAAGGTAAAAAAAATCTAATAACTTGCTAACATCATCATATACTGGCTATCTCTGAAACGTACTTAGATAATTATTTGATGTTACCCTGTTATGGCTAGGGGGCAGTATTTTCACAGCCGGATAAAAAACGTACCCGATTTAATCTGATTATTACTCCTGCCCAGAAACTAGAATATGCATATAATTATTAGCTTTGGATAGAAAACACTCCAAAGTTTCTAAAACTGTTTGAATGGTGTCTGTGAGTATAACAGAACTCATTTGGCAGGCCAAAACCTGAGAAGATTCCATGCAGGAAGTGCCATGTCTGACAATTTCTTGCCCTTCTTGATTATCTCTATCCATTACAGGGGATCTCTGCTGTTACGTGACACTTCCTACGGCTCCCATGAGCTCTCAGAAGGCGGCAAAAAGCTGAATCGTGGCTTTGCAGGCTCTGGCTGAAAAAAAGTAGCGCGTTTGGATAGTGGCTGGTCACAGTACTGTGAGACTCAGGCGCGTGCCCGAGTCGACCCCATGCTTTGTTTTCTTTCGTCTGTTTACCTAAACGCAGATTCCCGGTCGGAATATTATCTCTTTTTTACAAGAAAAATGGCATAAAAATGTATTTTAAACAGCGGTTGACATGCTTCGAAGTACGCTAATGGAATATTTAGAAATCTTTTGTCACGAAATGCGCCATGCTCGTGACCCTTATTTACACTTCGGATAGTGTCTTGAACGCACGAACAAAACGCCGCTGTTTGGATATAACGATGGATTATTGTGAACCAAACCAACATTTGTTATTGAAGTAGCAGTCCTGGGAGTGCATTCTGACGAAGAACACCAAAGGTAATCAAACTTTTCTAATAGTAAATCTGACTTTGGTCAGGGCTAAACTTGGTGGGTGTCTAAATAGCTAGCCGTGATGGCTGGGCTATCTACTCAGAATATTGCAAAATGTGCTTTCACCGAAAAGCTATTTTAAAATCGGACACCTCGACTGCACAAAGGAGTTCTGTATCTATAATTCTTAAAATAATTGTTATGCTTTTTGTGAACGTTTATCGTGAGTAATTTAGTAAATTCACCGGAGGTTTGCGGGGGGTATGCTTTTTCTGAACGTCACATGCTAATGTAAAAAGCTGGTTTTTGATATAAATATGAACTTGATTGAACAAAACATGCATGTATTGTATAACATAATGTCCTAGGTGTGTCATCTGATGAAGATCATCAAAGGTTAGTGCTGCATTTAGCTGTGGTTTTGTTTTTTGTGACATTATATGCTAGCTTGAAAAATGGGTGTCTGATTATTTCTGGCTGGGTACTCTGCTGACATAATCTAATGTTTTGCTTTCGCTGTAAAGCCTTTTTGAAATCGGACAGTGTGGTTAGATAAAGGAGAGTCTTGTCTTTAAAATGCTGTGAAATAGTCATATGTTTGAAAAAATGACGTTTTTGTATTTTTGAGGAATTTGTAATTCGCGCCACGCCCTATCATTGGATATTGGAGCAGGTGTTCCGCTAGCGGAACGTCTAGATGTAAGAGGTTACAGCAGTAGCAACACAAGGATGTAACATCTACAGGAAAGACAGGAATGCCTATGGGGGAGGTGTTGCTGAATATGTTCAGACCCATTTTCCTGTAAAGCTTAGAGATGATCTCATGTCAAATGTTGTTGAAGTGTTGTGGTTGTATGTTCACCTGCCTCATCTAAAGCCTCTTCTTTTGTGCTACAAGTCAGTATTTGGATAATTATGTGTGATGTTAACAGAGAGGTCTATTTTCTGGGTGACCTGAACATTGACTGGTTAGCAACTAGCGGGCCTCTCAAGAGGAAGCTTCAAACTGTGACTAATGCCTATAATATGACCCAGGTTATCACTCAACCAACTAGAGTGCATACCAATAGTGTTGGACCTGTGACATCCACTTGTATTGATCAACTTTTCACAAATGCAGCAGGGCTTTGATCCAAAGCAATATCAGTTCCCATTGGCTGTAGTGAAAATAACATTGTGGCAATAACAAGAAAAGACAAAGTGCCAAAGGTTGGGCCTAAAGTAATTTATAAGAGATCATAAAAAATGTTTTCTCAGGACTCTTTGATTGAAGATGTAAAACAAATGTATGTTGGTCTGTGTATGAGGAAGTGGATCCAGATGTAGCACTGGAAGTATTTGTAAAATTATTAATGCCAATTGTTGACAAGCATGCACCTGTTAAGAACCTAACTGTGAGAACTGTTAGAGCCCCCATCATTCATTGAAGTTGATGGGTCATTTATAACAAAACCTTTTGATATTGGCAATCATTTCATTTACCATTTCACTACTAAAGTGGAAAAACTCAGAAGTGAAATGACAACATTGAACAGTAAGACATATTTTTGTATAACATATATAATAATGAAAAGTAAGGATTGCTGTTTTGAATTTGGTCAAGTTAGTGTGGGAGAGGTGGAAAAACTATTGTTATCCATCAATATTGCTAAGCCACGAGGTATAGACAACCTTGATGGAAAACTATTGAGAATGGTAGGAGACTGTATTGCCACCCCTTTTTGCTATATCTTCAACCAAAGCCTAAAGGAGTGTGTGTCCACAGGTGTGGAAGGAAGCTAAAGTAATTCCACTGCCTAAGAATAGTAAAGCACCATTTGCTGGCTCGAATAGCCGCCAAATCAGTTTGATGCCTGTTCTTAGTAAATTGATGGAGAGAATTGTTTGACCAAATACGGTGCTATTTTTAGAGAACAGGTTAACTACTGACTTTCAGCATGCATATAGAAGGGCCCTACTCAACTCGTATTGCACTGACTCAGAGGTCTAATGATTGGTTAAATAAATGCATAATAAGATGATAGTTGGAGCTGTATTGTTAGATTTAAGTGCAGCCTTTGATGTTATTGATCATACATTGTAATTGAAAAGAAAAACAAACAAATAACTCACTTGCTATGGCTTTGCATCACCTAACATCGCATCGTTGGAAAGTTATTTATCTAATGAAATCCAGAGTGTTCTTCAATGGAAGCTTCTCTAACGTCAGATATGTATAGTGCTGTGTCCTTCAGGGCAGTTGCGTTGGGCCGTTACTCTTTTCTATTTTTACAAATGATTTGCCACTGGTCTTACACAAAGCTAGATTGACAATGTATGCAGATGGTTCCACACTCTACATGTCAGCACACAAAGCCAATGTGCTCACTGAAATTCTAAATAAGGAGTTACTATCAGTGTCAGAAAGAGTGATTAATAATAAACTGGTGATTAATATGATTCTGGAAAACTGTCAAATCCCTGAAGGGTTCTACTTCTTCCTCTCTGCCACAACAAATTAATTCAGACACTGACCTCATTACAGAAAAAAATGCCATCATTTATGCATTTAATCACCATTTTATTTCACTGGGCTCTCTCTTTCAAATAACTTTAAGCCTTTTCACAATGATATTGGGCAGGATGCTGTTAGTGGAAACTTGCTGAATGATCAGAGAAATGACAGCAAAAGCTTTTTTGGGGGCTATTTACAGAATAAGAAGTCCTGGATGCTTTGCTAGCACCAGACAACAATAAATCCACATGGGACGACCAATGGATACTGCTCTGCTTAAGTGTGCATCATTGTTGGCTCAATAAGTCACATTTATATGTAACATTTATCAGGAAATATTCCAAAAGTATGGACATCAGCTCTTGTGCTGCCAATCCATAAGGGCGGGTATAGTAGTGATCTTAATAATTATCACCTCATTTCAAGGCTTCATTGTCTAGCTAAGATTCTTGAATCATTGGTAAATGTACAACTTTGCTCTTTTTTATTTGAGAAATGTATTTTGAATGTAAACCAATCAGGGTTTAGGCCTGGGCATAGCACTATTACAGCAACCACTTTAGTTGTTAATGTTCTTGTCAATTCCTTAGACACTAAAATGAAATGTGCTGCTTTGTTTGTGGATCTGTCAAAAGCTGGTGATCATGCTATTTTATTGAAGGCCTGAGCTCTGACTTGTTCATGGTTTCACGATTATCTTGACGACATAACTCAGGCCATTGTGATTGATGGGGTTAAAGGGAAATTTCACCCTGGGGGAATTTGGGCTTGTTTTCATCATGTCTGATACATTTCTAGGACAGTGAGATGTGTTTCAGACATAATTGCCCAGGAGGAAGGCAGGTCAGGGTTTTGCACACTGAATTATACACCCTATGACGACTTCAAGGTCATTGATGGGGGGTGAGATCTAAAAATACATGTAGTCCTGCTTTGTGGCATTTCGTGAAGGCTCTACGTTATACTGATCATACTACGTTTTTGTGTGTTTAGATATGGTTGACCTTGTTCGATAGAGCCATTGGACGTCTTTCAGCGATGTTTCTATCGGCGGACTCATAGCTAAATATACAAGCCGACACATTTTTACAATCTCTGAAAGACAACAAATTGTGTTGGGCGGTGCTTCGATCCTTGGCCCCTAACAACAATCCTTTAGGCAATATTGAAAGGATTTACCAGACACAATAACAAGTGATTCCTCTCATCAACATGAATTCGTCAATGGACAATCTACTAGCTACATGTTGAAATTCAATTATAGATGTTTTAACCGGAATAAGCGAAGAGGATTCTAAACAAAGAGTTGGATTTAGCTAACGTTAGAAGCTCAGCTACAGCCGATACCAGCGCCAAGAGGGCAGATGACAAATACGGTGCCTAGCTAAGTAAGTAATTTTTTACTGCAAGCCACCTAGCTAGCTAGCTAACATCAGTTTAACTACTGAAACCCATATTGTGATAACATACTACTGTGTTACAGTGGGGAGAAATCAAATGATTTTTTTTTTTAACTAATTAGCTAAATTAGCTAGCTAAACAACTACCTGTAGCCATATCTATGACAAAAAATGAAATAGGTTTTACAATCGGAAATCTTTTGTATCTCGATTGTTAAATCTCTTCCCTTTTTAGTCAAAGATATGGCTAGTTACTAAACAGCAAGCTACGCTGTTACAACCAGCAACCTAAAGCTAGATTTTCCAGCAAACGTTAGCACATTACATTACAGAGCAAGGGGAACAACTACTTCAAGGTCTCAGAGCGAGTGACGTCACCAATTGAAATGCTGTTAGCGCGCACCCCGCTAACTAGCTAGCCATTTCACATCGGTTACATAAGCATGCCTGATAGTATCTACCTACAGTCATGTCTGTCTGCCTACCTACCTAGGCTCATTTGTACAGTCTGGTCATTGTGCAAAGCTTGAGGCTTATGCCATATTTCTTTCTATTAGGCTAGATATTGTTGGAAATGTAGTCGCAGTTTGAATTTAGAAAATGCTCCGTTATTAAAATATATTTTTTGCTCCATAAAATAATCCAGCAATATGTGCACCGCCATCGTGTCTCTTTAAAGTCTTCTCACTCATTGATCAAGACAGGTCTCTGTCATCATGACATGCAGCACTTTGGGGTGGACACCCACCTGTCTCGATCAACGAGAGAAGACTTGAAAGAGACAAGATTTCTTTAAAAATCTTTTGGTAAATCCCATTATCTGGTGTAACAATCTGTAACTACAGTTCTCTGCGCTTGTGTGTCTCTACACCTGAAACACACTCTGACACACTAAACTATACTACACTGTTCATACAATTTTTTTGTATGTTGCTTTTACCATATAACATTGTTGTTGAATACCCAGTTCTTTTGAGTTAGCATTAAATTGTGTACACTCTTGTATTTTAGATTTGAACAAATAACCAAACATTCTTTTGATATCTGAATGTCTAGCATCTGTTTGATTCTACAGAGCCCTGTACAGCTTATATATACACTGAACAAAAATATAAACGCAACATGCAACAATTTCAAAGATTTTTACTGAGTTACAGTTCATATAAGGAAACCAGTCACTTGAAATTAATTCATTAGGCCCTAATCTATGGATGTCGCATGACTGGGCAAGTGTGCAGCCAAGGGTCCAGCCAATCAGAATGAGTTTTTCCCCACAAAAGGGCTTTATTACAGACAGAATCACTCCTCAGCACCCTCTCAGAGGATCCAGCAGGTGAGGAAGTGGATTTCCTGGGCTGGCGTGGTTACACGTGGTCTGTGGTTGTGAGGCCAGTTGGACGTACTGCCACATTCTCTAAAATAACGTTGGAAGTGGTTTATAGTAGAGAAATGAACATTCAATTCTCTGGTAAAAGCTCTGGTGGACATGCCTGCAGTCAGGATGGCAATTTCACTCTCCCTCAAAACTTGAGACATCTTTGGTATTGTATTGTGTCACAAAACTGCACATTTTAGAGTGGCCTTTTATTGTCCCCAGCAGAAGGTGTACCTGTGTAATGATCATGCTGTTTAATCAGCTACTTGATATGCCACACCTTTCAGGTGGATGGATGATCTTGGTAAAGGAGAAATGCTCACTAACAGGGATGTAAACCAATTTGTGCTCAAAATGTAAAATAAATAAGCTTGTTGAGCATAGGGAACATTTCTGGGATATTTTATTTCAGCTCATGAAACATGGTAACATGTTGCGTTTATATTTATGTTCAGTATAAATATATTCTGTGAATCCATAAGGGCAGCCGAATTCTGATAATTTTTTCCCACTAATTGGTCTTAATCACATGAGATCTTTTTAAGAACTGATCTGATTGGTCAAAAGACCAATTAGTGAAAAATAAAAGATCAGAATTGGGCTGCCTGTGTAAATGCAGCTATAGTCCTTTATAAGGCACACTGGCAATGGTGGGCTGGGGAAGCTGAGAATCCTTGTGCTTATTGTGATGGCCTTGTCCTAGCTGTGTGAACGGCTAGCTGGATAAGACGCTACCAAAAGTGGTGTAGGGCTTCTTAAAACCTGTTGGGGACCTGATCCCGGTATTGGGATTTATTGTCAAGAGACCATGGCGGGAAATTCAAAACTGCAAGAATCTGTCGTGACGTTGTATTAGTTAATGTGACGACTGTTGCTCATCGAATGATTAACGGTTTATAATTGCGTGATTAAATGAATTAAGCAATGAATCAAGCAATTATTTACTCATCAACCTGGGGCACCATGGGAACAGTATTTTGATTGAGTTTCTATTTCCCAAATTAACTCAAAGGATATCAGAATATCGATTTTACAACAGTCGCTAAATTAATCAATTTCCTCTACAGTCTCATTCTGAACATCGCATAATCCGGGAATCTGCACGGACCCGGGCTTCACCAATGAGTTTACCACACCAATCTTAGTTGATTATTTATTTACTAGCAAGCTAAAATGATGATAAAAAATACACATACACAAAATACAGTCTAGCTATTGATTAGGACTTAGTATAACGGGCCAACACACTATGGCGCGTGTTACCCAAAATGGAGATTTAAAAGAGAGAGAAACCAAGAAAGTACATGAGAGAAATATACATTTGGGTTCATTTGTCAGCCATGCTTATTTAAACCTAGCCTTGCCCCGAACTGCCGCTCTTATGGGTCAGAATATAATGATGTAATTACGTGTTGGAGGTCTCAGGTGGGAAGCTCCGCGTGTGTCGTTTAGGCTTCTCAATGACGCACTTCTCCGGCGCAACTCTCTGGTTGTCCTCACGATGTCAGTGTCCTTCTTGGCTAAGTGGTCTGATCCCTCGCCCTTGATCTGAAAGGGGTCTTCTGAGGACAGACAGCTCTGTAGCTCAGAGCTCACAGCTTCGGACTCGAACGGTGTATATACCACGATTCAATGAAGAGTGGCGGCTGGGTGGTTCGGCTTGAATTCACCCGCTTAGACACAGCTACTCGTCTGTAGCTCGTGTAGAAAAAGATTTCTTTGTCTTCAACCTTGTGTTTCGTTTTGGGGTTCGTTGACTTTGTTAGACCTTCGCTGCAGCTTGGGGTCAATTAGTCTCCTATGTTAATTCTTCACTCTCCTGTCTTATACCCTAGGGTCAGAAGTGGGCGTAACCGCCTTTAGGGCAATTCTCTTCGCGGACCAAGTTAAGGGGCAAGGCCTAGATTTGACTAAAATCCTATTTTAGACACTACCTTCACATCTCATCTTTACCAAAACATTCTCTTTGATTTGGATATTTTCCACACAACGTACAATGTATAAACATCAGGCATATACTGGGAAAACTCTTAAAGGTACAATGTTTTCATAATAACGTAATCTCATTCAATTCAAAAGTTACATACATTTTCATATTCCACCTCTCGTCATGACCACCATTGTGGCTGACGGAAACCATTGTTCCAAAGTCCCTTTATTGCATGTTTAATGTTCTGAGGCCAGTTCTCCATAGTGAGAGGACAAAGGAATTTCTCAGTGGCCTAAGGTTTATTATGGGCGTGAGGTGTCATAAAACCCCCCCACATCTTCAGACCCCTAGATTTCTCCTCCTCTGTTGGGGGTTTGGGAGATAATCTGTAGGGTGATGGTCTCCTGTACCCTGACCTGATCAGGACAGTCATGACAGTCCCCCTCTGGTAGGTTCAACTTGGAATGATTCTGCATGTTGCAACCCACCATAAGAATGACCATCGGATGTCCTGGTCTGTGGATCATCAGAGCAGCCCCCCCCCCCTTTGGTGGTTCACCCTGGTAGGCTTTCCCCAAGCTGTGGATCACCACCAGAATGGACCTAGGAGGTCTGGCAGTGGCTCTGTGTTCCGGCCCGTCGTCCGGTTATCCCGGCTAGTGGACCTAGGCAGTAACTTGGCAGACGTTAATAATGCACAACACTCAGGCAATACATCATTACATTTCCTCCCCAAACGAGCGGCGTCTTGGCTCTAAGGCTTCCTAAGTGTCAAAGGTAATGAAACGAAAAATTGGAATAAAAACATAAAAGTATACAAAATATGTCTACCACACCTTAAAACCTGTTGGGGCTCGGGGGCAGTATTGAGACATTTTGAAAAAAATATGTGCCCATTTTTAACTGCCTCTTACACCAACTCAGAAGCTAGGATATGCATATTATTAACACATTCGGATAGAAAACACTCTGAATTTTCTAAAACAGTTTGAATGGTGTCTGTAAGTATAACAAAACTCATATTGCAGGCAAAAACCTGTGAAAAATAGATTTAAAAAAATTTGAATTTTGTTACTGTACTATTTAGTGTCATTGTTTTATAGATACCATAGTGAGAAAGGATTCATTTCGCAACACCTACGGCTTCCACTAGATGTCAACGATCTTTATAAAGTTGTTTGAAGCGTCTATGATAAACAGAGAGCAAATTAGAATCCAAGGAAGTTGACATGTCATCACTTCATTTTTTTGCGCCTGCGCATAAATCTGAGAAACGTGAGTTTGTCATCATTTTTTATCTAGACATAGGATAGGTTGTGTGAAAATATTACTGATGTTTAACGTTAAAAATGGACCAAAAGATTAATGCTAAACAACATTTGACATGTTTGAACGAACATAAATAGATTATTTACTAGGTTTTTTTAGCTTTTCGGCGTGATTTTACCAGCCCCCCAACCACGTTTTGTGGGAGCATAATGAACGCTAAGTACTTGGTGTTATTTGGACATAAATTATGAACTTTGTCAAAAGAAACCACATTTGTTCCGGACCTGGAATGCCTTCCGGACCTGGGATCCTGCCTTCTGATGGAGATAATCAAAGGTAAGGGGGTATTTACAATGTTATTATCGATTTTAGATGATGCTAACTGTATAGCATAGCCTGTTGTTCTTAGCATAGCACCCCGTTTATTGCAAAATGTGATTTCCCAGTAAAGTTATTTTGAGATCTGGCCATTCGGTAGCAATTACGAGATGATAATATATTATTCTTTGAATGACAATATTATAATTTACCAATGTTGTCGAATAGTAATTTTGTTATGTTCACCGGAAGCATTTCAGAGAAGAAAAAAATCTGAATTTCACGCTACTGTAAAATGCTGTTTTTGGATATAAATATGAACTTGATGGAACAAAAAATGCATGTATTGTATAACATAATGTCCTAGGAGTGTCATCTGATGGAGATTGACAAAGGTTAGTGCATAATTCTAGCTGGTTTCTGCTTTTGGTGACGCCTGACCTTGAATTGAAAATGGATGTTTGTACTTTTGTGGCTATGTACTGTCCTAACATAATCTAACTTTATGCTTTTGCCGTAAAGCCTCTTTGAAAATCGAACAATGTGGTTAGATTAAGGAGATGTTTATCATTTAAATTGTGTAAAATAGTTGATTGTTTGAGAAATAGAAATTATTAGATTTTTGATGTTTTGAATTTCCAGCCTTGTTAGCAATCCCGACTCGGGGTTCATTGCTAACCTGTAGCCCCAACAGGTTAATCATCTAATATGGACTATGTTCTATATATGTCCAAGGTCTTGGCTAAATAGCTCTATCATGGCATTGTCTCTAATGTCATGTCTAGGGTGATCCTACTTGCAGGTGGGTAGTTAAGGCACTTGGAAAAACTTGGCCCCTGAAGGCCAAAGCTTACATTAGGGACATTACTGGGCTGACCTAGCGAGTTCGGGAGAGGAGGCTGGGACTGGGCCCTGTAAGAGGGTTTCCGGATCCATTGCCAACTTTCCAAAAATCGGGATCGCTTCCGTCCCACGGGTGATTCTAGTATAAGACCTCATTAGGTCTTCCATTGCACGTGTGCGCCTGTGTACGTAGTAGGTGCACACGCCAAGGGAAATGAGACCAAGGATCATAGTCACAGTCAGGATACTGTCCGGCACCGTCCAAGAGCGGGCGACAGACCAATCTTTTGGTCTGTAGTCAGTCGGGTCGACTAACAGTGCCTCATCCAGTACGCTAAGATCAACAGTCATGGGTCCCTCGTACTGGATTTGGTATTGAATGGCTTGTGGTAACTCAAGGGAACGTTTAGCAAAAGCGTCCGGCATTTCAATCTCTGTGTCTATCCGGTCGTCGGGAAGGTGGTATAGAGCGAGGTCGTCTACGTGAATAATCTCCCCCTCTGGTACCGTAACAAAAACAGTCTGGTTGGGGAGGTTCAATTGGGTGATGGAGTCATGGCGTTCGTAAGTCATAGTGGCGGACGCGAACGGTGTGTTGACCAACCATCGGTTCCCTACCACCTCCACTTGTGTGGTGGTGGCCCCATCCCTGGCTGTTAGTTTGGCTCTACAGCGTTCTTTGCTGGTGATAGCTTTAATACCACAAAGACGCTCGGTGTTAACCCTGACAAATGGTTTGCTAGGACAAAGGTAGTGGACATCTTTGGTTAGAGTACACATTAGCAGGTTAGGGGTGAGATAGAAATCTGGGTTGTTTTCCTGGTAAGCTACAACTGGGGGCGTGGCAATCTTTACGTGGGTACTGTCGCGCCAAAATCCTACATTGAGAACCGTTTTCAATCTATAGATATTCTCCAGTTCAACAACCGGCAGCGTCAGTAGAAAACCCACTTCATTACGATCAACATCAACGTGTATTGGGATGGCCGACCCCAGACTATAGGCCAAATGTGACTGTAACGGCCTTATCGTGGTTGAAGTAGCTGAGGTCAATATGTCGTGCACCATTGAGAGGGGCACTAGATATGAGGGGATTCTATTCATGGCCAAGTGGTCCATAGAAGAGCTAACTTCACGGAGAAAATCCTCCAGTAACAATCGAACCAATTGGACATGGGCATAGTCATGGTTCATGACCTCTGCTAGCTTTCCTACAGACAGGATAGTTTTGTTCAGGAGAGTAGCGTGTGTGTTGACCACCAGAATAGTGTCCTGGAGAGACTTTCCCACATGTTGCAACCTAAGGGCCTGTGCCTTCATCTGCTGCTGGCTAAGTGGCATCTCTTCAGTAATCTCCCTAACATTCCTCTTGACTGTGGCTAGACTGACTGCGTTGACAGCAGTGGTACCTAGGGCAAATAGTGACCCTACGGCTGCCCCTATCGATAGTAGCGCCCCGATGAATCGTTTTTCTCACCTGGGCTCAGCTAGTTCTGACTGTGTTACTGTGAACTTTTGGAGTTGGGCCAACATATGGGCAGTGTCTAGCTGGGCGTGCTTAATTGCCTGGCTGGTCCAGTCAGCCCCGGCCCAACTCAAATGCGCCGCAGGTGGAATGTGTTGGCGGTACACATTCTCTGCATCTAGGCGGACATATACCCTCTGCGTGTGTACTCTGCAGTTAGTTATGAGGAGTCCTGGATCGTCGCGGAGAACGATTCCCGTAGGGGGTCCGTTCGTGATTACGTCTGCTGGGTTGGTTTTGACCAGGGCGCAGAGTGTCAGGATCATCCAAAGGAACTCCATCCTACAGAAACGCATAATCAGAGATTGTTGGATTATTTCAGTTATTTGTATTCGTAAACAAAAATTGTTTTGACAACTATTTTTCTGTTTTTCTTATTTTTAATCAGTACAGCGCAGGACGATATCACTAGTGACAACAGATGTATATCTGGTAGCTGGGAAGAGAATAAAAGATATTAGGTGCAACGTACTGGTCTCCTGGAAGGGATCAGCTGAGGGTACTTAAGAATTTTCTTAGTACCTCTGGTTTTGCTAGGGTTTTTATCTATTCGGTGCTGGCTAGCACCCCTTCTATTCCCATGGGGGGAGTGTACAACTTCATTTGGTTCCGGTGGACCCACTTTAATGTGGCGTTTTGTCGACCTTTGCTGATTTTGATCTGGTAAGCTACAGGTGATAGCTTCACCACAATCTCGTGTGGCCCCGTCCAGTGGGGCAGGAACTTTGTTGCGACGCCCGCGGGTTTGGTGTATATGTAGTACCACACCTTATCTCCGACCTCGAACACCTGGTGTGAGGCTTTTTTGTCGTAATAGGTCTTGTCACCTTCTGCACTTCTTTCCAATTGTCCTTGAGCGTACGCAAAGGTAGTCTGGAGATGGTTCCGCAAGTCGGTCACGTATTGATGAGCCGTGTAGGCGGTGGCTGCGGCGACATCTCCCGGTTGGTACAGGAGATGCAGTGGAAGGGTCATTTGCCGGCCCGTCATCATTTCAAAGGGTGTCATTCCCGTAGACCTGTTGCGTGTGGCTCTGATTGCCATCAGTACCAATGGGAGTTTGAGGTCCCAATCTTTGTGGTTGGCTGCCACATATTTCCTCAAGATTCTGACAATTGATTGGTTGCTCCTTTCTACCCCCCCCCCCCCCCCCGAGCTCCTAGGGTGGTACGCAATGTGGAGTTTAGCTTTGACTCCCAGGAGTTTCCACAGTTCGGTCATTACAGCTGCCGAAAAGTGGGTTCCTCTGTCGCTGTCCACGGTTTCTCCTGGCAGGCCGAAACGACTGAAAACGTGGTTTAGCAAAAGAACGGCAGTGGTTTCCGCTGTGTCATTGGTCGCCGGCAGGCACTCCACCCACTTTGTGAATGCGCAAGTCACTGTGAGGAGGTACTTGTTGCCTCTGGCCGACCTGGCAACTGGGCCAACCCAGTCGATCTGGATCGAGCTCCAGGGGTAAGACACACCCTTGCGTTGCAGGGGTGCTCTGTGAAGTGGCTTGGTGGGTTGAAACTGGCAGCAAACTAGACACCCCCTCACGTATCGTGCCACGTCTTGTTCCATGTGAGGCCAGTGGGCCACCTGTCGCAATGTTTCACATGTAGCCTTGACCCCCCCTATGGCCTCCACATGGCTCGTCGTGGGCATGAGCTATCAGTATCCCCCTCTGTGTTTTAGGAACCACCCACCTTCGAGCGGTGTCGGTTTCTGAAACATACACCAATAGGTCATCTACCAGTGTGAGGTGTTGTTTAGTTGCGTACAGCGAACGCAAGTCGTGTGAACCTGCCAAAGCCAGTTCGGACACTGGGTGGTTGACAGGATCCGACAGGAATGCCATCAAAGTGGCGAGGGACTCATCTTGGTGTTGCATTGCTACCAGGTCGCCATTCATGAATGAATGCGTTAGCAGCACATTATGTTCGTGCGAAGACGTTTTCCGTGGTGCTACATGGCTACGCGTTACCGCAGACACCATAGCTTCCTCAGTGGGTTTCTCGTCTCGAGCATCAAACACCCAAGGGGTGCCGTGAATTGCACCAGATTTCGCCATGCTGTCAGCATGGTCGTTGCCAAGTTTGTCACGACCAGGTGATTTGGAGTGTCCCTTGACTTTCTTCCAATACACCTGTATGTCGTGTTTGGTGATGAGGTCATCACAAGCTAGAATGAGCTCTTTGTTTTTCACCTCTTTACCACTTGAAGTAGTCATGTGCTTTTGTTTCCAAAATGGCAAGTGGTATAAGAAGGTGAGTCTCGCGTAGTTTGAGTCGGTGCAGATCGCCAGTTCTGCCAATTCGTGTTTTACCGCTGTTTGCAGGGTGATCAGCACGCCAGCCACTTCTGCAAACTGGCTGGTCTTGTTGCCGAGCTGAAATTGAAGTGGTTTGCACGGAATGTCGTTGTGCCATACCAATCCCACCCTAGCTTGCAAGTGGTCTAGATGGCGGTAAGAACAGCCATCTACAAATGCCATCGGCATGTCGAGACACACGTTCTCTTCGAAATAGTGATGGTTCGAAGGCAATGGCGGAGCGATGTCACGCGGGGGTGGTCCGGAGTCGGTTTCATCGTCACCACAGTGTTGACACACCGCCAAAGCACTGCCCAAAGGCAGGTTTTTTGCTTTTGCGTAGTTGATTACTACATCATGGCTCTGCAGCGTCATGAGCCAAGCCGCTATCCTGCTGTTGTGTACAGCACCCTCACGGATTCGTTGGCTTTTCAGAAAAGTCACAGGCTAGTGACATGTTTCTATGATCACCTTTTGTCCGCCGACATAACTGGTGAAGTGTTTGATTGCCCAGACAGTCGACAGCAGCGCTTTTTCGCAGTCTGAGTATTTGTGTTCGGCGGGGTTGAGTGTTTTGCTCGCGTAAGCAACCACACGTTTGTCTTGGTCGTATTTTTGGTACAACCCAGCGGTAAGGCAGTGCTCTGAGAAACCGACTTCCAAAAAGAATGTCTTGTCTTTGTTGGGGTATACCAGGCAGGGTGCCTCGCAAAGCAGGTTTTTCAAGGAAGCCACCGCTTCATTGTGAGTGGCATCCCAAACGAATGGGGTGTCTTTCTGAAGAAGGTGAGTCAACGGTTTTGACAAGTCGGCGTAGTTTTCGATGAATTGACGGGAGTAATTACATACTCCCAAGAAGCTGCGCACCTCGTAAAGGTTTGTAGGTGTTTTGATGTTGCGAACTGCTTGGATTCGGTTAGACTGTGGCAGGATGCCCTCGGCACCCACCAGAAGCCCAACGTAGTTTACCTTGGTCCTGCACCATTGTCCTTTCATGATGGCCAACTTAGCCCCTGCAGTCCCGAGTTGGGTGAGAACGTGGTCCATTTCATTGAGGTGATGTGACCAAGTCTCACTTCTCATGAGAACGTCGTCCACGTAAATTATCGTCCCCCTAGAGGCTGCGTCTGGCATCGCCTTGTGCAGGAAGATGTTGAACTCTGAGGGGGAGTTCGCATACCCGAATGGGCAACGATTGAACGTGAAGAGCTTGTTCGAGAAAGAGAAAGACAACTTGTGTTGGTCACGCGGGTCGACTGTCATGGTCCAGAAACCATTTGCCATGTCGACGGTGGAGAAGTACTTGGCGTTTGCCACCTTTGGCAACTCTTGGTCGAGCTGTGTCATTGGCCAACGAGACAACGGAACCAGTTTGTTGAGTTGTCTATAGTCAATGGTAAGACGCCATTTACCCGTTGGTTTCAGAACGGGCCACACGGGAGCGCTGTACGTACTGTTACATTCCCTGATTATCCGTTTAGCTAATAAGGAATCGATAATCTCTTGTACTGCTGCGTATGCTGCGAGCGGGATTTTGTATTGTCTAACAAACGTAGGAGTTGCTCCGGGTGGCGTAGGAATACGCACCACATGGATACCCGTAACCCCGCAATCCAGCGAGTCTGTCGACCAGATCTCACTGTGTTTATTAAACAATTCTCTCAACTGATGGCGTTCAGTGTCATTGACAAGAGCATCAGCCTCCGACAGTAGTTGTATTACCTGTGCATGGAAACCAGGATATGGTTCGGCGACATTGTACAGGTCTTCATCGGGTGGTGACGGCATGTCACTTTTGGAAGAGTCATCGGTTGTTACCTCACAAGAGTATACTTCGCATGCCGGAGGAGACGCAATATCATCCTCCGTGACGATGGAGTATATTAACAGGTTGCTGTCAGGATCGACATCCAGCCGGAACGCCGATGTGTCGTCCAGTGGCAATACGGGAGTTAGTGCTATTGCTTTTGACTGACAAGTAAACAGTGTACCTCCCTCGCCATCTAGGTCTAGGAAGGACGGAAGAGGCCCAATCACGGGAACAACTAGTTCAAAATCATGGAAGGCGTAATCGATCAATGTTCCTAGCTGAGTGTGCCGAGGAATGGAAATATCCGCTTGAGTCAGATTTTGTACCAGGAGGTAAGTGGATCTAGCGGTTAGTTCCAACAGTGGGTTGCCATTGATAGTTAGCCCCAAATCAAATAGTTTTGGAGAGGGTTGGAAGAACACAGTGGTGCCTTCCATCCGGTATCCGGGCGCCAGGTTCAGTCTTACAGAAACCTCTGTGGTTCTTGCCGGTATCAACATGGCGGACTCAGTTATCGCCTTGCAAGCTTCAGAAATAGTCTGCCCGGAAGCCATTCGCACCGGGTCGAAAGACAAGGCATGTTGGTTTGGCTGCGCCAAAGACCAAAGAACTTGGTGTATGGTATCAAGTTTAACACCCAATCTTACCAAGATATCCGCTCCCACATAGACTGTATGTGGGAGGTCCGTGACAACCAGTAGGTAGTGGGATAATTCCTTCGTTCCAATGCGGATCGATAGCGCACACACCCCTATTGCGGTGAGTGTTGTCTGGGGAGTCGTTCCCAGTGGAAATCTAAAAGTTTTCGGCACAAGGGGATGGCAGTTAGCTGTTTTCGAAATTTCGTTGAACATTTCCAAACTGATTGCGGATTTTTCTGACCAGGTGGCCAGCCTGGTATCCTCAGCCATAGTGCCGTTCAGGCACACGCCCCCTATCAGAGGAGGGTGGTAAGTGTCGGCTGGTGAATCACCCAAGCCACACAAGAAAACCTCATGTTCGGTTAAGTTCCGAGTCGAACTCACATTGTCATTTGCCACAAATGGCGGGCTCATGGCCAAGTTCACCGGGTTTGCGTCAGATGCTGACGTCGGACCCACGTCGTTGCACAATGTATGGCAGGTAGCCTTGGAAGAATGCGGCGAAGTCAACGGAGTTGGCATAGGTATTTGTGACCAGATTTGATTGGTTTTCCAATCCATTAGTGGTACCAAACGGTCAATTAAATCACTCCCAATCAGCATCCGTTCGATTTCGATGCTAGTCACATACACGGGGTGTATCAGTGACACACTTTCGAAGTTGAGTTTAAGTAGGAGACGTTTGGTTAGGGGCGAGGTAGCTTGAGTGAAACCTCGAAGATTCGTATCGCAATGTTCCGTTTTCAACCAACGTTTTGTTGGGTCCACTGCCCTTTTTAGTTCATCCAGCAAGGTTTCGGATATGAGGGAAATTGTCGAACCCGAATCTATCAGAGCGTGACAGGTCACACAGTCCTCCAGGACTGTTCTAAGGTATGGCCTGTTCGAGTTGGTTTTTCTCGTCATATCCCCAACAAAATGGATTGGGTTGGGAGAACGGAGCGGTTTGTAATCTGCGTCGATTTCCAAGACAGATAAGTCACCTACGTGACCCAGTGGGTCCTCTATCGGAATGGGAGAGGAATCATCTGTTGCAAAGCTGCTTATCTCGTGCATCTCCACCTCCGTGTCCAAGTCTGTAGACAAAACCTGCGGGCTTGTGTCTAGAACGGGCGGTACCTGGACAGGGATTTGAGTGGGGGCGGGGGTAATGGAAATGTTTGCGTCCTCTTGAATTGCATGAATTTCGGCAGACTCGGTTTCCAACGATTTTATGCCTAGTCATGAGGACTTATCCTTGTCCTCTTTCTCAAATTTCTTACGATGCAGTACATCTTTTATCAGAGCTTCTATATCATTTCAGTTAGCGTTTAAATCTTTGTTGAAAACTTTGTTGCCCATGTTACGCTTGTTACCCTTGTGTCCTGACCCTTTGTGAGAGTTAGGCGGAGGGGCATGTCGGCTAGGTTGATCTCTACGGGACCTGTTAGATTGGGGACGTTCATCGTAGCTATTGTTACGGCGGTGGTTGTCGGGGTGGTGGTTACTTGGTAGCCACCCCCTTTGATCGTCCTCTTTTACCGCATATGTCCCTGATGCAGCCCCTTCTAATTCGAGTGATGGTTCCCGCCTAAGCTCGAAAGTCGAGGGGTCCGGGCTCTTAGCCCGGCTTGCTTTTGATGCTTCAAAAGCGGTGCTTGCCAGCTCTCGGAGCGTCGAGATTGGCAACCCGACGTGGGCAGTAGGGCCCAAGTAGTTAATGAAGTTGGGAGACATGTTTGACAGAAAAAGTTGTTTGAACGGTAATAGGTCTTCCATTCCTGTTTCAGTGAGCATGCCAGAGTAAGCTGAACGAAGCCAGTGATAGTAGGCTTGTGGGTGTTCATTTCGAGCTTGTCTGATATTGTTAGCCAACGAACTATCGTGTTTGCGAGTCGCAGCCCTGCATTTTCCCGGGCAGGCGTCGCCGTGTGCTCTTGTAGACGGATGAACCTTGTCACGTGTCTGTTGGACGTTCGCTTCAAAAGATAGAGCCTGTCTGCATTCGTAGCGTTTGGGTAGCCATCCAAGGCGTCCTCTATGTTTGCTAAGAATGTCTCAGTGTCGTTTGGCTTTCCCGGAACAGGGTCGAAGAGGCGGAAGTTTTTGACGATTTTGTCAAGGCGATCCCCGCCAAGTGCGCGGGGAGCATCTGCACTCTCCCGTGGAGAATTGTGGGCCGAGAGGCCAAGAGGAAAAGTCAAGCTGTGGTTGTGTTGGCGAGGAGGCCCCAATTCACTGTGGGCCGAATGGCCAAGAGAAAGGGGCTGAAATCTCCTGTCATCTACCTTCCCTCGGTCTCTTAGCTCCGGATGTGAGCTAGGTTGCTTGGTTTGGTTGTCCCGCGATAGCGCGTGACTGTTCTGGAGTTCCTCCAGATGATGCCTAAGGGTGGTGTTATGCTGCATCGCAGAGTCCACCTGGGAGTTGAGGGTGTTTATTTTCGACACGTAGGTGTCGCCCTTGCTTCGCTCGGCCTCATACTTATCTGTCATGGTTTGCAGGGAGAGGTCGCGAGTGTGGAGTGAGAGATCCAGTGATGCGATGTCCTCCTTTTGTTTAGAGGTCACATTTTCCAACTTTCTCACCTGGTCTTTCTCATCCTTCATTAAATCAGCGACTTCAATGAGTTCTGCTGTTTTGTCCTCCAACTTGGTCATTGTGTTTATTAACTGATCGTCTTTGGTCTGCAGCTTTTGGAATAGAGCATTATTGCTTTGAGTGGTTTCATTCACAACCGCTTGCAGGGCATCAATTTGCTCGCCCCGTTTTCTAGCTAGCTCGTCCGATTCATCTAGTTTCGCGTGGACTTCATCGTATTTAGTTTTGGCTAAACCGAGTTGTTCTTTTAGAATACGGACTTGGTCAAGAGTTTGTTCGCGTTCTTTGTTATAAGTGTTAGACAGATCTTCCAATTTATCTGTTCTCACACACAGTTCCTCGGCTAGCAGTAGCTTATCTTTTTCGGCTTTCGATGCCAGCTCCCTGGTTCTCTCCACCTGTACCTTGAACTCCCCAGCTTCCTGCTCGTGCCTCTGCTGGGCACTGAGGTACTGGTGCACTGTCCACCTCTGCTGGTGGGCATAGTTGAGGGCTAAACTGGAGAGAACCTTCACAAGGCCTCCGCCTGATGGTCAATTTTGAAGAGCGTCTGTCGCAATGTCTGCATTTTTCTCGCTTAGGGCATTGAAATCTAACATTTTCAGCACCTCGGCATAGTTAGGATTTGCATTGTTGCTGAGGTCCGCGATCAATCTTTCCGTGGGTGAAGGTCCGCTGATTAGAGGGGAAATGGGTGTAAACCCATCTGATGGATTGCTCATTATTATGATTGTCAGTTATTTCAATTTACGTAATGTTTGGGTTTTTTAGTTGGAGGCTGCAAACACGATTTAACTCAGTTTGTAAACGTCAATGAATCATCAAGACTGGGTCAGTAATGTGAGTTGGTTATTACTTAACTTGCCACAACAGGTTTAATTGATTAAATCGATTTTAATGATAAATCTAACCTGTATAGGCTATTTGGGAATTTTAATTTTAATTCACCTGAAAGAGTTGCTATCTCTAAGTTAACGTTGAGAAGTTTAACTATGTCTCATTGGTTAGAACACATTAGTTTGCGTATTATTCCAATAACCACCCTGGACAGGTAGTGTAGCAATTTAATGTATATTAAATTGAACGAGACAATGATATCCAATCAGTTGAGACTGGTTAGATATCGTACAGCATAACCTGAATTATTAAAAAATAATTACTGGTGATTCTTCACCACCGGAGGTCACTGTTAACACAAGCTAAAATCGACAGGGTACCAGTGAAAATATAATTTTACAATACTGTTTAAAAGTCTACCTAAACACCATTAAGCTGGTAAAACAGCTTTAATCTATTAATCAATTTGAATGATTAGTCAACCCCGTTTGGGCTAAAGGAATTAGCTTTAATTAACCTGAATTAGTTGCTATATCTAAGTTAACGTTGAAAAGTGTAACTATGTCTCATTGGTTATGGCACATTCGTGTGTGTATTATTCCCATAACCAACCTGGAAAGGTAGTGTATCAATTTAATGTATGTATAAAATTGAACAAGACAATGATATCTAATCAGTTAAGACTGGTTTGATATCCTACAGCGTAACCTGACTTATTTCACGAAAAATGACTGGCGATTCTTCGCCAGAGGTTACGGATAGCCCCAGCTGAGATCTCACAGGATTCCTGCCTAACGCGGGAATTCACTATGAACAAAGAGGAAAACAAAAATGGCTGCTACCCTTTGTTAGCTTAGCATCTGGCGCAATGGTTAGCTTTCCTTGCGCGGGGTTTCCCCCTCGCCGCACAAGGGAAGTTCCCTCCAACAAGTGAACAGGTTTACTTGGTGACGTTTCACGTTCAACCCTTAACCTCTTCCCGTTTACCAAACGCAAGAGGTAGAGAGATAATAACTTTGCGTCGGTCTAACGAATAGATCTACTCTAATTTCCGTAATGGCTGGCTCATATGTCCTCTGCTCTAGGAATTACTTATGACCGAGTCAGATCACTCCTGAAAGCGATCGACAGAAATAACACTACGTTAGGCCCAACGAGTATTATTTCTCAGAATGCCTACATCGGCTGGTACATATGTCCTAGCTCGTAGCATTCAGTAGACCCCCCTTCACACTGCTTTGGTCAGATATACAACCGGGGTCGTTCTATTCCGACCAGTATCTTGGTGAAATGGACCGACACACACACACTTCTCTCCAGCACTAGTCCTGCCTATAGCTATTAATGGAATGTATGTATCTTGCTACACAATTGATATGGAATAACCCAACAGTGCGGCCTAGTCCTATCTAAGACTCGTCACAGGGGGCGCATATGTCGTGACGTTGTATTAGTTAATGTGACGACTGTTGCTCATCGAATGATTAACGGTTTATAATTGCGTGATTAAATGAATTAAGCAATGAATCAAGCAATTATTAACTCATCAACCTGGGGCACCATGGGAACAGTATTTTGATTGAGTTTCTATTTCCCAAATTAACTCAAAGGATATCAGAATATCGATTTTACAACAGTCGCTAAATTAATCAATTTCCTCTACAGTCTCATTCTGAACGTCGCATAATCCGGGAATCTGCACGGACCCGGGCTTCACCAATGAGTTTACCACACCAATCTTAGTTGATTATTTATTTACTAGCAAGCTAAAATGATGATAAAAATACACATACACAAAACACAGTCTAGCTATTGATTAGGACTTAGTATAACGGGCCAACACACGATGGCGCGTGTTACCCAAAATGGGGATTTAAAAGAGAGAGAAACCAAGAAAGTACATGAGAGAAATATACATTTGGGTTCATTTGTCAGCCATGCTTATTTAAACCTAGCCTTGCCCCGAACTGCCGCTCTTATGGGTCAGAATATAATGATGTAATTACGTGTTGGAGGTCTCAGGTGGGAAGCTCCGCGTGTGTCGTTTAGGCTTCTCAATGACGCACTTCTCCGGCGCAACTCTCTGGTTGTCCTCACGATGTCAGTGTCCTTCTTGGCTAAGTGGTCTGATCCCTCGCCCTTGATCTGAAAGGGGTCTTCTGAGGACAGACAGCTCTGTAGCTCAGAGCTCACAGCTTCGGACTCGAACGGTGTATATACCACGATTCAATGAAGAGTGGAGGCTGGGTGGTTCGGCTTGAATTCACCCGCTTAGACACAGCTACTCGTCCGTAGCTCGTGTAGAAAAAGATTTCTTTGTCTTCAACCTTGTGTTTCGTTTTGGGGTTCGTTGACTTTGTTAGACCTTCGCTGCAGCTTGGGGTCAATTAGTCTCCTATGTTAATTCTTCACTCTCCTGTCTTATACCCTAGGGTCAGAAGTGGGCGTAACCGCCTTTAGGGCAATTCCCTGGGCGGACCAAGTTAAGGGGCAAGGCCTAGATTTGACTAAAATCCTATTTTAGACACTACCTTCACATCTCATCTTTACCAAAACATTCTCTTTGATTTGGATATTTTCCACACAACGTACAATGTATAAACATCAGGCATATACTGGGAAAACTCTTAAAGGTACAATGTTTTCATAATAACGTAATCTCATTCAATTCAAAAGTTACATACATTTTCATATTCCACCTCTCGTCATGACCACCATTGTGGCTGACGCAAACCATTGTTCCAAAGTCCCTTTATTGCATGTTTAATGTTCTGAGGCCCGTTCTCCATAGTGAGAGTACAAAGGAATTTCTCAGTGGCCTAAGGTTTATTAATGGCGTGAGGTGTCATAAAACCCCCCCACATCTTCAGACCCCTATATCTCTCCTCCTCTGTTGGGGGTTTGGGAGATAATCTGTAGGGTGGTGGTCTCCTGTACCCTGACCTGATCAGGACAGTCATGACAAATCTAATAATTTCAATTTCTCAAACAATCAACTATTTTTCACCATTTGAAAGACAAACATCTCCTAAATCCAACCACATTGTCCGATTTCAAAGAGGCTTTACGGCGAAAGCATAAAGTTAGGTTATGTTAGGAGAGTACATTGAAAATAGCTGTGTGTAATGTTTTGTCAATTCAAAGACAGGCGTCACCAAAAGCAGATAACCAGCTAAAATTATGCACTAACTTTTGACAATCTTCCTCAGATGACACTCCTAGGACATTATGTTATACAATACATGCATTTTTTGTTCCATCAAGTTCATATTTATATCCAAAAACAGCATTTTACAGTAGCGGTGAAATTCAGAATTTTTTCCCCCTCAAATGCTTCCGGTGAATCAACGTTACAATTTACAAAATTACTATTCGAAAACATTGGTAAATTATAATATTGTCATTCAAAGAATTATAGTTTAACATTTCGTAAATGCTACTGCATTGCCAGATTTCAAAATAACTTTACTGGGAAATCACACTTTGCAATAAACGGGGTGCTGTGCTAAGAACAATAGGCTAGGATATACAGGTTAGCACCATCTTGTAACCATCTAATATCAATAATACTATTGTCAATAATCCCTTACCTTTGATTATCTTCATCCATTGGCACTTCCAGGAATCCCAGGTCCACAACAAATGTGGTTTCTTTCGACAAAGTTCATAATTTATGTCCAAATAACTCCAAGTTGTTCGATGTTGTTAGCGCTTCGGTAGGCTACTCAAAAGTAGGGCGGGGGGGGGGGGGGAAGTCCCGACGAAAAGTAAAAAAAAACCATCCATTTACGTTCGTTCAAACATGTCAAACGTTGTTTAGCATCAATCTTTAGGGCCATTTCTAATGTGAAACATCAGTAATGTTTCAACCCGACCTCTCCTGTGTCTTGAAAAACGTTTTTGAAAAATGTCTCACCTCACATGAACTCACATGAATGCGCAGGTGCGCGCAATAATGAAGTGACGACATCCCAGGGATGTCAACTTCTCTTCCTTGTCATCCGGTCTCTGTTCATCGTAGACGCTTCAAACAACTTTATAAAGATCGTTGACATCTAGTGGAAGCCGTAGGAAGTGCGAAATGAATCCTTTGTCACTGTGTGATCTATTAGCAATGACTCGAAAATAGTACAGCCACAAAATTCTCATTTCCTGGTTGTATTTTTCTCAGGTTTTTGCCTGCCAAATGAGTTTTGTTATACTTACAGACACCATTCAAACAGTTTTAGAAAATTAAGAGTGTTTTCTATCCAACTCTGTTAATAATATGCATATCCTAGCTTCTGAGTTGGTGTAGGAGGCAGTTAAAAATGGGCACATATTTTTTTCAAAATTCTCAATACTGCCCCCTATCCACCAACTATTTGGTCCTCTTGCAGAAGATTTCCTGGTGCTGCACTTCTCCTGGAAAGACAAGGTTGTGGTCTTAGCATTTTACACTTTGTGGAAGGGACGTAGGGCAACATGCCTTTGTTGGTCCTGTTCAGTTGATATCTTTACCATCTAGCATATTGTTTAGGCACAATGAGGGGACATTAGGAGCTGCTTTTTAGAGGAAAGATCAGTCAACAATGTGAATGGGCTGGGCTAAAGAAGGTGTGAAAAGTCTTAGGAAGGCAGTTCTTGCACAGTATGAGTTTGTGTATGGGAGATTGATGAGAAATTGCACCTCAATCACGCAACACATTAACTGTCTAAGCATAACCCTGCACAACCTCTCCCAGCCCATTGACTTTGACAGATAATTCTTGTCAATAGTTGCCCTTTCCACAGGAATTTGTTTTGTGTTTTGAGAATCTGCAGAGAGAATAAAGCGGTTGTGTCATTACTGTTGTAGTCTTGATTGTATACATTTCAGTGTTCCTTGCTGGTTTCTGTCCCACAATCTGTTGTGCTCCATAACCGCAAGGTGTGTCCCCTCCCTCATGCTTGTGTATCCAAAAAGGCCCCCACTTTGGGGTATTTTTCAGCAGGGCACTGTGGAATGACTCCAGATAACTTAGTTTTAGAAAAGGTAAAGAGAAGGGAGGTAAACTAAATGGATTACATGGTCTGGAAGGTACTTTGTGGTCCTCAGGCTAAGTCTAATCACATGTAACCCCATAACACAAATCATACAAACACTACCCAATTCATGTTTATACCATGCTTACTGTAAATTGACCTATCTTAGCTGTCAGCTTGTAAATATTTTGGCCAACTTACCTTCAACTTGTGCAGAACTATGGGTTGGAAGTGCATGTTGGTGGACCCATATTCTGTACCACCTAAAACAAAACACACAATTTAACCACTCCACTAATTGTGGAGTGGTTAAACACGGTGACTGAGTTCGGTGACTGAGTTCAATAGGAAGTGTATATGCGACACGGTGGCTGAGTTCAATAGGAAGTGTATATGCGATGTTGTTCCCACTGTGACTATTTAAACCTATCCAAATCAGAAACAGTGGATAGACGTAGCATTCGCGCAAAACTTAAAGTGCGAACCATCGCATTTAACCATGGCATAAGGTTGAATACAAACAGTGTAGTTATTCCCTCCGTAAGGCAATCAAACAGGCAAAACGTAAGTACAGAGACAAAGTAGAGTTGCAATTCAATTGTTCAGACATGAAACAATCGTGAATTACAAAGGGACAATCAGCCATGTCGCGGACACAGATGTCTTGCTCCCGGACAAGCTAAATACCTTCGCCAACTTTGAGGATAACACAGTACCACCTAAGCAGCCCACTCCCAAGGACTGTGGGCTCTCCTTCTCCGTGGCCGACGTGAGTGAGACATTTAACCTGTCTGGGCAAGGTGGGACGCTTGCAAATACCTCATAAATGCTATAACTTCAATTTCTCAAACATATGACTATTTTACACCGTTTTATAGATACACCTCTCCTGAATCGAACCACATTGTCCGATTTCAAAAAGGCTTTACAGCAAAAGCAAAACATTAGATTATGTTAGGAGAGTAACCAGCCAGAAATAATCACACAGCCATTTTCAAAGCAACTAGATGCATCACAAATACCCAAAACACAGATAAATGCAGCACTAACCTTTGACAATCTTCATCAGATGACACTACTAGGACATGATGTTACACAATACATGCATTTTGTGTTCGATAAAGTTCATATTTATATATAAAAACAGCATTTTACATCGGCGCGTGACGTTCAGAAAATATTTTCCCTCAAATGCTTCCGGTGAATCGGGGCTACAATTTACAAAATTACTATTCGAAAACATTGTTAAAATGTAATATTGTCATTCAAAGAATTACAAATTAACATCTCGTGAATGCCACCGCTTTGCCAGATTTAAAAATAACTTTACTGGGAAATCACACTTTGCAATAAACGACGTGATTTGCTCAGAAAAATAGGCTAGGCGATTCATGTTAGCTCCATCTTGGAACCATCAACCATCAAAAATACTATTGTAAATATTCCCTTACCTTTGATTATCTTCATCAGAAGGCACTTCCAGGATTACCAGGTCCACAACAAATGTAGTTTTGTTCGAAAAAGGTAATAATTTATGTCCCAATAGTTCCTTCTTGTTAGCGCGTTCTGAAGGCTACTCAAAATGTACCGTATTTAAGTTTGTTCAAACATGTCAAACGTTGTATAACATAAATCTTTAGGGCCTTTTTCAACCAGAGCTTCAATAATATTCAAGGCGGACGATTGCATTGTCTTAGTAAACGTTTCGAAAGGGGAGGGTAGCCATGGGCGGCCGCGTCATTGTAGTAAATGGCCCTCCCCGTGACCAAGTTCCACAGCCTCTCTTTGGGTCAGTTTGTACCATAGAAGACTCAAACCACTTTGTAAAAACTGTCGACATCTAGTGGAAGCCTTAGGAAGTACTAAATGATTAATAAGCCCCTGTGTGTTTCAATGGCAAATGTTTGAAGTGATTTCCACACATCAGATTTCCATTTCCTGTTAGGATTTGTCTCAGGGTTTTGACTGCCATATGAGTTCTGTTATACTCAGACACCATTCAAACAGTTTTAGAAACTTTAGGGTGTTTTCTATCCAAATCTACTAATATATATGCATATTCTAGTTACTGGGCAGGAGTAGTAACCAGATTAAAATCGGGTACGTTTTTTATCCGGCCGTGCAAATACTGCCCCCTAGCCCCAACAGGTTTTAAGCGTGTTAAGCCTCGCAAGGCTGCCGGCCCAGATGGCATCCCTAGCCGCATCCGCAGACCAGCTGGCTGGAGTGTCTACGGACATACTCAATCTCTCCCTATCCCAGTCCTCCTGACAGATCGACCCCAGGTGGTGAAGGTAGGAAACAACACCTCCACTTCGCTGATCCTCAACACTGAGAATCTACAAGGGTGCGTGCTCAGTCCCCCTCCTGTACTCCCTGTTCACCCATGACTGCGTGGCAACGCAGGCCTCCAACTCAATAACTTTTGTAGACGACACAACAGTAGTAGGCCTGATTACCAACAATGACGAGACCGCCTACAGGGAGGAGTTGAGGGCCCTGGCGGAGTGGTACCAGGAAAACAACATTTCCCTCAATGCCAACAAAACAAAGGAGCTGAATGTGGACTACAGGATACAGCAGAGGGAGCACAACCCTATCCACATTGATGGGACCTCAGTGGAGAAGGAGAAATGCTACAAGTTCCTGCGTGTACACATCACTGACAATCTGAAATGATTCAACCACACAGAGAGTGTGGTGAAGAAGGCGCAACAGCACCTCTTCAACCTCAGGAGGCTGAAGAAATGTGGCTCGTCCCCTAAGAACCTCAAACTTTTACAGTTGTGGCAATTGCACTGCCTGCAACTGCAGGGGTCTCCAGAGGGTGGTGCGGTCTGCCCATTGCATCATCGTGGGCACACTGCCTGTCCTCCAGGCCACCTACAGCACCAGGAAGGGCAAAAAGATAATCAAGGACATCAACCACCCGAGCCAAGGCCTATTCACCCCGTTTCCATCAGTACAGGTACATCAAAGCTGGGTTAGAGAGACTGAAAAATTGCTTCTATCTCAAGGCCATCAGAATGTTAAATAGCATCACTAGCCAGCTACCACCCGGTTACTCAAGCCTATATACCTAGACATGGGATCACTGGTCACTTTAATAATGGAACACTATTCACTTTACTTATTTCAAATGTATAGTTGTGGCCAAAAGTTGAGAATGACACAAATATAAATTTTCACAAAGTCTGCTGCCTCAGTTTGTATGATTGAAATTTGCATATACTCCAGAATGTCATGAAGAGTGATCAGATGAATTGCAATTAATTGCAAAGTCCCTCTTTGCCATGCAAATGAACTGAATCCCCCAAAAACATTTCCACTACATTTCTGCCCTGCCACAAAAGGACCAGCTGACATCATGTCAGTGATTCTCTCGTTAACACAGGTGTGAGTGTTGACGAGGACAAGGCTGGAGATCACTCTGTCATGCTGATTGAGTTCGAATAACAGACTGGAAGCGTCAAAAGGATGGTGGTGCTTGGAATCGTTGTTCTTTCTCTGTCAATCATGGTTACCTGCAAGGAAACACGTCCCGTCATCATTGATTTGCACAAAAAGGGCTTCACAGGCAAGGATATTGCTGCCAGTAAGATTGCACCTAAATCAACCATTTATCGAATCATCAAGAACTTCAAGGAGAGCGGTTCAATTGTTGCGAAGAAGGCTTCACGGCGCCCAAGAAAGTCCAGCAAGCGACAGGACCATCTCCTAAAGTTGATTCAGCTGCGGGATTGGGGCACCACCAGTACAGAGCTTGCTCAGGAATGGCAGCAGGCAGGTGTGAGTGCATCTGCACGCACAATGAGGCGAAGACTTTTGGAGGATGGCCTGGTGTCAGGAAGGGCAGCAAAGAAGCCACTTCTCTCCAGGAAAAACATCAGGGACAGACTGATATTCTGCAAAAGGTACAGGGATTGGACTGCTGAGGACTGGGATAAAGTCATTTTCTCTGATGAATCCCCTTTCCAATTGTTTGGGGCATCCGGAAAAAAGCTTGTCCGGAGAAGACAAGGTGAGCGCTACCATCAGTCCTGTGTCATGCCAACAGTAAAGCATCCTGAGACCATTCATGTGTGGGGTTGCTTCTCAGCCAAGGGAGTGGGCTCACTCACAATTTTGCCTAAGAACACAGCCATGAATAAAGAATAGTACCAACACATCCTCCGAGAGCAACTTCTCCCTGTCACAGAAGTTGTCATGGAGAGAAGAGGACCAAGGCGCAGCGGGATTGTGGACACTCATGTTTATTAAATAAAACACGTAAAGCATCCACTTGAAAAAAACAATAAACAGTACTTACAACAGCAACAGTCTTGCAGGCACATACAATGCAGTGCAAGGACAACCACCCACAACCCCAAAGAAAAACACACACACCTATATAGGACTTCCAATCAAAGGCAACTCAACACACCTGCCTTCAATTGGAAGTCCCAATCACCAACACAACATTTAACAAACACAAACCACCTGCCACATCCTGACCAAGACTAACACAATTACGCCCTCTGCTGGTCAGGATGTGACAGTACCCCCCCCTCAAGGTGCAGACCCCGGGATGCACCTAAAAAAAGAAAAACACAAGAAAATCCCTAATACGCACCTCAATGCTAGTGCGTTTAGCGGGAAACACCGGACCGTAGAGGCGCACTGGCGGTCTTGAGCGCTGGGTTGGCATCACCCCTTCAGGCTCGATGCTCACACTCCCCTGGCACATGCGGGGCGCTGGTACTGCGCTTACCGGCCTGAAAATGCCAGGCCTCACCACAGCACCTACCCCAAAGCACGGGACCTGTCCAGTGTGTTTTCTTCCAAAAAGGGTACGGGGAGCTGGCCTGGGTCTCCCATCTCGCCCCGCCAAACAGCCCTTGAGCCCCCCCCAAAAAAATGATTGGGGCTGCCTCTCGGGCTCTACCTGCCTCCCAGGCAGGTTGTCGCAGTGCACCCGCAATTGCTCCCATGTCCAGTCAATCCTCTCCTCCAGTATTTCCAGCGACCAGGAATCCATCACCTCCCGAGCGCGCTGCTTCCAACTTTCCTCCTGTGGCTTCCTCTTCCGCTGCTTGGTCCTTTGGTGGTGGGTGGTTCTGTCACAGAAGTTGTCATGGAGAGAAGAGGACCAAGGCGCAGCGGGATTGTGGACACTCATGTTTATTAACTTCTCTAGGGCCGGCGGGACGAAATCGTCCCACCTACGTAACAGCCAGTGGAATCCTGTGGCGCGTTATTCAAATACCTTAGAAATGCTATTACTTCAATTTCTCAAACATATGACTATTTTACACCATTTTAAAGACAAGACTCTCGTTAATCTAACCACACTGTCCGATTTCAAAAAGGCTTTACAACGAATGCAAAACATTAGATTATGTCAGCAGAGTACCCAGCCAGAAATAATCAGACACCCATTTTTCAAGCTAGCATATAATGTCACAAAAACCCAGAAGACAGCTAAATGCAGCACTAACCTTTGATGATCTTCATCAGATGACACACCTAGGACATTATGTTATACAATACATGCATGTTTTGTTCAATCAAGTTCATATTAATATCAAAAACCAGCTTTTTACATTAGCATGTGACGTTCAGAACTAGCATACCCCCCGCAAACTGCCGGTGAATTTACTAAATTACTCACGATAAACGTTCACAAAAAGCATAACAATTATTTTAAGAATTATAGATACAGAACTCCTCTATGCACTCGATATGTCCGATTTTAAAATAGCTTTTCGGTGAAAGCACATTTTGCAATATTCTCAGTAGATAGCCCGGCATCACAGGGCTAGCTATTTAGACACCCAGCAAGTTTAGCACTCACCAAAGTCAGATTTACTATAAGAAAAATGTTATTACCTTTGCTGTTCTTCGTCAGAATGCACTCCCAGGACTTCTACTTCAATAACAAATGTTGGTTTGGTCCCAAATAATCCATAGTTATATCCAAATAGCGGCGTTTTGTTCGTGCGTTCAAGACACTATCCGAAAGGGTAAATAAGGGTTACGAGCATGGCGCATTTCGTGACAAAAAATTTCAAAATATTCCATTACCGTACTTCGAAGCATGTCAACCGCTGTTTAAAATCCATTTTTATGCCATTTTTCTCGTAAAAAAGCGATAATATTCTGACCGGGAATCTGCATTTAGGTAAACAGACGAAAGAAAATAAAGCATGGGGTCGACTCGGGCACGCGCCTAAGCCCATAGTACTCTGATCGGCCACTTGCCAAAAGCGATAATGTGTTTCAGCCAGAGGCTGCCTCGATATCGTTCAGCTTTTTCCTGGGCTCTGAGAGCCTATGGGAGCCGTAGGAAGTGTCACGTTAGAGCAAAGATCCTGAGTCTTCAATAAAAAGAGCCCAGATGAACAACAACTTGTCAGACAGGCCACTTCCCATATAGAATCCTCTCAGGTTTTTGCCTGCCATATGAGTTCTGTTATACTCACAGACACCATTCAAACAGTTTTAGAAACTTTAGGGTGTTTTCTATCCAAAGCCAATAATTATATGCATATTCTAGTTACTGGGCAGGAGTAGTAACCAGATTAAATCGGGTACGTTTTTTATCTGGCCATGTCAATACTGCCCCCTACCCCCAACAGGTTAAATAAAACACGTAAAGCATCCACTTGAAAAAATCTATAAACAGTACTTGCAACAGTCTTGCAAGCACATACAATGTAGTGCAAGGACAACCACCCACAACCCCAAAGAAAAACACACACACCTATATAGGACTTCCAATCAAAGGCAACTCAACACACCTGCCTTCAATTGGAAGTCCCAATCACCAACACAACATTTAACAAACACAAACCACCTGCCACATCCTGACCAAGACTAACACAATTACGCCCTCTGCTGGTCAGGACGTGACACTCCCAACCATCCAGGAACAGTTTGGTGACGAACAATGCCTTTTCCAGCATGATGGAGCACCTTGCCATAAGGCAAAAGTGATAACTAAGTGGCTCGGGGAACAAAACATCAACATTTTGGGTCCATGGCCAGGAAACTCCCCAGACCTGAATACCATTGAGAACTTGTGGTCAATCCTCAAGAGGTGGGTGGACAAACAAAAAAACAAATTCTGACAAACTCTAAGCATTGATTATGCAAGAATGGGCTTCCATCAGTCAGGATGTGGCCCAGAAGTTAATTGACAGCATGCCAGGGTGGATTGCAGAGGTCTTGAAAAAGAAGGGTCAACACTGCAAATATTGAGTCTTTGCATCACTTCCTATAATTGTCAATAAAAGCCTTTGACACTCATGAAAGGCTTGTAATTATACTTCAGTATTCCATAGTAACATCTGACAAAAATATCTAAAGACACCGAAGCAGCAAACTTTGTGAAAATTAATATTTGTGTCATTCTCAAAACTTTTGGCCACAACTGTATATACAGTATTCTATTTTACTGTATTTTATTTATACAGTATATTTCTTAATTCCATTCTTTTACTTTAGATTTGTTTGTATTGTTGTGAATTGTTAAATACTACTGCACTTTTGGAGCTAGGAACTCAAGCAATTCGCTACGCCCGTAATAAAATCTGATAAATGTGTGTATGTATACAGTAAAATTTGATATTGATTTTGACTTGTCCAATACAAAACACACGTTATTTAAATTCCATTTCGAGAACATTTTGAAAATGTTTTGGTAGTGTGCCGTAACGAGCACAACCCAGGCACAGACTCACTTGTACGATGTCCATAGGACAGCCTCAGTCTCGGCAGGACTTGAGGCTGTCCTAATATTAACACCATACTCTGGCATTGCTTTATAGACTAACCCTCTGTTCTCTCCCATGTAGACCTGCCCCTGGTCAACCTATCTGTGGAGCCCCAGCCCATACTGGAGGGCAATCTGGTAAAGTTCCACTGCTCTGCCAAAGCTAACCCACCAGTCATCCACTACAGGTGAGATAGTATACCTGCATATACAGACACACACGCACACACTCTCTCTCTCTCACACACACACACATCTATTTTACTCTCCGATTGAAATCTTTGGTCTGGGTGACCCAAAATCTCCACTTTTTGATGCCCTTATTGTGTTCAGTAGGCCTATATACACTCTATCTACAATCCTCTCATGTTTATGCATACAGGCTGCTTTAGGAGAGCAGGAGTCTCTCTGTCCAAGTTCTGCTGCTCTACTGGGGTTTAACACAGGAAACAACCACATACAGTTGAAGTCACTGGGATGGCGTCAATCACATTGAATTTAAGGCTGGAAGACATACAGTTGAAGTCGTAAGTTTACATACACTTAGGTTGGAGTCATTAAAACTCGTTGTTCAACCACTCCACACATTTCTTGTTAACAAACTATAGTTTTGGCAAGTCTGTTAGGACATCTACTTTATGACACAAGTAATCTTTCCAACAATTGTTTACAGATTATTTCACTTATAATTCACTATATCACAATTCCAGTGGGTCAGCAGTTTACATAATCTATGTTGACTGTGCCTTTAAACAGCTTGAAAAATTCCAGAAAATTATGTCATGGCTTTAGAAGCTTCTGATAGGGTAATTGATATCATTTTAGTCAATTGGAGGTGTACCTGTACCTCAGTGCCTCTTTGCTTGACATCATGGAGAAATCAAAAGAAATCAGCCAAGACCTCAGAAAACAATTGTAGACCTCCACAAGTCTGGTTCATCCTTAGGAGCAATTTCAAAACGCCTGAAGGTACCACGTTCATCTGTACAAACAATAGTACGTAAGTATAAACACCATGGGGCACGCAGCCATCATACCGCACAGGAAGGAAACGTTCAGTCTCTTAGAGATGAGCGTACTTTAGTGCAAAAAGTGCAAATCAATCCCAGAACAAAAGCAAAGGACCCTGTGAAGATACTGGAGGAAACAGGTACAAAAAGTATCTATATCCACAGTAATACGAGTCCTAAATCAACATAACCTGAAATGCCGCTCAGCAAGGAAGAAGCCACTGCTCCAAAACCGCCATAAAACAGCTAGACTATGGTTTGCAACTGCACATGGTGACAAAGATCGTACTTCTTGGAGAAATGTCCTCTGGTCTGATGAAACAAAAATAGAACTGTTTGGCCATAATGACCATCATTATGTTTGGCGGATAAAGGGGGAGGCTAGCAAGCTGAAGAACACCATCCCAACTGTGATGCAGGGGGGTGGCAGCATCATGTTGTGGGGGTGCTTTGCTGCAGGAGGGACTGGTGCACTTCACAAAATAGATGGCATCATTTGTAAGGAAAATTATGTGGATATATTGAAGCAACATCTCAAGACATCAGTCAGGAAGTTAAAGCTTGGTCGCAAATGGGTCTTCCCAATGGACAATGACCCCAAGCATACTTCCAAAGTTGTGTCAAAATGGCTTAAGGACAATAAAGTCAAGGTATTGGAGTGGCGATCACAAAGCCCTGACCTCAATCCTATAGAAAATTTGTGGGCAGAACTGGAAAAGCGTGTGCGAGCAAGGAGGCCTACAAACCTTACTCATTTACACTAGCTCTGTCAGGATGAATGGGGCAAAATTCACCCAACTTATTGTGGGAAGCTTGTGGAAGGCTACTCGAAATGTTTGACCCAAGTTAAACAATTTAAAGGCAATAATACCAAATACTAATTGAGTGTATGTAAACTTCTAACCCACTGGGAATGTGATGAAAGAAATAGAAGCTGAAATAAATGATTCTCTCTACTATTATTCTGACATTTCACATTCTTAAAATAAAGTGGTGTTTTTAATTGACCTATCTAGAAGAAAAAGAAACGCACACCTATTAAGGCGAGGTGCTGGCTTGCGGAGTAGAAAACTAGAAAATAAGGGAGAGCCGCACACTCTAGAAGCTCAGATGCAAAAATCTAATATCCAACGTTTCGACAGCCAAGCTGTCTTCATCATCTGATTGACCTATGACAGGGAATTTTTACTAGGATTAAATGTCAGGAATGTGAAAAACTGACTTTAAATGTATTTGGCTAAGGTGTATGTAAACTTCCAATTTCAAATGTATGTTTCACATTGTTTTAGGTAGTCCGGGGTGGGGCAGGTGGTTAGTTGGCGTAAAAAAGTGTGCTAAATGTACCCAGATCTCACCTTAGACCTTAACTCCTTAACAGCAGCTGGCATCTCATTGATTATAGATGGGCGGGGGTCCCTGAGACGATGGCGGTTATATCTCTGCCATATGCCTGTGCAGGGGGGAGGGGCTAACAAGCCCTGACTGAGGAAAGTGTGCGCTAACACAAGCATTCATTTTGGCTAACTCCCAGCTGACAGACACCCTAACCAAAAATAAGATGAGGTGACAAGATGAGTTGGGTCTGTCTGCAGTATGCATGTTGAAGGGGTTGTGTCATCTACCATCATTAACTTACCATCATTCACTTCGGGAAGTTTACCTTCGCCTCGTTTTGTTATAACATCTTTGGTCTGACAGACATTTACGTAACACACAGAAGACATTGAACAATGTCAACAAACATGGTTCCACACATTACTGGCAATTAGCTTAGCATTAGCTTATCATAATCAGTACAACATTCAAAAAAATATTTTACACACATAATTTCTTTCCAATACAATTTATGCAAGATTCGGAATGCAGGACTTGAAACCGTGAATAAAAGAGTCAATTAATAAATGATTAAGGCAAAAACCATTTTCTGAAGGTGATTTATTGATACAGTTGGTGTGTGCTGGCAACCAATCACATCAACCCTGATACTCGCTCGGAGCCATTCAGTTTTATTGTTTATGTATATAGCTAGTTGGCTAAGCTGTAGCCTTAGCAATTTCTTTCAAAAGGAGACTACCCAGATATGCGGAAATTCTGGAGGTTTTTGTTTATTCTGACAAAGAGTCTGAGTATTAAAATTAGGAATCAGATTCTGACAGTTATAGTGAGGAGTTGCCCCCCAACCTTGTGGCCATTGAGAACCCTGAATCTGAGGACCCCTTGCCCACTGACGAAGTCCCAGATCCCTCTGAAGATGCTGGTGGTGATGGAGGCAGACCAACAGTGGGTGAAGTATGGAGGGTCTGTGGTAGATGGAAGGCCGCCAGCCATTTCACCCTTCCTCTGGCCCTGCTTTTGGCTTTGATGAGTCCTAGTCTGGAATGCAAAGCCCCCTTGCCATCTCCCTCTGAGTCAGAGTGCTTTAAGCTGTTTCTGACAGAGGAGCAGGTGGGAGACAGTGGAGGAGATCAATCGCTAGAACTTGGAGCTACAGGAGAAGAGAAATCCTAGGTTGAGGGGGAAGCTTGCTAAATGGATGAAAACTACAATGAGTGAAATGTATACCTTCCTGGTAACAGTCCTTCTCATGGGAATAGTGAAGTAGAACTCTGTAAGGGAATACTGGAGCACGGATCCTATGTTTGCAACCCCCTTCTTTGCCACCCCCTTTTCCCAAGACCGCTTCCCAGTTCTGCTGCTATGCCTGAATTTCATAGAAAATGCTGCCGCCAACCTAAATGACCACTTACACAAAATAAGAAAAGTTCTCATCAGCCTGACATCAGCATTTGGATAGGACTTTGTGCCATCCAATGACCTATGCATTGACGAGTCCTTGATGTTACTCGAAGGGTAGGCTGGCATTCTGTCAATACATTCCCTCCAAAAGACACAGGTTTGGGGTCAAGTTCTTTATGTGTGACATATAGACAGGATTTGTCAAGGACATTATAGTCTACAAGGGTCCACCACTGACATCCAACATTCGTGGTAATAACCATGCTGGCTCCTCATTTCAGGAAGGGCCACACTTTGTATGTGGACAATTGGCTTACACTCTTCCAGCATCTGCTCTCCAACAACAAATCAAATCAAATTTTATTGCTCACATACACTTGCTTAGGAGATGTTATTGCGGGTGTAGCAAAATGCTTGTGCTTCTAGTTCCGACAGTGCAGCAATATCTAACAAGTAATTAAGAATATATAAATATATGGATGAGCAATGTCAGAGCGGCATAGACTAAGATACAGTAGATAGTATAGAATACAGTATATACATTTAAGATGAGTAATGCAAGATATGTAAACATTATTAAAGTGACTAGTGTTCCATTTATTAAAGTGGCCAATGATTCCATGTCTGTGTAGGTAGACAGCTGCCTCTCTGTGCTAGTGATGGCTATTTAACAGTCTGATGGCCTTGAGATAGAAGCTGTTTTTCAGTCTCTCGATCCCAGCTTTGATGCACCTGTACTGACCTTGCCTTCTGGATGATAGCAGGGTGAACAGGCAGTGGTGAACAGGCAGTGGCTCGGGTGGTTTATGTCCTTGATGATATCTTTGGCCTTCTTGTGACATAGGTGTCCTGGATGACAGGTTGTTTGCCCCCTGTGATGCGTTGTGCAGACCGCACCACCCTCTGGAGAGCTCTGCGGTTGTGGGCGGTGCAGTTGCCGTAGACAGGGTATCCTGTTGTGCAAAGTTATTTATTTGCTATAACTGAACTTCATCAGTAGAATGGTTTGTGTCAATATGCTGTATAACCTCGTTGGGGCCCCAGTATTGAGAATCAGGGAAGTGGAGATGTTGTTTCCTACCTTCACCATCTGGGGGCGGCCCGTCAGGAAGTCCAGGGCCCAATTGCACAGGACGGGGTTCAGATTCAGGGCCTCAAGCTTAATGATGAGCTTGGAGGGTATTATGGTGTTGAATGCTGAGCTATAGTCCTCTTGTCCAGATGGGATAGGGCAGTGTGCAGTGTGATGGCAATTGCATCGTCTGTGGACCTATTGGAGCGGTAAGCAAATTGATGTGGGTCTAGGGTGACAGGTAAGGTGGAGTTTTGATCCTTGACTATTGTCTCAAAGCACTTCATGATGACAGAAGTGAGTGCTACGGGGCAATAATCATTTATTTCAGTTACCTTTGCATTCTTTGGTACAGGAACAGTGTTGGCCATCTTGAAGCATGTAGGGACAGCAGACTGTGATTTGGAGAGATTGAATATGTCCGTAAACACACCAGCCAGCTGGTCTGTGCATGCTCTGAGGATGCGGCTAGGGATGCCATCTGGGCCGGCAGCCTTGCGAGGGTTAACACGTTTAAATGGCTTACTCACATCGGCCACGGATAAGGAGAGCCCACAGTCCTTGGTAGCTGGCCACATCGGTGGCACTGTGTTATCCTCAAAGCGGGCAAAGAACATGTTTAGCTTGGCCAGAAGCAAGACGTCGGTGTCAGCGACGTGGCTGGTTTTCCTTTCGTAGTCCATGATTGTCAGTAGACCCTGTCTCATACTTCTCGTGTCTGAGCCATTGAATTGCGACTCCACTTTGTTTCTATACTGACATTTTGCCTGTTTGATTGCCTTGCGGAATGACTACTCTGTTTGTATTCTGCCATATTCCCAGTCACCTTGCCATGGTTAAATGCGGTGGTTCACTGTCAATATTATATAATATATAAGATAGCCGGAACATATCCCAGTTAAAACAATCTTGAAGCGTGGATTCCGATTGGTTAGACCAGCATTGAATAGTCCTCAGCACGGGTCCTTCCTGTTTGAGTTTCTGCCTATAGGAAGGGAGGAGCAAAATGGAGTTGTGACCAGATTTGGTGAAAGGAGGGCGGGGGGGGGCCTTGAATGCATCTCAGAAGTTAGAGTAACAATGGTCGAGTGTTTTTCCAGCGAGAGTACTACAGTCGATATGCTGATAGAATTTAGGTAACCTTTTCCTCAAATGTGCTTTGTTAAAATCCCCGGCTACAATAAATGCCGCCTCAGGATATATGGTTTCCGGTTTGCATTAAGTCCAGTGATGTTCCTTGAGGGCCATCATGGTATTGGCTTGAGGGGGGATATACATGGTTGTGACAATAGCCAAAGAGAATTGTCTTGGACAGATGTTTATTCCTGTCGGCGCGATGAACTGAGAATTCAGATGGCTGGACCGACTCTGAAAGTATATCCCGAGAGAGCCATGTTTCCATGAAACAGAGTATGTTACAATCCCTGATGTCTCTCTGGAAAGAAACCCTTGCCCTGATCTCGTTAACTTTATTATCCAGGGACTAAAAATTAGCGAGTAATGTACTCGGAAGCGGTTGGTGTGCGCGCCTCCTAAATCTGCCATGATACTATGACTTGGGGGTAGGAATGGTGGGGGGGTAGGAATGCAGTTTTTGATGTTCAACCACTACATTAATATTGAAATATGGGTTATGCATATTTATAATGACATGACAGTTGTTAGTCTTTTCTTGCAGTTTTTTCCTCAAGTTTTTGTTTGTTGTTCAATAAAATAGACAACCATTACCTACATGCCTATGTCTTTTGCTGTTTTTCCCTCCAGTTAAACTGTAAAGGAGTGTAGGTTCAAACAGTATATTTCTGCATTCAAACGCTGGCCTCAATCTTCAGCATGAAAGATGGCAAATTGTGTTCAATATTGTTTGTGTGTGAGGTTTCTGAAAGTACTAAATATGGATAATTCGTAATTAGAATAGCTATATCAGAAAATAGCAATAAAAAAAAACATTACACAAAATAATAAATTGCATTTACAACATGACAATTATGAATGATCTACATAAGAAGCAGTAACTGAAGTGCTCCACACATGTGCTCCGCAAGAGGGCAGGACAGAGCTATGCTAAACAGGCCAAATGAATACAGTGCCTTGCAAAAGAATTCATCCTCCTTGGCATTTTTCTTATTTTGTTGCATTACAACCTGTAATTTAAATGGATTTTTATTTGGATTTCATATAATGGACATACACAAAATTGTCCAAATTGGTGAAGTGAAATGAAAAAAATTACTTGTTTCAAAAAAAGAAAAAAAAGAAAAACGGATTTACCCCCTTTGCTATGAAGCCCCTAAATAAGATCTGGTGACACCAATTACCTTCAGAAGTCAAATAATTAGTTAACCTCTCTCGGGTATGTGGGTCGTCCCACCTAGTCAACAGCCAGTGGAATCGAGTGGCGCGATATTCAAAAACCTTAAAAATGCTATTACTTCAACTTCTCAAACATATGACTATTTTACACCATTTTAAAGACAAGACTCTCGTTAATCTAACCACATTGTCCGATTTCAAAAAGTCTTTACAACGAAAGCAAAACATTAGATTATGTCAGGAGAGTACCCAGCCAGAAATAATCACACACCCATTTTTCAAGCTAGCATATAATGTCACAAAAACCAAAACCACAGCTAAATGCAGCACTAACCTTTGATGATCTTCATCAGATGACACTCCTAGGACATTATGTTATACAATACATGCATGTTTTGTTCAATCAAGTTCATATTTATATCAAAAACCAGCTTTTTACATTAGCATGTGACGTTCAGAACTAGCAAACATACTGAAAACTTCCGGTGAATTTACTAAATTACTCACGATAAACGTTCACATAAAACATAACAATTATTTTAAGAATTATAGATACAGAACTCCTTTATGCAATTGCGGTGTCAGATTTTAAAATAGCTTTTCGGCAAAAGCACATTTTGCAATATTCTGAATAGATAGCTCGCCATCACGGGCTAGCTAATTTGACACCCACCAAGTTTGGCGTTCACTAAACGAAATAATTACTATAAGAAAAATTGGATTACCTTTGCTGTTCTTCGTCAGAATGCACTCCCAGGACTTCTACTTCATCCACAAATGTTGTTTTGGTTCAAAATAATCCATAGTTATGTTCAAATATCCTCTGTTTTGTCCGTGCGTTCAGGTCCCTATCCGAACGGTGACGCGCGGACGCATGTCGTGACAAAAAAATTCAAAATATTCCATTACCGTACTTCGAAGCATGTCAAACGCTGTTTAAAATCATTTTTTATGCGATTTTTCTCGTAAAATAGCGATAATATTCCGACCGGGAGACGAAGAAAATGGACTCTTCACGTGTACACGTGCGCCCGTTTCATTGTTCTCAGATCGACCACTATCCAAATGCGCTACTGTTTTTCAGCCAGGGACTGCAGAGTCATCATTCAACGTTCTGGCGCCTTCTGAGAGCCTATGGGAGTCTTAGAAAATGTCACGTTACAGCAGAGATCCTCTGTTTTCGATAAAGAGGCTATAGAAGGACAAGAAATGGTCAGAGAGGGCACTTCCTGTTTAGAATCTTCTCAGGTTTTGGCCTGCCATATGAGTTCTGTTATACTCACAGACACCATTCAAACAGTTTTAGAAACTTTAGGGTGTTTTCTATCCAAATCAAACAATTATATGCATATTCTAGTTTCTGGGCAGGAGTAATAACCAGATTAAATCGGGTAGGTTTTTTATCCGGCCGTGAAAATACTGCCCCCTATCCTAAACAGGTTAAACAAAGTCCACTTGTGTGCAATCTGTGTCACATGATCTGTCACATGATCTCAATATATATACACCTGTTCTGAAAGGCCCCAGAGTCTGCAACACCACTAAGCAAGGGGCACCACCAAGCACGTGACACCATGAAGAGCAAGTTGTGGAGAAGTATAGTTCAGGATTGGGTATAAGAAAATATCAGAAACTTTGAACATCCCACAGAGCACCATTAAATCCATTATTAAAATATGGCAAGAATATAGAACCACAACAAACCTGCCAAGAGAGGGCCACCCACCAAAACTCACTGACCAGGCAAGGAGGGCATTAATCAGAGAGGCAACAAAGAGACCAAAGATAACCCTAAAGGAGATGCGGACCTCACAGTGGAGATTGGAGTATCTGTCCATAGGACCACTTTAAGCCATACACCTGGGCTCTGTGGGGTGGGCAGAAAAAAAGACATTGCTTAAAGAAAAAAATAAGCAAACACGTTTGGTGTTTGCCAAAAAGCATGTGGGAGACTTCCCAAACATATGGAACAAAGTACTCTGGTCAGATGAGACTAAAATTGAGCTTTTTGGTCATCAAGGAAAACGCTATGTCTGGCGCAAACCCAATACCTCTCATCACCCCAAGAACACCATCCCCGCAGTGAAGCATGGTGACGGCAGCATCATGCTGTGGGATGTTTTTCATCTGCAGGGACTGTGAAACTGGTCAGAATTGAAGGAATGATGGATGGTGCTAAATACAGGGAAATCCTGAGGGAAACATTTTTCAGTCTTCCAGAGATTTGAGACTGGGACGGAGGTTCACCTTCCAGCAGGACAATGACCCTAAGCATACTGCTAAAGCAACACTTGAGTGGTTTAAAGGGAAACATTTTAATATCTTGGAATGGCTTAGTCAAAGCCCAGACCTCAATCCAATTGAGAATCTGTGGTATGACTTAAAGATTGCTGTACACCAGCGGCACCCCTCCAACTTGAAGGAGCTGGAGCAGTTTTGCCTTGAAGAATGGACAAAAATCCCAGTGGCTAGATGTACCAAGCTTATAGAGACATACCCCAAGAGACTTGCAGCTGTAATTGCTGCAAAATGTGGCTCTACAAAGTATTGACTTTGGGGGGGTGAATATTTACGCGTTATCAAGTTTTCATTTTTTTTGTCTTATGTCTTGTTTGTTTCACAAGAAAAAATATTTTGTATCTTGAAAGTGGTAGGCATGTTGTGTAAATCAAATGATACAAAGAATCCATTTTAATTCCATGTTATAACACAACAAAATAGGAAAAATGCCAAGGGGGTGAATACTTTTGCAAGCCACTGTGTACACAGGCCAATGGTCATGATGAGGGCAGCTTCAAAGAAGCTAATAGTTCTCTGTCGCCTTTACCATTGTTTTTACAGAACTAATAGATTACTTTATATAAGCACAATTGAGTATAACATAATTGTTATGAAATCAGTACCTTGCGTGCCCGTGGTTAAAAAGGAATGCACACAGAATGCATTACGCTCAATACATAAACACATACATACAGTTGAAGTCGGAAGTTTACATGCACTTGGAGTCATTAAAACCCTTTTTTACCTGTTTCCACCATCATCTTCACAAGGTCCTTTGCTGTTGTTCTGGGATTGATTTGCACTTCTCGCTCCAAAGTACGTTCATCTCTAGGAGACAGAACAGGTCTCCTTCCTGAGCGGTATGACGGCTGCATAGTCCCATGGTGTTTATACTTGCATACTATTGTTTGTACAGATGAACGTGGTACCTTCAGGCGTTTGGAAATTGCTCCCAAGGATGAACCAGACTTATGGAGGTAATTTCTTTTAACTTTCCATACTTAGTGTATGTAAACTTCTGGAATTGTGATAGAGTGAATTATGAGTGAAATAATCTGTCTGTTAATTAACAATTGTTGGAAAAATTACTTGTGTCATGCACCAAGTAGATGTCCTAACAGACTTGCCAAAACTATAGTTTGTTAATAAGAAATGTGTGGAGTGGTTGAAAAACAAGTTAATGACTCCAACCTAAGTGTTTTTAAACTTCCGACTTCAACTGTAAGTGTATGTAAACTTCCGACTTCAACTGTATATAACTTGCACATATTGTATATTCCAGGTGTGCAAAGCTCTTATGGCGCTGTTCTACTGCATGGCTCTGCCGTGCCGTGAATATCACAGTTACTATTTCATTTTAATTTTCCCATGGCCCGCATGATTCCTGGACCCAAGCATGATATTCATCCTAAAACAATGTAAGGAAAATAACAATGAAAGCAATGCAGGCGCCATCGGGAAAAGGTTTGGCAGGTTCTATTCTGACTAGAGCAAATGTCTGCATACTTGACCTGGGGAAACACTCATTGGGCTCATCGAAGAGAGAAATTTGTCTGACTCATCTAGCTAATCCTAACCTTACATTTGCATAACATGCCTCAAGTGTAAATTCTCTGCAACAGTGAAATGGGCGACAATTATTTGAATTAATGAGGAGGCAGAACGCACCTCATTTCAAACAGTTGTTTGAAAATAACTTGAAATTGACAAGATTAAACAAGCTTATAGATAATTAGCAGGCAATTTGCCTTGGTTTGCAGGCAGCACGTGTTAACTGTCCTGTTGCGTAACAATCATATTTTGGAACAGTGAGCGCGCATTCTGACATCACACTCATAAAGAAAAACTCAGGCTGAGGAGACTAGCGTGATTTTCTTGTGTTATATAATGAATTTAGTCTATAGGCCAGAAGAAACTTTAGTCCATGATTTGGTTTGTTTTAAACAGCCATTTAAAACGTCAGCTAAAATCACTGTGAGTGATAGGGGCAGCCGTACTGAAATACTGAACTTCCCCTTGAAGACAAGCCCACAAATATTTTTGACCAATCCTAGCCAAATTGAAAATCCGTAGCTGAAAAAATAAATAAGTGTACTGTGTTTTTGCAAAACGCTAAGGGATGGGGCTGGAGAAATGTTACTGCTCTCAAATTCATAAACAGAGCTATGGGTGCAAGGACTGACCATCCATGACATCAAAATTATAGCTTTAACCATGTTTTGAGGCTATATAGTGTTTACATTGGAGTAAATCAAGCTTATATTTTGCATTCTGATAGGGTACGATTGTTGAACTAATCTCATGATGCATTTATAAGTTATATTCTTCAAGAATCAATGCGTACATACATTTCTACATAATAAAATGTATGTAGCAACTGTAGATGGCCACTTTAAATCGACGTTTCACTAATGCTGACCTCTAACGTTACCTACAAAGGAAATGACCTAGATAACAGCATTTTCGGCAGTCAAATGCAACAACAAAACATTATTTATAAAAGTAATCTATTATTATGGTTTTTGAACACAATACAAGCGTGATAGCTGTACTTTTACATGTAGCTTACGCAGCTTGTTGGCCATTACCCAATCAACGTTTTTTAACGAGTTCAAAGCACGTGAATTCATCCAATTGGTATTTACGACTTAAAAACGGGTAAATTCCCACCTTCCACTTGATTACGAATGCAGCATAAGTCTCCCATTGACATCAACCCTGCAAACAAAAATGAATGGTTACGATGTCCCCGAAACATAGTGCTCAGGATGCTGTTTTATGCTCCTGTCGAGGTTTTGTCTTGTTCCCGGTTTGTTCCCGGGACGTCCCCAAGAACGATTTTAGGACATTCTCTGGACATTGTGTCATGGACCATGACACAACATCTCAAGTGGTTACTAGACAAAAACCACCAGGGGACCGTGACAGAACATTTTAAGGTCCTATAAACATCCTAGGGAACAAACCAGGAACTAAACCAAACCTCCACAGGAACATGACACCATGTCTTGACAACCTTAGGTGACCATTTTGTGACCTTCTGGGGACGTCCTAACGAAACATTTATTGTTTGGAGGACAGGACCTGTCTGAAACATCCCCTTGCAGTCATTGAATGTCCCAACTACAAAGTCCTATCAGAACCAAATAGAAACCTATTTGTAATGTTCCTTAGCGGTCATCAAAATACCTTTTTTATGACTTTATACTAGTAACTGAAAGGTTGCTGGATCAAATCCCTGATCTGACAAGGTAAAAATATGTCGTTCTGCTCCTGAGCAAGGCATTTAACCCATGGTTCCCCGGGCGCCGCGGATGTTGATTATGGCAGCCCCCCACACCTCTCTGATTCAGAGGGGTTGGACTAAATGCGGAACGCATATTTCAGTTGAATGCATTAAGTTTTACAACTGACTAGGTATCCCCCTTTCCCAGGTATAGGCAGTAACCTAAATAAGAGCTATGAAGGACAGTTAGCACTGTGACTGTAGAGATAGAAGAACCTTTCCCAGCATCATGAGGAAATGGACAGAGAGAGTGTGGGATTGGTCACACAGGCAGAAGTCCACAGCCCTCCCAACCCAGGAGAGAGAGGAGAGAATGGGAATCTGTAGAAGAAACAGCAGGGCCCTGACTTGATGCAAAAATCGTCTCCTCCTCCTCTCTACTCCTCTGGCTCTGTCCTTAAAGGCACCCTATTTAATGCACTACTTTTGACCAGGGCCCACAAGGAAACCCATAGGCCTCTGGTCAAAAGTAGTGCACTAAAACAGGGAGTAGGGTGCAATTTTGGACACATCACTACTATCTATTCTCTTTAAAGGGAAATACCTAGTCAGTTGTATAACTTAATGCATTCAACTGAAATGTGTCTTCCGCATTTAACCCAACCCCTCTGAATCGGAGAGCTGCAGGGGACTGCCTTAATCGACATATTCAGCGCCCAGGGAACAGTGGGTTAACTGACTTGCTCAGGAGCAGAACGACAAATTTTTACCTTGTCAGCTCGGGATTCAGTCCAGCAACCTTTCGGTTACTGGCCCAATGTTCTAACCACTAGGCTACATGCCGTAAAGCTGCATACAGACAGGCTCGTTTCTCGCTGCCTTCTTAATGCCCTCTTATTACGCCCTATTTGCATGGGATTAGTTTTACTGGGGGAGATAGGGTTATGTAATTATGTGCATGAGCACAAATCACCACATCCGTAATTTAAGTCCCGTCCGAATGTGCCATGTCGGTCATTTCTACATAGCAGGAGAGTAATAATTCCATCCAGAAAAAAACTTCCCGTGCAAATCGAAGTTTAAAAAAAAGAAATGTTTGACTGGTGTTGGTCGCGGTTTGAGCAAGAAAGCAATAACTGATTCAATAAATTGCTGCGCATAGCCTATATATGAATGGCCTACATGTATCAACATTCACAGTGAATGCTTTTGTTTATACGTTTTGTGCCAATGAATTGAACATTGCCAAATGCATTAGTAAAAAAACATTGTGCCTATTTAATGCAACCCTTCTGTTAGATCGCAAAGCGGCATTACAACTGAGCTAAACTATTGGAAATGACAAATTCACTTTCTCATCCATAGCCTAAAAACACATCTCAAATGCTGTTTAGCTCACATCTGCAGACTGGGGGGGCATTTAGGACGTCTTCTACTGTGGATCGCTAAAATATCCTAATGATTATGATCACACTTCCTCAATCCAAATATTATGTCAACACTATACCAAAGATGGTTTGGTATGGTTTAGAAACTTGGAAGCCAAGCTCGCCTAGAATAAAAACCTCCAGGCTTCCGTCATAACTGTCAATTTATTGAGAAAAAAAAGAACAAATTACAGGGGGCAGTTTGGGACAAAAACGTTGCCCGTCCAAATCATCCTCTGGAATAACGGACATTCTGGGGTAATAATTACATACAAAATCAAATCAAATTTATTTATATAGCCCTTCGTACATCAGCTGATATCTCAAAGTGCTGTACAGAAACCCAGCCTAAAACCCCAAACAGCAAGCAATGCATGTGAAAGAAACACGGTGGCTAGGAAAAACTCCCTAGGAAAAACTCCCGAGAAAGGCCAAAAACCTAGGAAGAAACCTAGAGAGGAACCAGGCTATGAGGGGTGGCCAGTCCTCTTCTGGCTGTGCCGGGTGGATATTATAACAGAACATGGTCAAGATGTTAAAATGTTCATAAATGACCAGCATGGTCAAATAATAATAATCATAGTAGTTGTCGAGGGTGCAACAAGCACGTCAGGTCAGGGTTCCATAGCCGCAGGCAGAACAGTTGAAACTGGAGCAGCAGCACGGCCAGGTGGACTGGGGACAGCAAGGAGTCATCATGCCAGGTAGTCCTGAGGCATGGTCCTAGGGCTCAGGTCCTCCGAGAGAAAGAAAGAAAGAGAGAAAGAGAGAATTAGAGAGAGCATATTTAAATTCACACAGGACACCGGATAAGACAAGAGAAATACTCCAGATGTAACAGACTGACCCTAGCCCCCCGACACATAAACTACTGCAGCATAAATACTGGAAGCTGAGACAGGAGGGGTCAGGAGACACTGTGGCCCCATCCGATGAAACCCCCGGACAGGGCCAAACAGGCAGCATATAACCCCACCCACTTTGCCAAAGCACAGCCCACACACCACTAGAGGGATGTCTCCAACCACCAACTTACCGTCCTAAGACAAGGCCGAGTATAGCCCACAAAGATCTCCGCCACAGCACAACCCAAGGGGGGGGGGGGATGCCAACCCAGACAGGAAGACCACGTCAGTGACTCAGCCCACTCAAGTGACGCACCCCTCCCATGGACGGCATGGAAGAACACCAGTACGCCAGTGACTCAGCCCCTGTAATAGGGTTAGAGGCAGAGAATCCCAGTGGAGAGAGGGGAACCGGCAAGGCAGAGACAGCAAGGGCGGTTCGTTGCCCCAGCCTTTCCGTTCACCTTCACACTCCTGGGCCAGACTATACTTAACCTCTATGGGCTAGGTGGGACTGTGAGTATGACTGTGGCAGTGAGTAGGTCTAGAGACATGTTGGACAAAACCCACTGAGTCGATGATGGCTCCGAAAGCCTTTTGGAGTGGGTCTGTGGACTTTTCCATGTGAATATTAAAGTCACCAAAAATTTGAATATTATCTGCGATGACTACAAGGTCCGATAGGAATTCAGGGAACTCAGTGAGGAACGCTGCATATGGCCCAGGAGGCCTGTAAACAGTAGCTATAAAAAGTGATTGAGTAGGCTGCATAGATTTCATGACTACAAGCTCAAAAGACGAAAACGTCATTGTTTTTTTTTTGTAAATTGACATTTGCTATCGTAAATGTTAGCAACACCTCCACCTTTGCCGGATGCACGGGGGGTATGGTCACTAGTGTAACCAGGGGGTGAGGCCTCATTTAACACAGTAAATTCTTCAGGCTTAAGCCATGTTTCAGTCAGGCCAATCACATCAAGATTATGATCAGTGATTAGTTCATTGACTATAACTGCCTTGGAAGTGAGGAATCTAACATTAAGTAACCCAATTTTGAGATGTGAGGTATCACAATCTCTTTCAATAATGGCAGGAATGGAGGAGGTCTTTATACTAGTGAGATTGCTAAAGCGAACACCGGCATTTTTAATTTTGCCCAACCTAGATCGAGGCACAGACACGGTCTCAATGGGGAAAGCTGAGCTGACTACGCTGACTGTGCTAGTGGCAGACTCCACTAAGCTGGCAGGCTGGCTAACAGCCTGCTGCCTGGCCTGCACCCTATTTCATTGTGGAGCTAGAGGAGTTAGAGCCCTGTCTATGTTCGTAGATAAGATGAGAGCACCCCTCCAGCTAGGATGGAGTCCGTCACTCCTCAACAGGCCAGGCTTGGTCCTGTTTGTGGGTGAGTCCCAGAAAGAGGGCCAATTATCTACAAATTCTATATTTTGGGAGGGGCAGAACACAGTTTTCAACCAGCGATTGAGTTGTGAGACTCTGCTGTAGAGCTCATCACTCCCCCTAACTGGGAGGGGGCCAGAGACAATTAATCGATGCCGACACATCTTTCTAGCTGATTTACACGCTGAAGCTATGTTGCGCTTGGTGACCTCTGACTGTTTCATCCTAACATCGTTGGTGCCGACGTGGATAACAATATCTCTACACTCGCCAGTTTTAGCTTTAGCCAGCACCGTCTTTAGATTAGCCTTAACGTCGGTAGCCCTGCCCCCTGGTAAACAGTGTATGATCGCTGGATGATTAGTTTTAAGTCTAATACTACGGGTAATGGAGTCGCCAATGACTAGGGTTTTCAATTTGTCAGAGCTAATGGTGGGAGCCTTCGGCGTCTCAGACCCCTCAACGGGAGGAGTAGAGACCAGAGAAGTCTCGGCCTCCGACTCCGACTCGCTTAATGGGGAGAACCGGTTGAAAGTTTCTGTCGGCTGAATAAGCGACACCGGTTGAGCATTCCTACAGCGTTTCCCTCCAGAAGCCATGAGAAAGATGTCCGGCTGCGGGGACCGTGCGAGGGGATTTATACTAACGTTACTATCTGTACTTACTGGTGGCACAGACGCTGTTTCATCCTTTCCTACACTGAAATTACCCTTGCCTAACGATTTCGTCTGAAGCTGGGCTTGCTGCACAGCTATCCTTGCCGTAAGGCAATCGTTCTCCTGTATATTATAAGTACAACGACTGCAATTAGAAGGCATCATGTTAATGTTACTTAGCTTCGGCTGTTTGAAGTCCTGACGAACCATGACCAGATAAAACCTCCGGTGTAAAAAAAGTTGAATGAAAAAGTTGAGTGAGGGAAAAAGTAAAAATATACGGTAATGAAAAAGTAAAAACCGTCAGGTAGCAAAGTAAGATCGGCAACAAAATCGCACAGCAGCGTAAACAAGTCTGCAAGTTGTGACCGGAAACAGGAAATTACCTACTGTCAAGACAAAAGAGATGATCGTGGACTACAGGAAAAAGGGCCCATACACAACCTTCTCTAGTAATACAAGTCCTGTGCGAATAGGGCTTTAGACAATGCTTGGCTATTGATCACCAGAGAGCTACCATTTTCCTTGCGAAATGAGGAGTGTTCTTCCGATGCCTGAGAGGTCGGAGCAGGAAGCTGTCGATGCTATGAGGTTGGGCTTGGAATCTGGATGTAGGGGATAAAGAGGGATAGGAACAGGGAGGTATCTCTTATCTCAGACGCTCCAGACCTTTTACTCAGAGAAAGTATGATGGTTTGGAAGCGTGGGGAGACATAATGGTTTGGAGATGAATATCTAATACTTCAGGTTTGCGTTCAAAATGGCACCCTTTCAATATATAGTGCACTTCGTTTGACCAGAACCGTATGGGCCCTGGTCAAAAGTTGTGCGATATCTAGGGAATAGGGTGCAATTTCAGCTGTAGCCCAGGTGGTCTGTCATTCAAGCTCAATTGGGGGAAGAGAAGAACATGGAGGGAGTTGAGATCCCTTATAAAAAGATAAATAATCTCTGAAGAGGGAATGGTCCATTTTGGGAGGGATGCAGGCCATCTGGTTGAATGACAGCACAGAGGTGAGGGGGGGTGGGGGGTCCGACAGCTAACTCCATTAGCAACTTTTTGTTTCTAATAAAGCTGCAGAGAAAGAATGCGAGAGAGAGAGACAGAGATAGGATAAATTGGGGCAGGGAACGGGAGGGAAGCAAATGAGATGGTTTCGCTTGCAAATAAAGTACGCTTCTTATCCTCACGGGGTTTCTGGTGTTGGTGTCACTGCTGCTGTTGTTTTTGTCGTAGGGCAATTTGTGGTTCCTAATTTGTCACTTCTGAGGTGTCTGATGAAAAAAGATTTAGCTCGGCTTTTCAGCTGTTTGATGAGAACGTGGGTGATTTGAACACAAATCGCTCTCTATGTGTATCGACATGAACTAATTTGATTGTTGTTGTTTTATGCAACAGGGTTCCTCTGGGAGGAGAGTGTGTGTGTACATGCGTGAGTGTGTCTGTGCGTGTGCGACACCCTGCATTCGAATTGTACAGCAGAAGATCATAGAAAACATGAATAGCACTTCAAAAAAGCTAAATGGATTCCTTCGTGCATACAGTTATGCGGTGTTACATGTTCAAAAGCGGTGCTCATATATACGATTGTTACTGAATAATTCAGAAGTAACTGGGAAAGGATGGGCGTCAGACATGTAGCTCTGATCTGTTCTGAACCTGACATTCAGAGGCTTGAGAGAGAGCAGAGAGAACGCTCATTCAAATTGAGAAGGGACATTGAAGAAACATTGACAGCAGACAGCATCATCCTTTTGGAGTTCGTCTTTGCCATTTTCAAGCTGTGTTTTTCGAGTGCCATGGTAAGGCAGTAAAATATTTTCTGACTCAAAGGCGATTTGGTTTACTTTGATCCCCATCAATGCGGTCACGATCCCTTTCAACGCTGTGATGAAATGTCTTTCGCAAAATGGCAGAATGTCATATGGCATCTGGTGTCTAGCTTGTACGGATTGCATCGCTTCTGTGGGTTCATCCCAAATGGCATCCGATCCCGTCTATTGTGCATTACTTTTGACCAGGGCCAATAGGGAAACCTATTGGGCTCCGGTTGTTGTGCACTATATTGGAAATAGGGTGTCATTTGGGTCGCATCCTGTGTACACCCGATCTACAGGTAACTACCTAAATAATGAAAACACTTGAGGGATACAAAGTATATTTATGGCAGGTGTTTCCACACAGGTGTGGTTCCTGAGTTAATTAAGCAATTAATATCCCATCATGCTTTGGGTATAAAAATGCTGGGCAGGCCATTATTTTAGCTGCCATGGCTATGGGATGACAATGTCCCCATCCACAGGGAACGAGTGGTCAATGAATGGTTTGATGAGTTTGAAAATGATGTAAACCATATTCCGTGGCCGTCAGTCACCAGATCTCAACCCAATTGAACTCTTATGGGAGATTCTGGAGCGGTGCCTGAGACAGCGCTTTTAACCACCATCAACAAAACACCAAATGATGGAATTTCTCATGGAAGAATAGTTTTGCATACCTCCAATAGAATTCCAGACATGGTGCATTGAAGCTGTCGAATCCCCCCAGTAGAGTTCTATACCAAGGTGCATTGAAGCTTTTCTGGCTCATGGTGGCCCAACATTCTATTAAGAGTTCATGTTGGTGTTTCCTTTAATTTGGCAGTTCCCTGTATCTTTGATTTGAATGCTAGATGAAACTTTTAACTGGACATTCCACAATTGAGAAATGTTTCTGGAAGGGAATGTCAATGCGGGCCTGGATGGTGCATCGAAAGTGAATAGTGTGTTCTACAACAGTACATGCAGTCTGCTTCCCAAATGGTACCCTATTCCCTATGTAGTAAAATACATTTGACCAGGGCCCATAAGGCTCTGGTCAAATGTAGTGCACTATATAGGGAATAGGGTGCCATTTGTGACATAGTCGTAGATTTACAACAATTGAACATAACACACATGAGAAAATGAAAACAGGACTTTTCGTGAATGTATGTATTTGGTTTTGACAAGAATTCAAAGATAGTATATGTCTGTGCTGTTTGTATTCACAAAAAATGTTCTGCATGTTCATAATCTCATTATCTAAATGTTGACATCTATAACCAGGCCATATTTTCGACCATCGCATTACACACAACAAACAGTGCATTGTTAAGAAACAACAACACATTTTATTTTCAAATATGTTCGTCATAGATAATTATGTTTGATTTGTCGCTCTTTTCACTCCGAATCCTAAAATTATGTTTTATCCCGATGTATAGCCTAGCCTACATTTATTCAAAACTGGGTCCTGTGTATTTTTCCCTTAAACCTTCCCCCCCCCCCCCATCTGTCATTGTAAACAATAGTTTGTTTGTTCAGGTGCTTGATCTACCTATTACTGGCACTGCAGTGCGATATGCATGTGCCGGGCAAGGTCCTTCGCACAGCCAATTTATTTATACTTCATTATAATGACTTCGGCATCAAAGCGTGTGAACGACAAAGACAAAATGAGAAAACCTATATTCTAAAGCCCTCCTCAAGCACTCCCTTTGTTGACAACAAGCAGCACATGAATATGCTCAAACGAAGAAGAGATAAAAGCAATGCACCGAAACAAAACAAAAGCCACCTTTTCTTTTGTTGTTTCACTATGCTTGGCGAAGCGCAGAACACTGGAGTAAATTGCAACACGTTTTAACTGGCTGAGTCCCAAATAGCACGCCATTCCCTATGTGCCCTGTTCAAAAGTAGTGCACTATGCAGGGAATTGTGTGCCATTTGTGACACAGATACTGGTCTTTCATGTCCACCTCCAAAGGGGCTGCTGGTTGGATTTCATAGCCCACATTGTCTGCCCTCTTCCCAGTTGTAACCACTCTGGGCTGAAGTGGCCCCTAGGTACAAATCTAGGATCAGCTTCCCCTCCCCCACCCAAATCATAGCCGTCTATGAATTTAAGAGTGCTTACATTTCTCCAGTTCCATACCTCAGCTTTTTACCGAAACAGCAGGGGGAAACCCTTTGTTATTTTTTAAACTGTGGATTTCCCCTTTAAGGGTAGGATTGGGGGAGGGAAAGCTGATCCTAGATCTGATCCTAAACTTCCTGCCAGAGTGGTCACAACAGGAAAGACAGCGAAGTTGACCATAGATGCTGAAAAGATCAGCATCTATGGGCAACTTCACCATCTTCCCCGAAGATGAGGTATGGGCTGGATTAATGTAGCCACTCTTAAATTCATAGACAGAGCTATGGATGCAAGGACTGACCATCCATAATATCAACATTATAGTTTGAGCCATGTTTGGAGGCGATCCGGTGTTTGTTTACGTTTACTTTGTTTACGAACATTGTGTATTTTGGGTTCAGATGGGGTACAAAATCTCATGAGGCATTTATAAGTAATATTCTTCAAGAATCAATGGGTACATACAGTATCATTAATTTATAAATCCAAAAATGGATGTAGCAACAGCAGATTGCCCCTTTAATCATAAGTGAGGAAATGCAAAACCGACCCAAGATCAGCCTCCAGAGGCAGCTTCAGGTATAGATCTAGGATCAGCTTCCCCTCCCCTAATCCTAATTAACCATTATTGGGGAAAATGCAAAACTGACCCAAGATCAGCATCTAGGTCTAACTTCAACCTACTCTGTTGTATATTCAGATGGGCCAAAGGGGGCAGCGTCATCAGACAGGTGTCAGGTGACACCTATGAGGTCATCGTGGACCACTCGTTCTTCACAGAGCCCGTCTCCTGTGAGGTCACCAATGCGCTGGGCAGCACCAACATCAGCAGGAACGTGGATGTCTACTGTGAGTAGTAATCCGCAAGCAACATGTGCAAGCACGCACACACACACTACTGTGAGTAGTCCCCAAGCAAACAGACTCAGGAACCAAAACTAGCTAGCTACAGGCACTACGAATCACATCTACCACTACATGGATAGTCCCAAATAGAAGGTTTGTAGATGTTAACTAACTGTCAACAACATTTCAACGAACTATCCACTAAACCCTCGCTCTAACCTTAATCCTTACCCTAACCCTAGACCTAACCCCAACCTTACCTTTTCCCTCATGCTTATCATACACTCAACCCTAGCCCTTACCCTAACCCCAGCAAGTTGTTGTGTATCAACAGAGTTGCAATTATTTGTTTGTTGATACTGGAGCTTAAGTATCTGTAGATCATCTATAGGGGACTATCCAAATCAAGTGTAACCATTTCTGTTCCTGTGGTTCCAGATGGGCCCAGAATGGCTGCTGAGCCACAGTCCCTACAGGTGGACCAGGGATCAGATGCTATCTTCAACTGTGCCTGGACAGGAAACCCCTCCCTCACCATTGTGTGGATGAAACGTGGCTCTGGAGTGGTAGGCATTGTATTTACCATCATCCTTTTTATTATGCTTGTATTTCCAGTTGCTTATTGTGCAAGACCCATTCCCTCTTAACCCTCAAACTACCGACTCAGGTTATTTTGAGCCCAGAGGCACATATTTTTATCATAGCACAAGACTTTGCCAATCATCTTGTTCTTAATAAATATCAATTATTGTTTGGTGTTTCTGTATCAATATGGTCCTTCGGGGTCATTTTGACACCAGACAAAAACACTTAATTTCGTCTATTGTAATTTGATAGATCTGACATTTTATTTGAATCTATGTTTCTCTGGAGACATAATAACAATTTATCCATACCACCAGAGGGTGGAGGGGAACCTGAATCAGTGATTTTGACCAGATAGAAAGATCACCTGCAGAGATATAGTTCCCCGTGTACTAAACTAAGATTTCACTTTTCTATACCATGTAAAGTCTGACTGTGTGCATAACCAAAATAACATTATTTTTGTTCATATAAAAATCTGTATTTTCCGAAAAGTAGTTATTCTAGGGCGAATCTAAAGTGTTTATTTGAATCCAGGTTTCTCTGCAGAGCTATACATATAATCAGAGGGTGGAGGTGTACCTGTTGCAGTGACCTTGACCTGATAGACAGATCACCTGCAGAGATGGAGCACCTGGTGTACTCGTCTATGGTTATAACTGGCTATAACTATGACTGTGTAAAATATATAAAATACCTTAGATATATGCTTAGTTACAGTCAAAACAGCTCATGAAAGTCTGTCAGTGGTATGAATACTTGGTAGAACTGTAAGACAGAAACCAGCTACTCTCTGAATGTACACATACTGTAGTGGTGTGTATTCCCCGGAAAAAATAGCTATTCTACTGCAATTGTCATATAAATACCAGAATTCGTATAATGCCCTCCAATATTCTATATGTGCAACTTATGTTTCTTTGTTTGCTGTAACATTTGGTTTGAAGTAACATTGAGGATTTGGGCATGCTTTTTGGAGCATCCTGCCATAGATCCTACCACTCCCATTGTGTCACTAGCAGCGATGCTGGCAGTGGGGTAAATAAAGAAGTAAAGTAAATTAAGAAAATTAAGCCATATTTTTGGTAATTATCTCAGGATCAATTGGTTAATTACTTTTTGTCAGTGGAATTATGTATATTTCAAATGTTGGTGTACCGCCCATTTTTAAATTCATATTTATTTCAAAATTCTAAAAACGAAATAATACTACAATCAAATGATGGTAAATGTGCTTTTTATTATTAGTGTGAATTGTACTTTGGAAAAAGCTGCACATTATTTAAGGGGACATTTATATTTTCGTTTGACAGAATACGCAAATTATACTTTTGCTAAAATAATGGTCTGTTTTGGTAAAAAAACATAATGTACATGTCTAATTACACTGAGTGTACAAAACATTAGGAAACCTGCTATTTCCATGACATACACTGACCAGGTGAATCAGGGTGAAGGCTATGATCCCTTATTGATGTCAGCTGTTAAATCCAATTCAATCAGTGTAGATGAAGGGGAGGAGACAAGTTAAAGAACAATTTTTAAGCCTTGAGACAATTGAGACATGGATTTTGTATCTGTGCCATTCAAAGGGTGAATGGGCAAGACAAAATATTGAATGAGGTATGGTGTACGGTTTGAGTGTGTCAAGAACTGCAACACTACTGGGTTTTTCACACTCAACAGTTTCCTGTGTATATCAAGAAAGGTCCAACCCCCAAAGGACATCCAACCAACTTGACACAACTGTGGGAAGCATTGTAGTCAGCATGGGCCAGCATCCCCGTGGAACGCTTTCGACACCTTGTAGAGTCCATTCCCTGACAAATGTTGGCTTTTCTGAGAGCAAAAGAGGATGCAACTCAATATTAGGAAGGTATTCCAAAGGTTTTGTAAACTTAGTGTATGTTTTGATTAGAATTAAGTTTATATTTTGCAATGATTGTTTCTTTTTCCCAATAGTTTCTTCTTGGGGTCAAAATGACCCCAGTTCGTAATCCATGTATGTAAAATATGTTGGTAGTATAAGGATTAAGGGCAATGAAGTATTATTTTCTATTCTACAATGTCTTCTGAAAGTTTTCAGACGCCTTGACTTTTTCTACATTTTGTTAGGTTACAGCCTTATTCTAAAATTGATTAATTGTTTTTTTTACTCGTCAAACTACACACAATACACCATAATGACAAAGCCCCCCCCAAAAAATTGACATTTTGCTATCATATTTACATAAGTATTCAGATCCTTTACTCAGTACTTTGTTGAAGCACATTTGACAGTGATTACAGCCTAGAGTCTTCTTGGGTATGATGCTACAAGCTTGGCACACCTGTATTTGCAGATCCTCTCAAGCTCTGTCAGGTTGGATGGATAACGTTGCTGCATAGCTATTTTCAGGTCACTCCAGATATATTCAATCGGGTTCAAGTCCGGGCTCTAGCTTGGCCACTCAAGGACATTCAGAGACTTGTTCCGAAGACATTCCTGCCTTGTCTTTGCTGTGTGCTTAGGGTAATTGTCCTGTTGGAAGGTGAACCTTCGCCCCAGTCTGAGGTCCTGAGCGCTCTGGAGCAAGTTTTCATCAAGGATCTCTCTGTACTTTGCTCCATTCATCTTTGCCTCGATCCTGACTAGTCTCCCAGTCCCTGCCGCTGAAAAACATCCCCATAGCATGATGCTGCCACCACCATGCTTCACCGTAGGGATGGTGCCAGGTTTCCTCCAGACATGACGTTTGGCATTTAGTTCAAAGAGTCCAAGCTTGGTTTCATCGGACCAGAGAATCTTGTTTCTCATGGTCTGAGAGTCTTTAGGTGCATTTTGGCAAACTCCAAGCTGGCTGTCATGTGCCTTTTACTGAGGAGTGGCTTCTGTCTGGCCACTCTACCATAAAGGCCTGTTTGGTGGAATGCTGCAGAAATGGTTGTCCTTCTGGAAGGTTCTCCCATCTCCAGAGAGGAACTCTGGAGCTCTGTCAGAGAGACCATTGGGTTCTTAGTCACCTCCCTGACCAAGGCCCTTCTCCCCCAATTGCTCAGCTCTAGGAAGAGTCTTGGTGGTTCCAAACTTCTTCCATTTAAGAATGATGGACGGCACTGTGTTCTTTGGGACTGTTAATGCTGCAAAAATGTTTTGGTACCCTTCCCCAGATCTGTGCCTCGACACTATCATGTCTCAGAGCTCTACGGACAATTCCTTCAACCTCATGGCTTGGTTTTTGCTCTGACATGCACTGTCAACTGTGGGACCTTATATAGACAGTTGTGCACCTTTCCAAATCATGTCCAATCAATTGAATTTACCACAGGTGGACTCCAATCAAGTTGTAGAAACATATCAAGGATGATCAATGGAAACAGGATGCACCTGAGCTCAATTTTGATTCTCATTGCAAAGGGTCTAAATAATTATGTAAATGTGATAGTTAAGTTTTTTACATTTGCAAAAATGTCTAAAAAACTGTTTTTGCTGTGTCATTATGGAGTGTTGTGTGTAGATTGATGAGGAAAAAAACTATTTAATCAAAGTAACAAAACGTGGAAAAAGTAAAGGGGTCTGAATACTTGTTTTTCTGTTCTGTTTCTATTCTATTCAATTTTGTATTCTATTCAATTATATTATATTCTGTCCTATCCTCTACTTTTTTATTCTAACATTAATTATATTCTATTTTACCGGTATTCTATTCCATTGTATTCTATTCTAGCAGTTAGTGATTTCATTAGTATATTTTTATACTGTGCCAATACCTATCATGTATATGGGCATCAAATATGCTTTTTTTCTGGATTTAACCTTGCAAAACACTTTTGATCAGAACCAGACATCTCAAGAGATGCAAAACAGAAAATACCTATGGAAAAACTGCAAAAGATCCCAGACACTCAACACATCATACTGTACATTCCCCGCACATTGGCTAACCGGGCTATCTGCATTGTGTCCCGCCACTCACCACCAGCCAACACCTCTTTTACACTACTGCTACTCTCTGTTCATCATATATTCATAGTCACTTTAACCATATCTACATGTACATACTACCTCAATCAGCCCGACTAACCGGTACCTGTATGTAGCCTCACTACTGTTATAGCCTCGCTATTGTATATAGCCTCGCTACTGTTATTTTTCACTGTCTTTTTACTGTTGTTTTTATTTCTTTACTTACCTATTGTTCACCTAATACCTTTTTTGCACTGTTGGTTAGAGCCTGTAAGTTAGCATTTCACTGTAAGGTCTACTACACCTGTTGTATTCGGCGCACGTGACAAATAAACTTTGATTTGACATTCATAATGGTATTGGTTGAAAATAATATATTTTAGATGGTCCACTGCTTTCAGTCTGTCATATAGGCAATTGCACCCATGCAGTTTATGTTGATATGATTGAGTTATCATACACTTTTATACTGTTTATTAAAGCAGTGGCTCAAGTGGCTTTGCAGACTTTAAGGTGCTTGCCAACACTCTCATTTTGGTGAGAGTTAATTGTGATTGGCTTATATGAGGATTGGACGGTACTCGGCTGCAGCCTTGGGTTCAGAGACAAGTGTTTTATCACCAACCTGACCTTTGACCTTTAACCCAACCTGACCTTTCGTGACCATCCACAGGTGCTTAGCAATGACAACATCCTGACACTCAAGGCGGTGAGGCAGGATGATGCTGGGAAGTACGTATGCCGGGCGGTGGTCCCCCGAGTTGGAGCTGGAGAAAAGGAAGTGTCCCTCACTGTGAATGGTAAGTGCACTTCACATCAGGATGAATGCCAAATTCATTTCCAAGCTGGATCCCACTGGGCAAAGACATCAGTTCAACGTCTAGTTCTAATTTACATTCGGTTGACTTGTCAACTAACATGAATTCAACATGAAATCAACAAAAAAATTCAACATGTCATTGGATTTAGGTTAAAAGTTGGGTGAAGAAAAACTAAATTCCCTTCAATAATTGGCCTTCTAAAAATCCAATCAGTTTTCCACATTGATTTAACCTCATCGCAAAATATTTTGGGGTTGAAATTACATGGAAACGATATTCATTCAACTAGTTTTTGCCCAGTGGAATGTGAAAGCTGTTCCAAGCTCAGGGATATGTTTCAGGCTAGCTGGACTCTGGGACAACAAAGTAAAACAGAGACATATTTACAATAGTGGTGTCAATATCAGGGGGTCATAATGTAGTTTGCTTTTAACTGGGAGAAGAAAAGCATGGATTTGATCACAGCTAGGACTCTAACTTACTAAGTAAAAATGAACTGTAACTGTTTAGATGCAATGTTATCTTCTGTCATATCAAGATAGCTGTCAATCATCATTGACACCTGATACTATCATAATATAGCTCAACCCTACTCCTATTATAGATGCACCCCCCCTACATATTTATTTGGACACTGAAGCTAAAACGTTTAATTTGATTCTATACTCCATCATTTTGTATATGAAATCAAATGTTTTATATGAGGTGAAAGTACAGAATGTCACCTTATATTTGAGGGTATTTTCATACATATCTCTTTTACTGTTTAGAAATGAATGCACATTTATCTATCTTGTCCCCCCATGTGAAGGTGTCCAGTATGGACAAATTCACTTATAGTGTATTACATTTATTCAAAACTTTAGTATTTGGTCCCATATTCCTCACACACAATGACTACATCAAGCTTCTGACTCTACAAACTTGTTGGATGAATTTACAGTTTTGGTTGTGTTTCGGATTATGTTGTGTCCAATAGAAATGAATGGTAAATAATGTATTGTGTCAATTTGGAGTCACTTTTATTGTAAATAAGAATAGAATATGTTTCTGAACACGTCTACATTAATATGGATGCTACAATGATTATGGATAATCATGAATGATGAGTGAATAATGATGAGTGAGAAAATTACAGATGCACAAAGATCATGCCACCAAAATACTATGTCACCATTACATAGGGGAGATTAACATTATTTGGGTGGTATGATCTTTGTTCCTCTGTAACTTTCTCACTCATCAGTATTCACGATTAACTCATTATTATCAATAAACATGGTAGCATTCACATTCATCGAAAAGTGTTCAGAAACATATTTTATTTACAATAAAAGTGACTCCAAAATTACACAATACATTATACATCATTCAGTTAATATTGGGCAAATTAAATCTGAAACACAGCTAAAACAAACGGCAAATGCATCCAACAAGTTTGTAGAGCCATAAGCTTGATGTGGTCATTGCATGCTAGGTGTCAAAAGTAGTTCTGCAGGAGGGGTGAAGTCAGGCGCAGGAGACTTAGGTACGTGAAACACGTTTAATGAAGAATGCAAGTCCAAAGAACCGAACCGACAAGGCAGGGTAAAAATAATTCCAAAGCAAGACAAACACAGTCTAGGAATGTAGCAGGACGCAGCCCAGCAACCCTAATTGCAAAACGCGTAACGTATTCTTAAGGACAAGAAAAAATAATCCCCCAACCTACAACAACAGACACGAAACAATCCCGCACAATCCCAAACACAAAACAGACAGACTAAATACCCCACTAATTACTAAACATAAAATAGGTGCTACCCTAACCAGACATTACCAAACGAAACAGAAAAGGAAATCGGTGGCAGCTAGTAGGCCGGCGACGACGACCGCCGAGCGCCGCCCGAACGGGGAGAGGCGCCACCTGTGGACGTTGTGACACTAGGAATATGGAGCTAAATACTAAACCTTTGATTACTTTACACTTTAATAATAGGTGAATTAGGTAAATAGGTGAATTTGTCCAAATACTTCTTCAAATGGGGGAATTAGATAAATAAAGTGCATTCATTTTTAAACAGTAAAACAGATATGTATGAAAATACCCTAAAATAAAAGGTGACATTCTGTACTGTCGCATCATATGAAACATTTGATCTTAAAATCCCCAGCTACAATAAATGCGGCCTCAGGATATGTGATTTCCAGTTTGCATAAAGTCCAGTGTAGTTCTTTGAGGGCCGTCGTGGTATCTGCTTGAGAGGGAATATACACGGCTGTGACTATAACCGGAGAGAATTCTCTTAGGAGGTAATACGGTTGGCATTTGATTGTGAGGTATTCCAGGTCGGGTGAACGAAAGGACTTGAGTTTCTGTATGTTATCACAATCACACCATGAGTAGGTAATCATGAAACATACACCCTCGCCTTTCTTCTTCCCGGAGAGAGAAACAGAGTATGTTACAATCCCTGATGTCTCTCTGGAAGGAGATCCTCGCCCTGAGCTCCTCTACTTCATTATCCAGAGACTGAACATTAGTGAGTAATATATTCGGAAGCAGTGGATGGTGTGCACGCCTCCTGAGTCGGACTAGAAGTCCACTCCAAATACCTCTTCTCTGCAAGTGGTGTTTTGGAGCAGCCTCTGGAATAAGCTAAATTGCCCTGGGCGGTATGAACAAAGGATCCAATTCGGGAAAGTCGTATTCCTGGTCGTAATGCTGGTGAGTTACCGCCGCTCTGATATCCAAAAGTTCCTACCGGCTGTATGTAATAACACAAAAAAAATCTGGGGATAATACTGTAAGAAATAATACCCCAAAAAAACGAAATACTGCAAAGTCGCTTAGGAGCTAGAAACAGAGCTGACATGAGACTCACCACCTGGATTCGGTCTTATGCAGCAAAATTTGAAATTGTGCTTTTTACATTAGATAAAAGTAGAGACACAGAACTACAAAATGGTATATCATACACTGCATTTGAGGAACAATGAAAAAGTAATTCTGCTTTGAAATTTCATCAACTTTTAAACTCACTTTTGAGAAAATCGCCTTTAAATGTTTTGCTATCTAGTGAAGAGCTCTTCTTCGTCTACACCCATTCAGCATCGTTCACAACCTCACCTTAACCCCACCCATCTTGTTTCACTCTCGAAGCGCACACTTGACGCTCTGGCCAATGATTTTTTAACCTCTGAAAACAGCCAAACCAGCTCTGCTGGCTATAATTTCATTATGCTTTTTTGCAGACGTTTACTGACACTGGCGATATTCAACAGGTTTTGTACACATGTCACATAACGTTAGCTAACGAGCCAGCCAGCCAACATTAGCTAGTTAAACAACAATGAACAGTGCCAACAATGCCACATTGCTGGGAGCTAACCAACCATTTTCAATGTTATCTAACTAGAACAGCAAACGGCTCTTGGAAACGAATGATAATATCAGCTAGGGAGCCAGCCAGCTAACGTTAGCTAGCTAGCTAATGATGCACTTTAGCTTGAAATTAAACCACTTTCTGTCAAAATTAGAAAATGTGTAATATCTAAAAATGTAGCTAGCTGATGCTAGACTATCTTACCTTTATACATCATTGTGCATGGATGCGTCTCCCTGTCAGGAATGCCATGCCACTGTTGCCCTTAGTTTGAAGATGTAATCCGGAGACAGGTGTTCCCTCCATCTCTTTAGGTATCATACTTTCATTCCACTGATTTCAAAGCTTGATCCTCCAGAAAGTGGAGAGCCACACTTATACAGCTCCACTACACAATACCCTTTTAAAAAATCAGCGTTCGACAGGATTACCAACACAGACTGATGAGCTTCTTTGGCAGACCAATTCGTACTCCTCCCTTGGCATGTCCAGCCCACTTATTATCTCAGCCAATCATAGCTAGTGCGAATGTTGCTCACTTTTTCTGTGGCTTAACCAACAAGGCTCATAATTTAACAATTGTATTCGTATTAACAGATAGCTTACAAGTTTGTTATTAAGGCACATGAAAATTCACATTTCTGCCAAAATACGCATTTTGATGAATTTATTTTTTTTACATTTCAAAAGGCTCTCCTGTGAAGTCATGACTTGCGACATATGCCTACTTTCCTGAATCGGGTCACATATCTGTTGGTGCCATCTTTCTATCTATTTGGAGAATGAAGCTAAAATTAGTAAATGTGCACCTATTCTCCAGCATTTTGGATTTAACCTCTAGAGGATCGGTGTCCCCCCGCGGGATGTTTTAGCTAACGTGCACTAATGTGATTAGCATAAGGTTGTAAGTAACAAGAACATTTCCCAGGACATAGACATATCTGATATGGGCAGAAAGCTTAAATTCTTGTTAATCGAATTGCACTGTCCAATTTACAGTAGCTATTACAGTGAAGTAATACCATGCAATTGTTTGAGGAGAGTATTAATAAACCAATTAGGCACATTTGGGCAGACTTGATACAACATTTCGAACAGAAATGCAATGGTTCATTAAATCAGTCTAAAACTTTACACATACACTGCTGCCATTTATTGGCCAAAATCTAAATTACAACTGAGCTGGAATAATACAGTGTGGGCTTTCTCTTGCATTTCAAAAATGATTGAAAAATATATATATATGTTTTTTTCTTTGCATTATCTTTAACCAGATCTAATGTGTTATATTCTCCTACATTCATTTCACATTTCCATAAACTTCAAAGTGTTTCCTTTTAAATGGTATCAAGAATATGCATATCCTTGCTTCAGGTCCTGAGCTACAGGCTGGTAGATTTGGGTATGTCATTTTAAACGAAAATTGGAAAAGAGTGTCTGATCCTTAAGCAAATTTTATGGAAAATGTTACCTAAGTTCTACCAACACATTGACTGTAGTACTCGTGCCAGTTAAACATTGGACAACTGCCACTTAGCTTTTCGAAATGCCTACAAGGCCTTCCCCCGCCCTCCCTTCAGCAAATCCGATCACGACTCAATTTTGCTCCTCCCTTCCTATAGGCAGAAACTCAATCAGAAAGTACCCGTGCTAAGGTCTATTCAAAGCTGGTCTGACCAATCAAAATACAATAAAATCCAACTTTATTTGTCACATGTATGAAATGCTTACTTACAAGCCCTTAACCAACAGTGCAGTTCAAGAAGAGTTAAGAAAATATTTACAGAATAGACTAAAGTAAAACATAATAAGAAAAAGTAACACAATCAGAATAACAATGAAGGGGTTACCGGTACTGAGTCAGTGTGCGGAGGTACATGTTAGTTGAGGCAATTTGTACATGTAGGTAGGGGTAAAGTGACTATGCATAGATAATAAACAGCAAGTAGCAGCAGTGTACGGAAGGAAGGAAGGGAGGGAGGGAGGGAGGGAGGGAGTCATTGTAAATGGTCTGGTGTCAATTTTATTAATTGTTCACCAGTCTTATGGCTTGGGGGTAGAAGCTGTTGAGGAGCCTTTTGGTCCTAGACTTAGCGCTCCTGTACCGCTTGCCATGCAGTAGCAGAGAAAACAGTCTATAACTTGAGTGACTGGAGTTTCTGACAATTTTATGGGCTTTCCTCTGACACCACCTATTATATAGGTCCTGGATGGCAGGAATCTTGGCCCCTGTGATGTACTGGGCCGTTCGCACTACCCTCTGTAAATCAAATCAAATCAAATTGTATTGGTCACATACACATGGTTAGCAGATGTTAATGCGAGTGTAGCAAAATGCTTGTGCTTCTAGTTCCGACCGTGCAGTAATATCTAACTAGTAATCTAACAATTTCACAACAACTACCTTATACACACAAGTGTAAAGGAATGAATAAGAATATGTACATATAAATATATGGATGAGCGATGGCCGAACGGCATAGCCAAGATGCAGTAGATGGTATAGAGTACAGTACATACATATGAGATGAGTAATGTAGGGTATGTAAACATTATATAAAGTGTCATTGTTTAAAGTGACTAGTGATACATTTATTACATCCAATTTTTTATTATTAAAGTGGCTAGAGATTTGAGTCAGTATGTTGGCAGCAGCCACTCAATATTAGTGATGGCTGTTTAACAGTCTGATGGACATGAGATAGAAGCCGTTTTTCAGTCTCTCGGTCCCAGCTTTGATGCACCTGTACTGAGCTCACCTTCTGGATGATAGTGGGGTGAACAGGCAGTGGCTCGGGTGGTTGTTGTCCTTGATGATCTTTTTGGCCTTCCTGTGACACCGGGTGGTGTAGGTGTCCTGTAGGGCTGGTAGTTTTCCCCCGGTGATGTGTTGTGCAGACCTCACTACCCTCTGGAGAGCCTGGTTGTGGGTGGAGCAGTTGCTGTACAAGGCGGTGATTCAGCCCGACAGGATGCTCTCGATTGCTCATCTGTAAAAGTTTGTGAGTGTTTTTGGTGACAAGCCAAATTTCTTCAGCCTCCTGAGGTTGAAGAGGCGCTGTTGCACCTTCCTCACCATGCTGTCTGTGTGGGTGGATCATTTCAGTTTGTCCGTGATGTGTATGCCGAGGAACTTAAAACTTTCCACCTTCTCCACTACTGTCCCATCGATGTGGATAGGGGGCTGCTCCCTCTGCTGTTTCCTGAAGTTCACGATAATTTCCTTTGTTTTGTTGAAGTTGAGTGTGAGGTTATTTTCCTGACACCACACTCCGAGGGCCCTCACCTCCTCGGTGTAGGCCGTCTTGTCGTTGTTGGTAATCAAGCCTACCACTGTAGTGTCGTCTGCAAACTTGACGATTGAGTTAGAGGTGTGCATGGCCATGCAGTCATGGGTGAACAGGGAGTACAAGAGAGGGCTGAGAACGCACCCTTGTGGGGCCCCAGTTTTGAGGATCAGCAGGGTGGAGATGTTGTTTCTTACCCTCACCACCTGGGGGCAGCACGTCAGAAAGTCCAGGACCCAGTTGCACAGGGCGGGGTCGAGATCCAGGGTATCGAGCTTAATGAGTCTGGAGGGTACTCTGGTGTTAAATGCTGAGCTGTAATCGATGAACAGCATAATTACATAGGTATTCCTCTCATCCAGATGGGTTAGGGCAGTGTGCAGTGTGATTGCGTCATCTGTGGACCTATTGGGGCGGTAAGCAAATTGGAGTAGGTCTAGGGGGTCAGGTAGAGTGGAGGTGATATGATCCTTGACTAGTCTCTCAAAGCACTTCATGATGACTGAAGTGAGTGCTACGGGGCGATAGTCGTTTATCTCAGTTACCTTAGCTTTCATGGGAACAGGCACAATGGTGGCCCTCTTGAAGCATGTGGGAACAGCAGACTGGGGTAAGGATTGATTGAATATGTCCGTAAACACAGCAGCCAGCTGGTCTGTGCATGTTCTGTGGACGCGGCTAGGGATGCTGTCTGGGCCGGCAATTTTGCGAGGGTTATCACGTTTAAATGTCTTACGTTGGCCACAGAGAAGGAGATTCCACAGTCGCGTCAGTGGCACAGCGGGCGAAGAAGGTGTTTAGCTTGTCCGGAAGCAAGACGTCGGTGTCCGCGATGTGGCTGGTTTACCCCCTGTAGTCCATTATTGTCTGTAGACCCTGCCACATATGTTTCGTGTCTGAGTCGTTGATTTGTGACTCCACTTTGTCTCTGTAATGATGTTTTGCCTGTTTGATTGCCTTACGGAGGGAATAACTACACTGCCTGTATTCGGCCATATTCCCAGTCACCTTACAATGGTTAAATGCGGAGGCTCGCGCTTTCAGTTTTGCGCGAATGCTACCACCTATCCACTGCGACAATGGAATCTCCTTCTCGTGGTCGATGTAAGACATTTAAGCATGATAACCCTCGCAAAGTTGCCGGCCCAGACGGCATCCCTAGCCGCTTGCTCAGAGCATGTGCAGACCAGCTGTCTGGAGTGTTTATGGACATATTCAATCTCTCCCTATCCCAGTCTGCTGTCCCCACTTGCTTTAAGATGTCCACCTTTGTTCCTGTACTCAAGAAAGCAAAGGTAACTGAACTAATCGACTATCACCCCGTAGCACTCACTTCTGTCATCATGAAGTGCTTCGAGAGGCTAGTTAAGGATCATATCACATCTATCTTACCTGACACCCTAGACCCACTTCAATTTGCTTACAGCTCCAATAGATCCACAGACGATGCAATCGCCATCCCACTGCACACTACCCTATCCTATCTGGACAAGAGGAATACTTATGTAAGAATCCTGTTCATTGACTATAGCTCAGCAATCTTTTTCTGAGGAGTGGCTTCTGTCTGGCCACTCTACCATGAAGGCCTGATTGGTGGAGTGCCGCAGAGATGGTTGTCCTTCTGGAAGGTTCTCCCATCTCTACAGAAGAACTCTAGAGCTCTATCAGAGTGACCATCGGGTGCTTTGTCACCTCCCTTACCAAGGCCCTTCTCCCCCAGTTGCTCAGTTTGGCCGGGCGCCAGCTCTAGGAAGAGTCTTGGTGGTTCCAAACTTCTTCCATTTAAGAATGATGGAGGCCACTGTGTTCTTGGGGACTTTTTTTTAATACATTTTTTATTTCACCTTTATTTATCCTGGTAGACCAGTTGAGAACTGCGACCTGGCCAAGATAAAGCAAAGCAGTGCGACACAAACAACAACAGAGTTACACATTAAATAAACAAACGTACAGTCAATAACACAATAGAAAAAAAGTCTATATACAGTGTGTGCAAATGGCGTGAGAAGGTAAGGCAATGGGGACCTTCAATGCTTTAGAATTTTGTTGGTACCCTTCTCCAGATCTGTGCCTCGACACAATCATGTGTCGGAGCTCTACGAACACTTCCTTTGACCTCAAGGCTAGGTTTTTTCTCTGACATGCACTGTCAACTGTGGAACCTTATATATACAGGTGTGTGCCTTTCCACTACAGGTGGACTCTAATTTAATCCATTATAGAATAAGACTGTAATGTAACAAAATGTGGAAAAAGGCAGAAGGTCTGAATACTTTTCGAAGGCACTGTATGTGTGTTATCTGAAAGGGAAAAAACAGTCATTGTCAATTAGCGTTTGATAATATAATCAGCATCATTGACAATGACTTCAGCTTGACTGGAATGAGCATGTTGCACCAGAAATAAACAGCAACACAGGATACATGTCATTAAAGTTGAAAAAAGTGCTTTAACACATCTTTCAATCGATTTCAAACGGACTAAACTCCCAGTCTTACCTCAGCAATGCTACAGCTGGCCAAGGCGAAATGAAAAGTTATTGCAACCTTTTTTAACTAATCAATAAATAGATATAGTAACCAAAGACAGTTGTTTATTATGCCTGAAGACCGTGCAAGTCAGGCAATCGATGGCGAACTCTATCAACAATTCATGGCACAAGAATAGCAGGGGCGTAGGTATTCACAAAATGGCTGACCTTAAATTGTACTTTTTTCCCCCTCTCCCTTGCCAAAGAGGCCCTCTTATTGTCTGCTCTCATTGCCGGTTTAACCAGTCAATGAGAAAGCAGTTCTGGAGGCATGTAGACAAACTGTTTTGATGTAATACAGTTCTGCTGTAGCAATGCAATAAGAGAGAGAGGTTTGGCGTGTATGAATTTCTCCTTCCTTATGAAGGAGGCTTATTCTCTCCTTGAAGCTTGAGTCAGGAAGTCCATTATTTGACGAACTGGAAAGGTGTAGCATTTGGCCAAAAGGATTTTGATGCTAAACCCACCCATCACCATAATTTCTGAGAGGAGGCTGATTGGACAGGTTATGGTTAAGACTGATATTGTAAAGTAAAACAATGGTGAAACAGATCATATCAGTTTAGATTCCAGGCTAGTGAATCTTCAAATTCAATCACAAACAAGTAACACCCTTTCTCCTTTTCTCTTCTTTCATTTTTGCATTTACATTTGAGTCATTTAGCAGACACTCTTATCCAAAGTGATTTACAGTTTCATCTTAAGATAGCTGGGTGAGACAATCACATATTACAGTCACAGTAAGTAAATTTCTCCTCAGTTAAGAACTTGCCAGTGCTAGTATGAAAAGACAAGTGTGATTATTTTTTTCTCCTCCTCCTTTCCCCTCCCCTCCTCCATTAAATACATCCACCCTGTCTACCTCCTCCGGCAGATCAAGAGAGCTGCTCCAAGGGTGAGGCTGGGAGATAAAGTCATCTAATAATAGCACTCATTTGCACTTCTCCGTCCCTTGTCAGATCTCTCGGACTTCCCACTCCCTGTGTGAATACGTTTGGCTGTATAGAGAAGCCCATTTTGCACTGGAAAGTCCCTCTCCCTCTGAAAAAAAAGTGTTTTGTTCCTCTCCATAGTTTTTACTACTACTAATACTACTACTGCTACTACTACTACTACTACTACTACTAATAATAATAATAATAATAATAGTACATTTAATTTGTATAGCGCTTTTCATTACAGAGTTATCTCAAGGCAAAAAAAAGGTATACATAAAAACAACATACATTTAAATCAAGGCAGATAAAATAGCAATAGTGGGCTAGGTGTTAAATACATTTTAGATTGGGACTAGGACTATGAAAAAGATAGTCTGTGGAAGAAGGTTTTAAGGCCCGTTTTAAAAGTTCTGAGTGTTGGACCAGCTCTCAGATGGTAAGGGAAAGCATTCCATAGGCAAGGATCAAGGGAGCAGAAGGCTGTGTCCCGCATAGTTCAGAGACGTGTCTTGGGGACTTGAAGCAGTAGGGAGTAGCTGGAGAGGAGAGTACGTGTGAGATAGCTCGTGATTAAGATGAGGTCGCTGATGTGGGTGGGGCTCAATCCATTCAAGTCTTTAAATACAAGCATGAGAATTTTGAAGTCAATGCTTTAGTGATGTGATCTGACTTCTTGGTCCTGGTCATCCTAGAGAAGATGAAGGCGTGGATGAGTTTCTCTGCATCTGGCTGGGAGAGTGATTGTAAAAACCGGGCAAAGTTTTTAAGGTGGAAAAATTGGGCATCGAAGGACTTCAAAGGACAGGATCAAACTCGACACCTACGTTGAAAATGACAGAGGACAGGGGGATGGCCTGGCCGTTGATTGTAGGGCAGATGTTTCCAGCACTAGTGACTTATTTGGGTGTCCCAATAAGCACAGCCTCAGTCTTGCTACTGTTCAACTGGAGGAAGTTCTCTTTCATCAATGCCCTGATGTCCTCTAGGCAGCTGCTGAGTTTTGCTAGGGCAAAGATTGTTCCCAGTTTGGTATTAATGTAGACCTGGGTATCATCAGCATAGCAGTGGAAGTTGATGTTATAATCTCTGAGGATTTGTCCGAGAGGGAGTATGTAAATTAAAAACAGGCTAGGCCCCAGCGCTGACCCCTGTGGCACGCCACATGTGACGGCAGACTCCTTCGATCTGGACTCTACAATAGTAATGTATTGCTTCCTATTGGAGAGGTAGGAGGACAACCAGTTCAGAGCTATTCCAGAGACAGCAGTGTGCTCTCTGAGATACCACAGGAGGATACTGTGGTCTATGGTGTCAAAAGCAGCACTGAGATCAAAGAGGAGGAGGATGCTAGGAGATCCAGAATCAACAGCCATCAATCAGTAGGTCATTGGTAACTTTAACCAGAGCTGTTTCGGGTGCTGTGCAAGGGCCAGAAGCCAGACTGGAAAACCTTGTACAACTGGTTAGATGATAGATGTGATTGAAGCTGGTTTGGAACCACTTTCCCAAGTGCTTTTGATAGGAAGGGGAGGTTGGAGATGGACCTGTAGTTGAATAGGATGCCCTGGTCAAGGTTGGGTTTCTTCAGTAAGGGGGTGACTGCAGCTGTTTTGAAGATCGATGGTACCTCTCCCATCAGCAGGGAATTGTTGATCAGTTTAGTGCCAAACATAAGCAGGCTAGTTTAGCAGGTTTTGAGTAGGGATGTAGGTATAGGGTCAAGGGAGCCAGTGGTGGCCTTTATTTTAGAGATGATTGACTCCCCAACAGCAGATGTGACTTCTGTAAAGTTGCTGAAGGGAGGGGCAGTCTGGGTTGGGGTTTCAGGAGGTGGGGTGCAGGCCATCTTAGAGGCTATGATGTTTGTCCTGATGGTGTCAATCTTTGTCTTGACAAAATCTGAGTAGCTATTGCACTGCTCAAATGAGGCTGCAATAGAGCATGGGTTTGCAAGGTTGAAAAGGCAGTTGATGGTAGAGAACAGGGTTCTGGGGTTACCTTTGTTATTGTCAATCATGGCAGAGTAGAAAGCTGATCGTGCTGCTATTAAGCAGAACCTGGTAGTCTTTATAGGCCAATCGGTGGACAGTGAGGCCCTCCTTCCTCCAAAGTCGCTCAAACTTACGGCCATGAGTCTTCATTCTGCCCAGTGAACCAAGGAGACGACCTCTGGAATGTACATTTTTTTCAGGGGCAAGGATGTTCAGGGTATTACTCAGAGTGCTGTTATACAGATTGACCATGTCATCGAGGACCAGTTCACTGTAGTCAGATGTGTTCCTGAAAGAGGGATGGGTTAAGTTTCTTCAGGTTGCGGAATTTAATGGTCCTCTTTGGGCAGTGGAGAGGAGTTGGAGCGGTCAGAGGCATTGTCACAATCTTGTGGTCAGAGAAGCGTAGCTCAATCACACCCAAGTCAGAGGCAGGGACATCGCCAGTGATAATGAGGTTCGAGGATTTGGGCTGGAACATTTACATGTTGCACAAGGTTTAGACGGGGGAAAGAGACAGTTCTGTTGTTTTAGAGTGTACAACATTCTGCAGGAATGCAGTTGCAAGAATAGCAGCCATTTCAGGAATGCAATGGTAACTGTAATTGGTAGCTGTGGTGGACAAATAAAACAGTATGTGGACTAGGTTGTCATTATATTATTATGATACTACTTCTGCTAAAAAGCATTACGAACTACAATAATCACCTGAATTTTTTTTTTACTTCAAAAGAAGCCAGGTATTATTTCCTCCTCCCTTTTTTTACTTCTATTGATGTCTGTTTTGCTTCTGTAAACAGTGACACAGAATTCAGGGCCCTCGGTTTTGTTGAGTGAAATGCGGCTGCATTTGAGTGAAATGCGGCTGCAAAAAAGAGAATGTTTGTTATTCTCATAGTCAGCAGTTCTGGAATTAGCAAGAGCTCCTTGAGTGGGGAGTCTATCATCGTCACCATGTGTCAGTCAAAGGTCACTCATTTCAATGGTTTCCTTTCACAGGCACAGGAGAAGAAATAGAACTAACGCACAGGACGGCAAACTGGAATATGACTTAATTTTCTCTAGCCCTTAATCTAACCCTTCCTCTGTCCTCTGCTGTCCACCCCCTCCCTCCAACCCTTCTACATTTCTTAGTCTCTTTCTTTGTCTTTTAGCAATAAAACAACCAGTTTTTCATCATGCCGGGAATCTCACCTTAAAAAACAAAACAAATTAGTATCATCATGAATAATTGCTCATCTCCATTTTACTGTAAACTCAAATCTATTATAATGCCTGTGCCCTTCGCCGTCCCCCGCCGCGGCGCCGTTAAAGTGTGCCTTCTGATAGGCCAGTGATGTATGTGAGTGTTTTATTGGAGTGATTGACCGGTTTTCCCTTGGCTGTGCTGTAGGTCCTCCCACTATCTCCAGCACCCAGACCCAGCAAGCCCTCTATGGGGAGAAGGGGCAGATCAAGTGTTTCATCCGCAGCACTCCTCCTCCCGACCGCATTGTGAGTCACTCATCCCTCCTTCCTTCTAAAAACATTTATTTTAAAGACTGAGTTTGGGCTGTCTGTGTTCCAACCTATGGAGGGGCCTTATTGGTTGAATCATGGTGAAGACATGACACAGCGTAGACCGTGTTCACGCCTAAAATGATTTCCTGAAGTTATATACTCTTGCGAAATAGTGCCTTCAGAAAGTATTCACACCCCTTGAATTTTTACACATTTTGTTGTGTCACAGAGTGGGATATAAAATGGATTTGTCTTTTTTTTATGGAATTCATGGAAAATAAAACACAAGTATACAGTATCTTGATTAGATAAGTATTCAACCTCCTGAGTCAATACCTTAAGATAGAATCACCATTGGCAGAAATTACAGTTGTGAGTCTATCTGGGTAAGAGCTTTGCAGACCTGGATTTTAAAATATTTGCCCGTTATTGTTTAAAAAAATCTTCAAGCTCTGTCAAGTTGGTTGTTGATCATTGCTACACAGCAATTTTCAAGTCTTGCCGTAGATTTTCAAGCCAATTTAAGTCAAAACTGTAAATTAGGCCAATCAGGAACATTCAATGTCATCTTGGAAGCAACTTCAGTGTATATTTGTACTTGTGTTTTAGGTAATTGTCCTGCTGAAGGGGAATTTGTCTCCTAGTATCTGTTGGAAAGCAGACTGAACCAACTTTTCCTCTATGATTTTGCCTGTGCTTAGCTCTATACCATTAATTTGTATCTAGGCTGTATCACATCCGGCAGTGATTGGGAGTCCCATAGGGCAGCGCACAATTGGCCCAGCGTCGTCCGGGTTTGGCCGGGGTAGACCGTCATTGTAAATAAGATTTTTTTCTTAACTGAAGTTAAAAAGGTTGAATAAAAATACAAATAAAAAATTTAATAAAAAATGATCTAGTCCTTGCAGATGACAAGCATACCTATAACATGATGCAGCCACCACCATGCCAACATGCTTGAAAATACGAAGAAGAGTGGTACTCACTGATGTGTTGTCTTGGATTTGCCCGAAACACAACCTTTTGTATTCACCACATAGTTTATTTCTTTGCCACATGTTCTGTACTATTACATTAGTGCCTTATTGCAAACAGGATGCATGTTTTGGATTTTTTTTATTCTGTACAGGCTTCCTTCTTTCCACTCTGTAATTTACAGTATGTTAGTATTGTGGCGTAACTACAATGTTTTTGATCCATCCACAGTTAGCGCCTATCACAACCATTAAACTCTGTAAATGTTTTAAAATCACCATTGGACTCATGGTGAAATCCCTGGGCGAGTTAGGAACAGCATCTGTATATTTGTATTGACTGGGTGTATTGATAAACCATCCAAACTGTAAGTAATTACTGCACCATGCTTAAAGGGATTTTCAATATCAGTTTTGTTTATTATTTTTTTACCCATCTACCAATAGGTGCCTATCTTTGTGAAACATTGGAAAACCTCCCTGGTCTTTGTACTTGAATCTGTGCTTGAAATGTGTGGGGTACAGAGATGGGGTAGTCATTTAAAAATCATGTTAAACATTATTATTACACACAGAGTGAGTCCATTCAACTTATTGTGTGACCTGGTAAGAACATTTTTACTCCTGAACTTATTTAGTCTTGCCATAACAAAAGGGTTGAATACCTCTTCACTCTAAAGATTTCAGCTTTTGATTTTGTATTAATTTATAAACATTTCTAAAAACATAATTCCACTTTGACATAATGGGGTATTGTTTGTAGATCTGTGACACAAAATATAAATGTCCTCAATTTTAAATTCAGGCTGTAACACAACAAAATGTGGAAAAAGTCAAGGGGTGTGAATACTTTCTGAAGGCCCTGTAAGTTAAAAAGTAGTTTAACTTTGAAATATAAGCTACAAAGACAAAACTAATTGGCTACAGTGCATGGTGTGTAATGCATTTTGACATCAGTGTCTTCTTAAAGGGATCGTCCAAATTACACATTGACTTATTGGCTTCCTTAGCATTCCACAGCATGGATTGTTCTCTTACCTTGTAGACTGCTTACAGAGTAAGGAAACCAATATGGCATTTTGTAATTTGGGATAACTATCCCTTTAAGGCAGTGCAAACCAAGTGAATGAGCTTGACCTAGCGAGATAGGAAAGTAAGTCATGTGAGGACAACCCTGAGTAATTTACATAGACTAATCAGGAATATCCTAATGAATATCCTATCCTAAGGTAAACAAGAGGGCGTAGTGGTCCATAGAGAAAGAACTCATAGATATGTATGCTAGCAATGGAATACATCAAGGGAAGTGAAGGCAAGTGAATAGAAAATTAGAAGTCAGTCATCCTCATTTAGATAACAGCAGAATACCAAGCCGTTCCACAGCGGAAATGGGGGGATTCATCCCAACCTTGACCTATACTAATACGTTTCCTGTTGTGAGTGAAAGTTCAATCTAAATATGCTCTCTATGCCATGTGGCTCTATGTCACCATGTGACACCAGAAGAGGTTTAATGGCCCCAATTGATGGAATCAGAGGAGTGATTGGTGTGATCCTGTCTGCGTCCCAAATGGCAATCTATTCCCTATGCAGTGCACTACTTTAGACTAGGGCCCATTGTCACAACTAGAGAAATATATAGACTTAAAAAAATGCTGGGTCAATAATGACCCAATTCTGTAACCCAGTGCTGGATTACTATAGTACATACCCAGCACTGGGTTATTTTGACCCAGCACTGTTGGGTTAGGTGTATGACCCAACATGTTACTTGATTTACCCATACTTTTTGGTTTCTTTGTACCAACAGTGGTATTTTTTTTACTATTTTGCTGGGTTATTGTTATTCATGTATTTTTGACCTAGCAGTGGGTTATTTCTTAATTTATTGCTGGGTTATCATTATTTCAATTTTTATTCACTGAGCATTGGGTCATTTCTTAGTTTCTTGCTGGGTAATTTTTTTAAACCTTCTCTATTACAGAATCTGCACATTTTCTAAAAGTACAAACAATAACAATGTTAAAACATTACTTCACAATCTATAAAATTGTTGAAGTGACATATGGCCAATCATGACAAATTGTAGACAAATTGTCCCCCAAAAAATGCAGCTATTAATTTCAGCTACAAAATTAATCCACAACAATAAATAAGGAACAAACAAATAAACAAAAACTTTGAAAGTACAATCCATAATTTGAAAATCACAGCAGCCCTACCAGTTAAAGCTGAGGAATAGGGCTGAAGAAAAGTAACCACTTTACCCTCTACTCCCCCAACCCCTACCAGCAGTGGTGTAGTAGAGGGTATATGCCGTATAAATTATTAAGGCATATGGAACAGATCAAAATGTTTAGTTTAAAATGTTGATAGGCTTTTATTTAGTCACATTCTAGGTGCAGCAATATGCACATGGCAGTAGGCCTAGGCACAAATGTTTCAAAATGCAATTTGCGTGAAAACACTTTTCTAAAATGTGCACCGCACATGCAAGCAGTTTCATGGACAGAGATGAAAATGTCCTTTAGAAATGTAAAAAGAGGGGAGATCTAAAGATGCAACAACAATTATGTGTTGCTAATATGACTAGGATAATGCGTTTGGCTGCTAGACAATGAATGAAAACCAATAGAACAGGAAAATGCACATGAAAAAGTCTTTATAAAATAATTTCCTCCACGTTTCTATCGTCAGATTTTGGCTACAGGCTACTTTGAAGCAAGGTACAATAAAACATGCCTCATAATATGATGTAAAACTTCTAGGTTTCATACAATTAAGGAACAGGAAAAATATAGTGATGCTAATGATAGGCCTAAGCGTCTTCTGCTTTCCCAAAAACCTTTTCAATTAAATGTTAACTAGCTACAAATTAGCTTATGTCTACCTGGCAGAATGATATCAGGATTATTTGCATCATACCATTTGTTTTGCAAACTCCATCTCATACACTGCAGAAACATAGCTAACGTAACAACAGTGCTAGGTGCCTGCACACTTTAATTAAAGGTTAACTACACTAACAAATCGATACTTCTTAGATTTTTCCTATTCCTCAAAAGTGGTCTCCTGATGTGGTTTAGGCATTGTTATGAACTTAGAACATCCAATTTAGTTGTTTTTCTATTAAAAGAGATTAAAAAAAATGTATCATCAGAAACCTGTGAATTTCTGATTCAATTGACAGCCTCATCTATCTGTTCGAAGGGTGGGCCGTTTGGAAACATTTAGGCAAATTTTGAGTATACCCACTCATTCAGGCACCACTACCGTCCATGTAACAATATTTAACATGATTTTATGTAAAACAACAACAATGAAACATAATGTCTTCTAAACTACAGCTTGACCATTCCTGATGGTGAATGCCAGGGAGTAGTTGTGATTGTCCTCAAGAGTCAGAACAAAGGATTTGGATGTCATGTTCTTTTTGTCGCCTGGCAGAATATTCAGCCATATTGGTTCCAACCTGGGGATTAGAGAATATGACTCTAAAATGTTAAAAAAAATAATCAAGACACACATGACACTAAATTGGCTAGCTAGCTGACGTAAAACGATACACCACACAATAGGCCTACAGAAGAAAAGCTTTCCTAGATAGACGCAGTCTTCTGACCATATACACAGATTATCTACCTATTATTGATGCTTTATTTTTTTTATTTTTTTTGTGTGTTTTTAAGCTCAAATTTGATCTGATAATTATTTTTGATAGATCTAAAAGATTATTATTTTTTTTTGCACCATATCCCTAGATCTCTGTGAATGCTTTTTGCCGTTTGGCTTTTGGTAACTTCGAATGTGGACTGTATGCATTCTAAACAACGCCGCATCAGACTTGGGCAGTGCCTATATTCAAATAGTATGGAAATCACTACAGTCCTCATGGTGAAATCCCTGAGCGGTTTCCTTTCTCTCCGGCAACTGAGTTTGTAGTGACTGGGTGTATTGATACACCATCCAAGGTGTAATTAATAACTTCACCATGCTCAAAGCGATATTCAATGTGTTTTTTTTTACCCATCTACCAATTTGTACCGATCTTTGCGAGGCATTGGAAAACCTCCCTGGTCTTTGTGGTTGAATCTATGTTTGAAATGTACTGCTTGACTGAGGGACCTTACATATAATTGCATGTGTGGGGTACAGAGATGAGGGAGTCAATCAAAAATCATGCTAAACACTAAACACAGAGTCCATGCAACTTAGTAGGTGACTTGTTAAGCACATTTTTACTCCTGAACTTATTTAGGCTTGTCATAACAAAGGGGTTGAATACTTATTGACTCAAGACATTTCAGCTTTTCATTTTTCATTAATAAAAAAAAAGACAAACTTTGACAGTATTGGGTATTGTGTTCAGGCCAGTGACACAAAATCTCAATTGAATCCATTTTAAATTCAGACTGCAACACAACACAATGTGGGAAAGTATGAGTTGTGAATACGTTTGAAGGCACTGTATTTCTACATTTGATCTTCTTAAAATCTGATTTTAAATATAATGCCAACCTTAACCCTAACTTTAACCACACTGCTAACCTTATGCCTAACCCTAGCCTTAAATATATATTTTTTTAGTATAGACAATTTTGACTTTGTGGCTATGGTAACTAGAGACAACCGTTAGAAAACGTTAGCTAAGTAGCTAAATAGCTAATGCTCGACCGAGCATGCATGGGGTTGCTAACGTAATTATGATAGCTAGGTCTATTTGATCTGATGGATAATTAGTAACCTTACTCACAGTTTTCCATCAACCACAATGCCTTAGCCATTTGTCAGTCGAAAAGTAATTCCACTCAACGTCAGCTGCGCTGGTAGACTTGCTACAGTTGCAACAGTCCTAATTCACAAGCTTAAAATAAATATCTTTGATCTTCTGGATTTGGTGGGAGAATTAACCCACTCACTGGGTCATATCTCAATAACTAAACATCAATAAACCAGCATCAACAACCCAAACATGCTCTTTTTAACAACCCAACTTAGTGACTGGAAACCGGTAAATGGATCATTCAAACAACCCAGCATTCTTTTAAGTGTAGGGAATAGGGTGCCATTAGGACATAACCCGTGACTTTTTATTGCAGATAGAAGTTGACAGTCATTAAACCCAACCCAAAGGCTCATTATACTTTTTATCTTTAATAGGTTTTGTCGGTTGATTTGTGTCAGGAGCTGGTGTGTTGTGAATGTGCGTGTGCGTGCGTCGATGCCTGTGTGTGTGTGTGTGTGTGTGTGTGTGTGTGTGTGTGTGTGTGTGTGTGTGTGTGTGTGTGTGTGTGTGTGTGTGTGTGTGTGTGTGTGTGTGTGTGTGTGTGTGTGTGTGTGTGTGTGTGTGTGTGTGTGGTGCGTGTACATATGGCTGTGTTACGGTGTGCTTGTGTCCCCATCTGTAACGTATAATTCTCACAGTTTTTTCTGCCATAGGCCTGGTCGTGGAAGGAGACAGTCTTGGAGTCAGGGACGTCTGGCCGATACACCGTGGAGACGGTGAGCACTGAGGAGGGGGTCATCTCCACCCTCACCATGAGTAACATCGTCCCTGCTGACTTCCAGACCATCTACAACTGCACTGCCTGGAACAGCTTTGGGTCCGACACAGAGATCATTACACTGAAGGAACAAGGTACACAAACTTCCTTTGTACCACTTCAATCAATTCCTCATTCAATCAATGGCAGATGTGTATAAAGATGCCAGCTTTCATGCACTTACCATAAATGCCTTGTTTGCTAAGTTTGCCATGTTATAGCTTTCTCTCTGTTGTTCTAAAGTCTAACCACACTGTGTGTTTTCTCAGAATGTTTACGCAGTGGACACGTGTGTTTTTGTATCAAACGGTGTGGTCTGTGTTGGTACATGTATGTGGGTGAGAGAGTATGTGTTTGAGACAGAGATTTGGGATCTGAGAGAAAGTGGGTAAATTAAAGAGAGAGGCAGAGAGTTTGTGTGTTTTGTGGAAGTGCAGTTATGCCTGGGAGAGTAAGGATATTGCCGTGATCACTTCAAGCATGAGGACAATGACTTCGTGATAAGCCTTTTACTTGGGTAAATGTCAACAATTTCAATCTGTGAAATTCTGCAACGGCATCCAATTTGTAATCTAATTTACGACGCCTCAATTGGTTAAAGCTTCACATATGAGTTATTTGAAATATTTATTCTAAATGAGATGATGTTCTCTCATTTATTTCCCCTTTTTATTAGGTCTCTTCCTTCTGAAGTACTAAACTATCTGTTTTCAAAGGGATCGTGGAAATTCCAATTCTGTAACAATTCATTTCAATGGAGGATCTTACTAGAGGCAACCTTGCTCTTAAAGTGAATTAATTAACTAGATCTTGACTAGCCACAGGCTTATACACTGATCTTTAAGACAACTCCCTTCAACCAATCAACCCCTGAAGCCTATGAACGTATTCACAACATTTAGAACATCACTTGTTATAAAGTGGTAAACCTCTCAGCCATTTGAAGTAAATGTGCATAATGGGTGTCAAGTGTCAGTGCTGTAAATGGTACTGTAAAAGGTTTTCTCTTTCGACATGGAAAGAGCAGTTTCTAATGTTTTGTACACTCAGTGTATATGACATGATGTAAGACTACTGTGGTTCAAAACAATGTGTCCCTTGATTTTTTTTCTTGAATTAACTGTATGACTGAACCACCCTGTACGGTGTCCATATCAGCCTCAGTCTCATCAGGACTTGGACACCGAACCAATGTCTTTCCTCCATGTCTTCTCAGAGTCCCTCCGATTGGCTGTAATCATAGGAGTGGCTGTGGGGGCCTTTCTTGCCCTCATTGTTCTCATGGGCACATTGGGCGCCTTCTGCTGTGCCCGCTTCCAGAGGAGTAAGTGCATTTTAAAACCCTATGCTTTCTGGGACAGCCAAAGAGTTCATTAAAACACCCTTGGTTTCACAGTAAAAGGGTTCAGTAGACGCTCTTGGTTTCACAGTCAAAAATGTTTTTCTATGCATATCAATATGCTATGTAGTGCTTAATATGATTCCCATTGGAATGTTAAGCTTCATGGTTTTAGGATATCAACTCAACTATAAGAAATCCTTTGAGATTACAGATTTGATTGGACATAAAGCTGAAACTATGGTACTTCTATTTCCCTCCCTTTTTATCAAATCTATTGCAAAGTGCCCATTTACGGACCTAAAAAGCTGAGAGTTATCTGCAGCCAGACTCTAACATAATACTTCTTGCTTGAAGCCGTCTGGTGCCCTAAAGCAATATCCTTATCTGATTTAAAGCCCATCCTATACAGTGGGGTGTCAAGATACAGCACACAGATATCTGATCGATGTACACTGTTGTTGTTTACAACAGAAGACGTTCAGTTTAGAGATACAGCCCACAGATATCCGGTCAATGTTATCTGCTGTTAACCATGTTGTTGCTGTTGTTGTTGTTGTTTACCCCAGAAGACGTTCACCTCGTCATGTCCTCCCTACCCGTCTCCATCGCCTCTTGCCAGAGAGACCTTGCAGGCAAAATGAAAACCGAGAGTAAGTCACCTTTGTATATAGGTCCCTCCAGGATACTGCAATTCCCGGCATATTATGCAAGGGTTTGCTAATTGGCCAATCACTGCATCTTTTCCTCATAAATCAGTCAAATCATTACAATATTACTGACCCATCACCGCAGTACAAATAGAAGACTCGCAATTTCAACCAATCACTGCACATTTACCGCATTATGGTTCAATCAAGCCACAAGTCAACAAACCTTTTCCCTCTACAGCACATTTTCACAACAAATTTGACAATCATTGCATATTGCCATGCAAAATGTCAGAACTAAAATGTCCGCAAACATCACACAAACCCCAGCTTAATCCTGGAGAGGCTGGTATATATGATTGTAGATGATTTTACAATGTCAGTGGCTGTCGATAAAGCAATTACGTTTATTTCACTAGTACCATGCATACGTGCTGCATACATAAATATCCATGTGATTAATGTCCATGAACGTCAGCAATCACTGCTGTCTGTTTACAGAATAAGGAGCCTACCAACATAAGGATAGGATTGTACAGTATATAATTATCACCAATTTCATTGACACTCTAGTATACAGTCAGTGGCCTATATAAGGTCTATAACACATAAATAAGCAGCATGACACTTTTATAATCTAAACATTCATAAATGCTTCAAGCTCCCATCAAGATATCTGAGCAGCTTTTGAGGCCGCACAAATGTGGTATGATCTAGTGCCAGTTGACTTATGTCAGTGGTGCCCATCAGTTTCCCTGTCTCTCTCCAGATCTCAAAGGAGTGGTTTCGGCAAAAAACGACATCCGGGTGGAGATTGTTCACAAGGATCACAACGCAGCTCGGGAAACGGAGGAGCATACAGCCATCAAGCAGATAATGGTAAATTGAACGCTACTCTACCTCATCTCTCCTCTCTGCATGTAATATGCGAGTCCATCGATACACACTGTATGTAGTACATCAGAATCAATTGAAAATGTTCTAGTCGACAGTTCATTGAAGAGCATTTTCCATTCTACAGTACATCTACAGGTATAGGATCTTAATTTGAGCCAGTTTCCTAAAAACAGCAGGAAAATATTCCTACAGCAACAGGAAATGTGAGTTATAATGTGGATTATAATTGATGGATATTTGTTTTAGAAAATCTAATGGAAATTAAACTTTAGCAGCCTTTAACCTCAAATACACTACACTTTTTAAACGTCTCCTGCAACAGGGTGATCAAATTAAGATCATACATCTGTATCTATCTAATAGACTTTCTGCAAACACACAAACCCAAAGAGCTCAAATAGACATGGCATTTTACTCAGGGATATAGTGTTAAAAAAGAAAAGTGGTAAACCCTGTAATCTCTCCCAGATGGACAACCATGCTTATTTCGTGTAAATAGGCACTTAAATGCTATTAACTAAATAAAAAGGTGCGTAAACAGTGTTGCATGTGTTTACCCCCCACTACATCCCTAATACTACATGCATATCAAACGGCCTGTGAGTGACATGTCTGCTCCCTTGGTGTCTCAGATTGAGCGAGGGGAGTTCCAGGCGCAGGAGTCTGTGCTGAAGCAGCTGGAGGTCCTACAAGAGGAAGAGAAGGAGTTCCAGCACATTAAGGTGGGCACAGAAACAGGTATACAGGGGGCAGTGATACAATATTAGTAGAAATGTCCTAAAATGTACACCATATTGTAGTTCAAGGAGGAACATGTATTCTATTCAGTTAGTACTCCTATTCTGTTTGTTATTTTTCACAAAGAATGACTTGGTTTTTCTGCTCAGATTTAAGGAATGTTAGATATTTTCTGCATAAGCATCTCTCATCTCCCACCACTGGTGTGTTTGGCCAAAGAGCTCTATTTTCATGTCATTTGACAATTGCACTGGTTCCAATCAAAGTGCCAATGCCGTTTAGCAAACTCTAGGCATGTACATTTGTTGAATGACATAAAAATAAAGCTCTTTGGCCACACACCAGTGGTGGGTTTGGCGTGGAAAGAAGGAAGCATATGCAGAAAAGTACCTCATACATTTACATTTACATTTACATCATACCTACTGTAAAATATGGTGGTGGATATTTGATGTTATTTGGGCTATTTTGCTTCCACTGGTCCTGGGGCCTTTGTTAAGGTCAACAGCATCATGAACTTTACCCAGTACCAGGATATTTTTGCCAAAAACCTGGTTGCCTCTACCAGGAAGCTGAAACTAGGCCACAAGTGGATCTTCCAGCAAGATAATAACCCCATGTACATCAAAACCCATAAATAAATGGTTAATTGACCACAAAATCAACATTTTGCAATGGCCATCTCAGTCTCCGGGCTTGAACCCCATTGAAAACCTGTGGTTTTGAATTGATTTAGGGCAGCCATAAGCACAGACAAAGGATATCAATGAACTGGAAATAGTATGTATGGACAAATGCTCTCAGATCCCTTCCAATGTGTTCTTCAATCTCAAAAAACATTTTAGAAAAAGGCTCAGTGTCGTTATCCTCGCAAGGGGAGGGTGCTGGAGTATTGAAAACAGGGGATCCAATAATTGTATTAGTTAAACTAAATCTCTTTCTCTGAGCAATTGTATTAGTATAAAATAATATTATTATTGTTTTTTAGCATACATCACAGCTCGGTATTTATATTTATTTTATACAGTCTTTTTTGCTCATCTTTATCAAGGGATCAAAAAATGTTGGACCCCACTGTATATAACCAAGTATGATATGCGGGAGGAAAGATTCATCCAAATGCATTAAGAGGTCACCATCATTATTGTGGATAAGGAGTAGGATTGTGGGGCATGTGGGGTATGTAGGCTGTTCAGTGGTCTGTAATTGACAGACTAAAATGTGTGCTCTACTGCAGTATGAAGCATTAAAGGGTTAGTTCACATAAAGCAAAGATCTACTCTTTGTTTCAACTTATGGTATTGTCAGTTCATCCAGACATTTAAGCCCTTTGGCATTGCTCAAACTGTTTGAATTAAATGATAACAGACTAGGTAATCTGGAAATAGGCACGGATATGCAAAATCATTTGGGATATTGGAAACTTGCACTTTCAAAGGCTTTATTTAAGCCTGTTCCATGACACCTTTGAACCTGGACTCTGACTCTTATCTGTGAGGCTACCCCTTCTCCATCTCCCAGGTCAGATGTGTTATCTGCTGATATATTCTCATAAACCTTCCTCTTCCTCGGCTAATTCAATTCCCACTCTTGATATGCTGCTGCTTGGTGTACCATCCCTTTTATATTGCCATCTCTAATAGTTATTTGCAATAGCCCCCTGCCACAAGTACAGACAAAGATACAGAATCTGCTTGCTCTGACAGCAAAGTTAGTATTTTTCCGCCTTTGGAATGTCGGCAGGAAAAGTCTATCTCCCTCCTCCAGGAATCGAATAATCAGTTAATTTCAAGAAAGGAAATGGAGTAACATAGAGAGAATAAGAGAAGGAAGGGGGGAAAATGCTTTACACACGTAGGCCGTGACTGAAAATAAACTGCCGTGGCAATTTTTCCACATACAGTATGCTGCTCCTACATGTGATATCATCAAGGCCATTTAATTGGCTGATAGCAGGATTTATTTGTCTTCGTGGGAGGTGACTATTTCACACCCCAAAAGCAAGTAATCTATTTTTCACATGTTCGCACGCATCAGCCTGTTTCTTCGTTTTCCCATCATTCTTATGAATAGCAGTTCATTTGGATGTGACTGACCTTGGTCACAATAAGGCAAGCATTTGAATACATGAGAAACAATGGCTGTTGCTGTGTCACAGCTTGAGACCACCTAGGATTAGGGCATAAATACCTGTTGATGAAGCCTGACATAGAAGTCAAGTTTATACTCTGCTTATGCACTCCGGGTGAAGTGTCCCCTAGGTACAGATCTAGGATCCCCTTACCCTTCCCCATTTCTTACCTTAACAATAAGTGTGGGAAATGTCAAACTGACCCTTTACCCTACTCTATGTTGATGCTCTTTGTTGAAGAAACAGTTAGGGGATCAGCCTCACACTGAACACCAATAATGTAAGCGGTGCCTCAAAGTATTTATATTTCATCATTAAGTACATATATTCATAACCGAAACTACGCAGCATAACTCTTCCCGGTTCAAATGAAAGCCAATGACTGGCTCATCAAAAGAGGAATGGCAGAAATTAGATGTTTCTGTATGACTGTGCTGACGCAGATAAGGGAACAGATGATCTTCTTTCAAACTGTAATCATCAATCTTTCAGTGAGTTATCTTTTTATTTAAAAAAAATGTATTTAACCTTTATTTAACTAGGCAAGTCAGTTTTAAGAACAAATTCTTATTCACGATGACGGCCTACCAAAAAGCAAAAGGCATCCTGCAGGAACAGGGGCTGGGATAAAAAAAAAAAAGTAGGACAAAACACCCCATCACGACAAGAGACACCACAACAATACATAAAAAAGAGACCTAAGAAAACAACACAGCATGGCAGCAGCACAACATAGCAGTAGCACAAAACATGGTACAAACATTTGGGCACAGACACAAAGGGCACAGCACAAAAGGCAAAGAGGTAGAGACAACAATACCTTATGCGAAGCAGCCACAAGTGTCCATGATTGAGTCTTTGAATGAAGAGATGGAGATAAAACTGTCCAGTTTGAGTGTTTTTTGCAGCTCGTTCCAGTCGCTAGTTGCAGCTAAGTGAAAATTGGAATGACCCAGGGATGTGTGTGCTTTGAGGACCTTTAACAGAATGTGACTGGCAGAACGGGTGTTGTATGTGATAGTGAGGCCTAAGAGGGTTTTATAAATAAGCATCAACCAGTGGGTCTTGCAATGGGTAGAAATCAGTGGAGGCTGGTGACTTGAAAAATTAAGGAGGATGGGAGACCCACGGTTTTGGCGCAGAACGCACGGAGACCACAAAGTGTGCTTCAAAAATCATCAAATATTAATTATTTTAACCTAAAGCATTTAAATAAAGACATTTATAGTACAATATTATGGGGAAGGGGAATGAGAGGGCTACTTACACAGTGTTGGAAAGGGATCACTGCAGTGATTGAATGAGGGTGTGTGGCATGGGTTGAGGTGTTCAGAGGACAGGATTTAACTGGGAAGACAAAAAACAATGACAAAGGACACTACACAGTTAGACAACATAGCTAAGAATGAGTTAGTCTAAGCAAGGAGTAAAATCTTTGTGTAGTAACGTGATTGTGTAAGTGATTGACTTTACATACAGTAAGGAGAGAAAATTGGTAGGGGTACTCACTGTGCTTGGAAGGGAAACATTGTGCCAGTGAATGAGTGAGCACATGAGACGTAGTGGCTTCAGTTAATTTATTTATTTCACCTTTATTTAACCAGGTAGGCCAGTTGAGAACAAGTTCTCATTTACAACTGCGACCTGGCCAAGATAAAGCAAAGCAGTGCGACAAACACAACACAGAGTTACACATGGGATAAACAAACGTACAGTCAATAACACAATTGAAAATCTATGTACAGTGTGTGCAAATGTAGTAAGATTAGGGAGGTAAGGCAATAAAAGAAAGAAAGAAACGCACACCTATTTAGGCGAGGTGCTGGCAAGCAGAGTGGAACACTTAAAAAAATAAAGGAGAGCTGCACACTCTAGGAGCTCAGATGCAAAAATATTTATGTCCAACGTTTCGACAGACAAGCTGTCTTCATCAGGGTATAATGACAAACACTGCGGGATGACTCATTTATATAGTGTCAAAAGACACACAGGTGTCTGTAATCATGGCCGGCTGTGGCCTGATATCATTGGTTAATTCTCATATTAAAATAGCATACACAAAACATAAATGGATAGCGTACGATCATAGATACAATTTGGCTACATAAGCCTACAAACATTTACAATACCAATCACAATAATCACAAGAATGGCTTCAGATCAAAGTCTACGTTGAGACCGAAGGGAGCAAGGGTCTTTAAATTAAAGATCCAAGCAGCCAGGACCCAAAAGTAGAAGCTCGAATTGTTTGGGCACAGACCTGGATAGTATGACAGAACTCTGCAGGCTATCTCTGCAGTAGATTGCAACTACGGAAATTATGTCAGGAGAAAGTTGACAATGGTAGTGGAGTGGAGTACTCATCAGCTCTTAATCAGGGAACATGTGGGGACTTAACTGTAAATACAAACAGCAGATACATTCCATTACAGCTGTGCCATTGTAGGTTTGGACAAAGAGTTTCTCTAAATCAAATCAAATCAAACACATTTTATTTGTCACATACACATGGTTAGCAGATGTCAATGTGAGTGTAGTGAAATGCTTGTGCTTCTAGTTCTGACCATGCAGTAATATCTAACAAGTAATCTTACAATTTCACAACAACTACCTTTTACACACAAGTGTAAAGGAATGAATAAGAATATGTACATATAAATATACGGCATAGGCAAGATGCAGTAGATGGTGTAGAGTACAGTATATACATATGAGATGAGTAATGTAGGGTATGTAAACATTATATAAAGTGGCATTGTTTAAAGTGACTAGTAATACATTTATTATATCCAATTTTGTATTATTAAAGTGGCTAGAGATTTGAGTCAGTATGTTGTCAGCAGCCACTCAATGTTTGTGATGGCTGTTTAACAGTCTGATGGCCTTGACATTGAAGCTGTTTTTCAGGCTCTCGGTCCCAGCTTTGATGCACCTGTACTGACCTCTCCTTCTGGATGATAGCGGGGTGAACAGGCAGTGGCTCGGGTGGTTGTTGTACTTGATGATCTTTTTGGCCTTCCTGTGACATCAGGTAGTGTAGGTGTCCTGGAGGGCAGGTAGTTTGCCACCGGTGATGCGTTGTGCAGACCTCACTACCCTATGGAGAGCCTTACAGTTGTGGGCGGAGCAGTTGCCGTACCAGGCGGTGATACAGCCCGACAGGTGCTCTCGATTGTGCATCTGTAAAAGTTTGTGAGTGTTTTTGGTGACAAGCCAAATTTCTTCAGCCTCCTGAGGTTGAAGAGGCGCTGTTGCACCTTCTTCACCACGCTGTCTGTATGGGGCGACCATTTCAGTTTGTCCGTGATGTGCACGCCGAGGAACTTTACACCTTCTCCACTACTGTCCCTTCGATGTGGATAGGAGGGTGGTCCCTCTGCTGTTTCCTGAAGTCCACGATCATCTCCTTTGTTTTGTTGAGTGTGAGGTTATTTTCCTGACACCACACTCCGAGGAGCCTCACCTCCTCCCTGTAGGCCGTCTTGTCGTTGTTGGTAATCAAGCCTACCACTGTAGTGTCGTCTGCAAACTTGATGATTGAGTTGGAGGCGTGCCTGGCCACGCAGTCATGGGTGAACAGGGAGTAGAGGAGAGGGCTGAGAACGCACCCTTGTTCGGCCCCAGTGTTGAGGATCAGTGGGGTGGAGATGTTGTTTCCTGCCCTCACCACCTGGGGTTGTCCCGTCAGAAAGTCCAGGACCCAGTTGCACACATGGTCTCGAGCTTATTGACGAGTTTGGAGGGTACTCTGGTGTTAAATGCTGAGCTGTAATCGATGAACAGCATTCTTACATAGGTATTCCTATTGTCCAGATGGGTTAGGGCAGTGTGCAGTGTGATTCCGTCATCTGTGGACCTATTGGGGCGGTAAGCAAATTGGAGTGGGTCTAGGGTGTCAGGTAGGGTAGAGGTGATATGATCTCTCAAAGCACTTCATGATGATGGAAGTGAGTGCTACGGGGCGATAGTTGTTTAGCTCAGTTACCTTAGATTTCTTGGGAAAAGGAACAATGGTGGCCCTCTTGAAGCATGTGGAAACAGCGGACTGAGATAGGGATTGATTGAATATGTCCGTAAACACACCAGCCAGCTGGTCTGAGCATGCTCTGAGGATGCAGCTAGGGATGCAGTCTGGGCCGGCAGCATTGCAAGAGTTAACACGTTTAACCTCTTACATCTAGACGTTCCGCTAGCGGAACACCTGCTCCAATATCCAATGATAGGCGTGGCGCGAATTACAAATTCCTCAAAAATACGACTATTTTACAGCATTTTAAAGACAAGACTCTCCTTTATCTAATCACACTGTCCGATTTCAAAAAGGCTTTACAGCGAAAGCAAAACATTAGATTATGTCAGCAGAGTACACAGCCAGAAATAATCAGACACCCATTTTTCAAGCTAGCATATAATGTCACAAAAAACAAAACCACAGCTAAATGCAGCACTAACCTTTGATGATCTTCATCAGATGACACGCCTAGGACATTATGTTATACAATACATGCATGTTTTGTTCAATCAAGTTCATATTTATATCAAAAACCAGCTTTTTACATTAGCATGTGACGTTCAGAACTAGCATTCCCACCGAACACTTCCGGTGAATTTACTAAATTACTCACGATAAACGTTAAAAAAAAACATAACAATTATTTTAAGAATTATAGATACAGAACTCCTTTGTGCAATCGAGGTGTCCGATTTTAAAATAGCTTTTCGGTGAAAGCACATTTTGCAATATTCTGAGTAGATAGCCCAGCCATCACGGCTAGCTATTTTGACACCCACCAAGTTTAGCCCTGACCTAACTCCGATTTACTATTAGAAAAGTTTGATTACCTTTGGTGTTCTTCGTCAGAATGCACTCCCAGGACTGCTACTTCAATAACAAATGTTGGTTTGGTCCCAAATAATCCATAGTTATATCCAAAAAGCGGCGTTTTCTTCATGCGTTCAGGTCACTATCCGAAGTGTAAATAAGGGTCACGCGCACGACGCATTTCGTGACAAAAAATTTCTAAATATTCCATTACCGTACTTCGAAGCATGTCAACCGCTGTTTAAAATCAATTTTTATGCCATTTTTCTCGTAAAAAAGCGATAATATTCCGACTGGGAAAGCGTGTATACGTACAAAGAGAGAGAAAATAAAAACCATGGGATCCCCTCGTGCACAAGCCTGAGTTTCATAGTACTGTGACCGGCCACTATCCAAACGCGCTACTTTTTTTCAGCCAGAGCCTGCAAAGCCACGATTCAGCTTTTTGCCGCCTTCTGAGAGCCCATGGGAGCCGTAGGAAGTGTCACGTAACAGCAGAGATCCCCTGTATTGGATAGAGATAATCAAGAAGGACAAGAAATGGTCAGACAGGGTACTTCCTGTACAGAATCTTCTCAGGTTTTGGCCTGCCAAATGAGTTCTGTTATACTCACAGACACCATTCAAACAGTTTTAGAAACTTTAGGGTGTTTTCTATCCAAATTATATGCATATTCTAGTTACTGGGCAGGAGTAGTAACCAGATGAAATCGGGTACGTTTTTTATCCGGCCGTGTCAATACTGCCCCCTAGCCCTAACAGGTTAACAGAGAGATATTTGTTTCTGTCGGCGCGATGCATGAAGAAACCAGGTGGCTGTACCGACTCTGATAACGTATCCCGATTGATCCATGTTTCCGTGAAACAGAGAATGTTACAATCTCTGATGTCTCTCTGGAAGGCAACCCTTTCTCAGATTTCGTCTACCTTGTTGTCAAGAGACTGGACCTTGGCGAGTAGTATACTCGGGAGCGGTGGGCGATGTGCCTCCGTCTACGGAGCCTGACCAGAAGACCACTCCGTCTGCCCCTTCTGCGGCGCCGTTGTTTTGGGTTGCCTGCTGGGATCCGATCCATTGTCCTGGGTGGTGGTCCAAACAGAGGATCTCTCTCTATGAATTTAAATCAGACATCTCAAAATTCATAACTTCAAACACAGAATGCGCATCTTGCCCACTTGGCACATCAAAGTAGCCCAAGAAACATTCCTGAATAAAGCCTTGATCATCCACATACCTTACAATAAATGACAACTGCAAGCAGACTGGTGGTACCATAGGTCCCAGAGCGGTGGGGCAAATTTTACCCCTTGGGGCCTGGAATTTTTCCTTATAAATTTACCTAACTAGGAAAACTCTGCACCCTATAAGGTATGACAGTGATTAATCAGCTGTAACTAAGGTTTTATATGGGCTATGATGGGACCAGTTTTTCCTAATCAAGTTACGTGGTTTGAAAAAACTCCTGGCCCTGGGGGGGATGAAAACCCTGTCAAACTGCAGTTACCTTATATTTGTCCATATAAATTATATTTAGACTAGATTAGGAGGGGGATTTCCTCTACCCAGACAACAACTGATAGACAATAGAACTCACAGGGCTGAGCTTGCTTTATGCATGTTTGCATCATGCAGGCCCATGCAATTGTAGGCCTAATAAAAACAAATCCCACATCTGCCATCACTAGTATGTCGATTGATTAATTCCAGGTAATAATTTTTGATTTAAAACATATAGGCAGCCTAGCCAGCCCAATTTTGGATATAATCTAAATTTGATCAAATTCACATTTTCTCCTGACACACAAATTGACTATAAATACATAACGTTACCAATTAGTTTACCCTGACCAAATGGACAGGGCACATAGGCTGTATGCAGCTGCTCTTATTAGTAGCCTACAGTTGATCAGACAGAAGAACTGTCTAATTTTCATCCCATACAGCATGTCAGATTTGTAAATGTTTAGGTGTAGCCCAGGCTGCGGCAACATTTATGTCATGAGTTTTTGCTTGTGTCTGTCCGGAGTGATTACGTGTTATCATCTTTGCCAAATAAATACCGGAGGAAAGTGCAAAGCTTACTTGAGCGCACGCGAAAAAATGTGCTGCATCAACCTCTCTCTTTAATCTAACATTTAATGGATGATGCGATGGAAGCTATCAAATCATTCATAATTGTTTTCGACATCCCAGAAAAGATGTTCAGTATGTAAAGCATCGTAATGTGCAATTACAGGCGGCTTGATGTTAACCAGCTATACATTTGATACCAGTTGGTATTGAACGCTCTCACCTGTTCATCCTTCTTCATGAAACTGATCTCAGGCAGAGGTCAACCCTCGCTTGCAATTCAGCGTTGGCTATTCTACCATTTTGGCTGAGAAAACTGCACACTTGCGCTGGTAGCTAGCTAGCTACTGAAGTTAGCAAGGCAACTTTAAATAAATTGCACTAACTGGACACAAAAATAAAGTTCTACACCCAAGAAAACAAATGATAACACACCTCCTCCTACCTTCTCAATTTTAGGTAATAAGATTCTCGTGTTAACGTGCAGAAAACCCAGGCTTTTAGATGGTAACAAGATCATATTGTACAGAAATTTAATCAGATAACATGAATACAAAGCCGGTGAGAGGTGGTTAGAATAGGATCGGAGGCCAAGAGTCCGTGTAAACAATAGAGTCAGAGTTGTGAGTGTGGGAACAAACATTGTCTGGGACAGACAAAATATAATATAAAATATATTTAAAAAAAATGTTTCAGGTAAACAAGCAAGTTCATAGTCAACAAAGCATGCAGGAGTCATGGTGCAAATAGCATAAAATATTCTACACACAACACTGTTTGGTGTTGTTTAGTTTAGGTGACTTGCTCCAATTCGGCACAATGCTTCTCTTGATCGGACACTAAACCTGAGCACCTAGTGGCCCTCGGCAATACTGGCAAGATACATTTCATTACTATCACCATTGTGCCTAATGAGAAAATTAGTTTAGATAGGAACGGCTATCTGTGATTCAGACCTGAGATGTTCTTTGGCTAACAATGACCAGTTCGATTGCAATCACAATAACAACTACCAAAATAGTAACTGCACTGACATGCCTTCCATTTTATTCGTCTCCTATCCTTACAATAAATTAACACCTCCCTTTGTGTCTTTGTCCCCTCTCCTCCACAAGGATCCAACCAATGGCTATTACAGTGTCAATACCTTCAAGGAGCACCATGGCACCCCGACTATGTCAATGGCCGCCAACCAGACCAGCGGCGCTGAGGTCAGAAACCCTTTGGCTTCTTCTTCATCCACCATGGGAAAGCAACGTGTGCCTACGGGCATGTCCTTCACAAACATCTACAACACGCTAGGTGCTGGGCCCAACCGCCTGTACGACTACAGCCAGCGCTTTGTGCTTGGCATGGGCAGCAGCTCTATCGAGTTGTGCGAGCGCGAGTTCCAGCGAGGCTCACTTAGTGACTCCAACTCCTTCATCGACACGCAGTGTGACAGCAGCGTGAGCAGCTACAGCAAGCAGGACGGCTACGTGCAGTTTGACAAGGACAGCAAGGCCTCGGCCGCCTCCTCATCTTCCCACTACTCACAGTCGTCCTCGCAGAACTCAGACCAGACACGGCCGCTGCAGAAACGCATGCAGACCCATGTGTAATGGCAGAAGGAGCTATGGATGGGGGTGGGTTCGGACAGGATGGGTCGAGGATAGCACCTTTGGACACTTTAAGAAACACTGCCTGACTGGTATACAGTGCTATTTTTTGTTTGGTTTGTACTCTGGTCCACCCGAGGGAGATGATGCAGTATTCCACCTTTGGCAGACGGTGGGCAACTACGGTGTCCATATTAGGACAGCCTGATGTCCTGCTGAGACTGAGGCTGTTGTAATATGGACATTGTACGTACCACTCTTTTTACATGTTATTTGGATTAAATGGGGTTCACTCTATTCCCCTTGAAACAGGTTTTTTAAACAAAAAAGATCATAACCTTGAGAGCTACAATTGGTGGAAAAAAAGATGACAATCAAAAGTCCACTTTCTAAATGAAAATGCTCTGCTGTTGTCCCCTATTCTGTTTCAGCTAGTGGACTGCCTCAAAATGCACAGCTGTAGGTATTATTGTTTAAAAGTTTATTTTCATTATGGAGGAAGACAAACTCTTGGGCCTATGTTCAGCTGCCCGGTTGGGGTTTGAAGAACAAAGGGGTATTGTTAAAATCCACCCAAGGCATTTCTTGTAGGTGCAAAACAATATCCTTAGATGGATAATGAAACCTCTGAGGACATATGGTGTGAGCGGCAGGCAATGTAATAAAGACGACCACCTTGCCAACTGGCTGACCTGCAGGTCTAATATCCCTACACCTGGACAACTTTAAAACTCAACGGATTATAGATTTTGTCCCTTTTGGTTATCTAGGTAAATTCCTTTATTTTGGATTTATGGTGATTTTTTTTGCCTTTTTGATGTATGCCTTGTGAAAGTTCATTACTGAGTCACAGATCATAGATAAATGCATGGAGAAGTGGATGTGTCATACTGTTGTACTACTTCACTTGAGCTGACTTTTCAATTGCTTTGTTCACTCACAAACCGTCGGTTCCTGGAACTGTTTTTTTTTTCTTCTGAAAGGACAGTGTCATATTTACACATCAGAGAAAGGGTCAAGGACCTTATCATCTGTACTTTTCCATTCAATGTGAGACACTTGCAGCCTGATCTTATATGTGTGAGCAGATAGCTGTGGAGCCAAATACAATGTCATCTCTGCTGGAGCTGTTCTAATTTTTGTGGCTTGCCATACTTAGATGATATCGTGTTGTTTACACTGGAGCTCTGTAAATCCAGCATTTTTGTGTACTGTGATTTGACCACTAAATGACGGCGATGAAGATAAAGTAACTTTTTTCTGTCTGTTGCCTCTGTGGTTACAATGACTTGGTGCCCACTGTTTTAAGTTTTGTCTCAAATGGTACTATTCAGTTTGAAAAGTGACAATTAGGTGGTTCTGTTCAAGAGTAAATACTGAAGGTGGTTAGCAAACAATATAATTAACATTTACTACAGTAGGACCTCAAACATATGAACTCGCTGAGAATGTAGGTAGTTCGGAACACAGAAATGTCTGTAACTTTGAATTTCACTTAAAATAAAACACACCAAACCTTTATAGAAAAATATTGATTGCATATTTACATGTGTTTTACTTTTACACATCCCAGTTTGATATTGTCAGTTCGGTTGAGCAATCAATCTGTAACACTGGGGTTTGTGTCTTTGAGGTCCTACTGTACTATGACTTCATTAAATAATTACTATTGATCAATATAACTCAATAGGATATGAAACAACTCAATATGATGACGGTTGCGTGGGATCTTTTGGGATTTTAAGTTGAGAGTGCCAATATGAGCATCCTCACAGTGAAGCATTGTCTCATACAACAAAAAGCCAACAAATCTTAATTCCTCTCTCAACTACGTTCAAAAGCAAATGACTCATTTGGGTAACAGTTTCCAATCATTAATAAGGCATTTGTTAATTCTCTAATTGCAAGTCATTACACCAATATAAACAATCACCAGTATGTAATTTATAAACCAAATGACTTCCCAATGTATTTTGATATTTGAATGCAGCCTCCATCCATACCCTGCCTGTTTGGTAATGACCAGCACCACCATTCATAATGACTGATTATCATATGCCTTACAACAAAGAGATGGCTGTCCTAATCTGGACAACATAGAGGTGACTTTTTATAATAACTATAAGCAGAGAAATGAAGGGTGTCCTTGGTCTATGGTCTATTGTCATATTACAGAAAGGTATTTTAATGGACCTTGCAGTGAGCGTATTTGTATGGTGTCCATCATTAGAATTTAAACAAGTCCTGCTGAGACTGAGGCTGTCCTAAACTTGTACCAATATTGTCATATTATGGACAACCCTACATTGGTACCATTTTAGAGTTAATGTCCTTGTCAATTAATAATTTCAATCTTCATGTTTACACTGCAAAATGGACAGGTGTTTTGCTTATGGGACAATTTGCCTGCAGTTATCCATCTAAAGAACAACTATCATTTCACTTATCCATGTAAAGAACAACAGCTTTGAAGCGCTTAAACCATTGAGTAATAAAAAGCTGCAATATCCTACTTTAAACATCTAAATATAATTATTTTGGGAGGGATTGCTCTACAATCAAAGTCAGTCCCATCACTGTAGTATAGACTATCACATCATTATTTTCAGGCTTCTTTTATAACAAGAATGACTTTTTGATATTCTACATCTCACAGTCGTATGACAACTCGCTACAATCACAAAAAGTATCTTTATGGTGGAACAGTTGACGCTAAAAATGTATGGAGTGGCCAGTCTGGTCCATCTGTTAGGGCCGCTGAGACCAGGAGACATGTATGCTTGAGTCAGCAGGGGTTTGAATCTCGCCAACTGCCCTTTGACTCACTCTCCTATCTTCCCTGTCTATCCAACACTGTTGTATTGCTTCAAAAGATACAAAAGGAGTAGGACTGACCCACACACAAAAAAATGGCATTGAGCCTATATACAAAGTTTCAAAAAAAGCAATGGTTGAGTTTCAAATAAAGCAATAGTCAAACATAAAGACAACTATCTTCCTTGCGGTAGTGAAATGTAAAATCATAAGGAATCCTCTAATGGATTCAGTCTTTTCCAAATGTGTGTTGATTGGAGCTGTGTTTATAAGCCAACTCAACCACATGTTAAATCATCCTGAATTGTTGCACCTCCTCCTACAGTTCCACTGTTTACCAGGGATCCCTTGTGAGCCTGCTAAGAGCCTGCATCTCGTTGAAGATAGAACTGCTGAGGGAATCACACTGGATGAGCACATATTTGGAGATGCTCACTCAAGCCTGTTTGTTTTGAGGCTTGCATTTGATTTGGAAAAAAGAACTCAAACAAATAAATATACAGCATAGTGTATGTATGTCAATGAGAGTCCAGCATATTTATGAATGCAGAAATAAATAACTTTGTAGTTGCATTCCAATCCCGGAGCCTGACAGCAATTGTAGAAGTACAAAAGTAGTACAGTTGCTGCTGTCTTGTGGTTTATTCTCCCCTGCTAAAAGATTGACCTATTGCCTTCCTCTTCTGTATTTCTCACTGTTTTCTGAGATTAAAGCTGTTTATTTGGGTAGATAAACTAGTTTGCATTCATTTTTTGTCCATCCAGCAAAACTGATGTACAGTTGAAGTCGGAAGTTTACATACACCTAGGTTGGAGTCATTAAAAATAGTTTTTCAACCACTCAACAAATTTCTTGTTAACGACCTATAGTTTTGGCAAGTCGGTTAGGACGTCTACTTTGTGCATGACACAAGTAATTGTTTACAGACAGATCATTTCACTTATAATTCACTGTATCACAATTCCAGTGGGTCAAACGTTTACATACACTAAGTTGACTGTGCCTTTAAACAGCTTGGAAAAATCCCAAAAATTATGTCATGGCTTTATAAGCTTCTGATAGGTTAATTGACATCATTTGAGTCAATTGGAGGTGTACCTGTGTATGTATTTCAAGGCCTACCTTCAAACTCAGTGCCTCTTTGCTTGAAATCATGGGAAAATCTAAAGAAATCAGCCAAGACCTCAGAAAAAAAATAATGACCATTGTTATGTTTGGAGGAAAAAGGGGGTGGCTTGCAAGCCGAAGAACACCATCCCAACCATGGAGCAAGGGGGTAGAAGCATCATGTTGTGGGGGTGCTTTGCTGCAGGAGGGACTGGTACACTTCACAAAATAGATGGCATCATGAGGTAGGAAAATTATGTGGATATATTGAAGCAACATCTCAAGACATCAGTCAGGAAGTTAAAGCTTGGTCGCAAATGGGTCTTCCAAATCGACAATGACCCCAAGCATACTTCCAAAGTTGTGGCAAAATGGCAAAAGGACAACAAAGTCAAGGTATTGGAGTGGCCATCACAAAGCCCTGACCTCAATCACATAGAAAATGTGTGGGCAGAACTGAAAAAGCTTCTACGAGCAAGGAGGCCTAGAAACCTGACTCAGTTAAGCTCTGTCAGGAGGAATGGGCCAAAATTCACCCAACTTATTGTGAGAAGCCTGTGGAAGACTACCCAAAACATTTGATCCAAGTTAAACAATTTAAAGGCAATGCTACCAAATACTAATTGAGTGTATGTAAACTTCTGACCCAATGGGAATGTGATGAAAGAAATAAAAGCTGAAATAAATCATTCTCTTGTCTATTATTCTGACATTTCACATTCTTAAAATAAAGTGGTGATCCTATCTGACCTAAGACAAGGAATTTTAACTTGGATTAAATGTCAGGAATTGTGAAAAACTGAGTTTAAATGTATTTGGCAAATGTGTATGTAAACTTCTGACTTCGACTGTATATCCCCAATCAAGGTGTCACATTCATCTGAAGGAGGAGACCAAGGTGCAGCCTGGTAGGCGAACATTTTTCCTTTATTCAAAATGAACACCGTCCAAACAAAAACAATAAAGCACAAACGAAACGTGAAGTGAATGGCGTGCTCACAGGCAACTAACCAAAAAACAAGATCCCACAAAAACCCAGTGGGAAAAGGCTGCCTAAATATGATCCCCAATCAGAGACAACGAAAGACAGCTGCCTCTGATTGGGAACCATATCAGGCCAACATAGAAATATAAAAAAACGTAGATATACATAATCTAGAATGCCCACCCAAATCACACCCTGACCTAACCAAATAGAGAAATAAAAAGGCTCTCTACGGTCAGGGTGTGACACAAGGTGTCAAAATCTCAAGTAAGCTCCTTTGCCGTTGTTGAAGTGTGTATTAAAATGGTTAGTTCAGTACTCTACAAATTAATATTAGATGGTTCCTTACCCTTAAACAGTGGAGGCTCCTCAGAGGAAGAATGGGAGGACCATCCTCCTCAGTGAATTTCATAAAAATTCAAATTGCAATACATTTTAAAATATATCATTTTTAGATAAAACAACACTAAATATAATCAAATGGTACCAAATAACTGATTAAAACACTATTTTGCAAAGAAAGTCAACAGCACTCTGTAGGGTAGCACCATGGTGTAGCCGGAGGACAGCTAGCTTTCGCCTGGTCACATACAGCTAATGTGTTGTGCATTGAAGTCCACAAGCTAAGGGAAGAGGTGAGGGAAGTATAGTGAATAGGACAGGTCTCTCCAACCCTTTTCTTGGTGAGCTACCATCCTGTAGGTTTTTTACTCCAACCCTAATCTAGCACACCTGATTCTAATAATTAGCTGGTTGATAAACTGAATCAGGTTAGTTACAACTGGGGTTGGATTGAAAACCGAAAGGAGGGTAGCTCTCCAGGAACAGGGTTGGAGAGCCCTGGCATAGGACATGGCTGCAATGAAAGTGAACTGTGTATACGTGTGAACACGGGTGTATCTATTCCACAGAAAAATGTTTCTTAAGTGAAAGCAAACGTAACAAAACAGGGATAAACATACCTGAATTTGTCTAATATAAACTAATTTGCAACTGTTGGACTAATGATTCCAAGCTATATCAGATAGATCCAGGTAAGAGTGTGCAAGGCGGTATTGAATGTCAAATTTGTCTCTCGACCTGTGCGCACCTACGTTGTATACTTTCATTCATAGGCTAGATTGTAGCAACCTCATGATGGGTATAGGTAAAATGTGAGTATCATGTAGTAGCCTAAACCTATCGCTGTTACATTGAACTGGGTGAATGGAATATGAATGAGAGTCATCTGATATGCTGTAATAGAAATAAGGCCATGCTCATAAAAAAAATTACCCTTCCTCATCTTAAACAATACTGACCGCCACTGCCCTTAAAGTAGTCTACAGGCCAGGAGAATCCATGGTTCAGTTTTCTTTAGACAGCTACTATGAACTTCAGCTAACTTCAGCCACTGCTAGCTAAAAATCAATGGGAGTGGTAGGGGCATGTGGTGCCTGTTAAAAAGTACATCTACAAATCACATTTTAAGAAATATCATACCAGGGATGAGAATGTGCCCAACTAATCCTTAGCTTTTTATGTCATGACTAGTTCAAAGCTCCATTCGTCTAAAAATAACTTCTGAACACGATTGTTTCAAAAGAGCGCTACTGAACTACAGACTACTGTTAATTGGGGTGGAAATTTGCAGTCATATGTGACTCGTTTCAGGAAACCAGGCATATGTCGCGTGTCCCTACTTCACAGGAGAGGCATTTGAACGTAAACTTTTTTGAAAATCAAAATCCTTTTTTTGGCAGAAATACCTTCTGAAACATGCAAACTTTCGTGTGCCTTAAAAAGTTGTATGCCATCTGTAAATATCAATAAAAGTGTTAAATTACGAGCCTAGTTGGTTTAGCCACGGAAAAAGTTAGCAACCTACCCGTTAGCCTTTATTGGCTGAGAAAATGGATGGGCTGGACATGTAGAGATGAGTTCAGATTGGTCAGCCATGTAGCCCTTTTATGTCTATAACATGAGCTGGTCAGTATGTGTAGGTAATCCTTTCTAACACATTTTTTTTAAAGACATCACGTAGTAGAACTGTAAAAGTGTTGCTCTCCACTTTCTGGAGGACCGAATTTTGAAACCAGTGGAATGCCCAATGCAATTAGAGTATGACGTTTGATTGCAAACATGCAGAGGGAGTCGGAAAGAGAACACAGAGAAGGCTGTTGTATAAAACACCTGTCTCCCGATTCCATCTTAAAACTAAGGGCAACCCATGGCATCCATGACAGAGAGGGAGAAGCTTCCATCCATGTGTACAGCAAAGATAGTCTAGCTAGCTACATTTTCAGATATTATACTGTACATTTCTAAGTTGTTTTCATTTCATGTTAAAGCGTACCTTTAGCTAGCTAGCTAACGTTTGCTAGCTGGCTAGCTAACGTTACGTGTATGATCAGTATAGTAATATTATTCGTATCTCAGAGCCATTTGCATTGCTAGTTATAGGCTAATGTTAGCTAACTAGCTAACATTGAACCTGGTTGGTTAGATACCTGCAGATTCATAAAGGGTAGTGACATTAAGAGTTGGGATTATGTTTCATTATTTAGCTAGCTAGCTACATGTCTAAACAAAAGACTCCACTATGCAGGTACCCATTTCACTATTCCTCCTGTATCCTGTGCATGTGACAAATATACTTTCGTTTTATTTGATATAGTATGTGTTTACCAGTGACAGTAATGTGAGGAACATGACCGGCACCAAAGTAAAATTAGAATATATAACCTTAGGCCAACGAGACAGTGTCTAAGTTATAACATTCTCTGGTAGTGTAACGATCATCCAAAGGATTAGACCAAGGTGCAGCGTGGTGAGTGTTCATCTTTATTTTAAATCGGAACACTTAAACAAAATAATAAACAAATACAAACGACCGTCACGTCTTGCAGGCTAAATACGAGCAGGTGGGAAGCAACACAGGTGGGAAAAGGCTGCCTAAGTATGGCTTCCAATCAGAGACAACGAATGACACCTGCCTCTGTCTGGAAACCATAACCGGCCAAAACATAGAAAATAACACATAGAATGCCCACCCCACACCCTGACCTAACCACATAGAGAAACAAACCCTCTCTCTCAGGTCAGGGCGTGACAGTACCCCCCCCCCCCCCCCCCCCCCCAAAGATGTGGACTCCCGGCCGCAAACCTGAACCTATAGGGGAGGGTCCGGGTGGGCATCTATACTTGGCGGCGGCTCTGGTTCGGGGCGTAACCCCCACACCGCCTGCTGATCCCCCCGCTTCTGTGTCGCCAGAGGAACCAGACCGTGGATCAGCGCCGGAGGCTCTGAACTGCCGACCGCCGCTGAAGACTCGGGGCTGCAGGCCGCCGCTGAAGACTCGGGGCTGCAGGCCGCCGCTGAAGACTCGGGGCTGCAGGCCGTCGCTGAAGACTCGGGGCTGCAGACCGTCGCTGAAGACTCGGGGCTGCAGACCGTCGCTGAAGACTCTGGGCTGCAGACCGTCGCTGAAGGCTCCGGATTGAGGAGCGTCGCTGGAGGCTCCGGACTGGGGAGCGTCGCTGGAGGCTCCGGACTGGGGAGCGTCGCTGGAGGCTCCGGACTGGGGAGCGTCGCTGGAGGCTCCGGGCTGAGGAGCGTCGCTGGAGGCTCCGGGCTGAGGAGCGTCACTGGAGGCTCCAGACTGGGGAGCGTCGCTGGAGGCTCCGGACTGGAGAGCGTCTCTGTAGGTTCCGGACTGGGGACCTTCGCTGCAGGCTCCGTGCCATGGATTATCACTACTGGTTCCATGCCATGGATCATCACTGGAGGCTTTGTGCCATGGATCATCACTGGAGGCTCCGGGCCATGGATTATCACTGGAGGCTTCATGCCATGGATCATCCCTACAGGCTCCGGGCCATGTATCATCACTGGAGGATTCGTGCCATGGATCATCCCTACAGGCTCCGGGCCATGGATCATCACTGGAGGCTTCGTGCCATGGATTATCACTACAGGCTCCGGTCCATGGATCATCACTGGAGGCTTCCTACGGGGAGCTGGAACCAGTCTCACCAGACTGGGGAGACGCACTGAGGACCGCATGCTCAAAGCAGGCACTGGCTGTACTGGGCTATGGCGGCGCACTGGAGGGAGAGTGCGCGAAGCAGGCACAGGGTACACTGGGCCTTGGAGGCGCACTTTAGATCTGGCTCTTAGGGTTGGCACAACCCATCCTGGCTTGATGTTGACTATCGCCCGGCAAGGGCGGAGCGCTGGTACAGGACGTACTCGGTCACTCGCTCCCCACGGTAAGCACGGGGAGTTGGCTCAGGTCTTAAACCCGCCTTTGCCAACCTACCCGTTTTTTGCTGCTACCTCTCGGGCCTCCGTTGTTGCCTTGCCTGTTGATCACGTCGCTGTAACTCCCTCGCTGCTTCCACCTGTTCCCATGGAAGGCGATCCCTTCCGGCCTGGGTCTCTTCCCACATCCAGGATGTCCTCCCATGTCCAGTCCATCGGCCCACGCTGCTTGGTCCTTCGGTGGTGGGATCTTCTGTAACGATCGTCCAAAGGATTAGACCAAGGTGCAGCGTGGTGAGTGTTCATCTTTATTTTAAATCGGAACACTTAAACAAAATAATAAACAAATACAAAACGACCATCACGTCTTGCAGGCTAAATACGAGCAGTACAAAATCAAGATCCCACAAACACAGGTGGAAAAAGGCTGCCTAAGTATGGCTTCCAATCAGAGACAACGAATGACATCTGCCTCTGATTGGAAACCACTCCCGGCCAAAACATAGAAAATAACACATAGAATGCCCACCCCACACCCTGACCTAACCACATAGAGAAACAAACCCTCTCTCTCAGTTCAGGGCGTGACAGGTAGAATACCCTTCTTTTATTTGGTCATACTTACAATCGTAATCCATTTTCTGTAATTGACTCGCCATTAACTTGTAAATAATGATCTTGCTGTGAGTTTATTTTCCTGTAATAATGAAGACAAATTAGCTAAAGTGAAGACGTTGTCAGCTATATGATATGGTCATTATTTGAACTGGCTAGCCAGTTAACTTAACATTAGCTAGCTAACTTAACATTAGCTAGCTAGTTAACAAGCTAGAAACGAACCAAAACCTTGTTTAGAATGTTGCTTTTAGTTGCCTGGTGTTCTAGGTTGAAATATATTAAATTCATTTTTTAACGGGTGGGTTTATTGTAGTTAAAATACACTAGTTATGCTATTTTGGAACACCAGGCTAATGATGTCATGCAGCCTGTAGCTTTCATGTTTATAATGTTTCATAATGACAACGACAAGTTTGATGTCGGATGACAATGAAATGTTCAAGATGTTACTGCGACAACTGTTGATAGACGTAGTATAAACCAGCCTTTAGGCTTGAAATCTTTGGTTGTTTAATACATGGCCTCACACGTGAATCCTTAAGGAGATGGGTGCACGGGACTAAGGCTTAAGAGGGTTTGAATGATGCTGAATGGGTGTAGACAAAGAAGAGCTCTCCAGTAAGTTTACCAAAACATTCAAATGCCATTTTCTCAAAAGTGAGATTACAAATTCATCAACTTTCAAAGCAGAATTACTTTCCCATTATCTAGCTCTGAACCTCTACTTTTATCCAACGTAAAAAACACAATTTCAATTTTGTTATATAAGATCGAGCCGGTCGGTCACATATGGAAAGGCTTATGACTCAGGTTCCTTGCAAAGTCAATCAATCAGATAAAGTCAGAGTATTGGAAGTGGAAGATAATTGTGAATGCTACGAAGGAACAAACAACTAAAAAGAGTCACAAATGTTTGGGTCAAAACGTTCAGTCTAACTACAATTGAATACATAAATTCAATTGATGCTGTATACATTCACACTATCAATAACTATTTTACTTACTACTACTACTGACTACTGTACTTACTACTACTATTACTACTACTACTATTGTTGGTAAATGATTCTGCCCCCACTAACTAAAGCCATTTTACAGTGTCCATATTCCTAATAGCCTCAATCTCAGTACAAGGTATGGGACATTGATTTCAAGGAATCAGACTTCCTATATTGCACATGCCAACTTTAAAAATAATATATCTGCTTGTCTCCAGTGGGTCTTGTGTCTGTGTACAGTGCACTGCAAGTGAATGACATGTGACCGACTGTGTCAATTAGGTCTTATGAAACAAAATTTGAAATAGTGTTTTTTACATTGGATAAAAGTAGAGACTGAGATCTAGAAAATGGTATATCATACACTGCAGTTGAAGAGCAATGGGAAAGTAAATCTGCTTTGAAAGTTTATAAACTTGTTACCCCACTTTTGAGAAAATGGCCCTTGAATCTTTTGGTACACCTATTGGAGAGCTCTTCTTAGTCTATACCCATTCAGCATCGTTCACACCCTCTTAAGCCTTAGCCCCACTCATTTCTTTAAGGATTCACATGTGAGGCAATTTTCTAAACAGAGTGATTTGTTTAGTAAACAACCAATGATTTCAAGACTAAAAGTGCTGAAAGTAGTAGCCTACAATGAGGAAAAACTCCAGGTAAAAATACACTTTATCTTGTCCTTGGCCTATATCCTAATCTGACGTTGGTGCAGGTCATGTTGTTCTTTACATTACCATCTCTGGTAAACACACACTATATCAAATGAAATAAAAAGTGGATTTATCACATGTCAGTTTACAGAAGGTGTAAATGGTACAGTAAAATGGTTAATTGCATAGTAGCAATATCAAAAACAGAAAGTGTCCAGATAAAAATATGTTATAAATAGTTTATAATTATTAGATGACGCTTACCTGACAAACCTGTCTAAATTGATGGTCATGTGATGGAAATGCTATAACCAACCCCCAGCCACATCTAGCTAAGTGGATGGGTCACTATTGTCTAGACATGTCCACATGTTCATGAAATACAATAGATGGCCGTAACCACCCACAGACACACCTGGCTAACTTGATGGGTCATATAATCATCTGGCGAAGTGTTTTGTTTAGACATGAAGTCTTTTGTTTAAACATGTAGCTAGCTAGCTAGCTAAACAATGAACTGCCATAATCCCAACTCATACTACTACCAACCAATACAAAAATTGTCATAGGAAGGACGTCAGAGGACAACCGAGGAACTCAATTTAACCTTGCGCAATACCCTAGATGCAGTTGCACCCCTAAAAACTAAAAACATTTGTCATAAGAAACTAGCTCCCTGGTAAACAGAAAATACACGAGCTCTGAAGCAAGCTTCCAGAAAAATGGAACGGAAATGGCGTCACACCAAACTGGAAGTCTTCCGACTAGCTTGGAAAGACAGTACCGTGCAGTATCGAAGAGCCCTCACTGCTGCTCGATCATCCTATTTTTCCAACTTAATTGAGGAAAATAAGAACAATCCGAAATTTCTTTTTGATACTGTCGCAAAGTTTACCTGTTGGGGATAGGGGCCAGTATTTGCACGGCCGGATAAAAAACGTACCCGATTTAATCTGGTTACTACTCCTGCCCAGTAACTAGAATATGCATATAATTATTGGCTTTGGATAGAAAACACCCTAAAGTTTCTAAAACTGTTTGAATGGTGTCTGTGAGTATAACAGAACTCAAATGGCAGGCCAAAATCTGAGAAGATTCCATGCAGGAAGTGGCCTGTCTGACAAGTTGTGTTTCATCTTGGCTCTTTTTATTGAAGACTGAGGATCTTTGCTCTAACGTGATACTTCCTACGGCTCCCATAGGCTCTCAGAGCCCGGGAAAAAGCTGAACGATATCGAGGCAGCCTCTGGCTGAAACACATTATCGCTTTTGGCAAGTGGCCGATCAGAGTACTATGGGCTTAGGCGCGTGCCCGAGTCGACCCCATGCTTTATTTTCTTCCGTCTGTTTACCTAAACGCAGATTCCCGGTCGGAATATTATCGCTTTTTTATGAGAAAAATGGGATAAAAAATGATTTTAAACAGCGGTTGACATGCTTCGAAGTACGGTAATGGAATATTTAGAAATTTTTTGTCACGAATTGCGCCATGCTCGTCACCCTTATTTACCCTTTCGGATAGTGTCTTGAACGCACGAACAAAACGCCGCTGTTTGGATATAACTATGGAATATTTTGAATCAAACCAACATTTGTTATTGAAGTAGAAGTCCTGGGAGTGCATTCTGACGAAGACAGCAAAGGTAATAACATTTTTCTTATAGTAAATCTGACTTTGGTGAGTGCTAAACTTGCTGGGTGTCTAAATAGCTATCCCTGTGATGCCGGGCTATCTACTGAGAATATTGCAAAATGTGCTTTCACCGAAAAGCTATTTTAAAATCGGACATATCGAGTGCATAGAGGAGTTCTGTATCTATAATTCTTAAAATAATTGTTATGCTTTTTGTGAATGTTTATCGTGAGTAATTTAGTAAATTCACCTGCAGTGTTCGGTGGGAATGCTAGTCACATGCTAGTCACATGCTAATGTAAAAAAGCTGGTTTTTGATATAAATATGAACTTGATTGAACAAAACATGCATGTATTGTATAACATAATGTCCTAGGGTTGTCATCTGATGAAGATCATCAAAGGTTAGTGCTGCATTTAGCTGTGGTTTGGGTTTATGTGACATTATATGCTAGCTTGAAAAATGGGTGTCTGATTATTTCTGGCTGGGTACTCTGCTGACATAATCGAATGTTTTGCTTTCGTTGTAAAGCCTTTTTGAAATCGGACAGTGTGGTTAGATTAACGAGAGTCTTGTCTTTAAAATGGTGTAAAATAGTCATATTTTTGCATTTTTGAGGTTTTTGAATAACCCGCCACGGGATTACACCGGCTGTTACGTAGGTGGGACGATTTGGTGCCACCTACCCTAGAGAGGTTAAGGCAAGGGCTGATTTCAAGGTTTTACTGCTAACCTATAAAGCATTACAGGGGCTTGTTCCTACCTATCTTTCCGATTTGGTCCTGCCGTACATACCTACACGTACGCTACGGTCACAAGACGCGGGCCTCCTAATTGTTCCTAGAATTTCTAAGCAAACAGCTGGAGGCAGGGCTTTCTCCTATAGAGCTCCATTTTTATGGAATAGTCTGCCTACCCATGTGAGAGATGCAGACTCAGACTCAGTCTCAACCTTTAAGTCTTTACTGAAGACACATCTCTTCAGTAGGTCCTATGATTAAGTGTAGTCTGGCCCAGGGGTGTGAAGGTGAACGGAAAGGCTGGAGCAACGAACCGCTCTTGCTGTCTCTGCCTGGCCGGTTTCCCCTCTTTCCACTGGGATTCTCTGCCTCTACCCCTATTACGGGGGCTGAGTCACTGGCTTACTGGTGTTCTTCCATGCCGTCCCTGGGAGGGGTGCGTCACTTGAGTGGGTTGAGTCACTGACATGGTCTTCCTGTCTGGGTTGGTGCCACCGTGCTTCTACACCTGCATTGCTTGCTGTTTGGGGTTTTAGGCTGGGTTTCTGTTCAGCACTTTGAGATATCAGCTGATGTAAGAAGGGCTATATAAATAAATTTGATTTGATTTGATTAGATTAGTATGAATCCGCAGGTAGGTAAGGCTAACCAACCAGGTTCAATGTTAGCTAGCTAACATTAGGCTATAACTGTGAATGCAAATTGATTTCTGATTCAAATAATATTACTACACAGATCATACATTTAATGTTAGCTAGCGAGCCAGCAAGCTGACGTTCGCTAGCTAGCTAACAGTGCGCGTTAACTTGCAATGAAAGCGACTTTCTGACAAAATTTGAAACGTATAATATCTAAAATTTGGCTAGACTCTTACCCGTATACATGGATGAATGCTTCACGGCAGACTGGAACCATTTAACACTGTTTTATGTGCAGCTACATCTTGTTTGGCCAGCGTTGTGTCAAGTCACTCCGGTTCACACTGACCGTGGCGTATGTCGAAAGTAGCAAAACACTTTCCCCAACTGATCTGTCAATAGCGCCTGCTAAATTCAGGGCATCATTGTTGTTGAGAAAAGTAGCAAAACTTTTGTAGTTCTTGATGGCTTACGTTATATAGTTCAAAAATTGTGAGGTAGAAAGGACTATCAACACATACTGAGCAGCTCACGTTATAAACAGAAGCGTGCTACATGGCAGACGAATCCAAACTCCTCTCCCGGCATGTCCAGCCCATCCATTATCTCAGGCAATCATGGCTCCTGTCTTTTTCCTTGGCTAAACCACCTAGGCTCGTAGTTTATGGAATACAAGTTTGTTATTAACGCACATGCTGCCAATGACTGGAACGAACTACAAAAATCTCTGAAACTGGAAACACTTATCTCCCTCACTAGCTTTAAGCACCAGCTGTCAGAGCAGCTCACAGATCACTGCACCTGTACATAGCCCATCTATAATTTAGCCCAAACTACTACCTCTTCCCCTACTGTATTTATTTATTTTATTTATTTTGCTCCTTTGCACCATATTATTTATATTTTATCTCTGAACTTTCTTCAAACTACAAATCTACCATTCCAGTGTTTTTCTTGCTATACTTTATTTACTTTGCCACCATGGCATTTTTTTGCCTTTACCTCCCTTATCTCACATCATTTGCTCACATTGTATATAGTCTTATTTTTTTTTCTACTGCATCATTGATTGTATGTTGTTTTACTCCATGTGTAACTCTGTGTTTTTGTATGTTGTCGAACTGCTTTGCTTTATCTTGGCCAGGTCGCAATTGTAAATGAGAACTTGTTCTCAACTTGCCTACCTGGTTAAATAAAGGTGAAATAAAAATAAATAAAAACATGAAAGTTCACATGTTCCAGAAGGCATTTCTGCCCAAAAATACATTTTGATTAAAAAAAATGATGTTTACGTTCAAATACCTCTCCTGTGAAGTAGTGACGTGCGACAAACACCTAGGCTGCTGAAACGAGTCCCATATCCCTCACATTGTCCATAGCCTATGACAATGCTGTAGTAACAGGATTGAAATGACGCAGAAGAACTCAAGAGGATTACTTCTGCCCTCCCAAGAGGTCTATGTGACCCTTCAAACTCTCTTAAAACACATTCTATAAAAAAAGCACTTTTTGATAAACATAAGCCTAGCTTCCTGGAATGGGTCAAATACAGATCATTCAGAAAGTATTCAGACCCCTTGACTTGTTCCACATTTTGTTACATTACAGACTTATTCAAAAATGTATTAAGTTATTTTTCCCTCATCAATCTATACAGAAATGTTTGCAAATGTGTTATAAAAAACAGAAATACCTTATTTACATAAGTATTCAGACACTTTGCTATGAGACTCAAAATTGAGCTCAGGTGCATCTTGTTTCCATTGATCATCCTTGAGATGTTTAAAAAAATTGATTGGAGTCCACCTGTGGTCAATTCAATTGATTGGACATGATTTGGAAAGGTTCACAACAGTCTATATAAGGTCCCAGAGTTTACAGTGCATGTCAGAGCAAAAACCAAGCCATGAGGTCGAAAGAATTGTCCGTGGTACTTCAAGACAGGCCGCCAGGCCAAACTGAGCAATCGGGGGAGAAGTGCCTTGGTCAGGGAGGTGACCAAGAACCGGAAGGTCACTCTGACAGAGCTCCAGAGTTCCTCTGTGGAGATGGGAGAACCTTCCAGAAGGACAACCATTTCTGCAGCACTCCACCAATCAGGCCTTTATGGTAGAGTGGCCAGACAGAAGCAACTCCTCAGTAAAAGGCAAAACAGCACGCTTGGAGTTTGCATAAAGGCATCTAAAGGACTCTCAGATGATGAGAAACAAGATTTTCTGTTCTGATGAAACCAAGCTTGAACTCTTTGGCCTGAATGCCAAGGGTCAAGTCTGGAGGAAACCTGGCACCATCCCTAGGGTGAAGCATGGTGGTGGCATCATCATGCTGTGGGGATTTTTTTATGTGGCAGCAACTGGGAGACTAGTCAGGATCAAGTGAAAGATGAACGGAGCAAAGTGCAGAGAGATCCTTGATGAAAACATACTCCAGAGCTCTCTGGACCTCAGACTGGGGCGAAGGTTCACCTTCCAACAGGACAATGACCCTAAGCACACAGCGAAGACAACGCAGGAGTGGCTTTGGGACAAGTCTCTGAATGTCCTTGATTGGCCCAGCCAGAGCCTGGACTGAACCTGATCGAACATCTCTGGAGAGACCTGAAAATAGCTGTGCAGCGACGCTCCCCATCCAACCTGACAGACCTTGAGAGGATCTGCAGAGAACAATGGGAGAAACTCCTCAAATACAGGTGTGCCAAGCTTAATATCCAAGATGACTCGAGGCTGTAAACGCTGCCAAAGGTGCTTCAAGAAAGTACTGGGTAAAGGGTCTGAATACTTGACAAAAATGTCTGTCTTTCAGCTTAGGGAATTTCTTCTTCATCTGAAGATGATGCATCGTGCTCTGGGTTGTATTCCTCCCCATCTTCTTCTTCAGATACCTCCTCCTCTTCTAAATCATTGTTATCTTGTTCCTCCTGGACATCGGAAAAAATCAGATCTACGACCTGTTGGGCACTGAAACGTGCAGTCATGGCTTCAGCAAAAGAGAGAACTGGGGGGACTGTCATCTGCAGCACCTTTATAGCCCCTGACTGCATTTCCCATTAGTAAACAATGCTTTCAATAAATGTTTATTTTGTCAGAAATTGTTTTTATTTGTCTGTGAACTTGAGTCATGTGTGGGGTCGTTGAGGGGAGATGCTGCACATGCACAATAAAGTTTTTGTTTTGTCTGAGTTCAATCAGTCAATCTCAATTTCTCATTGTGTGTGTGTCTGTGGTTTTTGTGATGTGTAAATTATTTTAACTCCTGGGTCAAAAATGACCCTAAGACAATCTTTGTACCCTGGTGCTCTACAGCTTTCATGGAAATATGAACAAAGGCGATGTTTAACTTTTTCTAATGTTGGGGTCACTCTAGGAAAAGCAATCAAATTTGCTGTTAAATATCATGGCTGGTCATTTTTGACCCTTAAGACAACACAAGGGTTTAGTTCTGCATGCATTGCATAAGCATAGTCATTATAATATAGCCTTCATTGTACCTGCTATCATGCCTGCGCACATCAATACAATAAAATGTTTATTCTCATATGTACAGTTTAGACAGGGTATAAGCTTCACAGCGGCAATCTTATTCACTCATGATGGGGCTATGCTATTTTCATCATGTCAGGTTTGTAGCCCACAGGCCTATTCTCTCCCCTTAACATTTATGGTCGTGCCCCGCCAGCCGTGAGAACTCAACATAAGCCGATTGCTGTTGTGCTGTTCACAGCTAGAGTGCTTTCAGAAAGTATTCAAACCCCATGACTTTTTCAAAATAAATTGTGTTACAGCCTGAATTTAGAATGGATTAAATTGAGATTTTATGTTACTGGACTTCACACAATACCCAATAATGTCAAAGTGGAATTATGTTTTCCCCCCAAGCTGAAATGCCTTGAGTGAATAAGAATTCAACCTTTTTGTAATGGCCAGCCTAAATAAGTTCAGGAGTAAAAATGTCACATAATAAATTGCATGGATTTTTGAACGACTACTTCATCTCTATATCCCACACATACACATAATTTGTAAGGTCCCTCAGTGGAGCGGGGTATTTCAAACACAGATTCAACCACAAAGACCAGGGAGGTTTTCCAATGCCTCACAAAGAAGGGCACCTATTGGTAGATGTGTAAAAAAAAAGCAGACATTGAACATCCCTTTGAGCATGGTGAAGTTATTAATTACACTTCGAAGGTGTATCAATACATCCAGACACTACAAAGATACAGGCGTCCTTCCTAACTCAGTTGCCGGAGAGGAAGGAAACCGCTCAGGGATTTCCCATGAGGCCAATGGTGAATTTTAAACAGTTAGAGCTTAATGGCTGATAGAAGACAACTGAGGTTGGATCAACAACATTGTAGTTACTCCACAATACTAACCTAATTGACAGAGTTCAAAGAAGGAAGCCTGCACACAATCAAAATATTCCAAAACATGCATCCTGTTTGCAACAAGGCACTAAAGTAATACTGCTTAAAATGTGGCAAAGCAATTAACTCTGTCCTGAATACAAAGTGTTATGTTTGGGACCAATACAATACAACACATTAATGAGTACCACTCTCCATATATTCAAGAATAGTGGAAGCTGATTGTAATCTTTAACGACTGGGCAGTTTTTCAGGATAAAAAAGAAACAGAATGTAGCTATGCACAGGCAAAACCCTTGAGGAAAATCTGGTTCAGTTTGCTTTCCACCAGACACTGGTAGACAATAACCTATTGTCCTTTCAGCAGGACAATAACCTAAAAGACAAGGCAAAATCTACACTGGAGTTGCTTACCTAGAAGACAGTGAATGTGGGTGGCCGGGTGACAGCTTTCACGTAAATCTACTTAAATCTACTCTATGGCAATACCTGAAAAGGGTTGTCTAGCCATCATCAACAACCGATTTGACAGAGCTTGAAGAATTTTGAAAAGAATAATGGGCAAATGTTGCACAATCCAGGTATGGAAAGCACTTAGAGGCTTTCCCAGAAAGGGTAAGGGCTCCCGAGTGGCGCAGCGGTCTAAGATACTGCATCTCAGTGCAAGAGACGTCACTACAGTCCATGGTTTGATTCCAGGCTTTATCACATCCGGCCGTTATTGGGAGTCCCATTGGGCGGCGCACAATTGGCCCAGCGTCGTCCGGGTTTGGCCATCATTGTAAATAAGAATATGTTCTTAACTGACTTGCCTAGTTAAATAAAGGTTAAATATAATTTTTCATTTTTTTATAAAATACAAATAAAAAAAGACTCGCAGCAGTAATTGCTTCCAATTGTGCTTTAAAAAAGTATTGACTCAGGGGTGTGAATTGTTATATAAATTATATATTTTTGTATTTCATTTTCAATAAATGTGAAAAAATGACTATAAAACATTATGGGGTATTGTGCATAGATGGGTGGGGGAAAAAAATATTTAGTCATTTTTTAATTCAGGCTATAACACAACAAAATGTGGAATAAGTCAAGGGGTATGAATAATTTCTCAAGGCACTGTATATGGTTGTATAGGAGTGGACTCAAACTAAGGTGAACCCGAGGGCAGCTTGTCAAACGTCCTCGCCATCACCATCACCAGCAATCATGAATTGATATCGTATAATTATCAGAGACAACATGTTTCCTAAAGTCTGTATGCATAGTCATTCATATTTGACATTAAATTGGCTTACATGCATAGTCGTAGCCTATTTCACAAGTGGTGCTTTGCAATATCACAGTAATTTATCAATAATCTTCAGTAATTAAAAATATTGAATATTTCATTGATGCTTTATGAGCTCAGTAGACCTACTACTGCATTTAACTCTCATCATTTTAGGTATTTTTATTTCATTTGTATTTAATCTCGTTATGAACAAAATGTCTTCTGCAATAACTTGATAATGTTGAGTCAGTCCTTGCAATCAGTTCCATCTCAAATAATTGTTATATTCTCCAGCCTCCCAGCAGCAAGAAAGTGTCATGGTGGCCATCGACAATAATATATCAAATAAGAACTGTCACTTTCATCTTCAGTTATGTTGCCTGTAGCCTATTAACGCTAATTTCGTGTTTTTTTTTGTCACCATTCCAATAAATGTGTTCATTATTACAGGTGGAGCATCAGTTGCTAAGAACCCGGTTACACCTTGCCTGACATGATTTGGGGAAATGCTTCTCTATGCAAGCTTCAAACATCCTACCCAATTAATAACGCATGATCCCACAGCCACCAGCTTCTGTTGCAAATTAAGTATACCCAGCAGTGGGTTTCACCACGTTGGTTCCCTTATTTCTAGTGTGCAAGGTTAATCTGGTACCTGCACATTCTTGGTTAGCACACAGTTTTCAAAACACTTTTACTATGGTTGTTGCAGCAGTGCCTGATCTCAAGGTCTCATTATGTGTTTGACAGTTGGCCCTCGAGGACAGGTTTTATTACGGATGTTTCCCCCATTTACATTTGGGAGATTTTCAGGCTCAGTAGTCTGCAGTTCATTGTTTTACATGACGGATAATTCGTAATTCTATAGTGGGCATCAACTCATCACATTATTTCAGGCAACCATTACAACTTGTTGCTTTGTCTCGTGCCATCTTTGCCCATATTCAATCAGCACAACTCTTCTTTATTGCAACAACAGTTTTAATCTCAATTCTAAGATACCTGTCACATTCTGACCAGTAAGGGGTCATTTGTTATTGTAGTTTGGTCAGGACGTGGCAGGGGGGTATTTGTTTTATGTGGTTCGGGGTGTGTGTTTATGTAGAGGGGTGTTTGTTTAGAGTCTTCCCGGGGTTTTGGTCTATGTTCTATGTTAGTGTATTTCTATGTTCAGTCTAGTCTATCTATTTCTATGTTTAGTTAAGTGGGATTGGGCCTTCAATTGGAGGCAGCTGTTCCTCGTTGCCTCTGATTGAAGGTCCTATGTATAGGGGTGTGTTTGTCATGGGAATTGTGGGAGGTTGTTATTGCATAGCTGTGTGTAGCCTGCATTACTGTTTGTCGTCCGGTCGGTTTCTTGTTTTGTTTCGTCAGTGTTCTAAATCAAGTTAAAATGAGCACTCAACCCGCTGCACCTTGGTCCACTTCCTACGACGACCATTACAATACCTGCTACTTCCTATTCTACAGCGTATTCTCGCATCCCTCAAGCAAGACGGTTTCCCTCCGCATTAATGTTTTCACAAGGCTGTTTTCTTACTGATTTTCAAATGGCACGTTCACAACTGCTATCACTTTTATTCCTTCATGTGATTTAGGTTTTTCTCATCCGGTCCTTTTACCCTAATCACTTAAGCATTGTAAATTGGGTTCCTGGGGTACTATCATAATAGCTCTCTCTTACACTCAATCCTTTCTCATGCTTTATACTAATATATCTTCACATTCAAACCCCCCTCTTCTCCTCATCCTTCTCCTCTCATCCCTCCTCTTCAACCATTATCTGTTTCACTTCTCTCCTTTCTTAAGTAATATTAAATTGTTATCTTTCACCTCAACGCTATCGACTATCTGTCCCTATCACTTTGTATTACTGCATGAATGACTGGGTTCGAAGCGAAGCAAACATTTCATTATGTTATACAAATCACATTACAGCATGCGTCGTTCGGTTCTACGTACAAGTATATGACAAGCATATGTAGCATTTAATCTGATTCTGGCACTCAGTGCACCATGCTTTATTGAAAATTGTCACATATTACTTATCCAATTACACTCATGCTTATAGCCGGTGGTAGTCATTCATCATTACACCTTCTTATATCTTAACAATGCAAGGCACTAAGCAGGTCAGCGTTGGGCTGGGTCTTTTGGCAGGTGCCCATACCGTTCGGCATGCACTATTGGGTTCAACGTTTAGCTAGTGTTTCATGTTAATCATACATAATGCATTACGACATGCGTGGTTGGGGAGACATACATGCAGACATTTCATTTTAACCCTACACATTAAATTATGTTTGAATCATGCGATCAGTGCGCCTTGCATTAATAAACATTTCATATAATACTTTCCATTAGAGCATAATTGCACTTTTGATCTATTCTTCGCATGTATCTCTTTTACATCTATTGATCAATGTTTTCAATCTTTAGCTCCAACTGTTGCTCTACTGTGTCCCTTCTCCCTGGTGAGTAACTTATGTATTTTGGGGGGTTTCGATGCCAGCTGCCCAACAAAGGGCTACCTGTCATCAGCATCTGGCTCCCAGGAGCATTCCTCCGAGACAAGGCCATAACCCAAACTATTTAATACAAATCCATATTACATTTTGTCTCTGTTATTCATTATACGGTCATAGTGGGAATGAATACAAATGTATCAACATCAGCAAAGAGTCTCATTCTTCTCTTTACTATTAGCCATGTGTGGAATGTCATTCCCCTATTTACTTTTAGCCTATAAGTGTGGCACTTTCTGCATGCTTGCTGTTTACCATATGGGATAATTATTGCAATTATCACTTTCCTCTCTCTCAAACAATGGGTATAAATCTTGGGATGTATTTGTCAAATTACCCATGCTTTCTCACTTGCTGTTTTTCAGCAACAGCTTTCAACAAACATCCACCTCCCCACCACCACCAGCTAACGCAATCTCAATCACACTCCACACTGCCCTTTCACACCTTGACAAAAGGAATAACTATGCGAGAATGCTGTTCATTGACTACAGCTCAGTGTTCAACACCATAGTGCCCACAAAGCTCATCCTTAAGCTAAGGACCCTGGGACTAAACACCTCCCTCTGCAACTGGATCCTGGACTTCCTGACGGCCGCCCCCAGGTGGTAAGGGTAGGCAACAACACATCTGCCATGCTGATCCTCAGCACTGGGGCACCTCAGGGGTGTGTGCTTAGTCCCATCCTGTACTCCCTGTTCACCCACGACTGCGTGGCCAAGCACGACTCCAACACCATCATTAAGTTTGCTGACGACACAACAGTGGTAGACCTGATGACCAACAACATTGAGACGGCCTATAAGGAGGGGGTCAGAGACCAGGCAGTGTGATGCCAGGACAACAACCTCTCCCTCAATGTGAGCAAGACAAAGGAGCTGATCGTGGACTGTAGGAAAAGGAGGGCTGAACAGGCCCCGATTAACAGCGATGGGGCTGAAGTGGAGTGGGTCGAAGGTTTCAAGTTCCTTGGTGTCCACATCACCAACAGACTATCATGGTCCAAACACACCAAGACAGTTATGAAAACGGCACAACAACACCTTTTACCCCCTCAGGAGAATTAACATATTTGGCATGGGTCCCCAGATCCTCAACAAGTTCTACAGCTGCACCATCGAGAGCATCCTGACTGGTTGCATCACCGACTGGTATGGCAACTGCTCCGCAGCTGACCGTAAGGCGTTACAAAGGGTAGTGCATACGGCCCAGTACATCACTGGGGTCAAGATTCCTGACATCCAGGACCTATATACTAGGTGGTGTCAGAGGAAGGCCCCCAAAAATGTCAAAGACTCCAGTCACCCAAATCATGAACTGTTCTCTCTGCTACCGCACAGCAAGAGGTACCGGAACGCCAAGTCTAGGACCAAAAGGCTCCTTAACGGCTTCTACCCCCAAGCCATAAGACTGCTAAACAATTAATCCACCCGGACTATTTACATTGACCCCCTTTATTTTTACACTGCTGCTACTCACTGTTTATTATCCATGTGTAGTCACTTAACAAATTACCTCGACTAACCTGTACCCATGCACATTAGCTCAGTACCGGTACCCCCTGTATATAGCCTCGTTATTGTCATGTCATTTCCTTGTGTTACATTCAAATGTTATATATTTTCACTTTAGTTTATTTAGTCAATATTTTCTTAACTCTATTTTTTTACCTGCATTGTTTTTAAGGGCTTGTAAGTAAGCATTTCGGGGGGTGGGGGGGGTGCAATGCCAGATGCCCAGCAAAGGGCTACCTGTTAAGCATCTGGCTCCAAGGATTATTCCTCAGAGATGAATCCATACCCCAAACTATTTAATACAATTCCATACTGTATTCTGTCTTTGTTGTTCATTCAGTTAAGCCTGTACATAAACAGATGTTTTTCTTCCTTCTCTTTTTTAATTGGCTTACTTAGCGAATGAGTGTTTGTGACACAGGAAGAGACACCATTGGTGGAGTGTGTTTGTGTGTTTGAACAGCAACTGCCATATTATTCCTCTACCAGTCCTCTCTGGTCATGCAGGGTATAGAGGAAAGCTTTGGGGGTATTTCTTCCTTTCCAGAGCCTTTTACTGATGATGCCACAGTGTAATTGGCAACAAAGTTTCTCCCTTATTATTGCTTATTTAAAGACAGATGTTGGAGAAGAAAGTGTATTTGGAAAACATACATATGTCAGTAAACAGATAGTGAATATTCAATTAAGGGCCATTGATGGCAAACTCCAAGGGTTGAACACATAACATACTTCATTATGTATATAGTGTAGCTAGGTTGTGAAGAATGGGTAAAAACATGTTTCATGCTGCTTGTATGGATTGGAATAAATCACAGCATTTTCAATATAATGCACGTTTTGCGTAGGATACAGAGTGATGCTGCATCTCAATAGGGTTGCATCCTCAAATATTAGTCAAACATAACTTATTGATTAATTATGTTTGTGTAAGTTAAGACTTTTATTTATGGTTTCCTAATGTGCTGTAACCATGGACCACAATTTGGTCATGTCAAGACAGGTTTAATGGTTGTCTGTGTGGTCCAGAGTTTAGTGCTACGGACACCGGCACACATGTAGTGTTTGAATCCAACCCACTGCCCTTCTGACTCGGACACTCTTCTACCTTTGCTGTCTCCTCTTCACAAACAACATACACTGCTCAAAAAAATAAAGGGAACACTTAAACAACACAATGTAACTCCAAGTCAATCACACTTCTGTGAAATCAAACTGTCCACTTAGGAAGCAACACTGATTGACAATATATTTCACATGCTGTTGTGCAAACAGAATAGACAACAGGTGGAAATTATAGGCAATTAGCAAGACACCCCCAATACATTACATTACATTACATTTACGTCATTTAGCAGACGCTCTTATCCAGAGCGACTTACAAATTGGTGCATTCACCTTATGATATTAACCAGCATCGCTACCACAGTATTCTGCAGCGATACGCCATCCCATCTGGTTTGCGCTTAGTGGGACTATCATTTGTTTTTCAACAGGACAATGACCCTACACACCTCCAGGCTGTGTAAGGGCTATTTTACCAAGGAGAGTGATGGAGTGCTGCATCAGATGACCTGGCATCCACAATCCCCCGACCTCAACCAAATTGAGATGGTTTGGGATGAGTCGGACCGCAGAGTGAAGGAAAACAAGCCAACAAGTGCTCAGCATATGTGGGAACTCCTTCAAGACTGTTGGAAAAACATTCCAGATGAAGCTGGTTGAGAGAATGCCAAGAGTGTGCAAAGCTGTCAAGGCAAAGGGTGGCTATTTGAAGAATCTCAAATATAAAATATATTTGGTTACTATATGATTGCACGTGCTATTTCATAGGTTTGGTGTCTTCACTATTATTCTACAATGTAGAAAATAGTAAACAATCCAAAGTAATAATCCCCTCAGCCGTTGTTCTGAGGATATATTGGCAATATTGACATATTGGAACGGTGTTGTTAGGCCCGAGAATAAGTCGAGGGCTGACAAACCATGCCAATATTTCCTCCAAACACCGGCTTCTCGGGCATTATCACTTAAAGAAAATCAACTCCTGCGCAACTATGGGGCAAAACAGATGCGGTTGGCTTAAATTGTTGACAATGTAAACTACATTGTCTCCAATGTTTATTGAAAACAAATATAGTTGCACAATGAGCATTTGTTAACTGTTGTTGGTTAGCTAGGTAGCGAATTTGAGCCATATTAGCATTGACATGAAATCAGCCAAAACAAGACATGGCATCAAGAACAAGATGAAACAAGTCACTTGCGATACCCCACATGGCAGTTTCTTGTCATTGTTGGTAGCTACCTGGCCATCCAGAATCACAACAACTCATGGACTTCTGCCCCATTGAAGCGTGAACATCATCAGCTAACCCATCTATTAAAAGCAGGTGTATCACACAAGTTTTTTTCTCAGCATCTGTTACATGACAGCTTTTGTCACCTACACCATATACACAAAGAAGGTAGTCAACAACCAACATAACAATATTCACATACAAGCTACACATTGTCTGGCAGTTTCGGTAGCTGGTTTATAGACCCTATGTATTCCATTGGTGAATTTAGGATCTATACAATTAAGTTACACCTTGCATTGCTTCCTGAAAAACTACATTCAAGGGTTTAACTATTTTCCTGTAAAAACGAATGTAAAATACACACAATTCCCCCCCCCCCCCCCCCCCCCCCATGTACAATGTATTTACAAACTTTTGAAAACAGCATTTGGTTAACAGTATGATTAAAAAGTATATCCAACAGATAACAAAACCTCCAACTTAAAAACATGTACTGTACATGTATAAATTGTGGACATGAGTCGTCTTCTGATCTGTCAAGTTAGTAAAAAAATTATAAACAGTCATTTTAAACATATGTGTTATTTTAAACATACCCATCAGTGTCAAAAGCTGTTGTAACAGTCATTTGTTCAGCTAAATTCAAAATTATTTTGTAAGGTATAGCTGCAGACTAAAAGTAAATCTTTGATTGTCTGGCATGGTGAACTCTTGATTGGTAAACTGTCGGTCTTGATTAAATTATTAGCTGCACTTCTACCTTTCTGCATACAAAACAATATGTACACTGACAAGCTGACCATTGTAAAAATTGTACACTCAAGGTGTACACATTTCAACATTTTCAGATGAAAAATATATACATCATTGACCCATTCACCCCAGAAACACTATCTCAAGGGCCATGAAAAATAAGGCAATAATAACATTCCATTGAACAAAACTATAAATAATTGGTCATCTTTACAAAACGTAAACATTTCAAAATCTTTCCTCAGATTCCAACATTTTTATAGTATTTCCCATTCACACCCCTCCTCACTGAATGAATACATTTTAAAAAAGGAATAAAATGAACAAAAACTAGGGTTTAGGAGAAGGCATTTGTTTTTCCGAAAACAGACAGAACAGAAGACTTGGAGAGGACCTCCCCCTCACACACACAGCTGTACCCTGTGTGACCACCTTGTCATACCCCTGATGAGATGATGTCTGTGTCAATTATTGCTGATTAGTACATTTACCTCTGTACCTCTCTACCTCAATAAAGGAGTGGTTCTGCAGATGGGGACCACAGACCACTTCTCAGTTCCTATGCTTCCTGGCTGATGTTTTGGTCACTTTTGAATGCTGGCGGTGCTTTCACTCTAGTGGTAGCATGAGATGGAGTCTACAACCCACACAAGTGGCTCAGGTAGTGCAGCTCATCCAGGATGGCACATCAATGCGAGCTGTGGCAAGAAGGTTTGCTGTGTCTGTCAGCGTAGTGTCCAGAGCATGGAGGCGCTACCAGGAGACAGGCCAGTACATCAGGAGATGTGGAGGAGGCCGTAGGAGGGCAACAACCCAGCAGCAGGACCGCTACCTCCGCCTTTGTGCAAGGAGGAGCAGGAGAAGCACTGCCAGAGCCCTGCAAAATGACCTCCAGCAGGCCACAAATGTGCATGTATCTGCTCAAACGGTCAAAAACAGACTCCATGAGGGTGGTATGAGGGCCCGACATCCACAGGTGGGGGTTGTGCTTACAGCCCAACACTGTGCAGGACATTTGGCATTTGCCAGAGAACACCAAGATTGGCAAATTCGCCACTGGTGCCCTGTGCTCTTCACAGATGAAAGCAGGTTCACACTGAGCACGTGACAGACGTGACAGAGTCTGGAGACACCGTGGAGAACGTTTTGCTGCCTGCAACATCCTCCAGCATGACCGGTTTGGCAGTGGGTCAGTCATGGTGTGGGGTGGCATTTCTTTGGGGGGCCGCACAGCTCTCCATGTGCTCGCCAGAGGTAGCCTGACTGCCATTAGGTACCGAGATGAGATCTTCAGACCCCTTGTGAGACCATATGCTGGTGCGGTTGGCCCTGGGTTCCTCCTAATGCAAGACAATGCTAGACCTCATGTGGCTGGAGTGTGTCAGCAGTTCCTGCAAGAGGAAGGCATTGATGCTATGGACTGGCCCGCCCGTTCCCCAGACCTGAATCCAATTGAGCACATCTGGGACATCATGTCTCGCTCCATCCACCAACGCCACATTGCACCACAGACTGTCCAGGAGTTGACGGATGCTTTAGTCCAGGTCTGGGAGGAGATCCCTCAGGAGACCATCTGCCACCTTATCAGGAGCATGCCCAGTCGTTGTAGGGAGGTCATACAGGCACGTGGAGGCCACACACACTACTGAGCCTCATTTTGACTTGTTTTAAGGACATTACATCAAAGTTGGATCAGCATGTAGTGTGGTTTTCCACTTTCATTTTGAGTGTGACTCCAAATCCAGACCTCCATGGGTTGATAAATTGGATTTCCATTGATTATTTTTGTGTGATTTTGTTGTCAGCACATTCAACTACTATGTAAAGAAAAAAGTATTTAATAAGATAATTTTTTTCATTCAGATCTAGGATGTGTTGTTTAAGTGTTCCCTTTATTTTTTTGAGCAGTATTTAATATTTAACAAAAAATATTTTTAAGGTATTTACACCATATTCTTTGGACCACTGACTATTTTAAAAAGCCCGGACACTTAAATTAATCTTTTATAGACAAATGTGACCGACCGGCTCGATTCGGTCTTATGTAGCAAAATTTGCAATTGTGTTTTTTACATTGGATAAAAGTAGAGACTCAAAGCTAGAAAATGGTATATCATACACTACAGATGAGGAACAATGGGAAAGTAATTCTGCTTTGAAAGTTGATAAACTTGTAACCTCACTTTTGAGACAATGGGCCCTTGAATATTTTTTGGTACACCTACTGGGGAGCTCTTCTTTGTCTACACCCAACAGCTAAGAGCGTTGGGCTAGTGACGGAAAGCTTGTTGGTTCAAATCCCCAAGGTGGGAAAAATCTGCTGTTCTGCCCTTTAGCAAGGCAGTTAACTTCTTTGGGAACTGGGGGCAGTATTGAGTAGCTTGGATGAATAAGGTGCCCAGAGTAAACTGCCTGCTACTCAGGCCCAGAAGCTAGAATATGCATATAATTAGTAGATTTCGACAGAAAACACTCTAAAGTTTCGAATACTGTTAAAATAATGTATGTGAGTATAACAGAACTCATATGGCAGGCAAAAACCTGAGAAAAATCCAACCAGGAAGTGGGAAATCTGAGGTTTGTAGTTTTTCCAAGTGATTGCCTAGCCAATATACAGTGTCTTTGGGGTCAGATTGCACTTCCTAAGGCTTCCACTAGATGTCAACAGTCTTTAGAACGTTGTTCCAGGCTTCTACTGTGAAAGAGGAGCGAATAAGAGCTGTTTGAACCAGTGGTCTGGCTGAAAGACTTTAGTTTACTCACGTGCGAGGCCTTGGGCACGAGCTCCGTTCCCTTTCATTTCTAAAGACAAAGGAATTGTCCGGTTGGAATATTATTGAAGATTTATGATAAAAAACATCCTAAAGATTGATTCTATACATCGTTTGACATGTTTCTACAAACTGTAATGGAATTTTTTAGACTTTTTGTCTAGACTTAGTGACCGCGCCTTGTGCATTTGGAATAGTGGACTAAAACGCGCAAACAAAAAGGAGGTATTTGGACATAAAGATGAACTTTATCGAACAAAACAAACATTTATTGTGGAACTGGGATTCCTGGGGGTGCATGCCAATGAAGATCATCAAAGGTAAGTGAATATTTATAACACTATTTCTGACTTTTGTTGACTCCACAACATGGCGGTATCTGTATGGCTTGTTTTGGTGGCTGAGCGCTGTACTCAGATTATCGCATGGTGTGCTTTCACCGTAAATCTTTTTTGAAATCCGCCACAGCGGTTGCATTAAGGAGAAGTTTATCTATAATCCTAATCATAACACCTGTATCTTTCATCAAAGTTTATGATGAGTATTTCTGTAATGGCTGTATGTTTTTTGTGACTAGGCACTGACCTAACATAATCGTATGGTATGCTTTTGCCGTAAAGCCTTTTTGAAATCAGACACTGTGGCTGGATTAGCAAGAAGTGTATCTTTAAAATGGTGTATAATACTTGTATGTTTGAGGAATTTTAATCATGAGATTTCTGTTGTTTTGAATTTGGCGCCCTGCAATTTCACTGGCTGTTGTCGAGGTGGGATGCTACTTATCCCAGAGAAGTTGACCCCCAACAACATCTGCTCCCCGGGTGCCGATGACATCGATTAAGGCAGCTCCCTGCACCTCTCTGATTCAGAGGGGTTAGGTTAAATGCAGAATACACATTTCGTGTGAATGCATTAAATTGTGCAACTGCCTAGGTTTTCCTTTATGGCTGTCCTCAATATATTACCACACATTTGTATGAAATACATTCCTGAATCAGAATGAACTCAAGAGTGGACTATGGAACTGAGTGTTTTGATTTGACAGCTCCATAGTACTCAGGTAGTGGGTTATATAATCTGGAACAGAGGGAAGTTACCCCTAGACGCTGACTTTGGGATTGGAGAAGCTGATCCTAGATCTATACCTAGGGGAATCTGTACCTTCCCCCCGAGCTGACTTGACAGTTCCATCATATTCAGGTAGTAGGTTGAGTAATGTTGGGTCATGCAAACATACAGTGGCTCTCTAGACAGCAATACTTTAGATGTGTAAGTGCTTCAGTGATAAATATTATGCATACCACAGCAATGAAATGGCGAGAAACCAGCAATTAGCTATTATTACACCCACCACAGGTGTCTTTGTATTCCACTGGGCACAGACATCAATTCAACATCTATTCTACGTTAGTTCCAACGTAATTTCATTGAAATGACTTGGAAACCATGCTGATTCAACCAGTATGTGGAATGTGACATGTTACTTGAAGGAATGTAAAGTATCTAAATGGTGACAATTACCATATGTAATTAGTTGGCATTGTATAATGAATCATGAAAAGTACACAATACTTGTACATGAGTGCGCAATAACAGACTAATTAGGTTGACTTGATCGGCATCACAAGGCATCTTGAAGAATACGGAGCCCCAAAAAAGGAGAAACACATCATGCAAAATTCATGCCCATACCTACCCAAACTGATTGCATTCCACAGAATAAGTCACAACCAAATTGATTTGGGAACATTTTAACAACTTAATAACACAATGTTCATGTCGCCTGAAATTAGAAAACAAAATTCAATCAATACAAATAAAAATATATAAATAAATGAGACCCCGCAATTTTGAGATAGTGTGACAGATCTTCCCCATAATTACACTTTCCCACCGTGCACTCTGATATCTGGCAGCCCATGGATCAACAAATGTCTTGTTTCTGTTCTACATAAATTATGGGCTACTGACAGAGAGCGCTGCAAGACGATTAATCAACAGTAAGTATTGAATTGACAGAAGCTGCTTCTCCCCCGGGATTTGTAGCACATTCCAACATGCACTGAGCAGAAAGCCATTGAGGTGGGACACGAATGCTATCCCAACAGTGATTTAATGTTAAAGTCTGCATCCCAAATGGCACCCAGGGCCGTAACTACTTACGAGGCCACCGAAGTCCGGACCTCTGTAATTTTTTATAAATTGAAAAAATAAATAAAACATTAGGAACACCTTCCTAATATTGAGTTGCATCCTGTTTTGCCCTCAGAACAGCCTCAATTCATCGTTCATGGACTCTACAAGGTGTCGAAAGCGTTCCACAGGGATTCTGGCCCAAGTTGACGCCAATGCTTCCCACAGTTGTGTCAAGTTGGCTGGATGTCCTTTGGGTGGTGGACCATTATTTTAGCTTATTCTTTTAAAGAAAAAATGTATGGGGTATATCATCTTTAATATTGCACATAGATTGTGGGTTCCTTCAATGTAATTCTCTGCATCATTTCCAATCCCCCCATATATTGTTCTTTATTATTTCGCCTAACCCTACCACCCCTCCCTTAATTGGAGTAAACTAATGGACAACAATTCTTAGGGTTCTACTTCCAGCTTACAGTATACATACACTGCATTCTGAAAGTATTCAGACCCCTTGACTTTTTACACATTTTAATACGCTACAGCCTTATTCTATAATGGATTAAATAGTATTTTTTTTCCTCATCAATCTACACACCATAATGACAAAGCCAAAAAAGGTTTTTAGAAATGTTTGCAAATAAAAACAGCCCCTGCCAGTGAAAAACATCCCTACAGCATGATGCTGCCATCACCATGCTTCACCGTAGGGATGGTGCAAGGTTTTCCTCCAGACTCTACTCAGTAAAAGGCACATAACAGCCCGCTTGGAGTTTGCCAAAAGGCACCCAAAGGACTCTCAGACCATGAGAAACAAGATTCTATGGTCTGATTAAACCAAGATTGAACTCTTTGGCCTAAATGCCAAGCATCACGCCTGGAGGAAACCTGGCTCCATCCCTACGGTGAAGCATGGTGGTGGCAGCATCATGCTGTGTGAATGTTTTTCAGTGGCAGAGACTGGGAGAAGAGTCAGGATCGAGGGAAAGATGAATGGAGCAAAATACAGAGAGCCTTGATGAGAAGCTGCTCCAGAGCACTCAGGACCACAGACTGGGGTGAAGGTTTACCTTCCAACAGGACAACGACCCTAAGCACACAGCCAAGACCGCAGGTAGCCTAGTGGTTAGAGCGTTGGACTAGTAACCGGAAGGTTGTAAGATCGAATCCCTGAGCTGACAAGGTAAAAATCTGTCGTTCTGCCCCTGAACAAGGCAGTTAACCCACTGTTCCTAGGCTGTCATTGAAAATAAGAATTTGTTCTTAACTGACTTGCCTAGTTAAATAAAGGTAAAAAATACAAAATGTAAAAGACAACGCAGGAGTGGCTTTGGGACAAGTCTCTGAATGTCCTTGAGTGGCCCAGCCAGAGCCCAATCTAACATCTCTGGAGAGATCTGAAAATAGCTGTGTAATGACGCTCCCCATCCAACCTGACAGAGCTTGAGAGGATCTGCAGAAAAGAATGGGAGAAACTCCCCAAACACAGGTGTGCCAAGCTTGTAGTGTTATACCCAAGAAGTCTTGATGCTGTAATCGCTGCCAAATGTGCTTCAACAAAGTACTGAATAAATGTGATATTACGTAGTTTATTGTTTTATACATTTGCAAAATAATCTAAAGCTGTTTTTGCTTTGTCATTATGGGGTATTGTGTGTAGATTGATGGAGAAAAAAAATGATCCGTTTTAGAATAAGTCTGTAACATAAAAAAATGTGGGAAAAGTCAAGGGGTCTGAATATTGAATGCACTTTAACATTCCATTGGTTGCAAGAAATGTGTATAATAATCTAAATTGAATAACTACGTTTTTAATCTGGCGTTGTTTTGTGTATCATTTCATAAAACACATGCCATGGAATCGGCACTTCAAAAATCTCTTCTCAACTATTTTGCAACCTGTATGGGGCAGGTGTACATGTTTTGGTCTTGAAATGAAACTGGTATACTTTTTATTTATCACAATTTTCTTTAACCAATTTTGGTTTAATGTAGGGCAGACAGACAAGTTCCTTTCCTTCTCCCCCTTCCACTTGCCTCCTTCATTTTTGTGATAATGCTACAATCAGTTGGTTGTAATTTTGGATAGAGAAGACATTGTCATATATTTTTGTTAGCTGCGTGTGTGACATAACTCCACCAGTCCTATTTATGATATCGTTAATAAAGATTAGACAGGTTTTTTTTTATTCTACCAAAATATATATTTTTTATCAATTGGTATATTTCAGTTTAACCATAATATTTGTTGTAATATTTGTTCGGTCTTTTCTGGTGGGTTAAACTGAAATTGCAACCAGTATTCTATGGCTTGTTTAAAAATAGCTACATTCTGGAGATTATTTCATTTTTAAAATAACCGAAAGTGAGAGACTGTAGTCTGAAATGGGAAAAAGGCAATTTTTCAACACTGGGTGAACCATTACTACTGATCTGCTGGAAAACCAGTTTGGATTTAAGTACACCTTTTGTATGACTGAAGCCTTTAGTGAGAGGCTCAATGCTTTAATATTTTAAAATTCCAGCCCTCCGAATTTATATTCATTACTTAAATAGGCCCATTTAATTTTGTCTGGCTTGCTGTTATAAATAAAGTGGAAATGTTTTGCTCATATAACTTAAAACAAGTCGTTTGGTGTAGGCAGGGTGTGTGACTCTCTGCCAATACCACCTGGCTCTGGACCAATGCATTAGCTGTCGCCCGGTTGTCAGCATGGTTGTATGCTCTGCAAAAACACATTCACTTTTTACATTTATTTAATTATCAATTTTATTACACAGTATGCCTATACATTGATAGGCTATATAATTTGTTTTAAAAGAAAATGCACTGAAACCAAAATACCTTTAGTTTGGTGATCCTTTCAGCTCCGGCTCATTTACGGTCCTAACCCTGGAACGGGTAGCACCATAGAAAGAAGCTGGCTTGATGAAAACAATGTCCATTTCGTCTGTTCTATTTGGTCGCAATGTCATTTTTTAAAGATAAACAGCTCTTTTTTGAATGGTAACTGTGTTAAAGGTGGAGTTTCGGGCGGGGTGAGGAGTACTGGAAAGGTGTGACTTTCAGCTTACAATAGGCCATAAGTATACAACAGATCGCCGATTGTCCTCACTTTGATTATTCTGTAACAACATACTGTAGCACCATGACCAGGATCTCTAATCATTTAAGTGAGCAGATTAGGGCTTTCAGAAGGAACGGAAAATCTACTGGAGACATTTAAAATATACTGGCAGACTATCATTTAATAATTTCTGCCCTCCGAATTCATATCTAAGTGGCATTGTTTGCACCATTATTAGTTACAGTTTAAGTTTTAGTTTGAACATGCAGACAGGCACTAAGAACAGTGTGGTGGTTAATTTCTGTATTACCAAATGAGGAGAGAGACAAACTTCACACACCAGTCAGAATTATACTTAAACTACATCTTTAACCTCTTATGGCTAGGGGGCAGTATTTTCACGGCTGGATAAAAAAACGTACCCGATTTAATCTGGTTACTAATCCTACCCAGTAACTAGAATATGCATATACTTATTATATATGGATAGAAAACACCCTAAAGTTTCTAAAACTGTTTGAATGGTGTCTGTGAGTATAACAGAACTCAAATGGCAGGTCAAAACCTGAGAGATTCCTTTACAGGAAGTGGCCTGTCTGACCATTTCTGGAACTTCTTTGCCATCTCTATCTTTTACTAAGGATCTCTGCTCTAACGTGACACTTCCTACGTCGTCCATAGGCGCTCAGAGCCCGGGAAAAACCTGAATGTCGTCATCCCAGCCCCAGGCTGAAACACATTATCGCCTTTCTCAAGTGGCCGATCAAGGGACTCTGGGCTTAGGCGCGTGACCTGACCACCCCCGTCTTTGTGATTTTTTCCTCTGTTTGCCGAAAAGGAGATTCCCGGTCGGAATATTATCGCTTTTCTACGAGAAAAATGGCATAAAAATTTATTTTAAACAGCGGTTGACATGCTTCGAATTACGGTAATGGAATATTTAGAATTTTTTTGTCACGAATTGCGCCATGCGCGCGACCCTTCTTTACCATTTCGGATAGTGTCTGGAACGCACGAACAAAACGCCGCTATTCGGATATAACGATGGATTATTTTGGACCAAACCAACATTTGTTATTGAAGTAGCAGTCCTGGGAGTGCATTCTGACGAAGACAACAAAGGTAATGAAACTTTTGTAATAGTAAATCAGAGTTTGATCAGGGCTAAACTTGGTCGGTGTCTAAATGGCTAGCCGTGATGGCTGGGCTATCTACTGAGAATATTGCAAAATGTGCTTTCACCGAAAAGCTATTTTAAAATCGGACATATCGAGTGCATAGAGGAGTTCTGTATCTATAATTCTTAAAATAATTGTTATGTTTTTTGTGAACGTTTATCGTGAGTAATTTAGTAAATTCACCGGATGTTTGCGGGGGGTATGCTAGTTCTGAACGTCACATGCTAATGTAAAAAGCTGTTTTTTGATATAAATATGAACTTGATTGAACAAAACATACATGCATTGTATAACATAATGTCCTAGGGTTGTCATCTGATGAAGATCATCAAAGGTTAGTGCTGCATTTAGCTGTGGTTTTGTTTTTTGTGACATTATATGCTAGCTTGAAAAATGGGTGTCTGATTATTTCTGGCTTGGTACTCTGCTGACATAATCTAATGTTTTGCTTTCGCTGTAAATTCTTTTTGAAATCGGACAGTGTGGTTAGATAAAGGAGAGTCTTGTCTTTAAAATGCTGTGAAATAGTCATATGTTTGAAAAATTGAAGTTTTTGTATTTTTGAGGAATTTGTAATTCGCGCCACGCCTATCATTGGATATTGGAGCAGGTGTTCCGCTAGCGGAACGTCTAGATGTAAGAGGTTAACCTGTTGGGGCTACAGGTTAGCAATGAACCCCGAGCCGGGACTGGATGAGGCACTGTTAGTCGACCCGACTGACTACAGACCAAAAGATTGGTCTGTCGCCCGCTCTTGGACGGTGCCGGACAGTATCCTGACTGTGACTATGATCCTTGGTCTCATTTCCCTTGGCGTGTGCACCTACTACGTACACAGGCGCACACGTGCAATGGAAGACCTAATGAGGTCTTATACTAGGATCACCCGTGGGACGGAAGCGATCCCGATTTTTGGAAAGTTGGCAATGGATCCGGAAACCCTCTTACAGGGCCCAGTCCCAGCCTCCTCTCCCGAACTCGCTAGGTCAGCCCAGTAATGTCCCTAATGTAAGCTTTGGCCTTCAGGGGCCAAGTTTTTCCAAGTGCCTTAACTACCCACCTGCAAGTAGGATCACCCTAGACATGACATTAGAGACAATGCCATGATAGAGCTATTTAGCCAAGACCTTGGACATATATAGAACATAGTCCATATTAGATGATTAATAATAAGAGCTTTGCAATAGCACTGACTTTCAATGATTCGCCATTTCTAATGAACCGTTGAGAGTCCCAACACAATGGCTACTGAGATATTTTATAGCAAAGATCCACTCCCCCTAGTCGATATAACAAACCACAGATATTAGGAACATCTCACAAAGGAACTTTATAAATGAGAGAGGAGTATCCCATAGCCAGATAGCGTTTGCTATAAATTATCATTCAGTTTGGTACCTTAGACGAGGTTCTAATCTCGTTCCTAGTACTTCATAGCACAAAACCCCCAACTCATCCAATGGCATAAATCAATTGTCAACTCTAGATACTCCCATCTCAAGTAAACCCCTTCTTGACCCCACTCCTGGACAAGCTCACTGAGGGGAGTGAGCCTCTAGGTCATACACTATCCCAGGATAAGTGCAACATCAGAGAGGACATACAATGGTTCCAGACACTACCATACACCTCCACCCAATGCCAAAGGAGGGAATGACTTGCGCACAGACATTGTGGAGACAAGTAATTAGTTCCCCATTAACCTGTTAGGGCTAGGGGGCAGTATTGACACGGCTGGATAAAAACGTACCGATTTAATCTGGTTACTACTCCTGCCCAGTAACTAGAATATGCATATAATTATTGGCTTTGGATAGAAAACACCCTAAAGTTTCTAAAACTGTTTGAATGGTGTCTGTGAGTATAACAGAACTCCTATGGCAGGCCAAAACCTGAGAAGATTTCAAGCAGGAAGTGGCCTGTCTGAGAAGTAGTGTTTCATCTTGGCTCTTTTTATTGAAGACTCAGGATCTGTGCAATAACGTGACACTTCCCACGTCTTCCATAGGGTCTCAGAGCCCGGGAAAAAGTTGAACGATATCGAGGCAGGCTCTGGCTGAAACACTTTATCGCTTTTGGCAAGTGGCCACTCAGAGTACTATGGGCTTAGGTGCGTGCCCGCTTCGACCGAATGCTTTCTTTTCCTTTGTCTGTTTATCTAAACGCAGATTCCCGGTCGGAATATTATCGCTTTTTTATGAGAAAAATGGCATTAAAATAGATTTTAAACAGCGGTTGACATGCTTCGAAGTACGGTAATGGAATATTTAGAATTCTTTTGTCATGAATTGCGACATGCTCGTCACCCTTCTTTACCCATCGGATAGTGTCTAGAACGCACGAACAAAACGCCGCTGTTTGGATATAACGATGGATTATTTTGGACCAAACCAACATTTGTTATTGAAGTAGAAGTCCTGGGAGTGCATTCTGACGAAGACAACAAAGGTAAGAACATTTTTCTTATAGTAAATCTGACTTTGATGAGTGCTAAACCTGCTGGGTGTCTAAATAGCTAGCCCTGTGATGCCGGGCTATCTACTGAGAATATTGCAAAATGTGCTTTCACCGAAAAGCTATTTTAAAATCGGACATATCGAGTGCATAGAGGAGTTCTGTATCTATAATTCTTAAAATAATTGTTATGCTTTTTGTGAACGTTTATCGTGAGTAATTTAGTAAATTCACCGGCAGTGTTCGGTGGGAATGCTAGTCACATGCTAATGTAAAAAGCTGTATTGCATGTATTGTATAACAATGTCCTATGGTTGTCATCTGATGAAGATCATCAAAGGTTAGTGCTACATTTAGCTGTGGTTTGGGTTTATGTGACATTATATGCTAGCTTGAAAAATGGGTGTCTGATTATTTCTGGCTGGGTACTCTGCTGACATAATCTAATGTTTTGCTTTCGTTGTAAAGCCTTTTTGAAATCGGACAGTGTGGTTAGATTAACGAGAGTCTTATCTTTAAAATGGTGTAAAATAGTCATATTTTTGAAAAATTGAAGTAATATCATATCTAAGGTATTTGAATAACGCGCCACAGGATTCAACTGGCTGTTGAGTAGGTACTAGCCCATAGAGGTTAATCACGCCATCCCTTCACATGGTTTAAGAATAGGTAAAGACACATTCACATATGAAGACAATGTTCCATCCTGTCCTCTTCCCTTTCTGATATTCTGCATAGCACCAGGGACATGTGAAAGACAAGCCTGACCTTTCCCCTCTCTAGGCCCCAAGTGAATGAGCCCCAGCTGAGGTAAAAGTGCAACTGTCAACACTAGAGTCCAAAGGGATACATTCTACTAACAAGTATATGACATAAGCATATTGTGCAGATAAGACATCTTAATTATCTATGTTACCCAACTAATTCTGATTCATCCACCACAACAGCGGGAAAGTTTCCCTAGTCAGCGCCATTATTAGTGGCATTTTTCGTTAGGGAAAATCTAATCTGTGAGAATATCTAAGGGGCTTTTATATAATTGTACATTAATTAATAATTATAATAATTGCTTTGTTGAAAAAATAACAATATTTTGGAGATGATTTCGTTTTCAAATGTAAATAACGGCAGTTTGTTATTTAGAATGGTTTGGGCAATTTATAATGGGCAATTATAATACATGGTGTCCAGGTCAGGATAACCAAAACAGTTATTTATTAAAGACTATCAGAAAGAATGTTGGTACTTATTTATTTTGATCCAAAGCCATGAATGAGTGAGTCACTCAGCTTTATGTAGGTGCCGAGGCTATATTACGTCGCCATCAACTTGATTATTTAGCAGACATCACTAGCGTATATTCAGTCAACACATATATCTTAAGAATATCATGGAATATAATCGAAAATGTTTGTTTCTCTTAGAATAAAAACCTTAGCGTAACAACAGTTACAGTAAATAATACTGACGAGTAGAAACAAAAAAATAAGTGTATTTTTCAGGGTGTGCGTGTGCAATTCTTAAACTTTTGATATAAATTCAATCTCCTTCTTCATCCTCATCATTTAGTTAATTGAATTTCCATTTTGAAGTTGTGCACAATTATCAGTTTCTATTTGGTTTATGTCACCCATTCATTGTCAGTTAGAGACACAGTAGCGCCTTGGGACACAAAAGCATAATTAGCATAAGCATAATCAGTGCTAAATCCCCGTTTAACTGGTGTGGAGCAATGAAGTAGTGACGCAGGGTACCGTACTAAACCACAAATGACCTCTAAGTCTTGCAGCATAATCGCAAAACATTTAGTTGAGCAACCACTGTATTTGCAGTAGGCCTATGAAATGGATAAGGACTTCCCCTTAGTGGTGGGTGTCTGTGAAATAGGGTAGGGCACCGTTCCATCATGAATAAACTATATATTTGCTATTTATTTTAAACTATAAACTTCAGTGGGTGATCGAAAAAGATGAATAACCACCGATGTAAACAAAAAAGCATGACATTTTTAGTACTGTATTTTTTGAATTTGGATTGCATTTTAATCAAAATGGCCTTAATTTTGTCTGGCATCTGGCAAAGACACTATCAGCAGCGTCTCTAAGTGCCTACTTGAACCGACTGCGAGATGGGGTAGTTCACTTCACATATCTGCGCAAATATTGAAATGCTTCCCACAGTTGTTGTGACAGTTCCGTAACCACAGACGCTGGGAGACGGGAAGCAAGAATAGGGTGAGGATTTAATAATAAATAGACAAGAAACTAAACAAGAACAGCGTCTGAACAAGAGAAACAAAACAACATCAATGCAGACACAGGAAGGAAACTGAGGAAATGACAGATATAGGGGAGGCAATCAATGACGGGATGGAGTTCAGGTGAGTCCAATGAAGCGCTGAGGCACGTAACAATGGTGCCTGGCGACCTCGAGCACTAGAGAGGGGGAGCTGGAGCAGACGTGACAGTTGTGTCAAGTTGGCTGGATGTCTTTTGGGTGGTGGATCATTCTTGATACATACGGGAAACTGTTGAACATGAAAAACCCAGCAGCGTTGCAGTTCTTGACACAAACCGGTGCGCCTGGCACCTACTATCATACTGCCATTCAAAGGCACTTCAATATTTTGTCTTGCCCATTCACCCTCAGAATGGTATACATGCACAATACATGTCTCAAGGCTTAAAAATGCTTCTTTAACCTGTCTCCTCCCCTTCATCTACACTGACTGAAGTGGATTTAACAAGTGACATCAATAAGGGATCATAGCTTTCACCTGGTCAGTCTGTCATGGAAAGAGTTCTTAACATTTTGTATATTCAGTATATTTTGTACAAAATAAAGAAAATCAATTACAGGTCAACATCTAAATAATGCTCCCAATATTAAGCTCAGAACGCTTATATTCTTGATCTGACTAAGTTTTAATTGGGCCTGCCTCTGCAAACAAGTGGAATTATGAACAGTAATTCTTTCTATATCATTGCCTGCTTCCCCCGGATTTGCCCCCCTGGATTTGCCTTTTTAGCTGCACATTCACCACACTCCCAAATGGTTAGCACCACCCTCTTGCGACACAGACCAAGGGCCTGAGACTTAAAGCGAACTACCCCATCTTGCAGCCGGTTCAAGTAGGCAACTAGAGACTCTGCTGATAGTGTCTTTGCAAGATAACGGACAAAATTAAGCAATCAGAATGGAAAAAATACACTTCTAAAAATGTCATGCTTTTTTGTTTACATTGGTGGTTATTCATCTTATCTCGATCGTCCACTGGAGTTTATAGTTAAGCCATTACCCACCTTTTTTTACCACTACATCACTGATATTAATACATAATCGTAAGTCATATTCTAATAATTTATGTAAATTAGATAATATGATCATCTGTGTGGTCCATTGATGTCTGTTTGTGCAGAGGTTGATTAGTAATGCCTAGGAATACAAATGTGAACGCTACGTAATTTACGAAAATAAATATCTCTGGACAGAGTTTTTATGTAATCATGAATACAACAATCTGAACAGTCGCTGATGTTACTTGTCAGTGTGAATAATTTCTCATATTTCCCAATTTCAGGAGTATAACATTACAATTGGTGTTTGTGTTTGTGTTTGTAGATCGCCTGAAGTGAATGAACCTACACATGCCAAGGTGAAAACGGCTGGGGTTATTAGGTGTTCAAAGAAGCGAATCTATATAAAAACCTATTGTTATTGTTGGCATTCACTATTATTATTATAATTATTCTGATTCTTCCGTCATAGAAAATGAACATGCAACTTGCCATGATGGTAAAGGCCCATTGGCCAAAACCTCTTATGCAATCCCATGGCAATTGGCCACATGTTGGTGCAAAAACAAACTATTAAAAATGCTAACTTTGAAAGCTCACCCCCCCCTCACCCCCTTTGACCTACAGTCATGAAATTCAGTACATACATCTCACAAGGAACACATTTTCCTTAACTTCTTTGGGATAGGGGGCAATATTTTCACGGCCGGATAAAAAACGTACCCGATTTAATCTGGTTACTACTCCTGCCCAGAAACTAGGATATGCATAGATTTGGATAGAAAACACTCTAAAGTTTCTAAAACTGTTTGAATGGTGTCTTTGAGTATAACAGAACTCATATGGCAGGCCAAAACCTGAGAAGATTCCACACAGGAAGTGCCCTGTCTGACAATTTAGCATGATCTGGTTGATTTTGAGTTCTGATATTAGCCTGATATTATTCTGATATTAGCCAACCGTGGTAAGGAGTACAGAAATCCAATTTGTCCTGATGTTTGCTTGTTTATGCTGTTCTCCAAATAGCATTTAGGATTTTTTTTTTCGTATAGAAGTGCAGTAAATGAGCCTCTATGCAGACCTCACTAAAACTCAAACCCTGGTTAAGGCCCCAATTGCACCCTATTCCCTATATAGTACATTACTTTTGACAAAGGCTCATATGTCTATGTAGGGAATAGGGTGCCATTTGCGACGCATAGTGTTAGAGTACTAAGGAGCTGGGAGGGAAATCATAAATTCATTTTTAAGACATCCCTTCTCCATCAATAAAATATTTTTTTCATGTCATCATGATATTGACTTTATGTTTTGTAAAAGTGAATCATCAGATAAAAGTCTGATATTACCCCCAAGATGAGACAAAGAATATCAAACAGCCTTTTAGAACTCAATTCACTTGGTTTTTGAAAAGATCTTATGAAAGATCATAAAAAATTGACAGAATTATCAATCAAAATACAAAGGGTTATCTTTCTCAATTGAGTTAGATCTTAAGCGACTTCCAAATATTTTTTTTCATGACATTTCTGAAGTCTGGCTGGTGACTGAAATGTTACACAGAACAAGACATGTAAAATTGATACGCTTTGAGCTGAGTGACAACCAAGTGAGTTTAGACCAGTCCTCAAATGGAATAAATCATGTTTTGACAGTTAAGCATACTAGTACAGCTATGCTATGATTTTTATGCTTCAGCAGAAACAACTCACATTTGATAAATAGGCTTGGACAAAGGTGCAGATTTTCCAAGAATAGTCAAGAGGTCTGAGAGCCGTGAGTGGATTGGTTGTGGTTATGGTGAAGTAATGAGTACTCATGTGATCTGGCCAGGTTAATAATACTCGATGAAAGCATTGAAGAAAATGCCTGTTAGCTTGACAGCATATATATGTATACACATGACAACATAATTAATTCAAGGGTAATTACAATGTAAGTATACAGTAATCACATTTATAACACAGCATTGTTGAATACTCGTTTCTGATTGGTGTTCATTATTTCAATGATAATGCCCTCGAAGCCGGTGTTGAGGATATATTGGCACGGATGTTGTTAGGCCCGAGACAAATTCAAGGGCCGGCAAACCATGTCAATATATCCTCCAAACACCGGCTTCGAGGGCATTATCAATTTTATACAATGGGTTACCAACATAGTCAAATAATTATTGACATATTTTCATAAAATGTTTTCTTTTAATTAATTTATTCATACTATTTCATCCTTCCACGAGACATAGTCCTGACACAAATCTAGGGTTGTTACCCAAGCCGGCTGGTCGTTCTTTTCTATCGGTTTGGTTGCCAGAGACACGACCTAGTCGTTCGTTCTAAATGTTCCATTGCCGTACTGGCTGGCAACGTTCTTATCCCTTACTTGCTAGCTAATCAAGTACGGCTAACTTACAGTCCCATCAAACAGGGGAGCCAGAATAACAGCAAAGTAGATGCATTTGTTAAAGCTGTTTTCTAGAGATTATATTTGGATACATTCATAAGAATGAGCAAATGATGCGCGATTTCACCTGAGATAGAAAATGTTTGCGCTCATCAGGACACTGTTGTTCAGCAGCTAGCCAACAACGCAGCTAACACAATCGCGGGAAAGATTGCAAACTAGCTGCATTTTGTTTCATTTTACATTTATTTGTATTTGTCTATAAAAATTATGCTGATTCGTGATATCGACAGGCTGAGAAAAGCTGCCTGCCTTTCTGTCTTGTCCCGACTCCTGACCCCTACATGTTCATTACTATGGGATAGCTGGAGATCGATTTCAATATTTAAACAATGTTGCAAATGCCAGAGATACAGACCACATTTATTATACCTCCGCTATTGAATACCAATTCTAGTCTAAAAGAAATGGAAGATAATGTCTGCTTTTTATAGTGGAGATCAAGTTAATAAATTGTTTGGCTGTGCTGATGAGACAGTGGATTGTGCAGTGACATGGAACAGAGTAAATAGGCATTTCAATGTCATAGCTTTAGCCAGTGGTAATTTGTGGATTATAAACTGGGTGGATCAAGCCCTGAATGCTAATTGGCTGACAACTGTGGTATATCAGACCGTTTACCACGGGTATGACAAACATTTATTTTTACTGCTCTTATTACGTTGGTAACCCATTTATAATAGCAATAAGGGGTGTGGTATATGCCCAATATACCACGGCTAAGGGCTGTATCCAAGCACTCTGTGTTGCATCGTGCATAAGAACATCCCTTAGCCGTGCTTCCCTGTGGCTCATTTGGTAGAGCATGGTGTTTGCAACGCCAGCATGGTGTGTGCAACGCCAAGGTTGTGGGATCGATTCCCACTCGGGGCCAGTACAACAAACAAAAAAATACTCAAAAATGTAAATAAATGAAATGTATGCATTCACTACTGTAAGTCGCTCTGGATAAGAGCGTCTGCTAAATGACTAAAATGTGCTATATTGGCTATATACCACACCCCCTCGTGCCTTATTGCTTAAATAGACACCAGCTGGAATTCGGTTTTAACCAATCAGCGTCCATTAGATTACACCCACCTGTTGTATAATTCCCTAGAATGCACAGCATAGCTGATACAATGTTGCCAAATTGCAAAACCAAAAGTGCAACATTATAACAACACAATAGAGAGGAGGTGGCCTGAGCCCTATTAGATAACAACACTAGACAGTTAGGCGGTGGCCTGATTAGCTTGCAAACCTTGTTGTTAGGTTACCATGGCAACTATTGCAGGCATCCAGTAAACTTGCTAACAACTTCAGTGAATGTTGAACACATTTCTACCAGCAACTAAACACATTTCTAGTGGCAAAATGTGTTTGTATGATAAATTATAGCCGTTGTATAAGCGTGAAAATCAACGAGGGCTTCTAAGCGTTCTATGGAAGGTAATGCAACTCCGTGGAAGGTGAGTGCCACTGCACTGTGCGTTGTGGCACACACCTTCCAGTTCATGCATTATTTTCCATAAAACGCATAGCCCCTCATTGATTGTCCCTTACATGAATGAAGGATATTTTTGTGTCAGATACTATGAAGGAAATTGGTCAGTAACTCTGACCTAACTACTTAGTAGGCTATCCATACATAAAAGTGCACAACTTTTAAACCTTCATTGCCAACCATGTTCTTTTTAAATCTCTTGAAACCAGGTGTTTGGTACCTTGCAGTTCTATTACATTGCCCTCTGTCAGTAGAGCAGAACCCAAAGCTCAGGTGATGTGTCACTGAAAGAGAAAACCCCATGTACTCTAAGCTGGATAAGGAAATGGAAGGGATACAGGTTAGAGGTAGAGGACTTGATGGACCTTGACTCAAAGCCCCTGGATCAGTGGAGTCTGTAATCGAGGTTTAATTGTGCAAGGCTGGGGATTTATCGGGCTATCCGCTACACACAGGCCATGGAAGCAACAGTGGGGCCAAGACCTTAGTCAACCTAAGAAGAAGTAAGAACAGCAAATGTCATGTGCTGTCTCTTCCTGGATATCCTCCATTATTATCGCTGAGAGTGAGTTTGATTGAATAAAAGCACGTGGATGTCACATTTTAAAGAAAAGCAATTTCAAGTGGTCAAAACGGTACTTATCATATTCTACAGTGTATCATAGAATATTTGTGCATTATGTCATTTTCATAGCAATATGACACATTAACAAGCAGGTGGTGTTGAAAGAAGACATCTTATGTTGTAAATTATGTTTAATGGTGTTTGTGTGTGACTATAACAACCAGATAATGGTGCTACAATGTGTTATGTTGACCTAGTTATTAGGGTCATTCCACCGAGTCGGTGCCTTTTGAGAAGTGCAAATTTGTCCAAAAAATCTTTCGATTTCACCTCATTTTAACATTCTGTCATGAGTGCACATCTTCAACTTCATAACAAACCACGTTTTCCCAACTGAAGAGGTTATGCCTTCAGAAAGTATTCACTCCCCTTGACTTTTCCACGTTGTGTTAGAGCCTGAATTTAAAATTGATTAAATTAGGATGTTTTTGGGCCACTGGCCTACATAGCATTTTTGACAAAAAATAAATACATAAAAAGATATAAATGTACTATTGTAAAGTGGTTGTTCCACTGGATATCATAAGGTGAATGCACCAATTTGTAAGTCGCTCTGGATAAGAGCGTCTGCTAAATTACGTAAATGTAAATGTATTCAACCCCTTTGTTATGGCAAGCTTAAATACATTCAGGAGTACAACTTTGCTTATCAAGTCACATAATAAGTTGCATGGACGCACTCTGTGTGCAATAATAGTGTTTAACCTGATTTCTGAATGACTATGTCATCTCTGTACCCCACACATACAATTATCTATAAGATCCCTAAGTCAAGTAGTGAATTTCAAACACAGATTCAACCATAAAGACCAGGGAGTTTCCAAAGCCTCACAAAAGAAGGGCCCCTATTGGTAGATTGGTAAAAAAGAAAAAAGCAGACATGAAATATATCTTTGAGTGTGGTGAAGTTTTCAATTACACTTTGGAGGGTGTATCAATACACCAGTGACCACAAAGATACAGGCATCCTCCCTAACTCAGTTTCTACAGAGGAAGGAAACTGCTCAGTGATTTCACCATGAGGCCAATGTTGACTTTACAACAGTTACAAAGTTTAAATAGCTGTGATAGGAGAAAACTGAGGATGGATTGACAACATTGTAGTTACTTTACAATATCAACCTAAATAACAGTGAAAAGAAGGATGCCTGTACAGAATAAAAAAAACGTGTATCCTGTTTGCAATAAGGCACTACAGTAAAACCGCAGAAAATGTGGCAATGAAATCAACTTTATGTCCTGAATACAAGGTGCTTTGTTTGTGTAACAGTACTCTTCTTGCGTTGTGTACAATCACTCATCGACACGAACTCCAACTAGTAGCATCAGCACAAAATTGCACGTCATGGTGTGCACGGCTCACCATCCAACTCTGCACTCACGCACGCTGGTTTGGTGCTTGTTCACTGGGCAAAGTAGTTCCCATGTTATACAGCAATTACAATATACTATATAATATTTTTAACAATGTACCTGATAAAAACAACACAAAATTGCATGTCATGCAATGCACGGCCCACCATCCAACTCTGCACCCAAGCACTGTACAAAATATACGACCCCCCCCACCAGACACAGTAAGTTACTAGCTATCATCAGCGTTAATTCTCTTCAACAAAATGCACAACAAATATGCACAAAAAAACGCTGCATCTTATGTGTGAAGTTCTAATAACATTTACAAACAAAATTATATAAATTGTACATTCAAATCATCACTTGGGAGTAGAAAAATCACTTTTGATGTACAGTGCTTTGCAACCAACAACTTACCGCTGGTTTGGTGCTTGTTCACTGAGACGATTCTAACTGAAACATCCTCCCTTGTAAACGAGCCACGCAAACCAGCCAATAAGATGCCATGTTGAGTAGGTGAAGGCAAGACCAAACTAAAATCAAAAACCCATTGGCTTAACAATAAAGTGGCAAGGGGAATCACCAATATAACCTTGTTACATATGGGGCAAATCCAATACAACACATCACTGAATACCACTCTTCATATTTACAGGCATGGGGGGCTGCATCATGTTATGGGTATGCTTGTCATCGGCAAGGACTAGTGAGTTTTTTAGGATAAAAAGAAATAAAATAGATCTAAGCACAGGCAAAATCCTAGAGGAAAAGCTGGTTCAGTCTGCTGTCCAACAGACACTGGGAGACAAATTCACCTTTCAGCAGGACAATAACCTAAAACCCAAGGCCAAATATACATTGGAGTTGCTTACCAAGACAACGTTGAATGTTCCTGAATGGCCTAGTTACAGTTTTAACTTAAATCAGCTTGAAAATCTATGTCAAGACATGAAAATGGCTGTCTAGCAATGATCAACAACTAGCTTGAAGAATTTTTTAAAGAATTTATTTTATTTTTATTTCACCTTCATTTAACCAGGTAGGCCAGTTGAGAACATGTTCTCATTTACAACTGCGACCTGACCAAGATAAAGCAAAGCAGTGCAACAAAAACAACAACACAGAGTTACACATAAACATACAGTCAATAACACAATAGAAAAATATATGTACAGTGTGTGCAAATGTAGAAGATTAGGGAGGTGAGGCAATAAATAGGCCATAGAGTCAAAATAATTATAATTTAGCATTAACACTGGAGTGATAGATGTGCAGATGATGATGATGTGCAAGTAGAGATACTGGGGTGCAAAAGAGCAAGAAGATAAATAACAATATGGGGATGAGGCAGTTGGGTGTGCTATTTACAGATTGGCTGTGTACAGGTACAGTGATCGGTAAGCTGCTCTGACAGCTGATGCTTAAAGTTAGAGAGGGAGATATAAGTCTCCAGCTTCAGTGATTTTTGCAATTCATTCCAGAATAATATGCAAACATTGTACAATCCAGGTGTGCAAAACTCTTAGCGATTTACCTAGAAAGACTCACAGCTGTAATCGCCGGGTTGAATACTTATATTCATGTTTTATTTTTCATAAAGTTTTCCAAAATGTTATAATTTTTCTTCCTCTGATATTACAGAGTATTTTGTGTAGATCATTGACAAAAATTACAATTAAATCCATCTTAATCCCACTTTGTAGCACAACAAAATGTGGAAAAAGTGAAGGGGTGTGAATACTTTCTGGAGGCACTGTGTGCTCGACCCGTTCAGTTTCCCACCACAAAACACCAGAAAATGGCCAAGAATAATAAAAACCAGCTCACCTGCTTTTACACTATAATTTGACTATTAAATGCTCAATGTTTATTTTGAAAAAATATATATTTTCAAAAGAATCGTTTCACCATATTAAAACGAGAGTTCAGTTCAAATAACAGGGATGACCTTAGAATGAGGGACAGACGTAAATGAATCACTAATCATGTAATCTTCAGAAATGTTTTTGTCAAAGCAACAAAATACCTTTACAATGATGGTGAAACTTGGAGAAATGTTTTGATTGTGGTTTGAAATCATCCTAGAAGTGACACATGGTTGATGGAGTAACATGTCAAATGCTGAACTTTGGCACTTTAGCAAGCCTCTATTCAAATAAAAATCGTATTTATTGAATTCTCCAAGTGGTCTATATTTAAGAGCACTTTATTTTTATATAATTGGCTTTTAGAATTCAATATTGGTGCACAATGTCTACTTAAAATATCAAATGGACACAAAAGGAACTCATTTCGTGGAATTACCCATTACTTTTAGATCTAAAAGACGTTGTTCACTGACCAACATTTTACGTTAACATTTTCTAACGGGGTGGGAAGAGAAGTGGTCCATTGAAACCAAAAATACCACTGCACACCTACAGACGAGAACAATATGATTTGATTTTGGATACTCAGAAGAACATTTCTAGCACATTATCATTTTCCCTTGCTTTAAAAGACATGTATTAGCTATCCACATTAGCCGTATATACAATATAAGAACATTGGAAATGTTCAGCTGTGGTTTACTTCTATTGGCATGAGTTGCAAAAACTTTATTCACAGCTGCTGTAGAATATGTCTGTGTTTTTCCATATAAATACATGACAAATGGAAAAGAAAACACATGCCACAAAGACTTCATGTCAGTTGAGGTGAGAGTGAGAGCTACGGTATGTTCTATGTCTACGCCAACATTCCCTTTTCAGTTAGTCAACCATTCTCTCGTCAGAGTAGAGGCATTTACATAATGCAGTCATTCAGCGATCGTGTTTCTGTAACTTTGTTCATTCTTAAAGAGGGGTTTCAAGGTGAACTTGTAATATTTCCCTGTGCATGTCTGTCTGCACTTAACAACGGCTGCTTTTCGTCTCGATTCAGATCATTTTCTATGCTTGATCCAATGGACTTTAAATACAAATACCCTGTGAAGCTCAATGTCATCCATGACCATGGGTAATGTGCTTACACGAAGGTAGCACATGGAACTGCTCATCATTCTCTATTCAGTGCTGTGTACTCCATTTCATTTCAATGTGAGTCTGACAGAAATTCTTAAAAGAAAGTGATCTAAATAGTTTATCCAGTAGCTATAGATCCAAGTGTTGTGTAAGGAAAATTAGGTTCAACACATTGCAGAATATACCTCCTCTGCTATGTTCATATTAGTACAGCCTCAATCTCAACAGGACTTTTTTTCAATCATCCGAGTAGAAATGCTCTTCAGAAATGTTAACACTAAAACAACCATTGGCTAACATTTGATTTTGTGAGTAAAACTAAAGGTAATTTTCCATGAAGAAAAATTGTGTGACCTATTTCAGCTGGTCAAAAGTATTTTTATGATAGTCGAAGAAATGCAGAAATGTATATTTCTAGTGTTGAAAAATAGTAGAATTCTAGTGTAGAAGTGGTAGAAGTAGTGACTTTATTACAGTAATGGTGTGCTAGGCTTTTGTGGAATATTGTACAATGGGTGGGTCTAATCCTGAATGCTGATTGGTTAAAACCACATTCTAGCCGGTGTCCACAAGTTACCACTGGCTAAATCTATGACATTAAATTGCCTATTTATTCTGTTCCATCTGACTCCGCAATCCACTGTCTCATCAGCCCAGCCAGGCAATTTATAAACTTGATTTCCACTATAAAAAGCATCTAGACATTATCTCACATTTATTTTAGACTAACATTTTGTTTTTAGAAATGGAGATTTGTGTAAACCTTGCTCTGTCTCTCCGACAGGTTCCACAATCTTTCAATTTTCACATCTCTAGCTGTCCTATAGTAATGAACATGTTGGGAGTCGGGATGAGACAGACAGGCAGGCAGCTTTTCTCAGCCAGTTGAAATCATTACTCAGCATCATTTTTATGGATATATTCAAAGAACTATCAATAGAAAACAGGAAAAATGAAACAAAGTGCAGCTATTTTGCTGTATTTCCAGCTTCAGTTTCAAGTGATTATGTTAGTCATGTTGTTGGCTAGCTCCTGACGAGAGAGCACATTTTCTATGCCAGGCGGAATTGTGCGTCATTACCTCATTGTTATGGATGTATCCAAATAAATGTCACTAGAAAACAGCTTAAACAAACACAAATGCAGCTACTTTGCTGTTATTATGGCTATACTGTTTGACATGACTAAGTTAGCCGTAGTGGGCTAGCTAGCAAGCAAGTATGGCAGTATGGCAATGGAACATTTAGAACGAACGACTGGGTTGCGTCCATACAGAACAAAAAGACTGAACGACTGGGTCATGTTTCTAGCAACCGAACCGATAAAATGAACGACCAGCCTGCTTGGGTAGCAACCCAAGATTTGTGTCGGTACAATATCTTGTGGAAGGATGAAATAGTATGAATAAATTCATCAAAAGAAATGAAAATATGTCAATCATTATTTAAATATGTTGGCAACCCGTTGTATAAAAGTGATAATGCCCTCGAAGCCGGTGTTTGGAGGATATATTGGCACAGTTTGTTTTCCATCGACTTCGTCTCGGGTTTAACATCCGTGCCAATATATCCTCCAAACACCGGCTTCGAGGGCATTATCACTTATGAAACAGCAGAGGCTTCATTTCAGCTTAAGGTAGGGTATGGCAAAGTGACAGGGGCGGAGTTGAGAGGGTGATCCCCCACCCCTTTTTATATATATTTTTTTAATAAAATTGAAGCTCATTGACTGCCTATCTTCACAATTTAAAAACTCTAAAATGCATTTAGGAAAACAACAAAAACAAGCCAAATTGACTCCAGCCGTTATCACCTTGACTGCTGTAGCTTCATTCACCTCAGTCAATAGGGGACTTAACATTCTTTATAAAATGGGTTGTTTGGATCCTGGATGCTGATGGGTTGATAGCAGGACGTTATTCACCACAATCCCCGGGTAATGTCTGTTAAAACCTCTCTAGGGTAGGGGGCAGTATTTTCACGGCCAGATGAAAAACGTACCCAAAATAAACGGCCTACTACTCGAGCTCAGGAACTAGAATATGCATATTATTAGTAGATTTGGATAGAAAAAAACTCTGAAGTTTCTAAAACTGTTCGAATGATGTCTGAGTATAACAGAACTCATATGGCAGGCAAAAACCTGAGAAAAATCTAAACAGGAAGTGGGAATTCTGGTGCTTGTAGTCCTTTCAAGTCATTGCCTATCAAACACACAGTGACTTAGGGTTCATTTTGCACTTCCTAAGGCTTCCACTAGATGTCAACAGTCTTTAGAAAGTTGTTTTAGGCGTCTATGATGAACAGAGAGCGAACAGAGGAAGTTGGAAGTTGTTGACTCAGGAAAGTACTGGCGTTCATTGGCGCGCATTCACGTGAGAGTTAGCTGTGTTCCAAAACGTTTTTCAAGACATTGCAATCGTCCGGTTGGAATATTATTGAAGATCTAAGTTAAAAAGGCCGTAAAGATTGATGCTATACAACGTTTGACATGTTTGAACAAACATAAATATAACTTTTTTTACTTTTCGTCGTGACATTTTCCGCGCGCTTCCTACATTTGGAGTAGCTAACTGAACGTGCTAACAACAAGGAGCTATTTGGACAAATTATGGACTTTATCGAACAAAACAACATTTATTGTGGACCTGGGATACCTGGAAGTGCCTTCTGATGAAGATAATCAAAGGTAAGTGAATATTTCTAATGCTATTTATGATTTTAGATGACTCCAAAATGGCAGGTATCTGTATTGCCTAGTATATTTTTCTGAGCGCAGTACTCAGATTATTGCAAAGTGTGCTTTCCTCGTGAAGCTTTTTTGAAATCTGTCACAGTGTTTGCATAAAGGAGATGTTCATCTATAATTCTTTGAATAACAGTTTAATATTTTATCAACGTTTATGGTGAATATTTTTGTAAATTGTTGTGCTGATTCACTGGGAGTAATGGAGGCAAAATATTTTCTGAACATCATGCGCCAATGTAAAATGCTGTTTTTGGATATAAATATGAACTTTATCGAACAAAAAATGCATGTATTGTGTAACATGATGTCCTAGGAGTGTCATCTGATGAAGATCGTCAAAGGTTAGTGCATAATCTTAGCTGGTTTTCTGGTTTTTGTGACGCCTGTCCTTGCTAGGAAAATGGCTGTGTGCTTTTTCTTGTGTTGGAACTGTCCTAACAATCTAACTTTATGCTTTCGCCATAAAGCCTTTTTGAAATCGGACAATGTGGTACATTAAGGAGACGTGTACCTTTAAAATGGTGTAAAATAGTCATATGTTTGAGAACTTTGAATTATGACATTTTGTGGTTTTGAATTTGGCGCTCTGATTTTTCACTGGCTGTTGAATAGTGTGAACCGTGGATGGGACGCTACCGTCCCACCTGCCGAAGAGAGGTTAACAGTTTCATTTGAATTATCAATTAAATACACCTGTCCCACTAGCCTGGGTACCAATCTCTTTAGCTAGTCCACTCCCTGTCCTCCATGTCATGTGCCAGACTGGACTTTCTGCCATCTTCAAATATTAACATTCTACAATTAATGAGCTCAAGGATAACAGAGGATTTGACCATGATTCAATCACCCTTACAGCTATCGTCCAATCACAACAATTATACAAATATTGGAACTGTCAAGTGTGCTCCCTCTCTGGCCTCTAGGTCACCAGGCTGCTCGTTATGGCGCACACCTATCACCATCGTCATGCGCACCTGCACGTCATCAGACTCAGGTGGACTCCATCACTTCCCTGATTACCTTCCCTATGTATGTCACTCCTTTAGTTCCTTCCCTACGTGTCATTGTTTCTGTTTCTTGTCTGTGTGCTGTTAGTGTTTCTAGTTTATTATGTTCCATTCATTTTATTGAAACACACACTCCCTGAACTTGCTTCCTGAGTCTCAGCGCAGATTGTTACAGGAACACTGTCACTTTTTTTCTCCACAGAAGACATTGTTATCTGGTTGCTAAGCAACCATTTTTTATTTGTCCAGAAGAAACCATTCTGCCAAAAGTTGATAGCTCATGTCTAAATTCTCAAACTAAATACATTCCAGCCACAAAACAACTTAGTCCTCAAAATATAACAACTTGCCTAGCTAACAGGTAAATGTCAAAAATAAACTTTGCTATGAATTCTAACTCCATTGTCGAGGCTCCACATGTTGTCATGGAAAATATACATTTTATTTCCGACAACTAATGAGCAACTCTGCCTTAATTCCAGCGCATGTTGAACGTTGAGATTTCTGAAAGGCCAGTCTCTTTGGAAATGACAAGGAGGGGCAAGGAGTGGAATGTTAGCTAAAAAAAACTGGTACTCAGACTAATTTCAAAGTTCCTCTTAGCCACTTGATGCATGAATGATGGAAATGCTAATGATGTAATGTCCAGACATAGATATACTGTTTTGGATGATGTTCCAATTTAATGAATAAAATAATACAATGATGGATTAAACTTGATGATTTATCGTGGTGGTGACGGTTTGTGGTTGATTAATTCGTGTTAAAGGCAAAAAAACAAACATGTGAATTTCCTGTTCACCCACGCATGACTACTACCTGGTTACATGTGACCTACCTACCATCTGACCCATAACGTCAGTGAGACTGCTCTATAGTGGTGAGAAATGACAGCTGTTAACTGAATGCAGTAATGGATAACGGATAACAGATTACAGTTTGCGGTAGCGCTTTTAAATACAAGGTTATGTTTTAATCACCTATATAAATATGTGTGCTGTTGCACTTTTGAAAACAATCAATGTTCTGTTTTGTACGTTACATTTGGTTGTCCAAAACGAATAACCTATGTAAATAGGTTTTCTGTTGCACTTTTGAATACAATCAGTGTTCTGTTTTGGATATTACATTTGTTTGTCCAAAACGAATCACACTTTTGAATACAATTATTAAAAGTTGTTTTATTCTAATGTCTTGCCCACTCTCTAGTTATGTGTGAAGGAAATTGTTATGTTTGTCCTTTTATGATAACCAATTTAACTGGGATCATGAAAGTGGCTGATTGATCGTGCGTGGGAGGAATCCTCACTATCAGTATAAGCAATTTGGCAGTACACCCAGCATATTGTTTTGAGAACTGAAAGGGATGTCTCAGTTTCAAGGTCTCAGCTTGAAGAGAGGAAGCCTCGTGAGATATTTGTCGGTCACATGCATGAACCAAACGTTAATGATGAATTAATTATGAATAATGTACAGTATAAGCTAAATCATGCAAATATAACTTGTCTGTGTTAGCAGTATATAAGAGAACTAACGGGACTGCCCCGGGAGAGCTTCCGACCGACGTGAACTACGGTGCATTTAGTTTGAGGGAACCTCTCCAACTTGCTGATAATTGTCACACACAGATCTGTTTGACCTGTCTTTATGATTGTCTCTAGCCCCCTCCAGGTTTCACCCATCTTCCCCATTATCCCCTGTGTATTTATACCTGTGTTCTGTGTTTGTCTGTTACCAGTTCGTTTTGTTTCGTCAAGCCTACCAGCATTTTTCCCTCTGTGCCTATCTCTCGATTGTTCCTGTTTCCTAGTTTTCCTGGTGTTGACCATTCTGCCGGCCCTGAGCCTGCCTGTCATCCTGTACCTTTGCCCCACCTTTCTGGATTACTGACCTTTGCCTGCCCTGCCCCTGAGCCTGCCTGGCGTCCTGTACCTTTTGGCCCACATATCTGGATTACTGACTTCTGCCTGCCCTTGACCTGCCTTTTGCCTGCCCCTGTTTGATTAATAAACTGTTGTTACTTCGACGTTGTCTGCATCTGGGTCTTACCTGAAACGTGACAGATAATAGAGAATGATTCATTTAATATTGACTTCAGGTGTCCCTGGTGTTGTCTTTCCATGACAGATGTTTTCTACTCCTTCAAGGTAACAACTGATGACAATTATGAATGACAGGACATTCATTTGCAGTAAAAAAATTAAATAATAATAATCTGGTGCTCCTAAATTTTGACTGGTTCCTCTTACTTTTTGAAGTTAGGAGCACCAGTGTTACCAATGAAAAAAGTTAATTTAGAGCCCTGGACATGAAACAATGTGTATTTTGAATTCCCCTCCCCCCTTTTTCTCCCCAATTTCGTCATATCCAATTTTGATCTTGTCTCATCACTGCAACTCCCCAACAAGCTTGGGAGAGGTGAAGGTCGAGTCATGCGTCCTCCGAAACATAACCCGCCAAACCGCAATCCTTAACACCCATCTGCTTAATATGTCAGATGATGAAAAATGTAATCTGATAATTTATGCATATGTTCAGTGACTTCGGAAAGTGTTCAGACCCCTTGACTTTTTCCACATTTTGTTATAGTGCAGCCTTATTCTAAAATTGATTAAATAAAATACTCAGCAATCTACACAAAATGCTCCATAATGACAAAGTGAAAACGGGTATTTAGAATGTTTTGCTAATTTATTAAAAATAAAACCAGAAATACATGAGCTACGTAAGTATTCAGACCCTTCGATATGAGACTCAAAATTGAGCTCAGGTGCATCCTGTTTTCATTGATAATCCTTGAGATGTTTCGACAATTTGATTGGAGTCCACATGTGATAAATTCAATTGATTGGACATGATTTGGAAAGGCACACACCTGTCTATATAAGGTCCCACAGTTGACAGTGCATGTCAGAGCAAAAACCAAGCCATGAGATCAAAGGAATTGTCCGTAGAGCTCCGAGACAGGATTGTCTCAGGCACAGATCTGGGGAAGGGTACCAAACACAACTTTTTTTACGTCAATATTCATTCAAAACAATTAGCTTGATAGCAAGAGAAAATGTCTCTCTCATAAAGTATCAAAAGATAGGTGAATAATGAAAATCGAATTTTCAGGGTATTTTCCAATTCCAATGCCAAGCCAGTTTGTCTTTTTTGTAATGGAAATGTAGCCGTTTGTGAAGTATTCAATATCAGACGTCATTATGAATCTAAGCATGGAACATAGGCCCGACGGTGAAAAATTGAAGCGTTAACTTCAAGCCGCACTAGCTTTTTTGACTGTACTAGGAAGCTTGAGTTGTTCGATTTGGACTTGTCATCTGAAAGGCTACTGGATTTCAACACACTGAAGAAACGACAAGCAGAGGGACCAGGCCGCAGCATTGTCACAGAAGTGATATAATATTTCATCAAGCAGCTGAGGGACAACTTCTCCTCCAGATTTGAAGACTACAGTTTGCTCAGGGACATCATTGGGTTTGTACATGATCCTCTCACAGTCCGCATAGGTGGAAAATTCTCCTCCCTTGCTACAGTAAGAAAATTATACCCTAGCTGGATGAGGCCGCAATTCAATCTGAGCTGATTGAATTCCAGACATCGAGACAAATCATGGATGAGCTCAGGAGTGTCGAGTCCTTGTGTGCGTTTTGGGTGGCATGCTCAGAGGAATACCGCACAATAAAGAAATGTGCATTTTATGTGCTAACAATGTTGGGATCCACTTACACCTGTGAGTCTTCCTTTTCCTCTATGAAAGCAATCAATATTAAATACCAACAGAATTGTGATTTCTTATCCAGGGCTATTTATTTGTTTCACCTTCATTTAATCAGGTTGGCCAGTTAAGAACAAGTTCTCATTTACAACTGCGACCTGGCCAAGATAAAGCAAAGCAGTGCGACAAAAACAACACAGAGTTACATGAGATAAACAAACGTGCAGTCAATAACACAATAACACATTTAGGTCTCAAGGTGAAGGTATTTTCTGTTTGTTCAGGAGCAGGCTATCCCGAGACTTCCGATACAGACATTCAGACATCGCCTTTTTTTCTTTAAATTATTGTTTCATGTAGGATGTTACATTTTTGGCCAGTTGCAATTGTAAGCAGGCCTAATAACAATATTTATTTCTTGTAAATGATGTTGTTAAGCCTCATAGCCTACCTCAGCCAGTTGTTATTTTATATATGCCTAGGCTCGGAAAGAAATAGACTCAAATTAAGCCCTCATTGTTTGTAAAGTCAAATTAAAAATGAATATTATTGTTGAAATGAATTACTCGACTGGTGTAGTTTTTCCTCGATCCTTTTCTGTGCTCCACTTGCATAACAAGTTAGCTATATTTTCAGCACCAGGAACCATTCACCTTCTTTTTATTGTGCTACAGTTGCAGCTTTACGCTTCAGCACCACAAAATGGTCTGCTGCCTGCTTTACTCCAGCATTCTCTCTCCTCATGAAGTTCAAGTTCAAATGCAAGTTTTACATATTTAGGTAGGGTAACTGCCTTCTTGGGACATGTTGCATCTTGGGTCAGATAATTTTTGTATAATTTTTATTAATGAAACATTATTTTTATAATTCATTTGGGGGGCCAAATAATAATGTTGGTGGGCCAGATTTTGGGTTTTACTCAGCTATAAGGAACTGTTTTAAGAAGGTAATTTTTTCTATTTGATTTTGAATTAGAATACCCTTGAGTAAAAAAAAAAAATATATAAACATTTATTTAACGAAAGAAAATGTTGGGCCTCACTGCTATTAGCCCATACAAATGCACTGAATAACAGATTCACTACATGGAGAAACAGATAGTCCCCCCCCAAAAAATCTAAAGGAAGTTTGTTCTGAAGTGTCTGTCTTTTTTAGGATAGGGGGCAGCATTCGGGATTTTGGATGAAAAGCGTGCCCAAAGTAAACTGCCTGCTACTCAGGCCCAGAAGCTAGGATATGCATATAATTGGTAGATTTGGATAGAAAACTCTAAAGTTTCTAAAACTGTTAAAATAATGTCTGTGAGTATAACAGAACTTATTTGGCAGGCAAAACCCCGAGGACAAACCATCCCCCCCAAACGAAATTCATCCTACCACTGATTTCAATGGCTGCCACTTTTATAATAGGGCAAAATTGTGCCTGATTGCAGTTCCTAGGGCTTCCACTAGATGTCAACAGTCTTTAGAAAGAGTTTCAGGCTGGTTTTTGGATAAAAATTAGCCAGAAATTGTAGTTTTTCTAGGTGGCTCCCATTTTGGCTGTAGTGCTTCCAAGCGCGTGAATGAGTGCGCGTTCCTTTCTTTTTTCTCCGGTAAAGACAATAACGATTCTCAGTCTTAAATTGTATCGTTTATTTGCGTATTGGGGTACCTAAGGTTTGATTATAAACGTTGATTGACTTGTTTGGATAAGTTTATTGGTCATTTTTGGGATTCATTTTGTATGCATTTAGGAGGGAAACCGAGTGGATTATTGACTGAAGTGCGCCAGCTAAACTGAGTTTTTATGGATATAAAGAAGGACTTTATTGAACAAAAGGACCATTTGTAATGTAACTGGGACCTTTTGGAGTGCCAACAGAAGAAGATCTTCAAAGGTAAGGCATATATTATATCGCTATTTCTGACTTTCGTGTCGCAACTCCCTGGTTGAAAATGATTAGTTATGCATTTGTGTGCTGGGCGCTGTCCTCAGATAATCACATGGTTTGCTTTCGCCGTAAAGCCTTTTTGAAATCTGACAGGGCGGCTGGATTAACAACAAGTTAAGCTTTATTGTGATGTATTGCACTTGTGATTTCATGAAAGTTTAATATTTATAGTAATTTAATTTGAATTTGGCGCTCTGACGCTAGCGTCCCACTAATCCGCAAGCAGTTAAGCGATTGACGCATCCTTCGTGGTGCTGAAAGGGCAGCACCAGGATCGCTCAATGATGTTAAAGAAGTTGAACCAACGTGTGGTGCTGAAGGACAGCGCTGCCATTTGGCCAGTTCATGAACAAAAAAACAATAATTTGCAGTAGGCCTAATAGGCCTACAACAATGTGGTATAGCTATTTGTAGGCATACAAAGGTAGTACATATAGCTTAATGTCATTGCATTGTCATTTGCGAGGAGAGCTTTATTGTGAGTAGGCATTACGCTGTGTATCATGAACTAACTTTGTTTTGATTAGCTGTAATACATGGTTACAATATACCATATTACAGAATAAAAGAAAACAGAGAGGTGAAGTATCAATTCATATAATGTATTTGCATAGATTACACATGCTATCAAATCAATTGACCAAGTAGTGAACATACTGTAAATCATTGCTACATAGAATTGCAGGGAATTCGTTTTAAAACAGACATACAATCAAGCTATTGGTGTGGCATATTCATGGATCTTAATAAACTATAACCTAAATGCATTATTACCTCCAACTTGGCTCAATTCACATTTCCAATTTCCCACCCTGACATACCAAGCTAGAATTGGCCCTGCATCTCAACCAATAGCCAACATAGGCTAAATATCCCAAGCAGGGCTACAGCAACTTCCAGAGAGGGTCAGGCACGTTGGGCTTTGTGGTGGCCACTCTGGTTTGGGTGTCCGGCCGCGGGTGTCGCCGTAATCAAGCGGTCAAGTATCGTTCTGGATTTAACTGTGTAAGAGGGGGTCCATGGAGTTTAATGAACATCAAGGCAGACACACGGTGAACTTAAAAAATGTTACGTTCTGATTGGCCAAAGTGGTCAAGCCTCCGACGGGCCTCTGCAGTGCACACACATAACCTATAGTTCTTCATCATTCTCGCCACCACCCGAGAATAGACAGTGAAGAAACCACCATTTACCTTCCTCTAGGTTACTACACATATTTATTTGGTTTGTCATTTTCTCTTTGGTAATTAAATATCATTTATTTCGAATTTATCCAAATACATTATCCAGAAATAGTTTTACCAGCTCTATGTATTCTCAAATTGTTTTTCAGTCTCAGGACTTTACTATTTGACCTTTTTTGATGGATGATTTTTTTCTAGTAGTTGTATTTTTTTCCGAAATGTTGTCGCTAAAGTTTTGTCTCCTCACAGCTGGATACTGAATTTTCATATAATGTTTACAGGTAAATAGAGAGTGTATGACAATGTGTTGTGTGTGTTTTCAATGAGAACGTTCATATTGTAACATTAATAGCTATGATGATATTGATGTATGGACATCATCGAGGGAGCAAACTCAAAGGGCTTCAAGGCTCAAAATGCTCATATTTTACCTTTACGTAACTAGGCAAGTCAGTTAAGAACAAATTCTTATTTTCAATGACAGCCTAGGAACAGTGCCTGTTCAGGGGCAGAACGACAGATTTGTACCTTGTCAGCTCGGGGATTTGAACTTGCAACCTTTCGGTTACTAGTCCAAAGCTCTAACGAGCAGCATACCACCCTGCATCCCACTGCTGGCTTGCTTCTGAAGCTAAGCAGGGTTGGTCCTGGTCAGTCCCTGGATGGGAGACCAGATGCTGCTGGAAGTGGTGTTGGAGGGCCAGTAGGAGGCACTCTTTCCTCTGGTCTAAACAATATCCCAATGCCCCAGTGCAGTGATTGGGGACACTGCCCTGTGTAGGGTGCTGTCTTTTGGGTGGGATGTTAAACGGGTGTCCTAACACTCTGAGATCATTAAAGATCCCATTGCACTTATTGAAAGAGTAGGGGTGTTAACCCTGGTTTCCTGGCTAAATTCCCAATCTGGCCACCTAATCATCCCCATCCCCAGCTCCCTTGAAACTATTCCCCAGGTTCTTGCTGTAAATGAGAATGTGTTCTCAGTCAATTTACCTGGTAAAATAATGGTATAAAAGGCTACCCTGCTGCCCCATATGATGAACTGGGGTTGAGGGTTAGTTTTTTAGCCAAAGCATACATACAGTAAAACATTTCATGAATTAAAAATTGCCTGTGTTTTGCCAGCGTCACATTTAAAAAGCTCTAGCGATGACCTTTGAAACTCATGGAGACCTAAGGCTCTGCCTTCACCTTAATCCTTAGTATGTGCAACATTATACAATGCTAACACTTCCTTATTAAGTGCAGTCCCCTTGAGAGAAGTGCTTTCATTAAAGTGGGTTCATGGGACAAATTATTGTTTCACATTACTTCTTCATAAAATAAAGAGTGAAGCATTGCATACTGTGCATCTATTTGACAGCAGAAAAATCCAACTACATGTGCTTGAGGCTTAAACTACCCCCTCCTTCCCATCCCTTTTCCACCCAAGGGACTGGGGAGAATGGGATAGAGTGTCACGGCTGTGAGAGTTGGAGATGAGAGAAGGAAAGTGGCCAGATCCCTCTGCAATGCAGTAATGTGATTAAATCATACAGTGACAGGCAGAGCAACAGAGCCCTGCCAGTCTTGGGCTGTATCCCAAATGGCATCATATTACCTATATAGTGCACTACTTTTGACCACTTTAAAGCAATGGAGAGAAAGATTCTCAAACTTCTAACATGGAATGCGCTGCCTTGATTGCATGTTATGTTATATTATTTATGTTATTTGATATTTTCCACATGAATTGATGCAGAGACATTGTTGGACTTTGTGAATACCAAAGAAAGGAAAGAAAAAAAATCCTCAACCTACACTATCGCACATCTTACACCTAAGTCTCTGTTGATATCCCCCTACTTAACCTTACTACCATTTGGCAGATTTGTGATCAGAAATATTCGGAAAAGTACACATTTCAGTGGTGGAATGCAAGTATGACATATCCATCTTTTTCCGATGACGAAACCGTCGGTATGTTGTGACATGGTGTAGTGTAGTGTGGAAGTTATCATAAAGCTACCCTACATCAAGCTGTTCACTTTTTATGACAGTAGCAGGAGCGTGTACTCCAGAGTATGTCCTAAATGGCAACCTGTTCCCTACATAGTGCACTACTTTTGACCAGATCCCTATGGGCCCTGGTCAAAAGTAGTGCACTATATACTGAATAGGGTGACATTTTGGACAGACACTTTTATCTTACAAGTGTTCAAGTGTGATGCATGAGTACATGTAGCAGCAACAGCTTTCAAGTGCTCAAACCCATTTGGTGGATTATCAACACGAGTCTGCCTGTAATGGCTTGATTTAACCCCTCATGCCTATAGAGGGTTGGGGTTATTTTTTTCCCCCGTTTTTATATTCAACCCCTGAAGGGTTTTGCCTTTCATTGTATGACCACAATTGACCTCTTGATGCTTTTACATAACTTTTCATATTTGTTCCCGTAAGAAATAAGCTATATTAAAGGGGCAGTCTGCTATTCAAACAATAAGAAAACGGTTTGGTAAACAGCTCAGTGGTGGGGCTGGAGAAACGTAACCAGTCTCAAATTCATAGACAGAGTTATGATTGCAACGACTGACCATCCATTATATTTTAGGCCGGGATTCAATCCGGACTGTGATGGATCCCCGTTAGAGCACACTTAACTTTAAAAAGGTACATTTAAATTGAGCCAACATCTGCAGCATTTACCTTGAATGCACTATCTACACTATCTACAAGGTCAATCGGATTGAATCCAGGTCAAGATTAAAGTTTTAGGGCTCTATTCTATCAGATCCGCGTTAGCCAACATCCACATAGAGGTTATTTTGGTGGTGTCGGATGTGGAACTGTGTTAGAGCGGTCAAATCCACAAGCGGCTTCTGGCATTATACACAAAAGGTGCTATTAGAACCTACAAGGGTTATTCGGCTTTCCCCATAGGAGAACACTTTGAAGATCAGATAACCCTTTAACACAGAGGGTTCTACATGGAACCCAAAAGAGTTCTACCTGGAGCCAAAAAGGGTCCTCCTATGGAGACAGCCGAAGAACCCTTTTGGAACCCTTTTTTCTAAGAGTGTACCTATGCAGCCTTGTTTACAAGTTCAAACACTGAAATGTGTTTGAACTTGATTAGGCTAATAGAAATCTTCATTATTTTGTTTAACCTGTTGGGGATAGGGGGCAGTATTTGCACGGCTGGATAAAAAACGTACCCGATTTAATCTGGTTACTACACCTGCCCAGTAACTAGAATATGCATATAATTATTGGCTTTGGATAGAAAACACCCTAAAGTTTCTAAAACTGTTTGAATGGTGTCTGTGAGTATAACAGAACTCCTATGGCAGGCCAAAACCTGAGAAGATTTCAAGCAGGAAGTGGCCTGTCTGAGAAGTAGTGTTTCATCTTGGCTCTTTTTATTGAAGACTCAGGATCTGTGCAATAACGTGACACTTCCTACGTCTTCCATAGGGTCTCAGAGCCCGGGAAAACGTTGAACGATATCGAGGCAGGCTCTGGCTGAAACACTTTATCGCTTTTGGCAAGTGGCCACTCAGAATACTATGGGCTTAGGCGCGTGCCCGCTTCGACCGAATGGTTTCTTTTCCTTTGTCTGTTTATCTAAACGCAGATTCCCGGTCGGAATATTATCGCTTTTTTATGAGAAAAATGGCATAAAAATTGATTTTAAACTGCGGTTGACATGCTTCGAAGTACGGTAATGGAATATTTAGAATTCTTTTGTCACGAATTGCGCCATGCTCGTCACCCTTATTTAGCCTTTAGGATAGTGTCTAGAACGCACAAACAAACGCCGCTGTTTGGATATAACGATGGATTATTTTGGACCAAACCAACATTTGTTATTGAAGTAGAAGTCCTGGGAGTGCATTCTGACGAAGACAACAAAGGTAAGAACATTTTTCTTATAGTAAATCTGACTTTGATGAGTGCTAAACCTGCTGGGTGTCTAAATAGCTAGCCCTGTGATGCCGGGCTATCTACTGAGAATATTGCAAAATGTGCTTTCACCGAAAAGCTATTTTAAAATCGGACATATCGAGTGCATAGAGGAGTTCTATATCTATAATTCTTAAAATAATTGTTATGCTTTTTGTGAACGTTTATCGTGAGTAATTTAGTAAACTCACCAGCAGTGTTCGGTGGGAATGCTAGTCACATGCTAGTCACATGCTAATGTAAAAACCTGGTTTTTGATATAAATATGAACTTGATTGAACAAAACATGCATGTATTGTATAACATAATGTCCTAGGGTTGTCATCTGATGAAGATCATCAAAGGTTAGTGCTACATTTAGCTGTGGTTTGGCTTTATGTGACATTATATGCTAGCTTGAAAAATGGGTGTCTGATTATTTCTGGCTGGGTAGTCTGCTGACATAATCTAATGTTTTGCTTTCATTGTAAAGCCTTTTTGAAATCGGACAGTGTGGTTAGATTAACGAGAGTCTTATCTTTAAAATGGTGTAAAATAGTCATATTTTTGAAAAATTGAAGTAATAGCATATCTAAGGATTTGAATAACGCGCCACAGGATTCAACTGGCTGTTGAGTAGGTACTAGCCCATAGAGGTTAACACCTCTTTGGGCTAGGCATGCCTCAAGCGACCAACCTCGACAACATCCGGTGAAATTGCAGAGTGTCAAATTCAAATTACAGAAATCGTAATATTAAACTTTCATGAAAATACAAGTGTCATACATCATTTAAAAGATAAACTTCTTGTTAATCCAGCAGCATTGTCAGATTTCAAAAAGGCTTTACGGCGAAAGCACACCATGCGATTATCTGAGGACAGCGCCCCGCATACAAAGCATTAAAAACATTTTCCAACCAAGCAGATGCATCGCGAAAGTCAGAAATAGCGATAAAATAAATCTCTTTGAGGATCTTCATATGGTTGCAATCACAAGGGTCCCTGTTACATAACAAATGTTCCTTTTGTTCGATAAAGTCCTTATTTACATCGCAAAAAATAATTTATTTGGCTCGCTTCATTCAATAATCCACCGGTTTCCCCTCATTCAAAATGCATACAAAGTACATCCCAAACATGATCAATAAACTTGGTCCAAACATGTCAAACAACATTCCTAATCAATCTTCAGGTACCCTAATATGTAAATAAATGATGAAATTTAAGACGGAAAATAGTATTTTCAATACGGGAGATTGTCACGACAATTTTCAATCCCAATGATGATAACTAACAATTACTTATGCTTTGACCAATCCTTGAGGTTTGTAAGACCCTGGGTTTAATAATAATTAGGCAAAATCTCAGCTTATGCAAAAGGTCCGTACAGTTTATTCAGAGAACGTTCTAAAGTAAAAAAATGCAGACATGACATTTTGTAACTCTTATTGCCCCCACCTCCTTACAGGCACATACAGACACACAAACAGTAGGTGGGATGTATCTTTCCCCACAGTTCGCATTCCTCGTCTATCACTACCAAGCTGGCAGTTCTATCCTCCCGAGATTAGAGGGACCTTGACAGGACTCCCTTTCCTGTCGTAAGTTTCTTAGAGTTCTAACCAGGTTAGGTCATGAATAGTTTAATTGTCCTCTGTATTTTCTTAGACACAAACACACACATTTCTCTCCCTTTCTAGTCTCGGCCAAACCTTATTGGACTTAAGTTTATCACTCTAATTATTCATTATACATGTTACATAATCTAATAATTACGTTTCAGGGTGAAATTCTTTAGTCATTACCTTAAACATATAAATTCCCTTATCAGAGATAAATAACCAAGTGTGCTGTCACGTTCTGACCAGCAGAGGGAGCAATTGTATTAGTTTTGGTCAGGATGTGGCAGGGTTTTTGTGTGTTAAGTGTTGTGTTGGTGATTGGACTCCCAATTGAAGGCAGGTGTGTTGAGTTGCCTTTGATTGGGAGTCCTATATAGTAGTGTGTGTTTTTCTTTGGGGTTGTGGGTAGTTGTTTTGCACTGCGTTTGTTAGCCTGCAAAACTGTTGCTGTCGTGTTTATTGTTTTTTTCCTGTGGATGCCTTACTTGAGTTTATTAACCTCTTGGGGCTAGGTGGGACGCTAGCGTGCCACCCGTGGTGCACTCCATCAACAGCAGGTGCATTTCAAGAGCGGAAAATTTGAATCCAAATAAATGTCAAAATTCAAATTTTTCAAAAATACAACTATGTTACACCATTTGAAAGATAAACATCTCCTTAATCTAACCACGTTTTACGATTTCAAAAAGGTTTTACGGCGAAAGCATAAATTTAGAGTATGTTAGGACAGTACATTTACAAGAGTTGTGTGTAATGTTTTGTCAAGTCAAAGACAGGGTCACCAAAACCATAAAACCAGCTAAAATGATGCACTAACCTTTTACAATCTCCATCAGATGACACTCCTAGGACATTATGTTAGACAATGCATGCATTTTTAGTTCTATCAAGTTCATATTTATATCCAAAAACAGCGTTTTACTATGGCATTGATGTTGAGGAAATCGTTTCCCTCCAATAACCGGCAGTCAAGTCAGCGTCACAAATTAAATAATTAAAATTAGAAAACATTGGTAAAATATTATATTGTCATTTAAAGAATTACAGATTTACATCTTTTGAACGCAATCAACTTGCCAGATTTAAAAATAACCTTACTGGGAAATCACACTTTGCAATAATCTGAGCACTGCGCCCAGAAAAATACGCGTTGCGATACAGACTAGACGTCATGTTGGGGAGATCTAAAATCGAAAATACTATGTAAATAATCCATTACCTTTGATTCTCTTCATCAGATGTCACTTCCAGGTATCACAGGTCCATAACGAATGTAGTTTTGTTCAAAAAAGCTCATCATTTATGTCCAAAAATCTCCGTCTCGTTAGCACATGATGTAAGCCAGCCGGACTTCTCGTCATGAACGAGGGGAAAAAATATATTTCCGTTCGTTCAAACATGTCAAACGTTGTATAGCATAAATCATTAGGGCCTTTTTTAACCAGAACATGAATAATATTCAAGGTGGACGAATGCATACTCTTTTATAACGTATTGGAACGAGGGTACCCAACATGAACTAGCGCGCCAGGTGTCTAATGGGACATCAACGTTCCATGGCTCTTGTTCGGTCAGATCTCCCTCGAGAAGACTCAAAACACTTTGTAAAGGCTGGTGACATCTAGTGGAAGCAATAGGAAGTGCCAAAATATTCCTCAGCCCCTGTGTTTTTCAATGGGATAGGTTTAAAGTCAATACAACACATCAGGTATCCACTTCCTGTCAGAAAATGTCTCAGGGTTTTGCCTGCCAAATGAGTTCTGTTATACTCACAGACACCATTCAAACAGTTTTGGAAACTTTAGAGTGTTTTCTATCCATATATAATAAGTATATGCATATTCTAGTTACTGGGTAGGATTAGTAACCAGATTAAATCGGGTACATTTTTTTTATCCAGACGTGCAAATGCTGCCCCCTAGACCCAACAGGTTAACCTCTCTGGGCTAGGCGGGACGAATTCGTCCCACCTACGTAACAGCCACTGGCAACCTGTGGCGCGATTTTCAAAACCTTAAAAATCCTATTACTTCAATTTCTCAAACATATGACTATTTTACAGCTATTTAAAGACAAGACTCTCGTTAATCTAACCACACTGTCCGATTTCAAAAAGGCTTTACAACGAAAGCAAAACATTAGATTATGTCAGCAGAGTACCAAGCCAGAAATAATCAGACACCCATTTTTCAAGCCAGCATATAATGTCACCAAAACCCAGAAGACAGCTAAATGCAGCACTCACCTTTGATGATCTTCATCAGATGACAACCCTAGGACATTATGTTATACAATACATGCATGTTTTGTTCAATCAAGTTCATATTTATATCAAAAACCAGCTTTTTACATTAGCATGTGACGTTCAGAACTAGCATACCCCCCGCAAACTTCCGGGGAATTCGCTAACATTTTACTAAATTACTCACGATAAACGTTCACAAAAAGCATAACAATTATTTTAAGAATTATAGATACAGACCTCCTCTATGCACTCGATATGTCCGATTTTAAAATAGCTTTTTGGTGAAAGCACATTTTGCAATATTCTAAGTACATAGCCCAGGCATCACGGGCTCGCTATTTAGACACCCGGCAAGTTTAGCACTCACCATAATCATATTTACTATTATAAAAGTTTGATTACCTTTTGTTGTCTTCGTCAGAATGCACACCCAGGACTGCTACTTCAATAACAAATGTTGGTTTGGTCCAAAATAATCCATCGTTATATCCGAATAGCGGCATTTTGTTCGTGCGTTCCAGACACTATCCGAAATAGTAAAGAAGTGTCGCGCGCATGGCGCAATTCGTGACAATAAAATTCAAATTTTCCATTACCGTACTTCGAAGCATGTCAACCGCTGTTTAAAATCAATTTTTACGACATTTTTCTCGTAGAAAAGCGATAATATTCTGACAGGGAATCTCCTTTTCGGCAAACAGAGGAAAAAATCCCAAAGGCGGGGGCGGTCGGGTCACGAGCATAAGCCCAGTGTCCCTTGATCGGCCACTTGAGAAAGGCGATAATGTGTTTCAGCCTGGGGCTGGAATGACGACATTCTGTTTTTTCCCGGGCTCTGAGCGCCTATGGACGACGTGGGAAGTGTCACGTTAGAGCAGAGATCCTTAGTAAATGATAGAGATGGAAAAGAAGTTCAAGAAATGGTCAGACAGGCCACTTCCTGTAAAGGAATCTCTCAGGTTTTGACCTGCCATTTGAGTTCTGTTATACTCACAGACACCATTCAAACAGTTTTAGAAAATGTAGGGTGTTTTCTATCCATATGTAATAAGTATATGCATATTCTAGTTACTGGGTAGGAGTGGTAACCAGATTAAATCGGGTATGTTTTTTATCCAGCCGTGTCAATACTGCCCCCTATCCTAAACAGGTTAAAAGTATGAGTATTCACATTCCCGCTGCGCCTTGGTCCATTCTTGAAGACAGCTGTGACATGCGTGCCCTCACCGGAACGCGTAACAAACACTACACCCAAAATGGGAGCCACTTAGAAAAACTACAAATTCTAGCTAGTTTTTCCAAAAATTCGGGTTTTCGCCTGCCATATCAGTTTTGTTATACACACAGACGGTATTTTAACAGTTTTAGACACTTTAGAGTGTTTTCTATCCAATTCTACCAATTATATGCATATCTTAGCTTCTGGGCCTGAGTTACAGGCAGTTTACTTTGGGCACGCTTGTCATCCAGACGTCAAAATACTGCCCCCTAGCCCAAAGACAATGATCAAGAGAAGCTGCTCACCGATTTGACAGCTCCAAAGCAGTTACACCTCTGACACCGCCATAACATCAGGTACACGGGTGTTGGATATTGCTGGTTAATGCTTGATCTGATTGAATGAGGTTTTAAGGTTATGCACCACAGTGTTTGCTTACTATTGTATTGTTTATAAACATTGGAGTAAAACAAGGCATGTATAAGTTATATTCTTCAAAGATCTACGGGTATATCATTAACTTAAAAGTCCAAACACAGATGTAGTAATTACAGATTTCCCCTTTAAACATAAATATGCAATGGAATGCCCCTACTTGTATATCAACGATGAGTTTTGGTTATGAATGACTGTTTTATTAAACCACTGACATTATTACAGATTTACTTAATAACGTAGCTGTTCATCATTCATATCCATCATAATGAATTTGTTAACAGTAGACTTCTAACAGTATAAATATCTATTTAATTTGAATGAATCATTTAATAAATCTATTTAGTATAATTGGTGCATAAACATAATTTACTGTATCGTGATATTTGTTATTCTATATAAAATGAAAATTACAGTATGTTAAATTACTAGTAAAACATTGACCAATGTTCTAGCAATAAGTCAGCTTTAAGTAAAAAACTTTAGCCATACATTGGCCTACAGTAGCCTCCACTACTGAAAATATTATTGTAGCTAGGTGGCTGAAAACTGTTTAAAACACAAGACAATGCATTACGATACATCATACAATGGGTGGGTCTAATCCTAAATGCTAATTGGTTAACAGCGCATTCCAGCCAGTGTCTATTCCACAAGTTACCACCGGCTAACTCTATGACGTTAAATGGCCTATTTACTCTGTTCCATCTGACTGCGCAATCCACCGTCTCAGCAGCGTAGGCAGGGAAGTTCTAAACTTCATCTACACTATAAAAAGCATCTAGACATTATCTCATTTCTTTTTTGATTAACATTTACTTTTCAACAGTGGAGATTTGTATAAACCTCACTGTCTTTCTCTTACAACATTGGTTCAATATTCAAATGTTCCATAGTATTAAACCTGTAGGGGTTTTGATGAGAGAGAGGCAGGCAGTCGAAATCATGAAAAAACTGGCATCATTTTTATGGATATATACAAAGAAATGTTAATTGAAAAAGGTAAAAAGAAACAAAGTGCAGCTAGTTTGGTGTCTTTCCAGCTTCAGTTTGAAGTTACTGTGTTAGCTGTGTTGGCTAGCTCCTCTGAATAACAGCGTCCTAACGAGAAAGCACATTTTCTATGCCATGCGAAATCGTGCCTCATTACCTCATTGTTACAGATGTATCCAAATAAAATGTCACTAGAAAACAGCTTAAACAAATGCAGCTGTTATTATTCTGTCTGCACTGTTTGACATGACTGTAAGTTAGCCGTAGTTGGCTAGCTAGCAAGCAACTGATAACAATGTTGACAGAAAGTAAGGCAATAGAACATTCAGACCAAACAACTGGGTCACGTCCATAGATACAGAACAGAAAGACGGAACAACTGAGTCGTGTCTCTGGCAACCAAAACAATAGAACAAATGACAAGCCGCCTTGGGTAGCAACCCTACATTTGTGTCACGCTCTGACCTAAGAGAGCTGTTTTTTCTCTGTTTAGTTAGGTCAGGGTGTGATATGGGTGGGCATTCTATGTTTTTTGTTTCTATGTTTAGTTCTTGTTTTTCTATTTCTATGTTGGCGTTTTGGGATGATCTCCAATTAGAGGCAGCTGGTTCGCGTTGTCTCTAATTGGAGATCATATTTAAGTTTTTTTTTTTTCTATTGTGTTTGTGGGTAGTTGTTTTCCGTTTTATTGTCTGTTGTCTGACGAAACTGTTCGCTGTCGTTTTGTTTCTTTGTAAAAGTGTTTAGTTTTCATTAACCTCTATGGGCTAGGTGGGACGCTAGCGTGCCACCCGTGGTGCACTCCATCAACAGCAGGTGCATTTCAAGAGCGGCAAATTTGAATCCAAATAAATGTCAAAATTCAAATTTTTCAAAAATACAACTATTTTACACCATTTGAAAGATAAACATCTCCTTAATCTAACCACGTTTTACGATTTCAAAAAGGTTTTACGGCGAAAGCATAAATTTAGAGTATGTTAGGACAGTACATTTACAAGAGTTGTGTGTAATGTTTTGTCAAGTCAAAGACAGGGTCACCAAAACCATAAAACCAGCTAAAATGATGCACTAACCTTTTACAATCTCCATCAGATGACACTCCTAGGACATTATGTTAGACAATGCATGCATTTTTAGTTCTATCAAGTTCATATTTATATCCAAAAACAGCGTTTTACTATGGCATTGATGTTGAGGAAATCGTTTCCCTCCAATAACCGGCAGTCAAGTCAGCGTCACAAATTAAATAATTAAAATTAGAAAACATTGGTAAAATATTATATTGTCATTTAAAGAATTATAGATTTACAACTCTTGAACGCAATCAACTTGCCAGATTTAAAAATAACCTTACTGGGAAATCACACTTTGCAATAATCTGAGCACTGCGCCCAGAAAAATACGCGTTGCGATACAGACTAGACGTCATGTTGGGGAGATCTAAAATCGAAAATACTATGTAAATAATCCATTACCTTTGATTCTCTTCATCAGATGTCACTTCCAGGTATCACAGGTCCATAACGAATGTAGTTTTGTTCAAAAAAGCTCATCATTTATGTCCAAAAATCTCCGTCTTGTTAGCACATGATCTAAGCCAGCCGGACTTCTCGTCATGAACGAGGGGAAAAAATATATTTCCGTTCGTTCAAACATGTCAAACGTTGTATAGCATAAATCATTAGGGCCTTTTTTAACCAGAACATGAATAATATTCAAGGTGGACGAATGCATACTCTTTTATAACGTATTGGAACGAGGGTACCCAACATGAACTCGCGCGCCAGGTGTCTAATGGGACATCATCGTTCCATGGCTCTTGTTCGGTCAGATCTCCCTCCAGAAGACTCAAAACACTTTGTAAAGGCTGGTGACATCTAGTGGAAGCAATAGGAAGTGCCAAAATATTCCTAAGCCCCTGTGTTTTTCAATGGGATAGGTTTAAAGTCAATACAACACATCAGGTATCCACTTCCTGTCAGAGAATGTCTCAGGGTTTTGCCTGCCAAATGAGTTCTGTTATACTCACAGACACCATTCAAACAGTTTTAGAAACTTTAGAGTGTTTTCTATCCATATATAATAAGTATATGCATATTTTAGTTACTGGGTAGGATTAGTAACCAGATTAAATTGGGTACATTTTTTTTATCCAGACGTGCAAATGCTGCCCCCTAGCCCTAACAGGTTAAAGAATAATCATGAGCACTCAACATGCCGCGCCTTGGTCCCCTCTATACGACCCATGTTACAATTTGTTTAGGGACTATCTTGTGGAAGGATGAAATAGTATGAATAAATTAATCAAAATAACATTTTTAATGATATGTCAATCATTATTTGAATATGTAGGTAACCTGTTGTATAAAAGTGATTATGCTCTTGAAGCCGGTGTTTGGAGGATATATTGGTACGGTTTGCCGGCCCTCGACGAACACCATGCCAATATATCCTACAAACACCGGCTTCTGGGGCATTATCACTTAAATACGCAACAAGCTTGCTTTAAGAAATCAACATTAGCCATAAGTTGGTCTACAGTACCCCTGGAGTTTACCTGTTCACAGCACTACTGAAAATATTTTGGTAGCTAAACTCAGCAAAAAAAGATAGGTCCTCTCACTGTCAACTGCGTTTATTTTCAGCAAACTTAACATGTGTAAATAGTTGTATGAACATAACAAGATTAAACAACTGAGACATAAACTGAAGAAGTTCCACAGACATGTGACTAACAGAAATGGAATATTGTGTCCCTGAACAAAGGGGGGGTGAAAATCAAAAGTAACAGTCAGTGGCCACCTGCTGCATTAAGTACTGCAGTGCATCTCCTCCTCATGGACTGCACCAGATTTTCCAGTTTTTGCGGTGAGATGTTACCCCACTCTTCCACCAAGGCACCTGCAAGTTCCCGGACATTTCTGGGGGGAATGACTCTAGCCCTCACCCGCCGATCCAACAGGTCCTAGACGTACTCAATGGGATTGAGATCCAGGCTCTTCGCTGGCCATGGCAGAACACTGACATTCCTGGCTTGCAGGAAATCATGCACAGAACAAGCAGTATGGCTGGTGGCATTGTCATGCTGGAGGGTCATGTCAGGATGAGCCTGCAGGAAAGGTACCACATGAGGGAGGAGGATGTCTTCCCTGTAACGCACAGCATTGAGATTGCCTGCAATGACAACAAGCTCAGTCCCTCCACCTCCAAATCGATCCCGCTCCAGAGTACAGGCCTCGGTGTAACACTCATTCCTTCGATGATAAACGCGAATCCGACCATCACCTCTGGTGAGACAAAACCGTGACTCGTCAGTGAAGAGCACTTTTGCCATTCCTGCATGGTCCTGCAACGGTGGGTTTGTGCCCATAGGCAACTTTGTTGCCGGTGATGTCTGTTGAGGATCTTCCTTACAACAGGCCTACAAGCCCTGTCCAGCCTCTCTCAGCCTATTGCGGACAGTCTGAGCACTGATGGAGGGATTGTGCATTCCTGGTGTAACTCGGGCAGTTGTTGTTGCCATATGGTACCTGTCCCTCAGATGTGATGTTCGGATGTACTGATCCTGTGCAGGTGTTGTTACACGTGGTCTGCCACCATGAGGATGATCAGCTGTCCATCCCGTCTCCCTGTAGTGCTGTCTTAGGCCACTCACAGTACGGATATTGCAATTTATTGCCCTGGCTACATCTGCAGTCCTCTTGCCTCCTTGCAGCATGCCTAAGGCACGTTCACGCAGATGAGCAGGGCCGAAGGCATCTTTCTTTTGGTGTTTTTCAGAGTCAGTAGAAAGGCCTCTGGTGTCCTAAGTTTTCATAACTGTGACCTTAATTCCCTACCATCTGTAAGCTGTTAGTGTCTTCACAACTGTTCCACAGGTGCATGTTGATTAATTGTTTATGGTTCATTGAACAAGCATGGGAAACAGTGTTTAAACCCTTTACAATGAAGATCTGGGAAATTACTTGGATTTTTACTAATTATCTTTGAAAGACAGGGTCCTGAAAAGGGGACATTTCTTTTTTTGCTGAGTTTAGGTGCAAATATGGTTTAGTATGAAGATATTCAGAAACGCTTCAAAAATTGAAATGCCTGATTATGCTTGTAGACGATGTCATGGCGATGTTGGATAGCTAAGTTCATGCGCAGAAACATGTCAACGGGTCTAACTGTCTCGCGTCGAACTGCTATGTGCAGGCTGTCAAATCAAAGGCACTCCTTTGATATAAAGTTGTTTTGGGCAAAAATAAAAACGAGTCCGTTTGTCACTTTCACAAGGTTGGAGTAATAACATGTTCAGCTACTTAAGACATTGGATTGAATCTAGGTTGTGCCTTTATATTTTGTGGAAATTAAGAGCTAAGGTAGAATTTTGCACTCTTCGATTGACTTCTCAAACCCCTTTCTGGTCTGCCGAGTTTGCTTCGCAAGCTTTCCCGGAAGTCTTGCGATGTTGGGCCCCCTTTGTGCTAGGTGGCTGAAAACGGTTCAAAACACACAATACAATGAAAGGAATAGGACTCATTCAAAATCAAAAACTGTGGTCATGTTCCCTCTTGGTGTGGAATATAGGAGAGCCAGGAACAAGTTGGGGAAACCCTGATATAGTGCAGTCCCAACTCCAGTGCTGCCATTTGGGAAACACCTTAGATCAGTGTTTCCCAACTTCAGTCCTCCAGTCCAGTACGTGATTCAACTTGTCAACTAATCATCAACCCCTGAATGAGTTGAATCAGGTGAGTATTCCCTATTCCCTAGTATTCCCTATTCCCTGTATAGTAAGTGCATTACTTTTGCCCAGGGCCCATAGGGCTCTTGTCAAAAGTAGGGTACTATATAGGGAATAGGGTGCCATTTGGGATGCATATATATTGTGCGCTGCATGGCCAGTCTGAATCAAGAGCCAAGTACCTAATGAGGACCAATTCCCTTCCCGTTCAGACACAGTCCTATTTACACTCTTAACAAGAATACAATTTCCATTCCAGTCCAGTTCGCATACTTATGTAACTCCTCTCCTACTACTTGTTGCTACTAGAAGGCAACCTTTCTTGGTTACCAGCAACTGGGTCGTATTCATTATGACACACCATTGCAGCCAAAACTATAATTTCTTATATGACAAGATTAGTCCACGTTTCGTTCCATTTTCTTTTGTTTGGTTTTTAGTGCAGCCAATGGCCTTATCTTCGGGAGGTTCTACAACCATAGTATGTGACAGGGACAGGAGCTGTGTCCCAAATCGTACCCTTGGCCTTTACCCTATGTAGTGCATTACTTTTGGGGGGAAAGGTTCAATAATTGGGTGCACTATATAAGGAATAGTGTGCCATTTGGAACACAGACAGGTAATAATTGGCCAATGAGGCACCAAGTAAACAATGCACATTAACTAGATCTCTACCCCCCCACCCCCCCCCCCCCCCCCCCCCACCCACCCCACCACCATGGCATTGATTGCATGATAATGTAAGCACTTGAACATGTTTGATTACTTAATTCACTATGTTGCACTGGTAATTGCATAACATCAACTCCTACAGGGCAATGTATATTAGAAAATGTTGAGGACCAGTGGCTCCGCTTTTAAATTATTGTAATTTTTCTATATTACAATGTATTTTAAAGTATTTTAGCTGCCTAATTCAGCCTAATTCAGCAGCACTCAATTCTACTCCACAATTATGTTTCCTTATTAATTAAGATTTATAAACTAATTCAGATGCCAGTTGATCTTTCTTGTCAAATTATTGAACTTTTTCCCCAAGTGTCCATGTCAAAGAGCACATAAAGTATATCACATCTGTTTGGCAACAGAGAAGTGGTGTTTGAAATGAACAAGATGAAAACAATACCTCTAACTGTCAAAAGGCTGAAGAAGGTTAATTGACAAAACAGTGGCCATTAACCCACAACAAGAGCTAGCAGAAAATAAGAAAATGTCCTAACGCAACACGAAGCCCTGTGCAGTGAGACAAACAAATATATATTTTTCTCATCCAGAGTGACTTACAGGATTGCATACATTTAAATCTACTAATTCCCACAGTTTTTTGCATCATTATTATCCATAGTAGATTATGCTATTAAATACATTAAATATATTATTGTTATATTATAAATATGTCAAAATGCATTTACATGGATATGAACCTGGCCGCTCCAATTCTATTCTTGGCAACGGATGCACATGGCAACCTCAAAGAATGTCAATACTATCCACAGGGTATAGAGACTATTTTCTCCCGTAAGTGCTTGGGTTACTCTTAGTTTCATCATTTTTTTCATTATGCCTGTTAGATAATTCCCCCAGAAGAAGTACAGAGAGAGAAAGAGAGAGAGAGAAAGAAAGAGATCTCAAAACAGAGATAGACTAGACAGGGAGAGTGCTCAGAACACACACAGGTGTCTTTTTCCCTGTGGTGGGTTAAAGGAGTGAGCAACTGCCACCTGCTGGTTCGAGGCAGAAATACCAGAACAGGGCTCCTATTCATAAAACGCGTGATATGAGCGCTGCTTTAGGATCAGTTTTGCCTTATAGGTCAAAATGAATAAGGGACCATTTGATTTACCATGCTGGGAAATTGGGCACAGGGGAGGGTAGTGTTTTTTTCACTGATTTACATTCCCCATTGTGCAGGTTTAACGATATAATATCTTCCAAATAGCCATATTTCCTCATCTGCTTGCATGCCGCTCCCCTATCAAGGTGTTTTGGTGCTTTTCTTATACTTTACGCTTTTTCACGTTTAAGGTGTCATGTAGCCTAGCGGTTAGAGTGTTGGGCCAGTAACCAAAAGGTCACTGATTTGAATACCTGAGCCTACAAGATCGATGTGCGCTTGAGCAAGGTACTTCACCCTAATTTGTTCCTTATGGCTTTCCCAGTAAAACAACACATTTCACTGCACATATGTGAAAATAAAACATTGTTATATACAGTTGAAGTCGGAAGTTTACATACACCTAGGTTGGAGTCATTGAAACTAGTTTTTCAACCACCACACATTTATTGTTAAAAAAAACTATAGTTTTGGCAAGTCGGTTAGGACATCTACCTTGTGCATGACACAAGTAATTTTTCCAACAATTGTTTACAGACAGATTATTTCACGTATAATTCACTGTATCACAATTCCAGTGGGTCAGAGGTTTACATACACTAAGTTGACTGTGCCTTTAAACAGCTTGGAATATTCCAGAAAATGATGTCATTGCTTTAGATGCTTCTGATAGGCTAATTGACATAATTTGAGTCATTTGGAGGTGTACCTGTGTATGTATTGCAAGGCCTTCCTTAAAACTCAGTGCCTCTTTGCTTGACATCATGGGAAAATAAAAAGAAATCAGCCAAGACCTCAGAATTTTTTTTAGACATCCACAAGTCTGGTTCATCCTTGGGAGCAATTTCCAAACACCTGAAGGGACCACTTTCATCTGTTCAAACAATAGTACACAAGTATAAACACCATGGGACCACGCAGCCGTCATACCACTGCGCGTTCTGTCTCCTAGAGATGAACGTACTTTGGTGTGAAAAGTGCAAATCAATCCCAGAACAACAGCAAAGGACCTTGTGAAGATGCTGGAGGAAACGGGTACAAAAGTATCTATATCCACAGAAAAACAAGACCTATATCGACATAACCTGAAAGGCCGCTCAGCAAGGAAGAAGCCACTGCTCCAAAACCGCCATAAAAAAGCCAGACCTATGTTTGCAACTGCACATGGGAACAAAGATCGTACTTTTTGGAGAAATGTCCTCTGGTCTGGTGAAACAAAATAGAACTATTTGGCCATAATGACCATCGTTATGTTTGGAGGAAAAAGGGGGAGGCTTGCAAACTGAAGAACACCATCCCAACCGTGAAGCACAGGGGTGGCAGCATCATATTGTGGGGGTGCTTTGCTGCAGGAGGGACTGGTGGACTTCACAAAATAGACGGCATCATGTGGGGGAAAAATGATGTGGATATATTGAAGCAACATCAGACATCAGTCAGGAAGTTAAAGCTTGGTCGCAAATGGGTCTTCCAAATGGACAATGACCCAAAGCATACTTCCAAAGTTGTGGCAAAATGGCTTAAGGACAACAAAGTCAAGGTATTGGAGTGGCCATCACAAAGTCCTGAGCTCAATCCTATGGAAAATTTGTGGGCAGAACTGAAAAAGCATGTGCGAGCAAGGAGGCCTACAAACCTGAGTCAGTTACACCAGCTCTGTCTGGAGGAATAGGTCACAATTCACCCAACTTATTGTGGGAAGCTTGTGGAAGGCTACCCGAAGCGTTTTACCCAAGTTAAACAATTTGAAGGTAATGCTACCAAATACTAATTGAGTGTATGTAAACTTCTGACCCACTGGGAATGTGATGAAAGAAATAAAAGCTGAAATGAATCACTCTCGCTACTATTATTCTGACATGTCACATTCTTAAAATAAAGTGGTGATCCTAACTGACCTAAAACGGGGAATTTTTACTAGGATTAAATGTCAGGAATTGTGAAAAACAGAGTTTAAATGTATTTGTCTAAGGTGTATGTAAACTTCCGACTTCAACTGTATACTAAATAAAATGTGTGAAATTTTGATTTAGAATGGACCATCATCATGCACCTGTCTCGAAACATCTGTCTTGATGTCATCCAGTTGCAATTTTAGCATGTAAATCTTGTTGGGGCAACAAACAAAAAAAATTGGTATGCATGCCAGCAAAGCCACTACACAAAACAACACTAAACAATACATGAATTGAATATTCGACTCTTCAAAAAGCTCCATGAGGAAGAAAGGATTCACAGATAATCTGTCCTCAGGATGTTCTGGGCTGATGGCTGTTGGAAAGCGGAGGGGCAGTTGAGTGAGCTGCGACCTTTTATGCCCCTGCCTCTGGGAGACTGTCAGCTTGAAACATGATGAGAGAGTGAGAAAGGGCCTACCTGTAAGATGTTTTGTGAATAGTGATAAACATACTTCAATTTGAAGAGGTTTTTGACCATTCATGGACCTAATCTAAAACACTCATTAAAACATAAACAATTACAGTGGGGGAAAAAAGTATTTAGTCAGCCACCAATTGTGCAAGTTCTCCCACTTAAAAAGATGAGAGAGGCCTGTAATTTTCATCATAGGTACACGTCAACTATGACAGACAAAATGAGAAACAAAAATCCAGAAAATCACATTGTAGGATTTTTTATGAATTTATTTGCAAATTATGGTGGAAAATAAGTATTTGGTCACTTACAAACAAGCAAGATTTCTGGCTCTCACAGACCTGTAACTTCTTCTTTAACCTGTTGGGGCTAGGGGGCAGTATTTTCACGGCTGGATAAAAAAACGTACCCGATTTTATCTGGTTACTAATCCTACCCAGTAACTAGAATATGCATATACTTATTATATATGGATAGAAAACACCCTAAATTTTCTAAAACTGTTTGAATGGTGTCTGTGAGTATAACAGAACTCATTTGGCAGGCAAAACCCTGAGACATTTTCTGACAGGAAGTGGATACCTGATGTGTTGAATTACCTTTAAGCCTATGCCATTGAAACACACAGGGGTTGATTAATGTTTTGGCACTTCCTATTGCTTCCACTAGATGTCACCAGCCTTTACAAAGTGTTTTGAGTCTTTTACTGTGAGATCTGACCGAACAAGAGCCATGGAACGGTGATGGCCGATTAGACTCTGGCGCGCGAGTTCATGTTGGGTACCCTCGTTCCAATACGTTATAAAAGAGAATGCATTCGTCCACCTTGAATATTATTCATGTTCTGGTTAAAAAAGGCACTAATGATTTATGCTATACAACGTTTGACATGTTTGAACGAATGTAAATATATTTTTTCCCCTCGTTCATGACGAGAAGTCCGGCTGGCTTAGATCATGTGCTAACAACACGGAGCTTTTTGGATATAAATTATGAGCTTTTTTGAACAAAACTACATTCGTTATGGACCTGGGATTCCTGGAAGTGACATCTGATGAAGAGAATCAAAGGTAATGGATTATTTACATAGTATTTTCGATTTTAGATCTCTCCAACATGGCCCTTTGTCTGTATAGCAAAGCATATTTTTCTGGGCGCAGTGCTCAGATTATTGCAAAGTGTGATTTCCCAGTAAGGTTATTTTTAAATCTGGCAAGTTGATTGCGTTCAAGAGATGTAAATCTATAATTCTTTAAATGACAATATAATATTTTACCAATGTTTTCTAATTTTAATTATTTAATTTGTGGTGCTGACTTGACTGCCGGTTATTGGAGGGAAACTATTTCCTCAACATCAATGCCATAGTAAAACGCTGTTTTTGGATATAAATATGAACTTGATAGAACTAAAAATGCATGCATTGTCTAACATAATGTCCTAGGAGTGTCATCTGATGGAGATTGTAAAAGGTTAGTGCATCATTTTAGCTGGTTTTATGGTTTTGGTGACGCCTGTCTTTGAATTGACAAAACATTACACACAGCTATTGTCAATGTACTCTCCTAACATAATCTAACTTTATGCTTTCGCCGTAAAACCTTTTTGAAATCGGACAACGTGGTTAGATTAAGGAAATGTTTATCTTTCAAAGGGTGTAAGATAGTTGTATGTTTGAAAAATTTGAATTTTGACATTTATTTGGTTTCAAATTTGCCGCTCTTGAAATGCACCTGCTGTTGATAGGGTGCACCACGGGTGGCACGCTAGCGTCCCACATAGCCCCAAGAAGTTAAGAGGCTCCTCTGTCCTCCACTCGTTACCTGTATTATTAATGGCACCTGTTTGAACTTGTTATCAGTATAAAAGACACCTATCCACAACCTCAAACAGTCACACTCCAAACTCCACTATGGCCAAAACCAAAGAGCTGTCAAAGGACACCAGAAACAAAATTGTAGACCTGCACCAGGCTGGGAAGACTGAATCTGCAATAGGTAAGCAGCTTGGTTTGAAGAAATCAACTGTGGGAGCAATTATTAGGAAATGGAAGACATACAAGACCACTGATAATCTCCCTCGATCTGGGGCTCCACGCAAGATCTCACCCCGTGGGGTCAAAATGATCACAAGAACGGTGAGCAAAAATCCCAGAACCACACGGGGGGACCTAGAGAATGACCTGCAAAGAGCTGGGACCAAAGTAACAAAGCCTACCATCAGCAAGGGCATTGAAGATGAAATGTGGCTGGGTCTTTCAGCATGACAATGATCCCAAACACACCGCCCGGGCAACGAAGGAGTGGCTTCGTAAGAAGCATTTCAAGGTCCTGGAGTGGCCTAGCCAGTCTCCAGATCTCAACCCCATAGAAAATCTTTGGAGGGAGTTGAAAGTCCGTGTTGCCCAGCGACAGCCCCAAAACATCACTGCTCTAGAGGAGATCTGCATGGAGGAATGGGCCAAAATACCAGCAACAGTGTGTGAAAACCTTGTGAAGACTTACAGAAAATGTTTGACCTGTGTCATTGCCAACAAAGGGTATATAACAAAGTATTGAGATAAACTTTTATTGACCAAATACTTATTTTCCACCATCATTTGCAAATAAATTCATTAAAAATCCTACAATGTGATTTTCTGGATTTTGTTTCTCATTTTGTCTGTCATTGTTGACGTGTACCTATGATGAAAATTACAGGCCTCTCTCATCTTTTTAAGTGGGAGAACTTGCACAATTGGTGGCTGACTAAATACTTTTCCCCCCCACTGTATGGCTGGTCATGGCTCACGTCAACAGCATCCTCCAGGATAGAGAAATAAAAGAAATAAAAGCTGAAATAAATTATTCTTGTGACGATCGTCGTCGAAAGCAGTAGACCAAAGCGCAGCTTGGTAAGTGCTCATGATATTTCTTTATTTAATTCAGAACACTAAAACAAAACAATAAACAATGGAAAATGAATGTCACGTTCTGCAGGCTAACTGAGCTGTACAAAAAGAAGATCCCACAACTGAAAGTGGGAAAAAGGGCTGCCTAAGTATGATTCCCAATCAGAGACAATGATAGACAGCTGCCTCTGATTGGAAACCATACTAGGCCAATAAAGAAAAAGACAACATAGAAATATAACACAGACTGCCCACCCCACATCCTGACCTAACAAAATAAAGAAATAAAACGTCTCTCTCAGGTCAGGGCGTGACATCTCTCTACTATTATTCTGACATTTTACATTCTTAAAATAAAGTGGTATTCCTAACTGACCTAAAACAGAGGATTTTTACTTGGATTAAATGTTAGGAATTGTGAAAAACTGAGTTTAATGTATTTGGCTAAGGTGTATGTAAACTTCTGACTTCAACTGTAAATCCACAAGAGAGAGGAATAGCTGATAAGCAGCGAAGTGAAGACACGCAGCTCAAAAAGCTCCCATATTGATCTTGTTTAGAGACAAAATTATCCTACCTAGACTAACCTACAATACCACAATCCAATAAATAATTGCATTATTGCTATGAGTGAGTACAATTATACTCTAGGCTGTAAACTGCAGTGAAAATGTCCTTTGAATAATGGCACAGAAGCCCTGTTATTTGAATGTTTCCTTCCATTCATTCCATTTGAATCAGTTGTGGGTCACTCTCGACAGATTATAGAAAGGCACAGTAGCAAGACAGTCTGGCTGTATTTTTACTTCTGATACTGATGCGTTGTCTTATAGGCCTATGCTCCCAGCAGGCCCAGTTATTCAGGAAAGCTTAACTAACACATGTTCTGCCTCCTTTCCGATCCAAGCTGCTATTCCTCGACCTAGAACCTAACGCTTCAAAATATTTGTATTTAACATTTTAAAAAGTATTACCTTTTTATGTGTGGCATAAACACAACTAGTCAGAATGTTTTAATTTGATTAAGCTACTTCAACAGTCACCTGTAGGCTACCTGCACAGGTTCATCCAATCCACTCTAATATAATTTCAGCATCCAAACTGTGCAACGGCCATTCGATAAATGGAAATAAACATCTGTTACAAAACACCCAAAAAGTTTAATGACAAACCAAGCCTTCAATACTGAGTAGGGAGGGATGTATTTTCTCTTTGTCGAGATTGACATACTCAATGTGATTTTGCTGTTGAAAAACACACACCATGATGATAAGCTCTCAAAGTCAGTAATTGGTGTGCATTTATGCATTGTTTGTTGGTTGTGTGTGGTGCATTGGCACAGAAACTTGTCAGTGAAAATTCATAGCATATATTTTATACAATTATAAATATGTTGAAAATCTGATTTCCCCCTAGCTGCAACCAGCTCTGATTGTAGTGTAATGAGACAGGCAGGGAAAGTGAGCTTGTCCGTGGTGTTCAGCGAACCCTCAACCTTCTGGCCTGTTAGCCCCTTGTGGCATCAACTGTGCCACCAAACCATGCTGAAGTGGTAAAGTTGATATCCACGTTTATAAACACAGGGTTGCTACAGTTCTTTATGGTGCTAATAATTAATTTTGAGTAAATGTTATGAGGGGGGAGGGTGTGTAATTTATTTTACAGGATGATTATGTTGATGTGTGACAAGACCAGCCTTTCAAAGCACTTCATAATTATGGATGTGAGTGCTACAGGACGATAGTCATTTAGGCAGGGCAGTTCTTGGTAAAAGGGACAATGGTGGCTTGAAACATGTTGGGATTACAGACTGGGACAAGGAGAGATTACAAATGCCAGTGAAGACACTTAGCAGCTAGTCTGCAATGCTTTGATAACATGCCCTGGTATTCCATCTGGCCTGGCAGGTCTTGCGAGTGTTAACCTGTTTAAAAGTTTTACTCACATCGACCATGGAGAGCGAGGTCATCCGGAACAACAGGGGCTTTCACACAAGACTCAGTGTTGAAGCGAGCATAAAAGGCATTTAGCTCGTTTGGGAGTTCTGCATCACTGGCCATCTCACGTCTGGGTTTCCCTTGGTAATCCATTATCGCCTGCAAGCCCTGCCACATACAATGAGCAATGGGTCCAGTGTAATAGAATTCCAACTTCCTCCTATATTGTCCCTTTGCATGTTTGATGTCTCGTCTAAGGTCGTAGTGGGCTTTCTTGTATGCGTCCATGTCCCATTTCTTGTAAGCGGTAGCTCTAGCCTTCTTAAGACCCTTTTTTCCAATTTTCGCCTAAAATGACAAATCAAAATCTAACTGCCTGTAGCTCAGGACCTGAAGCAAGGATATGCATATTCTTGATACCATTTGAAAATAAACCCTTTGAAGTTCGTGGAAATGTGAAATGAATGTAGGAGAATATAACACATTAGATCTGGTAAAAGATAATACGAAGAAAAAACATGCGTTCTTTATTTTATTTTTAATCATTGAAATGCAAGAGAAAGGCAAAATGTAATATTCCAGGTTAGGCACAATTTAGATTTTGGCCAATAGATGGCAGCAGTGTATGTGCAAAGTTTTAGACTGATTCAATAAACCATTGTATTTCTGTTAAAAATGTTGTATCAAGACTGCCCAAATGTGCCTAATTGGTTTAATATATTTTCAAGTTCCTAACTGTGCACTCTCCTCAAACAATAGCATGGTATTCTTTCACTTTAATAGCTACTGTAAATTGGACAGTGCAGTTAGAATAGCAAGAATGTAAGTGTTCTGCCCATATCAGATATGTTTATGTCCTGGAAAATGTTCTTGTTACTGACAGCCTCATGCTAATCACATTAGCCTATGTTAGCTCAACCGTCCCACGGGGGGACACCAGTCCTGTAGAGGCCCAGTGCAGATATTGCCCGTAATCCACGGCTTTTGGTTTGGATACGTTTGTATAGTCACTGTGGGGACCACGTTGTCTATGCCCTTACGGCCCAATTCAGACTTATGAAATGTACACCTTTCCCACGCATGCCTTTCCTAGGCACGTTTTGATTTAAACTCAAGACTTGTTCTTTATTATTTCAAAATTCTGTATATATATTTTTTTTTCTAATATTCAAGACATGTCCATTTTCTCTCAAAAGGGAGGAGAGTTTTTTCAAATATACTGTCTTTATGATGCAGTGATCTTTGATATATTTAGTATTCATCTGACTGATTTGATAAAACCACATTTGAAGTTGTTATTGGCCAATCCAATCAGATAAACACACTATTTTATGCTCATTGAAATGTGAATTAGTGTGTGATGTATTGGTGTACCTTCAGTTCTGTGTTTTGCTCTCACAAAGAATAATAGTGCATTCCTTTCTAACTTGCTTGCAGGAAGTTGTTACCTAAGGACATTTGCATGTCTAAAGAATACAATGCTACCCGCCAAAAGGACACTTGAATTGATGCTGCTAGGACCATGAACTGAATGTCCAGTGTCATGCTTTAATCAATCTGATATTTTGTTTACTAGGCCTACTTGGTACTGCTGTTTTGTTCTATACATATTCATTTGTTCCCATTAGCAGTTGTGTCGGTATTCTAAGACAAACTGCTATTTAGTATTTTTGTTTGCGTTCATGAAGTTACTACTTTCATCATTTAGTTTGCATTATTTTGGTAAGACAGCTGTGTGCATGGCTGCATTCACATAGGGTAATTCACCTATTACACGCATCCTATCTATCGTGTAGCCTATGTTCATTACCAAAACAGCCTTGCTTTGGTGTGTAGGACACAGCCTATTGTGCTGATACAGCACAGCAGAGATAGGTTGTGGCTAAATCTTTAGCCTATCACTACAAAAGCACTCAATCAATGTCTCAGAGTCTCAACATTTGAACTTTATGTTTATATTGTGGTATAGGATTATATAAACATAATTCAATATAATTCCAATACAAAATTGTGCCCATCACCAATTTCAACTGCCCCCTAAGTCACTATCCTGGCGCTGGGTCTGAGTGACCTGATGGGGAGATGAAAATAAATGCATTGTGTACCTTTCATCACCAGAGCCATGTTAGCATGCACTGCACATGTTGCTGAACAATTGAACCATTTTGTTAGTGTCATTGATATTTGGAAATTAGCATACAATATTCAGTTCATAAGCATTGACAGTAATACCATTGAATCCTGTGGTGAAACGACTGCTGAGATGCTTTGTAAATATGGGCCCTGGTCTGCATGCAGCTGCTTTCTAGTGATCTAACTCCCTCTCCAACTGAAATGCAACAACCCCAACAAAAATTAATAAGAATGATCCTAGTCAGTCAGTAAGTTTTCTAACTAATTAAACAGTCATGTAAATGTGCACAAGCCTATTCAGACAAATTATACTAAAACAACACAGCCTATTTCAATAAAATCAAGACGGCAATTTTCTTGTCAACTTTTTCAGTCAACAATGCATCAATAAACAGGTAGGAGAACGAAGTACACTGAACAAAAATATAAACACAACAATTTCAAAGATTTTACTGAGATACAGTTCATATAAGGAAATTACTCAATTGAAATAAATAAATTAGGCCCTAATCTATGAACTTCAAGACAGGGAATACAGATTTTAAAAAAGGTAGGGGTGTGGATCAGAAAACCAGTCAGTATCTGGTGTGTCCACCATTTGCCTCATGCAGCGCGAAACATCTCCTTCGTATAGAGTTGATCAGGCTGTTGATTGTGGCCTGTGGAATGTTATCCCACTCCTCTTCAATGGATCTGCGATATTTCTGGATATTGGCGGGGAACTGGAACAAACTGTTGTACACTTCGATCCAGAGCATCCCAAACATGCTCAATGGGTGACATGACTGGTGAGTATGCAGGCCATAGAATAACTGGGACATTTTCAGTTTCCAGGAATTGTGTACATATCCTTGCAACATGGGACCATGCATTATCATGCTGAAACATGAAGTGATGGCAGTGGATGAATGGCATGACAATGGGCATCAGGATCTCGTTGTGTTCGTTGTCCATAGCTTATGCCTGCCCATACCATAACCCCACCATTCACAATGCTGACATCAGCAAACCGCTCGCGCACACGACTCCATACACACTGTCTGACATGTGCCCGGTACAGCTGAAACCGGGATTCATCTGTGAAGAGCACACTTCTCCAGCACACCAGTGGCCATCGAAGATGGACAATTACCCACTGAAGTCAGTTACGATGCCGAATTGCAGTCAGGTTAAGACCCTGGTGAGGATGATGAGCACGCAGATGAGCTTCCCTTAGATGGTTTGTGACAGTTTATGCAGAAATATTTTGGTTGTGCAAACCCACTGTACTGCCAAATTCTTTAAAATGACGTTGGAGGCAGTTTATGAAAGAGAAATGAACATGCAATTTTCTGGCAACAGCTCAGGTGGACATTACTGTAGTCAGCATGCCAATTGCACACTCCCTCAAAACGTGAGATAACTGTGGCATTGTGTTGTGTGACAAAACTGCACATATTAGAGTGAGTGGCCTTTTCTTGTCCCCAGCACAAGGTGCACCTGTGTAATGATCATGCTATTTAAACAGCTTCTTGATATGTCACACCTGTCAGGTCAATGGATTATTTTATACATGCTTACTAACAGTGATGTAAACAAATGTGTGCACAACATTTGAGAGAAATAAGCTTTTTGTGTGTATGGAAAGTTTCTGCAACCTATTATTTCAGCTCATGAAACATGGGACCAACACGTTACATGTTATATTTTTATTCAGTGTAGTTTGACAAAAAGTGTTCACTACTCAATAACTAGTCTTTAAAATACAGCTAGCAAATACTGTATATACTGTAGTAGTTATTTTCTTGAAACATAGCATAGTGGTGAACTCAGAAACTGATGGTGGGAGTTAGGTAACTTTAGCTAGGTTTCCCCCAGCAGTTTCAATCTAGCTAGCTAATGGCATTTATGAACTTCATCAAATCAGAAGGATATTTGTTTTCATCACCTTGCAACTAAATATACTTTTTACTCCATACACCCAAAAGTACTAGATACATTTTGACAGGAAAATGGCCCAATTCTCACACTTATTTTTATTTATTTTACTAGGCAGAACAAATTATTATTTTCAATGACGGCCTAGGAACAGTGGGTTAACTGCCTTGTTCAGGGGCAGAATGACAGATTTGCACCGTGTCAGCTTGGGGATTTGAACTTGCAAACTTTTAATTGCTAGTCCAACGCTCTAACCACTAGGCTACTCTGCCTAGAGAATATCCCTGGTCATCCCTACTGCCTCTGACTGACATACTTTGCCCCTGGCTTGGAGTGTGCCCCTGGCTATCCGTTGTGGCAGACCAGGGGGTTGGGTCAAAACGTTTACACAGATCAGACACTGACAGAGTAGGATTAGCTCAGTTTCAAATGTGTTTATTAAAATAATAGTCCAAAAGAAAATAGGTCTCCCACAAGAGACCCTCTACGGGATAACATCTTCTGGGCTCCGGGTCTTGCTGTATCCTGTGGGGATCAAAAACTGAACTGCCTCCTTTTACCTCTGGTACCGTCCCCAACTATACGGGAGACCTTTCCTCCCCCAGTCTCTCCCTTGTGTGCTGGGGGGGACACAAATCTTTCATTAGGCGGGACATAAACTCAGTACCTTGGTCTGTCAGGATTTCGTTCGGGATGCCCACCCAGCTAAAGAGGTGGAACAGCTCCCGGGCGATTCCCTTGGATACCGCCGCCCGTAGGGTAATGGCCTCGGGATACCGGGTGGCATAGTCTACAATTACCAGGACGTACCGGTGTCCTTGTGCTGTTTTTACCAGGGGTCCCACTATGTCCATGGTGATGCGTTCAAAGGGTACCCTGATGATTGGTAGGGGGACCAGTGGGTTTCGGAAGTGTGCCTTTGAGTCAGTTATTTGACACTCCGGGCAGCTGCGACAGTAGCCTTCCACGGCCCTCCTCATCCTGGGCCAGTGGAACCGGCGGCGATCCGTTCCCTGGTCTTCTCTGTTCCCAGGTGCGCCCCTAACAGGTGGGTGTGGGCCAGCTGAAGAACAGTTCCCACGTACCGTCGGGGCAGCAACAATACCTCTAAAAGTTTGCGACACCTGATACAAAAGGTTATTCTTGATTTGGAAATGGGGGTATCGCCAGTCACTCACCTCCGGAAGTAGCTGTCCATCCACCGCTATCACTTGGGACGCGACGACTTTCAAGTTATGGTCCTCCCACTGGGCTGTCCTGAATTGTCCCCTCAGTTGGCGCCCAGGGGGTGTCTCAACTGGCCCCTCGAAATCGAGGAGGGGGAGGGTGGGCTCTTCCTCCCGTGGTTCCCCGGGAGGGGGGGGGGGGGGGGGTCGGGTTCCGGCACCCCCTCTGACTCCGGACCCGTAGATACAGGTTGGTCAACCGTTTGATTCCGGGCCGCACAGGCGATGGGTCGTCCTCGCTCTCGTCTTGGGACGGCTCGTACCTTCTTCCTCAGCTCATGCCCCCACAGGGCCGTGGACAATCTCGTCCCACTAGGAGAGGTACCGGCAACTCTGGTACTGCACCCACCATCATCTGGCAGTTCCCTTCTGGCGTCACGATGTTGGCCCATACAGTTGGATATCGCTTTGTGTCCCCGTGAACACAGGAAATGGACATCTCCCTACCATGTTTGGTCTCCTGGTTCAGCAGGCTCATGGTTACGGGACCATGGGTGCAGTTGATTCGTGGTGTGCCCAACAGGAGGTGACGTAGTTCACTGTGTGACCCACCTCGCTTCCGGGGCTTGCTGATGGCATCGACTCCTCTCAAGCCGGGCAATTCCAGGCAATGTGCCCCCGGGCGCCACAGTTAAAAAACTTCCTTTGGTCTCCATCTACCTGGGGTTGTCGGTGGCGGGTCGGCCCTAACCCAGCCGTCTCTTCACGGGTTTGCGGTCCTTTGGCCCTGCCGACTGTCGGTTTGGGATACCCAGCAGTGGGGCTGTCCTTCCGACTCCTTGAATGGGTTGCCGACTCAGCCCGGCTCCCACTCAGCAGGGCCTGTGTTCTGATGCGTCTCCACTGCTTCCAGGAGGCCCTCCAAGGTCTGGGGCGCACATAGACTCGCTGCCTTTTGCATGTGGTGGGGTAGTGCCCATAGAAAGCGATCCAGGACCACTCTGTCTAGGATGGAGAGGGTGGGTACGTCGGTTAGGAGCCATCCCCTGGTGACGCACAGTAGGTCGCTCATCTGGGCTCGGGGGGATGCATCGGCTACGAACCTCCAGTTGTGGAATAGCTGAGCCAGATGGGCCAGGCTGTACCCGTAGCGGCTGAGTATCTCCGGTTTGAGTCCGTCGTAGTTAGCCGCCTGTTCATCGTTCAGGTCCCAATACGCCTTTTGGACATTCCCAGAGAGGAATTGGGCCAGCAGACTGGCCCACTTCTGCCTTTGCCATCCGTCCCATAGTGCTGTCCGTTCAAACGTACAGAGGTAGGTTTCGATGTCGTCATCTTCTGTTAGTTTGATTTAAAACTGGTTTGGGTGTGATTCAGTAGACGCTCCTCCTTGTAGCTTCCTGATTTCCTCAATGAAGAGGACATTTTATAGCCGATGTTCCTCCAGCGTTCGTTCCTGAACCGCTTGTTGGGCCCGGATGAACTGAGCTATCAACTCGTCCATGCTGATGCTGCGTAAAAGTCAACCCTGATCTGACCATGTTGTCAGAGTGCCCGCATTCTCCACCACTTATGGCAGACCAGGGGATTGGGTCAAAACGTTTACACAGATCAGTCATGGACAGAGTAGGATCAGCTCAGTTTCAAAGGTGTTTATTAAAATAATAGTCCAAAAGAAAAGGTCTCCCCCAAGAGACCCTCTCCAGGATATCATCTTCTGGGCTCCGGGTCTTGCTGTATCCTGTGGGGATCAAAAACGGAACTTCCTCCTGTTACCTCTGGTACCATCCCCAACTATACAGGAGTCCTTTCCTCCCCGTCTCTCCCCTGTGTGCTGCCCTTCTGGCAGCTTTATGGGCCTTGTACAGCTTGTGAGCAATCAGCCCTTGATTACTCAGCAATCCCCAATTAGTCCTGGCCGGAGAGCCCGTCGAGACCTGGCACGTCCAGCAGATGGAGCCATCTCCTCGTGATGTACAGTATACCCTGTCTGTCACCAGGCCTCAACGAGTCTCCCCCTGGTGGCTGACCTGCCACACCGTCAATAGTTTGCTTAATATATGGAATTTGAAATGATTTATGCTTTTACTTTTGATACTTAAGTACATTTTAGCAATTCCATTTACTTTTGATACTTAAGTATATTTAAAACCAAATACTTTTAGACTTTTACTCAAGTAGTATTTTACTGGGTGACTTTTACTTTTTTTAAAGGTATCTTTCCTTATACTCAAGTCTGACAATTGAGTACTTTTTCCACCACTGCATATTAATACGCATGATTTTTGATGAGCAGGTGTCGACATACTTTCGGTCATGTAGTGTATGTCAGACTGATAGATAATCAGACAGGATAGAGTACACAAAAAGACGTACATTAATATGTCCATAGATGGGTCAGATTATAACCATAAAGGCTACAGTATTTAGGGTATACACACTTCAAGACCCATGGATAGATTACTTTTCATAGATGGTAAGAAGTCAAATTACTGTCGATCTGCTGTTTACTTATTTCTCTCACCATCATCGTTTTCAAAGTGCAAGGATCTGTCCAAATCACCAACCAACATATATACAGCCTCTTCCACAGTGAAAAGTTGTACTTCAGGCCGAGGTGTAATATCTACTTGTTTGTAGAACTGGCTTCTTCTTCAGATGTTGTCCCCGGTCAGAGTCTTCACCTGAAAGAACTTCACAGGCAAAATCACAGGCTACGTTACGCACTTGAAGGGGCGTTGCTTACTAGCTCACGTGCCTTACACATTTTTTTACAAGGGGTATATATTCTAACTTGCAGCATGGTCTTTAAAGCCCCTTCAATATCTGTCCAACACCTCTGCCTGGACCATTAAAAAAAACATGCACTGACTGGTTTGTGCGCTGAAATGCTTGTTTTGAGATGCCATTAACATCTGATTAAGATAACAATGTCCATTGCTAGTTTCTTAGGATTTTGCTAAGGCAGATCTATGTTGCATTAGATTTCCACTCATGCACTGCAGGTACTTTGTGATTTTGGGGAGGACTACAGGTTTACCATAGCAACAGCTTCCCCTTAGTTACATTCACAGCCAGCTCACCAGCACCAAACAAAAACACCAATCAATCTAAGTATGTTTTGAGAGATTAAAAACTATATTAACCTTGACTTTCTTTCGTTCTTTCGTTATTTCGTTAGTTATTTCTTTCTCTCTTCCCTGCTTTTGTATTACTTGATAGTCATAGATACTCCTGTAATTCCAAGATGTATTTTTTTCTATGGGCCCCATATGGCCATTTAGAGAAATGTTCATTGTTGTTGTCATTCGTAATACAACAATGTGACAATCATGACAATTTATTCTGCATATATCAAGGTACTGCATGTACAGATACAGACAGTCAAATTGAAACACAAACGTGCACACACATGCACTCACACACACACACACAGGAGTGGCATTGCCTGCCTCACCTCTCTCATAAAAGTGCTGCATCTACAGGTACAGACATTTGAAGGAAAACACACAAGTGCACATGCTGTCTGTCTGTGAGAGAGAGAGAGAGAGAGAGAGAGAGAGAGAGAGAGAGAGAGAGAGAGTCAGCAGTTCTAATGTGATGAACCATGTTTCCTGATTGCAGTTCAGGCCTTAGGGCCAAAGTGTACACATACCTACGTCTATACATAGAGGTGCTGCATCTACAGACCCACACAAGCATGCAGGCATGCACACTCTATTCTAATTTGATGGACCAGGTTTCCTAGAATCTATGAGAGTGTCATATGCCTCTGATTGCGGTTCGAAGACACGTGCTTTTAAGATGAGACACTTCCAACCCATCTCTTTGTGATGTGCATGACAAATGCTGAACAGAGCAGATCACAAAACAAAAGCATATCAAATGCACAGCATAACACCGGCAACATTAGCAAACCTCCAAGACGTGTCTGATTGGTTCACGTCTCGTTCATCTTCCTTTGTTTTCTTCTTCCTCCGATTTCACGCTTTGTCTAACTTAGGGCAAATTAATGTAACAGCCAAGGCATTTTTCTGTTGTCAGAGTCAAAAGAGCAAAGGAAGAGAACAGTGTGTCTTGACAAAATGGAGCACAAGAAAATTACTTTCATGGCATAATCAAGTGAATCATTGAGTGAGTTGGAGAGGAAGATAACCGATTGTTAGATGGATGCTTTCCAATATGTTTTCAGATTAAATCAACTGTTTTCTTCACTTGTCTAAATCGATGCTAAAGCTTTACCAGAATTTGCATTAATGCATCCCTTTATTCCTCAGTACTACCCTTTTTATTTTACCAGGCAAGTCAGTTAAGAGCAAATTCTTATTTTCAATGACAGCCTTTCGGTTACTAGTCCAACCCTCTAACCACTAGGCTACCCTGAGGTCTCCCTGACCACATGATTTGATGAGGAAATACCCAAGACCCTAGCTGTAGGATAACTCAGTGCCCTGTCATCTGATACTTCACACATAATGGTCAATGAGAATATTATGTTTGGATATCTAACATAAGATTACAGTATGGTTGAAAATATACTTATTTTCAACACATGCAAGTCTTATACTGGTTTGAAGGATTACCAGTGGGTTGCTGGTGTGCAGATATGGATGCTGTTTAAGGAATACGACACTCAAAAACAATATTTTAGTATTTTGTCCATTAGTCCACTGTTGTTGTTTTTAAAAATCTTTATTCATACAGGGAAGTCCTATTTAGACCGATGTCTCTTTTACAAGCGAGACCTGATTAACAAAAATGCAAGGTACATAACAAGGAATTAGTGTCACAATTATAACAGTTAAAGGTGGGAACATGAGAAAAACACATACATTTCTCTGTGAGCTGGTCATTTACAAATAACCTGAAATGCCCGAAGGGCACTAATGTGTCTAATTGTGGGGTATACTGGAATGCGTTCCATGTACAGTGAGGGAAAAAAGTATTTGATCCCCTAATGATTTTGTACGTTTGCCCACTGACAAAGCAATGATCAGTCTATAATTTGAATGGTAGGTTTATTTGAACAGTGAGAGACAGAATAACAACAACAAAAATCCAGAAAAACGCACGTCAAAAATGTTATAAAATGATTAGCATTTTAATGAGGGAAATAAGTATTTGACCCCTCTGCAAAACACTTATTGGCAATCACAGAGGTCAGACGTTTCTTGTAGCTGGCCACCAGGTTTGCACACTTCTCAGGAGGGATTTTGTCCCACTCCTCTTTGCAGATCTTCTCCAAGTCATTAAGGTTTCGAGGCTGACGTTTGGCAACTCGAACCTTCAGCTCCCTCCACAGATTTTATATGGGATTAAGGTCTGGAGACTGGCTAGGCCACTCCAGGACCTTAACCTCTTGGGGCTAGGTGGGACGCTAGCGTGCCACCCGTGGTGCACTCCATCAACAGCAGGTGCATTTCAAGAGCGGCAAATTTGAATCCAAATAAATGTCAAAATTCACATTTTTCAAAAATACAACTATGTTACACCATTTGAAAGATAAACATCTCCTTAATCTAACCACGTTTTACGATTTCAAAAAGGTTTTACGGCGAAAGCATAAATTTAGAGTATGTTAGGACAGTACATTTACAAGAGTTGTGTGTAATGTTTTGTCAAGTCAAAGACAGGGTCACCAAAACCATAAAACCAGCTAAAATGATGCACTAACCTTTTACAATCTCCATCAGATGACACTCCTAGGACATTATGTTAGACAATGCATGCATTTTTAGTTCTATCAAGTTCATATTTATATACAAAAACAGCGTTTTACTATGGCATTGATGTTGAGGAAATCGTTTCCCTCCAATAACCGGCAGTCAAGTCAGCGTCAGAAATTAAATAATTAAAATTAGAAAACATTGGTAAAATATTATATTGTCATTTAAAGAATTATAGATTTACATCTCTTGAACGCAATCAACTTGCCAGATTTAAAAATAACCTTACTGGGAAATCACACTTTGCAATAATCTGAGCACTGCGCCCAGAAAAATACGCGTTGCGATACAGACTAGACGTCATGTTGGGGAGATCTAAAATCGAAAATACTATGTAAATAATCCATTACCTTTGATTCTCTTCATCAGATGTCACTTCCAGGTATCACAGGTCCATAACGAATGTAGTTTTGTTCAAAAAAGCTCATCATTTATGTCCAAAAATCTCCGTCTCGTTAGCACATGATGTAAGCCAGCCGGACTTCTCGTCATGAACGAGGGGAAAAAATATATTTCCGTTCGTTCAAACATGTCAAACGTTGTATAGCATAAATCATTAGGGCCTTTTTTAACCAGAACATGAATAATATTCAAGGTGGACGAATGCATACTCTTTTATAACGTATTGGAACGAGGGTACCCAACATGAACTAGCGCGCCAGGTGTCTAATGGGACATCACCGTTCCATGGCTCTTGTTCGGTCAGATCTCCCTCCAGAAGACTCAAAACACTTTGTAAAGGCTGGTGACATACAACATATCAGGTATCCACTTCCTGTCAGAAAATGTCTCAGGGTTTTGCCTGCCAAATGAGTTCTGTTATACTCACAGACACCATTCAAACAGTTTTGGAAACTTTAGAGTGTTTTCTATCCATATATAATAAGTATATGCATATTCTAGTTACTGGGTAGGATTAGTAACCAGATTAAATCGGGTACATTTTTTTTATCCAGACGTGCAAATGCTGCCCCCTAGACCCAACAGGTTAATGTGCTTCTTCTTGAGCCACTCCTTTGTTGCCTTGGCCGTGTGTTTTGGGTAATTGTCATGCTGGAATACCCATCCACGACCCATTTTCAATGCCCTGGCTGAGGGAAGGAGGTTCTCACCCAAGATTTGACAGTACATGGCCCCGTCCATCGTCCCTTTGATGCGGTGAAGTTGTCCTGGCCCCTTAGCTGAAAAACACCCCCAAAGCATAATGTTTCCACCTCCATGTTTGACGGTGGGGATGGTGTTCTTGGGGTCATAGGCAGCATTCCTCCTCCTCCAAACACGGCGAGTTGAGTTGATGCCAAAGAGCTCCATTTTGGAGCCCACAACACTTTCACCCAGTTGTCCTCTGAATCATTCAGATGTTCATTGGCATACTTCAGACGGGCATGTATATGTGCTTTCTTGAGCAGGGGGACCTTGCGGGCACTGCAGGATTTCAGTCCATCACGGCGTAGTGTGTTACCAATTGTTTTTTTGGTGACTATGGTCCCAGCTGCCTTGAGATCATTGACAAGATCCTCCCGTGTAGTTCTGGGCTGATTCCTCACCGTTCTCATGATCATTGCAACTCCACGAGGTGAGATCTTGCATGGAGCCCCATTCCGAGGGAGATTGACATTTCTTTTGTGTTTCTTCCATTTGCGAATAATCGCACCAACTGTTGTCATCTTCTCACCTAAGCTGCTTGGCGCTGGTCTTGTAGCCCATTCCAGCCTTGTGTAGGTCTACAATCTTGTCCCTGACATCCTTGGAGAGCTCTTTGGTCTTGGCCATGGTGGAGAGTTTGGAATCTGATTGATTGATTGCTTCTGTGGACAGGTGTCTTTTATACAGGTAATAAACTGAGATTAGGAGCACTCCCTTTAAGAGTGTGCTCCTAATCTCAGCTCGTTACCTGTATAAAAGACACCTGGGAGCCAGAAATCTTTCTGATTGAGAGGGGGTCAAATACTTATTTCCCTCATAAAATGCAAATCAATTTATAACATTTTTGACATGCGTTTTTCAGGATTTCTTTGTTGTTATTCTATCTCTCACTGTTCAAATAAACCTACCATTAAAATTATAGACTGATCATTTCTTTGTCAGTGGGCAAACGTACAAAATCATTAGGGGATCAAATACTTTTTTCCATCACTGTATGTTGCTCGTAAAAACTACAGTAAATGCCTCCTAAGAAGGAGTGAAGTTTAGAGTTTATTAACTCAAATATTTTGGCAAAACATGAAATCTTTGACATAAGATGGTAGTTGTTTAGGTCACTAAGGTTCCCGTCATTGTGAAAAGTAAGTACATGAGCTGCTTTTGATAATTTAGGAATAATCCCAAATAACTGTTAAATAAAAAATATTGGCTATGGGTTTCACAATAAAGGGCACTGCCAACAAAATAATACATGCAGGAACTAACAGGTATGCCCCAGTGGACTTCGATAAAATGGTATATCTCAACTGTCAAGTTTTCAAGATTATGCAATTTCAGTAGAGCAAAAACTTGCCCCGAGGTATCATGCAAAACGCATCACCTTGTAGTGTTCCTTTCAAAGCAAAATAAAAAGTGAAAAATACTATTATGGTTCAATAAGGCACCTTCCAAAATGGCTTCCGCATTAGAAATAATGTTAGAGCTTTTCCAACCATTTCTACAGTCACAGCAATATGAAACATTAGCAATGCTCTGGCACCATCCAAAGGCTCAGGTTGGAATTATCCTGTCAGAGAAAATACAGCTGTGACCAAGCTCCGGGGTGAAGTTTCTCCTAGGTACAGATCTACGATCTGCTTCCCCTCACCCAATCCTAACATTTGCACGATTAGAGTGAAGTTGTCCCTAGACACTGATCTTGCGTCGGCTTTTTTATGGGAGGGAAATGCAAAACTGACTCAAGATCAGCTTCTAGGGGCAACTTCACCCTACTCCTGTGACCAACACAGAATATGTGGCCATATGTATATTGTTACAGCAGATATACTGTTCACTGAGTGTACAAAACATTAGACAGGACAGACAGACAGACAGACAGACAGACAGACAGACAGCAGACAGACAGACAGACAGACAGCAGACAGACAGACAGACAGACAGACAGACAGACAGACAGACAGACAGACAGACAGACAGACAGACAGACAGACAGAGCGCATGTCTGCAGTTCTAATGTGATGAACCATGTTTCCTGATTGCAGTTCAGGCCTGCAGTTCAGGCCTTAGGGCCAAAGTGTACACATTCACCCTACTCCTGTGACCAAACCAGAATATGTGGCCATATTTATACTGTTACAGCAAATATAATGTGTACAAAACATTAGGGACACTTGCTCTTTCCATGACACCCTTTTCATCATGTCTGAGGCATTTCTAGGACAGTGAGATGTGTTTCACACATAATTACCCAGGATGTAGGTAGGTCTGGCCTTCACGAGCTGAATGATACACCCTATGATGGCTTCCTGTGTATTGATGGGGAATACGACATCTAAAAATAAATGTAGTCCTGCTTTGTGGCATTTTGCGAATGGGCAGTCTTCCTAATATTGAGTTTCACCCCGTTCCACAGGGATGCTGGACCATGTTGACTTAAATGCTTCCCCACAGTTGTGTCAAGTTGGCTGGTAGTGGATCTCTACTCCGAATAACTCGTTCCATCTCATCCCACAGATGCTCAACTGGATTGAGATATGTTGACTGCGCAGGCCACTGGAGTAAGCTGAATTCACTGTCATGTTCGTGGAACCATTCCTGGACAATTCTAGCCTTGTGGCATGGGGCATTAAACCGCTGAAAAAAATGCACTGCTACCATGAAGGGATGCACCTGATTGGCAATGATGTTCAAATATCCTGTGGCATTTAATCATTGCCGCTCTTTTATCAAGTAGCCCTATGTGTGCCATGAAATCACACTCCACACCATCACACCACCACCACCAGCCAGCAATGATGACATGCGGCATGATGTACTCGTGTGATTTTCTCCATACTGTAGTCCTCCCATCAGTGGAAAACAGCAAAAACCCACTCAGTGTACAGTACATTTCAAGCTACTGTTCTTCATAGGGTATTTGTTTTAAACATACCAGAATGACTTCCTATATCTGTCAGAGCCAGGACATACACTACATGACCAAATGTATGTGGACAACTGCTTGTCGAACATCTCATTCCAAAATCATGGGCATTAACATGGAGTTGGTCCCTTGCTGTTATACAAGCCTCCACTCTTCTGGGAAGGCTTTCCACCAGATGTTGGGCGATTAGGACTGGCTTGCAGTCGGCTTTCCAATGGGGTTGAGGTCAAGGCTTTGTGCAGGCCAGTCAAGTTCTTTCACACCAATCTTGACAAACAATTTCTGTATGGAACTCGTCTTGCGCACAGGGGCATTGTCATGCTGAAACAGAAAGGGGCCTTCCCCAAACTGTTGCCACACAGTTGGAAGCACTGAATTGTCTACAATGTCATTTAGTAGCCTTAAGATTTCGCTTCACTGGAACTAAGGGGCCCAAACCATGAAAAACAGCCCCAGACCATTATTCCTCCTCCACCAATCTTTACTGTTGGCACTATGCATTCGGGCAGGTAGCATTCTCCTGGCATTCTCCAAACCCAGATTCTTCTTTCGGACTGCCAGATGGTGAAGCGTGATTCATCACTATAGAGAACGCATTTTCACTGCTCCACAGTCCAATGGCGGTGAGCTTTACACCTCTCCAGCTGATGCATGGCATTGTGAATGGTGATCTTAGGCTTGTATGCGGCTGCTCGGCCATGGAAACCCATTAAATGAAGCTCCCGATGAAAAGTTATTGTGCTGACGTTGCTTCCAGAGGCAGTTTGGAACTTGGTAATGAGTGTTTCAACCGAGGACAAACGATTTCTACGCACTTCAGCACTCAACGGTCCAATTCTGTGAGCTTGTGTGGCCTACCATTTTGCGGCTGTGCCGTTGTTGCTCCTAGACGTTTCCACTTCACAATAACAGCACTTACAGTTGACCAGGGCAGTTCTAGCAGGGCAGAAAGTTGACGAACTTACTTGTTGGAAAGGTGGCATCCTATGACGTTGACACTTTGAAAGTCACTGAGCTCTTCAGTATTGCCATTCTACTGCCAATGTTTGTCTATGAAGATTGCATGGCTGTGTGCTCGATTTTATACACCTGTCAGCAACGGGTGTGGCTGAAATAGCTGAATCCACTAATTTGAAAGTTGTCCACATACTTTTGTATATATAGTGTATATGTTTTAGGACTATTGCATGTAACTGCAAATGGAAAAAACAGGCATATCTTCTGATAGAGCACTTGATTTGAAGGTGAATGTATATACATGTCTTTTGAAGGTGAGGGGAATGAACCAGCTTGTGTGTTCATACCGCAGACAAGATCGCCAGGCAAATCAAAATGAACCATGTCATGCAGAAAAGAAGATCATGTCCAAGTCGGAGTAAGGCCTTCAATGAATGCCATACAAACGTACAGTGTCAATATTAGGACAGCCTCAGTCTCAGCAGGACACCATACAATTGTGCAGTCACTGAAGCAGCCTCCGTGGCACATGTACAGTACAGCCTTGCATGTTAAATGTCCTCTGTATTATTCAGAAGTCATCTTGAACCCATTTAGTAGGAAATTATTGCTACACAGGGCCATCACTTTAGCTCAACCTGTGCTGTCACATCGCACGCATCATGCGCCAATGAAATACAGGAAAACAGTGTTGCATCAGCTGATATTAATAGTATGTTTTTTTGTACTTCGTCATCCAATTGTGTACTAAGTCATCCATTTCATGTGAAATGTTACAAATCCAAATCATGTCATATGTTACGAATTTGTAGTGCTTAAAATCCCAGAGTGCATCTTTAAGAGGCATTAGAAGACAAAAATATATATCAAACGCATTTGGTGTGTCATCACAGTGGTCTCTGGCTTGTGGTCAGACTCATTCAGGTGGAACAAACTTAAACTTGTTTCTTTTGGTAATCATATTACATGTAATCAGTTACTCCCCGGCCCTGGTGACATGCTAATGCTGTAACATGCGCTACTCGCCATGCATGTCTGTTTTCTGGTATAGTCCCTCACAATTTCAGTCCGTTTTCTTCCGCTTCATGCCTAATGGATGAAACCCAAATGTCACTGGCCTGTCACACCGTTCATTTCCTGGGGCAGCTGATGCAATTTCCTGTCTCGCTGATGTCTCATGGTTGCCTGGATGAGCGGAAGTACATTGAATCTGTCACACTTGGCGTAAAGTGTTAAATACGTCCCAAATGGCACCCTATTCCCTATATAGTGCACTGCTTTTGACCTACGGACCCTGGTCAAAAGTAGTAAACTAAATAGGAAATAGGGTGCTATTTGGTAGGCAGACGTTGACTCATATATCATTATGTCAATTTATTAAGCCTTTGAGCCCTACAGTTCATATACAGCGGTGAAGAAGACAACTGCTTCTCCTCAGTCTGAATACAAACATGCCTTTGGCAGTTTCTTAAACTACAGCACCTTACATCAGGATCTGGTGTTTGTTTTTCTATGTTTTAGATTTTGAATGTGAGAAATGGGGGGGATTTGAAGGTGTGAGCCCCACTGTGGATTGAACTTTGACGAATGTGTCTGGAAACTACTTGTTGTTATGTACTCTGCTAATACTGCTGTTTAGCCCTCCAGCAAATTGACTTAAACCTGTCAGCTGTTTTGTATGATAGCCTGACAGGCGCTTGGGTTTATCTGCGCTGCACTTGGCTCTAGATACAATTGTAATTATATAAAATCTCTATATATTTTCATAAAGCCCATTTTGGATGTTGGGTATCAAAGTAGGTGTCACACTTCCTCAAGGCAATCATCATGTGTTTTTAATCTTGGCAAGAAAATGTACTGTAGTACCTATAACCCATTTTGAGGAATTCATCTATGTAATTTTCTAAAATCATAATCAACTCAGTGCAGGTTAAACCATACCTAACGCAACAATCAAAATAAATGTCACATTTATAGGGTTCCCTCTTCTGTTAACAAAAAACGGTTAATTATTAATTACCCTTGTGCACATTGAACACCGGGGCCTCACTGCAGTGACGGTCTGTGCTGGATTTCTGGCACAGCAGGGCCCGCTGGAGGTGAACATGGGCGGCGTCCCATGTCTCCTCCGCGCGCCTGAAACAGTCGTCCACCGCAGGAGCCTCGGTCTGACTCTGATGCCAAGGCGCCAGAACCGGCTGGTACCCCAGTACGCACTAGAAGGAGGAGAGGTTATTGGAGGAGTGGCGGAGCGAGTTCTGAGCCATCTCGGCCCAGGGCACGAACGCTGCCCACTCCCCCGGCCGATCCTGGCAATACGACCACAGAAACCTGCCCACATCCTGGTTCACTCTCTCCACCTGCCCACTACTCTCGGGATGAAACCCCGAGGTAAGGCTGATCGAGACCCCCAGACGTTCCATGAACGCCTTCCAGACCCTCGAAGTGAACTGGGGACCTCAATCAGACACTATATCCTCAGGCACCCCGTAGTGCCGGAAGACGTGCGTAAACAAGGCCTTCGCAGTCTGTAGGGCCGTAGGGAGACCGGGCAGAGGGAGGAGACAGCAGGACTTAGAGAACCGATCCACAACGACCAGGATCGTGGTGTTTCCCTGTAAGGAGGGGAGGTCGGTAAGAAAATCCACCGACAGGTGCGACTAAGGCCGCTGTGGAACGGGTAAGGGGTGTAGCTTCCCTCTGAGAAGGTGCCTAGGAGCCTTACACTGGGCGCACACCGAGCAGGAGGAAACATAAACCCTCATGTCCTTGGTCAAGGTAGGCCACCAGTACTTCCCAACCAAACAGCGCACCGTCCGACCGATCCCAGGATGACCAGAGGAGGGGGACGTGTGGGCCCAATAGATCAACCGGTCACGGACAGCAGACGGAACGTACAGACGCCCAGCGGGACACTGGAGGGGAGCGGGCTCTGCACGTAACGCCCACTCAATGGCCGCGTCCAGCTCCCACACTACCGGCGCCACCAGGCAGGATGCCAGGAGTATGGGAGTGGGATCCATGGGCCGCTCCTCTGTCATACAGTCGGGACAGTGCGTCTGCTTTCACTTTTTGGGAACCTGGTCTGTAGGAAAGGGAAAAAAACTAAACGGGTGAAAAACATGGCCCACCTTGCCTGGTGAGGGTTCAGTCTCCTCGCTGCCTGGATGTACTCCAAATTGTGGTGGTCAGTCCAGATGAGAAAAGGGTTTTTAGCCCCCTCAAGCCAATGTCTCCATGCCTTCAGAGCCTTGACGACAGCCAACAGCTCCCGGTCCCCCACGTCATGGTTTCACTCCGCCGGGCTGAGCTTCTTCGAGAAGAACGCACAGAGCCGGAGCTTCGGTGGCGTACCTGAGCGCTGAGAGAGCACAGCTCTTATCCCAGCCTCGGACGCGTCCACCTCCACTATGAACGCCAAAGAGGGATCCGGATGGGCCAGCACGGGAGCCGAGGTAAACAGAGCCCTCAGGTGACCAAAAGCCCTGTCCGCCTCAGCCGACCACTGCAAACGTACTTACAATAAACAATCCCACACAAAGACATGGAGGGGTTAAATACACAACAAGTTATTGAGGGAATTGAAAACAGGTGTGAGGAAAAACAAGACAAAAACACATGGAAAATTAAAAGTGGATCGATGATGGCTAGAAGACCGGTGACGCCGAGCGCTGCCCGAACAAGGAGAGGACCCGACTTCGGCGGAGTCGTGACAAATGGACAACTATGGGGTTATGTATTTGACTACCCATCCTGTAAAGTGAAGCTCTATACCTTAGCTGAAGGAGAAGAATATACAGACCAAATCTTAGGAGTGGAATACTGGCTTGAGGACTGGGATATGTTTCACAAGGTGGTGTGTCAGGAGCTAAGAGTTAGGTCAAAGGGTTATACCTTGTACAAGGGCTAGTGGGGGTGATAGTCAGCCCCGGGCCAAAGGGGAACATGGCACAGTTGTCTAAGGCACTGCATCTCAGAGGTGTCACTACAGTCCCTAGTTCTAATCCAGGCTGTATCTCATCCGGCCGTGATTGGGAGTCCGATAGGGCGGCGCACAATTGTTCCAGCGTCATCTGGGTTTTGCCGGGGTAGGCCGTCATTCTAAATAAGAATTTGTTCTTAACTGACTTTCCAAGTTAAATAAAGGTTAAATAAAACAATATATATATATATATATATATATATATATATATATATATATATATAAATAATACGTCTTACAGAGCATTTTCATAAGTCCACTCAAGTTTCTTCAACTGTCTTCTGACTGTGATAAGAGCGATGCTGATGTTGTGCTGTGAAGCCAGCATATTCAACTGCATTTGCAATTGGCCCAGCGTCGTCCGGGTTTGGCCGGGGTAGGCCGTCATTGTAAATAAGAATTTGTTCTTAACTGACTTGCCTGGTTAAATAAAGGTTATATTTCTTTCTTAAGAAAAGTCATTAGATCAGTCTTTTCTAAGAAATGGAATTAGTCTTTCCAAAAAAAGAAAACATATACACTACCATTCAAAAGTTTGGGGTCACTTGTTTTTGAAAGAAAAGCGCATTTTTTTGTCCATTAAAATAACATGAAATTGATCAGAAATACAGTGTAGACATTGTTAATGTTGTAAATGACTATTGTAGCTGGAAACGCCAGATTCTTTTTTGAATGGAATATCTACATAGGTTTACAGAGGCCCATTATCAGCAACCATCACTCCTGTCTTCCAATGGCACGTTGTGTTAGCTAATCCAAGTTTATCATTTAAAAAGGCTAATTAATCATTAGAAAACCTATTTGCAACTACGTTAGTACAGCTGAAAACTGTTGTTCTGATTAAAGAAGCAATAAAACTGGCCTTCTTTAGACTAGTTGAGTATCTGGAGCATCAGCATTTGTGGGTTCGATTTCAAGCTCAACATGGCCAGAAACAAAGGACTTTCTTCTGAAGCTCGTCAGTCTATTCTTGTTCTGAGAAATGAAGGCTGTTCCATGCGACAAATTGCCAAGAAACTGAAGATCACGTACAACGCTGTGTAATAGTGTGACGGAGAAGTCCATCACTGGCTGCGGGCAGTGTTTGGTACACTAATAGGCTGACCACACCGCTCGCGTCGTGTGCGCGAGCATTGCAAAATAAATGAAGAAATCTGTTATTCAATTATTGCACCCACACTGCTCGCACGCGTCAACGAACGTCTGCGTTGCCAAGGGCTAAAATAGAAGTCCTTTCTATTTCTGACGCAGATCGCGCTGCAAGTCCTGCCTCTCCCATCTCCTCATTGGTTTATAGAAGCAGGTACCCACGTACCTGAAAGACTGTGTTACCGGTCATCGTAGTAATACTATGAAAGTTTAGATGCCAACCGCCATATATGTTTAATGATTTTCGACCTGTCCCCAAATGAATGTAATTGGTTCAGAGTTTGTTTTGATATTTTAACATGTGTGTCGTGATAGCGTTTGGTGTAGGGGGACAAAATAAATGTGCGGACGATGGCGCACGCGCGCTGCCGGTTTGAGTTCCGTGTAACACACACACATTCATCGCGCCTCCCTGCTCCGTTATCAGCTACGTTAACAATGTGGGTCGACACACATACTTTGAAATAGGTAGCATTTGTGTTAAAAAAAGGTGACCCATTTTTCCCGTGTCCAAGGGCATTGAAATATTTGATATTGATGTATACACTTTGTTCTGTTGGAATTTAGAATTCCCAAATCAAAGCTATCGACATCTCCCCGGAGACCTACCGTCAACGCTTCAGAGCTGCATCGACGCCATTGGGTGAGTCACCAACAGAGACGTACCACCGTCTCAAGGGCCTCAACCGATGATGGGTTTGACTGGAGGAGAAGATGCAGGACGAGATTGGTGAGGTCATCATCCTTGAGCAACTTCTACAAGTTCTACCACACGACATTCGAACCTGGGTCCGAGAGCACGAGCCCAAGGATGGGCTTATGGCGGCCAAGCTTGCACTCCAGTACCTTAATGCACGTAAAGGGGAGCCACCACAACCTGCAGCACCCGCTCCAAGGAGTTTCAGAGACACAAGGGACATCAGTGATGCCAGAGATGGAGGTAACTCTGGGGGGTATGTGTCTGGGAGGAGGGAGGTAAGGGATCATGCAGTTCGCTCTGATGGGAGGGTTCTGACCTGTTTTTACTGTCGACAGCAGGGCCACAAAGCTTCAATGTGTCCACTACGTAAATCCAAGCTCTAAGGTTCCTGTTATATGCCCAGAGAGGGGGATGGTATTCAGAATAGACAGAGTGGAGAAGGGTCAGTCTTGGTACCTGTAAAAGTGAATGGTAAAGGTCTTACTGCAATGATTGACACCAGCAGTTCCCTGTCATTGATCAGAAAAGGTAATGTACCTGTTAACCTGTTAGAACTAGGGGGCAGTATTTACACGGCCGGATAAAAAACGTACCCGATTTAATCTGGTTATTACTACTGCCCATAAACTAGAATATGCATATAATTATTGGCTTTGGATAGAAAACACCCTAAAGTTTCTAAAACTGTTTGAATGGTGTCCGTGAGTATAACAGAACTCATATGGCAGGCAAAAACCTGAGAAGATTCCAAACAGGAAGTACCCTCTCTGACCATTCCTTGGGCTTCTTGGCTCTGTTTATTGAACATTTAGGATCTTTGCTGTAACGTGACACTTCCTACGGCTCCCATAGGCTCTCAGAACCCGGGAAAAAGCTGAATGATGTAATTCCAGCCCCAGGCTGAAACACATTAGCGCCTTTGGTAAGTGCTCTATCAGAGGACAATGGGCTGAGGCGCGTGCACGAGTCGACCCCATGTTTTTATTTTCTTTCGTCTTTGAACCTAAACACAGATTCCCGGTCGGAATATTATCGCTTTTTTACGAGAAAAATGGCATAAAAATTGATTTTAAACAGCGGTTGACATGCTCCGAAGTACGGTAATGGAATATGTAGAATTATTTTGTCACGAAATGCGTAACCCTAACCCTAACCCTTCTTTACACTTCGGATAGTGTCTTGAACGCACGAACAAAACAGAGGATATTTGAACATAACTATGGATTATTTTGAACCAAACCAACATTTGTTATTGAAGTAGAAGTCCTGGGAGTGCATTCTGACGAAGAACAGCAAAGGTAATAAAAAAAGTCTTATAGTAAATCTGACTTTGGTCAGGGCTAAACTTGGTGGGTGTCTAAATGGCTAGCCGTGATGGCTGGGCTATCTACTGAGAATATTGCAAAATGTGCTTTCACCGAAAAGCTATTTTAAAATCGGACACCTCGATTGCACAAAGGAGTTCTGTATCTATAATTCTTAAAATAATTGTTATGTTTTTTGTGAACGTTTATCGTGAGTAATTTAGTAAATTGTTAGTAAATTCCCCGGAAGTTTGTGGGGGGTATGCTAGTTCTGAACGTCACATGCTAATGTAAAAAGCTGTTTTTTGATATAAATATGAACTTGATTGAACAAAACATGCATGTATTGTATAACATAATGTCCTAGGTGTGTCATCTGATGAAGATCATCAAAGGTTAGTGCTGCATTTAGCTGTCTTCTGGGTTTTTGTGACATTACATGCTAGCTTGAAAAATGGGTGTCTGATTATTTCTGGCTGGGTACTCTGCTGACATAATCTAATGTTTTGCTTTCGTTGTAAAGCCTTTTTGAAATCGGACAGTGTGGTTAGATTAACGAGAGTCTTGTCTTTAAAATGGTGTAAAATCGTCATATGTTTGAGAAATTGAAGTAATAGCATTTCTAAGGTATTTGAAAATCGCGCCACGGGATTCAACTGGCTGTTGCGTAGGTGGGACGAATTCGTCCCACCTAGCCCAGAGAGGCTAAGGTATTTGAATAACGCGCCACAGGATTCCACTGGCTGTTACGTAGGTGGGACGATTTCGTGGCCCTAGAGAAGTTAATGACATTGATTACGGTCACCAGACACTGATCCAATGTGTCCATGGTGACCAGTCGCAGCAGCCCACAGCTGAGCTCAGTTGAGATTCAGGGTCAGAAATATCTCCTCAAAGTTGAGGTAATGGAGAAGCTACCTTTTGAGATGATTTTGGGGAGGGATGTGCCTGTACTCTCTGATCTGTTGGGAAGTGTGGGGGGGTCAGCTATATGAGCAGTCAATTTTCCAGTCTGATGTTCATGTCATGCTCAGTTGTCACTCGTGCCCAGACCAAAGCTGGTTTACAACCTCTGCCTGACTTGTGTGATAGTCTATGCGAGGGGGAAACCAAAGGGCCCAGAAAGTCACGCCACCAGCGGCGTCTTGAGAAGTATTTGGGGACCTCTGTACCTGATGTGTCTGGGTTAAAGGTGCAATGAGATGTTCCACAAAATGTTGCTCCACTGCAGAAGTCTGACGCAACCTTGAAACGTTTGTTTGACAAGGCCATAGCTGGGGACAGACAATCTTCATGTAGGGGGATTTACACAGTAGACAACCACATACTCTACCTTGTGTCAGAAGCAGATAGCAGGAAGTTAGTGGTGCCATCTACATGTAGACCACTTGTTCTCAACCTTGCACATACAGTTCCATGGGCAGGCCATCTAGGGCAACATAAGACCTATCTTAGGCTAGGTTCCCGTTTCTTTTGGCCCTCCATGTATACTGATGTACAACCATAAAAATGGTTCCCCACGTATTCCCCACGTGCCAGAAAACCAGTGATGTCCGTAGGTCTGACCGGGTTCCTCTATGTTCACTGCCAGTGATATTTAACCCATTCAAGAGAATTGCAATGGACATTGTTGGACCCTTGGAAAAGAGTAGTGCAGGTTACAAGTATATACTGGTGATCTGTGACTATGCCACCTGGTTCCCAGAAGCCTTCCCACTCCGTTCCATAACCACTCCAAAAATAATCAGTGCTCTTGTTCAGCTCTTCACTCGTGTAGGAATCCCAGATGAAATCCTGACGGACCAAGGGACAAACTTCACTTTGCGACTGATGGTTCAACTCCACCAACAGCTTGGCATTAAAGGCTTGAGGTCCCCTCCCTCAGAGAGGTTCAATCAAAAGCTCAAGAACATGCTGAGGAAGTTTGTGGCCGACACTGGTAAAGACTGGGATAAGTGGTTAACCTTTCTGCTTTTTGCTTACAGGGAGGTGCCTCAGGCATCGACAGATTTCTCACCATTGGAACTCCTCTATGGGTGACCAGTGCAGGGACCACTGGACCTGCGGAAGAAGTGCTGGGAAGGTCCCCCAGTAGCTACCTCAAGACAGGGGATTGTCCAGTACGTCCTACAGATGCGAGACAGGCTGGAGTGGTACCGAGAGGAAGCTAGGGAAAACTTTCAGCAAGCCCAGAAGGCCCAGAAGAGAGGGTATAACCAGCACGCTCGCCACAGAGTATGAGCCAGGACAGAAAGTCCTGCTCCTCCTTCCCTCGTCTACCAGCAAGCTCTTTGTGCAGTGGCAAGGGCCGTACCTAATCAGGAGGAAGATGGGCCCGGTGACCTACAAGGTGCTGCACCTGGACAAGGGTAAGAAGAAGCAAACCTACCATGTGAACCTCCTCAAGGCCTGGTAGGAGAGAGAGGAACTCTCCAAGGGGAAGTCCTTTCTGGTCCGCAGAGTAGAAGAGGATGAGTCAGATGGGGTTACAGAGGCACGGAAAGGATGAGCAGAGGTCATACTGGCTCACCTGGAAGAAGACAAGCAAGACGAGCTGAAGCGGCTATTTGGCAAGTATCAAGCCCCCTTCAGTTAGAGGCCAGGAAGAACCAAAATCCTTGAACACGTCACCTGTTTGAAGCCTGACCTGAACCCTGTCCGCCAGCATCCTTACTGTGTGCCTGAGAGGCTGGTGGTAACCCTCAAGGAAAAGGTCCACACCGTGATGGAGATTGATGTTGAGCCATCTTCAAGTGAATGGAGCAGCCCCATTGTCATTGTCCCAAAGAAGGATGGCTCTTTGCGCGTCTGCATGGACTTCCGTATGGTGAATACCATCTCCCAGTTTGATGCCTACCCCATGCCCCGCATTGACGACTTACTGGAGAAAATAGGTAGAGCTCATTACATCACCACATTGAATCTCTGCAAAGGGTACTGGTAGGTGCCCCTGGACAAACAATCCAAGGCCTACACTACCTTCCAGATGTCGATGGGCCTGTTCCAGTTCAAGGTTATGCTGTTTGGCCTTCATGGGGCCCCTGCAACTTTCCAAAGGCTGATGGACAAGGTCCCCCAGGACTGTGATGATTGCTGTGCTGCTTACTTGGATGATGTGGTGGTCTACAGCCACTCCTGGGAGGAACACATACAGCATCTTAGCAGAGTCCTGGGGAAGATTCATAATGTAGTCCTTAACTTCCGGAAGTGTGAGTGGGTGAAACAGGAGACAAAGTACCTGGGTTACCAGCTGGGTGAGGGTGAAGTTCAGCCTCAGGTGGACAAAGTGGAGTCCATCAAGAACAGCCCTCAACCCAGAACCAAGACACAGGTGAAGTCCTTCCTAGGTCTGGCAGGGTGGTACAGGAGATTCATTCTGCAGTTTTTGACCACCGTGGTCCCTCTGACCAAACTCACTTCAAAAGGTGGCCAACAACCCTGTGAAGTGGACTGAGTATTATGAGGAAGCTTTCATGATGCTGAAAAAACACCTGTGCTCATTCCCTGTTCTCCAAACCCTGAAGTTCAGAAGCGGTTTCGCGTACAGGTGGACGCTTCGGCTGTGGGAATTGGAGCTGTACTGGCCCAAGGAGAGCCAGGAGAAGAGCTCCCCGTGCTGTACCTGAGTCGGAAGCTGTTGGCCAGGGAAACCAGGTATTCGACAATTGAGAAGAAGTGCCTGGCTATAAAGTGGGCACTAGATAGCCTCCGTTACTTCCTTCTTAGGAGAGAATTTGATCTGCACACAGAGCACAGAGCCCTGACCTAGAGCCAGACCATGAAGGACCGGAATTCTCGTGTGACCAGGTGGTATCTGGAGCTCCAGCCCTTCAGGTTCTGTGTCCGTCACAAGGCAGGAAAAGAAAACATCACAGCAGACTACCTATCCCGGCTCCCGAACCTGGTCGCTTCAGGAGAGGAGGAAGGTAATTGCTCCGTTAACTTCTATGGGCTAGGTGGGACGCTAGACAAAAATAATCACACAGCCATTTTCCAAGCAAGGACATGTGTCAATAAAACCCAAAACACAGCTAAATGAAGCACTAACCTTTGACGATCTTCATCAGATGACACTCCTAGGACATTATGTTACCCAATACATGTATGTTTTGTTCGATAAAGTCCATATTTATATCCAAAAACAGCATTTTACATTGGCGCGTGATATTCAGAAAATGTATTCCCACCGAAACAGGTGGTGAATGTGCACATCAATTTACAAAAATACTCATCATAAACGTTGACAAAATAAATAACAATTACTTTAAGAATTATAGATAGACTACCCCTGGATGCAACCGCTGTGTCAGATTTTAAAATAGCTTTACGGAGAAAGCACATTTTTCAATATTCTGAGTACATAGCTCAGCCATCACGGTGAGCTATTCAGACACCCGCCAAGTTCAGGGCAACCTAAACTCAGAATTAGTATTAGAAATATTCTCTTACCTTTGCTGATCTTCGTCAGAATGCATTCCCAGGACTGCTACTTCCACAAGAAATGTTGTTTTTGTTCGAAATAATCCATATTTATGTACAAATACCTCCGTTTTGTTCGTGCGTACAGATCACTTATCCAAAGGCATAACGCGCGAGCGTGGAATGAGAGACGAAAAGTCAAAATGTTCCATTACCGTACTAAGAAGCATGTCAAACGCTGTTTAAAATCAATCTTTATGCTATTTTTAATGTAAAATTGCGATAATATTCCAACTGGACAATAGCATATTCATTCAAGAAGAAAAAGAAGGAACGGCGTGCTCGCGTGTCCGCGCATAGCCAATCCCTGTGTTGCCAGGCAGACCACTCAGTAACTGAGCTCCTGTTATCTGCCCAGTGACAGGAAAATGCTCAAACCACTTTCTAAAGGCTTTAGACAGCCAATGGAAGCCTTAGGAAGTGCAACGTACCCCACAGACACTGTAGCTTCGATAGAGAATCAAAAGAAGAACTACAATTCTCAGACTTTTCACTCCCTGCTTGGATTTTTCTCAGGCTTTTGCCTGCCATATGAGTTCTGTTATACTCACAGACACCATTCAAACAGTTTTAGAAACTTTGGAGTGTTTTCTATCAAAATCTACTAATTATATGCATATTCTCGTTTCTGGGCAAGAGTAGTAACCCGTTTAAATCGGGTACGATTTTTATACGGCCGTGCAAATACTGTCCCCTAGCCCCAACAGGTTAATTAGTGCTGGGTATGTTCTGATGGGAAGGGCATCTCCTACAAAAGGAGCCTCTCTTTCAGTTCAAGGGGGGAACCATTTTGGATTGAGCTGTTGATGGGGCAGCATTTTTTTTAGCTGTCCCATAATGGATACTTTGGATGGCAGTACTGTTGTTTTTCTTCCAAATTCACTATATTAATAAATAACCTTGCACATAAGTACTTTTGCGGCTCCGACATCTTTTTATTTGATAGAGGTTAGGTTTTTCAATTTAGCCTTCTGGTCTACTCTACGTGACAAATAATAGCTTCACAGAACAGTGCAAACTGTCTCTAAGCAGAATAGAAAGGAGTGGGAGGACCCGGTGCACAACTGAGCAAGAGGACAAGTACATTAGTGTGTCTAGTTTGAGAAACAGATGTCTCACAAGTCCTCAACTGGCAGCTTCATTAAATAGTACCCGCAAAACACCAGTCTCAAAGTCAACAGTGAAGAGGTGACTCCGGGATGCTGGCCTTCTAGGCAGAGTTCCTCTGTCCAATGTCTGTGTTCTTTTGCCCATCTTAATCTTTTATTTTTATTGGCCAGTCTGAGATATGGCTTTTTCTTTGCAACTATGCTAGGGTGCAGGGTTGGTGTCGGGTTACTAGCAGGGGTATTTACAAGCAGCTACTTGTTCTGAAAGCTCGGGACTAATAAATCACTCTCTCCTTCTCTCTAGGTGTGTAACAGATAACGTTAGGTCGTCACTATTATGAACCTACAGTAGGGTGACCCTAGGTTCACAACATGCTAAATGACTTGGGCACCCCCAATTTTTCTGCTTGTGAAGCAATACATGATTGACATCCTAAAAACCACCTACAAAAGATCCTTCTCTTTAATTTTGTGCCCATTAATGACTTAAACAGATAGGTTTACCCACTTAATAAACTGTTACTGCAGTGGGTTAACCAACAGTGCAGTTCAAGAAGAGCTAAGAAAACATTTACCAAATAAACTAAAGTAAAAAATAAGTGACACAATAAAATAACAATAACGAGGTTATATACAGGGTCAGTGTGCGGGGGTAAAGGTTAGTTGAGGTAATTTGTACATGTAGGTAGGGGTTAAGTGACTTTGCATAGATAATAAACAGCAAGTAGCAGCAGTGTGCAAAACAAATGGGGGGGGGTGTCAATGTAAATAGTCCGATGGCCACTTGATTAATTGTTCAGCAGTCTCATGGCCTGGGGGTAGAAGCTGTTAAGGAGCCTTTTGGTCCCAGACATGGCGCTCCAGTAGCGCTTGCCGTGCAGTAGCAGAGAAAACGGTCTGACTTCGGTGACTGGAGTCTCTGACAATTTTATGGGCTTTCCTCTGACACCGCCTATTATATAGGTCCTGGATGACAGAAAGCTTGGCCCCAGTGATGTACTGGGCCGTACGCACTACCCTCTGTAGCGCCTTACGGTCAGATGCCGAGCAGTTGCCATACCAGGCGGTGATGCAACCGGTCAGGATGCTCTCGATAGTGCAGCTGTAGAACCTTTTGAGGATCTGGAGATCCATGCCAACTATTTTCAGTCTCCTGAAGGGGAAAGGTTTTGTTGTGCCCTCTTCCTGACTGTCTTGGTGTGTTTGGACCATGATAGTTTGATGGTGATGTGGACACCAAGGAACTTGAAACTCTCGACCCGCTCCACTACAGACCCGTCAATGTTAATGGAGGCCTGTTCGGCCCGTCTTTTCCTGTAGTCCATAATCAGCTCCTTTGTCTTGCTCCAATTGAGGGAAAAGTTGTTGTCCTGGCAGCACACTGCCAGTTCTCTGACCTCCTCCCTATAGGCAGTCTAATCGTTGTCGGTGATCAGGCCTACCACTGTTGTGTCGTCACCTATCTTAATGATGGTGTTGGAGTATGTTTTTGGCCACGCAGTCGTGGGTGAACAGGGAGTAAAGGAGGGAACTAATTACACACCCCTGAGGGCCCTAGTGTTGAGGATCAGCATGGCAGACGTGTTGTTGCTTACCCTTACCACCTGGGGGCGGCCTGTCTGGAACTGGATCCTGGACTTCCTGAGGGAGGTGTTTAGTCCCAGGATCCTCAGCTTAGTGATGAGCTTCGTGGGCACTATGGTGTTGAACGCTGAGCTGTAGTCAATGAACAGCATTCTCACATAGGTGTTTATTTTGTCCAGGAGGGAAAGGGCAGTGTGGAGTGGGAATGAGATTGTGTCATCAGTGGATCTGTTGGGGTGGTGTGCTAATTGTAGTGGGTCTAGGGTATCCGGGAGCCATAACCAGCCATAATTGTTCATGTTTTAATGAGTGTTTGAGATTAGGTCCATGAATGGTTAATAACCTCTTCAAATTGAAGTATGTTTATATCACTATTCACAAAACATCTTACAGGTAGGCCCTTTCTCACTCTCTCTCTCATCATCTTTCAAGCTCACAGGCTCCCAGAGGCAGGGCCATAAAAGGCCACAGCTCACTCGACTGTCCCTCCGCTCTCCAACAGCCATCAGCCCAGAACATCCTGAAGACAGAACATCTAAAAGATAATCTGTGAATCCTTTCTTCCTCATGGAGCTTTTTGAAGGTGAGTAGAATATTCAATTCATGTATTGTTTAGTGTTGTTTTGTGTATTGGCTTTGCTGACATGCATACCAATTATTTTTTATTTTTTTCCCCAACAAGATTTACATGCTAAAATCGCCACTGGATGACATCGAGACATGTTTCGAGACAGGTGCATGATGATGGTTCATTCTAAATCAAAACAAATTTCACACATTTTATTTAGAATACAGTTGAAGTCGGAAGTTTACATACCCCTTAGCCAAATACATTTAAACTCAGTTTTTCACAATTCCTGACATTTAATCCTAGTAAAAATTCCCTGTTTTAGGTCAGTTAGGATTACCACTTTATTTTAAGAATGTAAAATGTCATAATAATAGTAGAGAGAATAATTTATTTAAGCTTTTATTTCTTTCATCACATTCCCAGTGAGTCAGAAGTTTACATGCACTCAATTATTATTTGATAGCATTGCCTTCAAATTGTTTAACTTGGGTCAAACGTTTTGGGTAGCCTTCCACAAGCTTCCCACAATAAGTTGGATGAATTGTGGTCCATTCCTCCTGACAGAGCTGGTGAAAGTGAGTCAGATATGTAGGCCTCCTTGCTCGCCCACAAATTTTCTATAGGATTGAGGTCAGGGCTTTGTGATGGCCACTCCAATACCTTGACTTTGTTGTCCTTACGCCATTTTGCCACAACTTTGGAAGTATGCTTGGGGTCATTGTCCACTTGGAAGACCCATTTGCGACCAAGCTTTAACTTCCTGACTGATGTCTTGAGATGTTGCTTCAATATATCCACATAATTGTTCTCCCTCATGATGCCATCTATTTTGTGAAGTGCACCAGTCCCTGCTGCAGCAAAGCACCCCCACAACATGATGCTGCCTCCCCCGTGCTTCACGGCTGGGATGGTGTTCTTCGGCTTGCATACTTTACCCTTTTTCCTCCAAACATAACGATGGTCTTTATGGCCAAACAGTTCTATTTTTGTTTCATCAGACCAGAGGACATTTCTCCAAAAAGTACGATATCTGTCCCCATGTGCAGTTGCAAACCGTAGTCTGGCTTTTTTATGGCGGTTTTGGAGCAGTGGCTTCTTCCTTGCTGAGCGGCATTTCAGGTTATGTCGATATAGTTACTTTTGTACCTGTTTCCTCCAGCATCTTCAAAAGGTCCTTTTCTGTTGTTCTGGGATTGATTTGCACTTTTCGCACCAAACCACATTCATCTCTAAGAGACAGAACGTGTCTCCTTCCTGAGCGGTATGACGGCTGCGTGGTCCCATGGTGTTTATACTTGCATACTATTGTTTCTACAGATGAACGTGGTACCTTCAGGCGTTTGGAAATTGCTCCCAAGGATGAACCATACTTGTGGAAGTCTACAATAGTTTTTCTGGGGTCTTGGCTCATTTATTTTGATTTTCCCATGATGTCAAGCAAAGAGGCACTGAGTAAAGCCATGACATCATTTTCTGGAATTTTCCAAGCTGTTTAAAGGCACAGTCAACTTAGTGTATGTAAACTTCTGACCCACTGGAATTGTGATACAGTGAATTATAAGTGAAATAATCTGTCTGTAAACAATTGTTGGAAAAATTACTTGTGTCATGCACAAATGATGTCCTAACCGACTTGTCAAAACTCTAGTTTGTTTTCAAGAAATTTGTGGTGGTTGAAAAACGAGTTTTAATGACTCCAAGCTAAGCGTTTGTTAACTTCCGACTTCAACTGTAGGTAAAGACAAGATTAAATCACGAATAGTCTGATGGGTGACAATATATGCATATCACTTGTGAATGATGCCCAGCGTATGTCAAGAAACAAAGCATACCTTTTTTTCCCCCAACTTTTTCAAATCATAGTCCCACACCTAATGTAGCCTAGCCCACAGGCCTATTTGTTTTGATAAGATTTGTATCACAACTAATGTGGCCGAATAATTAGTCAGCCACTCCATCCTGTTGGACCGCATGGAGAAGCTCCTGGGCCTGTCAGACACTGTTCTGGACTGGTTCAGGTCCTATCTCACTGATTGCTACCAGTTTGTAGCCATCGGTCCTAGTAGGTCGGATACAGTTGTGATCCGACAGAGGCTTGGTCCTTGGGCCACTACTTTTTTGTATCTACATGCTGCCACTGAGAATCATCTTGAGGAAATATGGACTGGGCTTTCACTTTTATGCTGATGACAGTCAGCTGTACGTCTCCACAAACACTGACATTCGCCAATTCCACTGCACTCCTGGTCAGCTGCCTGCAGGACATAAAAGAGTGGATGAAGTTGATTTTCCTGCAGTTAAACAGCAAAAAGACAGAGGTCGTCCTGATTGGCACTCACACCATCATAAACAACATCAGCAGCTACAGTTTAAATATTGATGCTGTCAAGGCCATCCCCTCCAGTGAGGTTCGTAACCTGGGTGTGATATTTGACAGTCATCTCTTGTTTGAGGCCCACATCAAGAGTATGAGCAAAGCCAAAATGTTTCCATCTGTGGAACATTGCCAGGTTACGACCTATGCTATCACAACCTGCAGCTGAGCAGCTCATCCATGCCTTTATTTCATCCTGTCTGGACTATTGTTAACGCCCTTTTTGTTGGTGCCAAGTGCTTAAACAGGCTACAATATGTCCAGAACTGTAATGCTCGTGTCCTCGCCCACACCTCCCCGGCAAGCACATTTCAACCTCCACTGGCTCCCCATATGCTCATGCATCGACTAGAAAATCATGGTTCACACCTACCAAGCAATTCACAACTATGGACCCAAGTACCTGTCTAACCTCATTCTATCCTCCTGCCACACACGCACCCTTTGCTCCTCCAGGTCCGTCTCCCTGCAGCAGACTACAAACTATGGCCGACAGGGCTTTCAACAAGGCTTTCAGTTGCGCAGCTCAGCGGCTGTGGAATGCACTTTCAGACACTATTAGGGCTGCAGAGTCTCTGTCCTCCTTTAAGGCACAGCTCAAGACCGCGCTGTTCAGAAAAGCTTTCAAAGACCTCTGCTAATTCTGTTCTCATGTCCTCCGGACCTGACGACACCTGTGCCTTGCAAAAGTATTCATCCCCCTTGTTTTTCCTATTTTGGTGCATTACAACCTGTAATTTGATGGATTTTTATTTGGATTTCATGAAATGACATACACAAAATAGTCCAAATTAGTGAAGTGAAATGAAAAAAAATAATAACTTGTTTCAATAAAAAAGAAAAAAAAAGAAAAGTGGTGTGTGAATATGTATTCACCCCCAATGCAATGAAAACCCCTAAATAAGATTTGGTGCAACCAATTACCTTCAGAAGTCACATAATTAGTTAAATAAAGTCCACCTGTGTGCAATCTAAGTCTCACATGATCTGTCACATGATCTCAATATATATACACCTGTTCTGAAAGGCCCCATAGTCTGCAACACCACTAAGCAAGGGGCACCATGAAGACCGAGGAGCTCTCCAAACAGGTCAGGGACAAAGTTGTGGAGAAGTACAGATCAGGGTTGGGTTGTAAAAAAATATCTGAAAGTTTGAACATCCCACGGAGCACCATTAAATCCATTATTAATAAATAGAAAGAATATGGCACCACAACAAACCTTCCAAGTGAGGGCCGCCCACCAAAACTCACAGACCAGGCAAGGAGGGCATTAATCAGAGGGGCAACAAAGAGACCAAAGATAACCCTGAAGGAGCTGCAAAGCTCCACAGTGGAGATTGGAGTATCTGTCCATAGGACCACTTTAAGCCGTACACCCCACAGAGCTGGGCTTTACGGAAGAGTGACCAGAAAAAAAGCCATTGCTTAAAGAAAAACATAAGCAAACACATTCTGTGTTTTGCCAAAATGCATGTGGGAGACTCCCCAAACATATGGAAGAAGGTACTCTGGTCAGGTGAATTTTTTTGTTGTTGAGTTTTGGCCATCAAGGAAAACGCTATGTCTGGCGCAAATCCAACACCTCTCATCACCCCGAGAATATCATCCCCACAGTGAAGTATGGTGGTGGCAGCATAATGCTGAGGGGATGTTTTAAATCGGCAGGGACTGGGAAACTGGTCAGAATTGAAGGAATGACGGATGGAGCTAAATACAGGGAAATTCTTGAGGGAAACCTGTTTCAGTCTTCAAGAGATTTGAGACTGGGACGGAGGTTCACCTTCCAGCAGGACAATGACCCTAAGCATACTGCTAAAGCAACACTCAAGTAGTTTAAGGGGAAACATTTAAATGTTGTGGAAAGGCCTAGTCAAAGCCCAGACCTCAATCCAATTGAGAATCTGTGGTATGACTTAAATATTGCTGTAAACCAGCGGAACCCATCCAACTTGATGGAGTTGGAGCAGTTTTGCCTTGAAGAATGGGCAAAAATCCCAGTGGCTAGATATGGAAAGCTTATAGAGGCATACCCCAACTCAATATAAGGAAGGTGCACTTTATGTTTTGTACACTCAGTGTATATCACAGTTATGTTGTATTCAATGGCCCAACTGATTACGCCTAGAGTGCTAAATAATGTGCCCAACCCGGTACCCATGCCACCTACAGATACACACTTCTCACTAAGTCTTAACTGTAACACAGAAGGATACACTCGTCTAATAACACCTAAGTTGGGTTACATTATGTTATTTTTGGTGTTGATGAGTTGCTTTAGTGATGGCAGAATAAACTGCACCATTTCAAGCAAATAATTAGCCTCCAGAAGAGACCGATTGAGCTGCCTGCTAGCCAGCTGCTCAAAAAGATGGATGGGACACATTTTTTAAGTCACAGGTATTTAGCTATGTTTTTATTGATTGTAGGGCTGTAGCCACTGAAGAATAAAACCATTAATTACAAAATGACCTGCTGGCATAATACATCCAGCGCATTGCTGCCTTTCGCCAAAAGCATTGCCGCAACAAACGGCGTCAGGCACTCCCTCACAGCTAGCAAGCTATCACTCATCATGGAAATGGGGGTGGTGAAACGTGAATTTGGACCAATCCCTGACAATCAATACATACAAATGTAGCTACGAAGCTCTACTTTGTAACCTGTTGTGTTTTTTTATGTATCTGAAAACATCTGAAATAAAAATACACTGCTCAAAAACATAAAGGGAACACTAAAATAACACATCCTAGATCTGAATGAATGAAATAATCTTATTAAATACTTTTTTCTTTACATAGGTGAATGTGCTGACAACAAAATCACACAAAATTAATCAATGGAAATCCAATTTATCAACCCATGGAGGTCTGGATTTGGAGTCACACTCAAAATTAAAGTGGAAAACCACACTACAGGCTGATCCAATTTTGATGTAATATTCTTAATGAGGTGGCGGATGGTCTCCTGAGGGATCTCCTCCCAGACCTGGACTAAAGCATCCGCCAACTCCTGGACAGTCTGTGGTGCAACGTGGCGTTGGTGGATCGAGCGAGACATGATGTTCCAGATGTGCTCAATTGGATTCAGGTCTGGGGAACAGGCGAGCCAGTCCATAGCATCAATGCCTTCCTCTTGCAGGAACTGCTGACACACTCCAGCCACATGAGGTCTAGCATTGTCTTGCATTAGGAGGAACCCAGGGCCAACCGCACCAGCATATGGTCTCACAAGGGGTCTGAGGATCTCATCTCGGTACCTAATAGCAGTCAGGCTACCTCTGGCGAGCACATGGAGGGCTGTGTGGCCCCCCAAAGAAATGCCACCCCACACCATGACTGACCCACCGCCAAACCGGTCATGCTGGAGGATGTTGCAGAACATTCTCCACGGCGTCTCCAGACTGCCACGTCTGTCACATGTGCTCAGTGTGAACCTGCTTTCATCTGTGAAGAGCACAGGGCGCCAGTGGCGAATTTGCCAATCTTGGTGTTCTCTGGCAAATGCCAAACGTCCTGCACGGTGTTGGGCTGTAAGCACAACCCCCACCTGTGGACGTTGGGCCCTCATACCACCCTCATGGAGTCTGTTTCTGACCGTTTGAGCAGACACATGCACATTTGTGGCCTGCTGGAGGTCATTTTGCAGGGCTCTGGCAGTGCTCCTCCTTGCACAAAGGCGGAGGTAGCGGTCCTGCTGCTGGGTTGTTGCCCTCCTACAGCCTCCTCCACGTCTCCTGATGTACTGGCCTGTCTCCTGGTAGCGCCTCCATGCTCTGGACACTACGCTGACAGACACAGCAAACCTTCTTGCCACAGCTCGCATTGATGTGCCATCCTGGATGAGCTGCACTACCTGAGCCACTTGTGTGGGTTGTAGACTCCGTCTCATGCTTCCACTAGAGTGAAAGCACCGCCAGCATTCAAAAGTGACCAAAACATCAGCCAGGAAGCATAGGAACTGAGAAGTGGTTAGTGGTTACCACCTGCAGAACCACTCCTTTATTGGGGATGTCTTGCTAATTGCCTATAATTTCCACCTGTTGTCTATTCCATTTGCACAACAGCATGTGAAATGTATTGTCAATCAGTGTTGCTTCCTAAGTGGACAGTTTGATTTCACAGAAGTGTGATTGACTTGGAGTTACATTGTGTTGTTTAAGTGTTCCCTTTATTTTTTTGAGCAGTATATTTTACCTTAAACACCTTCAGTACTTTCAAATACTTCTTTAGCAATAGAATGTAACATTGATCTTACTCTGCTAGGTTGAAGATTGATCATGACTCTCAGTTCCATTACATTACATATAAGAGTCATTGGATGAAGGCATCTTCTGTAAGGGGGGCGTTTGGGACATTAACACGTATTGCTTGCAGTACAGTTTTGGAAGCGTAAGGAACTTTCATATCAGCGAGAAACTATTTTCTAAAAACAAAACGTTAAATTTATACACACCTTTATAGGGTTAGTGTTCTTATGCGGCCATATCTCTATATTACAGCGTGTGTTTACGGAAGACAGATTGACCTCCTGTGCTAATTACCTATCTAGCATGCTCCGAACACCTGTGTGTAACGGAAGAAGGAAGCCAGAAACGTGTTGTCACTGAAAAATGTGACCCGTTTCAAGAAACTAGGCGTATGTCGAAAACATTTGAATTTTTTTTAAATCAAAATGACAGGTGAAATGAACAACGCTATCTTGCTTTATCTCCTAAAGTATTGCACAAGTTGACTGCAGGTATTTACTTAAAAAGTTACTACAAATATTCTATTGAAAAACTTAAAATAAATAGTTTGGACTGTAATGGCGGTATTGAAAACCCTTCCCGTGGCTATTTCCAAATACCCCGGTATATGGTATACCGCCCAAGCCTACCCCCCGTGAGATGCCATTTTAGCAAGCTAAAACCGACTTCCTGAGCTTCAAATGCGCCATTGAGTCGTCACATAGGAATGAATTGTGTGACGTCATCGATGGCTTTGTCCATTTATATATATGGTCTAATGGCTTTGCCTAATGAACAAAATGCTGCACAAGCATGAATAAGTCTCCTAATTCAAAAGTCATCAGTTTAATTACTCAGTTCATAAATCAACCACGCTAAACAGATAAAACATTCATATTGTACATCAATGCTGTTTTATTATAGTCTTTATTCTAAGTCACCAGTGGCATTTAACATGAGGGAGGACAATGTTTTCTTTTTTTATGAGCTTGGCCTTATTTCTATTACAGCATATTGGATGACTGTCATTCATATTCCATTCACCCAGCTTAATGTAACATCAATAGGTTTCGGCTACTACATGATATTCAAATTTTCCCTGTACACATCATGAGGTTGCTACAACCTAGCCTACGTTTGAAAGTTTGCAACGTAGGTGCGCACAGGTCGAGAGAAATTAGAGTAATCAACGTGATAGACAGTGACACATTCAATTCCGCCTTGCACACTCTTGCCTGCATCACACTCTCGCCTGCACCCTTACCCCTTTGAGGAGCCTCCACTGTAAGTGACATACTTAAAGTGACATTCTCTTAGTGCAAGTAGGTCAACAACCGCAATTCCTGTACTAGCTGTTCCACCTATATACAGTATTGTACCTCATGTTACATTGTATACTTAACCCAGTGCATGCTGTTTCCCAGTCAGGGTTGACACAGGTGGTGAGGGACAATAAGATCTCGCTGTAGCAGGTTCTTCTCCACCGGGCCACTGTCCCGTCGCAGGTGAGTAGCTCTCTTTCTTCACTCGACTTGAATCATAGAGAATACCGTTATCAATGCACCATCACACCTGTGTCATATTCAGTAGATTATTTATTTTTTACTGGGTGAAACAGGAAGCGACCCTTAGTGCCAGTCTTTTTTTGCTATCATGCCAACTGCTTGTCACTCATTGTCACACCAAACATGCTTGACTTGACAATGAGCAATGGAGTTGGCAAGAGCACAAACAGATCTGGGACCAGGCTAGGTGTTACAACCTGAACATATCCAATTAAGAACACAGATTTTCAATATCCATTGCATGACGTTTTGTTATGGTGTGCCCTACCGAACACGACCATGTTTAACCCACTTTTAACACTGCTACCATTTCTTTTGTCAGTTTGCAAAATACCACTTATACTGTATGTTTCCATGCAAACGTCTTCTGCCACTGAGTGCAGAATATATTTTTTCCTGCTGAAGAAGCATCACAGACACAGCAAGCGTGGCCATTACATAGCATTTAGCCACATCCAAAACTGAATGACTGTGTGTCAGTCTGTCAGTATGGCTGTCCTCAGGGAGAGGCGTCAGTCCAATATGTCACTGCTTTAATCAAGTCAGATAGAGAAAGGTGCAGGGCACATAGCAGGTGTGTGTGGTCCTGTATGGCAGTTGGTAGAGCATGCCCTTGGCAATGCCAAGGGTCGTGGGTTTGATTCCTGCTGCGGCCAGGCTTTGGATAAATGGCATGTGTTATCATTATTGTGTGTATGTGTCTAATTAACTGGCCTGCGTAGTGTATTTTCCCATGGTTTTCAAACTCAATTACTGTTTCTAACACTAGATGGCAGAATGTACAAGCGATAACAAATCACATCGAAAGATGAGCAGAGTGTGCTGTTTATCCACTTGGTCACCGTCTCTAACTAGGTCAGTTGGTGCAGGGTGATGTTTCCCCTAGACACTGATCTTGGGTCAGTTTGGGCCATTTTCCACACTTATGGTTAAGGTTAGGATTGGGGAAGCTGATCCTATATCTGTACCAGAATGTGAATTATACTGTGACATTCAGGGGTCTCTATTCTTTTCACGGGACCTCCTGCACAACACTTTTTCTTCTTCCCCAAGATGGCATAGCAGTCAGACGTCCTTTGTCCTCCTCTTGTCGTGTCCCGTGTATATTTACATATTTTCTTTGCATATCTTTTTACATATTCTCTTCTAAAAACTCAACCTCAAAACATTCTCCTGCAACCCGCCTCACCAATTTAAAAAAAAAAGTATTATTTACCTCAAATCTGAAATCCACAACAGAAGCTAGCAAGAGGTTAGCCAGTTCACTGGCTAACGTTGGAGTTCAGCTAGCCACGGCTAGCGATCATCAGCTATCCATTAGCTCGAAAAGCTATCGCCAGTTTTGTACAGCGCGACTCAGACCAGAGCATACCGGACCTATTCTCTCTCCATATCCCCGGATTTCTACCGCAGGCTCTGGACATTTACACCTGGATCTTGCAGCTAGCTAGCTGCTACCTGAGTGACTATTGGCAAACGTCGGTCCCGGAGCTAGCCAGCTAAAGAGTTCCATCAGCCACTCCTGGGCTACAATCACCTATCCGGACCCGTTTTACTGCCAATGCGGAGCCCTATCGGGCCTTCACAACTGGATTACCAACGTTATCTTCCCGAGGGAGTTATCCAACTGGTCACTCCGTCGCGACGTAACCTGAACGCCCATCTGCGGCCCGCTAATCGTTCGCGGTCTTATCTGCTGCTATCTGAATATTCTTGGGCCACTATAACTATTTTGCCGATTGAACTGGTCCCCCCTACCACACGGAACCCCACTAATCTACCGACGGAAACGCACGTGGTGGCTAAAAACTGTCCTCCCTCCATCTTCTACCAGCTTGATACCTATGGCTCGGCTAGCTGTCTAATTCTCACTGGACCCTTTGATCACTCGGCTAAGCATGCCTCTCCTTAATGTCAATATGCCCTGGCCATTGCTGTTCTGGTTAGTGTTTATTGGCTTATTTCACTGTAGAGCCTCTAGCCCTGCTCATTATACCTTATCCAACCTTTCAGTTCACCCACACATGCTATGACATCTTCTGGCTCAATTATGTTTCTAGAGACAATATCTCTCTCATCATCACTCAATGCCTAGGTTTACCTCCACTGTATTCACATCCTACGATACCTTTGTCTGTACATTATACCTTGAAGCTATTTTATCTCTCCCTGAAACCTGCTCCTTTTACTCTCTATTCCGGACGTCTCAGACGACCAATCCTCATAGCTTTTAGCCGTATCCTTATCCTCCTGTTCCTCTGGTGATGTAGAGGTGAATCCAGGCCCTGCAGTGCCTAGCTCCACTCCTATTCCCCAGGCGCTCTCTTTTTATGACTTCTGTAATCGTAATAGCCTTGGATTCATGCATGTTAACATTAGAAGCCTCCTCCCTAAGTTTGTTTTATTCACTGCTTTAGTACACTCTGCCAACCCGGATGTCCTAGCCGTGTCTGAATCCTGGCTTAGGAAGTCCACCAAAAACTCTGAAATCTTCCTCCCTAACTACAACATTTTCAGACAAGATAGAACGGCCAAAGGGGGCGGTGTTGCAATCTACTGCAGAGATAGCCTGTAGAGTTCTGTCCTACTATCCAGGTCTGTACTCAAACAATTTGAACTTCTACTTTTAAAAATCCATCTCTCTAAAAACAAGTCTCTCACTATTGCCGCCTGCTATAGACCATCCTCGGCCCCCAGCTGTGCTCTGGACACCATATGTGAACTGATTGCCCCCCATCTATCTTCAGAGCTCTTGCTGCTAGGTGACCTAAACTGGGACATGCTTAACACCCCAGCCATCCTACAATCCAAGCTTGATGACCTCAATCTCACACAAATTATTAATGAACCCACCAGGTACCACCCCAAAGCCGTAAACACGGACACCCTCATAGATATCATCCTAACCAACTTGCCCTCGAAATACACCTCTGCTGTTTTCAACCATGATCTCAGCGATCACTGCCTCATTGCCTGCATCCGTAATGGGTCAGTGGTCAAATGACCTCCACTCATCACTGTCAAACGCTCCCTGAAACATTTCAGCGAGCAAGCCTTTCTGATCGACCTGGCCCGGGTATCCTGGAAGGATATTGACCTCATTACGTCAGTAGAGGATGCCTGGTTATTTTTTTGTAATGCCTTCCTCTCCATCTTAACCTGTTGGGTCTAGGGGGCAGCATTTGCACGTCTGGATAAAAAAAATGTACCCGATTTAATCTGGTTACTAATCCTACCCAGTAACTAGAATATGCATATACTTATTATATATGGATAGAAAACACTCTAAAGTTTCCAAAACTGTTTGAATGGTGTCTGTGAGTATAACAGAACTCATTTGGCAGGCAAAACCCTGAGACATTTTCTGACAGGAAGTGGATACCTGATGTGTTGTATTGACTTTAAACCTATCCCATTGAAAAACACAGGGGTTTAGGAATATTTTGGCACTTCCTATTGCTTCCACTAGATGTCACCAGCCTTTACAAAGTGTTTTGAGTCTTCTGGAGGGAGATCTGACCGAACAAGAGCCATGGAACGGTGATGTCCCATTAGACACCTGGCGCGCTACTTCATGTTGGGTACCCTCGTTCCAATACGTTATAAAAGACTATGCATTCGTCCACCTTGAATATTATTCATGTTCTGGTTAAAAAAGGCCCTAATGATTTATGCTATACAACGTTTGACATGTTTGAACGAACGGAAATATATTTTTTCCCCTCGTTCATGACGAGAAGTCCGGCTGGCTTACATCATGTGCTAACGAGACGGAGATTTTTGGACATAAATGATGAGCTTTTTTGAACAAAACTACATTCGTTATGGACCTGTGATACCTGGAAGTGACATCTGATGAAGAGAATCAAAGGTAATGGATTATTTACATAGTATTTTCGATTTTAGATCTCCCCAACATGACGTCTAGTCTGTATCGCAACGCGTATTTTTCTGGGCACAGTGCTCAGATTATTGCAAAGTGTGATTTCCCAGTAAGGTTATTTTTAAATCTGGCAAGTTGATTGCGTTCAAAAGATGTAAATCTATAATTCTTTAAATGACAATATAATATTTTACCAATGTTTTCTAATTTTAATTATTTAATTTGTGACGCTGACTTGACTGCCGGTTATTGGAGGGAAACGATTTCCTCAACATCAATGCCATAGTAAAACGCTGTTTTTGGATATAAATATCAACTTGATAGAACTAAAAATGCATGCATTGTCTAACCTAATGTCCTAGGAGTGTCATCTGATGGAGATTGTAAAAGGTTAGTGTATCATTTTAGCTGGTTTTATGGTTTTGGTGACCCTGTCTTTGACTTGACAAAACATTACACACAACTCTTGTAAATGTACTGTCCTAACATACTCTAAATTTATGCTTTCGCCGTAAAACCTTTTTGAAATCGTAAAACGTGGTTAGATTAAGGAGATGTTTATCTTTCAAAGGGTGTAACATAGTTGTATTTTTGAAAAATTTGAATTTTGACATTTATTTGGATTCAAATTTGCCGCTCTTGAAATGCACCTGCTGTTGATGGAGTGCACCACGGGTGGCACGCTAGCGTCCCACCTAGCCCCAAGAGGTTAAATAAGCATTCCCCATTCAAGAAATGTAGAACCAGGAACAGATATAGCCCTTGGTTCTCTCCAGACCTGACTTCCCTTAACCAATACAAAAACATCCTGTGGCGTTCTGCATTAGCATCGAACAGCCCCCGTGATATGCAACTTTTCAGGGAAGTTAGAAACCAATATACACAGGCAGTTAGAAAAGCCAAGGCTAGCTTTTTCAAACAGAAATTTGCTTCCTGCAACACAAACTCAAAAAAGTTCTGGGACACTGTAAAGTCCTTGGAGAATAAGAACACCTCCTCCCACTGCACTGAGGATAGGAAACTCTATCACCACCTATAAACCCACTATAATTGAGAATTTCAATAAGCATTTTTCTACGGCTGGCCATGCTTTCCACCTGGCTACCCCTACCACAGTCAACAGCACTGCACCCCCCACAGCTACTCACCCAAGCCTTCCCCATTTCTCCTTCTCCCAAATCCATTCAGCTGATGTTCTGAAAGAGCTGCAAAATCTGGACCCCTACAAATCAGCCGGGCTAGACAATCTGGACCCTTTCTTTCTAAAATGATCTGCCGAAATTGTTGCAACCCCTATTACTAGCCTGTTTAACCTCTCTTTCTTGTCATCTGAGATTCCCAAAGATTGGAAAGCAGCTGATGTCATCCCCCTCTTCAAAGGAGGGGACACTCTTGACCCAAACTGCTACAGACCTTTATCTATCCTACCTTGCCTTTCTAAGGTCGTCGAAAGCCAAGTCAACAAACAGATTACCGACCATTTCGAATCCCACCGCACCTTCTCCGCTATGTAATCTGGTTTCAGAGCTGGTCATGGGAGCACCTCAGCCACGCTCAAGGTCCTAAACGATATCGTAACCGCCATCGATAAGAAACAATATTGTGCTGCCGTATTCATTGACCTGGCCAAAGCTTTCGACTCTGTCAATCACCACATCCTCATCGGCAGACTCAATAGCCTTGGTTTCTCAAATGATTGCCTCACCTGGTTCACCAACTACTTCTCTGATAGAGTTCAGTGTGTCAAATCGGAGGGCCTGTTGTCCGGGCCTCTGGTAGTCTCTATGGGGGTGCCACAGGGTTCAAATCTTGGGCCAACTCTTTTCTCTGTATACATCAATGATGTCGCCCTTGCTGCTGGTGAGTCTCTGATCCACCTCTACGCAGACGACACCATTCTGTATACTTCTGGCCCTTCTTTGGACACAGTGTTAACAACCCTCCAGACGAGCTTCAATGCCATAACTCTCCTTCCGTGGCCTCCAACTGCTCTTAAATACAAGTAAAACTAAATGCATGCTCTTCAACCGATCGCTGCCTGCACCTGCCCGCCTGTCCAGCATCACTACTCTGGATGGTTCTGACTTAGAATATGTGGACAACTACAAATACCTAGGTGTCTGGTTAGACTGTAAACTCTCCTTCCAGACTCAAATCAAACATCTCCAATCCAAAGTTAAATCTAGAATTGGCTTCCTATTTCGCAACAAAGCATCCTTCACTCATGCTGGCAAACATACCCTCGTAAAACTGACCATCCTACCGATCCCCGACTTCGGCGATGTCATTTACAAAATAGCCTCCAATACCCTACTCAACTCGATGCAGTCTATCACAGTGCCATCCGTTTTGTCACCAAAGCCCCATATATACTACCCACCACTGTGACCTGTACGCTCTCGTTGGTTGGCCCTCGCGTCATACTCATCGCCAAACCCACTGGCTCCAGGTCATCTACAAGACCCTGCTAGGTAAAGTCCCCCCTTATCTCCGCTCACTGGTCACCATAGCAGCACTCACTTGTAGCACGCGCTCCAGCAGGTATATCTCTCTGGTCACCCCCAAAGCCAATTCCTCCTTTGGCCGCCTCTCCTTCCAGTTCTCTGCTGCCAATGACTGGAACGAACTACAAAAATCTCTGAACCTGGAAACACATCTCCCTCACTAGCTTTAAGCACCAGCTGTCAGAGCAGCTCACAGATCACTGCACCTGTACATAGCCCATCTATAATTTAGCCCAAACAACTACCTCTTCCCCTACTGTATTGATTTATTTCTTTAATTTGCTCCTTTGCACCCCATTATTTAAATTTCTACTTTGCACTTTCTTCTACTACATATCTACCATTCCAGTGTTTTACTTGCTATATTGTATTTACTTTGCCACCATGGCCTTTTTGCCTTTACCTCCCTTATCTCACCTCATTTGCTCACATTGTATATAGACTTATTTTTCTACTGTATTATTGACTGTATGTTTGTTTTACTCCATGTGTAACTCTGTGTTGTTGTATGTTGTCGAACTGCTTTGCTTTATCATGGCCAGGTCGCAATTGTAAATGAGAACTTGTTCTCTACTTGCCTACATGGTTAAATAAAGGTGAAATAAAAAATAAATAAACATTGTTTATGGGCCTAATAGTAAACCCGTCATTAAACTGTAAAAAAAAAAAAAAAAAAAAGTACCTTTTTAGTTTGACATGAACACAACCAGTAATGATGTTTTAATCTTACTGTCAAACAAATCACTAGGCTACCTGTGCATGTTCGTCCACTCCAAAATAATTCCAGCATCCAAACAGTGCACTTTACACTTGCACCATTTTATGTGTAAGGATATTTGGCGATTGTCATTGCGTCAACACTCTTGTAGCCCGAATTAACTGATGTGTCTTGCTGACAAAATTACATTTTTTGTAGAAAGAAAAGTTGGGACACCTGAAAACGGGCTGAGATACGTGCAGAGAGATCTGGGATGACAAGTTCAGTCAAATGGGGAAAACATTTTGTTAAACCATGACACGGAGGTGGGGGTGTTCGTTTAATTTGGAATAAGCTTTTATTTTAATATTTACCACAGTAGCAGTTCTATTTGCATTTTAAACAAATAGGAGAATGGTTAAAGTATAATTATTTATTTTGGTGCGTGGCCCTTGCCTTGAGGTTTTCAAAAGTCATTTGATCTTCACACGTTTTGGTTTGCATTTGTTGAAGTGTGTGTGTGTCAAATATCAATGCTCTTTACTTTATGAATAACAACATCCATAAAAAAAAGCAAACAGCAAAGACCTCAGTAAACAACGATATCATTAAGTGAATGACCTTGGGCAGTAACCCATTTGTGCACAGGATCAGAGTGATAGCTCTGACTGAAGCAGATATGATTGTCAACTCCCAACTATCTCCACTGTGCTATTTTCTGCATGTGTCTCAAAGGGCCTTATTAGGATTAAGATAACACTGTACTGTGCCCAGCGGTGGAAAAAGTACCCAATTGTCATACTTGAGTAAAAGTCACGATATCTTAATAGAAAATTACTTAAAAGTGAAAGTCACCCAGTAAAATTCTACTTGAATAAAAGTATTTGGTTTTAAATTTACTTATGTATCAAAAGTAAATGTAATTGTTAAAATATACTTAAGTATTAAAAGTTAATGTAAAAGTATAAATCATTTCATATTCCTTATATTAAGCAAACCAGACAGCACCATTTAATTTATTTACGGATAGCCAGGGGCGCACTCCAACACTCAGACATAATTTACCCTGATCTATGTACAGCGATGTGACACCTCAAAAGCTACACCATAGGCCAGTGTTTCCCAACATAGAAGGTGTTCTTTAATGGAAGCTTCTCAAACATAATCCAGGTAGAAGCAGGAATTCCCCAGGGTAGCTGTTTAGGCCCCTTGCTTTTTTCAATCTTTACTAACGATTTACTGGCCTTACTCAAAGCCTTTGGTATGTCTATTCATGTGGATGACAACACTATACACTTCAGCTACTACAGCACCTGAAATGACTGAAACACTTAACAAAGAACTGCAGTTTCGTAATGGGTAGCAAGGAATACGTTAGTCCTAAATATTTCAGAAACTAAAAGCATTGTATTTGGGCCAAATCATTCACTAATCCCTAAACCTCAACTACATCTCACAATGAATAATGTGTAAATTGAGCAAGTTGAGGTGACTAAACTGCTTGGAGTAACCCTGGATTGTAAACTGTCATGGTCAAAACATATTGATACAACAGTAGCTAAGATGGGGAGATGTCTGTCCATAGTAAAGTGCTGCTCTGCCTTCTTGACAACACTATCAACAAGGCAAGGCCTTGTTTTGTCACACCTGGACTACTGTTCAGTCGTGTGGTCAGGTGCCACAAAGAAGGACTTTGGAAAATTGCAGTTGGCTCAGAACAGGGCAGCACGGCTAGCCCTTAAAAGTACACAGAGATCTAACATTAATGACATGCATGTCAATCTCCCATGGCTCAAAGTTGGAGAGAGATTAACTTCCTCATTAATTGTTTTGTAAGAGGTGTTGACAAGCTGACAAGGTACCGAGCTGTCTGTTTAAAATGCTAGCACACAGCTCAGACATCCATGCATACCCCACAAGACATGCCACCAGAAGTCTCTTCACAGTCCCCAAGTCCAGAACAGACTATGGGAGGTGCACAGTACTACATAGAGCCATGACTACATGGAACTCTATTCCACATCAGGTAACTGATGCAAGCAGTAGAATCCGATTTAAAAAGCAGGGGCAGAACACATTTATACCTTGTCAGCTTAGTGTTTTGATCCAGAAACCTTTCAGTTACTGGCCCAACACTCTAACCATTAGGCTACCTGCCACCCCAAATAAAACTCCAGTTCTCGAGTACCCCCAACAGTACACATTTGTATTGAAGTCCCTGACACACCTGATTCAACTTGTCAGGTTTGTTTTTCTGGGGCTAAAACATAAATGTGTAGTGTTGGGAAACACTGCCATAGGCTACACACCAACTAACTCAAGCTACTTCCTCTTAGGGCCATTAAAGCAAGATAATTATTCAAGAACCATTAGCGGGCCTATTAAAAGTAAGATCGTAATAGTTTTATTTGAAACATAACTTGTCTTGAACAGTCTGTGCGAATTTGAAATGTAACCAAATGCATTTCGCTGTGGCCTGTTTGTCTTTGTGTGCGTGCGTGTATCCTTGTGTTGGGTGTGCTTTGCTAAATGCAGTGTTTAGTTAATGGCCTGTGACTTATTTAGAGTTCATCTGTTCTTACCTCCCTCCTTCCCTCCCTTTTTGGGCCCACTAGCTAGGCAAATGACTACAGGCTTTTATACACCCCCTGCCTGCCCTCTGCAACAGGTCAACTCTAAGTATGCGATGGAACGGAGACACTGGACCAAGTGCTGTGAAATCATGCCTGATCATGCCTAAGATCTTACACTCATTGAAAGAAATGTGCTATCTAGCACCTAAAAGGGTTCTTCAGCTGTCCCCATAGGATAACCCTTTTTGTTCCAAGTAGACCCATTTTGGGTTCCATGTCGAACCCTTCCACAGAGGGTTCTACAAGGAACCCAAATTGGTACTACTATGGGGACAGCCAAATAACCCTTTTTTCGAAGAGGGGGAATCAGTTTTTAAAACACATGATTTGAGAAGGAGACGAGGATGGATGATATCAGGGTTACCTTGCCAGGCCAAATCAAAGTATCTGGCTGCCCCAAGAGTCCTCCTTGTTCCTGTACAGAGGCTTCTTAAATCGGGACAAAGACTGACAGTGAAAAGATCAGCAGAGGAATCTGCATCCCAAATGGTACCCTATTCCCTTTATAATAGAATGCACAATTTTTTACCAGGGCCTATAGCGCACTATTAAGGGAATAGGATGCCATAAGACAGCCTAGTCTCATAGACTAGACGTAACATAGACCGCTTAAATCCGGCACTCAAATTAGTATGATATGTTACGTTTGGTATGGTTACATAAGACAGATGGTTACTTTATTCAAAAAGGAAAGTAGGATGGTTGGGTGGGCGTAAAACGCGAATGTCTAGCAACCCAAAGGTTGCGAGTTTGAATCGTAACATTTAAGCTAATTAGCAACTTTTCAACTACTTACAATTTTTGTTGCTACTTTGCAACTACTTAGCATGTTAGCTAACCATTGTCCTAACCGTACCTTTTACGGTAACTCCTTCCCCTAACCCAAACCCTTTCACATAACTCCCAAACTTAACCTTAATTCTAACCGCTAACCCTAACGAGTAGCCGAGCTAACATTAGTCAGCTAACTCTTAGCCACCCAGTTAGAATTCATAAACATGTCATATGTCTAGCAAATTCATAACATATTGTACATTTAGATTTTTTTTTTACATTGTACATTTTGCAAATTCGTAAAGTAGAATACAAATTGAAAATTCATAACATATCATACGAAATGGGTGATGAACATTCACAAATTAATATACAGTGGCTTGCGAAAGTATTCACCCTCTTGGCATTTATCTTATTGCCTTACAACCTGGAATTAAAAAGGATTTTTGAGGGGTTTGTATCATTTGATTTATCCAACATGCCTACCACTTTGAAGATGCAAATTATTTTTTCTTGTGAAACAAACAAGAAACAATACCAAAAAAATGAAAACTTGATCATGTATAACTATTCACCCCCCAAAGGCAATACTCTGTAGAGCCACCTTTTGCAGCAAATACAGCTGCAAGTCTCTTGGGGTATGTCTCTATAAGCATGGCACATCTAGCCACTGGGATTTTTGCCCATTCTTCAAAGCAAAACTGCTCCAGCAACTTCAAGTTGGATGGGTTCCGCTGGTGTACAGAAATATTTAAGTCATACAACATATTCTCTAGGGATGATGTTCTCGGGGTGATGAGAGGTGTTGGGTTTGCGCCAGACAGTGTTTTCCTTGATGGCCAAAAATATTAATTTTAGTCTCATCTGACCAGAGTACCTTCTTCCATATGTTTGGGGAGTTTCCCACATGCCTTTTGGCTATTTCTTTCTTTAAGCAATGTTTTTTCTTCTGGCTTCTCTTCCGTAAAGCCCAGCTCTGTGGGGTGTACGGCTTAAAGTGGTCCTATGGACAGATACTCCAATCTCCGCTGTGGAGCTTTGCAGCTCCTTCAGGCTTATCTTTGGTCTCTTTGTTGCCTCTCTGATTAATGCCCTCCTTGCCTGGTCAGTGAGTTTTGGTGGGCGGCCCTTTCTTGGCAGGTTTATTGTGGTGCCATATTCTTAAAAAAAAAAATTGAACAGATTTAATGGTGCTCCGTGGGATGTTCAAAGTTTTGGATATTTTTTTACAACCCAACCCTGATCTGTACTTCTCCACAACTTTGTCCCTGACCTGTTTGGAGAGCTCCCTGGTCTTCATGGTGCCACTTGCTTGGTGGTGCAAACTCTGGGACCTTTCAGAACAGGTGTATATATACTGAGATCATGTGACACACAGGTGGACTTCATTTAGCTAATTATGTGACTTCTGAAGGTAATTGGTTGCACCAGATCTTATTTAGGGGCTTGATAGGAAAGGGGGTAATACATATGCACGCACCACTATTACGCTTTTTTTTTTGTTTTTTGAAACAAGTAATTTTTTTCATTTCACTTCACCAATTTTGACTATTTTCTGTATGTCCATTACATGAAATCCAAATAAAAATCTATTTAAATTACAGGTTGTAATGCAACAAAATAGGAAAAATGCCAAAGGGGGTGAATACTTTTGCAAGGCACTGTATACCATACAAAACGTAATATATCATACTAAATGGATTGTCTCGGATTTACTTACAAAATGCTGTGAGACCAGGTTGAGTAAGAATGTCCTGCAGGTATACTGGCACAGACCAGTGGGAGGTTGGTTTGGTTGGAGCCATATGCTAGGCTGCTGGAGGGTCTGTTTATGTGAGTCTGTTACTTTGAATAATCCTCACTTGATTTCACACAGCCCATGTCTGTTTAAGAAGCAGCAGAAGCCTAAGGGTGCGATCTTTCGAGGGAATGTGTCTGGGAGGGAGTGTGTTGTGTTCGTGTATATTGTGTAAGTGTGGGTTTACAGTGTACTCCTGAGTGAGTATGTGATACCACTTCAGCGCTGATTCATCCCCTCACTTCCTTCTCTCACCTGCCTGTGCCCCTGGAGAGGTAACGCCTGTGCCCTCTTCCTCAAGTACAAATAGATGGAGGGGCAAACTCGTGACCCTGGAGGACACGTGGTGTGAAAGTGTGATGGGCTTCAGCTCTCTGACAGGGCAGGTCAGAACGAGGAGTCGAAAAAATAAACAACTGACCTGGCTTCAGAGATGACGTTGACTTTGAATAAATGAAGGGAGCATCAGAAATAGCATCCTATTGACCAAATCCTATAGAGCTCTGGTCAAAAATAATAGACTATATAGGGAATAGGGTGCCATTTCCAACACAGCTGAAGAGACTTGCCTTGGCCTGTTTGTGTCTTCCCAAGAACTTCCTTTTTGTTCCTTCCTGACATGTGACCAAACTGTCACTCATCACATAACCTTGACAAGGCGAGCGTCATGCGTTTTACCCTGCACCTGTCCCTGACCATGTGAGCTGTCAATTTTACCGCGATAGCACGCAGAGCTCTGAAGGAGGGCTGCTAGAGATTCTTACTAGGTACACTTGCTTGGTCATACATCATCCTTATCATGCAGCATACTGTATTGTACAGTATAGATCAAAGTGGCCAATTATATTCCCATTTGCTCTATGATATGTACAGTTGAAGTTGGAAGTTTAAATACACCTTAGCCAAATACATTTAAACTCAGTTTTTCACAATTCCTGACATTTAATCCAAGTAAAAATTCCCTGTCTTAAGATCACTTTATTTTAAGAATGTGAAATGTCAGAATAATAGTAGAGAGAATTATTTATTTCAGCCTTTATTTCTTTCATCACATTCCCAGTGGGTCAGAAGTTTACATACACTCAATTAGTATTGCCTTTAAATTGTTTAACTTGGGTCAAATGTTTTGGGTAGTCTTCCACAAGCTTCTCACAATAAGTTGGGTGAATTTTGGCCCATTCCTCCTGACAGAGCTTGTGTAACTGAGTCAGGTTTGTAGGCCTCCTTGCTCGTACAAGCTTTTTCAGTTCTGCCCACACATTTTCTATGTGATTGAGGTCAGGGCTTTGTGATGGCCACTCCAATACCTTGACTTTGTTGTCCTTAAGCCATTTTGCCACAACTTTGGAAGTATGCTTGGGGTCATTGTCCATTTGGAAGACCCATTTGCGACCAAGCTTTAACTTCCTGACTGACGGTTTTTTACTTTTTCATTACCGTATATTTTTACTTTTTCCCTCACTCAACTTTTTTCATTGAACTTTTTCACCCCGGAGGTTTTATCTGGACATGGTTCGTCAGGACTTCAAACAGCCGAAGCTAAGTAACATTAACATGATGCCTTCTAATTGCAGTCGTTGTACTTATAATATACAGGAGAACGATCGCCTTACGGCAAGGATAGCTGTGCTGCAAGCCCAGCTTCAGACGCAATCGTTAGGCAAGGGTAATTTCAGTGTAGGAAAGGATGAAACAGCGTCTGTGCCACCAGTAAGTACAGATAGTAACGTTAGTATAAACCCCCTCGCACGGTCCCCGCAGCCGGACATCTTTCTCATGGCTTCTGGAGGGAAACGCTGTAGGAATGCTCAACCGGTGTCGCTTATTCAGCCGACAGAAACTTTCAACCGGTTCTCCCCATTAAGCGAGTCGGAGTCAGAGGCCGAGACTTCTCTGGTCTCTACTCCTCCCGTTGTGGGGTCTGAGACGCCGACGGCTCCCACCATTAGCTCTGACAAATTGAAAACCCTAGTCATTGGCGACTCCATTACCCGCAGTATTAGACTTAAAACTAATCATCCAGCGATCATACACTGTTTACCAGGGGGCAGGGCTACCGACGTTAAGGCTAATCTAAAGACGGTGCTGGCTAAAGCTAAAACTGGCGAGTGTAGAGAGTATAGAGATATTGTTATCCACGTCGGCACCAACGATGTTAGGATGAAACAGTCAGAGGTCACCAAGCGCAACATGGCTTCAGCGTGTAAATCAGCTAGAAAGATGTGTCGGCATCGATTAATTGTCTCTGGCCCCCTCCCAAAAGATATAATTTGTAGATAATTGGCCCTCTTTCTGGGACTCACCCACAAACAGGACCAAGCCTAGCCTGTTGAGGAGTGATGGACTCCATCCTAGCTGGAGGGGTGCTCTCATCTTATCTACGAACATAGACAGGGCTCTAACTCCTCTAGCTCCACAATGAAATAGGGTGCAGGCCAGGCAGCAGGCTGTTAGCCAGCCTGCCAGCTTAGTGGAGTCTGCCACTAGCATAGTCAGCGTAGTCAGCTCAGCTTTCCCCATTGAGACCGTGTCTGTGCCTCGATCTAGGTTGGGCAAAATTAAAAATGGCGGTGTTCGCTTTAGTAATCTCACTAGTATAAAGACCTCCTCCATTCCTGCCATTATTGAAAGAGATTGTGATACCTCACATCTCAAAATTGGGTTACTTAATGTTAGATCCCTCACTTCCAAGGCAGTTATAGTCAATGAACTAATCACTGATCATAATCTTGATGTGATTGGCCTGACTGAATCATGGCTTAAGCCTGATGAATTTACTGTGTTAAATGAGGCCTCACCCCCTGGTTACACTAGTGACCATACCCCCCGTGCATCCGGCAAAGGCGGAGGTGTTGCTAACATTTACGATAGCAAATTTCAATTTACAAAAAAAAAAACTGACGTTTTCGTCTTTTCAGCTTCTAGTCATGAAATCTATGCAGCCTACTCACTCACTTTTTATAGCTACTGTTTACAGGCCTCCTGGGCCATATGCAGTGTTCCTCACGGAGTTCCCTGAATTCCTATCGGATCTTGTAGTCATAGCAGATAATATTCACATTTTTGGTGACTTTAACATTCACATGGAAAAGTCCACAGACCCACTCCAAAAGGCTTTCGGAGCCATCATCGACTCAGTGGGTTTTGTCCAACATGTCTCTGGACCTACTCACTGCCACAGTCATACTCTGGACCTAGTTTTGTCCCATGGAATAAATGTTGTGGATCTTAATGTTTTTCCTCATAATCCTGGACTATCGGACCACCATTTTATTACATTTGCAATCGCAACAAATAATCTGCTCAGACCCCAACCAAGGAGCATTAAAAGTCGTGCTATAAATTCTCAGACAACCCAAAGATTCCTTGATGCCCTTCCAGACTGCCTCTGCCTACCCAAGGACGTCAGAGGACAAAAATCAGTTAACCACCTAACCGAGGAACTCAATTTAACCTTGCGCAATACCCTAGATGCAGTTTCACCCCTAAAAACTAAAAACATTTGTCATAAGAAACTAGCTCCCTGGTATACAGAAAATACACGAGCTCTGAAGCAAGCTTCCAGAAAATTGGAACGGAAATGGCGCCACACCAAACTGGAAGTCTTCCGACTAGCTTGGAAAGACAGTACCGTGCAGTATCGAAGAGCCCTCACTGCTGCTCGATCATCCTATTTTTCCAACTTAATTGAGGAAAATAAGAACAATCCGAAATTTCTTTTTGATACTGTCGCAAAGCTAACTAAAAAGCAGCCTTCGCAAATGGAGGATGGCTTTCACTTCAGCAGTAATACATTTATGAACTTCTTTGAGGAAAAGATCATGATCATTAGAAAGCAAATTACAGACTCTTCTTTAAATCTGGCTATTCCTCCAAAGCTCCATTGTCCTGAGTCTACACAACTCTGCCAGGACCTAGGATCAAGGGAGATACTAAAGTGTTTTAGTACTATATCTCTTGACACAATGATGAAAATAATCATGGCCTCCAAACCCTCAAGCTGCATACTGGACCCTATTCCAACTAAACTACTGAAAGAGCTGCTTCCTGTGCTTGGCCCTCCTATGTTGAACATAATAAACGGCTCTCTATCCACCGGATGTGTACCAAGCTCACTAAAAGTGGCAGTAATAAAGCCTGTCTTGAAAAAGCCGAATCTTGATCCAGAAATTATAAAAAACTATCGGCCTATATCGAATCTTCCATTCCTCTCAATTTTAGAAAAAGCTGTTGCACAGTAACTCACTGCCTTCCTGAAGACAAACAATGTATACGAAACGCTTCAGTCTGGTTTTAGACCCCATCATAGCACTGAGACTGCACTTGTGAAGGTGGTACCTTACCTTTTAATGACGTCAGACCGAGGCTCTGCATCTGTCCTCGTGCTCCTAGATCTTAGTGCCGCTTTTGATACCATCGATCACCACATTCTTTTGGAGAGATTGGAAACCCAAATTGGTCTACATGGACAAGTTCTGGCCTGGTTTAGATCTTATCTGTCGGAAAGATATCAGTTTGTCTCTGTGAATGGTTTGTCCTCTGACAAATCAATTGTAAATTTCGGTGTTCCTCAAGGTTCCGTTTTAGGACCACTATTGTTTTCACTATATATTTTACCTCTTGGGGATGTCATTCGAAAACATAATGTTAAATTTCACTGCTATGCGGACGACACACAGCTGTACATTTCAATGAAACATGGTGAAGCCCCAAAATTGCCCTCGCTAGAAGCCTGTGTTTCAGACATAAAGAAGTGGATGGCTGCAAACTTTCTACTTTTAAACTCGGACAAAACAGAGATGCTTGTTCTAGGTCCCAAGAAACAAAGAGATCTTCTGTTGAATCTGACAATTAATCTGGATGGTTGTACAGTCGTCTCAAATAAAACTGAAGGACCTCAGCGTTTCTCTGGACCCTGATCTCTCTTTTGAAGAACATATCAAGACTGTTTCAAGGACTGCTTTTTTCCATCTACGTAACATTGCAAAAATCAGAAACTTTCTGTCCAAAAATGACGCAGAAAAATTAATCCATGCTTTTGTTACTTCTAGGCTGGACTACTGCAATGCTCTACTTTCCGGCTACCCGGATAAAGCACTAAACAAACTTCAGTTAGTGCTAAATACGGCTGCTAGAATCCTGACTAGAACCAAAAAATGTGATCATATTACTCCAGTGCTAGCCTCCCTACACTGGCTTCCTGTTAAGGCAAGGGCTGATTTCAAGGTTTTACTGCTAACCTACAAAGCATTACATGGGCTTGCTCCTACCTATCTTTCCGATTTGGTCCTGCCGTACATACCTACACGTACGCTACGGTCACAAGACGCAGGCCTCCTAATTGTCCCTAGAATTTCTAAGCAAACGGCTGGAGGTAGGGCTTTCTCCTATAGAGCTCCATTTTTATGGAATGGTCTGCCTACCAATGTGAGAGACGCAGACTCAGTCTCAACCTTTAAGTCTTTACTGAAGACTTATCTCTTCAGTAGGTACTATGATTAAGTATAGTCTGGCCCAGGAGTGTGAAGGTGAACGGAAAGGCTGGAGCAACGAACCGCCCTTGCTGTCTCTGCCTTGCCGGTTCCCCTCTTTCCACTGGGATTCTCTGCCTCTAACCCTTTTACAGGGGCTGAGTCACTGGCTTACTGGTGTTCTTCCATGCCGTCCATGGGAGGGGTGCGTCAATTGAGTGGGTTGAGTCACTGACGTGGTCTTCCTGTCTGGGTTGGCGCCCCCCCTTGGGTTGTGCCATGGCGGAGATCGTTGTGGGCTATACTCGGCCTTGTCTTAGGACGGTAAGTTGGTGGTTGGAGACATCCCTCTAGTGGTGTGGGGGCTGTGCTTTGGCAAAGTGGGTGGGGTTATATCCTGCCTGTCCGGGGGTATCATCGGATGGGGCCACAGTGTCTTCTGATCCCTCCTGTCTCAGCCTCCAGTATTTATGCTGCAGTAGTTTGTGTCGGGGGGCTAGGGTCAGTCTGTTACATCTGGAGTATTTCTCTTGTCTTATCCGGTGTCCTGTGTGAATTTAAATATGCTCTCTCTAATTCTCTCTTTCTGTCTTTCTCTCGGAGGACCTGAGCCCTAGGACCATGCCTCAGGACTACCTGGTATGATGACTCCTTGCTGTCACCAGTCCACCTGGCCGTGCTGCTGCTCCAGCTTCAACTGTTCTGCCTGCGGCTATGGAACCCTGACCTGTTCACCGGACGTGCTTGTTGCACCCTCGACAACTACTATGATTATTATTATTTGACCATGCTGGTCATTTATGAACATTTTAACATCTTGACCATGTTCTGTTATAATATCCACCCTGCACAGCCAGAAGAGGACTGGCCACCCCTCATAGCCTGGTTCCTCTCTAGGTTTCTTCCTAGGTTTTTGGCCTTTCTAGGGAGTTTTTCCTAGGGAGTTTTTCCTAGCCACCGTGCTTCTTTCACATGCTTTGCTTGCTGTTTGGGGTTTTAGGCTGGGTTTCTGTACAGCACTTTGAGATATCAGCTGATGTACGAAGGGCTATATAAATACATTTGATTTGATTTGATGTCTTGAGATGTTGCTTCAATATATCCACATAAATCTACTTCCTCATGATGCCATCTATTTTGTGAAGTGCACCAGTCCCTCCTGCAGCAAACCCCCCCACAACATGATGCTGCCACCCCCATGCTGGTGTTCTTCAGCTTGCAAGCCTCCCCATTTTTCTTCCAAACGTATCAATGGTCATTATGGCCAAACAGTTCTATTTTTGTTTCATCAGACCAGAGGACATTTCTCCAAAAATGCGTCTCCTTCCTGAGCGGTATGATGGCTGCTTGGTCCCATGGTGTTTATACTTGCGTACTAATGTTTGTACAGATGAACGTGGTACCTTCAGGCATTTGGAAATAGCTCCCAAGGATGAACCAGACCTGGGGTGGTCTACAATTTTTTTTCTGAGGTCTTGGCTAATTTCTTTTCATTTCCCCATGATGTCAAGCAAAGAGGCCCTGAGTTTGAAGGTAGGCCTTGAAATACATCCACAGGTACACCTCCAATTGACTCAAATGATGTCAATTAGCCTATCAGATGCTTTTAACGCCATGGCAACATTTTCTGGAATTTTCCAAGCTGTTTAACCTCTATGGGCTAGGTGGGACGCAAGCGTCCCACCCGTGGTGCACTCCATCAACAGCAGGTGCATTTCAAGAGCGGCAAATTTGAATCCAAATAAATGTCAAAATTCAAATTTTTCAAACATACAACTATTTTAAACCGTTTGAAAGATAAACATCTCCTTAATCTAACCACGTTTTCCGATTTCAAAAAGGTTTTACGGCGAAAGCATAAATTTAGAGTATGTTAGGACAGTACATTTACAAGAGTTGTGTGTAATGTTGTGCCAATTCAAAGACAGGCGTCACCAAAACCATAAAATCAGCAAAAATTATGCACTAACCTTTTACAATCTCCAACAGATGACACTCCTAGGACATTATGTTAGACAATGCATGCATTTGTAGTTCTATCAAGTTCATATTTATATCCAAAAACAGCGTTTTACTGTGGCGTTGATGTTCAGGAAATCGTTTCCCTCCAATAACCGGCATTCAAGTCAGCACCACAAATTAAATAATTAAAATTAGAAAACATTGGTAAAATATTATAGATTTACATCTCTTGAACGCAATCAACTTGCCAGATTTAAAAATAACCTTACTGGGAAATCACACTTTGCAATAATCTGAGCACTGCGCCCAGAAAAATACGCGTTGCGGTACAGACTAGCCGCCATGTTGGGGAGATCTAAAATCGAAAATACTATGTAAATAATCCATTACCTTTGATTCTCTTCATCAGATGTCACTTCCAGGTATCACAGGTCCATAACGAATGTAGTTTTGTTCAAAAAAGCTCATCATTTATGTCCAAAAATCTCCGTCTTGTTAGCACATGATCTAAGCCCGCCGGACTTCACTTCATGAACGAGGGGAAAAAATATATTTACGTTCGTTCAAACATGTCAAACGTTGTATAGCATAAATCATTAGGGCCTTTTTTAACCAGAACATGAATAATATTCAAGGTGGACGAATGCATTCTCTTTTATAACGTATTGGAACGAGGGTACCCAACATGAACTCGCGCGCCAGGTGTCTAATGGGCCATCATCGTTCCATGGCTCTTGTTCGGTCAGATCTCCCTCCAGAAGACTCAAAACACTTTGTAAAGGCTGGTGACATCTAGTGGAAGCAATAGGAAGTGCCAAAATATTCCTTAGCCCCTGTGTTTTTCAATGGCATAGGTTTAAATGTAATACAACACATCAGGTATCCACTTCCTGTCAGAATCTGTCTCAGGGTTTTGCCTGCCAAATGAGTTCTGTTATACTAACAGACACCATTCAAACAGTTTTAGAAACTTTAGGGTGTTTTCTATCCATATATAATAAGTATATGCATATTATAGTTACTGGGTAGGATTAGTAACCAGATTAAATCGGGTACATTTTTTTATCCAGCCGTGCAAATACTGCCCCCTAGCCCTAACAGGTTAAAGGCACAGTCAACTTAGTGTATGTAAACCTCTGACCCACTGGAATTGTGATACAGTGAATTATAATTGAAATAATCTGTCTGCAAACAATTGTTGGAACAATTACTTGTGTCATGCACAAGTTAAACGTCCTAACCGACTTGCCAAAACTATAGTTTGTTAACAAGAAATGTGTGGAGTGGTTGAAAAACGAGATTTAATGATTCCAACCTAAGTGTATGTAAACTTCCGACTTCAACTGTATGTTGTATTAAGTTGTATGTGGTAAAATTACAAGATTACGTTTTAATACTGTTTAAACATCGAATAAGATTTCTCAGTACTTTCTCATCTGGGTCTGTGGGACTGAGTTGGGCCTCTGGGGCTTGGCGCTGGCAACTGATTTACGATGGCTTGGTGATAGAACCTACTGCCTGCATTCCATAGATTGAGTTGGTGTTTGTGTACTTTGAGGTACCAGAGAAGAGATGTCTTTGGTGTGGACGGCTGATGGGAGGAACCTTAGGGGCCAAACCCTGGTTTCTATACAATTGGAAGAGTCTTCACAGCGAATGCTATCTGGCTGGGGGATACTCCTTTCTCACATACAAATCTTAACCTTTTGACCCATTCCAGAAATCGGTTTGTCACGTATTCAGGAGGATGTGTCTTAACTATAAAATGCTGTGGCTCAGATCTGCTCGGTAGGCTCTCACCGATCACCCATGGGTGGTCGTTGACCAGCTCCATTATTGCAATAATTAATAAGAAAGTTTGATTGTTTTGAAGAAATCTAAAAGTCTCTCTCCTTTGGTTAGAAATATTCCACAACAGTTTCATCTTACATCTGTCAGAATTAAAACACTTCACTCAAGAAAGTCGGCATTGGGCCTGTATGGGCATGACCTCCATGCCCATACTGGCCCAATGCCAAATCGACCCCAAATCCCTACACTAGTTGTTTCCCAACTCCAGTCCTCGAGTACGCCCAACAGTAAAAATGTGTTGTTGTGGCCCCAGACAAGCACACCTGATTCTACTTGTCAACTAATTATCAAGCCATTGACAAGTTGAATCAGCTGTTTTTGTCTGGGACTACAAGAAAAATGTGTGCTGTTGGGGGTACTCTGCCATACACACCTAGCCCTCTGATGGGCTAGGTGGAAGTTTAATCCTTTTTGCTTCTACAAATCAAATCCTCTGATCTTCAAGGCCCGATTCCGTGTTATTCCCTTTTCTCTCTATGCTTATTCTGACCTTTGAACTTTAAGAATGAGAATAGCATGCTATTAGCCCAAACTTTGTTCGGGGTGGAGATCTAAGGAAAGGGGAGGTGTGCCAACAAATAACGCCGTATTCTGATCTTGACTTAATTCCTTCATAATTCCACCACTTTTACATGTGAGGAAACCATGAGTAAGGTTGAGCCAACCTGCCGGTTCCTAGTGGAAAAAGCATCTGCTTTCTTTTTTCCTATACAAATAACAGCATTCTCTATGCTCTGTAATTTATAAATTGATAAGAGATATTGATAAGAGCTAGGTAAATGAGTAATCCGTTTGGAGAAAGGGATTGTAAATTAACATAGCAATTGAATATGTCCTTATGATCCGTGGAGTCCAATGTGAAACTAGCCATATGGAAGCAAATTGAAAATCATGTGTCACGCCCTGACCATAGAGAGCCCTTGGTTCACTAAGGTGTTGTAGGTCAGGGCGTGACTAGGGGGTGTTCTAGTCTTTTCATTTCTATGTTGGTGCTCTTGGTATGGTTCCGAATTAAAGGCAGCTGATGTCCGTTGTCTCTAATTGGGGATCATACTGAAGGTGTCATTGTTCCCACCTGCTTTGTGGGATATTGTTTGTGTTAGTGTTTTATAGCACTACGTTACTTCACGGTCGTTGTTTGTTGTTTTGTTTAAGTTTCACTAAATAAAAGATGTGGAACTCTAATCACGCTGCGCCTTGGTCCAACCTTTTCTACAAGCGTGACAGAATATCCCACCAAACAAGGACCAAGCGGCGTGCAATGGAGGGAAAAGTGAGTTGGACCTGGGAAGAGATCATGGGAGGAAGCAAGACCCTTCCTTGGCAGGAGTCACCAGGAAATCAGGAAGGACAGCGACGACGCCGGGGGCCGCGGCCACAGAAACCCCAAGATTTTTGGGGGGGGGCACGAGGGGTGGTCGGCCGAGCCAAGGAGAGAGCCAGAGCCCGCATGGGAGTTGATGGAGCAGTGTGAGGAGGGATATCGGAGAATGACTTTGGCGAGGATTATGCTGCAGCGCAGGCGTGCTGAAGAACGTGACACCAGTCTGGTGCCATCTGTGCCAGCTCCCCGCACTCGCCCTGAAAAGCCAGAGGGAGGCGATGGAGGCGAGAGGGGAGAGAGATGTTGGTCAAGTGTATTCTGCTCAACATTCGGCCTGAAGAGCCTGTCAGCAGTCTGGTGAAGTCTGTGCCGGTTTCACGCATCTTGCCTCCAGTGCGCCTCCCCAGTCCAGTATGTCCTGTGCCAGCTCCCCGCACTCGCCCTGAAGTGCGTGTCACCAGTCCGGTGCCACCTGTGCCGGCTCCATGCACCAGGCCTCCAGTGCACCTCCCCAGTCCGGTACATCCTGTGCCAGCTCCCCGCACTCGCCCTGAAATGCGTGTCACCAGTCCGGTGCCACCTGTGCCGGCTCCACGCATCAGGCCTCCAGTGCGCCTCCCAAGTCCGGTACGTCCTGTGCCAGCTCCCCGCACTCGCCCTGAAGTGCGTGTCACCAGTCCGGTGCCACCTGTGCCGGCTCCACGCATCAGGCCTCCAGTGCGCCTCCCCAGTCCGGTACGTCCTGTGCCAGCTCCCCGCACTCACCCTGAAGTGCGTGTCACCAGTTCGGTGCCACCTGTGCCGGCTCCACGCATCAGGCCTCCAGTGCGCCTCCCCAGTCCGGTACGTCCTGTGCCAGCTCCCCACAATCGCCCTGAAGTGCGTGTCAAAAGTCCGGTGCCACCTGTACCGGCTCCACGCACTAGGCCTCCAGTGCACCTCTCCAGCCCGGAGCGTCCTGTGCCGGCTCCACTCACTCGACCTGAGGAGGCTGTCATCAGTCCGGTGCAACCTGCGCCAGTGCCCAGTCCAGGCACGGTGTCCAGTCCCACTCCCTGGCAGGAGCCTCCCTCTGCGCCGGTACCCAGTCCAGGCACAGCGTCCAGTCCCGCTCCAAGGCCGGAGCCTTCCTCTGTGCCGGTGCCCAGTCCAGGCATGGCGGCCAACCCTGCTCGATGGCCGGAGCCTTCCTCTGCGCCGGTGCCCAGTCCAGGTATGGCGGCCAACCCAGCTCGATGGCCGCAGCCTTCCTCTGCGCCGGTGCCCAGTCCAGCCACGGCGTCCAGTCCCGCTCCAAGGCCGGAGCCTTCCTCTGCGCCGGTGCCCAGTCCAGGCATGGCGTCCAGTCCCGCTCCAAGGCCGGAGCCTTCCAATGCGCTGGTGCCCAGTCCAGGCACGGCATCCAGTCCCACTCCATGGCAGGAGCCTTCCTCTGCGCCGGTGCCCAGTCCAGGCACGGCATCCAGTACCGCTCCAAGGCCGGAGCCTTCCTCTGCGCCAATGCCCAGTCCAGCCACGATGTTCAGCCCGGCGCCATGGCCGGATCCGTGGTCTGGGCGGGGGCGGCGACCCGCACCGGAACCGCCACCAACACTAGTCACCCCCCTACCCTCCCGATTTGGTTTCAGGTTTTGCGGCCGGAGTTCGCACCTTTGGGGGGGGTACTGTCACATTGATAAGAGCTAGGTAAATGAGTAATCCTTTTGGAGAAGGGGATTGTAAATTAACATCGCAATTGAATATGTCCTTATGATCCCTGAGTCCAATGTGAAACTAGTTTTATCGAAGCAAACTGAAAATCATGTGTCACGCCCTGGCCTTGGTTCTCTATGGTGTTGTAGGTCAGGGTGTGACTAGGGGGTGTTCTAGTCTTTTCATTTCTATGTTTGTGCTCTTGGTATGGTTCCGAATTAGAGGCAGCTGATGTTCGTTGTCTCTAATTGGGGATCATACTGAAGGTGTCATTGTTCCCACCTGCTTTGTGTGATATTGTTTGTGTTAGTGTTTTGTAGCACTACGTTACTTCACGGTCGTTGTTTGTTGTTTCACTAAATAAAAGATGTGGAACTCTAATCACGCTGCGCCTTGGTCCGACCTTTTATACGAGCGTGACATCATGTCAACAAGACATATATTCCGGACCCTTTTCCACAGTGAAATAGGGTATGCCTTTAATCAGAATTTGAATTGTGTGCCCTCATAATTTGCGTGGATGAAATTTGGACACCCAAGCTATAGGTTTCTGTTGGCCTGAACCTGCTGAGTTGATGTATGCACTTTAGAATGTTTTAATATACCCTATGTCTGGGCTTTGCTCTATTTTATTTAACAATTTGTATCATATTAAATATTAGCCACTATTGGGAGCCACCATCAGTAATACCCACATACATTTATAACTGTCACTAAAGTGTTAGTGTTCTTTAATGTGTAGCTTACATTTTGCATCATTCCATTCCGTTTACCTTTCTTTCCTCTGTCACGTCCGTGTAGTTGTTCCTGAGGGTCACTAGCATTAGTGGATGATATTAGGCTAATGTTGTGCAATAATTTGGGACATGTAGCCTATTTGAATCATTATGGAACTCAGACTAAATGTAGCAGGTTAAAACTGCAGCCTGGTGCATGGTTCACGACGAATGAACTGTTGGCATACAGTTCCATGATTACTGAGAATTAGGTTCAATTTATAGGACTACTGTTCAACCCCTATTGTACACTTTTTTCCTACCTCCCAATTTTTAATGGATTGAACTTGAATATGACAACATTCAGGATGAATCAAACCACTATTTTTTATTCATCAACATATTTTCTGAGTAAAGTATCTTCACAACAGTTTCTTTCCTAGCCTTAAAATTTGCCCAAACAAGATCAGAGTATTTTTAAATCTACCAGTTGGAGCTAAAAAGGGAGATGAAGATGCATAGATGGCATTCTTTAACTGATACCTAATTTCTGAACCCGTCCTCTCAATGTAGTCTGACAAAAATGTACTGAAAATCCTATTGAACTCCATGAAAAAATCTGTTGGCTAGCAAGTGGGAGGGTTTTCAGTGGTTGAATTACATGTATTTAGCGCACGGAAGGGAACCAACCAATAGGAAAGGCGTAATTTCTTAAATCGGAAAATGTAGGAAATTTGAGGCCCACTCAAAACACCCTCTCTCTATGGCACCCGAGTTAGGTCTCTGTCCTCTTAGTGTTCCTCTTCGCGTACATTTACCTTCACAGCAACCATACAGTCACTCTGTACTAGTGGCCGATCCCGATTTATGAATTTATGCCTTCCAATGCACGCTTTTCCTATGCACTTTTCAGTATTTGGTATTCAGACTTACCTTATTTAGCATTGTAAAATGCTCTGCAGGCGTGGCTACCTTAACCAATCTGAATACATTTTATTCAACCACTGCGAACCCTCCCACTTGCTAGCCAAAATGTATTTTAGTGTAGTTTCAATGGAGTGTTCAGTACATTTATCTTAAGCCATCCCTTTAAATACAGTGCATCTTAAATTAGAATTTTGTTGACAGACTCAATAGAATACTTTTTTTTTAAATTTAACTTGTCACGTCTTGACCATAGTAAGATGTTATTTTCTATGGTAGAGTAGGTCAGGGTGTGACAGGGGGTGGTTTTCTATGTTTTGTATTTATATGTTCATGTTCTAGTTTTGTATTTCTATGTTGGATTTGTTTGGGATGATCTCCAATTAGAGGCAGCTGGTCCTCGTTGTCTCTAATTGGATATCATACTTAAGTAGGGTTTTTTTTCCACCTGGGTTTGTGGGAGATTAGTTTTGAGTAGTGTCTGTTTCACCTCTGCATCACGGTTTGTTGTTTTTTGGTCATTCAAGTTTATCTATTGCATAGTTTCACAGTATAAATAAAATGTGGAACGACACAAACGCTGCACTTTGGTCCGCTCATTCCTACGACAACCGTGACATAACTAGGCAAGTGAGTTAAGAACAAATTCTTATTTAACAATGACGGCCTACCCCAGCCAAACCCTACCCTAACGATGCTGGGCCAATTCTGCACCGCCCTATGGGATGCCTGATCATGGGCAGTTGTGATACAGCCCAGGATCAAACCAGGGTCTGTAGTGATGCCTCTAGCATTGAGATGCAGTGCCTTAGACCGCTGCGCCACTCGGGAGCAATGAAAAAAATGGGTTCAGAATATAGTGATCAATAAAATGACATACTGTATATGTATATTCGTCTCTGTTTCAGCACCAACTGGTAGATAAAATACTCTGATCTTGTAATTATTTAAGCACATTTTAAGTAAAGTATTATGAATCATAAAACTGTTTGTAGAGCCTTTACACACAATACTCTATATTGATGAATAAAAAATAGTGGTTGGCTTCATCCTGAAAGTTGGCATGTTCAAGTTCAGTCCATGAAATAGGTGGGAAAAAAGTGTACAATAGGGGTTGAACAATAATCCTATACATCTACCCTAATTCTCATTAATCATGGAACTCTATGACAATGGTCCAGTCGTCATGAACCGTGTGACAGGGCAGGCGCCAGGTTTAACCTGCTAAGTGTGGTCTATAATGATTCAACATTTTTCCATAATGTCCTAAATTATTGCATAACTTTAGTCTAATATGATCCACTAATGCTAGCTACTCTCAAGGAACAATTTACAAGGACGTCACAGAGGAAAGAAAGGTAAATGTATGTGGTTATTTTGCCGGTGGCTCCCGATAGTGGCTAAGATTTAACATGATACAAATTGTAAAATAAAACAAAAGCCCAGGCATATAAAAAAAAAAAAAAAAACATTCTAAAGTGCATACATCAACTCAGCAGGTTCAGGCCTACAGAAGCCTATAGCTTGGGTCTCCAAATTTAATTCACACAAATTATGAGGGCACACAATTCTAATTGTGAATAACATTACAGCTATTTATATCCTATTTCTCTGCACAATACAAGTCATGTTGATATGATTTTCAGTTTGCGTCATATGGCTGGTTTCACATTAGTCTCCAGGGATAATAAGGAAAAATCATCCAAAACAATTGCTATATGTATTTACAATCCACTTCTCCAAACGGATTACTCATTTACCTAACTCTTATCAATAGATTGTAAGAAGTTGTAAATTACAGTGCATGGAGAATGGTGTTATTTCTATCGGGAATAAAATTAAGTAGTTGCTTTTTCCACTTGGAACCGGTAGGTTCGCTAAACTTTATTCATGGCTTCCTTGTGTGTAAAGGTGGTGGAATTATTAGGGGATTAAATCAAAGTCAGAATCTGTAGACTCGTCTCTGCCACACCTTCATTTATTCGAGCTCCACCTCAAACAAATACTGGGTGAATAGCATGCGCAATAGCGTGAATCAGGAGAAGCAACTTCATATATGTCCATGACTGCATCCCATGTAGGGAATATGGTGCCATTTAGAACACAGACTGCCTGCCTGCCTGGAATGAGGCAGTGTTCATGGCATCAGCAGTTTTCTCATGCTCAGAAAAATCTGGGTTCCCCTTGCTTGCTCACTCTGTGTGACCCGCGACCGCCCAGGGAGCATTAAGTGCAACCGGTAAGGCACGGCACGAGGCACCCCAGGGGCGATGATACAGACGTCATTAATGAAATTAGATTTTTGCACTGATTAATTAAGGAATTATATTTAATCTGTGGTAATTGATATGGATTACTTGTCTTTTCCCTCAGATCTTCTATGTTGTCTTAATCGCATCCCTGCATTGGGCTTCGATGTAATGCTTTAGTAGAAGTGTCGGAGTCAGGCGCAGGACACATGGATGAGTGTAAACAATAACGTGTTTACTAAAATCACAATCAAACTTCTTCCACATCCAAATACAGGGTTAGGAGAAAACACCTCCAACAATCACAAAACAGGAAACAATCACAGACAAGACAAACAGGGAAGCAAGAGGGTTAAATAATGAACATAATCAGGGAATCAAAAACAGGTGTGAATAATAAAGACAAAAGCAAACGAACAGGGAAACATAGATCGGTGGCAATTAGTAAGCCGGTGACGTCGACCGCCGAACGCCGCCCGAACAAGGAGAGGGGCCGACTTCAGTGGAAGTTGTGACATTCGACTGCAATCGGCAAAGCCAACCATGAACGTTATCAGTTTATTATTTTAGGTTCTGGTCTTGAGCGACAGTGACAATTTCCGATAGTGAGTAGGCAGGCACCACATGAAACATGTTAATGTACTTTGGCCTAAACAGTTAGGGACAGTTCGAAACGCTACATTACAAATATTTCCCTTCCTGTTTCATTACACTACAATCAGAGCAGGCTGCAGACAATGAACAGCTAAGGGGAAATCAGATTTTCAACATTTTGATGCTACATTTATAATTATATAAAATACGGTATATGTAACGAATTTTCCACCAACAGGTTTCTGTGCCAATGAACCACACAACCATTTTTTTCACCTTTATTTAACCAGGTAAGCCAGTTGAGAACAAGTTCTCATTTACAACTGCGACCTGGCCAAGATAGAGCAAAGCAGTGCGACACAAACAACACAGAGATACACATGGGATAAACAAACATACAGTCAATAACACAATAGAAAAGTCTATATACAGTGTTTGCAAATGCAGTAAGATTAGGGAGGTAAGGCAATAAATAGGCCATAGTGGCGAAATAATTACAATTTAGCAATTAAACACTGGAGTGATAGATGTGCAGAAGATGAATGTGCAAGTAGAGATACTGGGGTGCAAAGGAGCAAAAAATAATAACATGGGTATGAGGTAGTTGGGTGGGCTATTTACAGATGGGCTATATACAGGTGCAATGATCGGTAAGCTGCTCTGACAGCTGATGCTTAAAGTTAGTGAGGGAGATATAAGTCTCCAGCTTCAGTGATTTTTTTTGCAATTCGTTCCAGTCATTGGCAGCAGAGAACTGGAAGGAAAGACGACCAAAGGAGGAATTGGCTTTGGGGGTGACCAGTGAGATATACCTGCAGAAGCGTGTGTTGACCGGGGTAGGCCAGGTGGAAAGCATTGCCAGCCGTAGAAAAATGCTTATTGAAATTCTCGATTATCGTAGATTTATCGGCGGTGACAGTGTTTCCTAGCCTCAGTGCAGTGGGCAGCTGGGAGGAGGTGCTCTTATTCTCCATGTGTCACGGCTGTTCGAAGGAGCGGACCAAGATGCAGCGTGTTTGTAGTTCCACATATTTATTTAAAGTGAAACTGAATGCAATACACTGAAATACTTGAAAATGCAAAACAACAAACCGAGAGGACAACCCACTACTCAAAAGACAATAACCCACAAACCACAATGAGAAAAACCCCTGCTTAAATATGATCTCTAATCAGAGGCAATTAGAGATCAACCCCAAACAATCCCAACATAGAAAGACAAACTAGAACCTAAACATAGAAATAGCAAACATAGATAAACCAAAAACACCCCCCGTCACGCCCTGCCCTACACTACTATAGAAAATGACATCTTACTAGGGTCAGGACGTGACACCATGGACTTTACAGTGTCCCAGAACTTTTTGGAGTTTGTGCTACAGGATGCAAATTTCTGTTTGAAAAAGCTAGCCTTTTCTTTCCTATATGCCTGTGTATATTGGTTCCTAACTTCCCTGAAAAGTTCCATATTGCGGAGGCTATTCGATGCTAATACAGTACGCCACAGGATGTTTTTGTGCTGGTCAAGGGCTTACAGGTCTGGAGTGAACCAAGGGCTATATCTGTTCTTAGTCCTACATTTTTTGAATGGGTCATGCTTATTTAAGATGGTGAGGAAAGCATTTTTAAAGAATAACCAGGTATCCTCTACTGACGGAATGAGGTCAAAATCCTTCCAGGATACCCAGGCCAGATCAATTAGACAGGCCTGCTCGCTTCAGTTTTTTAGGGAGTGTTTGACAGTGATGAGTGGTGGTCGTTTGACCATGGACCCATTACAGATGCAGGCAATGAGGCAGTGATCGCTGAGATCCTGGTTGAAGACAGCGGAGGTGTATTTAGAGGGCAGGTTGGTCAGGATGATATCTATGAGGGTGCCCGTGTTTACGGATTTAGGGTTGTACCTGGTGGGTTCCATGATAATTTGTGTGAGATTGAGGGCATCTAGGTTAGATCGTAGTATGGCCGGGGTGTTAAGCATATCCCAGTTTAGGTCACCTAACAGTACAACCTCTGAAGATAAATGTGGGGCAGTTACTTCACATATGGTGTCCAGGGCACAGCTGTGGGCTGAGGGGGGTCTATAACAGTGAGCGACTTATTTCTAGAAAGGTGGAATTTTAAAAGTAGAAGCTCAAACTGTTTGGTACAGACCTGGATAGCATGACAGAACTAGAAATAGCGCCTGAGGAATAGGAGTGTAACTAGGGGCTACAGGGCCTGGGTTAACCTCTACATCAGAGGAGCAGAGGAGGAGTAGGATAAGGCTATAAGAACTGGTCGTCTAGTGCATTGGGGACAGAGAATAAAAGGAGCAGATTTCTGGGCTTGGTAGAATAGATTCAACGCATAATGTACAGATATGGTAGGATGTGAGTATAATTTTAATCCCTCATGATGCTGTCTTTTGTGAAGTGCACCGGTCCCTCCTGCAGCAAAGCACCCCCACAACATGCTTCACAGTTGGGATGGTGTTCTTCAGCTTGCAAGCTTCCCCCTTTTTCCTCCAAACATAACGATGGTCATTATGGCCAAACAGTTCTATTTGTTTCGACAATTCTCCAAAAAGTACGATCTTTGTCCCCATGTGCAGTTGCAAACCGTAGTCTGGCATTTTATGGCGGTTTTGGAGCAGTGGCTTCTTCTTTGTTGAGCGGCATTTCAGGTTATGTCGATATAGGACTCGTTTTACTGTGGATATAGATACTTTTGTACCTGTTTCTTCCAGCATCTTCACTAGGTCCTTTGCTGTTGTTCTGGGATTGATTTGCACTTTTCGCACCAAAGTACATTCATCTCTAGGAGACAGAACGCGTCTCCTTCCTGAATGGTATGACGGCTGCGTGGTCCCATGGTATTTATACTTGCGCACTATTGTTTGTACAGATGAACGTGGTACCTTCAGGCATTTGGAAATTGCTCCCAAGGATGAAACAGACTAATGGAGGTCTGCAATTTTTTTTTCTGGGGTCTTGGCTGATTTCTTTAGATTTTCCCATGATGTCAAGCAAAGAGGCCCTGAGTTTGAAGGTAGGCCTTGAAATACATCCACAGGTACACCTCCAATTAACTCAAATGATGTCAATTAGCCTGTCAGAAGCTTCTAAAGCCATGACATAATTTTTTTGAATTTTCCAAGCTGTTTAAAGTCACAGTCAACTTAGTGTATGTACACTTCTGACGCACTGGAATTGTGATACAGTGAATAATAAGTGAAATAATCTGTCTGTAAACAATTGCTGGAAAAATGACTTGTGTCATGCACAAAGTAGATGTCCTAACCGGCTTGCCAAAACTATAGTTTGTTAATTAACAAGAAATTTGTGGAGTGGTTGAAAAATGAGTTTTAATGACTCCAACCTAAGTGTATGTAAACTTCCGACTTCAACTGTAGGTAGAGTTATTAAAGTGACTATGCATAGATGATAACCAGAGATAAGCAGCAGCGTTAGAGGGGATGGGGGGACACAATGCAAATAGTCTGGGAAGCCATTTGATTAGCTTTTAAGGAGTCTTATGGCTTGGGGGTAGAAACTGTTAACTTAAGAATCGGTGTCCCGCTAGCGGGACAACTTCCGGTGAAACTGGAGGGCGCCTAATTCAAATAAATTCAAATATATATTATGGATTTTAAACATTTAGGTACATAAGTGTCTTATATTGGCTGAAAGCTTAAATTCTTGTTAATCTAACTGCACTGTCCGATTTACAGTAGCTATTAGAGTGAAAACATGCCATGCGATTGATTGAGGACGGCGCCCCACATCAAAATATTTTTCCCCCGGCACAGGTTTCATATTTTCACTTCTAAAGATGAAATATTCACTTACTTTTTGAAAATCTTCCTCTGATTTGTCATCCAAAGGGTCCCAGCTATAACATGTAGTGTCGTTTTGTTAGATAAAATCATTTTTTATATCCCAAAGAGTCAGTTTAGTTGGCGCCATCGATTTCAGTAATCCACTCATTCAACATGCAGAGAAAGGAATCCGAAAATCTACCCCTAAACTTTGTTTTAACAAGTCAAATTACATTTCTATGGGGGAACAAAATGGCGCCGTAGAGAGAACACGGTGTTTCAGCGAGCTCACGCGGTATTCGTAAATTTATATTCTTACATTAATCTCCTAGCTTGAAAAAGTGGTAGAATTGGCTAAATAAGTTACCCTACAATGAGTCTTGGCGACTATTTCTCAAAAATCTCCGACAACATGCCCAACAGAGCTACTAAGAAGTCGACCAAAACCGCCATCCATGTAGATGTGCAGGAGGAGCTAGCTAACGTTAGCGAATCTAACAACATTGCGGATCCAGGCACAATGGACCTGGTGATTCAAAGGATGACGGATAACATTACTAAAGTGATCGATGCTAAGATAGGAACGGTCCTGGAAGCAATAGCAGGCCATTCAGCTGAACTACAGAGGGTTGTCAAACGTGTTGATGAGGCGGAAGGAAGAATTGCTACTGTGGAAACTTCAACTACATCCATGGACACTAAGATAAAAGCGCTTGAGAAACAGGTGCGCGAAATGGCGGAGCACATTGACGACTTGGATAATCGAGGACGCAGATGCAATATACGTGTTGTGGGACTCCCGGAAAATTCTGAAGGGACACGTTCAGTAAAGTTTTTTGAGGAATGGATCCCTGGCTACCTACAAATGGACACTAAGGCTGGTCGGGTGAAGCTAGACAGAGCACATCGCTCTCAAGCACCGATACCTGGTCCCAATCAGCGCCCACGACCAGTGGTTATAAAGTTCCACAACTTTACCGACAAGCAGCGCGTCATGGATGCGGCTAGAAACATCGGTTCTGACGGTAGTCAACATAAAGGTCCAAAGGTCTCATTCTTCAATGATTATTCCACAGCGGTTGTACGAAGGCGCAAAGCGTTTGATGAGGTGAAGGCTCGACTCAAGAGAATGAAGATCGACTACGCACTGCTGTACCCGGCCACATTGAAGATTATGGTCAACGGATCGCCTAAAAAACTCTACACATCTGAAGAGGCTGCTGCGTTTATTGACTCTCTCTGGTAAATAACCTTAAGCTGCACCTCCGCAGCATTGGATAACGTCTTATTTTATTTTTAATCTGATCATGAAACAGTGGTGTAAGTTCTCATGTGCTCCTGTTCAGTAACATTCGTATCGTTATTATTTTTCTTGCTAAAGTAACTGCCGCCGTAGCTCAGACTGAGATATGTGTGAACCTATTTTGGTGCCCAGGCTTGGTTTTAGGTGGAAGAGCCTCAATCTTCTTCTATTGATTTTAATTTCCACATATATAAAGGATGAGGCTATTGAGTGGCAATGCGGACTTAAGAGTCTACATTGGAAAGTTGAAATCCCCTGCATGTTAGCTAGTGGGAAAACCCCCTTTTGGATCTTTTCATGTTTAATTTTTGGGTTTAGTATAGTTCGAGTTCAGGGTTCATATCGTTTGTTTATGCTCAGTGAGATAGAGGAGAGTTCAACACATGGAAAAAGGTACCACCCCATTTTTACAGTAGGACTCAGTCTGGATATTGAATGGTCAAAGCGCAATGGCAGGTAACAGACTACGTGTATGTACATGGAACATTAGAGGGAGCCATAACCCCATTAAAAGGAAGAAGGTACTGTCCTTTTTGAAAAAAGAAAATATTGATATTGCCCTATTACAAGAAACTCATTTGAATGATAAGGAGCATCTGAAATTACAACAAGGGGGGTTTGGTCAAGTGTTTTTCTCATCATTTACATCCAGAAGTAGAGGTGTAGCAATTCTTGTGAAAAAGAACCTACCACTTAAGGTCTTGAAGTGTGTGAAAGATAAATTGGGTCGCTTTGTTATAATTAATGGTACTTTACAAGGGCAGAGCATTTCCATAATGAATATTTACTTCCCCCCTGCCCACCCCCTGACTTCCTCACTAAGGTATTTCTAGACTTTTCAGAATTAAACTCAGACACTGCAGTGGTTGGAGGAGATTTTAATTGTTTGTTGAACCCCCTTATTGATAAGCTTCCCAGTGGTATAGCCTCACTCTCTCCTCAAGCTATTTGTGATGATCTGGGGTATGCTGATGTTTGGAGAGCTTTTCATCCCTCCAACAGAGAGTTCACTTTTTTCTCTGCACCTCATGGATGTCAGACTAGAATAGATTACTTTTTTATGCCCAGGATGTCACTGCAGTCGGTTTTATCCGCTAGGATAGGAAGCATAGTCATATCTGATCATGCGGAGGTGATCCTGGACATAAAACTCAACGGGGCATTCAATCAGTCAAGACACTGGAGGTTGAATACAACCATTCTTAAAGACCATACATTCACATCATATTTTATTACAGAGTTTAAAGCATTTTTCTCTATTAACTCTCAATCAACAGATAACCCCTCACTCCTATATGAACATGGCGATAAGCCAGGAAAGTACTTGGCGTACCTAGCTAAAAAGAGAGCTGACTCACAGTCAATTGCGGCTATTACTGATTCTGATGGCAATATATTTATATGAAAATAAATTGATAAATGACTCATTTAAGAAATTCTATGCAAATCTTTATGCCTCAGAACTGCCAAATGACGCACCCAAGTTAATGGAGAACTTATTTTCTAAGATTGAGCTCCCTACTATCTCCGAAGAACAGAGGTCTTTCCTTAATGCTCCTATTACTGAGGAAGAGATAATGTCCGCAATTAAGAATCTGCAAAATGGTAAGGCCCCAGGACCAGACGGGTTTTGTAGTGAGTTCTATAAAGAATTCCATAGCATGATCCTTGAACCATTGCGTGATATGTTTAACCACTCATTTTCAAATGACCAGCTCCCCCAAACGCTGCGAGAAGCCAACATATCACTTATTCTCAAAAAGGGAAAATGTCCGGAGTCTTGTTCCTCGTACAGACCAATTTCCCTTCTGAATGTGGATAGAAAATTGCTTTCTAAAATTCTAGCCACAAGATTAGAGGAATCACTGCCACTAATTGTGAAAGGAGACCAAACTGGCTTCATTAAGGGACGTAGGTCATGTAACAATGTCAGACGGCTTCTTAATGTAATTGAAGTCTACCAACGAAGTGCTATGGATGGTCTTGTTCTCTCCCTAGATGCTGAGAAAGCATTTGATCGTGTGGAGTGGTCTTACCTATTCTTTGCTCTAAATAAATTTGGTCTGGGGGACAACTTTATAAAATGGGTGAAAGTTTTATATGATGATCCTCAGGCTGCTGTCCTTACTATTGGACTACGGTCAAATAGCTTCCCTATACACAGAGGTACCAGACAGGGCTGTCCTTTGTCCCCCCTCCTATTCGCACTTGTTATGGAACCACTGGCCGAGGCCATCAGGGTAGCACCTGCTATACAGGGGCTGCTCATGGGTGATGTTCACCAGAAAATAAGCTTGTATGCTGATGATGTCCTGATATTCATTTCTAATCCCGAGACTTCAATCACATCTCTTATTAATATTATTGAGTTATTCAGCGAATTCTCAGGCTACAAGATTAACCTAACTAAATCGGAGGCTATGCCACTTGGTAACCTTCACTCTGTACCTAATACTTCTCCCCCCTTCCCTTTTAAATGGTCTCCCTCAGGTTTTACGTATCTGGGTATATCTGTAACTCCTAAATTCCAACAAATGTACAAAGCCAATTTTGTTCCCTTGTTCGACACAATAAGACAGGATCTGGAGCGCTGGAACTCTCTTCCGATTTCATGGTTGGGTAGAATATCCCTCTTGAAAATGAACATTTTACCTAGCTACTCTACCCAATCCAAATGATCCCAGTATTACTCTCCAATAAGGTAATAAAGGATGTAAATGGATGGCTAAGTTCCTTTATATGGAGTAAACGCAAGCCAAGACTTAAGATGGCAATATTGCAGCTGCCAAATTCTATGGGTGGCTTGGATCTGCCCAATATCAGGTTCTATCAGTGGTGTGCCCACCTATGTTATATTTCAGACTGGATCACAAACGATGACTCCTCTATTTGGTTAGACATTGAGACTTCTCTTTCAAAATACCCTTTACAGGATCTTCTGTTTTTCACAAGTTTCAAGTCTGTAAAAGATCATTGTAACAACCCCATTACACTTAACACACTCAAAGTATGGAGGTCAGTTCAACGTTTCCTGGGAAGGTCCAAACTAACCTCTGCTCTTACCCCAATTCTTAACAACCCAGATTTTGCCCCAGGATTGCTGGATGCTGGCTTTAACGTTTGGCTTAATAAGGGCATACGCAAACTAAATGAGTTATTTGCGCATAAGATTTTATTGTCATTTGAGCAGATGGTCGAGAAATATCAACTCCCAAAGCAGGACTTTTTCCGTTTCCTACAAGTAAGACATTATATTCTGAAGAGTACCACCTTAATTGGCAACCCTGATATGTCTGTCATTGAAAGAATGCTTTTTTTCCCACAAAGGAAAATGTCTGTAAGTCTGCTTTATGATGCTTTAAGGTCCTTTTCCGCTGTCGATACACAGAGGGTGAAACAAGTGTGGGAGAAAGAACTGTCTGTTACTATTGACGAAGAGATGTGGGAGGACATTTGGAAATATGCAAAAACAATATCTATATGTAATCGTACTAGAGCAATTCAATTAAGAATAATACACAGATTGCATATATCCCCAAATCGCAGACATGCTTTTAGCCCCTCTTCCTCCTCTCCTCAGTGTCTTAAATGTAAAACTGATACAGGCACCCTAACAGAGTGTTTATGGTCATGTACCAAAATACAAAGATATTGGTCTGGTGTTGTGCAAGAAATTGAAAAGATCCTAGGGGTCGATCTAGAATTGGACCCAGTCTCTCTACTGTTAGGTCTCCCTAGTAGGCATGTAACTTCTGTGGGTAAGAGGAGGCTTTACAACATCCTCACCTTCGCAGCAAGGAAAAACATACTTTTACAGTGGATTAGTGATAAGGTTCCCTCTATTAAAGATTGGTATAAGATACTATTTGAATGGGTGCCGCTGGAATATCTGACATGTACATTGCATTCTAAGACAGATCAGTTCTACAAAGTATGGGAACCTTACCTAAATTACCTAGAACCTGAAGTGTCAGCTATTATGCTGCGAGGATTCTCTTAGAATGGTGGTCTATGTATTTCAGAATTACACTGTGGTTTCCATGTGGGGAACTCAACTTCTTGGTTTAAACTGAGCTTTTTTTTGTTGTTGTTTGTTTTATTTTTTATTTTTTTATTTCTGTTTATGTCCGTTTAAATGTATGTATTGAGAGACGCGGTGAGCGGGGAGAGGGAAATGGTGTGTGTGTACGTGCGTGCATACCTACGGATATGTGTAAGTGAGTGCTGTTTCTTTTTGCCTTGTCCTTGTTGTTGTATCTCTTAATATGGGTGAAAATTGTTACAATAAAAATACTGTTACAAAAAAAAATTACATTTCTATTTACTCCTCAGATATGCTAAAATGTAATCAAACTATAATATTAATTTCGGAAAGAAGTATATTCAATAGGATTTTAGCAGGTGCGTAATTCCTTCAAGGCGCGCGAAGACACGGATTTCCAAGTCTGTGTCCTCATACTAAAACTGTTATTTCTTATTCGTTTTTGAAGTTACAAGCATGAAACCTTGAACATAGACTGCTGACACCCTGTGGAAGCCATAGGAATTGCATCCAGGGAGCTACTTCACAATATAACGTTTCTCTTGCAAAAATAATTATGTCTGGTTTTTCTTTGAATTCTCTCCTACCATATTTTTGTGTTATATTCTCCTACATTTATTTTTATTTCTACAAACTTCAACGTGTTTTCATTCCAATGGTACCAATTATATGCATATCCTGGCTTCAGGGCCTGAGCTACAGGCAGTTTACTTTGGGCACGTCATTCAGGCGGAAATGGAGAAAAAAGGGGCCTTGCCCTATTAATAAGACTTTTGGACCTAGACTTCTGCTTGCCGTGTGGTAGCAGAGAGAACAGTCTATGACTAGGGTGGCTGAAGTCTTTGACAATTTTTCTGGCCTTCCTCTGACACCGCCTGGTATAGAGGTCCTGGATGGTAGGAAGCTTGGCCCCAGTGATGTACTGGGCCATACGCACTACCCTCTGCCTTGTGGTCGGAGGCCAAGCAGTTGCCATTCCAGGCAGTGATGCAACCAGTCAGGATGCTCTCGATGGTGAAGCTGTAGAATATTTTGAGGATCTGAGGAACCATGTCAAATTTGTTTCTGTCTCCTGAGGGGAATAAGCTTTGTCATGCCTGCTTCACAACTGTCTTTGTATGTTTGGACCATGATAGTTTGTTGGTGATGTGGACACCAAGGAACTTGAAGCTCTCAACCTGCTCCCCATCAATGAGAATGGGGTGTGCTCGGTCCTCCTTTTCCTGTAGCCCACAATCATCTCCGTTGTCTTGATCACGTTGGGTGAGAGGTTATTTTCCTGGCACCACACTCCCAGGGCTGTCACCTCCTCCCTGTAGGCTGTCTTGTCATTGTTGGTAATCAGGTCTACTACTATTGTGTTGTCTGCAAATTTGATGATTGAGTTGGAGGCGTGCGTGGCACGTAGTCATGGGTGAACAGGGAGTACAGGAGATCCTTGTGGGGCCCCAGTGTTGAGGATCATCCAAGTGGAGGTGTTGTTACATACATTCACCACCTGGAGGAGGCCCGACAGGAAGTCCAGGACCCAGTTGCACAGGGTGGGGTTCAGACCCAGGGCCTCGAGCTTAATGATGAGCTTGGATGGTACTATGGTGTTGACTTCTGAGCTATAGTCAATGAACAGCGTTATTACATAGTTATTCCTCTTGTCCAGATGGGATAGGGCAGTGTGCAGTGAGATGGTGATTGCATTGTCTGTGGATCTATTGGGGCAGTAAGCAAATTAAAGTGGTTCTAGGGTGTCCAGTAAGGTAGAGGTGTTATGATCCTTGACTAGTCTGTCAAAGCACTTCATGATGACAGAAGTGAGTGCTACGGGGCGATAGTCATTTAGTTCAGTTACCTTTGCTTTCTTGAGTACAGGAACAATGATGGACATCTTGAAGCATGTGGGGACAGCAAACTGGGATAGGGAGAGATTGAGTATGTCCGTAAACACTCCAGACAGGCGGCCTGCGCATGCTCTGAGGACGTGGCTAGGCCTTGACACAGATACACCTCCAATTGACTCAAATGATGTCCATTAGCGTGTCAGAAGCTTCTAAAGCCATGACATAATTTTCTGGAATTTTCCAAGCTGTTTAAAGGCACAGTCAACTTAGTGTATGTAAACTTCTGACCTACTGGAAATGTGATACAGTGAATTATAAGTGAAATAATCTGTCAGTAAACAATTGTTGGAAAAATTACTTGTGTCATTGCCTAAACTATAGTTTGTTAACACGGAATTTGTGGAGTGGTTGAAAAACGAGTTTTAATGACTCCAACCTAAGTGTATGTAAACTTCTGACTGAACTGAAACTATTGATTTTTCCTCCACTTTGAATTGAAGTATTATTACTTCAATTCAAAGTGGAGGAAAAATCAATAGTTTCAGGAACAGGATACAGAATTGGAATTCAAATTTGAATTAAAGGAAATAGAATTGAATTCAGTGAAACTCAAATGCCTCTTCTATTCTATATTAGGTGTTCTCTATACAAATATACATCTTGTACATAAAAAATTGTTATACACAAGTATATTAAATATTGTTGAAACAATAGATTTTCAGGACAAACTCTTAAAACGAATGACTGATCAATGAAAAAAAAGGTTGAAATACTAAAATATGTGGAAAATACTACATTTACAAAAATGCATTTGTTTAACCCTCAAGTTGACCCTGAGGCCTTCAAAAAGAAGCCAAACAAATCAAATGGTTGGTGAAAATTTTATTGGGCATTCTAATGTTAAAATAGTATATGAACATTATCACTTTTCTCTGGAAACAATCTTTGGTATCTGGAAGTGTAACCTGTCAGATTCAATGAAACTCTGTTTTATTACTGAGTGAAATGTCTTTGAACTGGACTGAATTCAATTATACTTCCTGTCAGTCAAATTCAAAATCAATTCAATTCGAATGTCAACTCATGAGTTGAATGGGAGTCAATTCCAAAATTCACGGCTCAACCCACCAGTATTCAGACCCCTTGACTTTTTTCGGAAAGTATTCAGACCCCTTGACGACCCTAACCACACAGCCAAGACAATGCAGGAGTGGCTTCAGGACAAGTCTCTGAATGCCCCTGAGTGGCCCAGCCAGAACCCGGACTTGAACCCGATCTAAAATCTTTGGAGAGACCTGAAAATAGCTGTGCAGCAACGCTCCCCATCCAACCTGACAGTCCTTGAGAGGATCTGCAGCGAAGAATGGGAGAAATTCCCCAAATACAGATGTGCCAAGCTTGTAGCGTCATACCCAAGAAGACTCAATGCTGTAATCGCTGCCAAAGCTGCTTCAACAAAGTACTGAGCAAAGGGTCTGAATACTTATGTAAATGTGATGTTTCAGTTTTTATTTATATATATATATATATATATATATATATATATATACACACACTGCTCAAAAAAATAAAGGGAACACTTAAACAACACATCCTAGATCTGAATGAAATAAATAATCTTATTAAATTCTTTTTTCTTTACATAGTTGAATGTGCTGACAACAAAATCACACAAAAATAATCAATGGAAATCCAATTTATCAACCCATGGAGGTCTGGATTTGGAGTCACACTCAAAATTAAAGTGGAAAACCACACTACAGGCTGATCCAACTTTGATGTAATGTCCTTAAAACAAGTCAAAATGAGGCTCAGTAGTGTGTGTGGCCTCCACGTGCCTGTATGACCTCCCTACAATGCCTGGGCATGCTCCTGATGAGGTGGCGGAAGGTCTCCTGAGGGATCTCCTCCCAGACCTGGACTAAAGCATCCGCCAACTCCTGGACAGTCTGTGGTGCAACGTGGCATTGGTGGATGGAGCGAGACATGATGTCCCAGATGTGCTCAATTGGATTCAGGTCTGGGGAACGGGCGGGCCAGTCCCGCCCGTTCCCCTTGTTAATTGGCATCTGTATTAGTGTAAAATAATATAATATTCTAATTATTTTCAGCATACAATATATCTCTATTTGTATAAAAAAAATGTATACAGTATTTTTTTCTCTTCTTTATCACACACACACACACACACACACAGTCCCTCCTAGTCAAACCCACATCAGAAACACGGTTGTACAACTGAGAACCTCACTCTCCCTAGCACATGAAGGATGTGAATTACTACACTTCGTTATGCAAACACTTGGAATTAAGTATTGCTCAATCAGACTCAGGGGTGGAGGGAGGAATTTCGATAGAAATTCATAATAAGGCTGCTGAGAAAAATAACTCTCGATAAAGATTTAATAAAAACAAATTCAGGAAATCTACTACTACGTGATATCGAATGTGCAGCAGCTGCCGCGGAGATCCTCTGTTTTATCTCAGACAGAACTCTCCATCTCGATTAGTCTCTAATGATCTCCAGCGTTTTGACAGATTATGAAAGATTATCGGGTTTAGTGTGAAAAGCTCTGTTTCAAAGAGATGATCTCTTTGAAAAACATCGCAGGATAAGCCAAAGAGGCAGTGAACCATTGTTGTACCATTGTCATATGTCAAAATAACTCTGACTCTGTTGTAGGCCTACAATATGTGTCAGTAGTATTTTTGTTTTGCGTAGAACAGAGAGGCTGGTAGCCTTGCCGTTAAGAGTGTTGGTCCAGTCACCGAAAGGTTGCAGATTCGAATCCCTGAGGCGTCTCGGTGAAAAATCTGTTGATGTGCCCTTGAGCAAGGCACTTAACCCTAATTTCTCTGGTTAAGAATGTCTGTTAAATGACAATAAAAAAATTAAGAGAGAGTGTGCTGAAAAATCAGTTGGCCGGATTTGAAATCATGCTGCAGTGGTACAGTGCATTCGGAAATTATTCGTTACATTACAGCCTTATTCTAAAATTGATTAAATAAAACATTTCCCTCATCAATCTACACACAATACCCCATAATGACAAAGCAAAAACATCTAGTAAATTTAAAACAGAAAAACCTTATTTACATAACTATTCAGACCCTTTGCCATGAGACTCAAAGTTGAGCTCAGGTGCATCCTGTTTCCATTGATAATCCTTGAGATGTTTCTACAACATCCTTGGAGTCCACCTTTATTAAATTCAATTGATTGGACATGATTTGGAAAGGCACACACTTGTCTATTTAAGGTCCCACAGTTGACAGTGCATGTCAGAGCAAAAACCAAGCCATGAGGTCGAAGGAATTATCCGCAAGGCTCTGAGACAGGATTGGGTCAAGAACAGATCTGGGGAAGGGTACCAAAAAATGTCTGCAGCATTGAAGGTCCCCAAGAACACAGTGGCCTCCATAATTCTTAAATGGAAGAAGTTTGGAACCACCAAGACTCTTCCTTGAGCTGGCCGTCTGGCCAAACTGAGCAATTGGGGGAGAAGGGCCTTGGTTAGGGACGTGACCAAGAACCCGATGGTCAGTCTCACAGAGCTCCAGAGTTCCTCTGTGGAGATGGGAGAACCTTCCAAAAGGACAACCATCTCTGCAGCACTCCACCAATCAGGCCTTTATGGTAATGTGGCCAAACGGAAGCCACTCCTCAGTAAAAGGCACATGACAACCCGCTTGGAGTTTGCCAAAAGGCACCTACAGGACTCTCAGACCATGAGAAACAAGATTGTCTGGTCTGATGAAATCAAGATTTAACTAATGCCAGGTGTCAAGTCTGGAGGAAACCCAGCACCGCTCATCATCTGGCCAATACCATCCCTACGGTGAAGCATGGTGGTGGCAGCATAATGCTGAGGGGATGTTTTTCAGCGGCAGGGACTGGGAGACTAGTCAGGGTCGAGGGAAAGATGAAAGGAGCAAAGTACAGAGAGCTCCTTGATGAAAACCTGTTCCAGAGCGCTCAGGACCTCAGACTGGGGTGAAGGTTCAACTTCCAATAGGACAATGACCCTAAGCACCCAGCCTTGAATGGCCCAGCTGGGACCCGGACTTGCTTTGTCTTTGTGGGGTATTGTGTGTAGATTGAAGAGGGGGGGAACGATTTAATCCATTTTAGAATACGGTTGTAACGTAAGACAATGTGAATTCTTTCCGAATACACTGTATGAGGATTGAATAATACTATGAAATTGTATAAAAAATTATAATGCCCATGGGTCTTTTAGTACAAGAGCTGATTGAAAAGACTGCCTGAAATTTCAGCCTGTTTTGTTGGATGGGAGTATTGGCCTTACATTGTGACATCACCATGCAGTACATTTGTTAATTGACCAACAAGAAAGAGGATTCAAACCTCTCTGCCAATGACAGCTCATTTTCGGTTTTCCCCTCCCCACTCAAACCACTCCCAGATGGTCCTAGCAAAATTCTTTCTTGCGAAATTGCTCTTCTCTAAGAAGATATTTTTGTTTCAGTTTTTGTTAGCAATAAATTATTCAATATTGAGATGAAAACAGCTACATTATACCTTTTAAATGTAGGCATTTATGACACCTCAGTTCAACATTGCTATAGGAATGCATAATGTAGGAAAGCACATTGTGAAATTGAAGTTGTTCAAGTATGTTAGCTTGTAAATAGTGTACGGCTATGTTTTTCCTTGAATTTGCGCAGAGTGAGATTATTGCTCATAAGAATGTTATCGGCTTTGACCTTCATTCCAGTTGTGCATGCCTAAGCGTGCGCCGTTTATCTCTGAAAACATTATTGGCAACAGATCTTCATATGACAGACTGGCCTGGTAGAAAACTTTTGTGCAGAATAATCATAATTTGGCTAATTGTCTGCTGTCAAATTTCACAGACACTGGCTCTAAAGTAGTTTAATGGAACAGCTCATCAATGAAAATGGGCTGAAAGAAAATAATGGTATGTGAGAAATGCCTGCAACAATTTCTGGTCCGTCTGCTCCTGAACATTGGACAAAGTTATCATAACACCTTGTAAGCCTTACGAATTAACATGAATGTATAGACACATGCAACTGATAGACTTCCTGGAATCTGACATTTATTCCAATCGGATTCTAAGCCTGTTGCCACAGAAACAGAAAACTAGGTTTAGAGCAGATGGCTTTCGTGCTGTGACCAAAATGTCCACGTCATGAGCAGTGTTTTCCTAGAATGAAATATAGTTATATAATCACCAAATAATGAGTTGTTCTATTTCACTGTTGTTCATCATTTGCCTAACAATACCAGAGCTCATGTGTTCCAATAATACCTCTATCTACTGCATGCACATGCCTCTGTCTTAATCAGACATTTTAGCATTGTGCGCTTCACTAAATAACTAGCTTCAGTATTCATACACGTTTTATTCTCAATACAAATTCACTCTATTAAATGCCGGTAATTGGGATAGAATTAACCGTGGGTAAACTAAGTGATTATTCAAATCCAAACCCCCCTTAATTAACTTTTGATGAATCTAGTCATTCTGATACAGACTTGGGTGATAGCAGCGCAGGCTTTGACAGTCATTTATCTACGGCAGTTTGTCAAGTGTATTGATTCACAAGGCATCGATCCATCCTATCTGACGGGTATGCTACGCATTGAAACTTTCCCCAAGCATTTACAGCCAAGACGAGGAGAGAAAGAAGGAAGGCTCAACGGATGTTTCACCTGCCCGCCTGTGTTGGTCAATAGGCTTTACGTTAGAAGTCTTATTTGAGATCCAGCGCGTGTCTCTATCCATTTTAATTCCCATCTGAAACACCTTACATTGTACCTACTGTTCAATGCCTGACAGGAGAGAGGTTAGGCTAGTGTGAGTTTTATGCAAACTGCAGGTCAAATTATTCATTTGATGCTTATTGTTTCACTCTGATACACAGCCAGCATTGTATTGCCAAAGGTTTACATGGCCAAACATAGGGGAGGGTGTCTAACTTTTTGGGAGGGTTATGTTTTTTTTTATTGGGCACAGTGGAGGGTAGTGTGTTTTTTCCCTGGTTTATATTCACCCTTTTACAAATTTGACTAAATAATTTCTTTCATCCTAGCCACATTCATTAATCTGCTTGCACGCGACTCCCCTATATCAAGGTGTTTTGGTTCTTCTCTAATGCACTATACTTTCCCGCACGCTAGCTATTACTATAAACCAGGTGGTTCAAGCCCTGAATACTGATTGGCTGATACCATGGGTATGACTAAAAATGATTTACTGGTCTTAGTACTTTGATAACCAGTTTATAATAGCAATAAGGCACCTCGGGGGGGTTGTGGTATACGGCCACTGTACCAGGTGGATCATTTGTCCAGATCTGCTATAGACTAACTAGCAATCATACCACGGATTACATCATTCAAAGATGCACTAATATTCAATATGAATCCACAAGAACAAATACTAAAAGCTGATAGGCAGGGGAGAGGCGATGTGCGACATTGCGCATTGAAGAACAGTGAGAAAAGCAGCTCAAAAAGGTCCACACTGAGCACAGTTGTCCGTTCAACGTCTAGTTTTGATTTATATTTGGTTGAGTTGTCAACTAACTTGAAATCAATGTCAAATCAACCAAAAATGGCATCCTGTCATGGAATTTAGGTTAAATGTTGGATGATAAAAAATACTGAATCCCCTTATTTTGATGACTTTGTCATCACATTGAATTTTTTGGTTGAAATGAGATGGAAACAACATTTTAGCCCAGTGGGTCCCCTATTGATCTTGTTACCGGACAATACAATTATCCTACCTAGACTAGACTACAACATCACAATGCATTAAATAATTGAATTATTGTTTTCAAGTGAGTACAACATTCTACTCTAGGCTGCAGTGAAAATCTAATTTCGTCCAAAATACTTTAATTCCAGCATCTAAACTGTGCAGCAGCCATTTCGATGTTACAAAACACCAAAAAGTTTAATGATATTTGGAGATTATCAAGCCAAGCCTTTGATACTGGGTAGGCTTTCAAGGTACACTCTAAAAAGAAAAGGTTCCTGGAGTAGCCTTTAGGGGTACTTCAATTTGAAACTGTGGGGGAACCCCTTTAAGTTCTTTGAAGAACGCTTAAAAAGGGTTCTTCAAAGAACCCCTTTGAATGGATCCTTGAAGAACCTATTGGGGTAAATGTTTTAACTACCCCCCTATTATTATTATTATTATTATTATTATTATTATTATTAATAATAATAATAATAATAATAATAATAATAATACACATAACAATAACACAATATTTTAGTTCTCAGAATTTATTATGATTTTATTGGCAAAGTGGAATAAAAAAATCAAAATATGAGGTAAACTCCCAGCAGAACACCCAAGTCCAATGGGTATACCCTCTGGAGTGTTGATGTTCTCCGTATCCATAGCCAGAATGATTTTGCAGTGCATGGTGATCGAAAAGGTTTCATGTTATATTCATCAGAGGTGTGGGGGGGTGAAGCATGTGAATTCAAAAAATAGTAATTAAACAGATGATTAACAAAACACGGACACAACAGAATTCTAATGAAAAAACTGTTTTGATAATGGTTTTCATATACATACCTTTTCCATAATGTAGAGGCCTTTGGGATATTAATCGAAGAGGTAAGGAAGGAGGAAGGTAAATTTGATCAGCATGACATACAGTACGAATACCATTTGACATACCTTTGCATGCCTCCTCGTATGTACAGTTGAAGTCGGAAGTTTACATACACTTAGGTTGGAGTCATTAAAACTCGTTTTTATAATTCACTGTATCACAATTCCAGTGGGTCAGAAGTTTACATACACTAAGTTGACTGTGCCTTTAAACAGCTTGGAAAATTCCAGAAAATTATGTCATGGCTTTAGAAGCTTCTGATAGGCTAATTGACATCATTTGAGTCAATTGGAGGTGTACCTGTGGATGTATTTCAAGGCCTACCTTCAAACTAAGTGCCTCTTTGCTTGACATCATGGGGAAATCAAAAGAAATCAACGAAGACCTCAGAAAAAAATTGTAGACCTCCACAAATCTGTTCCATCCTTGGGAGCAATTTCCAAATGCCTGAAGGTACCACGTTCATCTGTACAAACAATAGTTCGCAAGCATAAACACCATGGGACCTGAGCTGTCATACCGCTCAGGAAGGAGACGCATTCTGTCTCCTAAAGATGAACGTTCTTTGATGCGAAAAGTGCAAATCAATCCCGGAACAACAGCAAAGGACCTTGTGAAGATGCTAGAGGAAACGGGTACAAAAGTATCTATATCCACAGTAAAACGAGTCCTATATCGACATAACCTGAAAGGCTGCTCAGCAAGGAAGAAGCCACTGCTCCAAAACCGCCATAAAAAGCCAGACTCCAACATGTTTTCAGCACTTTTATTTCCATGACTTATCAAAACTAATTTTCTCATGCTCTCTCGTCTCTCTGCAGCAGACATATAGTGAACCATATGTTTGGAACATCAAATCGCAATAAAATCGCAGTATCGAATCCCAATACATATAAAATTGTGAGACTCAATACATATCGTATCGGCACCCAAGTATCGTGTATCGTGAGGTCCCTGGCAATTCCCAGCCCTATCGGGATTAGGGAGCGATATGAGCCACAGCCTATGATCCTGTGCAGGGCAACCTGACAGAGCTTTCTCTAGCTACAATCTGAAGTCTTATGACATTTCAACGTGATGAGGAATTACTGTATGCAGGTGTTTGATGAAACACACTGTGGACACAAGTCTTTTAGATGCATGTCTGTAAGCCTCAAGCGTTCTGTCTTTCACATCTCCATTTACAAGAAAAACTGTCCAATATTCATAGCTGAATTTAGTTTCAGGTTCGAGGCATCCTGAAGTTCATGATAGCTCTGTCAGTTGAGCATTGCTTGTTAAAGACCCAGTGCACACAAAAACGTGATTTTCCAAAAGGACAACCATGGGTGAACCTTCCAAAAGGACAACAATCTGTGCAGCACTCCACCAATCATGCCTTTATGGTAGAGTCGCCAGACGGAAGCCACTCCTCAGTTAAAGGCATCACAGCCCGCTCTGAGTTTGACAAGAGGCACCTAAAGGACTCTTACCATGAGAAACAAGATTCTCTGTTCTGATAAAACCAAGGTTGAACTCTTTGGCCTGAATGCCAAGTGTCACGTCTGGAGGAAACCTGGCACCATCCCTACGGTGAAGCATGGTGGTGGCAGCATCATGCTGTGGGGATGTGTTTCAGTGGCAGGAACTGGGAGACTAGTCAGGATCGAGGGAAAGTACAGAGAGATCCTTGATTTAAACCTGCTCCAGATTGCTCAGGACCTCAGACTGGGCCAAAGTTTCACCTTCCAACAGGACAAAGACCCTAAGCACACAGCCAAGACAATGCAGGAGTGGCTTCGGGCCAAGTCTCTGAATGTCCTTGAGTGGCCCAGCCAGAGCCCAGACTTGAATCCGATCTAACATCTCTGGAGAGACCTGAAAATAGCTGTGCAGCGAGGCTCCCCAACTGACCTGACAGAGCTTGAGAGGATCTGCAGAGAAGAATGGGAGAAACTCCCCAAATATAGGTGTGCCAAGCTTGTAGCATCATACCCAGAAGACTTGAGGCTGTAATCGCAGCCAAAGATGCTTCAGCAATGTACTGAGTCTGAATACTGAATATTTGTAAATGTGATATTTCCGGGGTTTTTTAAAAATACATTTGCTTTGGCGTTATGTGGTATTGTGTGTAGATTGATGAGGGAAAAAACATTTTTTTGTACATTTTAGAATCAGGCTGTAATGTAACAAAATGGGGAAAAAGTCAAGGGGTCTGAGTACTTTCCGAATGCACTGAATATGTGTTCCGGAGGCAGCCGTGTAGACCGCAAGACCGCTTGTTGGTGTTCCAACTGATTCCTTTATATTTTTTTATAAAGATGTAATAAATGCATTATAAATCATTAATAAACAGTTAACTGCAAATATGATTAAATTAAATTGAAAAAATCTGACAGTGGGTGTGATTTTATACCCTTGGTTGAAAGAGCCCTACAAATACTAAATGCTGCTAACACAAAGAGTTCCTATGAATATAATGTATACGATTTCAGGTCCAATTTTAACAGACTTTTTAAACTGAAAAGTTTGATCAATATTACAAAAAAATAACAAATGTTCTATTCGATAGGGACAGAATCATCTGAGAATTTTTGTCATCATCAGTATCGCAAAAGCAAAGGAGACCTCAAAAAAGATTAATCACAAAACAATGGAAGAACAAGAACCTGAAATCTTGGCAAGCTTGGGAATTCTCTTTTAATGGGAGTAACCGTAAAAGTAGGACAAGTTATGGACAAGAAAGGTGGTAGCTCTAGTATTTTACAGGGAACGGGAGAACATGGGGCATGCAGGTCAGAACAGTACATGTTTTCCGGAGTGTTTGAACATTTTTAGAACTTGTGCGCTGATAGAAACTGACACACCAGATCAAAAGAGGTAGCACGGCAAAGAGAGCCGGGGAGGGTAGCCTACAGATGGCAAAGCATACTAATGGAATCCAGGCCTAATCAAGAAAGAGAAGGTTGTACATTCCAAATGACACCCTATTCCCTATAAAGTGCACTACGTTTGACCGAGACCCATAGAACTCTGGTCAAAATAAGTGCATTATATTGGGAATAGGGTGCCATTTGGGATGGAACCAAGGACAAGATACTGTACAGCATGATGAGAAAGTGAGTGTCCTTTGGGAAAACATGTACCACCCAACACTTCACTCAGACTCTTAATAAATCTTCTTCATTAGCATACATGGATGTACCAAAGTTTCCTGCTACACGTGCACGTTACGATTCATCAGCTGAATGTGTTGGGTGCAGACTGTGAATATTAATGATGTAGTGACTCCCATAGGATCACTGTAGCTTGATTCAGATTAGCTAATTTTGACCAGAGTCCTGTGGTCCCTGAGCCATGTAGGCCCTGGTCAAAAGTAATGCACAGCATAGGGAATATGGTGCTATTTGGGATGCAGGCTACCACACTGATCAACTAAGACTAGAATTCACGGGGCTCCATATGAAACATTTAGTTCTTAACAAAATGGGGCATAAGCCACACTGTTGTCATGAATACGTTAGTGTTTTACATTATGCTTCGTTCCCTCCAAGGCTGCATTATGCAAGAACCATTAGTTCCAGTTGTTGGTGGCAATAAAGCAAGAGTGCCGACATAAAATACTTGTTTTCGCCTTTGTTGTTGGTGGTTTTTGTCTTCTTCTCGCTCGTTATATTTATTCATTTTAGTTGTTTATCAGCCCTGACACATTCCTAGGCCTTTGTCTCATTCGGCTTTCTAGAATTCTCCTCTGATTTGTTTGTTTTTCCAATGAGACATCACTTGCCAAGTGCGGTTGCGCCTACGGCTGTTGTCAAAATCCACGTGACCATTTAGTCACGGTAATTACGCTTCTCCAAGCTCTGATGCTGGTCATTAGTAGCCTACCAAACTTGCTAACTGTCTGGTACTTGGCACTCTATTGTCCCTCTAATCACTCTGACATCAATGCAAATGTAATCAAAAATCTAATCAAACACTTCATGAGAGCCCATGAGCTCATGTTGAGCAACATTTCTATAGGCTATGCAATTGCGCAAGAAATCAGAGTGATGGTCTTTACTAAAAAGAGGAGGATCCCGTCAGCTTTTTAATAGGCTAGGCCTACTATATTTCTTAACTTTCCTAATATTAAGCACATTGCTTATCTTTACAACAGGAGTATGATAAATACCCATTAAATTGCTAGGAGTTTATACATGGAGTGTGCGACTTTCTTTATTTTGATAGTTTACAACAGGAGTATGGCCTACCTGGCTGGGATGAAAATGAACCACGTGAAAAGTGTTCTCCATTTGCCCATATTATCACTTGTGAATGATGCCCAGCATAAGAAACAATGCTTTTTTTTGTGACTTTTTCAAATCATAGTTGCACACCTCATGTAGCCTAGTCCATACTAAAGTGGCCAAATACCTTCTTAAAAGTAAGCACATCAATCTACTTAGGGGTGTAGAGCCTAACAAGCATAGATGAGCAGCGCGTGAGTTTCAAGTTTGGGGAAGATCATTTTCACCATAAAAATGCACCTTTATACTAAAAGCACTACGTGCATAATTGCATTTGCGTTCACTTTTGATAATGGTGTTTTCCGCTAATGGAACATTTGCGCTAATAGGCTATTACCATGTGCACATATTTGCGCTTGTAATGTGAAGAAATAGCCTAATAGTTTATCAACATTTCAAGCTAAATGTTCTGATCTGTTGCGTCAGCCACATTGCATAAAAAAGTTGTTTTGATGCTAGTTGTTGTATTCATTTGGGATCTATCGCATCCCACAACTGTCTCAAACTATGTTTGGAATATTTATTTCTCACACAGAATAGAATAGGTCGACCTTTGTACTATGAAGGATAGTAGATTGACATAGGCTAGTGCTTTGCTGTTCGTTAAGCCTACTCATCTTGTTGGCTGATGAAAAGTAAATGTGGACAGTTCTTCCAATATCTTCAATATGCATCTCGAAATTGGATAAGGACGCGTGCAGTTGCGTCCCCAATGTGTCTGTCTTCTCTTGTAGCCTGTGAGAAAGACCCAATAACATGATGGAGTGCCATGTGAGTGAGAGGGGATTTGGAGTGCTCAGCACTCAGAGGCTGCATTCCAAACACTTAAGACACACCCTCTCCCCTCAGCCCTCAAATTAAGTGGACACTTCTGATGACGTATCATGACGTCTGACGAGTTGACACTTGCAGTGCGAGGGAAGAATGAATGAATTTTAAATGGATCGCTCTTGACCGGAGATGTGTCACTTGTTCATCCCACAATTGTGTTTTCAGTCATCGTGGAACCACCGGTAGCAGTTGTGTGTGCATTATATGCGCTACAGTCAACTATGATTGCATTTCATATCTTGGCTAGAAGACAACGCATCTGCAGACATCGAATGTTAACCTTGCGACTATATCAGGTATATCGAAAATTAATGTATAAGTGTGATGTCAGGGAAAGTTGTATGCGCGAGCCAACGTTTCAAAAAGCTAATCAAACAAAAACATCATTACTTTTATGACACGTGTTTGAGCTATCATGTGCATTAGTAGCACAATGTCAAACTTATTTACATTTGTTTTTACTTTTACTTACACTTCTCCATATTAATTTTGGTTTTAAGTTTTGGCTGACGTTTCTTAGCGGATGTACAATCATCGCAAGTTGAATTATGGGGTGTTTCAAGCCCCGGAGTGAACATAATTGTATACTCGCAAACTCGATCAAAAACGAGGGCTGAGGGGCTTACGTTGCCAACTTCTAGGCATGAAATTCTAAGCATTATAAGTGCAGAGCTCATGCCTTTCAAGAGACTTTTTAAAAATCATCAGAGGCGCATCATGCAGCCTTACAATGTATTAAAAATCTAAACATATTGCCCAACGTTTGTAGAACTAAATGTACTGTACATTAACTCAAAATTAAGCACATAGGAATACTTATTTCTTTGTTAACCGCTCAACACTGAATAACAGTTTTTCCGCACTCCCTCAAATCGTTTCGAGAAAATATCATTTATATTTTATTCAGCTTTATTCAGTTGTATTCTTCATACTATAAAATAATGGCATGGAATTCTAAGCAAATCTTGTCTGCTAAAGGAACTAGTGTAGCCCACAGCCATTTGGCAAAGCCAGATCAGGGCCTAACATCAGGTCAACTCAGAATATGTTCTTCTGAAATAGACTACATTTTCTTTATATCATGCTTCTTTAGAACTGTCTAAAATAAATAATGGATTTATTGTGACAGTGTAGGCTATATTACATGGATTTATTAGACTTGTAGATGTAAATGTTCCAAAGGTCTGCATCAGTGGCTTGTAGGCTATGTGTGGAAGCCAGGAAATGCTAAATGTGTTTATGTTAATTAACTGTCAATTACCGTGAGACCGACACTTATTTGCTTGACAGTCACCGGCTGACTAAGTTTTGTGACCGCAACAGCCCTAGTTGCGTCTCCTCAACACTTGAAGACAAACGCATGTAGAATTGTAGAACTGTGGTCTAGAAACAGCAGCTACAAGAGCTTCCCATTCTTCAAGCAGCTGTGCTTAGGATATACTGTACACTTTAAATAACGCACTGTGTTCTATTCCACAGTGTTAAACAGATGAAAAAGGTATGTTAATAAATTGCATTTGTTGAGCGCTTTTAATTTACAGACATAAATAACAAAGCTCTTTACATTGTAAGCAACCATTAAAAGAAAAATAATGACAATATTGTCTGTAAGAATGGGTATTCACAGCAAGATGAATCCAGTCCATATCAGTTATCTATTGAGACAACAACGTTGTGCTCTCTTCACATGCCCAAAAATGATATCTGCTGTTCAATTTCATGCCAGAGGAGTTACATTATTGTGCTGTATCCCTTTGATGAAAAGTGTGTGCTGCATTGTAATCAAGTTAGTTCAGCTGGAACACAGTCACAGCAAAAGTTTCTATCCCAACTTTTCTTTTTATACACTGATACATTGTATACATTGATTTATAGCAGATCAACAACAACCCAACAAACTACGAAAAACAATCTTTCCCATGCCTGCCACAACACGGAGGGACAAACCGCAAACAGCCACCTGGTGTGAACCATAGACTTAGAATAAATGAATGGAAATTCAAGTCAATGATGCCATAATTGTTGACTGTCAGACATTTTGAGTATACAAATGAGGTTACTCAAATTGTTATGGTGTGAACCCTGGTCTATGGAAGCTTCTGGAGTCTCTCCAGGTTGCTATATAGTAGACCATATGTTTCCATGATTGACATGTAACTAGCAGGATTTTAGGGAGATCAAAATGTAATAGCTCTATCAATGTAGCTCAATATCCATGATATGGCAGTTTTTTTTTCATTGATTTGTTTTTAGGTTGCAGGTGCCATCTTGCATTAGGCCTGCATGCACATTGTTTAGGAGAAACCATAGCATTATGTGGCTAAAAAGAGGGAGATCACCTTTGCAACAAGTTTCTAAAATCAGTATCGGAAGGCAGATGTCCAGCAACTGCTATGTACTGTACATTTCTTATTCCCAGTCACAACATGAATCATGCCGTGACGTTCCATACACATTGCTCCTAGCCATGCCTGTTGTTCCAGTGGTACTTTAGATGACAATTAGACAATGCACAGAAAAATTAAAGCAGATGTATTTTGCTCTGGACTCAGTGGAGGGATGATCAAGCGGAGTAATGTGCAGGGGAGCCAACCGCACAGCATACCAATGAGCAGGCCTGACAAAAAGTGCTGATGCAACGCTCCGCTATATGGGATTGTCTCATCTCCTAAGTGACGTTACGGATTGAATATTGACACGCGCTGCTTGCCAGATAGTGAAACAACGACCGCAAGGGCAAAAGCTAGGTTGCAGGAACGAACCACCTTGTTTTATTCATGCAAACCATTGGAGGAATTAAATGCACCCATGGTGAAGGAGATGGACTATTCAAAATACCTTAAGGGCTCAGACACATCAATACCGTTTGCTGGCCGAGAGTACATAGCACCTCTGAATGTAATTTACAAACCGAGTGCGCACAACACGCTGAACGATTGGCAGACGAATGCTAGATCTACATTCGGTGCGATATGTGCTAGCCTAGGAATGGCTGTGGGGGAAAACTCTTGGGGAATCTTTTCAATAAAGCAAGGCGAGCTAATTACAGTTGGCTTCTGGGTCTGGAGGTTCTTATTGTGTGACATGGAATAGGGACAGACAGAGCATAGAGCTTGAATCACATAGAATAGACGTGCCCCTGTCTTGTACACTGTCCCCTTCACCCAACAATGAATATTGTTCATTCAACTCTGGCTCTACATACGTCAAACGCAGGTCATCCGCTCTAGAGCATTCCAACGATTCCAAGGCTCTTCACATCATTGACATAAACATGCTTTGAATGAGAATGTCAGGCATGCTACTCTAGACTTAAATGAAAGATTCATCCATTTGTTATATTGTTTTTGCACATCTCTGAACGATGTTCTATTGATTCTCGGGGTCATTTCATGTGTATCTGAGCTATTGGCCAAAATACAGCCGGTATGATGAGTTTTGCATCATACGGGAATGGATAGAACATTGCTCAGAGATGCACAAACGATATAACATTCAAAAATCTTTAAGGCTTTTTGAAAGGAAAGATACCTACAGTATATGATTTAACCAGGATGGATATTTGCATCATCTTCACACAATGGTGGGCCTTGATTAGAATTCAGAGCACAGATACAGGAGAACACAGGTGAAGGTTAATCCTTAGCATAGTCCATTTTCTTGTTATACTACTTCTATGAGTAGGCAAACAAACTGAGAGGCTGCACACTGCCACCTAGAGTGTGTTGTTTGAACAGGTATAAAGGCGATTTATTGCCACCTGCAGTTATGTAATATTTCCTCATGAGTATAATTCATTGGCTGATCCCTCCTGGTGACCTGGATGGAATTATGTGACCCTTCCTTAAACCATAGGAAGTCCCACCCTGTTGACTACTTCAAAATGGTAAAGGTCCTCAATGGCGCTGCCCATGCTAAAAGAGGCTTTTGGGCACTAGAGTCCTCTATCTCTATGAATTGTCCCATGGGGTGTGAATGTTTACATGTTAAAACGGAATTGGGATCCTTAACACTAAGAAAAATCCCTAAGTGAAAGACTATGCTGTTTTGCTCCCACAAAATAAAAATCACAGTGCAGTTATCACAAACATTGTTTTCTGTGTTATAGCCTAACTAAATGATAGCCTATAAAGGCCTGGGGAAAGTTCTGTAATTTCAATAAAACCAGAGAGGAAGTGGCGAACATTAGGCTACTTTGGTGAATTTACAAAGCATGCAAGACAAGACAAGATACAGATTACCAAAGCATGTGTACATGGTTCCTTCTGCATGCTAATGATGTGAGTGTGTGTTCAATCTTTGATTGGTTGCATGTAGAATATCCTAGCCCTTGATGATAGGCCCTGCTTTACGGAAGTTGCGAGACATTACAAACCAAGAAATTGCGAGATACAGCATTCCATTGCGAGATACAGCTTATGATTGCCGATAGATAGGCCTAGTGCAGGGTTCTGACTATGCCTGTTGGCCGTCCTGCCTATATTACACCCTACCTCCTCTCTCGCCAATGCAAGTGTTTGTTCACGGAAATACAGCAATCCTCCGTTCCAAAAATACTTAATCTTAGGAGTCGATTCCTAGTGCAATCAAATCTTGACACTTAGAAATGGGTGTCGACATCAACGTGCAAGGAATAATCAATTATTTTGGAGTCAACTCTCCACCACTACATCGTTACAGTTGAAAAAATGAGAGAAGGCAAGCGTCAGCAGCGAAGTCTTGTAGGGCAATACTTTGAGAAGTTAAATGAGAAGGAAATGCAAACATTGCGAGGTGGAATTGAGGTACGGTAATGGTACTACAAGTGGAATGCTTAACCATCTGCAAGGGACACACTGAGACCTAAAACATTGCTGGCAGCAGCACAGCTGCATTGTAACGATGTGCGCTGAGAGTCAGGAAGCAAGTTCAGGGAGTGAGTGTTAATAAATAAACAACATAATACAAAAATATGAAACACGAACAACGCACAAGGAACAGAAACAATGACGCCTGGGGAAGGAAGCAAAGGGAGTGACATATATAGGGAAAGTAATCAGGGAAGTGATGGAGTCCAGGTGAGTCTGATGACGCGCAAATGCACGTAACGATGGTGACAAGTGTGCACCATAACGAGCAACCTGGTGACATAGAGGCCGGAGATGAAGCACACGTGACATGCATTGTGAATTCACATGGAATTTTATGAAACAGATAAAAAAAATTGCAGTTTAAAAGTTAAATAAAATTGTCCATTTGTCACATCCCTAGTTGTCACGCCCTGATTCTGTCTATTTGGGTTCTACTGAATATGACCCTAGATAGACATAATTGTAATGGAAATGGCTTCTGAAGGGCTTGGTGTAGGCACTCACCATATTGAGTCCACCTATCCAATCATTTCAGCCCAATGAACGTTTGTCCAGGTGGGAAAGGGCAGTGTGGTGTGCATTTGTGGATCTGTTGGGACGGTATGCGAATTGGAGTGGGTCCAGGGTTTCTGGCATGATGGTGTTGATGTGAGCCACGACCAGCCTTTCATGGCTACAGATGTGAGTGCTATGGGGCGGTAGTCATTTAGACAGGTTGCTTTTGTGTTTAGATGCACAGGGACTATGGTGGTTTGTTTGAAACATGTTAGTATTACAGACTGGGTCAGAGAGGTTGAAAATGTCAGAGAAGACACTTGACAGCTGGTCAGCGCATGCTCTGAGTATGCATCCAGGTAATCCATTTGGTCCTGTGTCCTTGTGAATGTTAACCTGTTTAAAGGTCTTACTCACATCGGCTACGGAGAGCGTGATCATACAGTCGTCCGGAACAGCTGGTGCTCCCAAGCATGGTTCAGTGTTGCTTGCCTCAAAGCGAGCATAGAAGGCATTTAGCTCATCTGGTAGGCTCGCATCACTGGGCAGTTCTCGGCTGGGTTTCCCTTTGTAATCCGTGATAGTTTGCAAGCCCTGCCACATCCGACAAGTGTCAGAGCCGGTGTAGTATTATTCGATCTTAGGATTCGAAGTAAGATTCTTCATCATGGGAAAGGCCAGAGTCGCTTCGCTCAAACCTACCATGATTCCCCATATGGAGCTTGGCAGGACGCATTGGCAAGATGCTGAAAGGGGAGCTGCAGCTGCAGCTTGAAGATTCTGTGTTCTGGACAGATAGTACTGAAGTACATCAGAAACAAGACCACAAGGTTCCGTACCTTTGTGGCCAACAGAGTGTCTGTAATTCTGAAGGTGTCAGAACCATTGCAGTGGAGATATGTCAATGCTGCCAAGAACCCAGCTGATCACACATTGAGAGAACTGAAGGTGCATTACTTCAGACAGAATGAAGCCTGGATCTTGGGGCCAGACTTTCTCAACAAGTCAGAAGAGTAGTGGCCAGAGTACCCAAATTACTCAAGGGATCTAACCACAGAGGACCCTGAGGTCAAAAGGAACACTGTGATGACAGCTGAAGAGGAGGTGAATACAGTCCAGCATGGGATGGAACATTTCTCTTCCTGGTTTCATCTCAAGGCAGTGGCATGAATCCTCAAGTTGAGAGGAATTCTGCTGTCTCTATGCCAGAAGAGGAGATCATCTGCTACAGCCAGAGGAAGAAGTCTAAAGAGGAGATTTCTAACCTGCAGAAGGTGACAGAATGTGAAGAAGAGCAGTCTCTTATTCCACCCCGTGCTTTAGGATGGAATCCTTAGAGTTGGGGGAAGACTGAGTAGGGCAGCTAGCCAGAAGAATCTAAGCATCCTGCAATCCTGTCAAAGGACCTCCATGTGGTGGAGCTTTGCCTAAAGTATTAGATTCCTGGTGCCAGTGCGACAATAATAAGAGTTCTATCCAAGTGTGGTGTTTGTCAGTAGTTAAATGGTGCTGCAGGGCAACAGATGGCCTACCTACCTCAGGACAGAGCATAGCAATGGGACATATTTTTTTTTTTCAATCCCCCTAGCGGCTCTCGTCTCGGTGGACTCTGGGAGAGCTTGATAAATTCCGTGACCTCCAACTGCTCTTAAATACAAGTAAACCTAAATGCATGCTCTTCAACCGATCGCTGCCTGCACCTGCCCGTCCGTCCAGCATCACTACACTGGACGGTTCTGACTTAGAATATGTGGACAACTACAAATACTGGTTAGACTGTAAACTCTCCTTCCGGACTCACATTAAACATCTCCAATCCAAAGTGAAATCTAGAATTGGCTTCCTATTTCGCAACAAAACATCCTTTACTCATGCTGCCAAACATACCCTCGTAAAACTGACCATCCTACCGATCCTCGACTTTGGCGATGTCATTTACAAAATAGCCTCCAATACCCTACTCAATAAACTGGATGCAGTCTATCACAGTGCCATCCGTTTTGTAACCAAAGCCGAATATACTATCCACCACTGCGATTTTTGCTCCTTTGCACCCCATTATTTCTATTTCTACTTTGCACTTTCTTCCACTACAAATCTACCATTCCAGTGTTTTACTTGCTATATTGTATTTACTTTGCCACCATGGCCTTTTTTGCCTTTACCTCACCTTACCTTATCTCACCTCATTTGCTCACATTGTATATAGACTTATTTTTCTACTGTATGTTTGTTTTACTCCATGTGTAACTCGGTGTTGATGTATGTGTCGAACTGCTTTTCTTTATCTTGGCCAGGTCACAATTGTAAATGAGAACTTGTTCTCAACTTGCCTACCTGGTTAAATAAAGGTGAAATAAAAATAAATAAAAAGATCAATAAGGAAGATTCTCAACACCACTTTGAGAATTCAAACCCTGGATGAGAAGGGCTTTCATACTATTCTATGTGAGGCAGAGGATATCATCGTTGTCCTATTACCAAGGCATCCAGTGACCTAATGACCTGGAGGCGCTGACACCTAGTCACCTGTTGCTCCTCAAAACCAAGCCATCCCTGCCTCAAGGAATCTGAAGAAGATGGAAACAAGTCCAATACATGTCGGACCTGTTCTGGAAGCGTTAGACGAGGGATGACATGGTGCCTCGTACCTCCTGGGCCATGGGCAAGGTCATCCAGGTGGTTCAAGCAAGACATGGGCTTGTACAGCAGGTCTGCATCAAGACCAGGACCAACGAGCTAGATAGACAGACACATTTTGAGGTCTGTCTTCTTCAAGAAGCTGAATGAGACAGACAGTGGTAAAGACTGATCTCCTTCGGTGGGTCATGTGCTGATAACCGCTGACCCCAGATAATAAGGTATTCAGCAAGTCAGAAGAGAAGATTGAAAAGAGACCTTTAGTTAACTTGGTGCCTGGTTTACTTTTGAGTAATTGTTTTAGATAACAATTAGGGGACGGGCAGGAGGAAGAGGTGTTATGGCGGACTGAACACAGCGGTGCAGAATGCCTCATGATAAAAATGTAATATTCAATATCTGTAAGTTTGATTAAATATTATCACTTCACTCCACACACTCATGGCAAAAACTTTCAATCTGGATGACAAACCAAAACAAACTATAAGGCTAGAGAAATCTAACAACAAATTTCACGAATACAATCAACACCCAAACATGTCGGAGGGTAAGCATGGAGAACCAATCGCCAGAAGAAAACGACACTCCTCAACAGACGATTTATGCTTTTCACCACCAGGAATGGTAAGTGTAGAAACCGACTTGCTAAAGTCGATAAATGATAAACTGGGTATACTTGAACTAGTCAGTAAAGATATGAAGGAGTTGAGGGCAAGCCTCGAGATGAGTGACGAAAAAGATGTGACAATAGAGAAAGAAATAAACAAGCTAATATGATTGAAAAGGACGTTTTAGAATTTAAAAAGGAGAACATGTTTCTGAGAGAAGCCTTACTTGAAATACAGACTAGATCTATGAGACAAAATCTGGTACTTACTGGTAACAAACAAAAATAGCGTGACGATCCTGAAAGTATGGTGAAAGAATTCTTTCTTAAAGCGCAACTGATCCCAGGCGATACTGTCAACAAAATCAAACTCATAACGTGTACACCATTTCCGACAGAGAGGACAGAGATATGAGCGCCCAATCATTGCCAAATGTGCATTCTTTAAAGATAAAAGCCTGGGTAAAAGACTCACTGGCATGAAAATAGATATGAATGATCAGTTCCTGAAGGAAATTGCAGAACGGCGCAAAGTTCTGTACCCACTCTTCAAGGTGAATAGATTAAAAAGGAAACGTGTAGCCCTCACAGTCGATAAACTGCATTGATAACCAATTGTTCTGAGACACCAAAACCACTCCATGGCTATTCTAAATATTACAAAGTGTCACGGATCCCCCCGGTACTGATGCTCATTCTGTTCACCAGTTCCAGAGGTCTACGTCACCGGATTTCTAGGCTTCATTGAACGGGAATAATTATCATCAACCCCGAACTGTCTTGTCTGATTACACACACCTGGTTCCCATTTCCCCTGATTAGTATGTTAAATATGTGCCCTCTGTTCCCATGTCTGTTGGTGGTGTGAGTACCTATGCGTTGGTGCAGCTGTTATGCTGTGTGCTATATATACTGCTCAAAAAATAAAGGGAACACTTAAACAACACAATGTAACTCCAAGTCAATCACACTTCTGTGAAATCAAACTGTCCACTTAGGAAGCAACACTGATTGACAATAAATTTCACATGCTGTTGTGCAAATGGAATAGACAACAGGTGGAAATTATAGGCAATTAGCAAGACACCCCCAATAAAGGAGTGGTTCTGCAGGTGGTAACCACAGACCACTTCTCAGTTCCTATGCTTCCTGGCTGATGTTTTGGTCACTTTTGAATGCTGGCGGTGCTTTCACTCTAGTGGTAGCATGAGACGGAGTCTACAACCCACACAAGTGGCTCAGGTAGTGCAGCTCATCCAGGATGGCACATCAATGCGAGCTGTGGCAAGAAGGTTTGCTGTGTCTATCAGCGTAGTGTCCAGAGCATGGAGGCGCTACCAGGAGACAGGCCAGTACATCAGGAGACATGGAGGAGGCCGTAGGAGGGCAACAACCCAGCAGCAGGACCGCTACCTCCACCTTTGTGCAAGGAGGAGCAGGAGGAGCACTGCCAGAGCCCTGCAAAATGACCTCCAGCAGGCCACAAATGTGCATGTGTCTGCTCAGAACACCAAGATTGGCAAATTCACCACTGGCACCCTGTGCTCTTCACAGATGAAAGCAGGTTCACACTGAGCACGTGACAGACGTGACAGAATCTGGAGACGCCGTGGAGAACGTACTGCTGCCTGCAACATCCTCCAGCATGACTGGTTTGGCGGTGGGTCAGTCATGGTGTTGGGTGGTATTTCTTTGGGGGGGGCCGCACAGCCCTCCATGTGCTCGCCAGAGGTAGCCTGACTGCCATTAGGTACCGAGATGAGATCCTCAGACCCCTTGTGAGACCATATGCTGGTGCGGTTGGCCCTGGGTTCCTCCTAATGCAAGACAATGCTAGACCTCATGTGGCTGGAGTGTGTCAGCAGTTCCTGCAAGAGGAAAGCATTGATGCTATGGACTGGCCCACCCGTTCCCCAGACCTGAATCCAATTGAGCACATCTGGGACATCATGTCTCGCTCCATCCACCAATGCCACGTTGCACCACAGACTGTCCAGGAGTTGGCAGATGCTTTAGTCCAGGTCTGGGAGGAGATCCCTCAGGTGACCATCCGCCACCTCATCAGGAGCATGCCCAGGCGTTGTAGGGAGGTCATACAGGCACGTGGAGGCCACACACACTACTGAGCCTCATTTTGACTTGTTTTAAGGACATTACATCAAAGTTGGATCAGCTTGTAGTGTGGTTTTCCACTTTAATTTTGAGTGTGACTCCAAATCCAGACCTCCATGGGTTGATAAATTGGATTTCCATTGATTATTTTTGTGTGATTCTGTTGTCAGCACATTCAACTATGTAAAGAAACAAGTATTTAATAAGATTATTTCATTCATTCAGATCTAGGGTGTGTTATTTTAGTGTTCCCTTTATTCTTTTGAGCAGTGTATATTGTGTATTACGGGTATCGTCCCGTGGTGTTCAACAAGGTTTACCCTCGCTCTTTTGTTTGGGTACAGCCCAGTGTTTTTGTATACGTGTTTGTTTTGGGTGTATTATAAACCCCTACTGTGTATTCCTGCGCTTGTCTCCAAGATCCTTTATACCAGCGTGACACAAAGTTCCCATAGAGGAGTCAAATAATGGAACTCCCAATACTATCCACGGTAAGTATTGTAATAAAAATGTATTGGAAAACAAAATACAACAATTAATAAAGAAAGACTACAAATACACTATACCATTCAAGGGAAAAGGAAAGTTGTAAAAAAGTTGTATTCGACTGTCTATTTATAAATATATAAAAGACAGCATTAGAAGAAAGGATAATAATACATCTTCAAAGATAAGAAACTGGAACACACAAGTAAACAAAAGCCTGAAATTAGGTAGGAATCAACATGGTATGGATAAAAACACTGCAAACAGAGGACATAAAAGGCACAGTATGTGGGTATGTGCGGGTGTATTGTGATGATGGGTGGGGTGTGTTTTTTTGTGTTTGGAAAAGTGTGGAGTTAAGTGAATGAAAAGGAAAATGGTTGCAAATGCCAGAGCCCATGTGTTTCTACCAGCAGGAGTTCCGACAGAGAGCTTTCCATTTTGTGCAGATATTGGATATACATTTTAAAATACATGTATTGATTTATTGTCCTATCTTGATTGAACTGTCCCCAATCCTATACCCTAGACACCCACCTGAGCGACCCATACACTAAGGAGTCCTTATCTGTTTAACAAGCCTACTGAAAGCCTATATGCAGCAAAGATAGAATGATAAATGCTGTCAGAGATCCACTAAAGCAGCTCCACTCCCTCAAGATTCTGAGCCTGCCTGGCAGGGTTGGTTCCACAAAGGCAAAGCCCCAGGATGGGTGAGCATACTATACACAGAATTTGTTAAAGCTGCTAATCAGAACCTTGACAACCTTGTACCTAGCCAGTGGGGATTCCGATGGGGTGCCCCCACCCAGGTAGTGGCAGTGCTTGCAACACTAGCTGCAGTAACCCATGGAGAGGGGGTCACACTCGGACAATCAGAGAGGGGGCAAATTACTGTGGTCTGACTGCACAGAGATGCTTCGGAAAATGGTCACAACAGGGAACCAGTGTGTGTATGTTTCAGGGGAAGGGGGTGTATCTGAGTTCCATCAGCTAGGACTTGCCATTGGTTAATCAAATCGCCCCATTTTGCATGCCTTCTCAAACAGCTACAACTGTATATGCATTCACACATCAAGTCCTGTCTTGAGTTGGGCTCAGGGATGGAACAACTTTTGAACATCTGAGCTTGTTTTTTTGTGGGGGAAGGGTGGGGAGCGTGTATGAGTGCGTGTATGTATCCCAACATATCTGTTGCTATGGGGTAATGATGTTAGGGACAATATAGGATGAATCACAAATATTTGCTAAAATAATAATTTGTTGCCAGAAATGTGATTTTTGTAATGGCAATCCTGGTTATAGGTAACACTCATATTATACATTAAACTGTCTGGGAACCTGGGACGCCCTAGTCAACAGCCAGTGGAATCGCGTCGCGCGAAATACAAATACCTCATAAATGCTATAACTTCAATTTCTCAAACATATGACTATTTTACAACATTTTATAGATACACCTCTCCTGAATCGAACCACGTTGTCCGATTTCAAAAAGGCTTTACAGCAAAAGAAAAACATTAGATTATGTTAGGAGAGTACCCTGCCAAAATAAATCACACTGCCATTTTCAAAGCAACTAGCATGCATCACAAAAACCCAAAACACAGCTAAATGCAGCACTAACCTTTGACAATCTTCATCAGATGACACTCCTAGGACATCATGTTACACAATACATGCATTTTTTGTTCGATAAAGTTCATATTTATATATAAAAACAGCATTTTACATCGGCGCGTGACGTTCAGAAAATATTTTCCCTCAAATGCTTCCGGTGAATCAGCGCTACAATTTACAAAATTACTATTCGAAAACATTGTTAAAATGTAATATTGTCATTCAAAGAATTATAGATTAACATCTTGTGAATGCAACCGCATTGCCAGATTTAAAAATAACTTTACTGGGAAATCACACTTTGCAATAAACGAGGTGGTATGCTCAGAAAAATAGGCTAGGCGATACAGATTAGCGCCATCTTGGAACCATCTAAAATCAAATATACTATTGTAAATATTCCCTTTGATTATCTTCATCAGAAGGCACTTCCAGGAATCCCAGGTCCACAACAAATGTAGTTTTGTTCGAAAAAGTTAATAATTTATGTCCCAATAGCTCCTTCTTGTTAGCGCGTTCCGAAGGCTACTCATAATGTACTGTAGCGCGCGGGACTTGTCGCCACGAAAAAGCAAAATAAATATATTTACGTTCGTTCAAACATGTCAAACGTTGTATAACATAAATCTTTAGGGCCTTTTTCAACCAGAGCTTCAATAATATTCAAGGCGGACGATTGCATTGTCTTACTAAACGTTTCGGAATGAGAGAGTACCCATGGGCACCCGCGTCATAGTAGTAATGGCCCTCCCCCTGTGACCAACTTTACAAGCCTCTCTTCTGGTCAGTTTCTACCATAGAAGACTCAAACCACTTTGTAAAGACTGTTGACATCTAGTGGAAGCCTTAGGAAGTGCTAAATTAATCCTAACTCACGGTGTTTCTCATAGGCAAAGTGTTGAAGGTGATTCCACAAATCAGATTTCCACTTCCTGCATGGAATCTTCTCAGGTTTTGGCCTGCCATATGAGTTCTGTTATACTCACAGACACCATTCAAACAGTTTTAGAAACGTTAGAGTGTTTTCTATCCAAATCTACTAATTATATTCATATTCTAGTTACTGGGCAGGAGTTGTAACCAGATTAAATCGGGTACGTTTTTTATCCGGCCGTGCAAATACTGCCCCCTATCCCCAACAGGTTAACTGTGGAAATTAAGATACGCAATATTTTTTTCATATACAGTGCCTTTGGAAAGTGTTCAGTCCCCTTTTGTTACATTACAGCCTTATTCTAAAATGGATGAAAATATATTTTTGACATTTTTGCAAATGTATACTACCGTTCAAAAGTTTGGAGCCACTAAGAAATGTCCTTGTTTTTGAAAGAAAATCGCGTTTTGTTGTCCATTAAAATAACATCAAATTGATCAGAAATACAGTGTAGATATTGTTAATGTTGTAAATGACTATTGTAGCTGGAAATGGCTGATTTTTAATGGAATATCTACATAGACGTACAGAGGCCCATTATCAGCAACCATCACTCACTCCTGTGTTCCAATGGCACGTTGTGTTAGCTAATCCAAGTATATCATTTTAAAAGGCTAATTTATTATTAGAAAACCGTTTTGCAATTATGTTAGCCCAGCTGAAAACTGTTGTGCTAATTAAAGAAGCATTAAAACTGGCCTTCTTTAGACTAGTCGAGTGTCTGGAGCATCAGCATTTGTGGGTTCGATTACAGGCTCAAAATGGCCAGAAACAAAGACCTTTCTTCTGAAACTTGTCAGTCTATTCTTGTTCTGAGAAATTAAAGCTATTCCATGCGAGAAATTGCCAAGAAACTGAAGATCTCTTACAACTCTGTGTACTACTCCCTTCACAGAACAGTGCAAACTGATTCTAACCAGAACAGAAAGAGGATCCCGGAGTCGCCTCTTTGCTGTTGAGACTGGTGTTTTGCGGGTACTATTTAATGAAGCTGCCAGTTGAGGACTTGTGAGGCATCCGTTTCTCAAACTAGACACTAATGTACTTGTCCTCTTGCTCAGTTGTGCACTGGGGCCTCCCACACCTCTTTCTATTCTGGTTAGAGCCAGTTTGCACTATAGAGGCATTTATAGTTGGTCACCCAGACATTGATAAAGTATAATCCTTGACAAATTCCAGTGAAAATTCTCCATTGCTTTTAGTTAAGGACTTGGCTTAATCTGTGTCAAAGATACCACCCCAGAATGTATAACTGCTTGAAGAACATTCATTCATTCTATTTTGGCTATGTGGGTAGATGTATGTCTATGTACAGCTAACTGCCAAAATAAAGGAAACACTTGAGTAAATGAGGGATGCAAAGTATATTGAAAGCAGGTGCTTCCACACAGGTGTGGTTCCTGAGTTAATTTAGCAATCAACATCAATCATGCTTAGGGTCATGTATAAAAATGTCCAGTTGCCCATTATTTGGGGTATGAAAGGAGCATAGGGGATATTGGCATTTTCCATTGACAAAACACCAAATTATTAAATTTCACCTGGAATAATGGTGTTGAACCCTCTAAAAGAGTTCCACACATTTCCAAAATCTATGCCAAGGCGAATTTGAAGCTGTTCTGGTGACTTGTGGTGGCCCAATGCCCTACTAAGACACTTTATATTGGTGTTTCCTTTATTTTGGCAGTTACCTGTATGTCTGTGTGATGTTATTTATTCAAGATTTATGATGACCTTTTAACTACTAGAAAATGAACAGATCTTACTGATTTCAGGTCACTAAACTTAATAAATAAAATTAATGAATGTCACACCGACTCCCGCTCCGGCTCTCGACGTCGACGGCCTTCTAACCACCTGCTCCCCATTATTACACACACCTGGACTTCATCACTTTGATTACGCTCCCTTTCTTTAGCCCTCTGTTGCCGCAGTCATCAGGTGGTATTGTGGTGTGTTCATGTGAAGTACGAATCGCCTATGTTATGTCTGCATTTTCCTTATCATGCACAATTCGGGAGAGGCTCCTGTCCTGAGTGCGCCCATCATTCCGCCTTTCCGAGTCGTTGCCCCAGTGCTTTGGGACATAGATGTGAACATCTGCCAGGCCCTGGAGAGGGAACTACTAACTTCCTTCCGGAGCACTCATACGTTCCCACGGAGGTAAGGGATCGGCTGTTGATCTGGACACACACATCTGTTGCCACTGGACACTCACCCGCACCATTCAATCCATTGCCGCTCAGTACTGGTGGCCCACCTTGGCGTAGGATGTTGTCCACTATTGCAACTACTGCTCCGTATTTGCCCAAACCAAATCTACTCTGCACTCTCCAGAAGGGAAATTCCTCCCCCGTCCTGTGCCTCAGCGGCCTTGGTCCCATCTGTCTATAAATTTCATCACTAATCTCCCGTCTGATGGTTTGACCCCTATTATGGCTGTTGTGGACAGATTCTCGGAATCCTGCCATTTGTATCCTTCTCTCTGGTCTCCCTACCGCACTCCAGAGGTGGAAAAAATACTCAATAGTCATACTTGAGTAAAATATGCTTTAATATAAAATGACACAAGTGAAAGTAACCCAGTAAAATACAAAAAAGTATCAGATTTAAATGTACTTAAGTACAGTGGTGAAAAAAGTACTCAATAGCCATACTTGAGTAAAAGTACAAAGTAAATGCTATACATCAAATTCCTTATATATATATATCCTTAAACTAGACGGCACAATTTCCTTTTTTATTCCTTTTGTATTCCTTTTTTTGACAGCCAGGGGCACACTCCAACACTCAGACATAATTTACAAACGAAGCATTTATGTTTAGTGAATCCACCAGAGCAGAGGCAGCAGGGATGACCCCGGGACGTTCTCTTTAAGTGTGTGAATTTGACCTTTCTCCTGTACTGCTAAGCATTCAACTTGTAACTAGTACTTTTGGGTGTCAGGGAAAATGTATGGAATAAAATGTGTATAATTTTCTTAAGGAATATAATGATGTAAAAGTAGTCAAAAACATAAATAGTAAAGTACAGATGCCTAAAAAACTACTTAAGTAGTACTTTAAAGTAGTTTTACTCAAGTACTTTACACTAATGCCACTCTCCAGGTCACTGAGGCACTGTTCCAGCACGTCTTCCGGCACAATGGTCTTCCATTGGACATCCTCTCTGACCGTGACCCCCAATTCACGCTGTGGGTATGGAGAGCCTTCATGGAGAAGCTGGGGGCCACGGCCAGCCTCACATCCGGGTACCAGCCTCAGTCCAATGTGCAGGTGAAGAGGACTAACCAGGAGCTGGGGAGGTTCCTTCGTAGTCACTGCCAGGACCAGCAGGAGGAGTGAGCCCGCTTCCTTCCATGGGCGGAGTACACCCAGAACTCACTTCGTCACTCTCCACCAGGCTGACTCCCATCCAGTGTGTCGTGGGGTATCAGCCGGCCCCGGCCCTGTGGACCCCGAGCCAGAACAAAGCCCTTGCAGTGGACGAGTGGTTTCGGCGTGCAGAGGCGGTTTGGAACGCTGCCCACTTGAGGCTCCAGCACGCCATCCGCCACCAGAAGGAACAGGTGGATCGCCACTGCGGTGAGGCTCCCGTGTTCCATCCTGGTGATTGTTTCTGGCTCTTCACCAGGAACCTCCCACTCCGCCTGCCCTGCCGGAAGCTGAGCCCCTGGTTTGTGGGGCCCTTCAAGGTCTTCCAGATGATCAATGAGGTAACTTATCCCTTACAACTCTCCAACCTTACAACCAGATCTCACCCTCTTTTCATGCTTCCCTCAGACCGGTGGTTCCTGGTCCCCTGGCTTGTGCCGTCCCCCGTGACACCCCTCCGCCTCCCCTGGACATCGATGGGACTCCCGCCTCTGCCGTCAGGTCCCTCATGGACTCCCGATGTCATGAGGATCGACTCCAGTAGCTGGTGGACTGGGAGGGGAACGGCCCAGAGGAGCACTGTTGGGTCCTGGAGGCTGACATCCTGGACCCCAACGTCATTTGGGATTTCCATTTCCGCCTTGTGGACCGGCCTGCTCCTCGGCCCCTTGGGGCCATCCTCTTGGCTGGTGTCATCCTGCGGCTGGAGCTGCGCGTCGGGGGTACTGTCATGCCTAGTCCCGCTCTGGCACGCGACGTTGTCTATCCACCGGCCCTGGCAATCATCATTATGCACACCTGCTCCCCATTACCCACACATGGGCTTCTTCACCTTGATAATTCTCCCTTTATTTGGCCTCAGTCATCAGGCAGTATTGGTTTGTGTACACTTCTCCTATTTTGTGTATCTTCCTTTTCTTGTTAAATACTCATCTTCTGCACCTGCTTCCTGTCTCCCAGCGTCTTCTTACAATGAAGCTACACTGAAAATGTGGACAGACAGTGACATCTGGGCCACACTTTGTGCTGCATGTAGCGTGCTGTAAACTGTACTATATCATAATCTACATGCTGAGAGAATATCAGTATAGACAATTATTAATTAACAATCAATTAATTGATACCATGACAATTATAACCCTTCATTCATATATTGACGACACTCCTTGACAATATGTTAATTGTAGCTACGGAGGCAAAAACAAGCCCCCTTTCATTTAGACAACGTTTTCAACCCATTGTGACTTGAGCAGGGTGTCTCGGTTGAGAGGACAGCTCTGCCGATAATTACACCTCGCTCTCCACTGTTGCGCTAAATTCATTGGGACCTGTCATCTAGCCAGCCCCTGACGTGCTCAATTCAGTGCCTAATCAAAATGGCTGCCCAGAGCAGTTTGAAGGATCAAGGCCCATCTGCTTACCCTTAAATGGAGAATCCCCGGTCGCTTCACTCTCGCCAGCGCCGCAAACATGATGCTGTCTCCTAAAATTAAGCAACAGTCTGGATTAGTGCTGTGGGCTGGTGGCTGGAGAGGAGAATCCTTTCCTTTTACTCTCACTTAACCTGGATTTCTCCTGTTATTTGATCTTATCTGTTTTGGAATCCAACCAGCTTGCTTTCATGTAACTTGAGAGTTAAAATGTCATGGTCTTGCATTAATATTAACCTTTGTGTAGAGGTCAAACCATGTGAAAGTGCAGCAGGGCCACTACCTGGCAGTGTGTCCATGAGCCTACATGTGAGCTGAGGCCTGAACTGGTTTTCAAAGTCTCGGTCCCCCCCCCCCCCCACAGGTCCAAACTAGTCAACGCTACAACAGGAACAAAAACATGAATCTTCATCTTTTTTATCTTTCCTGTTGGATGCACTCACCAGCCTCTTTACCTGTGAGGTATCTAAGGATGAAAACAATGTTGACTGTTCAGAATTTTATTTTTCAGGTCATCCTTACTCCAGTTGTTTGAGCACAAAACCCCTTTTTCATTCAATCATCCTTACTTTCAAAGTCGCAAACTCTTACATTTTCATTCTAACGGTCATCGAGTAACCTCTGGGATTATAACCAAGGTCTCTTGAGCTCTACGCCAACATCTTAACCATTAAACCTCAATTACATTCTATCTTGCAAAAGAGATTTCATCCCAATGAGTACAAATGGTGATTGCCTACGGAGCTGTGAAGGGAACGGCACCTCCATACCTTCAGGCTCTGATCAGGCCCTACACCCAAACAAGGGCACTGCGTTCATCCACCTCTGGCCTGCTGGCCCCCCTACCTCTGAGGAAGCACAGTTCCCGCTCAGCCCAGTCAAAACTGTTCGCTGCTCTGGCACCCCAATGGTGGAACAAGCTCCCTCACGACGCCAGGACAGCGGAGTCAATCACCACCTTCCGGAGACACCTGAAACCCCACCTCTTTAAGGAATACCTAGGATAGGATAAAGTAATCCTTCTAACCCCCCCCCCCCCCCCCCCTTAAAAGATTTAGATGCACTATTGTAAAGTGGTTGTTCCACTGGATATCATAAGGTGAATGCACCAATTTGTAAGTCGCTCTGGATAAGAGCGTCTGCTAAATGACTTAAATGTAAATGTAATGTAAATGTACAAACAGTATGAATAAGTATAAAATCAAACATAAACACTCAGTAGGTTCCCTTTATTGATGCTACAGACGTTGACAGGGCTACTCATCACAAGAGTGCATTCCAAATCACTGCTACAATTGCGAGAGCAAGTAAACTCGTTAAGAATAGCATTTCTGTTTGTAATTAACTGCTGTCAGAAAATTATGAAGACTGAATTGGACTGCTTTTGAGCACAACGTTTCTCTGTTGTGATTGAACTGAATAATTGATTCTAATTGAAACCTCTGGCGGAGAGAAGGGACTATGGAAAGGATAGCACAACATATGTTTTTTTAATGAGAGAAGAAGAGGAAGATTGGACTACTCGATGTCGGCTTCATAAATGAAGAGGCTCACCCCACAGGGCAAAAGGTTGGCATGGGACGTTGAAAAGCAGGATTTGAATCTACAGTGCCTTCAGAAAGTATTCCCACCCCTTGACTTTTTCCACGTTTTGTTGTGTTACAGCCTGAATTTAAAATAGATTAAATTGAGTTTTTTGTCACTGGCCTACACACAATACCCCATAATGTCGAAGTGGAATTATGTTTTTCAAAATTTTCATAAATTAATTCATAAGGAAAAGCTGAAATGTCTTGAGTCAATAAGGATTCAAACCCTTTCTTATTTGTATTTATTTATTAAGGTTTCTCATGAGGTCCAGCAACATTATGGCAGTTATATACAATTAAAAATATTACATTTCATAACACTTTTCACAACACATTAAGTGTGTGCCCTCAGGCCACTACTCTGCTACCACATATCTACAATAAGAAATCCATGTGTACGTGTGTAGAGTGGGTGTTAACGTGTGTGCATACGGCAAGAATAAATAAGTTCAATAGTAAAAAATCACATAATAAGTTGCATGGACTCACTCTGTGTGCAATAATAGTGTTTAACATGATTTCTGAATGACTACCTCATCTCTTTAGCCCACACATACAATTATGTGTAAGGTCGATCAGTGAATTTCAAACACAGATTAAACCACAAAGACCAGGGACATTTTCCAATGCCTTGCAAAGAAGGGCACCTATTGGGAGATAGGTAAAAATAAAAAGAGCAGACATTGAACATCCCTTTGAGCATGATAAAGTTATTAATTACACTTTGGATGGTGTATCAATACACCCAGTCACTTCGAAGATACAGGCGTCCTTCCTAACTCAGTTGCCGGAGAGGAATGAGGCCAATAGTGACTTTAAAACAGTTACAGAGTTGAATGGCTGTGATGTGAGAGAACTGAGGATGGCTCAACAACATTGGAGTTACTCTACAATACCAACCTAAATGACAGAGTGAAAAGAAGCAACAAGGCACTAAAGTAATACTGCAAAAAATGTGGTAAAACAATAACTTTTTATCCTGAATACAAAGTGTTATGTCTGGGGCAAATCCAAAAAAACACATATTTTCATACATAGTTGTGGCTGCATCATGTTATGGGTATGATTGTAATCGTTAAGGACTGGGGAGTTTTTCAGGGTAAAAAAAAACGGAATGGAGCTAAGCGCAAGAAAAATCCTGGAGGAAACCCTGGTTCAGTCTGCTTTCCATCAGTCACTGGGAGATGAATTCGCCTTTCAGCAGGACAATAACATAAAACACAAGGCCAAATCCACACTGGAGTTGCTTACCAAGACAGTGAATGTTTCCGATTTACAGTTTTGACATAAATCTACTTGAAAATCTATTGCAAGACCTGAAAATGGTTGTCTAGCAATGATCAACAACCGGTTTGACAGAGCTTGAAGAATTGTTTTAAGAATAATGGGCAAATGTTGCACAATCCAGATGTGGAAAGTTCTAAGAAACTTACCCAGAAAGATGCTTCTACTAATTATTGACTCGGGTGTGAATACTTAAGTAAATTCGATATTTCTGTTTTTCATTTTAAATAAATGTGTAAAAATGTCACTTTGTCATTATGGGGTATTGTGTGTAGATGGTGAGGGGAAAAAATATATTTAATACATTTTGAATTCAGGCTGTGACACATCAAAATATGGAATAAGTCAAGGGGTATGAATACTTTCTGAAGGCACTGTATATATATTCTCAAGGACTATAATCCAATATATACCCAATATATTATATACATGCACTGTGTAAATCACTAGAATGTATGCACTGTGTTGGAATCCTCAGTCCTGTTCAGAAATCAGAAACCACACTGAAAACATCCACGGACAAGCTGACAGAGAAATTCCTTTAGCTGCTAATTCTGATGCCGCTGACCAAGACATTCTGAAACCTGAGTTGTTGACCAGATATTTTCAAGTACCATGTCAGTGCTCTTAACATGTTAGCTTTCTGTTAAACATGTTCATGCCATATTTGGCTAAGTAGTTTTCACCTCACCTATAATTATAGGTTGCAATGACTACCGAGGAACCTTCCCTATGTCAACCAATTTTTGCACCCACCAATTGTGTGTGAGTTGTCAGCATATAAGACGTGTAGTAGACCTTGACATTTTCAAGGTGTTTGTCGAAGCCAGATAGGCGTAAATTCCTTGAATGCCAGAGAAGCGTTGCAAGGTTTAGCTGTGATTCATCGGTCAATCATTCTTTAGCACTAAAACAAAAGTGCTGAAGGGGAACCGAGCCTAAAACTGCATCTGAAACCCAGGGGCGGAAATCCTGGGGGGGACGGGGGGGACACGACCCCCCCCATCCTGGGAAAAATATGATTTGTCCCCCCCAATATATCACTGAAACATAACTATGTAATTTAAATAATATGCAATGAAAGCAATTGTGCTGATTATAGACACTTAATAGCGCGTTTTTAAGTTTCAAAAGATTGCAACCCCCCCACCCTTTGCCTCACAATGGTTTGATCCACTGCCAGTTCCTTAGCTTGCTAGGTAACAGAGAGGTCGTATCTACTGTCTGAAAGGCACTCAATGCACTTAACTGACGTGAGGTTAATCCAGTCAATCGCGCACACACACTAGCTGACTATGCAGAGCTAGCACGCAAATATTAACTATTAAGCTATCTAGTACCTATTCCATTTATGTGGCGTCGTCAAAGATGGAATCAGCATGCAGATGATGTAAGTTAGTGCTTCAAAGTCCCTGTGATAAGGTTAGCGATAAACTGAAATCCAAACTGAACTACACTCTCTTCTACCATTGTCTTAAATATATTTAATGGTCTCGTTGCAAAAGCTAAATTGTCGCAAGTGAACTTTTATTTCTTTATTTTATTTCACCTTTATTTAACCCGGGTAGCAAAGATTATAGCAAACACCACTGAAACTGAATTGGTGCTCGCTAGCTTTGCAAATTCAGCTATTGTTGGAAGCCAGCCAATATGAAACAAACTATTAAAATTGTGTAAATGGTGAACTCATACAGCTGTCAACTCTTGTCATTTTAATCCGTTTCACATTTGCTAGCTACCTTTTAGATCGAAGCCCAAATAGAATGATTGAAGATGATAGAAGCCCATCTCCTACTGTAAATAACCTACACACTGTGTGTGTGTGTAGCCAGCCAGCCAGCCAGGTAGAAAAATGGCAGAAAAATAAAAGACGGACATCAGAGTATTTTTCAATACACCAAAACGCATAGTAAGAACCCTAGTAGCCTAATATCTCAAAGACTAGTTGATAAAATCTTCATAAGAAAGAAATGAAATTCTAATGGAAATGTTTCACAATGATGTCATTAGGCAGAGCAGGCAACAGATGGCACACAGACAGCAGAGTTGGGGACAGATATGCAGGGACAGACTGGCAGAGACAGGGAGTCTCAGGTAAGTTTGTTGAGTCTTTGTTTGGCAACATTATGAAAGGTTCTCAATTTTTTTACTTGTAAAATAGGAACATAATTGGAAAATGCCATGGATACCCCCACTCTCAACTTAAACTGGTGACTGAACTAAGATTTGTTAAAGGCAATGGTATTGCTGTTGTGATTAGTTGTGTAGTTTTGGGTACCGGTAGTTAGGAGTACGGCAAACACCTTATTTCTTTTGTTCCTCAATATACATTTACCATATTACAATGTAGGCTATGTGTTACAGCACTACTTTTGGTGTCCCCCTCAGGAATTGCTCTTGAGAAAATGTCATGTAATTGTCCCCTCAAAAGTTGATATCAGATTTTCGCCCCTGCTGAAACCAATGATTAGCAGATGTCAGTAGGTCAATGTAGGCTCAAATAATTCCTTAATATCAAAAATTGATATTGAATGTGGAGCTGTGATAGGTCAGCATCGTAAAAAGTGAGCCAGTGCCTAGCTCGGTAATTCCTTAAATGACAAGATAATTTGATGGTGGAGCTGGTATTGCATTTTGGCTTAAATAAATCCTTAAAAGCAAACAAAAATATTGAAGGTGAAGCCCGGATCAAAACTGCGTCTGACCAAAGATAGGCAGAGGGCAGTGAAGAAGTGCTATCTCCGGGAAGGGTGTTAAATAATGATGTGTCACTTTGGATACTCCCGAGTACATGGTTTAAGATAAAGATTTGTATGTACCACTCTGACTCTGCCGCTATAAATCCACCCTCTGTTACCAATTTAAGGGATTGTAGACGTTATGTGGAACCAGTGACTGCATACTGGTAGAGTCAATACCATAGAGAGTGACAGAGGATGTTGTATCTGCATCGATCGGTAGTACATATACAAAAGTATGTGGACACCCCTTCAAATGAGTCGGTTCGGCAATTTCAGCCATGCCCGTTGCTGACAGGTGTATAAAATTGAGCTCACAGCCATGCAATCTCCATAGACAAACATTGGCATTAGAATGGCCTTACTGAAGAGCTCAGTGACTTACAACGTGGCACCGTCATAGGATGCCACCTTTCCAACAAGTCAGTTCGTCTGGTGTTAAGCTTGCTGCCATTGTACTCTGGAGCATTGGAAATGCATTCTCTGGAGTGATGAATCACACTTCACCATCTGATGAATCTGGGTTTGGCGGATGCCACGAGAACGCTACCTGCCCAATGCATAATGCCAACTGTAAAGTCTGGTGGAGGAGGAATCATGGTCTGAGTCTGTTTTTCATGGTTCGGGCTAGGCCCCTTAGTTCCAGTGAAGGGAAATCTTAACACTACAGCATGCACAGCCTGCACAGAGCCCTGACATCAACTCCATCGAACACCTTTGGGATGAAAAGGAACGCCGCCTGCAAGCCAGGCCTGTTCGCCCAACATCAGTGCCTGACCTCACTAATGCTCTTGTGGCTGAATGGAAGCAAGTCCCCGCAGCAATGCTCCAACATCTAATGGAAAGCCTTCCCAGAAGAGTGGAGGCTGTTATAGGAGCAAATGGGGGACCAACTCCATATTAATGCCTAGGATTTTGGAATGATATCTTCGATGAACAGGTTTCCGAATAGCTTTTGTCATGTATTGTATCTTTATAGTCACATCTAAACTCTGACTGGTTGTTATAAGTACTTGATTTGATGATGGTGATGAGGGTATTGGTTTTTTTCAGTATTATGGCAGCTAAAAGCTGAATTGCAGTAATGCATACAAGAAACACATTTAGCTCATCAAACAGTAGCAGATTGATACAAATTGTCATGGTCCACACACCAACGGTTTTACAAGATGGTGTAGCAGTCAGACATCTTTGTCCTGTCGTGTCCCTTGTATATATCTTTTTACATCTTTTTCTTCGCATATCTTTTAAAATATACTGCTCAAAAAAATAAAGGTTACACTAAAATAACACATCCTAGATCTGAATGAATGAAATAATCTTACTAAATACTTTTTTCTTTACATAGTTGAATGTGCTGACAACAAAATCACACAAAAATAATCAATGGAAATCCAATGTATCAACCCATGGAGGTCTGGATTTGGAGTCACACTCAAAATTAAAGTGGAAAACCACACTACAGGCTGATCCAACTTTGATGTTATGTCCTTAAAACAAGTCAAAATGAGGCTCAGTAGTGTGTGTGGCCTCCACGTGCCTGTATGACCTCCCTACAACGCCTGGGCATGCTCCTGATGAGGTGGCGGATGGTCTCCTGAGTGATCTCCTCCCAGACCTGGACTAAAGCATCCGCCAACTCCTGGACAGTCTGTGGTGCAACGTGGCATTGGTGGATGGAGCGAGACATGATGTCCCAGATGTGCTCAATTGGATTCAGGTCTGGGGAACGGGTGGGCCAGTCCATAGCATCAATGCCTTCCTCTTGCAGGAACTGCTGACACACTCCAGCCACATGAGGTCTAGCATTGTCTTGCATTAGGAGGAACCCAGGGCCAACCGCATCAGCATATGGTCTCACAAGGGGTCTGAGGATCTCATCTCGGTACCTACTGGCAGTCAGGCTACCTCTGGCGAGCACATGGAGGGCTGTGCGGCCCCCCAAAGAAATGCCACCCCACAAACCGGTCATGCTGGAGGATGTTGCAGGCAGCAGAACGTTCTCCACGGCGTCTCCAGACTCTGTCACGTCTGTCACGTGCTCAGTGTGAACCTGCTTTCATCTGTGAAGAGCACAGGGCGCCAGTGGCTAATTTGCCAATCTTGGTGTTCTCTGGCAAATGCCAAACGTCCTGCACGGTGTTGGACTGTAAGCACAACCCCCACCTGTGGACGTCGGGCCCTCATACCACCCTCATGGAGTCTGTTTCTGACCGTTTGAGCAGACACATGCACATTTGTGGCCTGCTGGAGGTCATTTTGCAGGGCTCTGGCAGTGCTCCTCCTGCTCCTCCTTGCACAAAGGCGAAGGTAGCGGTCCTGCTGCTGGGTTGTTGCCCTCCTACGGCCTCCTCCACGTCTCCTGATGTACTGGCCTGTCTCCTGGTAGTGCCTCCATGCTCTGGACACTACACTGATTGACACAGCAAACCTTCTTGCCACAGCTCGCATTGATGTGCCATCCTGGATGATCTGCATTACCTGAGCCACTTGTGTGGGTTGTAGACTCCGTCTCATGCTACCACTAGAGTGAAAGCACCGCCAGCATTCAAAAGTGACCAAAACATCAGCCAGGAAGCATAAGAACTGAGAAGTGGTCTGTGGTCACCACCTGCCGAACCACTCCTTTATTGGGGGTGTCTTGCTAATTGCCTATAATTTCCACCTGTTGTCTATTCCATTTGCACAACAGCATGTGACATTTATTGTCAATCAGTGTTGCTTCCTAAGTGGACAGTTTGATTTCACAGAAGTGTGATTGACTTGGAGTTACATTGTGTTGTTTAAGTGTTCCCTTTATTGTTTTGAGCAGTGTATTTTCCTAAACCTCAACTTCTAAATACTCTCCTGCAACCCGCCTCACCCAATGGGGAGTGGATCAGTTTATATTTTTTTCTTCTAATTTCTATTTACTTCGGATCTGGAATCCCTCAACTGAAGCTGGCCAGCTAACTACCTACCAGCTATCCCAGGTGACCACTCCTGGCTAGCGTTTCCATCCCAGAGCAAGCACCAATTAGCCTGAAGCTAGCTCGGCCAGGGCTCCTGTGCTACCACCGAAGCCCACTCCTGGGCTACAATATCCGGACCCCTTCTACTGCCGGTACGGGGCACGGAACCCCGTCGATCCTCTACGACTGGAATACCGACATAATCTGCCCGAGGATTCCAACAGGCCCCTCAGGCGCGACGTCCGCTGAAGGCCCATTCTGCTAACCGGCCTGCTAGCTACATAGAGATACTTGGAATCCTACTAATCCACGACTGGTGTATCGACGTCACCGCACGAAGAGGCAAAAACAGACTTACCCCCATCGCGACTTCCCCCAAAGTCTATCTTGCTAGCCCCGGTCTGCTAACTGCTAGCTTGCCTGGCCCGGTCTGCCAACTGCTTGCTTGCTAACCCGGTCTGCTAACTGCTAGCTTGTTTAGCCCCAGCCTACTAACTGTTAGCACCGGCCGGCTAACTGTCTGAATCGCCGTGTCCCCAGTCAGCTCAACCAATCACTGGACCCATATGTTCACTTGGCTACGCATGCCTCTCTCTAATATCAATATGCCTCGTCCATTACTGTCCTGGTTAGTGATTACTGCCTTATTTTACTGTAGAGCCTCTAGCCCTGCTCAATATGCCTTAACCAACCACCTCCTACATATGCAATGACATCACCTGGTTTAAACATCTCTAGAGACTATATCTCTCATCATTACTCAATGCCTAGGTTTACATCCAATGTATTCACGTCCTACCTTACCTTTGTCTGTACACTATGCCTTGAATCTATGCCATCAATGCCCAGAAACCTGTTCCTTTTACTCTCTGTTCCAAACGTGCTAGACGGCCAGTTCGTATAGCCTTTAGCCGTACCCTTATCCTACTTCTCCTCTGTTCCTAGCTCCACTCCCACTCCGCAGGTGCTCTCATTTGTTGACTTCTGTAACCTTAAAAGCCTTGGTTTCATGCATGTTAACATTAGAAGCCTACTCCCCAAGTTTGTTTTACTCACTGCTTTAGCACACTCTGCCAACCCGGATGTCTTAGCCGTGTCTGAATCCTGGCTTAGGAAAACCCTGAAATCTCCATTGCTAACTATAACATTTTCCACCAAGATAGAACTGCCAAAGGGAGTGGTGTTGCAATCTATTGCAAAGATAGCCTGCAGAGTCCTGTATTACTATCCAAGTCTTTACCCAAACAATTCGAGCTTCTACTTCTAAAAATGCACCTTTCCAGAAACAAGTCTCTCACTGTTGCCGCTTGCTATAGACCACCCTCTGCTCCCAGCTGTGCCCTCGATACCATATGTGAATTGATTGCCCCCCATCTATCTTCTGAGCTCGTGCTACTAGGTGACCTAAACTAGGACATGCTTAACACCCCGGCCATCCTACAATCTAAGCTTGATGCCCTCAATCTCACACAAATGATCAATGAACCTACCAGGTACAACCCCAAATCCGTAAACACGGGCATCCTCATAGATGTCATGCTAACTAACTCACCCTCCAAATACACCTCTGCTGTTTTCAATCAAGATCTCAGCGATCATTGCCTGCATCCGTATTGGGTCTGTGACCAAACGACCACCCCTCATCACTGTCAAACGCTCCCTAAAACACTTCTGCGAGCAGGCCTTTCTAATCGACCTGGCCGGTGTATCCTGGAATGACATTGACCTTATCCCATCAGTAAATGATGCCTGGCTATTCTTTAAAAGTGCCTTCCTCACCATCTTAAATAAGCATGCCCCATTCAAAAAATGTTGAACTACGAATAGATATAGTCCTTGGTTCACTCCAGACCTGTCTGCCCTTGATCAGCACAAAAACATCCTGCATTAGTATCGAATAGCCCCCATGATGTGCAACTTTTCAGGGAAGTTAGGAACAAATATACACAGGCAGTTAGAAAAGCTAAGGATATCTTTTTCAAACAGAAATATGCATCCTGTAGTACTAACTCAAAAAAGTTCTGGGACACTGTAAAGTCCATGGAGAATAAGAGCACTTCCTCCCAGCTGCCCACTGCTCTGAGGCTAGGAAACACTGTTACCACCGATAAATCCACTATAATTGAGGATTTCAATAAGCATTTCTCTACGGCTGGCCATGCTTTCCACCTGGCTACCCCTACCCCGGTCAACTGCCTGGCACCCTCCACAGCAACCCGCCAAAGCCCCCACCATTTCTCCTTCACCCAAATCCAGATAGCTGATGTCCTGAAAGAGCTGCAAAATCTGGACCCATACAAATCAGCCGGGCTAGACAATCTGGACCCTCTCTTTCTAAAATTACCTGCCGAAATTGTTGCAACCCCTATTGCTAGCCTGTTCAAACACTCTTTCGTATCGTCAGATTCCCAAAGATTGTTAAGCTGCCGCGGTCATCCCTCTCTTCAAAGGGGGTGACACTCTAGACCCAAACTGCTACAGACCTATATCTATCCTACCCTGTCTTTCTAAGGTCTTCGAAACCAAGTTAACAAACAGATTACCGACCATTTCGAATCCCACCGCACCTTCTCCACTATGCAATCTGGTTTCAGGGCTGGTCATGGGTGCACCTCAGCCACGCACAAGGTCCTAAACGACATCATAACCGCCATCGATAAGAGATATTACTGTGCAGCCGTCTTCATCGACCTGGCCAAGGCTTTCGACTCTGTCAATCACCACATTCTTATCGGCAGACTCGACAGCCTTGGTTTCTCAAATGATTTCCTCGCCTGGTTTAACAACTACTTCTCTGATAGAGTTCAGTGTGTCAAATCGGAGGGCCTGTTGTCCGGACCTCTGGCAGTCTCTATGGGGGTGCCACAGGGTTCAATTCTCGGGCCGACTCTCTTCTCTGTATACATCAATGATGTTGCTCTTGCTGCTGGTGATTCTTTGATCCACCTCTACGCAGACGACACCATTCTGTATACTTCTGGCCCCTCTTTGGACACTGTTAACTAACCTCCAGACGAGCTTCAATGCCATACAACTCTCCTTCCGTGGCCTCCAACTGCTCTTAAACGCAGGTAAAACTAAATGCATGCTATTCAATCGATCACTGCCCGCACCTGCTCGCCCGTCCAGCATCACTACTCTGGACGGCTCTGACTTAGAATACGTGGACAACTACAAATACCTGGGTGTCTGGTTAGACTGTAAACTCTCCTTCCAGGCTCACATTAAGCATCTCCAATCCAAAATTAAATCTGGAATTGGCTTCCTATATCGCAACAAAGCATCCTTCACTCATGCTGCCAAACATACCCTCATAAAACTGACTATCCTACCGATCCTCAACTTCAGTGATGTCATCTATAAAATAGCCTCCAACACTCTACTCAACAAACTGGATGCAGTCTATCACAGTGCCATCCGTTTTGTCACCAAAGCCCCATACACTACCCACCATTGCGACCTGTATGCTCTCGTTGGTTGGCCCTCGCTTCATACTCGTCGCCAAACCCACTGGCTACAGGTTATCTACAAGTCTCTGCTAGGTAAAGCCCCGCCTTATCTCAGCTCACTGGTCACCATAGCAGCACCCACCCATAGCACGCGCTCCTGCAGGTATATCTCACTGGTCACCCCCAAAGCCAATTCCTCCTTTGGTCGTCTTTCCTTCCAGTACTCTGCTGCCAATGACTGGAACGAACTGCAAAAATCTCTGAAGCTGGAAACACTTATCTCCCTCACTAGCTTTAAGCACCAGCTGTCAGAGCAGCTCACAGATCACTGCACCTGTACATAGCCCATCTGTAAACAGCCCATCTATCTACCTACCTCATCCCCATACTGTATTTATTTATCTTTCTCCTTTGCACCCCAGTATCTCTACTTGCACATTCATCTTCTGCACATCTACCATTCCAGTGTTTAATTGCTATATTGTAATTACTTCGCCACCATGGCCTATTTATTGTCTTAACTTACCTCATTTGCACTCACTGTATATAGACTTTTTGTTTTGTTTATTCCATGTGTAACTCTGTTGTTGTATGTGTCAAATTGCTACGCTTTATCTTGGCCATTACGCAGTTGCAAATGAGAATTGTTCTCAACTAGCCTACCTGGTTAAATAAAGGTGAAATAAAAAAAACACAGTCGTGAAGAAGGCACGGCAATGCCTCTACCCCCTTAGGGGGCTCAATTCCTGGTTCAGTTAGGTCTTTCTGGTTGAATTGATGTCAGATAATGTGATTACAACCACAGACGTCTTTTTCTTGACTAAATCAAAAGACTTCTGGAAAAGGCATCACATTTTGGTTGTTATCTTGTGATGACTAGAGATTAACAACGGGAACCGGCATCACGAGATTTCACAATCTCGGCCCAGTTACTTTACCGACTCCGCAGATGCATTGTGTCCGCAAAAGCACTTGAGGAACTAGACATTGTTCCATGATGTTACACTAGCAAAGCGATAGCATAGGCTTGTCTAGAAAGTCAGATTTGCAGGGAATTGATCAACCGCGACAATGTCCATGTTTATGTATCTCCACTATAGCTGCGATTTGCTTATCTGTTTGTTTAGCGCAGCATCAGATAATGTATGTTCCCTGTGACAAAGTCACTACAAAAACCTTCCCAAATAACCCTGATAGCCAGGTGCAAGCGGAGAGGAAAGGACCCACAAGCTGCCTGACATCTTTCAGTCAATGGTGTGATAAAACAAATGTCATTTTCAGTAGGTTGGAATAACCTCAAACTATTTTACCAGTCTGTCATAAGCGTCGTAATGATCGGACCAAACTGCAGCAGGGATGTGAATCATCTTCTTGATTTATTAAAGAAATGAACACTGAACAAAAGCATGACGAAAAACAGTGCTGTACGGTACTAAGACTATACATGGAACAACCACCCACCAACACAAGAGAAAATAAACCCACTTAAATATGGCCTCCAGTTAGAAGCAATGACAACCAGCTGGAGGTCGTTCCCAAAACTAACATAGAAATAGAAAAACTAGAAAACCCACATAGAAATAGAAGACATAGAACATAAACCAAAAACCCCGAAACACACTAAACAAACACACCCCTGCCACATCCTGACCAAACTACAATAACAAATAACCCCTTTAACTGGTCAGGACGTGACACAGTCAGCAAACAGTGGTTCATATGCCTATATTAAAATTTGGCTATGCTATATCCATAGCCGCGAGAAATATCGGTGCTGAGGGTCCTGTATTAGTGGACCGATATAGTGTTGGTCCCATGTTTCATGAGCTGAAATAAAAGATCCCAGAAATGTTCCATGCTCACAAAAAGCTTTTTTCTCTCACATTTTGTGCACAAATGTGTTTACATCCCTGTTTCTGAGCATTTGTCCTTTGCCAAGATAATCCATCCACCTGACACGTCTGGCATATCAAGAAGCTGATTAAACAGCATGATCATTACACAGGTGCGCCTTGTGCTGGTGACAATAAAATGCCACTCTAAAGTGTGCAGTTTTGTCACACAACAGAATGCCACAGATGGGAGTGTGCAATTGGCATGCTGACTGTAGGAATGTCCACCAGAGCTGTTGCCAGAATTGAATGTTCATTTCTCTACCATAAGCCACCTCCAATATTGTTATGGAGAATTAGTCAGTATGTCCAACTGGCCTCACAAACGTACAGTAGACCACGTGTATGGCGTTATGTGGGTGAGTGGTTTGCTGATGTCAATGTTGTGAACAGAGTGCCCCATGGTGGCGGTTGGGTTATGGTATGGGTAGGCATAAGCCACGGACAACGAACACAATTGTATTTTATCAATGGAAATTTGAATGCACAGAGATACTGTGACAAGATCCTGAGGCCCATTGTCGTGCCTTTCATCCGCCGCCATAACCTCATGTTTCAGCGAGATAATGCACGGCCCCATTTTGTAAGGTTCTGTACACAATTCCTAGACATGTCACCCATTGAGCAAGTTTATGATGCTCTGGATCAACTTGTACGACAGCGTGTTCCAGTTCCCGACAATATTCAGTAACTTCGCACAGCCATTGAAGAGGAGTGGGACAATATTCCACAGACCACAATCAACAACCTGATCAACTCTATGCGAATGAGATGTGTCGCACTCCATGAGGCAAATGGTGATCACACCAGATACTGACTGGTTTTCTGATATCCCTTTTTTTAAGTATCTGTGACGAAACGTATTCCCAGTTATGTGAAATCCATAGTTTAGAGCCTAATGAATTCATTCCAATTGACTGATTTCCTTATATAAACTCTAACTCAGTAACATTTTTGAAATTGTTGCATGTTGCACTTATATTTTTGTTCAGTGTATATATATCTGTTTTCCCCCCGCTGTTTTCATATGCTTTTAAATAGCATTTTCCTTTTGAGCAGCAACTCCCTTTTACAGTCAGCTAATGATCATGAGCCTGACATCATTGCATCAAGGGTCCTGACTAATAATGTCTTGGTTTAATAAAGCACAAAATAATGCTGTCTCTTAGTTGTAAACTGTGTTTGCTTTGTCAAAGGGAAATACATTTTTCACGGATACAATTCAATAACTTGGCACTTTAGTTAGAACATTTTAATTGTTCGGGAGAGAAATACACTGACCCCTTGAGACTTGCTTTGATTCACACCATTACCTTCCAAATGAGGAGAAAGTGCAGTCCCATATTTTACCAATTATGATACTGCACTGTAAGTTTATTTAGAGTAGTGCTACTGTATAGCACTGATTACTTGGGTTACAGCCAGTGCTTGAAATGGACTGAAATAGTTGCCGGTACTCATTTTAGTTGCTGGTTCTCATCATATTTAGGTTCTAATACTCATATTTGTAAGCCAATATAGCATAAGAGGTCCCGGAACTCAAGCTGTAGACTAACGGTGTGTACCGGCCCAATCCAAGCACTTTACAGCCGTATAATGAAATGTATTTTAATACACTTGACCAAGATCATTCATAACAATACTGATTTAAGACAATGTCTTAAGGGTCATGTTTTTCTTCTGTTATTTAGACATAGTGTGTATATTCTACTTTCCCCACTTCCCAATAGATTGACTTTCACCATGCTTCATTTAATTCATCTGGCCTGAAATTGAGGCTAGCTCCACGGCGGTGGTGACAAATACAGATCTGGACACGTCAAGTATGAGCCCGTGTTTGACGTATTCCGTGGAATGGAAAAAGACGGGAGGCTTGACAGATGTACATAAATAAGATGTGTATTCTCCCCAGGCCAGGATTTAGAGCACATTGAATGACTCAAAATACACTTTGCTTTATCAAACAAAAATACACAATGTAAAATGGTGCCAACAGAGAGGGCTGCCTCACTTCTACTCCTTAGGAAACTTTGCAGTATTTTTAAAAATGAATTATTTCTTACATTGTTAGCCCAGAAAATCTTAAGTGTTATTACATACAGCCGGGAATAACTATTGGATATCAGAGCGGCGTCAACTTACCAGCACTACGACCAGGAATACGACTTTCCCGAAGCAGATCCGAAGCACACCACCCAGGGCATTTGAACTGATTCCAGAGGCTGACCCAAAATAACGCCGCAGGAGGAGTGAGAGTCGGAGCGGTCTTCTAGTCAGACTTCAGAGGCAAGCACACCACCCACCGCTTCCGAGTATATTACTCGCTAATGTCCAGTTCCTGGATAACAAAGTTGATGAAATCAGGGCAAGGGTTGCTTTCCAGAGATCATCAGGGATTGTAACATCAGGGTGTGAAACTACCTAAATTCTATCAGCATATCGACTGTAGCACTCGCGCTGGAAAAACACTGGACCATTGTTACTCTAACTTCCGCAATGCATACAAGGCCCTCCCCCGCCCTCATTTCGGCAAATCTGACCACGACTCCATTTTGCTCCTCCCTTCCTATAGGCAGAAACTCAAACAGGAAGTACCTATGCTAAGGACTATTCAACGTTGGTCTGACCAATCGGAATCCACGCTTCAAGAATGTTTTGATCACGCGGACTGAGATATGTTCCGGGTAGCCTCAGAGAATAATATTGACGTATACGCGGATTCAGTGAGTGAGTTTATAAGGAAGTGTATAGGAGACGTACCCACTGTGACTATTAAATCCTACCCTAAACAGAAACCGTGGATAGATGGCAGCATTTGCGCAAAACTGGAAGCGCGTACAACTGCATTTAACAATGGCAAGGCAACTGGGAATATGGCAGAATACAAACGGAGTAGTCATTCCCTCCGCAATGCAATCAAACAAGCAAAATGTCAGTATAGAAACAAAGTGGAGTCGCAATTCAACAGCTCAGACATGAGACATATGTGGCAGGGTTTACAGACAATCACGGACTACAAAAGGAAAACCAGGTATATCGCGGACACCGACGTCTTGATTCCAGACAAACTAAACACCTTCTTTGCCCGCTTCGAGGATAATACAGTGCCATTAACGCAGCCCGCTACCAAGATCTGTGTGCTTTCCTTCTCCGTGGCCAACATGAGTAAGACATTTAAATGTGTTAACCCTCGCAAGGCTGCCGGGCCAGACGGCATCCCAAGCCGCATCCTCAGAGCATGCACAGACCAGCTGGCTGGTGTGTTTACAGACATATTCAATCTCTCCCTATCCCAGTCTGCTGTCCCCACATGCCTCAAGATGGCCACCATTGTTCCTGTACCCAAGAAGGCAAAGGTAACTGAACTAAATGAGTATCACCCCATAGCACTCACTATCGTCATTATTTAACCTCTCTGGGCTAGGTGGGACGTTTGCGTCCCACCCTAGTCAACAGCCAGTGGAATCCCGTGGCACGATATTCAAATACCTTAGAAATGCTATTACTTCAATTTCTCAAACATATGACTATTTTACACCATTTTAAAGACTCTCGTTAATCTAACCACACTGTCCGATTTCAAAAAGGCTTTACAACGAAAGAAAAACATTAGATTGTCAGCAGAGTACCCAGTCAGAAATAATCAGACACCCATTTTTCAAGCTAGCATATAATGTCACAAAAACCAAAACCACAGCTAAATGCAGCACTAACCTTTGATGATCTTCATCAGATGACACACCTAGGACATTATGTTATACAATACATGCATGTTTTGTTCAATCAAGTTCATATTTATATCAAAAAACTGCTTTTTACATTAGCATGTGACGTTCAGAACTAGCATTCCCACCGAACACTTCCGGTGAATTTACTAAATTACTCACGATAAACGTTCACAAAAAACATAACAATTATTTTAAGAATTATAGATACAGAACTCCTTTATGCAATCGCGGTGCCCGATTTTAAAATAGCTTTTCGGTGAAAGCACATTTTGCAATATTCTCAGTAGATAGCCCGGCCATCACAGGCTAGCTATTTTGACACCCACCAAGTTTAGTACTCACCAAACTCAGATTTACTATAAGAAAAATTTGATTACCTTTGCTGTTCTTCGTCAGAATGCACTCCCAGGACTTCTACTTCAACAACAAATGTTGGTTTGGTTCCAAATAATCCATAGTTATATCCAAATAGCGGCGTTTTGTTTGTGCGTTCAAGACACTATCCGAAGGGTGATGCGCCGGCGCATATCGTGACAAAGAATTTCAAAATATTCCATTACCGTACTTCGAAGCATGTCAAATGCTGTTTAAAATCAATTTTTATACGATTTTTCTCGTAAAATAGCGATAATATTCCGACCGGGAGTCGTTGTTTTCGTTCAAAGACTGAAAAAGTAACATGGACTCTTCACGTGCACGCGCGCACCCGTCTCATTGTTCTCAGATCGACCACTTACCAAATGCGCTACTGTTTTTCAGCCAGTAATTGCAGAGTAATCATTCAACGTTCTGGCGCCTTCTGAGAGCCTATGGGAGCCTTAGAAAGTGTCACGTTACAGCAGAGATCCTCTGTTTTGGAAAGAGATGACAAAGAAGGCCAAGTAATGGTCAGAGAGGGCGCTTCCTGTTTGGAATCTTCTCAGGTTTTGGCCTGCCATATGAGTTCTGTTATACTCACAGACACCATTAAAACAGTTTTACAAACTTTAGGGTGTTTTCTATCCAAATCAAACAATTATATGCATATTCTAGTTACTGGGCAGGAGTAGTAACCAGATTAAATCGGGTATGTTTTTTATCCGGCCGTGCAAATACTGCCCCCTATCCCCAACAGGTTAAAGTATGCAATATCCATAGACAAACATTGGCATTTCAAAGTATTAACCTTTACATAACTAGGCAAATCAGTTAACCTCTACGGGCTAGGTGGGACGTTAGCGTTAACTCCTCAAAAATCCCCAAACTTCCATTTTTCAAACATACGACTATTTTACACCATTTGAAAGATAAGACTCTCATTAATCTAACCACATTGTACGATTTCAAAAAGGCTTTACAGCGAAAGCAAAACATTAGATTATGTTAGGAGAGTACATAGACACAAATAACCACACGGCCATTTTTCAAGCAAGCATATATGACACAAAAACCCAAAACACAGCTAAATGCAGCACTAACCTTTGATGATCTTCATCAGATGACACTCCTGGGACATGTTATACAATACATGCATGTTTTGTTCAATCAAGTTCATATTTATATCAAAAAACAGCTTTTTACATTGGCGTGTGATGTTCAGAAATTGTATTCCCACCGAAATCTTCCGGTGAATTTACTAAATTACTCATGATAAACGTTGACAAAATACATAACAATTATTTTAACAATTATAGATACAGAACTCCTTTATGCAATAGCTATGTTAGATTTTAAAATAGCTTTTTGGTGAAAGCACATTTTGCAATATTCTGAGTACATAGCTCAGTCATCACGGCTAGCTAATTTGACACCCGCCAAGTTCGGGGCAACCTAAACTCAGAATTACTATTAGAGAAATTGGATTACCTTTGCTGTTCTTCATCAGAATGCACTCCCAGGACTGCTACTTCCACAACAAATGTTGTTTTTGTTCCAAATAATCCATAGTTATGTGCAAATACCCCCGTTTTGTTCGTGCGTTCAGGTCACTACCCAAAGGTTAACGCGCGAGCACATTTCGATACAAAAAATACTTAGAAGCATGTCAAACGCTGTTTAAAATACATTTTTATGGTATTTTTCTCATAAAATAGTGATAATATTCCAACCAGACAATGCTGTATTCATTCAAAAAGGAAGAGAAAAAATGGCGAGGTCTCGTGAACGCGCATCTCCAATCTCTTAGCCACCAGGCAGTCCACTGACAAACTGTGCTCCTGTTATCTGCCCAGATACAGGAGACGCGTCAATCCGCTTTCTGAATGCTTTAGAGAGCCAATGGAAGCCTTAGAAAGTGCTACATAACCCCACGGGCACTGTAGTTTCAGCCCTGAATAGGTCCACAGACAATGCAATCGCCATCACACTGCACCCTGCCCTATTCCATCTGGACAAGAAGAATACCTATGTAAGAATGCTGTTCATTGACTATAGCTCAGCATTCAACACCATAGTACCCTCCAAGTTCATCAATAAGCTTGAGGCCATGGGTCTCAACCCCTCCCTGTGCAATTGGGTCCTGGACTTCCTGATGGGCCGCCCCCAGGTGGTGAGGGTAGGGAACAACATCTCCACTTCGCTGATCCTCAACACTGAGGCCAAACAAGGGTGCATGCTCAGCCCCCTGCTGTACTCCCTGTTCACCCATAACTGCTTGGCCATGCACGCCTCCAACTCAATTATCAAGTTTGCAGACGACACAACAGTAGTAGGCTTGATTACCAACAAAGATGAGTATGTGTGCAACCTCAGGAAGCTGAAGATATTTGGCTTATCACCTAAAACTCTCACAAACCTTTACAGTTGCACAATCGAGAGCATCCTGTCGGGCTATATCACCGCCTGGTACGGCAATTGCACCGCCCACAACCGCAGTGCTCTCCAGAGGGTGGTGCGGTCTGCACAACGCATCACCGGGCGTAAACTGCCTGCTCTCCTAGACACCTACAGCACCCGATGTCACAGGAAGGCCAAAGGACAACAACCAGCTGAGCCACTGCTTGTTTACCCTGTTACAATCCATAAGGCGAGGTTAGTACAGGTGCATCAAAGCTGGGACCGAGAGACTGAAAAACAGCTTCTATCTCAAGGCCATCAGACTGTTAATCAGCCATCACTAGCACAGAGAGGCTGCTGCCTACATACAGACTTGAAATCATTGGCCACTTTAAGAAATAGAACACTAGTCACTTTAATAATGTCACTTTAATATTGTTTACATATGTTGCATTACTCATCTCATATGTGTATACTGTATTCTATACTCTCTATTACATCTTAGCCTATGCCGCTCTGACATTGCTCATCCATACATTTATATTTGTAAATTCTTCTTCCATTCCATACCTAGATTTGTGTGTATTAGGTATTTGTTGTGGAATTGTTAGGTATTACTTGTTAGATATTGCAGCACTGTCAGAACTAGAAGCACAAGCATTAACATCTGCATGTGACCAATAACATTTTATTTGATTTGAAATGAGTTTGTTTAGCATAGACTTACTTTTACAGCAAATCTGGGTCAAAGATTTGCCACGTGTTATTGTCCTCTTTAGTCGGTCTCTGTGATCCACTGGACAGTGGGACACTAATCACTCAAATAGTGTCAAAGGACTTGCAAGCAAGAGATAACTCTTCTAAAACAGTGTAGTTAATTTTTGTGAGTAGCACATATTCGTTGTGCGATTCTGTTTAATTTAATTATTGATCTTGAACAGGGTCAGATAATATTCCTGCTGCGACTGAGGCTGTCCTAATATGGACACCATGGATATGACATTTACATGGTTTAATCCCAAGTCTTTATTTGTGCTAAATTTGAAAAGGTACATTACATATCTTCATATCCCCTTCATTTTTCCAGCTCTTTTGAAAACTTTAAACCATTAGTTTCTTTCAAAAATGTGTCGGAAAGTATGTTTCCATCTGGTCAGGTTTATACTGCTTTGATGGACGACAAGTAGAAGAGTTGAAATGAAGGATTCAAACCCGAATGTGTTATCTGTTCGTCTTTTTATTCCTCCACTGATGTTGCATCCTCATCTCACTATTCAATAGTGTTTCTTATAGAATTTCAAATAAATCCTGATGCATTGTATCCAACATAACTTGTGTAAAGGCTGTTGTTGTGAGAGTAATGAAATTAGCATCCATATTTCACTGGGAAATGAAAGGTTTTATTTCAGGCTTTGAGTAATATTCAGATGGCTGAGGGTATTAGCATAATTGCTGCATCTTGGAAATAAGAGCGCAGCAGCGCACTTCTGAATCTTGTTTGTCACGCCTCCGCTTCGGCTTACTTTTTTTTGCTCAAAGACAAAATAAATAATCCACACCGCCAGGCTGAATCAGAGAGCGACACCAATTCTAAGGTCACAGGTTCAAAGACTACTTAAAAAAAACAGCTATTCGACGGCTGACATTTCCATCCTTGAAATGTTCAAATGATTATCATCATAGACCATGTAGGAGGTTAGGCGCATCACCATTCATGAATTCAGTAGTAGGCCTACATGATGTCCTAGCATGTATGTCGCCTATTTTGGGGGCCAGATATGGGTTATGAATGAGGATTAGTATTGGGCGCCATAACCCAACATAATTTGCAAATCTAATGGTTCCGGAAGTCCATGCCAAGGCAGTATTTAATTAATTTAAATAACCCACTTAAAATGATGACACGTGTGCAGAGTGATTGATGCACACATCACTCATTGTTGTATTCCTCTACGACCAATGAATTTCCAAACTGCCACTTGGAAGCTTGATCCCAGCTTTCGGCAACGTTGAGAAAACGCTAAAAGAACGCACCACTGGACCTTATTCAAATAACGCTAATGAGTTTTTTCCCAAAACCATAAGCTCCAGTGAAGGCCGTCCATTCATTGGGTCGCATACCTAAGTGTGTTTGTAATTGAATCCGTTCAGAATGTTAATTAGTGCGAATCTTGTTTCTGATTTACTAACTTAATCCTCGTTAGAAAAGCATACCACATTGTTTGCTTTGGAAAGTATTGTTTACCATCCCATTTAGCTGTGTCATACGAAAGGAAGTCCTTGAAATCATGCTGCCTCTGTGTTTCCTTTAATAATGATATATGCATGTAATACTGCAGAGATTCTTCCCTTAATGCACATTCAGTTTACGTCCCAAATGGAACACTATTCACTATTTAGTACACTTCTTTTGACCTGGGCCCATAGGGAATAGGATGCAACTTGGTACGCAAGCCGCAGTGTCTGGGCTGAGTAGGAAAGGAGGGGGACAGAAGGATAGCTCCTATTTCTTTTAGATTGCTGGAAAGTTAAAGACTGGAGTGTATGTGAGTAGAGCTAAATTAATCGCCTGGCCTTTACCTCCACTCCACCAGAGGATTATGCCTGTGTCTCCCAGAGTAGATATCACTGCATCATCTCTCTCTCTCTCTCTCTCTCTCTCTCTCTCTGCCCTCTCCCCCAACTGTACATCTCTTGCTCTGTTCTTCTTTCAATTGTCCTCCTCCCTATCACACTGTAAATGTATGTCTCCCTCTCTCTCTTCTAATTTCTCCCCCTGTCATCACTCTCTCTTCTCAGGTTTCAACTCTCCATCTATCCTCACTCTCTCTCTTTACCTCTCTCTCCCTTCTGCCGTAGTTCTCTCCCCTCTCTCTCCAGCCGACAGTGCGCTGATGTATTGCTAAATCACCAGGTGCTTTAAAACATACCTTCTTTCTCTTGCTCCCACCGACTTGCCTTAAATCCCTGTTTCAAATATACCCCCCAACACACACATAGACATCACGCACAAACACAACACCCACACACACACACACTCATTTTCATTACTTGACTTTAAAGCAACCAATGTTAGCAACAAATATTTCTCCTCTCTTTTCTTGTGATGTTCCTCTCTCTCTCTCACACTAGGACTCGGCAACAAGTCGTTGATTTGGGAAGATGCAGCCGTGCTGTAAGCCCAGGTGGTTTACTTTGTAGTGTGATGAGGGGCCGTCGAATCCACTGGAAAAGGTAGAAGAAGGGTAAATACCTCAACTCGTGTTTGAATACCTCTGTGGTACAAACAAAGATGCCATGCTCTATTGATGGGGAATGTGTGTGTGAGTGTCTGTGTGTGTTTGTTGGTGTGTGTCTGCGTGTGTGTGTGTGTGTGTGTGTGTGTGTGTGTGTGTGTGTGTGTGTGTGTGTGTGTGTGTGTGTGTGTGTGTGTGTGTGTGTGTTTATGCGTGCGAGCACATATGCGTGCGAGCACATATGCGTATGTGTGAGCGAGCATATCCATGTATGTGCGTACCATTTTTTTTTAATCGAGCACCAATCCGTGGCCACATCAAATGTGACATGAATCATTTGATTCAGCCCTCTCTCAGAGAATTCAATTTAGCTCTAACCAAAAGAAATGCACCTACTCTAAGGCCACCATATATTGATCAAGATTGAACAACTGCCCTTCAATGAATTGTCACCAAGTAACACTACATGACCAAAAGTATGTGGACACCTGCTCGTCGAATATCTCATTCCAAAATCATGTGCATTAATATGGAGTTGGCCTCCCCTTTGCTTCTATAACAGCCTCCACTCCACTGGGAAGGCTTTCCACTAGATGTTGGAACATTGCTGCAGAGACTTGTTCCATTCAGCCACAAGAGCATTAGTGAGGTCAGGCACTGATGTTGATGTTGATTAGTTTAGCAGTCGGCGTTCTAATTCTTCCCAAAGGTGTTCGATGGGGTTGAGGTCAGGGCTCTGTGCAGGCCAGTCAAGTTCCTCCACGCCGATCTCGACAGACCATTTCTGTATGGACCTTGATTTGTGCATATGGGCATTGTCATGCTGAAACAGCAAAGGTTCTTCCCCAAACTGTTGCTACAATGTTGGAAGCACAAAATCATCTAGAATGTCATTGTATGCTGTAAATTAAGGTTTCCCTTCACTGGAACTAAGGGGCCTAGCCCGAATGATGAAAAACAGCCCCAGACCATTATTCCTCCTGCACCAAATTTTACAGTTGGCACTATGCATTGGAGCAGGTAGAGTTCTCTTAGCATCCACCACACCCAGATTAGTCCATCCGACTGCCAGATGGGAATCGTGGTTCATCACTCCAGAGAACGCATTTCCACTGCCTCCAGAGTCCAATAGCAGTGAGCTTTACCAGCCAATGCTTGGCATTGCACATGGTGACCTTAGGCTTGTATGCGGCTGCTTGGCAATGGAAACACATTTCATGAAGCTCCCGACAAACAGTTCTTGTGCTGACGTTGCTTCAAGAGGCAGTTTGGAACTCGGTAGTGAGTGTTGTAACCGAGGACAGACGGTTTTTGTTTCAAGACCATTTTGCGTGGCTGATTGGGATGCTTGACGAGTAGATTGTTGACAACTGTAGCATAAGCCTAACCCTTTTCCTAACCATAACCTCATTCTCCTAACCTGCCATGTTAATTATCCTAACCTGCTATGCATTTTAGCTAATAGGCTGACCACACAATATATATTTAGAAAAATATACACTGCTCAAAAAAATAAAGGGAACACTAAAATAACACATCCTAGATCTGAATGAAATAATCTATTCCATTTGCACAACAGCATGTGAAATGTATTGTCAATCAGTGTTGCTTCCTAAGTGGACAGTTTGATTTCACAGAAGTGTGATTGACTTGGAGTTACATTGTGTTGTTTAAGTGTTCCCTTTATTTTTTGAGCAGTGTATTTAGAAAAAATATATTTAGACATCTATGTTATTCAATTATTGCACCCACACTGCTCGTGTGCGCCAACGAGCATCTGCGTTGCCAAAGGCTAAAATAGAAATCAGTTCTATTTCTGACGCAGATCGCGCTGCAAGTGCTGCCTCTCCCATCTCCTCATTGGTTTGTAGAAGCAGGTACCCACGTGCCATCTCCTCATTGGTTATACCCACGTGGGTGACTGAAGACGAACGAGGTCAGTGGCGGTAATGCACCTAATTTATGAAAGTTGCCAATCGCAATATAATGTCAAGAGAAGAAAAAGCCTGGAAGGAAGAGAGATGACTAGAAACGATTCGGTTGACCGTTTTATGTGTGGATGAATTGTCGGAGTAGAGGACCTTGGGCATTTCAGGTAAAATAACAACTCAATGTTTATATATATAACCTAACCCTAACCCCTTTCCTAACCTTAATCTCATTCTCCTAACCTGCCACGTTAATTCACCTAACCTGCTATGTAAACAAACCATCTGTGGTGACAAATAATCAGTATCAGTAGCTAGTGGGCTAAGTTGTAGCACTAGCAATGTCTTTCAAAAGGAGCAAACTAACAAATGCTGAAATTCTGGAGATTTTTGACTGAGGTAAAATGAGTTTTATATCGATGTCTAAAATAGGTGGATATTCGGTTGTCTCTCGTCAATAGCTATTGAACCAAGCATACCATGACTATGACAATGATATATTCTGAATTGGGGAGTATGGAGGACAATCCACCCTTTTTTTGTAAAACACAATTTAGGGGGGATTTCAATCTTCAACAGCTCCTAAACAAATCTATGAAAATGATATAAACTCCGGAAGAAAAAAGAAGCCATAGATTAGGGCCTAATTAATTTCATATGACTGATTTCCTTATATGAACTGTAATTCAGTAAAATCTTTGAAATTGTTGCATGTTGCACTTCTTTTTGTTCAGTATAGGTAGATAGATAGATCTAGCCCCTCATCTTTTTTAATACTGCACAAATGATCGAAATGACAGGCTACTTTGACACTGACAAACTGTGAATCGGAGAACAATAAAAACAACCTCGTCTTGAATCCTTCAATAACCCATTTCTACTGTAGGTATATGGAGACACAAATATTGTACAATATGAGGAGGAAATTATTTTCCTGAAAAAGCTCCATGTAGGCTTGCTTGCAAGCAATGCATGGTTTTCATACCATGCAACCGCTTGTTAGCCACTCCCAATGCTTTGGGGTTGTGCTTTGCTTCTTGAGTGTTCTGACTTCTGAGAAGTGTTTTAAAATTGTATTGTCACTAGAACTCCTTACTGTCAATGTGGGGTGAAGTAGCTAGCTAGCTAACCAGCAACAACTGGAATGCCACACTCAGCCTTTAGCAGCACTGCAGTCAAGTAAATAAACTCAAAAATAGCTTCCTGATGTCTAAAATAACTGGACAAGAGGGCATTGAACCCATCATTGTTCTATTGACTAGTATTGCAGACAAAACAAAAGACTATAGATAGTGTGTCATTATTGATTACATGCCTCCCCTCTCTCTTTTCACTCTTTTCAGTTTAAATACAGCTTCCCTGTTGAAGTTGTCAGTGATATCAAGAATGTTACAGCAACTTATGGAGGAGACCTGCATCTGTATGTAGACTTCCACTGTAAGTTCACAACTAATAAACCTGTATCATAATTGGTCCTGTGTCACATTGAAAAGACTGTTAGAAGATGTGTTGCTGGTGACACTACTTTGTAGTGGTCATGAGGCAGCAAAGTGGATTAGAAAGGTTTGCTGAAAGAGGTTCTTGTTTTAAGCAAAGACCTGTGGGCAGATTGCTGTATTTCGCTCTAGGGTTTGTTTCTGGACCACACCATTGTTTTACAGTTTGAGTGCCCGGTGTCTGCCTTAAATAATGCCGAATCTTAAAGGGCGAATGAATTTCCTGATTTTGCCTTGTTTTAGATTTGGTTCATTAAGCCCCATAGGGATATCAAAAGTCAAACAACCTTTACCACGGGCATTACAATCAGGTCCCGCACACCTGCACTCCAAATTGATGATAACTTGTGTGCTGCCAGCTGTGGGCATGTGGGTAGGGTTGAAATTAACCTATTCATTTCTGTTGAGGCATAGTCAGATACAAAACTGTTTTGGATGAGATTGAATTTATTACAAAAATTATCCTACTTACTCTGTAGTAAATTTTGACAGTAGAATAAAGCTTTCTGACTCATATCGAAGCCACATACAGTGAATTCGGAAAGTATTCAGACCCCTTCACTTTTTCCACATTTTGTTAAATTACAGTCAGTATAGGTAGATAGATACAATGGATTAAATCGTTTTTTCCCCTCATCAATCTACACACAATACCCCATAAAGACAAAGCACAATACAATGCAGTATGTTCAGGTATGTTCAGTTACGAGATGCCTGTTGTGAAAAATTCCCCCAAAATTCTACATCGTAATCAGTAATTCTCTTTCCAAAATGTATTTTTAGAGGGTGATGGAGCTGGATGCTAATGAAAACCATCACAAATTCCTCTTTTTGGATAAGGCAGGCTTCAACCTGGCCAAGACAAGGAGGAGAGGTCGGAATTTCATTGGCCAGCGGGCAACAATCCAAGTACCTGGATAACGTGGGTCCAACATCACCATGTTTGCGGCTATATCGGAAGATGGTGTGGTGGGACGCAGACCTTGTATTGGATCATATAATGCAGCTCTTCTTGTAACCTTCCTTTATGAGCTAAATCAGGTCTGCAGAGCTGATGGTGTGACCTATGTCATTGTGTGGGATAATGTCAGGTTCCACCATGCTCAAATGGTGCAAGCATGGTTTCAGGCCCATCCACAATTTACCACCCTGTACTTACCCCCATACTCTCCTTTCCTTAACCAGATTGAGGAATTTGTCTCCACATGGAGGTGGAAGGTGGAAGGATAGGCGCCCTCACGAACAAGCCACCCTTTTTCAGGCCATGGATGACGCATGCAATGACATCACAGCAGACCAGTGTCAGGTCTGGATTCGCCATGACCGAAACTTCTTCCCAAGATGTTTGGCTAATGAAAACATCCATTGTGATGTGGATGATAACCTGTGGCCAAATCCACAAGACAGAATTTATGGAAATATAGAAGTATAGTAATCAAACCTTTGTTTTGATTTTTACAGTAAGCCAGGTGAGGAACACTGCAGTTGACGTTTTACTGTAGTTTCTTTCTTTTTTGTAGCAAATTATTTTTGCTTTGATTCAAAGAAACCTATGTCGTGATTTTATTGTATTTCATCAATACAGTTCATATTTTGTTAAATGATTCCACTGTGTCTGTAGTATTCTCTCTACTAGTCATTTTACAGTGATGTATTTACGTGTAGTACCATAATGAAACCCATATCACATATTTTGTACTACAATATTTAATGATTGTACGAACAACTACACAGTGACACTATCGGTATCTTGTGTGTGGGTGATCTAAATTAATGTTCCTATGGTATTTCATGATAAATGAGTTATTTGAACCAATGATTCTGCAAATGCAAGGTTTCTTTAAAGATTTGACTGCACAATGCAATGTTTTGAACATTGGACAGCCTGTGTTACAAGTGATGACTGTTTTGAGTTTTGCGTCTAGAGTTTTGAAAACTGAAAAAGGTTCTGAAATTAGTGCCAAGGTTATTGTAAAAAAGTTTGTGAGGAATGGACTTTTTTGTAGGTGTTGATACATTTTTCGTAATGGAAAATCAAGTCTGAAATTTCTAAGTGGAAATTTCAAACTTTACAATCCTTTTTAAACCTGAAATACACTACACGTTTTACATTTCCTTCATTGAGAAGTTATCCTGCAACAGGGTGATCAAATTAAGATCCTACGTGTGTGTGTGTGTGTGTGTGTGTGTGTGTGTGTGTGTGTGTGTGTGTGTGTGTGTGTGTGTGTGTGTGTGTGTGTGTGTGTGTGTGTGTGTGTGTGTGTAAAAGTGTGTGTGCATGTAATTTGGCAATATCAAGATGTGTCGTGTGCGCCTGTGTGTGGCGATCATCAGTCATCTTAGCACAAGCCGTTGCACATCATCATTCCTATGGAGTACTTGTCATATTACAGATCTGACTTGGTCATTCTACAAGTGCTGTATGTCACAGGAAAAACCTAATCCTACGTTTTGTAGCTATTAAACTAGCTACATATATCTTCAAAAGTAACAATTTATTCGTATTAAATATTTGTGTTTTACCTACTGTAATTAGAGGCATAAGATGTAACAATAAATTATATTTAGAATAGACTGCTTTCCTTGGGTGTGTCCAAGACATAACATTTGACTATTGCAATGCAGTGAAGAGCCACATACTAGCCTATGGTAGTATGAAGGATTCATTGATAAAAAGGTGTGGGGAGTAACATGTAAGGTGAATAAATTATGCTAGGACTCTCAGCAATGTTAACAGGGAGGGTGCTTCATTTAGCTGCTTGATTAACAAACACTTAAGGGAGAGTTATGGGTCCCCCTCCAAAGCTTGATCTAGAGTGCCTGCAGATTTACTACAGCCATCCTGCAGTGAGTTAACACACACGCACATTCACACACTGAACACACACACAATCATCGGGCAGGCAATAAAGAAGAGTGGGGGAAGGGTTGGGAGGAGGTTGTAGGTAGTGCCTGCAGTGCGTCTATCACACATACACACATCCCTCCCATTTTTCAAGCGTATAGGCACAAGGCTTCGAAATGAATTTAATTGGAAGCCCTCAATGTACCCTTACAGAAAACCACATGATTTCACATGACATTCCACGTGAAATCTTGGGAAAATGGGTTTTCGGAACACTTCACATGTCATGTTTCATGTTATCACGTTTCTTTACATGTTATCACATTAACTTGTTATCACATTAACTTGTTATTACATGTTATCACATTAGCATAAGATCACATGTGATCACATGAAAACGTGTTTTTGGAACACTTCATAAATGGTGTATTTTTGTAAGGGTATTTTATCCCCAGCTAAGATCCTAATTCAGTTTTGGTCAATAGCAGACAGTGAACTGCAATACCATCACTAGATATTCCAATTATTTGAGATAGATGTCTGGTTAATTTGGTGTACCACTGTGGGAATACAGGACCAACCACACAGATAACATTCAAGTAAAAAAAAATCGAACAATACTCCAAAAAGTTTAAAACCATGAAGCAGTTCCCAATAATTACTTACATCACTGATAGGAAAAACAAGTGAGATCTGATGTTCCTTTTCAGTCAAAGCAAACACATTTTCATCATAAGGTTGGGTTGCTTAATCAAGAGTTATATTTGTGCATGAGCTAAGCAGTTTAAACAGCCCCTTGCCTGGGGACATGCTATTTAAATGCCTTGTTTACAGGTAAGGCTGAATTACCAAAATGAGGACACTAAACTTAAATGTCTTGCAACTGAGAACATGAATTAATAATCTTCAAAACCCACTTTCATCCGTGACTTCATTTTTGTCTTAGTTTGCGAAATGACATCGACAGTAAATAGTCTACTGTTCCACTCCATGTTGTCATCGACCGTGGGGAGCAGCCTGGGAGAGACGAGTTGAAGAATCAACATTGCATCATGACGCACGAATAGCTTTTAAATTGGGCTCACCGTGTCATTCATGACTAAACAAACAAGAGCCTTTTCAGATTTTCTTTGTCTCCAAAAACAGCATAAAAACAGTCAAAGTGCATACTTGTACTTTGAAAATAGCGTTGCGCTTGAAAACAGTCCTTTGGGCTGTCATATTTGACAGGGCCGCAATATTGTTTTGCTGCCAGTAGACTTTTCTCCCTCTTCTCCTTAATCAGGTCATGATAATAAGTTCCAACCTCCCTCTGTGTTCCTTTTTCATGAGAAAACAAAAAAATACAGGCCATTATAGCGAAATGCTTTTGATGTTGTCCATTCCATAACTTCAGAAAAAAATCTATGCTGCGAAACAAACTAATCCCAGGGCGAATTTAATTAATATCGCCACCTTCTCTCATCAACTGATGTTTAGAGAAGAGGCCCTTTAAAAACAAACTCGCTGACTATCCGAAATGTGTTTGTTTCTGCCATGTGATTTCACATTAAAAAATAAATGTCAAGAAAAAAAAATGGCCCAGTTGTAGCCTTTCGTCTTGGAATAACAAAGGTGACTCCTTGGAAAACATGTTCTAATGATGAGTGTGCTCATTACTTTCATCACGTTCCAGAGACAATACCCCACGACAGAGTCCAATCATCCAGGGAGAGAGAGAAGTATCTGATTATGAAGTGTTCCAAGAACCCATGGATGCATCCCAAATGGCACCCTATATTCCCTATAGTGTACTACCTGTTAGTGAACTATGAAGGGAATAGGGTGCCATTTGGGAGGCAAGCCATGAAATGAGGTCAAATATTAACATTTTCCAGCCTAATGAGGAACCTCTGTTTCTCATTTGGTCCCGGCTTACAGTATATCATCAACGGTGCGGCTTGTTGCTTTGAATCACATCGACTTGTCAGTGCTCTTTGCTGATGACTTTGGTTCAGCTATGCATCGGATACTGACTGTCAACACTTCAGTACATTATCTATCACTCTATTTTGCAGAATAATATGACGTTTTTGTGTCGTTGGCACAGATGACAGAACCATCTTTGTTCATAAGACACATTGACTTGTCAGTGCTCTTTGCTGATGACTTCGGTTCAGCCATGCATCGGATACTGACTCAACACTTCAGTACATTATCTATCGCCCTATTTTATGACGATTCTTTTATTTGTTTTTATTTAACATTCATTTAACTAGGTAAGTCAATTATGAACAAATTCTTATTTACAATGACGGCCTAGGAACAGTGGGTTAACTGCCTTGTTCAGGGGCAGAATGACAGAGTTTCACCTTGTCTAGCAACCTTTCGGTTACTGGCCCAATGCTCTAACCACTAGGCTACCTGCCCCCCCGATTGGATTGGAGTGTTTTCTACAAAGTGAAGAGGAATGCATTGTGTATCAGTTTGGAGATAATATGTTGAGAGGATGATCCAGCTCCTTCACTGAAGATAGAGGTTAAAGGGATAGTTGAGTGATTTTACACATTTACACATTACACACAGTTTCTTTACCTTGAAAGCTGTCAATGGACAATGAGTGACTGCAATCCGCAATTTGGTTTTGTTAAACTAGTCACTGCAAACAACTTAGCTACATTTGGGATCAGTTCCCTGTGTCAATCTCTCCCATTTAAAATACATATCTAAATGTGTAAAATCGCTGATTTAAGCACAATAACAGCATGTGGATGTCAAGCACAGAAAAAACTCCTAACACATTAAGCTGAGAATCACACGATGGAGAACATACAAGGGCTTCTTCGGGTGGTTGGGGTGTTGCCTATGTGTGTTTCTGTGTAGGGTTTAATATCTATATCCTGTAAAATGATCTGCACTAGCTCCTCTGAACATCCTGCACAAGGACAGAGGACTGTAAACACTCAACATACTATTAATCAGCTAATTTATGCTAGTGTCCCAAATTGTGTGCCCCAAATGGCACCCCATTCCCTACATAGTGGCTGGTCCTCGCTACATATTCGTCGCCAAACCCACTGGCTCCAGGTCATCTATAAGTCTTTGCTAGGTAAAGCTCCGCCTTATCTCAGCTTGCTGGACACCATAGCAACACCCACCCATAGTACGCGCTCCAGCAGGTATATTTCACTGGTCATCCCCAAAGCCAACACCTCCTTTGGCCGCCTTTCCTTCCAGTTCTCTGCTGCCAATGACTGGAACGAATTGCAAAAATCACTGAAGTTGGAGACTTATATCTCCCTCACTAACTTTAAGCATGAGCTGTCAGAGCAACTTACCGATCGCTGCAGCTGTACACAGCCTATCTGTAAATAGCCCATCCAACCAACAACCTACCTCATCCCCATATTTGTTTTTGTTTTTCTGCTCTTTTGCACACCAGTATTTCTACTTGCACATCCTCATCTGCACATCTATCACTCCAGTGTTAATTGCTCAATTGTAATTACTTCGTCACTATGGCCTATTTATTGCCTTACCTGCTTACTTCATTTGCACACACTGTATACAGATTTTTCTATTGTGTTATTGACTGTGCGTTTGTTTATCCCATGTGTAACACTGTGTTGTTTTTGTTGCACTGCTTTGCTTTATCTTGGTCAGGTCGCAGTTGTCAATGAGAACTTGCTCTCAATTGGCCTACCTGGTTAAATAAAGGTGAAATACATTTTTTTAAATAAATAAATAGTGCGCTACTCAAAAGTAGCACACTTTAGGGATTATCGTTCCTTGTAGGACATAGTTTTAGTCTTATGTAAGATTAGGCGTATGTCCATTAGTGGTTACTGTCTTCACCTTAGAGTATTCATTCTAATGGCTGTTGAGGTTGACAAGTCTTCTCAGCCTGAGAACTGTTTGACGATAACTAGTTTGAGCTGAGTTGTCTCAGCCAATTAGAAGTCAATGTATAACAGTTTTTGACCAATGGTGGTGTACCAGTGACATCCCAGTAGACAAAGCTCTTTGTTGTTAAATTTGATGGTCAATTCCAGAATCCTATGAATTGTAACGTTTGTAAACACAAGTGTTTATGGTACAGCTAAGATTAGTTGGGGCAAGAGTAGAGATCATCATCATTGTATAGACTGCCGAGGTTTGCATAGATTTGAATATCTCCCTTGTCTGTCCGTTTCTCTCTCTCTCTCTCTCTCTCTCTCTGTCTATATATCTCAGTCTCTCTTTGACTCCCTCCCACTCTCTCATGGTTATCAGAGAAAGTTTGTTTTGTAGAGCTGCCTACTGTCTCACCCCAGATTACACTGACAATAATGCCCTTTTCATCTCCCCAGGTTTTGGCAGGCTGTTATACCAGTCCAGAACACGCTTGACAAAAACAATGAAGGAACCATATTTTCTCTCTCAATTTTCACTGTTGCGTTCTATCATGATAGGAATGAAATGTTTGTCCTTCGTTCCGATGTTTTATCTGTTTGCCCAATGTAGATGAATGACTTTTAGGTTTGTTTAGAAAGAATAGTAGCGGATAACCAAGCAGTAATTTGATGCTGGAATTGGTAATCATTGTTCTTACCATTTTGGAATGGTTGTTGTAATAAGTGCAGCTTTAATGAAACACATTATTGGGAGTGATGTTAATGTCCTCTGCCATCATTGAGCCACAATGAGAATCTCTGAGCAAGGGGGAAAACACGAAGGCAGATATACCCTTGATTAATTTTTAATGAGCCTTTGTTCTGCTCTGCTTTTTCAAGTCAGATTCACAGTCAACACACATTTAAGATCATGTTCAGCTTTTGTATCGTTTATTCGGGTGGAGCTAGACTTCAGCAACGGACAGGGTGAAATTAGAAGCTATGTAGTAATTATATTTGGGAAGTCATAGGAGGATATGAAATTATGTCATGTGTACAGTGTCCATCGTTCAGCATCATTCTCAAGTTTTCAAGTTTTAATGTCACATGCACAAGTACAGTGAAATGCCTTTCTTGCAAGCTCTAAACCCAACAATGCAGTAATCAATAACAATGTAATACTAAAAATAACATAAGGTAGAACAAAAAACAGCCCCTTTCTGTTATGGTTAGATGATTGGAGACTGCAAGCTGCCAGTTATTTGCAGTTTTATCAATGATTTTGTCACACCCTGATCTGTTTCACCTGTCTTTGTGATTGTCTCCACAACCCTCCAGGTGTCGCCCATCTTCCCCATTAACCCCTGTGTATTTATACCTGTGTTCTCTGTTTGTCTGTTGCCAGTTCGTCTTGTTTGTCAAGTCAACCAGCATTTTTGTTCTCCACTCCTGTTTTCCCAGTCTCTCTTTTTCTCGCCCTCCTCATTTTGATTCTTGCCTGTCCAGACTCTGAGCCCGCCTCCCTGACCACTCTGCCTGTCCCTGAACCTGCCTGCCTGCTGACCTGTATCTTCGCCCCACCTCTGGATTATTGACCTCTGCCTACCCTGAGCCTGCCTGCCGTCCGGTACCGTTGCCCCACCTCTGTTTTACTGACCCCTGCCTGCCTTGACCTGTCTATTGCCTGCCCCTGCTGGATTATTAAACCATTGTTAATTCAACGTGTCTGCATCTGGGTCTTACCTTCATACCTGATAGTTTTAGTAATCCAGCCATGACTGCTGGTGCTTGCTCTGGTACCTATCAGCAAAATCAATACATCACAGGCCATTACGCATGTGGGGAAATCCACTACAAAGAATAAAAGTCACAAAGCAAGAAAAAAAGGCCAAAATGAAAAAAAAAAGATTGTATTGCCTGAACGGAACCCTGCAGACAAAGGAAGGTCTGATATATAGTGAAGCATAGATGGACTGGACATAGGGCAGATCTATCTTTAGCCCAGTGGGCCTGTCTAAATTATATATATTTTTGGTCCCAGTCAGCCCCTGTAGTGAAGTACTATGGATGCCACTGTGTTCTCCATTATGGGAGTCATCAGCAGCACCCCTACTTACACTTCCAATTGTAAGGCTCGGGCGTCGTGAGGAATCAAAACGCAGGAAGCAGCGAGCACAGGGTAGTGGCTTTTTAATGGGTCAAGCGGCAAACACACACAAGCCACCCCAAACAGCGAATAACGCGCACACAAAACAAAGTGCCCCAAGCACACATGCGGCGCAAAACTAACGAAGCATAAACACAAGCACACAAACAGGAATGACAATCCCGCACAATGAGAAGGCGGACCAGCTAATACTTATAGCCCCGCTAATCACCCCCACTACGAACAGGTGCACACAATCACAAAAGGGGGGAAAACAAAAAAGGGAATCAGTGGCAGCTAATAGGCCGTTGACGACGACCGCCGATTGCCACCCGAGCAGGAGGGGGCGCCACTGTCAGTGGGAATCGTGACACCAATGCCCTTTCTGCTGGATGAACGGCCTCAGTTTAGGCTAGTCGGCAGGTAGTCTAGCGGTTTGAATCCCCGAGTCGACTAGGTGAAAAATCTGTCAATGTTCCCTTGAGCAAGGCACTTAATTGCAGCTGTAAGTCGCTCTGGATAAAAGTGTCTGCTAAATGACGAAAATGTAAAATTGTACAGACTCTTAAAATAAAAATACTCAGATTGTGGTTGTCATTTCCCTCATTTCTAAATAAAGTAAATTGACTATCTTTACCATAATTGGACAACTGAAAATGCAATCATCATCATTAATTTATGCATATGATTTTACAGTGTTTTATTTAATCAGGGAAGCAGGGCCGGCGCCAGAACGAATCAGTTGGATGGGCATTTGATTTCTATAGGATGGCCTGTTTTTTTTTCATGTGATCTCCTGACCATAGGTAGTTTCAAGTTTGGGGAAGCTTACAATTTATTTAGCCATTTCTACCTATCTGCGTCCTAGTTATGATTATCTAATATGCGCATTTTCATGGAACAGTTTCATTTCAATAATGTTTTCATTTCTCAAAATTATTGTCTTCTGTTTATCATAAACATTTTAATTTAAATCATTAAAATTATAAAAATCTAATAGTTAAAATTCAACTAATGCAAGGTCACCAGCCTTTGCCATATGGACACATTGATACACCGAGATCCATTGGCATCTAAAGAAATTAGCGCATGGAACTCAGAGATAGCCTATAGGCCAATGCAACAGTAGGCATATTACTTACATAGTCAACTAAGTAAAATACATAGGCCTAAAGCCGACAAATAAAAAAAGGTAGAAAATATCCTGATGAAAATTCAGGTTCTTTCAATCGCATTAATCGCACAATTAATTGCCTGTCTATCTGTCTTGACTTGAGCTACAGTGGTTCCTCCTTTAAAAGTTGCATCATACTGCAACATACCTTGTGGTCTGCTGCAGCATTCTGTGGCACGTTATTTATTTGTCAGCCATTTTTTCGGTTAATGCGAGTTAGTGCTAGTTTGACCACGAGCGCATCTTTGAGAAGCATTTGATAGTCTTCCATATTGGCATTACCAGAGAGGCACACACAACTTGCATTTCTATAACCTCGGACCCACCTCAGTGTTGACTATTCATGGAGGAAGATCACAGGACCACAGAGATTAGGCTTCCTCCAACAAAACCTTTCCTTTCTCTCTGTTAGTGTGGAATGCTTATGGAGAGATGTTTGAAGTGCTGTGACATGTCAGTACTACAACTTGCTACACAGTTTGGAGGAAGAAGGCTACCTTGACCTGTCAAATTCTATCCACCTCTTCTGTGTGGGATATGTGTTACTACCTCATCTGCGGGCAGATCTGCAGCATTTCACAGAGAGTTGGAATAATCACCCTATAAGTACAGAGGCGAACCTGACCAGCTGTTGCCTTAGGATTTGTGATCTGGTAATGTAAAAGCCTAATAATGACATTATCTTCTATTCTTTGTCTGTTTTTCAACTTAAAGTACTCTGTAGCCACTTAGTGTGGACACCAGGTGAGACTACACACACACAGATTCCTGTTGAACACAGTCTCTTTAACTACCTTATTTTCTCAATAACAGTCTCTCTCCTTCACTTCATCCCTCCCCCCCTTCTCCCTAAATCCTCTAGGTTATATCAGCTGTGTTGGTGAACCCCTCCAGCATCTGAACTGGCTGAAAAACAACTGTGAAAAATAACAGTAGCGAGGCTCTATACAGTAGCGAGGCTATAACAGTAGCGAGGCACCGGTTAGTTGGGCTTATTGAGGTAGTATGTACATGTAGGTATGGTTAAAGTGACTATGCATATATGATAAACAAAGAGTAGCTGCAGTGTAAAAGAGGAGTTGACGGGTGGTGGGTGGCGGGACACAATGCAGATAGTCCGGGTAGCCAATGTGCGTGGGCACCAGTTTGTCGGGCAAATTGAGGTAGTATGTACATGAATGTATAATTAAAGTGACTATGCATATATGATAAACAGAGAGTAGCAGCAGCGTAAAAGAGGGGTTGGGCGGGACACAATGCAAATACTCTGGGTAGCCATTTGATGACCTGTTCAGGAGTCTTACGGCTTGGGGGTAAAAACTGTTGACAAGCCTTTTGGTCCTAGACTTGGCACTCCGGTACCGCTTGCCATGCGGTAGTAGAGAGAACAGTCTATGACTGGGGTGGCTGGGGTCTTTGACAATTTTTAGGGCCTTCCTCTGACACCACCTGGTGTAGAGGTCCTGGATGGTAGGCAGCTTAGCCCCAGTGATGTACTGGGCCATACACACCACCCTCTGTAGTGCCTTGTGGTCGGAGGCCGAGCAGTTGCCGTACCAGGCAGTGATGCAACCAGTCGGGATGCGCTCAATTTTGCAGCTGTAGAACCTTTTGAGGATCTGAGGACCCATGCCAAATCTTTCTAGTTTCCTGAGGGGGAATAGGCTTTTTTGTGCCCTCTTCACGGCTGTCTTAATGTGTTTTTGGACCATTCTAGTTTGTTGGTGATGTGGACACCAAGGAACTTGAAGATCTCAACCTGCTCCACTACAGCCCCGTCGATGAGAATGGGGGCGTGCTCGGTCCTCCTTTTCCTGTAGTCCACAATCATCTCCTTAGTCTTGGTTACATTGGGGGATAGGTTGTTATTCTGGCACCACCCAACCAGGTCTCTGGCCTCCTCCCTATAAGCTGCCTCGTCGTTGTCGGTGATCAGGCCTACCACTGTTCTGTCGTCTGCAAATGTAATAATGGTGTTGGAGTTGTACCTGGCCACGCGGTCGTGGGTGAACAGGGAGTACAGGAGGGGACTGAGCACGCACCTCTGAGGAGCTCCAGTGTTGAGGATCAGAGTGGCAGATGTGTTCCTACCTATCCACACCACCTGGGGGCGGCCCGTCAGAAAGTCCAGGATCCAGTTGCAGAGGGAGGTGTTTAGTCCCAGGATCCTTAGCTTAGTGATGCGCTTTGAGGGTACTACTGTATGGTGTTGAACGCTGAGCTGTAGTCATTGAATAGCATTCTCACTTAGGTGTTCCTTTTGTCCAAGTGGGAAAGGACAGTGTGGAGTGCAATAGAGATTGCATCATCTGTGGATCTGTTTGGGCAGTATGCAAATTGGAGTGGGTCTAGGGTTTCTGGGATAATGGTGTTGATGTGAGCCATTACCAGACTTTCAAAGCACTTCATGGCTATGGACATGAGTGCTACGGGTCTGTAGTCATTTAGGCAGGTTGCCTTGATGTTCTTGGGCACATGGACTGTGGTGGTCTGCTTGAAACATGTTGGTATTACAGACTGAATCAGGGACATGTTGAAAACGTCGGTGAAGATACCTGCCAGTTGGTCAGCACATGCCCGGAGCACACATCCCGGTATTCCGTCTGGCCCTGCGGCCTTGTGTATGTTGACCTGTTTAAAGGTCTTACTCACGTCAGCTACGGAGAGCGTGATCAAACAGTCGTCCAGAACAGCTGATGCTCTCATGCATGCCTCAGTGTTGCTTGCCTCGAAGCGAGCATTGAAGTGATTTAGCTCGTCTGGTAGGCTCGTGTCACTGGGCAGCCCGCGGTTGTGCTTCCCATTGTAGTCTGTAATAGTTTGCAAGCCCTGCCACATAAGACGAGCGTTGGAGCCGGTGTAGTACAATTCAATCTTAGTCCTGTATTGGCGCTTTGCCTGTTTGATGGTTCGTCGGAGGGCATAGCAGTATTTCTTATAAGCTTCCGGGTTAGAGTCCCGCACCTTAACAGTGGCAGGTCTACCTTTTAGCTCAGTGCGAGTGTTGCCTGTAATCCATGGCTTCTGGTTGAAGTATGTACGTACAGTCACTGTGGGGATGACGTCCTCAATGCACTTATTGATAAAGCCAGTGACTGATGTGGTGTACTCCTCAATACAATCGGAAGAATCCCGGAACATGTTCCAGTCTGTGATAGCAAAACAGTCCTGTAGTTTAGCATCTGCTTTATCTGATCACTTTGTTATAGACCGAGTCACTGGTGCTTCCTGCTTTCATTTTTGCTTGTAATCAGGAATCAGGAGGATAGAATTGTGGTCAGATTTACCTAATGGAGGGTGAGGGAGAGCTTTGTACGCGTCTCTGTGTGTGGAGTACAGGTGATGTAGAATTTTTTTCCCTCTAGTTGCGCATTTAACGTGTTGATAGAGATTAGGTAAAACTGATTTAAGTTTCCCTGCATTCATTAAAGTCTCCGGCCACTAGGAGCGCCGCCTCTGGGTGAGCGGTTTCCTGTTTGCTTATTTCCTTATACAGCTGACTGAGTGTGGTCTTAGTGCCAGCATCTGTCTGTGTTTGTAAATAAACAGTCTCGAAAAGTATAGATGAAAACTCTCTTGGCAAATAGTGTGGTCTACAGTTTATCATAAGATACTCTACTTCAGGCGAGCAAAATCTAGACATCCTTATATTTTGTTCACCAGCTATTGTTTACAAATATGCACAGACCGCCCCCCTCGTCTTACCAGAGTGTGCTGTTCTATCTAGCCAGTGCAGCGTATATCCTGCTAGCTGAATATCCATGTCATCACTCAGCCACGATTCTGTGAAATATAAGATGTTACAGTTTTTGATGTCCTGTTGGTAGGATATTCATGATCGTACCTCGTCTAATTTATTGTACGTTGGCGAGTAATATTGACGGTAACGGCAGCTTTCTCACTCGCTATCTGCGGATCCTTACGTGTCCTCTGTACCTGCGTCTCTTTCTCTTGCCAATAACGAGGATGTTGGCCTTGTTCGGTGTTCGCAGTATATCCTGTGCGTCCTGCTTGTTGAAGAAAAAATCTGTGTCTAATCCGAGGTGAATGATCGCTGTCCTGATATGAAGAAGCTCTTTTTTGCCGTAAGATTCAGTGGCAGAAACATTATGTACAAAATAAGTTACAATTAATGCGAAAAAAACCCACATAATCGCACAATTTGTTAGGTGCCCGTAAAACTGCTGCCATTTGAAATGTTCAGGTCAACAGGAAATATTATTAAAGATATGCTTTACTTTGAAACACAGATAGAGATGTAGTAGTCCCAGAGTTAATGATCCAAGGTCAGTTTTGCATTTCACCTCCTGATTATTATGATGACTGACAGTGTTAGAATAAAAAACAAAGCTTAACCTCTATGGGCTAGGTGGGACGCTAGCGTCCCCCCGTGGTGCACTCCATCAACAGCAGGTGCATTTCAAGAGCGGCAAATTTGAATCCAAATAAATGTCAAAATTACAATTTTTCAAACATACAACTATTTTACACCCTTTGAAAGATAAACATCTCCTTAATCTAACCACGTTTTACGATTTCAAAAAGGTTTTACGGCGAAAGCATAAATTTAGAGTATGTTAGGACAGTACATTTACAAGAGTTGTGTGTAATGTTTTGTCAATTCAAAGACAGGGTCACCAAAACCATAAAACCAGCTAAAATGATGCACTAACCTTTTACAATCTCCATCAGATGACACTCCTAGGACATTATGTTAGACAATACATGCATTTTTAGTTCTATCAAGTTCATATTTATATCCAAAAACAGCGTTTTACTATGGCATTGATGTTGAGGAAATCGTTTCCCTCCAATAACCGGCAGTCAAGTCAACACCACAAATTAAATAATTAAAATTAGAAAACATTGGTAAAATATTATATTGTCATTTAAAGAATTATAGATTTACATCTCTTGAACGCAATCAACTTGCCAGATTTAAAAATAACCTTACTGGGAAATCACACTTTGCAATAATCTGAGCACTGCGCCCAGAAAAATACGCGTTGCGATACAGACTAGACGTCATGTTGGGGAGATCTAAAATCGAAAATACTATGTAAATAATCCATTACCTTTGATTCTCTTCATCAGATGTCACTTCCAGGTATCACAGGTCCATAACGAATGTAGTTTTGTTCAAAAAAGCTCATCATTTATGTCCAAAAATCTCCGTCTTGTTAGCACATGATCTAAGCCAGCCGGACTTCTCGTCATGAACGAGGGGAAAAAATATATTTCCGTTCGTTCAAACATGTCAAACGTTGTATAGCATAAATCATTAGGGCCTTTTTTAACCAGAACATGAATAATATTCAAGGTGGACGAATGCATACTCTTTTATAACGTATTGGAACGAGGGTACCCAACATGAACTCGCGCGCCAGGTGTCTAATGGGACATCATCGTTCCATGGCTCTTGTTCGGTCAGATCTCCCTCCAGAAGACTCAAAACACTTTGTAAAGGCTGGTGACATCTAGTGGAAGCAATAGGAAGTGCCAAAATATTCCTCAGCCCCTGTGTTTTTCAATGGGATAGGTTTAAAGGTAATACAACACATCAGGTATCCACTTCCTGTCAGAAAATGTCTCAGGGTTTTGCCTGCCAAATGAGTTCTGTTATACTCACAGACACCATTCAAACAGTTTTAGAAACTTTAGAGTGTTTTCTATCCATATATAATAAGTATATGCATATTCTAGTTACTGGGTAGGATTAGTAACCAGATTAAATCGGGTACATTTTTTTTATCCAGCCGTGCAAATACTGCCCCCTAGCCCTAACAGGTTAATCATGCCCTCTATCTATCGTTCTCTCTCATCTGCAGGTATGTTTTGATGTGAGAGAGAAAGCCAGTCCCGTCATCGCTGCCTCACCCGCTCTTAAGATAACCTTCGAGCCGACTGGGAGCCCAAGGCTGGTTAGGAGACACTGCTAGAGACACTATGTAATTGTGATGAACTGAGAGAATATTAGGGTAGCACTGCAATTCATTAATCATAGGCTGTATTCCCTGCTCCTCTGTTTTACCTCTTTCCTTTTCTGTCTTCTACGCCTCTCCCCACCTCCTCTTTCTTCTTCTTTATTTTTTATAATGCACATAATATGTGCATTGAAGTACAGATTGAACTTGTATTTATAATATAATATTACAATTCTAATATTTATAATATTTATAATGCATGTATTATGTATTTATAACAGCTGGATAATGAACTTTCAATAAAGCGTTTCACCTTCTCCACTGGTTGAAATGAAGTATCTCATTGAAATACTACAACTATCCTGTGTCCTCAGATGAATGCAGATGAAGGGAGTTAGATATGCATAGGAAGTGTAGTGTACTGTTTTTTTCTGTATATATGAATTACAAATCAGCCTTTTACATAAATAATGTTTGTAGTCTATTACATAGTTACAATGTGTAATCATTGATGTCCCAGGAGCAGGAGTGGTAAACACTGTTGAAGTGTATAATTGTAATAGATACATGAAGACACAGCATCATTCAAAGAATTGAGTTCAATACACCTGGTATTGGATATGACTGAAAAATAATGTCTCACAGAGATTCATAGCTGAACCACACCTTTATTTGCCAAGGAAGTGTACATGATCAGTGTATATATTCAATGTACAGGCTACAATGTATGGGATCTCATGCGTGGTAATAACTACAGTACGTGTATATAGGACTTGCATCCTTGGCACAATAAAGTTATTAAATTCTACTCAATCCATAGGCTTCATTAATGCCATTCAGACTTGAAGTCAATACAACAACTATGATAGCTGAGGCTCATAGGTTCTGAACAAATATTCATACCAACCGTTTTAGGGTCCATACACAGATCGGCTACATACTGTAGCTAGCTACACATCCATAGGCATAGTTATTTTTATCCTCCACTACACAATAAGCAAATAAATAGTTAGCTAGCTATGTTACTTCAGCTGCACTGCATGGAAAATAAAAGCAAGGCAAGCTTACACAATTGTACATTCAATTTGCAGTAAATGCTTTAACTAGCTAGATTCTTTACATTCACTGTTTCACAAGACGACAGCCTGGTTTGCTGGTTTTCTCAGGAGTCCCTAAAACATTAAACAACACGAATTACAATGTCATACTCACGTCATAACACTAGTTAGCTAACGTGAACTAACTCACTTTTGTACATCGCGCTGGTCCGTACAATTGAACTTATTTTAGCGCCCAAAAAACGTAATACTTCCAGATCAACTGTAATATCAATACCATTGTAAAGCACAATTTCTCCCCTTTACAACAAAATCAATGATGAGACCTTCATGATGCCCATCTCTGCATGATTCAAGAAGACAATGAGCTCCGTCGCGTCTTTTTAAAAATGGCGGGTGGGGAAGCGAAACCTATTGCGTGATAGTGAGAAGGAGAGATGTTGTGTGGGGAAACTGCTATTTTCACTCGATCTGTCCAACTTATCACCTTATCGCCTCAAATTTAAATAAAACACTATAAAGAGTTTATATAATGTGTCATTACATATCTATTTGAAGGTTTGTGTCGAATTTGAATCGGGTTTTTAGGGCGGTGCTAAAGTGATCTTCAAAAGTAAATAGCTGCTTTTGAGAGTCATGATAGCTTGCAGTGATGACACAAAAAAATGACTAGGTATCCCCCCTTACCTTGTCCCTTTCTTGTTTTTAAACGGTGAGAGAAGTGCTACACCTGGTGGAGAGAGGCTGTAAGAAAGAATTTGTTGCTTTAAGTGTGCTGCACGCCATGACACTTCCCGATGTAACATACAGTGTCGGAGGGGTCCGTTTTTTCAACTTTTCTCCGATACTATAGAGCCATTACCATGTCAATCAACGCTTTAATAGATACGTAGTTCACACCCCAGATTTTGATGTCAACACAGTCGCTACAGTCCCATTAGTTTTCTTTGCAGCCTCGTTTGAATGTCGCGGTTGCGCACATTTGTACGGAATGGGATTAGCGTACGTTAGCTGGCTAATGTTAGCTAGTCAGCTAACTTGCTAAATAGCGATTTTCGTAAATTACCTTCATGACAAAAAATATGCAAAATTGTTTGTCTCTACATTAACTAACATATTCCTTTAAATTGTACACTTTTTGCTTGACTCGTTGTGACATTATAATTACTTACATTTGCTTCCACCGTAATGTTTTGCCTGGCATCTTTGTTGAAGAAAGTCACCAGCGACGGATGGCTCACGTCAAATTCGTCATTGGAACCACTCGATATGATTGGTCATATAAAAACCGTGGGACCCAAATGTTTAACTTCTCTAGGGCCAGTGGGACGATTTCGTCCCACCTACGTAACAGCCAGTGGAATCCCGTGGCGTGTTATTCAAATACCTTAGAAATGCTATTACTTCAATTTCTCAAACATATGACTATTTTACACCATTTTAAAGACAAGACTCTCGTTAATCTAACCACACTGTCCGATTTCAAAAAGGCTTTACAACGAAAGAAAAACATTAGATTATGTCAGCAGAGTACCCAGCCAGAAATAATCAGACACCCATTTTTCAAGCTAGCATATAATGTCACAAAAACCCAGAAGACAGCTAAATGCAGCACTAACCTTTAATGATCTTCATCAGATGACACACCTAGGACATTATGTTATACAATACATGCATGTTTTGTTCAATCAAGTTCATATTTATATCAAAAAACAGCTTTTTACATTAGCATGTGACGTTCAGAACTAGCATACCCCCCGCAAACTTCCGGTGAATTTACTAAAAATTTACTAAATTACTCACGATAAACGTTCACAAAAAGCATAACAATTATTTTAAGAATTATAGATACAGAACTCCTCTATGCACTCGATATGTCCGATTTTAAAATAGCTTTTCGGTGAAAGCACATTTTGCAATATTCTAAGTAGATAGCCTGGCATCACAGGGCTAGCTATTTAGACACCCAGCAAGTTTAGCACTCACCAAAGTCAGATTTACTATAAGAAAAATGTTATTACCTTTGCTGTTCTTCGTCAGAATGCACTCCCAGGCCTTCTACTTCAATAACAAATGTTGGTTTGGTCCCAAATAATCCATTGTTATATCCAAATAGCGGCGTTTTGTTCGTGCGTTCAAGACACTATCCGAAAGGGTAAAGAAGGGTGACGAGCATGGCGCATTTCGTGACAAAAAAATTCTAAATATTCCATTACCGTACTTCGAAGCATGTCAACCGCTGTTTAAAATCAATTTTTATGCCATTTTTCTCGTAAAAAAGTGATAATATTCCGACCGGGAATCTGCATTTAGGTAAACAGACGAAAGAAAATAAAGCATGGGGTCGACTCGGGCACGCGCCTAAGCCCATTGTCCTCTGATCGGCCACTTGCCAAAAGCGATAATGTGTTTCAGCCTGGGGCTGCCTCGATATCATTCAGCTTTTTCCCGGGCTCTGAGAGCCTATGGGAGCCGTAGGAAGTGTCACGTTACAGCAAAGATCCTCAGTCTTCAATAAAAAGAGCCAAGATAAACAACAACTTGTCAGACAGGCCACTTCCTGTTCAGAATCCTCTCAGGTTTTTGCCTGCCATATGAGTTCTGTTATACTCACAGACACCATTCAAACAGTTTTAGAAACTTTAGGGTGTTTTCTATCCAAAGCCAATAATTATATGCATATTCTAGTTACTGGGCAGGAGTAGTAACCAGATTAAATCGGGTACGTTTTTTATCCGGCCGTGTCAATACTGCCCCCTACCCCCAACAGGTTAATGAGTGCTCTAACTGCCCCTTGCGGTGGTCTGGAGCAATGAAGCTGTGACGATGGGTACCTCTAAGTCCTGCAGTGTAAGCTTGCAACTTTTAAAGGAGGAACCACTGTATGTGGTGAAGTGCAGCATTGTATCAATTCAGCAGGTTTGCATGCTCAGGTGCATGCGCCCCCTCGACATTATCAGGACAGAGAAACCACACACATGCTCATTGCTCACATGGAGCACTCCAAACAAAAGACAATGAAGAAATTGACAAAACTCCTAAATTATAGTTATGAAATAAACCAAAACTTGTTTCTCACATGTGTAGCAGGTTGTGAACTCTGCAAACAACATTTCCACTCTGCGAATGAGAACGTTAAATGACCTAATACATGCATTAAAAAACATGAGCTGGTGCACACCCAGAGACAATTATTTTATGTAGAGGTGCTGACTAACGGCGAATAAACTATAAGCACTAAAAATAATAAAGAGAGTCGCACACTCTATGTATAACCTCCCAGTAATTTATTGGGTAAATCACCAATGTTTCGGGCAGAAATTATATAATTTTGGCAAAACATACATTTACTTTTTGGGATGCCAGCATCCGAACAGCGCACTGTGCACCCACCAACATACGGCAGGTCAAAATTTGCGTGTTAGAGTAGAGAGCTTGAATTCACATACACTGCGTAGCATATGCCAACTTCATTGTCATGGGAATCCATAATAAACAATTGTATTTGTTATGTTTGCTATGTAGCCCTTGTGAATGATTGTTGTGTGTTCCTTTTGACTCACCTACGGGAGCCACCGGACCTGCCTCCTGTTATGTAAGCTCATGAACATGAGGAGAGTTGTAGCTAGTAAATTCCTATCAGTTTATAAAGAATTTAGCTAGTCTCGTTATTTCTACATAACAGTATTCTCTCTTGAACAGAGTTCCATGAGTTTCCCAGCTGTAGCCTGCCTAAGCTATATGCCTGTGCTCAAAATCAACAAAGGTAGGCATAAAGTTATTATTTTCAAATATGTTGGCACTGGCAGCTAAACTTATCAACGTTAAATAAACACTTGAATGTCAACATTCCAGACCTAACAATGCACAAAGTCTATTTTCTGACAATTTATCCGCTGACTTTACCAGCATTGGTTTGCATCGACGCACCAAATTAGACTTTGATGCTATAATAGTGTTTTCTCTCATTAACTACCTTGCATTCTAATTCCAGGCTGCACACGCTCGTTCAAGCATTTGGGCTTAATTCACCTGTGATTTGTTTATAAAAAAAAATGTTTTATTTTTATTTAACTAGGTAAGTCAGTTAAGAACAAATTCTTATTTACAATGATGGCCTACCGTGGAACAGTGGGTTAACTACCTTGTCAGCTCGGGGATTCGATCCAGCAACCTTTCAGTTACTGGCCCAACGCTCTAACCATATGGACACATTGATACACCGTGATCCAATCATATGCATAATGATGAGATGCTCATGTCTCCGCCCTAACAATGTGAGTTGTTGTCCCAAAGGCGGGAATACGAGTGAAAAGAGTTGTTTGAATACCTATACTAACATACTGTATACTACATACTTAATGAGTATATACTACATACTATGAGTTAATTTTAGTATACAGTAAACGAACGGTATCCTTTCAGTTGAATGTACTAGCGCTTCGCCTGTATACCAAAAGTTGATTCTGTTGCTATGCAACTTCTTGCTAGCTTGTTAGCATAACAAATGACTAGCTAGATATCTTACGACTTCATTACCAATGTCCATTAAGAACGCACAATGACTATACCACTTAGCTAAGCTAAGAATGACGTAAATGATCAAGTCAATAAACGTTAGGCAGTTAGTTTGATAGCATATAGTTAATATACTGGCAAGTTTGATGTATTAGTAGCCAACTAAAGTTAGGAAGCTAGATAACATACCGGAACATACAAGCAACTGCTGTAATAATATGCTATGCGGTTCGTAAGGCTAGTGTGCCTAACAAATTGTCTGCCAACGTAACTAAACTTATTTGAAAGTCATTAGTTTATTACATTGCTCAACATTTCTTAAGATTTGCCATAATTTGTAGCCGCTCTCGTCGGACTTCGGCTGCATATTTTCCACAATTTTCTTCAAATCTCAAAATGTTGTGAAGCCACGCCCGTTTTCTGAAGAATTGAATTATGGGCCCAAAAAGCACGAAAATAGTGTCCACTGCTTGTATACTTCGTATTTTGGCGAATGTAGTGAGACATCCGCAAACTTTTGGCATACTAACTATATCCATACTATGACCAATACGCATACTACATACTCAATTTACAGCACAAATAGCACAGTTAGTGGGATAGTATGAGTATTCAAACACAGCTAAGCTTAGGTCTGCATATTATGCCAATAGAAACGCAGGAAAGATTTTAGTGAGAGTGAGACTTCTCACTTCGCCCCTTCCTCTCTGTTGAAACTAGCGAGTGAAACAGCGCCTATCAGCCTACTATATTTTGCACATGTATCTGATTCTGTCTGGCCAGAAAAAAAGTGTGACATGCCATACTCCTTTTGTCAAGACATAATCAGATACATGGTCTACACATAAGGAGTGAGAGGGACACTGTTTCGCTCGCTCGGAAGCTTTATCTGAGCTTGATGCCTCTTTCTGTCGGCGCTCGCCTCGGTCAAATAAATGATCAATATTTCAATATTTTCTTTGGAAGGGCAAGGAGGTAAGGTAGTGCAGGCCAGGCCCCCTAGGGCCCGCCCATAACGCTGGCCCTGCAGGGAAGTCAAGTTGACATTGACATCTCTTTTTAAAGTGAGCCTTAACATACATGTGGATATAACCTGGTATTTGTCACTTTCATAATGTTATAATATGCTGTGCAAATCTCTACTTTTGTGAGGGCTTCGTTTGAGATAACTGCAGTCACAGTCACTCCAACTCCAGTGCTCTTTCCTCACGCTGCTGCAGCTGTAGTACTGTACCTGCGAATGTGATAAGGAGTGGCCAATCATCATGCAGCTTGTCCGGTAGGAATATGTGTTGGTGTGAAACCGCTCGCGCTGGCACTGCAAGGGCATGTGTGCACTCGCAACTGTAGAGGTCCCCGGTTTTCAGCGGGCTGTGCGCATACATATTGCACCCGCTTTGTATCCTGTCGAATGAAGAGAGAGTGAGGGGGCATAATTACGTATCCTGCAAGAACGCAGTCATGTATTCTCGGTTAGGTGGAGTGGAACTCTAATTAATTTACCGGGTGTTCTGTGAGAGATAATGAAAAGGTGCTGCTATATTTGTGAATGAGCACAAGGACATTGGGAGAACGTGTATGACAACCTGTGTAGCCTACCTATGTAGATAGATTGCCCCACTAACTTCAGTCGTTCTATTCCGATTTTTTTTTCAGATTTGAGGGCACAGGTATATGATTTCAATTCATTTAGGGGAGCAAGAAGACGTCGTTTTCTGCTCGTTTGTGTGGAATTTTTGTTCCAGCTGAGAGTCTGGAATTTTCGTTCCAGATGAGAGTCGTGATGTCTGGCTTATTTGACACATTGTTTCTGGGTAAGTTCAGTACATGAGTCACGCGCTTTTATGTTCATTAAATAAGACTTGCTGAAGTATAGCGCAATCCATGTTAGTGTACATGTGAAGTAGCATAGTAGCCTATGCTATACTGGGCATTATAGCATTGTAGATGATATTGTAATCGATATCATTTTCCACAAAGCCCTCGCAGTTTTAAGATGTGTTCAAATCTCTCCATTGCAAGAACCTTGCCCTTCATCCCAAGCATATCTTAAAACTTAGCTATTGTGTTTTCTGAAGCTCAGTCAACATCATGATAAATAATGTAGCCAAGACTATCATTACGATATCGATTACATATTTGCATATTAGCCCGTATGCTCAAATTGCCCTAAGGTTCATTGATTTGAGTGTCCAACAGATATTTTTAACACACTTTAAAATGTATAGGCTATTGTGTTTTTAGGATTTTTCAAAGCTCCTGTTTCCAAATGGTATTCAAGGTGATGATGAAACACAACTTCGGAGTAATATCACAACTTATTTCCATTCGACAGTCTATTGCGGGATCCAATAGCCTATGCGTAATTATACTGAACAAAAATATAAATGCAACATGAAACAATTTCAACAATTTTACTCAGTTACAGTTCATATAAGGAAATCAGTCAATTGAATTAAATTAATTAGGCCCAAATCTATGGATTTCACATGACTGGGCAGGGGCTCAGCCATGGGTGGGCCTGGTAGGGTACAGGCCCACCCACTTGTGAGCCAAGCCCACCCACTGGGGAGCCAGGCACAGGCATTCAGAATGAGTTTTTCCCCACTAAAGGGCTTTATTACAAACATAAATACTCCTCAGTTTTATCAGCTGTCCAGGGGGCTAGTCTCAGATTATCCCGCAGGTGAAGAAGCCATATGTGGAGGTCCTGGGCTGGCATGGTTATACCTGGTCCTGGTCTGCAGCTGTGAGGCCGGTTGGACATACTGCAAAATTATTTAAAACGACGTTGGAGGTGGCTTATGGTAGAGAAATTATCATTCAGTTCTCTGGCAACAGCTTTGGTGGACATTTCTGCAGTCACCATGCCAATTGCATGCTCCCTTAAAACTTGAGACATCTGTGGCATTGTGTTGTGTGTCAAAAATGCACATTTTAGAGTGGCCTTTTATTTTCCCCAGCACAAGGTACACCAGTGTAATGATCATGCTGTTTAATCAGGTTCTTGATATACCACACCTGTCAGGTGGATAGATTATTTTGGCAAAGGAGAAAATCTTATAAGGGATGTAAACAAATTTGTGCAATATTTTTTAGAGAAATAAGCTTTTTGTGTGTATGGAACATTTCTGGGATATTTTATTTCAGCTCATGACACATGGGACAAATACTTTAGATGTTGTGTTTATATTTATGTTCAGTAAACATTCCAGGTATTAGGCTATATAAACATATTAGGTCGCATACTTCCTCATTTCTATATTGCTATAACATGTTATAACTTCTATATTCATTGTTTCAGTTGATCAGTGGGTGTCAGGAAGCTGCAAAGTTATTAATTACCTAAAATGCTAAAGTTGTCCATGATTTGATTCAAACACACAAACTTTGGGTTGCTAGCAATGATTTATACAGTGCATTCGGAAGGTATTCAGACCCCTTGACTTTTTCAACATTTTGTTACGTTACAGCCTTATTCTAAAATGTATTCAATAAAAAATGGCCCTCATCGATCTACACAATACCCCATAATGACAAAGCAAAACCAGTTTTTTTTATTTTTTTGCAAATGTATTAAAAAAAAAAAACGGAAATACCTTATTTACATAAATATTCAGACCCTTTGCCATGAGACTCGAAATTGTTTCTACAACTTGATTGTAGTCCACTGGTGGTAAATTCAATTGATTGGACATGATTTGGAAAGGCACACACCAGTCTATTTAAGGTCCCACAGTTGACAGTGCATGTCAGAGCAAAAACCAAGACATGAGGTCGAACAAATTGACCATAGAGCTCCGAGACAGGATTGTGTCGAGGCATAGATCTATGCCTGTTGCATTACAGCCTTATTCTAAAATGTATTAAAAAGCTTTTTTCCCTCATCAATTTAGGCACATTACCCCATAATGACAAAGCAAAAATAGGTTTTTAGAAATCTTTTGACATTTATAAAAAAAATAAACTGTAATATCACATTTACATAAGTAAATGCTTTACTCAGTATTTTGATGCTTTACTCAGTTATCAGATGCTTTACTCAGTATTTTGTTGAAGCACCTTTGGCTGCGATTACAGCCTCAAGTCTTCTTGGGTATGACGCTACAAGCTTGGCACACCTGTATTTGGGGAGTTTCTCCCATTCTTCTGTGCAGATCCTCTCAAGCTCTGTCAGGTTGGATGGATAGCGTCTTGCACAATCCTGACTAGTCTCCCAGTCCCTGCCCCTGAAAAACATCCCCACAGCATGATGCTGCTACTACCATGCTTCACTGTAGGGATGGTGCCAGGTTTCCGCCAGACATGACACTTGGCATTCAGGCCAAAGAGTTTTCTCTTGGTTTCATCAGACCAGAGAGTCTTGTTTCTCATGGTCTGAGAGTCCTGTAGGTGCCTTTTGGCAAACTCAAAGCGGGCTATCATGTCCCTTTTAATTAGGAGTGGCTTCTGTCTGGCTGCTCTACCATAAAGGCCTGATTGGTGGAGTGCTGCAGAGATGGTTGTCCTTCTGGAAGGTTCTCTCTTCTCCACAGAGGAACTCTGGAGCTCTGTTAGAGTGGACATTGGGTTCTTCGTCACCTCCCTGACCAAGGTCCTTCTCCCCCGATGGCTCAGTTTGGCTTGGCGGCCAGCTCTAGGAAGAGTCTTGGTGCTTCCGAACTTCTTCCATTTAAGAATGATGGAGGCCACTGTGTTCTTGAGGACCTTCAATGCTCCATACATTTTTTGGTGTCCTTCCCCAGATCTATGCCTCGACACAATCCTGTCTCGGAGCTCTATGGTCAATTTGTTCGACCTCATGTCTTGGTTTTTGCTCTGACATGCACTGTCAACTGTGGGACCTTAAATAGACTGGTGTGTGCCTTTCCAAATCATGTCCAATCAATTGAATTTACCACCAGTGGACTACAATCAAGTTGTAGAAACAATTTAGAGTCTCATGGCAAAGGGTCTGAATATTTATGTAAATAAGGTATTTCCGTTTTTTATTTTTAATACATTTGCAAAAAAATTTAAAAAAACTGTTTTTGCTTTGTCATTATGGGGTATTGTGTAGATCGATGAGGGCCATTTTTTATTTAATACATTTTAGAATAAGGCTGTAACGTAACAAAATGTTGAAAAAGTCAAGGGGCCTGAATACTTTCCGAATGCACTAATATAGGGTGCTGTGTTGAAGCTACTGCACCACCATCTTGGCACATCCCCACCATGGTAAAACATATTTTGGAAGCTATAGAAATGCATTTATTAATGTCTACATTCAATTTTCCTAAGTTTATTCTATTACGGACACCTTAATGCATACTTTTATATTATGTGAGCTTAATAGAAAAATGAATACATTCACAACATTTCCCTTAAAGTATATTTTTTTGCGTTGACTAATGTTGCTGTCCCCGCTACAACAATAAATACTTAAATACATGTAATTCTGTCCTTGAAACATTTAATTGAAATACTGTAGAATTCCATTCATTTCCACTGGTTGGCCAATATGGCAAAGCATCTCAATGGTCAATACATAGCATCAGCAATCCAGGGTTCATATACGTCATTGTTTGCTAGATGTTCAGGTAAAATGCCCACACATCCTCCCCGAACAACCTCCCTCCTTTTGTTTTTGGCTTAAGTAACCTTCTGTCTTTTGTAATCATACCAAACGTAACATAAAATACTAATTTGAGGCCAGTTTGGTGTGTCACGTGAGGAAATAATGGCTGCGTCAGCCAATATTGTGGATTGTTGACAACATTACCATTTTGTTTGTATAATTTTGGTTTTGAGTTGGTTCTTTGGTTGACCTATTTTATTTAACCTTTTTTTTTAACTAGGCAAGTCAATTATGAACAAGTTCTTATTTACAATGACGGCCTATAGGTCTATAGAAGTATGAGCTTAGACTATTTGAATGATTTGTCCACATTGTATAGCCTAATTTAATCAGCTATGGCATGTGAGAAGTTGTCGAGAGAAAACAATAGCATGGATTTTTGTGATAACAGCTTTTTACTGAAAATCCCTGGGAACACCTTGTGTGGAGACTGCAGTTTAGGTAATCTCACCAATGTACAGTAGGCCTATACTATTATTGACTTGGAAAGGTTATTTTTTATATATATATAAGGCTATCATTATCTGAAATGTTTTACATTCATATGGGATTCAGCAATACGAAAGTAGCAGCGTTCCAGATTGTGCGGTAGAAAAGTAAAGGTCATTTTCTGATTGAGCCAAAATGTGCAGTAGGGACTAACATGGGTAATCAAGCTCATCACTTTGTACTTTCACCACCCTGTAATGTTCATCATAAGTCATTTTATCTGTAGCCTAATAAACTGCATGTCTTCCAGAGTTGTTGTGGGAGGACCACACAACATGTCATCGCGTGATTCGAACTTTACGTCGAAATGATCGATATTATGTCAATATTTGCGCATAAAAGCGTTTCCACCACCATTTCTTACATATATAATTTTACCGACACAAAAAGATCCCACCCTGTCTAGCGTATTTAGTTTTGTCGACATTTGGAACGTTTACAGACAATTTTTTTTCTTAACGCGTGCATAAAAAGGTTGGATGGAAACCTGGTTATTGTGACTCTTCAGACAGTCACAAAGTTGATAGGCCTATGCACAATTCAATACATAGGCATCTCTGTCACAGACATGAAGTCTGTTAACAATTCAGAGAGGCGTGAGAAAAAAATCCTATCTTTTCCTGTCCTAGAGCCTAAACACTGGGCACAGACGTCAGTTCAACGTCTAATTTGATTTACATTTGGTTGGGTTGTCGACTAACGTGAATTCAACAAGAAATGTCACCATGCCATTGGATTTTAGCTTAAAGGTTTGGTGAAAAAATATGAAATTCCGTTACGTTGATTACTTTTTACAAATCCAATCAGTTTTCCATGTTAATTCAACATCATCACATTCAATTCTTTGGTTGAAATGATGTGGAAACAACGTTGATTGGACCAGTTTTTGCCCAATGGGTATTTTTTTTCCCCCTATCCAGTCCCAATCCTGCTGAAATCCAGAATCCTGACTCCTGTCTCGCATTAAAACTTTATTCATAAGTTGCATTATCTCACCTATGCATGCCAAAGTACCGCTATAACATTTCCCCCACTCCTCTGCGCTGTCTTGTACTTGCTGCCCATATGAGAGCTTCGGTAGGGAATGTGTGATCAACAAACAGTATGAGAGTAGATATGGATTTTTGGTCCTCATTAAGATACCTTGATATTTAAACTATTTCCTCTCTTCCTCTCCCTGTTATTCATGAGCTGATCTGCGATCTGTATAATCATCAACTAGATTTAGCTAAATATAGGAGATATTCTGTCATTCGTTGAATGAGGTTATTTAGTAAGCTTAGCAACTTTAGTCATTTTACTTTTGTTTGACTGCAGATACAAAGTGCATTTACAAAGCTTGTATGATCCGACAACGCTATTCTCGGGACACCGAGAAATATGAATTATTCCCGGTGTTGAAACTTTTGATAGATTTTTGGGAAGATGATAATCCCTAATATGCAGTGTTTACCGTGAATACAGTCTCCGCTATTGCATGGACATTGGCTTTAAATTGAAATCACACTGTAACGCTGAATTTCCGCTGAAACGGATTGAATAGAGTCCTCAGTCATCCTCAAAGTTCTCCCGCACTATTTTGTTTGTGTGTTTATAGTCGGGTCGATCATAATAAATTGGTGGGTGCTTATATTTGTCCTATATTTCATTTACATTTACATTTTACATTTACGTCATTTTGCTGACGCTCTTATCCAGAGCGACTTACAAATTGGTGCATTCACCTTATGATATCCAGTGGAACAACCACTTTACAATAGTACATCTATATCTTTTTTGGGGGGGGTTAGAAGGATTACTTTATCCTATCCCATGTATCATTGTGTATTAATATGCATGTGTGAATTGGAAATGTGTTCTTTGCATATCCCAACTCCCCTTGAGACACCCTCAGAGAGTGGGGTTGCGTCCAGGGTTTGCCATTATCAACGGTGACCCTGGAGCAATTAGGGTTAAGTGCTTTCCTCAAGGGCACATTGGCAGATTTTTCAACTTGTCTGCTCGGGATTCAAACTAGCAGCCTTTCGGTTGATAGCCCAACGCTATAACCGCTAAGCTATCATGCCTTCCCACTGGGCACACACTAGTTGAATCCATCTTGTTTCCACATCATTTCAATGAAATTATGTTGAATTGACATCTGTGCCCAGTGGGTTGAGACGTGTGTGTGTGTTTGTGTGTGTGTGTGTGGTGTTGTCCCAGTCTCGCTGAACCGTCGGGGTGGATGGGGCACACTCCGGAAGGGGCATGCCATCGGGACGGACGGGGCATGCCACCGCAATTAGCCTGCTTGTCCATGGGGTGATGAGACGGAGCTTTCATTAGTTGCATTATGGCAGTGAGTTAGACAAGCCATGCAACCCGGCCCGAGCATTAGAAACAACACGCTTTGGTAGTCAGTTTGCCTCGGAGCATTTCAAACAAAACAAGTAGGTTAGGTAGTGAGAAAATAAAGATAATGTCATTAATGAGTGTAATCCAACTTTGTCATTAATGAGTATGGTCACAGAACTGTATATAGTCGTAAGTACGTTTTCATTAAAAGTAATTTTGCTTTTGCCTCTGATAAAGCCCTGACAGTAGCCTATATGCTCTCTATGCTAGGCTATACAGTACATCTGATTGAGCTAACAACCTCTTTCAGTATATAGGCTAGCCTAAAGATTATAGAATGATTCTGACCTTGTCTTTATTCATTCTAAGGCCGGTCATAGTCTCACAACTGAGGGGATGGAGATATCCAAACAGTGCTACATTGTATTATTATCTGTTATGTTCAATATCCTCCCACCCAGATGATCAGTGAAATACAGTGTACAGTTAAAGAAGCCTTTCACATTGAATCATCTCGCAACCTCCCTTTTGGAACAAGCTGGTGCCCTCCAAAGGTTTTTTTGATGACTGACTGGGACGGTGAATAACCCTGGCACCATTCATTTGTGTCAAAGAGCTAATGTGGAAAATTAGTCTCCTTTCTCCTTGCAGTCAGTGTAGCTCCCCAGTTAGTTCTCCCCTCGGATTTGTCTTTCACCCAGTCACTTGCTGCCATTTCACACTCTATTTCTCTTTCCATTCTAAATGCTCCACATATGAAGTATCACACTTGTAGGAATGGAGTCCCACAGGTCGCACATGACCATATCTCATAGAATGACCTTTCCTGCACCGTAGCCTACATGCACGTGTATAAACCATTTTGTGTGATCTATCAAGTTGAATGCAAATTTAAAAACCATATCTCTCCCCTAGTCTTGGTTATATTTAGACTGCATCTCCAGGGGCAGGCAAAGTAACTGTCAAGTGTGGAGATGACACAAGCCTCTCTAGTCTCTAGAGCCAGCGGTTAGGAAGTGACATATTGCTGTGCTGCTCTGGCCTCAAATCACTGGCACTCACTGTCTCTTTCTCTCTCTTTCTCTTTCTCTCTCTCTGTCCTCTCTCTCTTTCTTCCCCTTCTCTCTCTCTCCTTTGCTCTCCCCCTTCTCTCTTTCGCTTCTCTCTCTCTCTCTCTCCTGTCCCTCGTTCTCTCTCTCCCTCTCCCTCTTTTTCTGCCTGTCTCTCGGGTGGAAGCTGCAGTCAAGTGGCTCTAGATAGGAGCTCTGTTGTTGTCTTACAGTGACACGGGATATCTGTCGACTTTGACACAGAGGCGCTCCACCTCACGCACACGCCATCTTCTCTCCAAATCAATTAGCATTCACTTTGGGCTCGACATTAGCGTCAGGAAAACATTTTTCCCCTTCAGAAACATGTCATAAGATAAGGAAATAAAGTGGATTTTAAGGTTATCTCATTGATCTTGCCAGTTCTGGTCTTGAAAGGGCTTTATTGTGTAGGTGAAAAGAATAACATTTTTCAGATTTTCATTTAGAGTTCATTCACGTGTACTGTTGTTCCTCATCCCATATGGTTTATTGTCAGATTAGGCAACCTAATCATAGTTACATGTATGGTTGCCCTGGTATGAAATGTGTGGTATGGAATTCATGCTCTGCATACATTTTAGCAATTTGATAGATGATGTGTATTGGATGCTCTGTACTTTTTCCTGTCATGGGGCTTTTAGTTATTTTTACATGTATATTGTTTGTTGACTCCTCTTGTCTCATCCTCTTGTCCCAAAAATGTATTTAATGTCTACTGCTGTCAATTGTGTGACTGTCTTGTAATGTCAACTCAACTGTATAGTCTTACGTCTGTAATGTATTTTTTGTTGTGTGTATGGACCCCAAGTAGACTAGCTGTTCTTCACACTAAAAGGGGACCCCCATTCAAGCTAATGTGCAGTCATTCTGACTGCGACATTCTATCAGTGTAATTCATACATTTCATATGTGCTGTCGCAAAAAATAATATGTGCTTGTATTTATGAAGGTAACATTAGAATACGAGGGAAAATATTTCAAATAACACAATAGCATTTTCATTACTTTATATTACTGTAGGCCAGTCGTTCCCAAACTTTTTTCATCCACGACCCCATTTTGATATCTGAAAATTCTCTCGACCCCAACCATGTGGAAATAATTATGTAATTAACAGCCAACAGCCATGTTGACTTTTTTATTTGGGGCTATGGTAGTTAATTGCAGATTGAGCTTGTCTTCTCAACTCACGATCACATACTTTTAATGTGTGGCTATGACACTCAATTGCAAATTAGTCTGACATAATTTCTCTAATGCTGCGATCAAAACAACTGGGAACTCAGAAATCTCAGAATTACGACTTCAGTGCATTCAAGTCAACTGGGAACTCGGGGAAAAAACTAACTCCGACTAGGGAAAATCGCTTTGAACGGTCATCCAACTCAAATTCCAAGTCGGGATCTCGGGCCTCTTTCTAAAGCTCTGACTTTCCGACCTGAAAATGCCTGAAGTCATGATTTGACCGTTTTTTTTCCAGATTTCCCAGTTGTCTTGAAAGCACCATTATCTCACTACCATTAATAAGATGGGTTTGCCTGATGTATGTCGTGTTGGAACTTCTCAAAGTCAGGGGGTGTGGTCACCAGTGCACACCTCATCTCTGCTGTCACATTCAACCTGGATCGATTTTTGGTTTTGGCACTCTGCTTGAATTTTATCTTTTAGATTTCAATAATGTTCATTTTGATTTTTAAGGTTAACCACATTACAATGATTTTGAGATACAAAGACAATATATATATATATATACTACCGTTCAAAAGTTTGGGGTCACTTAGAAATGTCCTTGTTTTTGAAAGGAAAGCAAAACATTTTGTCCATTAAAATAACATCAAATTGATCAGAAATACAGTGTAGACATTGTTAATGTTGTAAATGACTATTGTAGCTAATTTCTTATGGAATATTTACATAGGCGTACAGAGGCCCATTATCAGAAACCATCACTCCTGTGTTCGAATGGCACATTGTGTTAGCTAATCCAAGTTTATCATCTTAAAAGGCTAGTTGATCATTAGAAAACCCTTTTGCAATTATGTTAGCCCAGCTGAAAACTGTTGTTCTGATTAAAGAAGCAATAAAACTGGCCTTCTTTAGACTAGTTGAGTATCTGGAGCATCAGCATTTGTGGGTTCGATTACAGGCTCAAAATGGCCAGAGACACAGTGGCGTCCACTAGTCCCCGATGGTCACTCTGACAGAGCTCCAGAGTTCCTCTATGGAGATTGGAGAACCTTCCCGAAGACAACCATCACTGCAGCACTCCACCAATCAGGCCTTTATGGTAGAGTGGTCAGACGGAAGCCACTCCTCAGTAAAAGGCACATGACAGCCCGCTTGGAGTTTGCCAAAAGGCACCTAAAGACTCTCATACCATGAGAAAAAAGAGTCTCTGGTCTGATGAAACCAAGGTTAAACTCTTTGGCCTGAATGCCAAGCGTCACGTCTGGAGGAAACCTTGCACCATCCCTACGGTGACGCATGGTGGTGGCAGCATCAGGTTGTGGGATGTTTTTCAGCGGCAGGGACTGGAAGACTAGTCAGGATCAAGGTAAAGATGAACGGAGCAAAGTACAGAGAGATCTTTGATGAAAACCTGCTCCAGATCGCTCAGGACCTCAGACTGGGGCAAAGGTTCACCTTCCAACAGGACAATGACCCTAAGCACACAGTCAAGACAAAGGTGGAGAGGCTTCGGGACAAGTCTCTGAATGTCCTTGAGTGGCCCAGCCAGAGCCCGGACTTGAACCCGATGGAACATCTCTGGAGAGACCTGAAAGTAGCTGTGCACTGACTCTCCCCATCCAACCTGACAGAGCTTGAGAGGGTCTGCAGAGAAGAATGGGAGAAACTCCCTAAATACAGGTGTGGAAAGCTTGTAGCGTCATACCCAAGAAGACTCAAGGCTGTAATTGCTGCCAAAGGTGCTTCAACAAAGAACTGAGTAAAGGGTTCGAATAGTTATCTAAATGTGATGTTTTATTTAATTTTTTATTATACATTTGCAAAAATGTCTAAAAAACAGTTTTTGCTTTGTCAATATGGGGTATTGTGTGTAGATTGTAGAGGGAAAAAAAACCATTTAATCCATTTTAGAATAAGGCTGTAACATAACAAAATGTGGGGAAAATCAAAGGGTCTGAATACTTTCCGAATGCACTGTAAGTGTCAAAATAGTCAATTATTTATATGCTACATCCAATACCATAGCAAATTTCTTTGTTTCCAGGCGTCACATTCTCGCTTCTTTGTCATCAAAATGGAGGTAACGCGTAAAGCTCTCCATATACACGCTCTTTCCACCGAATGCTCCATGGTTATTAAGGATTGAAATGAATGCTTCCAGTTCAACTACAGACAGATCCCAGGCAGTGTCTCCTTGCTCCCTGTGCTGGTGAGTGCATAGCTTTTTTGCTTGAGATGTAGGGCCTGCTGTCTCAGTGATTACGTTTTGTGCTCATTATCAGCCCATAGTCACCAGCTTGTTCTTTCCTTCTGTCTGACCGTTACATTTGATGGTGGCACAGACACCTGCTCAGTGTGCATCGTTCTGGCTTTTTTTGCGCTTAGGCCTCGGAGGTGTAGGTTCAGGCTGAGGCTCAGAATCAGATGAATAATCATCAGAGATGTCATGATTAATTTCGTCCCCACCATCTGAGTCGTTTTCTTTCAGATCTTGTTGCAGCGATAACACATACTCTTTGAAAAAAAGTGCTATCTAGAACCTTAAAGGGTTCATCATCTGTCCCCAAAGGAGAACCCTTTTTGGTTCCATGTAGAACCATTTTGGTTCCACCTTTCCACAGAGGGTTCTACCTGGAACCCAAAAGGGTTCTCCTATAGGGACAGCCCAAGAACCCTTTTGGAATCCTTTATTCTAAGAATACATCATGTGCATCCATTCGTCTTGGTCTTCTTGCCATTTTAAATTACACATACTCTCACTGTGTACTCCAAGTAGGCTCGAGTAGACTGATAACGCTTGGATTTGTAGGAGTGATCTAGGGTACAAACCATTTTGAGATTATAATTGGAATATACCAATACAATAGAATTACCCGCCCTGTTCATCAGTCACAATTGGTGATTACATAATTCTGCATCGTTCACTTCCCCTCGCTCAACAACTCAACCATTCTCCCCATCATATTTTACTTCATTTATATAATCCATTGTTATGTGTGAAATTAGTTTCAGTATAGTTTAGGGTAAGTTTCGAGTTCATTATCAGGGTGATTATTAAATGGGCACGGCACCTTCCCCTGTTGGGAGAAGGAGGGGCAACAAGGGAAAACAATTAAAAAAAATGAGATGCCCTCCTTAAACTGGTTATAACTTCCGATCTGTTTGTGATATTACAATTCTAACAACAGCAGTGTTATGTAGACTTAGTTTCGAAAAGTCAAGGGCAGTCAAATTCATGAGCAGTCAAAATGACTGCTTTAGCGGTTCTAGTGTTAAAGTTGTTCTTGCAGTACTGTGACCCACTAAGGAAACCTCACTTTGAGCTGTGAGTGATTAAATTAGAACCAGATTGGGAGTGCAGAGGAACAGGAACTGCCTTCCTTTACTTAAGTGTTGAGAGATGTTTTTGAATGGTTTGAGTTTACTGTAATTCAAACCAAATGCAGATCTTGCTTTCATAGTGAAAAAATAGGGCCGATATTCATTTCGAAAATATTTGTCCTGCATTATCAACCCCACCCTGCATTTCTATAGACTAGTGTGTGTGTGGGTGTGTGGGTGTGAGATTGTGTTTATCCATGCATCCACATCAATTGCATGATTTACTGTAATATTTGTGGGCTTGGACTTAACTATAAAAACAGGGTAGTACCAAAGTACTTAGTGAAGTAAATATCCATGAAAGTCAAATATAATGGGTGATGGAATTTTGTGGTGATTCATTCCATTGCTGTTCATTAATGTTCATTTACTTTAGTCCAAAAACATCCCTGTCACTTCAGCGTACATTGATGGGGTATTATCTAGTGTAGTCAATTGCAGTGTATTAAGTTTAATCTTAGGCTTATGGACTATTTTTACCAATTTACAAGAGATCATGGCATGATGAGAAGTACACTCATTGAAGCCAGATCTATGGTGTCCATATTTGGATAGCCTCAGTCTCAGCAAGAAGTTGTCCTAATATGGACACCACACATATCTTACATGGTTATAGTCACTTTACCTTTCAGAACCAGTACCTTGAAGGTGACACTGCTGTGCATAGGGCCTCAACTTTGTTTTTTGGATGATGAAATGTGTTTTATGCACAGCAGAGTGCCATTAACTCCCAATTGAAGGGGATTGCTCCAATCGGCTATGCGTGTCAGAAAGAAAGTGCCTCAACCTTCTGTGGAAATGAAAGGTAAACACAGGGGGGGATAAGATGTATCCTGTTTGTGCTAGGATATTAATTAACCTATTATTAAGCTTAGGTTAGGGAACCTCCGTGGTTATAGAGTAGGCTTCTCACAGTCGCCCCTTTTTTTGCCCGTCTTCTCTATTTCGCTCTCTCCGAACAGATGATACCACCATCCCTGTTTCTTTACGAGTCGTTAGACTTACCATTGAGTTGAAATTAAGACTTTTTCTGCCGTGCTGGACATGCAGATGTGTATCTTTGCTGGTTTTATGTTTCTGTGTTGTGGTGGTTGGATTCTGGGCAGGCGTAGCACAGGCCCTCCATAAGTCATAATTAACAGACCTCACAAAATTCACTCCATTGGTCTCATTTAAGGATTTTGTCCAATGGACCCAGATTGAGGTAACGCAGACTCCCTCAGGGAAACTCCCTGAGTTCGTATCCCATCATTTTAAGGCCTGACATGAGTTCCCTCCTTGGAAAGGAAAAAAAGCCATTGTGGTTGTGTTTATGTACTGCAGCTCCCTTTTATAGCAGTAACAAATTGAGCCTGTTTTGGGATTTAGTGGAAACGTGTGCGGCTAACGCAGGTGCCACTGTTCCCAACCCCCCTATTTGCTGTCTCTCCTGTGTCTATTCCTGGCCTCTTTACCTTGGTGATTATGCGGTCTGACAGGCTAACTGCCGTGTACATGGCTTCCGGAGAAGACAAAAGGCTAAGGTCCCTCTCAGATGCCTACCCTCTCTTTGTGTTCACTGAAACGTGGCATTTAGGAAAAGACATGCCATTTACAGGAGTCAGAGTAACAAAAATAAATCGATGATGCTTTGAAAATGTGTAGATTTTAAGGTATGATATTTAAGATGTGACATATAAGATTGTGTCGTTATAATGCTAGAAAGGGCATCTCTGGTTCATATTTTGTGCCCTGTTTTGGAATACAAAGCTTCTGTGGTAGTGTATCTGCTTTTTCTGTACCAGTGAATTACATTAGTCAGATAGCATGGCATCCTCATTATTTTAGCTGTGTTATTTCCCAGTGGAATGATAGGAGATAACAAGGGCCTGCCACCGTCTTACGTTACAGCATTAATGACTGCAGACGTTCGTCTCAAAAAACAAACATTTCCTGTCAGGAGGGGAAGATGCCATCCACTCTATTAACGTCTACACTTGGATGCACTCCTAACATTAAATAATGAGGAAACACAGGACCTTCCATTTCCCTCACCCTCCACAATCCCCCAAGCCACTGTGCACCAACGAGTTGAATCAATGTTGTGTTAACGTAAATTGTCAATGTATTGTGACGTGAAAATACGTGGAAAATAAATTGGATTTGAAGAAAGTATTTAACTGTTGTTTTGAGGGTGAAATTTCAACCACATTGTAACCAATTTTCAACATAGACAAAAATATGTTGAATTTGTATCTTTTGACAATTTGTTTTATGTTTTCTTTCCACAGCACCCCACAAACACAACACAAAAACAAAACGCCCACTATACAACACATTCCCCAAGGTGATCAACATATGGTTTCCAAATTTCGTCAAACACTTACGGTTTTTGTTTAGTTTTATGATATGAAAAATCCAACGGAATGTAGCTAAATAGTTCAGTCCTCCAGTTTGTTATTAAGGGTGAATATGAGGCTTTTTTTTTTTTACAGCAATTAGACCTAGATTTCAAAACTTTCACTGATATTGATTACTAATATTTACATTAACCAACAGACATAATCATGGAGATGGATGGATATAAATTCCTCGACACAATGAAATGATAGCATATACTGTAAATTATCCCAAAATGGTGTCAGTTTATCACAGGTCCACAGCATATGCAATAGGTTTCCTTTGTGCTTTTTACATCTCCAACAGAGATGTGACATTTCTGGGAGAATTACATGCATTCTGGCATGAGTGTAGTAAGTCCTATGAATTATCTTTAATTGCCGTAGTTTGTCTTAGGATGTAGGAGCAGGTATGAACATTTTTACATAACTCTGACCAATGGTACTCCTCAATTTCTTCCTTTAGATCTGTTTCCCATTTTGTCCTCATACTGTAGGTTCTGAACCATCCTGTAGATTTTTGAACAACCCTTAAAATAACTTGGCAATCAACTTTTTTGGCTTAGCGGCTTCTTTCAGTATTCTTTCTATGCTAGATGCCTTAGGTTCATCCAAATTCTGTTGAAGCGATTGAATATGATTTTTGAGTTGAAAGAACTTAAAGAATTCGGCCTTGGATAATCCAAAGCTTTCTTGTAAATCTTTGAATGATGTTCAAAATTCATGATGCCACTTTGGAACCAGGACTTAAAGGTGTTGTCATTAATGGAGGTAAGGTGGGTGCGGTTATTCCAAATAGGGGTGCCTGGCGATATTGCTTCTTTCCATCGCATGAATTTATGTACATTTTCCCAAATAATAATGGCATTGAGAATCATTGGATTGTCTCTTTTTTTCCTCAATGCCTTGGACCCAAAGTAGTGAATATATTTTAGATCATAAGGCATTACATTTATGGCTTTGATACTACCCCATGGCCAAGGATAGTCTGCTGACCATTGTTTAAGTGAACACAGTTTTGCAGCCCAGTAATATATCTTCATATGACCTAGTCCAAGACCTCCAGCTTTATAGGGTAAGTGTAAAACAGTCAATCTGACTCGAGGTCTTTCCATTCCAAATAAGGTTGGAGAGCAGGCCATTTATTTAATTTAAAAAGTTGGATGAAATTGAAACTGTTAGGGCCTGGAATAAATACGTCAACCTTGGTAATATATTCATTTTGATTATGTTGACTCTACCTATCATAGAAATAGGGAGAGATCTCCATCTCTGAACATTGGATTCAATCTCATCTCACCTTTTTTGCACTATTAGTTAGAGCCTGTAAGTAAGCATTTCACTGACAGGTCTAGACCTGTTGTATTTGGCGCTCGTGACAAATAAACTTTGATTTGATTTGATATTAAGGAATGTAATTGATCTTATATGCCTACTCCAGATTGCATGGTATCAGTATGCTCAGGTGTTTCATATGTGTCTTTGTCCATTTCCACTTAATTGTACTTTCTAAGCTTGAGAAATCATAACTGAAATAATGCCTATTTTATTTGTTTATTTTTTTTACAATATATTTATTGCCATTTTTTACAATTTAACAATCATCAGCAAAATCTGACACAGATAATACCCCGTTATTCCTCCCACCTACACATAACCGCATGCTACATGGGAGCACATCGTGCAAAACCCTTCTCTCTCCCCAACACATGAACATCCCCCTCCCTCCCCTCTGCCGGTATTAGCTTCAATGATTAACAACAACAAAAACTCAAATGAATGACCTTCACATCCAATGCTAAAAAATACATTATTCAACGCAAAAACAAATAGTAATAATAATACATTAATGAAGAAAATAATAATGAGGCAGCTAAAGTGACAACTATAGTGTTAAGGGTGTGTACTGGAAGCGAAGTCAGGTGCAGGAGAGTAGAGTGTAGTTAACAGGAGCACTTTTTATTTGGGTCCAAATGAAAGCACTGAAGTGCATACAGCGTGCCCAAAACATGGAACATAAACACAAGTCTGGCGCGTAACAATACACACATAACATCAAAACAATTTCACACAAAGACATGGAGGGGAACAGAGGACTAAATACATTCAGTGTGATTAGGGAATGAAAACCAGGTGTGTATGGAACAAGACAAAAAAAATTGACATATGAAAAATGGAGCGGCGATGGCTAGAAAGTCGGTGACGTCGATCTCCGAACGCCGCCCGAACAAGGAGAGGAGCCGACTTCGGCGGAAATCGTGACATCTAGAAACTTTTGAAAGTCCCTCCAGACAGACATCAGTGAATTCAAAGGGTTTATTACTTAAATTGTACGTTACTTTTCAGATGGAATATAGGAAGTTAGTTATTTTAGCCACATCTGCCTTTTTGGATAATGCCTATTTCAAATATTTTCCCAATTCACTTTGAATCCTGATACAGCACCATATGCGTACAACAGTAGTAAAATAAAGGACAAAGAATGTTCTGGTTCAGATAAATAAAGTAATATGTCATCTGCATACAATGATATCACATGTTGATCTCCACCAATTTCTATGTCCCGGATTGAGGCATGAGTAGGGCTGTGGCGGTCAAGCAAATAACTGCCAATCTCACATTTAGCTTCTCTTGGCAGCCAACCTACAAGCCAATTATGCAGACCTTTGGAACATCTACTTTTTTAAAAGTCTGATAAATCCATGTAATATAGCCTACACCTTTACAATAAATCCATTATTTATTTTAGACAGGTCTAAAGAAACATGATACAGGATGAAGAAAATGTAGTCTTTTCAGAAGAACAGAATAGCATACTCTGAGTTGTCCCTATGTTAGGTGCTGATCTGGCTATGCCATATGGCTGTGAGCTGCATTTAGCAGACAATATCTGCTTAGAATTCCATTACATTATTTTCTAGTATGAAGAATACAACTGAACAAAGCTGAATAATGTGGAAAGGATATTTTCCCCAAACGATTTCAGGGAGTGCGCACATGCGGCTATTCTGTGTTGAGAGTTAACAAGTTAACATACCACGGTATGGTGGTAATACTGTCACTGTAACAGCCCTCGGCATGAGTTCTAATTATTGATGCTAGGGGTTCTGTTGCTAAAGAAGATACATAACTAGACAAAGGACACCACTCTCTGGTCCCTCTAGATAATGATTCAGAGATCTGTCCATTTGTTCGTTTAGATGATTTGGGGGATATGTACCAGACCAAAACCAAACTTTTTTAAGACAACCACCAAATATGCCCATTCCACCCTATCAAATGCTATTGATACTGCCACTTTTGGAGCATTCAAGTTCTTGGTATGATGGATTATATTGAAAAAAACAACAGATTGTCAGAAGACATTCTGTTCCGTATGAACCCTGTTTGATCTGAGTGAATCAACTTTTGTATTACTCTTTCAATGCGAAAAGCCATTACATTAGCAATGATTTTGTAATCCACATTCAAGAGTCATACTGGGCTGAAGAATTTTCATGACAATTCACCCTTATCTTTCTTTTTAAGTGTGGTGATTGTGGCCAAACATAGTTACTGGGGAAGTTCATTTTTCTCTAGAGCTACTCTAAGCATAAGTAACATGGCCTTTAGTAATTTAGGTCAAAAGTGTCTATAGAATTCCACTGAGAATCATCATTACCAGGAGATTTCCTTTTTTGTAGATTATTGAGGGCCTCCAACAATTCACCTGGGGTAGTGTTTCCATCCATATCATTTTTTTCTCTGGTTCACTTATAATTGGTAAAATGGCCTTATTAAGGAAATTGTCCATATCCTCCTCTGAACTTTTGTTTTCGGATTGATACAGTTTGTGGTAAAAAAAAAAAAAAAAACGGATCCATTGTTATGCTACCATCTGGGGTTTGAATGCTGTGGATGATACGTTCCTCTTTCTTCATTTGCCATGCAAGCTTTTTCCCTGCACTTTCACCTCGCTGAACATATTGTTGCTTAGATTTCATGGTAGCAATCTCTGCAGATCAAATGATTGTGTTATGTTCGAGCTTCAAAGTGTTCAGCTGTTGAAGGTTGTGACAACATTTCTATCTAATCTGTGTTTTCTTTCTATGTCATGAATTTTCTGTTCTAGTATTTCTTATTCTTTATAGGTGTTATTTTTCTTATGTGAAAAGTAAGACATGATATAACCTCTCATATATGCTTTAAGAGCTTACCAGACATAAGTTCAGCATACTTCATTATCTACATTTATTTCCAAAAACATGTCTATCTGTGTGTTGAGATATGAGGCACACCCCTTCTCTCCAAGTAGCATTGTGTTGAGTCGCCATGTCTTTGCTATTGGCATAAGAGGTTTGAGCTTTAACATGAAAGACAACGGGCAATGGTCCATAATTACTCTAGGAAGGTATTTACATTCAGAAACCCAGTCAATTAAAGAAAGTTTACAAGTTTACAAAAAAGGCCATTCTTGAATATGAGTTGTGGACGTGAGCGTAATAGGAGTATTGTCTTTCAGTTGGATGTTTATATCTCCACAGTTCACATAGACCATCTCTTTGATGTTGTGGTTTGATACCTGAGACATGTTAGAAGAGGATATAGTTTAGATGATGACTTGTCTAGAGTTGCAACAATCATGTTTGTCTTTCCCCTCCAACCCTTTCCCTTTTGATGCTTCCGGCAAGTATCTGTCCAGTACTGTTGCACAGGTGAGAGAGCAACCTTATTGGTGCCTCCGTAGTGGCCATTCCCTTTAATGCAGGTTATTGGTCAGTCTCTATGCAATACAAAGAAAATATATACAGTATAGTTATGGCCAGACTTACAGTAAATACGCTCTAGCCACACATTTCCTATTTTATGTAAGGTTATGAAGGAGAAAAACATAAATATAGAATATGATAATACGACTTATGATTCCATTGGTAGGTACATTTTGCCCAACTAGGACTAAATGAAAGACTTGTAAAAGTGAGGAAAAAAAAGATGAAGTACGGGAGCTTCGCGCTCCGCTCCCATACCCATTCCCAACCACTGCGGAGTGAGTGTTAGTACTATGTGTCCATGCTATGTGCAGTCAACTAGCATAATTAGCGTTTGTGAGTAAATATAGTGATTATTATTAAGGAGTCCTGTCTAGAGCTTGTTCTACCTTCTGAGACATATGAGACCCTTCTAAAGTACACAGTGCATTCGGAAGTGTTCTGACCCCTTTACTTTTTCCACATTTTGTTACGTTACAGCCTTATTCTAAAATTGATTAAATTGTTTTCCCTTCTTCATCAATCGACACACAATACCCCATAATGACAAAAAATGCCCCAAAAAAACAACAACTGAAATATTCTATTTACATAAGTATTCAGACCTTTTAATCAGTACTTTGTTGAAGCACCTTTGGCAGCGATTAAAGCCTTGAATCTTCTTGGGTATGATGCTACAAGCTTGGCACACCTGTATTTGGGGAGTTTCTTCCATTTTTCTCTGCAGATCTGCTCTGTCAGGTTGGATGGGGAGCGTCGCTGCACAGCTATTTTCAGGTTTCTCCAGAGATGTTCGATCAGGTTCAAATCCAGGCTCTGGCTGGGCCACTCAAGGGCATTCAGAGACTTGTCCAGAAGCAACTCCTGCGTTGTCTTGGCTGTGTGCTTAGGGTCGTTGTGTTGTTTGAAGGTGAACCTGCACCCCAGTCTGAGGTCCTGAGCGCTCTGGAGCAGGTTTTCATCAAGGCTCTCTCTGTACTTTGCTCCGTTCATCTTTCCCTTGATCCTGACTAGTCTTCCAGTCCCTGCCGTTGAAAAACATCCCCACAGCATGATGCTGCCACCACCATCCTTCACCGTAGGGATGGTGGCAGGTTTCCTCCAGATGTGATGCTTGGCATTCAGGCCAAAGATTTAAATCTTGGATTCATCAGACCTTGTTTCTCATGATTTGAAAGTCCTTTAGGTGCCTTTTGGCAAACTCCAAGCGGGCTGTCATATGCTTCTTACTGGGGAATGTCTTCCGTCTGGCCACTCTACCATAAAGACCTGATTGGTGGAGTGCTGCAGAAGTGGTTGTACTTTGGGAAGGTTCTCCCATCTTCACAGAGGAAGTCTGGAGCTCTGTCAGAGTGACCATCGGGTTCTTGGTCACCTCCCCTTATTGCTCAGTTTGGCCCGGGCGGACAGATCTAGGAAGAGTCTTGGTGGTTCCAAACTTCTTCCATTTAAGAATGATGGAGGCCACTGTGTTCTTGGAGACCTTCAATGCTGCCGATATTTTTTGGTACCCTTCCCCAGAGCTGTGCCTTGACACAATTCTATCTGGGAGCTCTACGGACAATTCCTTCGTCCTCAGGGCTTGTTTTCGCTTTGTCATTATGGGGTATTGTGTTTAGATTGATGAGGACAAAAAAGATTGAATCCATTTTAGAATAAGGCTGTAATGTAACAAAATGTGGAAAAAGGGAAGGGGTCTGAAAACTTTCCGAATGCGATGTACATTCATAATTTTTCCTGGCCAGGAGTGATTGGCCTAAATCTTAATTTTTTTTAAGCCGAAGGAAAGGAATAGGTTATCCCTCTCAGGGTCAATTATAAGAGACAGGGTTCACAAGAGGTGCTTGAGGTGCTGAAAGTACTTGAATTTGGCTCTCTGAAATTCAAGTACTGGAATGCCTTGAAAATCTGATATTTTCTCAAATTGGTACTTGAAAAGTACTTGAATTAAAATGAGAGGAGAACAGATAATGATCAAATATGTTTATGAAAAATATTCATTTCCAGGCAGACTGCTGAGTTTTATTTCCCCTCGTGTTTCACGCTGTGGTTGCCAGGCGTGCTCGTTCCACCCACTCAGCCAGGCAGGTACAGAACTGACAGATTAGGTGCCGCCAAACGTCATATCAATAGCTAAAATGCCAGGCAAATGTAGATTCATTCCTGCCTTTTGTGCGTATGGAACAATTCTAGGAACTTTTATTTCAGCTCATGAAACATTGGACCAACACTTTACATGTTGCATTTTATATATATTTTTTAGTATAGTTTACTCACCTTTTTTACCACTACATCCCTGGACCCAACCATGCCCACACCGTGTACGGTGCAAAAAATGCTTCAGACTTTGACATTGCAAGCATGGGTGATTTGGCCCTGAAGAGCCACATGAAAGGGGAAAGATAAACCTCTGCATCCTGCGCTGGCAGCAGTTCCACATTATGTGACTTTTTCTCAGCAACAACCTCCATAGCTTTTTTTTGCCAATTGCCTCCTTCACAAGGTGCTCACGAAAAAAATCATCAGTACTGACTTACAATTCATGTATGTAGTAAATAAGTAGTGAAACAATGTTTTATTGAGTAAAACTTGTAAGGTAGTGATTAATAGATCACTAAAGCCTTGTTCACACTACAGGCCTTAATTAATACTCAAATCCGTTTTGTTTTTCAAATCCGTTTTGGAATATTGTCTGTCCGAACAGCAAATTAGAAGTGACCAAATTGGATTTGTGTGTGTTCAGACAGCAGTCATTTTCTGACATGGCTATGCTAGTTGTCATAGTAATGACGGGTATGTGCACAGTGGTGTAGTCTGATTGGTGGTGGTGCTCATGCTTCCTATCACTCAAAAGTTATGTAGCAAGCAAAGCTGACAATGCGGCCATGGACTTTTCCCAGTTGCTTTGAATGTTCAAAATCATAGTGTAAGATTATTTTTAAAGTCTCAAAGGATAAGATGATCCAACTTTCAAAACAAGTCCTTTTTGGCTAGCCACGCCAGCCAACTACTGTAACTAGCTAGGTAGCTGTTTAGCTTTCTAGCACATTCACTAATTTGTTTTTAAACAATTAACAATAGTTGGCTGCCACATGTTCTTGCCAAACTGTCGACAGAGTAACTAGCAAGCAACAACATATGCCAAAGAACAATATAAAAACCACTTGAGGGCAAATACATCAGATTTGACCGTTCAGACAAAGGTGGTTTGAAATGTGACTTGAAATATCCAATTCCATGTGCTTTTTGGATGTTCAGACTACAGGAAAAAGAACAGATTCGAATTGGATTTGCAAAAATGTTTTATTTGATTCTCTTCAACTGCCAATGTGAACAAGGCTTAAGAGCATGGTAGTATAATGACTTGTAACATCAGTGCAACATCCGTCCGCTCTGGGCCACAGACAAAGCGATTCGTTAGATTTTTCAGAGTTTATTAGCTACATGTTCAGTTGGCCTAGCTACATTTCTTATACATTCCACCTTGGGATTCAGTTAATGACTTAAGGTCTATATAACTGTCCAACAAAGAGCTGGAAATAATAGTTGTAGGCTTCACACACATTGCCTGCTTCTTTGTCTCTCTCTTTTCTAAACTCGGCAATTGCCAATGTGTCTTCAACATTCATTCAACCAATTAATTATACATTATTCATTGTGCTTTCTATGGGAGAATAGAAAGATAGTATAACTAACACTTGATGATATCATGTTGCCCACATTGATAACATATATTTATCAATTAATATATACATTTGAAGGTGTTGAAATAAATGCAAACTTTGCAAGGTGGAATTGAGCTACAGTGGCAGTACAGGTGTACAGTACAGCTTAACCATCTGAAAAGGGAGGCACCGTGACCCAACCCGTTGCTGGCAGCAGTTAGATAAGGGACGTAGTGAAAATCAGAGCACTAATTACAGAAATGATTGCAGTTGATATGCAGCCATTGTCAATGGTAAAGGATGTCAGCTTCACTGCCCTGATGGCATATCTAGAACCAGACTACAAGATGCCATGTTGAAAAACCGTGACTGCCTGGATGGAGAAATTCTACAACGGTTGCTCTGCAAGTACAAAGTGCGAGCTCTCAAACATCGTATGTGGCGTTAACAACAGATTGTTGGACATCTATGAAAACCAACATGCTGCCATACGTCACTGCAACGAGCCATCACATTGATGAGAAGTGGGACGTGATCTCCCATGTACTGACATCGTTGCCGAGTGGGTGGGGTGCTGCAGTAAGGTGAGCGCTGTCTGGTAAATTGCCAGGACTGCGGTAGATTGAACTGCATTGCCCCCTAGTGGTCATATGCAGGATCATATCTGAATTGTGAATCATCTTTTTATGATTTTTTTTCTTATTGTTTAAACAATTTAAAAAAAATTGTGGTTTAAACATTAAGAATAATTGTACATTTGTCACAACCCTACTTAGGCTGTATGACATTTGATCTCTCCCAGTCTTTTTTTCACATTCTTCCCACCCTCTCAGGCCTTTATAACCGGCTGGGGAGCATTCAAAAATAATTGTCCAGATCATAGCAATCATCATGTTGTCTTGTTCACTTGTCAGTTCGTTACTTAAACACATAGATCATGGCTATAGCCTACCAATGGATGGGTTGTCATTTAGGCTGCATAGCCAATCGTCATTAAAGTGTTATTCATCTGGACAGATCACTTGAGTGGTACTGAGATTGTGTTTTCAATAGGCGTGTGAGTGAAGGCATTAACGACACATACTGCACCCTTCTCTTTTGTGTCTTTGATGTGGTGGGGTATAATAGTCCATTGGTCACCTCATTTCAGTAGTCTAAACAGTTCAATAGTCCAGTGCCACGTCTGTCGTACATCGTGTGTTGAGGCGCTGTCCTGTAGTCCATACATTTCATTAATCGCTATTTCCACTGTTCTCCTTGTCCAGGTTATTCAGGAATCGGGTAGCTTCTTTTGCTGATTTCAGTGTGATTTCTCTTTCCTTCCATTTGACCCGTATGGAAGGAACATTGGGCTAGATTCTATCATATCTGTGCTAGCCGAAACCCGCATAGCAGTTGTTTTGGTGGTGTCTGAGGTGAAACTTCGTTAGAGCTGTGAAATCCACAAGCATCTCCCAGCATTATACGTAAAGTGGACATTTCCATTGTCTGCACGGAGTTGCATTAAGAAAAATCCAACACAGCCTTGTTTACAAGTTTGAACACTGGAATGTAATCTACACCTCGATTAGGCTGATAGAAATTGTCCTTATTTTGTTTTAATGATTTTAAATTTGAGTGTCATGATTTCTATATAGCCTACACTTTCTCGTTTTGAACTTCTAACACGAGTGGGACGGGTGTGGCTTTGTGACAATGACCACATGAGCAGCCGTTCTGATTTGACAGCTGTTATACCTCGGACAATGGAAATGCACCAGCTATGCGGATGTTGGCTTTCGCCGGTTAATGCTTGATCTGATATAGGCCTTTGTTGTGCTTTTAAATGGTTAAAAGTGCAGTGAAAACACATGTTGATGATAACTAAGCCAAAAATCCAACATTGTTTTTTCATTGGAATTTGGTTGTGCTTTTAGATGGTTGAAACACCTTGGGAATTCAACAAACTTCTGGATGTCTTTTTAAGTGGGTGAATAAAGATTGAAATCAACCAACCAAATATTACCCACATTTCCATGTTGAAATGATGTGTTGTGCCTAGTGGGAACCCTCCACCCCTGTAAACAATCTCCCCCTACCCTGGTTTGGTTGATCTTTGATAAAAGCCAAAGAGATGGCTGCTGCCTATAGTGTTCTGTAGATATGTATAACCTTTATTTAACTAGGCAAGTCAGTTAACCTGTTAGGGCTAGGGGGCAGCATTTGCACGTCTGGATAAAAAAAATGTACCCGATTTAATCTGGTTACTAATCCTACCCAGTAACTAGAATATGCATATACTTATTATATATGGATAGAAAACACTCTAAAGTTTCTAAAACTGTTTGAATGGTGTCTGTGAGTATAACAGAACTCATTTGGCAGGCAAAACCCTGAGACATTTTCTGACAGGAAGTGGATACCTGATGTGTTGTATTGACTTTAAACCTATCCCATTGAAAAACACAGGGGCTGAGGAATATTTTGGCACTTCCTATTGCTTCCACTAGATGTCACCAGCCTTTACAAAGTGTTTTGAGTCTTCTGGAGGGAGATCTGACCGAACAAGAGCCATGGAACGATGATGTCCCATTAGACACCTGGCGCGCGAGTTCATGTTGGGTACCCTCGTTCCAATACGTTATAAAAGAGTATGCATTCGTCCACCTTGAATATTATTCATGTTCTGGTTAAAAAAGGCCCTAATGATTTATGCTATACAACGTTTGACATGTTTGAACGAACGGAAATATATTTTTTCCCCTCGTTCATGACGAGAAGTCCGGCTGGCTTAGATCATGTGCTAACAAGACGGAGATTTTTGGACATAAATGATGAGCTTTTTTGAACAAAACTACATTCGTTATGGACCTGTGATACCTGGAAGTGACATCTGATGAAGAGAATCAAAGGTAATGGATTATTTACATAGTATTTTCGATTTTAGATCTCCCCAACATGACGTCTAGTCTGTATCGCAACGCGTATTTTTCTGGGCGCAGTGCTCAGATTATTGCAAAGTGTGATTTCCCAGTAAGGTATATTTTTAAATCTGGCAAGTTGATTGCGTTCAAGAGATGTAAATCTATAATTCTTTAAATGACAATATAATATTTTACCAATGTTTTCTAATTTTAATTATTTAATTTGTGACGCTGACTTGACTGCCGGTTATTGGAGGGAAACGATTTCCTCAACATCAATGCCATAGTAAAACGCTGTTTTTGGATATAAATATGAACTTGATAGAACTAAAAATGCATGCATTGTCTAACATAATGTCCTAGGAGTGTCATCTGATGGAGATTGTAAAAGGTTAGTGCATCATTTTAGCTGGTTTTATGGTTTTGGTGACCCTGTCTTTGACTTGACAAAACATTACACACAACTCTTGTAAATGTACTGTCCTAACATACTCTAAATTTATGCTTTCGCCGTAAAACCTTTTTGAAATCGTAAAACGTGGTTAGATTAAGGAGATGTTTATCTTTCAAATGGTGTAAAATAGTTGTATTTTTGAAAAATTTGAATTTTGACATTTATTTGGATTCAAATTTGCCGCTCTTGAAATGCACCTGCTGTTGATGGAGTGCACCACGGGTGGCACGCTAGCGTCCCACCTAGCCCATAGAGGTTAAGAACAAATTCTTATTTACAATGACGGGCTACACCGGCCAAACCGTAACAACGCTGGGCCAATTATGCGCCGGGCCTATGGGACTCCCAATCACAGCCATTTGTGATACAGCCTAGAATTGAACCAGGGTCTGTAGTGACACCTCTAGCACTGAAATGCAGTGCCTTAGACCACTGCGCTACTCGGGAGCCCAATAAAGGAGGTGTTAGAACAAAGGAGGCATATTCTGTAGCATCATCATCATAGCTGTAACATTACACAATAGGGAATGTCTGTGGCATGGCGTCAACCCCATAACATTAAAAGCTTCAAGTCTGTGGAGCAGAGCAATTTTTTTTATTTATCATTTTCATTGTTGGCCATAAAAGACTGTAAAAACACCAGGAAATCTGTTCCAAGTGATTTTTATTTTGGAAATCTGTTCCCAAGTATTACCACCCACATAGAGATACACGTGATTGTATACAGGAAGGTTTTAAATTATGCTTTTGTCAAATATTATATATTTTGGGGTTTCTTGCGATCAATTTGCAGTCTACAAATTATTTGTAATTATGTGCCTGCCTTCGAACAATCCGCTCAAGAAAAAATCAGCCTGCTGCTGAATCTAGTTGATGATCCCTGCCGCAGTTTTCCAAAGAAACCAACAATGGCCGCTCCATAGTTTTTCATCGAAAGTATCAAACCCGTAGCATTTCAGAAAATCGGCAACCCAATAACGCTTCAAAGATGACGTCAACAATGTATTACTTCACAGAGACAGGGCAACAGTGCCTCACTGAACATCTTCAACCTCATAGCATTCTGTGGAAACCATCTTCAACCACCAAGAACTTCTCAGATATGGCGAAGACCCAGAGAAGTGTCTGTGGAATCTTTAGCGTGCTGGCTCTTCTGAGCTCCCTTCCCATCTCTCAGTCCCATACCTCAAAAGTAAATTGTGCTTCAACAGGGCATGAAGGAGATGCTGCTTATAGGGTCAGCCTCCCTACAAATGATAATTGGCTGTTTTCCCACATCTCTGCGTTGATCAGCATAATGTCTCTATGTTCACTTTTTAACCCCTGTGCGGCCATCCAGCGAAAAATCCTATCGCCATTAGCATAACAAAATTTAATAATCTTATTTTTTCAATTTTTTTTTCAAATTATATCGTTTTATTGATACACCTCTCCTGAATCGAACCACGTTGTCCGATTTCAAAAAGGCTTTACAGCAAAAGCAAAACATTAGATTAATTTAGAGGAGTATATCGTAAAAGTAGCCACATAGCCATTTTCCGACCAACCACATGCATCACAAATAACCAAAAAACAGCTAAATGCAGCACTAACCTTTGACAATCTTCATCAGATGACACACCTAGGACATCATGTTACACAATACATGCATTCTTTTGTTCGATAAAGTTCATATTTATATATAAAAACAGCATTTTACATCGGTGCGTAACGTTGACTAACTATTTTCCCTCAAATGCATCCGATGAAACAGACCTACAATTTACTAAATTACTATTCGAAAACATTTTTAAAATGTAATATTGTCATTCTAAGATTTATAGATGAATATCTCTTGAAAGCACCTGTAATGCCAGATTTAAAAATAACTTTACTGGGTAATCACACTTTGCGATAAAAGGGGATGCGATACTCAGAACAATAGGCTAGCAATAGCAATAGGCTAGCCATCTTGAAACAATCGCATATCAAATCTAGTCTTGTATACTATTGTCAATAATCCCTTACCTTTGATTATCTTCATCCTTAGGCACTTCCAGGATTCCCAGGTCCACAACAAATGTATTTTCGTTCGAAAAAGTTCATCCTTTATGTTCCATTAGCTTGTTGTTGTTAGCGCGTTCTGAAGGCTGCACCAAAAGTTCCGAGGTGCGCGGGGCTACTCTTTCAACAAAATGCATTTTTTTCTTATTTAGGTTCGTTCAAACATGTCAAACATTGTATAACATAAATCTTTAGGGCCTTTTTCAACCAGAGCTCCAATAAAATTCAAGGGGGACGATTGCATTGTGTTTCAAAACGTTTCGAAAGGGGAGGGTAACCAGGGGCGCCGGCGTCATAATGGTGATGGCCCTCTCCGTGTGACCACGTTCCACAGCGTGTCATTCTGTCAGTTTTCACAGTAGGAGACTCAAATCACTTTGTAAAGACTGGGGACATCTAGTGGAAGCAATAGGAAGTGCTCAATGAACCATAGCTCACGGTGTGATTAACCTCTTGGGGCTATGTGGGATGCTAGCGTGCCACCCGTGGTGCACCCTATCAACAGCAGGTGCATTTCAAGAGCGGCAAATTTGAAACCAAATAAATGTCAAAATTCAAATTTTTCAAACATACAACTATCTTACACCCTTTGAAAGATAAACATCTCCTTAATCTAACCACGTTGTCCGATTTCAAAAAGGTTTTACGGCGAAAGCATAAAGTTAGATTATGTTAGGAGAGTACATTGACAATAGCTGTGTGTAATGTTTTGTCAATTCAAAGACAGGCGTCACCAAAACCATAAAACCAGCTAAAATGATGCACTAACCTTTGACAATCTCCATCAGATGACACTCCTAGGACATTATGTTAGACAATACATGCATTTTTAGTTCTATCAAGTTCATATTTATATCCAAAAACAGCGTTTTACTATGGCGTTGATGTTCAGGAAATCGTTTCCCTCCAATAACCGGCAGTCAAGTCAGCACAACAAATTAAATAATTAATATTAGAAAACATTGGTAAAATATTATATTGTCATTTAAAGAATTATAGATTTACATCTCTTGAACGCAATCGACTTGCCAGATTTAAAAATAACCTTACTGGGAAATCACACTTTGCAATAATCTGAGCACTGCGCCCAGAAAAATACGCTTTGCGATACAGACTGACCGCCATGTTGGAGAGATCTAAAATCGAAAATACTATGTAAATAATCCATTACCTTTGATTCTCTTCATCAGATGTCACTTCCAGGAATCCCAGGTCCATAACGAATGTAGTTTTGTTCAAAAAAGCTCATCATTTATGTCCAAAAAGCTCCGTGTTGTTAGCACATGATCTAAGCCCGCCGGACTTCACTTCATGAACGAGGGGAAAAAATATATTTACGTTCGTTCAAACATGTCAAACGTTGTATAGCATAAATCATTAGTGCCTTTTTTAACCAGAACATGAATAATATTCAAGGTGGACGAATGCATTCTCTTTTAAAACGTATTGGAACGAGGGTACCCAACATGACCTCGCGCGCCAGAGTCTAATCGGCCATCACCGTTCCAAGGCTCTTGTTCGGTCAGATCTCACAGTAGAAGACTCAAAACACTTTGTAAAGGCTGGTGACATCTAGTGGAAGCAATAGGAAGTGCCAAAACATTAATAAGCCCCTGTGTGTTTCAATGGCATAGGCTTAAAGGTAATTCAACACATCAGGTATCCACTTCCTGTCAGAATCTGTCTCAGGGTTTTGCCTGCCAAATGAGTTCTGTTATACTCACAGACACCATTCAAACAGTTTTAGAAACTTTAGGGTGTTTTCTATCCATATATAATAAGTATATGCATATTCTAGTTACTGGGTAGGATTAGTAACCAGATTAAATCGGGTATGTTTTTTTATCCAGCCGTGAAAATACTGCCCCCTAGCCCCAACAGGTTAATAGGCAACGTGATGAAGTTGAGTTCGCAATTCAGAATTCCACTTCCTGTTTCGATCTGTCTCGGGGTTTTGACTGCCATATGAGTTCTGTTATACTCACAGACACCATTCAAACAGTTTTAGAAACTTTAGGGTGTTTTCTATCCACAAGTATTAATTATATGCATATCCTAGCTTCTGAGTTTGAGTAGTAGGCCGTTTAAAATGGGCACACATTTTTTTCAAAATGCGCTGTGGCTCCCCCTATCCTAGGCGACCGTCAAGAGGTTTTAATAGCAACGCCTGCGCTGTAGGTGAAGCATTTACCGGATTGGGAGAGTATAGACAGAATTGTGATGACTAGTCCAAAATATGACTTGTATGGGGGGTCTTCCATCCCTTTACTTAGGTTTGTGTGTATTAGGTAGTTGTTGGGGAATTATTAGATTACTTGTTAGATATTGCTGCACTGCCGGAACTATAAGCACAAGCATTTCGCTACACTCGCAATAACATCTGCTAACCATGTGTATGTGACCAATAAAATTTGATTTGATTCATAATTCTTATGTACATTTCAGTGTTTTTCTGTCAGCGAGTCACCGCTTCTAGAAAGGTTCTTATTGTCTTATCTTGTATTCCATTCATACATTTGCATAAATCCCTTTTCCACCGTATATCCCTTTTCCATTATGTATTTCAGGTTTCATACAGTATTTTTCAATGAGAAGACATAATCCGGTCCAAGTTGTATGAAGGAGATAAAAGATTAGCACAAGTTCTGTGACCTTGACCAGGCCTTGACCATGTGGACTTTATTGGAGGAAAAGACGTGTTAGTCAAGTAACGGAGTAATAGAGTGTGCAGAATGTGGCAGATATGTTTTAAGAATGGATTACTGTTCGCCCTAACTCAAACGAAGGAATCGCAGCATGCATGGTCAGACGATGCCTGATCGTCAGCGCCACTGAGCACATGTCAACTCCGTAATACCCCGACAGAGAAGGATTGACATAGCACTGGGTTGAAAATTATTGGGTGTCTGTCCCCAAATTTCACAGCACAGCGGACTGAGTGAAGTGGGAACTGGATTTAGAGAGGAGCTGCTGGATCACAGGCACTAGATGGGATTCAATTTCTATCATCCCACTTAATAGCACATGGTGCTTTTACACTTTATTTGTGAGAATGAAGCCACCGAATGTTAGATATCCCTCTTGGCGGCACACATACCTTACTGTGCTGTCGATTCGTTTCAGTCTTTAGAGTAACTTTCATGAAAAAACATTTTTTTTCATCGGAAATCACGTTTTAGGCTTAGTTATAGTGAAATACGTAAATTCTGGTCTTCATTATGACAGTTCGTTGCAAAAGTGATATATTTTGGTATTTTGTAGTAAATCTAGCTCTTTTTTCCCCTAGCAGTTCAACTCTACCATTGAAATCATGATGTAGAGAACCCTTGAGAAGGTCTCTCTAGGTCATCTCAAGGGAGGGGTTCGGTATGAAATACACTTTAGGCTTGGGCGGTATACCGTATATACCGTATACCAGGGTATTTGGAAATAGCCACGGGATGGTTTTTCAATACCGTCAATACCGTTGAAACTATTTCTTTGAAAATGTCCAATAAATGTTTATATTTGTAGCAATGTTTTAAATAAATACCTGCAGTCAACTTGTGCAAAGCATTAGGAGATGAAGCAGATCGTGTTCTTATTTCACCTGTCACATTATTTTACATTATGAAGCTTACTTAGTTCCCCAGCACGGTTGAGCCAGTCACATGTTTGTTTGTAAATAGCACAACAGGAGAAAGCAGGAGCAGGTGAGTCCAGATGTCTATTGACAGGTGTCGCATTTTATATTGAAAGTCAAGTGTTTTTTTTGCTTCAACAGTGATCAAAGAAAAGTAGCTACTCGTCAGTCAGTCTGCTGATAGAATGCCCGTTTGTGAAATCTCATCTGAGCTTAGAAGTGCAACTGAAGTACAAAATGAGTCTGATGCCGAACAGAAATTACAATAAGAAGCATTTTAGATCTTTGTTTACAAAACGCAGCAAGATATTTCTTATGCGTTTTATTTTTTTTCCGGCATGAAAAACAGCATTAACACAACGCTAGTTTAACTTGCCATCTAAGTGGCTGAATTAAAGGTGATGGTGCATCATATTGTATTAGCCTTCTGCCATGTCTGAGAAGGCAAAACCCTTTTGGATTAGTTATTTGTACAGCTGCTACTGCTATATTGATTTCCTTGCGTTTTTTTCTCTTCCACACAGACACAGCATAGGCATGCTGTTGGAGAGCCAGTACTGCATGCGTCAAAACATAGATCATTTGCACAATGTCCCTTGTAAATGTCCAAACTCACCAAAAATTACATTCAGTAGCTCCTAACTATGAGCTGGATTGCCTGTCTCTGTAATTTGTTTATTAGCATATCAGCATATTTAGCTAGCAGCCTCAATGGAAATTTCCTATTACTTGCTATTCATTTGCTATTACTTCTTTTGGCTCCCCCTTGTTACTATAAAAGCAGGTGACAGCGCGCTTTATTTGGCAATTGTCTTGGTAAGTGGAGTGTGCCAATATATTTAGCATGATTCTTCCTTGACTAAACTACTGACATTACATAAAACTCAAGGCTGTAAGGCACATTTCTGCATATGACCAAATTCAACGTTTTTGCTTACCGCTTCATACATATCTATGTGCTTTTAAAAAGAAGAAAAAAACATGCAGCCTATGAGGATTATACATTTATATTCATAGCTACATCCGGGGTTGGGGGGTAACGGATTACAAAAAAAACGTAATCTGTAAAACTGTAATCTATAATCCGTAAAACTGTAATCCGTTACGTTACCAGCAAAAAAAATATTGTAATCAGATTACAGATCCTTTTGAAAAACTAGTTGATTCAGAAAGGATGTTTGCGGAAAAAAATCTTTGACACTTCTCTGTTTTCTCAATGACATTCAAATCAGCATGGAAAAAAAGCGCACGTTTAAGTTCGTTCCACCTGAGAGAGTCTGACCGCAAATCAGAGACCACTATGATGACACACCAAATGTGTTTGATGGATCGCGGGAAAAGCACAGGAATAGGCTTTTGTAGGTTACAGTCCAAGCTATGTCTTCCAATAGTGCGACTGCTGTCGGCATCAAAAGATTATCCACCTTGAATAAACGCTTGGAGGAAAGGATGACAGCAGTGGTGTAGTCTATGGTGATACGGATATCACTTATTATGGATATCTACATAGCGCATTGATGTAAATCACACTGCTACTCCCTGATTTATCTATTTGTGCCTTACGGATTGTTTTTGTTGTGGGTGGCTGTTCACAAATCTAAATGTGTATTTGAACCCAATAATGGTTGAATTCAAGAAGTTTAAGCTGCCTATCAATCATTGTTTTTGAAACCAGTGGACAGCCAGTGAAAAATGCGCTCTTGCAACAGCTGCATAGTGTGGATCCCAGCCTGCTGATAAAAAAATAAATCCATAGGTCTAATAGACACATGCACAAACTTGCACACTTTTGATAGACTTAAAGGGGCAATCTGTTGTTGCTACATCCATTTATTTACTTATAAATTATATATCCATTCATTCTTGAAGAATATAACTTACAACTGTCAACCTCCATGAGAACCCAAAATATAAGCTTGTTTTACTCCACTGTTTGTAAACATTGTAAATGTAAACAACCACTGTATAGCCTCATAACATGGTTAAAACAATCATTTTGATATCATGCATGGTCAGTCCTTGCATCCATAGCTCTGTCTATTAATCTGAGTGTGGTTACATTTCTCCAGGCCCATCCCTCAGCTTCTTACCAAAACAGAGGCGGGGTGTTGATTTTGTTATTGTTTCATCTGTGGATTTGCCCTTTAAACAGCTGCATATTATCAAGGTATCAAAGTGTCACCAACAAAAAGGTAAACAATAGGCCTAAAGCAAATGCAGCATATGGCATTCATTTTTCACATGTAAATAGCACTTTTTAGTAGCTTTCAAAGAATGGCATTCCATGAGTGCAGCATTTACTTTCCAACTCGAGTCAATGAGCCCAAGCAGTCCGCCATGACAACAAAATCATAAACAACATAGTTTGTTGGCTAATAAGTCCTTAGTTTTGGGGTTATGCTCAGGTAAAACAATTTGGTTAATCTAAACTTCCATATTTCCAAGTCCTATTCTTGAAGATCAAGGGGTATAACATTTATTGGAATGACTGGAATTCTGATAGACTTTGGTTTTTAATGTAAAGATAAAATGTAATTATTATATAAAATAGAAAGTGATGGGTTAGAAGAAGCCTATATAACCAACCCATAAAGTAAAATTTAACATCCGTATATGGCCAGCTATGTAAACCTTAACATTGATTTATCCTGCAATAGATGTTGTTCATTTGGTAACATTTTTGTCTTCTTCTAATGCCTCTTAAGGGGAAAGTAATCTTTTATTTATTTTTATTTAACCTTTATTTAACCAGGCAAGTCAGTTAAGAACAAATTCTTATTTACAATGACGGCCTACCAAAAGGCACACAATGCAAATAGTCCGGGTAGGCATTTGATTGCCTGTTCAGGAGTCTTATGGCTTGGGGGTAAAAACTGTTGAGAAGCCTTTTTGTCCTAGACTTGGCACTCCGGTACTGCTTGCCATGCGGTAGTAGAGAGAACAGTCTATGACTGGGGTGGCTGGGGTCTTTGACAAGTTTTAGGGCCTTCCTCTGACACCGCCTAGTATAGAGTTCCTGGATGGCAGGCAGCTTAGCCCCAGTGATATACTGGGCCATACGCACTACACTCTGTAGTGCCTTGCGGTTGGAGGCCGAGCAATTGCCATACCAGGCAGTATTGCAACCAGCCAGGATGCTCTCGATGTTGCAGCTGTAGAACCTTTTGAGGATCTGAGGACCCATGCCAAATCTTTTTTGTTTCCTGAGGGGGAATAGGCTTTGTCGTGCCCTCTTCACGACTGTCTTGGTGTGTTTGGACCATTCTAGTTTGTTGGCGATGTGGACACCAAGGAACTTGAAGCTCTCAACCTGCTCCACTACAGCCCCGTCGATGAGAATGGGGGCGTGCTCGGTCCTCCTTTTCCTGTAGTCCACAATCATCTCCTTAGTCTTGGTTACGTTGAGGGATAGGTTGTTATTCTGGCACCACCCGGCCAGGTCTCTGACCTCCTCCCTATAGGGTGTCTCGTCGTTGTCGGTGATCAGGCCTACCACTGTTGTGTCGTCTGCAAATGTAATGATGGTGTTGGAGTCGTACCTGGCCATGCAGTCGTGGGTGAACAAGGAGTACAGGAGGGGACTGAGCACACACCCCTGAGGAGCTCCAGTGTTGAGGATCAGCGTAGCAGATGTGTTGCTACCTACCCTCACCACCTGGGGGCGGACCATCAGGAAGTCCAGGATCCAGTTGCAGAGGGAGGTGTTTAGTCCCAGGATCCTTAGCTTAGTGATGAGCTTTGAGGGTACTATGGTGTTGAACATGAGCTGTAGTCAATGAATAGCATTCTCACGTAGGTGTTCCTTTTGTCCAGGTGGGAATGGGCAGTGTGGAGTGCAATAGAGATTGCATCATCTGTGGATCTGTTTGGGCAGTATGCAAATTGGAGTGGGTCTATGGTTTCTGGGATAAGGGTGTTGATGTGAGTCATTGCCAGCCTTTCAAAGCACTTCATGGCTACGGACGTGAGTGCTACGGGTCTGTAGTCATTTAGGCAGGTTGCCTTCGTGTTCATGGGCACAGGGACTATGGTGGTCTGCTTGAAACATGTTGGTATTACAGACTCAATCAGGGACATGTTGAAAATGTCAGTGAAGACACCTGTCAGTTGGTCAGCACATGCCCGGAGAACACGTCCTGGTAATCCGTCTGGCCCTGCAGCCTTGTGAATGTTGACCTGTTTAAAGGTTTTACTCACGTCGGCTACGGAGAGCGTGATAACACAGTCGTCTGGAACAGCTGATGTTCTCATGCATGCCTCAGTGTTGCTTGCCTTGAAGCGAGCATAGAAGTGATTTAGCTCGTATGGTAGGCTCGTGTCACTGGGCAGCTCGCGGCTGTAGTCTGTAATAATTTGCAAGCCCTGCAACATAAGACGAGCGTCGGAGCCGGTGCAGCCGAACTGAAAAGAGGAGCGACCCAGGGATGTATGTGCTTTGCGGACCTTTAACAGAATTTGTCTGGCAGAACGGGTGTTGTATGTGCAGGATGAGGGCTGCAGTAGATATCTCAGATAGGGGGTAGTGAGGCATAAGAGGATTTTATAAATAAGCATCAACCCAGTGGGTCTTGGGATGGGTATACAGAGATGACCAGTTTACAGAGGAGTCTAAAATCTAAAAGTAACAGAATGTAATCAGATTACGTTACTGAGTTTAGGTAATCCAAAAGTTACGTTAGTATTACAATTTTGAACAGGTAACTAGTAACGGATTACATTTAGAAAGTGACCTACCCAACTCTGGCTACATCCATAACAACAAGAAATAGATAACAATGGTGGTCGTGTCAATTTAGTGTTGTTTTAAAAAAAAACTGTTGTCAGGATTAGTGGTGCATTCTGCTAAAACAGTTAGTTTAATGGTTTTGAGTTCTCATTCCACATGGGGCAAATGTGATTTTTTTTCTCAAATCCTTTATTCACAATATGCATCACGTGCCCATAACCTTCTAATTCTGAAAAGTGAAGGCATACCTGTGAGAGGGGTCGGCCTGGTAGTAGTTGTAGGTTTTTATTCACTACCCAAGACCAATGAGTTAATTTGACCACTGGAAAAAGAGCTACTGCGTTAACACTGCAATGCGGGCTGGATTGAATTGAGCCCCTAATCTTAATTTTCTACGTGATGATTGTACGTTTCTTACCAACACAATACAGCAATAAATGTGAGTCCACATTAGAAATATTTATTTTGCGCCCCATGGGAGATTCAATTTACACTGCAGGTTGCAATACAGTGGATATGAAGAGGTCATGGTGTAGCTATGAGACGTGGTCAAATAGTATTTTCAGGGGCGTTACTGACCTTTTATATGCTTATTAATGGGAGATATGGGGCCCTCAGTGGGTTCTGTGGGTGCACAGACTGGGGATTGCATTGAGTAACCTATATCTCAGGTTAGACATGGTTGTGGTACCAACACTGTTACCTGGAATGACAGTTTGAAGTATGGAGCTGATTCTATACCTACCGACATGTCCTGGTGACTCAGTGTAGTGTTATGGGGTTGATGCTAGCTCACCGGATGTTACAGCACAACCTGAGACGGCAGTTCACTACGGTAATGAATACATCAGTTATGAATTAAAGTAGTGATGAAAGTATTTATTAGAAATTGTATGGAAACCACAAGGAGGCAAAGTGTTGTGGGAGGCATTTTTGCATCCATATTCATTTAAATTGCTGTCATTTAACTTATGCTCGCATCCACAACCATGTTCATATCTGGTTGTGTGGGTATCATCCATCCCCACACTTACACCAGTGGTGGCTGGTCGGCGGAGATATCGGAGGACGTGCTTATTGTAATGGCTGAATTGGAATGAATGGAACAGAATCGAACACATCAGAAAATGGTTTCCAAGTGTTTGATAACGTGCCATTAATTCCATTCAAGCCATTACAATGGGCCTGTCCACCAGCTTCCTTTGCCCCACACTGACAATGTGATTCAATTGCCCTGACTTTGCAACATGGGTTTACAGTAGTCCATTCCCTCTGACATAAACAGTATTTCTTGAAACCATAGCACAGGGGGAAGACACACAGCAGTGGGGTGCATCCCAAATGACTCCGTATTCCCTATAGTGCACTACTTTTGACCAGGCCATATAGGGCTTTAGTAGAGGTCAAATTTATAACAAACGGAGTGTTTTTGACATTGCTATGCCTGTCCAACTACTGCTGTAATCCTGTGATAAGAACCTGTGTGCCATTTTTGTGATAAAATTCAATAAAAAAGTGTACTATATAGGGAATAGGGAGTACTATTTGGGACACAGGCGTGAAGATAATTCCTTATTGTTCCCCACGAGATATGCCAATGAAATGACTCCCAGGCCTGATGTATGTCCACTACTCAGCTGCATCTTGCTCTCTGGGACAGTCCATATTTCAAGAGCAGTATCTAAAAGCAGTGTTCTCTTCCTCCTTATCTGCCGCATCACACTTAGTGTGTTGTGAATGCTGTAATGAATGTATTGTAATGTTTTTTTAAATTGTGTAACTGCCTTAATTCTGACGGACGCCAGGAATAGTAGCAGCTAATGGGGATCCATAATAAATACAAATACACTACAAATACATATGTACGCACAAACACATCTCAATAAATATTGACTAGTGGGGATTGTGTGTATGGGGGCTTCAGTTCAGAGGGTTTGACCTTCACAACGGAAATTATTATTATTATTGTCTTGGCTCAAGTTAGGTTTGATTCCTTTTCTATCACCAGGACTGCATGGCCTGGCTGTGTGCGTGTGTGTATGTGTGTGCAGCTCATCCATTATGGACGCTGGCCGTCCCGTACCCTCAGAGGAACGTGAAGCTGTTACTGTGACATTGGGCTCATTCTTCCCAAGACAAATAGTGAGAGAGAGAGAGCACTGCACAGCACTCTCACTGCAGCATGCAGCACCAGCCAAACTTACTCTCTCCCTCTCGCTATCGCTCTCGCTCTCTGCATTCACTCTGTCTGTCTGTTTCTCCCTGCCTCTCTCTCTCTCTGTTTGTTCCTCCCCACCTACTCTATCAGTCAGTCAGTCAGTCAGTCAGTCAGTCAGTCAGTCAGTCAGTCAGTCAGTCAGTCAGTCACTCACTCACTCACTCACTCACTCACTCACTCACTCACTCACTCACTCACTCACTCACTCACTCACTCACTCACTCACTCACTCACTCACTCACTCACTCACTCACTCACTCACTCGTTCTCTCCTCTCTCTCTGTCTGCCTGTCCCTTTCTACCTGTGTTTGTCCCTGCCACTCACTCTTTCTCTGTATCTCTGCCTCTGTACAGAATGTCTTTCTCACTCTCTCCTCACTTCTCTCTATTCCTCTGTCCCTCTCTCTCACTCCTGCTCTCCTACCTTGACACCACGTTTTGCAGGACTCACTCTCTGACTGTTCTTTTGTCCCTGATCGACGGGTGTGTTGTGTTCCCTCTGTCCTTGACAAGCATCTCCATGTCTGTGGTTTCATACCAAATGGCACCCTGTTTGCTATATAGTGGACTTTTGACCAGGGTCCATAGGGAATAGTATACCATTTGGGACTTTGCCTGTGTGTAGACTAATAGACTCAACCCCATGGTTACTCTGCCTCTCTGTCCCGTGGGAAGGGGACATAGGTGCCTGTTCCAAACACTGCACCTCTCACTGCTCATGTGAGCAATGACTCAGGACAACCGCCCCCATCAATCTGTTGACATCCTCCGAGGATGAGGAAAGTGTGCGAACGGAGAGGGGGGTGTGTTTGTTTGTATCTGCCAGTATGCTTTCTGTTTATTATTGTATGTGTGTGTGTGTGTCCTTGTGTTTGTATCTGCATTATGTTTCTGTTTATTTGTGTGTGCATACATTCGTGCCTGTGTCTGTGTATGAGTGTTTTTATGTGTGCATGCATGCATGTTTCTGTGTTTTTAGAGAGAGATCTCAGCTCTGCCTCTCCCTACAACCTCCTGCTGTAGCTGATGGATGTAAAGGCTGGTAGTGCTGTTATGCTGGGGTCTGAACGCCCAATGCAGACTCTACTGATAGAAGGAAGAAAGAGAGGAGGGAAGGTAATGAAAGGAGGGGATGGGAGGGGAGAAGAGTAGAGAGGAGGCGTGGAAAGAGAGGAGAGGCTCAGTTGGTAGAGCATGGTGTTTGCAACACCAGGGTTGTGGGTTCGATTCCCACGGGGGACCAGTACGGAGAATTTTTTTTAATGAAATGTATGCATTCACTACTGTAAGTCGCTCTGGATAAGAGCGTCTGCTAAATGACTAAAATGTAATGTAAAATGAGAGAGGGAGCATGAGAAGGATAGATTGAGGCTAAAAGTAAGAAGAGTTAGAGAGAAAGGTTGTCTGCCCTGGTCAGCACACATCCAGCCTCTCTCTGAGCTACAGAGCACAGGTTTCCGCCTCTCTCTTTTATCTCTCCATCTCCTCTCTCCTCCCTGCATCCATCTGGCACGCTCTGCTCTGGGCTCGACCTGTTCCGGGACTGCTGCACTGTCGTCACACAAGGAGGACCTTTCCACACATACACAGTCTCCTCTCTCTCTCACACACATACACTCTCACACTTCACACACACGCAGGCACGCACACAGTCTCTTTCACACACACAAACACATATGCATGCACGCACAAACACATACACACACACACAGTCTCTCTCTCACACACACTTTCACACCTCACACACACGCGCACACACAGTCTTTTTCACACACAAAGTCTCACTCTCTCACACAGCCATACACACACAACCCCCCTCGCCCCCTCTGCAGAACAGCCTGCCCCTCTGCAGGTTACCCACCACTTACTGCTCCGCAACCCACCCACATGCTGTACACCCCCGCACTCCCCACAATCGTACCCACGAGCCACCCACCTATCCCCCCTCCCACCATCGTGACAGAATCCTTCCACAACCACCCCCACCTCACCTTAACAAATGGGCCAGAAATGTGGTGCCCGTTCGTTGCCTTGTCTTAAAGTCAATTCACCATAGAGACCACATTACAACAGCATAATCCTGTTATCTGTCTCTGACATTTTATGCATGGGATTGGGGTAAAGAGGGCTAATCGTGTGTCTGTGTCAGGAAGGCGAAACATATTGGTTGGGCTGCATCCACCAAGGTACCATCTCACCCCCCCCCCCTCTCATCACCCACCTCGACATCCATGGCTATCTATGCCCCACTCCGTTGACCTACCCCGCATGTGCTGTGCTAGCTGCTATGTGTTTCACCGGGGACTGTAAACAGCGAGGCTCATGTCGTGTCTCACTCTCCATTCCTTTTCCCCCTGAAAACCGGATGTCTAAGGGTGGGGCTGATGTGGCGCTATTGGGAATCAAACCCACAAGCGCCATGCTCCACCAACTGAGGCACACAGGAACACCTGTAGTAAAAGACAATCCGCTCCTTAGCAAAAAAACGCTAAGTGGTTAATAATGATCATGAATAAAATGATCCCAGGTAATGCATCTTTGTGTTCCAGAAACCCTTGCCAATCCCAGGGAGCACCAACTGACAAATGACGTCGACGGATGTTGAATATTGGTTGAAATTCGGTCAGTCTGCCTTGGCCTCGTCTACAGATGATAATTATTGTGCCAGCACGGCCTGGCCTTTATTTGACCCTCAAATAGACGTCAGAGAGATATTTTCGACGTCTATAAAATACATTGTTTAAACTTTCACTCTGCACCAAATTCAGAAATATTTTCTGTCTTTTCAATGAGATGTCGATGTACAGTATGTTAATAAGCCCATACCAATGCTACAGTTCATGAATGGCTGTTACGTCAAGATATGCCATGCTGTTAACCTAATCACCAGTAAAGCCAGTGTGGGAACAACAGCACTGTCGAGTGACAGATGTTCTAGAGCCGCCCACCAGCTCAGAGAGAGGCATGTTGGGAATGCCCCCCGGGTCTATACTGTGTTTGTATAGCGCATTCATTTGATACAGTTAATATTTGTTTTTGGTCTGAGCTATATATACCCTCCTGTTTATTTCCCCTCTTACTATCTCCCTCTCTCTACTCATACATATTGCATTCCCCACCTGTTTGGTAGCCTCAGCTGAGGTACATAGAGGAAATGGAGCAAGTGTCCGTTTACTGTTATTCATTCAAGAGGTACACCAGCACTGTAATACAGAGTTTGTTTTCCCTTTACATGTCGTCTTTGGCTGTTAGATATTGTAAAATCCCTGATGCGTTTAAAAAAAAAAACAGTATTGGAACCAAGCATTTTGTTTACCGGTATTATGCTTGAAGATTGTATCTACTTTCTTGAATTTAGGGTAATTTTCTATAAATGTGACCATTGGGATTATGTATATTCATACAGGGTATGGCAAAGTTAATGAAGCAGAGCCACAGTTTCCATGTCTGCAGCAGTGAAATTATGTTTTCAGTGTCCCTAGTGGGTTAGTCGAAGTTTTCCTTGTTGGAGGTTTTCGCTTGCTTTCACTTTTCTAGCTGTTAATTTTACTGTGGAGCAGCTTAATAACCCTTAGCACACGTGTAAATTGGCCTATATGGATAGGGCTACATTGGAATATTTCTTACAGAAGGAATATGGAAAGCATATTCATACAGTGCCTTGCAAAAGTATTCACCCACTTGGCATTTTTCCTATTTTGTTGCATTACAACCTGTAATTTAAATTGATTTTTATTTGGATTTCATGTAATGGACATACACAAAATAGTCCAAATTGGTGAAGTGAAATGAGAAAAATAACTTGTTTAAAAAAAATTCAACAAAAAAAAGGAAAAGTGGTGTGTGCATTTATATTCACCCCCTTTGCTATGAAGCCCCTAAATTCGATCTGGTGCAACCAGTTACCTTCAGAAGTCACATAATTAGTTAAATAAAGTCCGCCTGTGTGCAATCTAAGTGTCACATAATCTGTCACATGATCTCAGTATATATACACATGTTCTGATAGGCCCCAGAGTCTGCAACACCACTAAGCAAGGGGCACCACCAAGCAAGCGGCACCATGAAGACCAAGGAGCTCTCCAAACAGGTCAGGGACAAAGTTGTGGAGAAATACAGATCAGGGTTGGGTTATAAAAAAATATCAGAAACTTTGAACATTCCACGGAGCACCATGAAATCCATTATATATAAAAAAAAATGTTTCATCGGCACGGACTGGGATACTGGTTAGAATTGAAGGAATGATGGATGGCGCTAAATACAGGGAAATCCTTGAGGGAAACCTGTTTCAGTCTTCCAGAGATTTGAGACTGGGACGGAGGTTCACCTTCCAGCAGGACAATGACCCTAAGCATACTGCTAAAGCAACACTCGCGTGGTTTAAGGGGAAACATTTAAATGTCTTGGAATGGCCTAGTCAAAGCCCAGACCTCAATCCAATTGAGAATCTGTGGTATGACTTAAAGATTGCTGTAAACCAGCTGAACCCATCCAACTTGAAGGAGCTGGAGCAGTTTTGCCTTGAAGAATGGGCAAAAATCCCTGTGGCTAGATGTGCCAAGCTTATAGAGACAGACCCCGAGAGACTTGCAGCTGTAATTGCTGCAAAAGGTATCTCTACAAAGTATTGACTTTGGCGGCGTGAATAGTGATGCACGCTCAAATTGCCAAGACTCCAGCCACCCTAGTCATAGACTGTTCTCTCTGCTACCACACGGCAAGCGGTACCGGAGTGCCAAGTCTAGGTCCAAGAGGCTTCTAAACAGCTTCTACTCCCAAGCCATAAGACTTCTGAACATCTAGTCAAATGGCAACCCAGACTACTCACATCCCCCCCCCCTCCACACCACTGCCACTCTCTGTTGTCATCTATGCATAGTCACTTTAATTAACTCTACCTACATGTACATACTACCTCAACTAACCGGTGCCCTCGCACATTGACTGTGTACCGGCACCACCCTGTATATATTGTTATTTTTTACTGCTGCTCTTTAATTACTTGTTACTTTTATCTCTTATTCTTTTTTGAAACTGCACTGTTAGTTAAGGGCTCGTAAGTAAGCATGTGACTAATACAATTTGATTTGATTTTGATTTTCTTGTTTTCCGTTTTTTGGTCTTATTTCTTGATTGTTTCACAAAAAAAATATTTTGCATCTTCAAAGTGGTAGGCATGTTATGTAAATCAAATGATACAACCCCCCCAAAAATCTATTTTAATTCCAGGTTGTAAGGCAACAAAATAGGAAAAATTCCAAGGGGGGTGAATACTTTCGCACGCCACTGTAACCATGGTAGCGATTGAAAGGGAACAGTTTGGAGATTATGGGAAAATAATTAGACCAAAGGTGAGGACACAACAGTTCACCTGACACAAGACTGAATCCAAACATTACACTGTTGATTTCATGTGTATTTTATATTTACTGTACTCTCGACACATTTGTGGATAACAACATCTGAAAATACTCTGGATACATTCAGTAACATGATAATAATATTCCTGGAAAATGTGGGGTAGGTGCAACATAAGGCAATACAATGACAAGGGTTTGAGTGAGAGGACTAACTGGTGTCTCCAAGTGGTCACACACCTCTCCAACGTGTGTACAGTTTTGAGCTCTCCTAGCTGTGCCATTCAGGAACTAGAGCAAGCACACTTGTAGTTGTTTTGTTTGGAACACAACCCTGCATCCCAACCATCACACAACTACTGATGTTGGTTACGCAATCCAAAAATGGTCGATTATAAATCGCAATCTGGGTTAGGTGGGCATAATTTGAAAGTTTGTTTTATTGCCAACATGCTTGCTAAGTTATAAAATCCAACCTTACAGTGTTAGGCTTTCACAAGGCTATTCAAAGAAACCGATTGTAATTTTGGTGCACATAGAAAGGAGTCATAAGTGCGTGTGCCACGGCAAATTTTGTTCACACTAGACAAACATAGGGTCATTCTGTTCAGAACAACCCAGGGTATGATGCCATGTCATCTTGTAACTGTACATCAAACATAGTGATCATAAATGTTGTATATGACATGAGTTTTATGATATGGACTCACGTGTTTGGCTTGCTTATATGATATCAAAGCGGTGTTTATTATAATCCTCAACATCTCATCTTTCAAAATACATAGAGTTCTTTTAATATACAGAATTTCCCTCTCTCAAACAAGAAAATGTTTGCTAAAGTTGCCCAATTAGCTTGAGGAATGGGGGCAACTTCTTGTCGCGTGTGGTACTCAAGTTCAGTACAGCTGTCAGTCAGTCAAAACCCATACAGCGCCACTTCACAGCCTGAGCTCTGAGGTCATGTATAGCATGTTACTGTACAGCCACTGCATTCCAATTTAACAGTTCATCAGTGTCTAAATCTGTTATTTTCAACCCGTAAACGGGTACGTGTGTAAAGAGCTACATAACGTGAAGTCAATCAAGTATGCAGTCAAATGACCCCTCATTTGGTTGGGAATATAGTTGTGGTTGTTTGCTGGTCTTGCTTTAGTGAGTAAACTAAGTGATTTATTTATATATTACTCATACAACCTGGACAATAATGTCTGTTTAGTGTTTTTTTTATTCAGCAGACAATACTGCTGAATCTGTATTGAGCGGTGCACAAGTAGGTAACCTAGCGGTTAAGAGTGTTGGGCCAGTAACTGAAAGGTTGCTGGTTCGAATCCCTGAACTGACTAGGTGAAAAATCTGTCGATGTGGCCTTTAGCAAGGCACTTAACCCTAATTGCTCCTGTAAGTCACTCCAGATAAGAGCATCTGCTAAATTACTAAAATGTAAATGCATTATATAGAGAATAGAGTGCCATTAAGGACTCCATGACTGTGTTTACTTTTTGTGTACTTTGAACCTGCTTGTGATTGTGAGCTTGGCCTTGCAGTAGGAATGCTATATCTGTCTTATTACACACCTGTCATTTTACCATTTGGGTGTTAGCAAAATGCTAACATGATTATGGAAATGAATATTAGCACAGCCTTGCGTTGTGGTTAATCATGGTCTTTTCGTTTGAATCCCAAATGGCACCATATTCCCTGCATAGTGCACTACTTTTGACCAGAGCCACATGTGCCCTGTTCAAAAGTAGTGCACTATAAGGAATAGGGTGCTATTTGGAACGTAGCCTTACAGAGTGGTAAGCACCAACAACACAGTGAAATATTAATCACTACATTTTAAGTCTAATTGTGGAGCAATGCTTCCTGCTGCTCCCCTGCTCTCCTCTTGTCAAGAATAAGATCATGTATGGCTGTCTTGCTGACACTCTATATTTTTTATATCCCTTTTCAATTAATATTCTCTCTGATCTTAATATAATGCCACATCTGCATTAATCATTGTCCCCACTAACTTTGGACTGTGAAATTAGGTACTTCATTAGCGAGCTGGGATCCACCCTCTGAATGGATTTTTCACTTGTTGCTCAATAAGGATCTCCTGTGCATTCAGAAAAGTATTCAGACCCCTTGACTTTTTCCGCATTTTGTTACGTTATAGCCTTATTCTAAAATTGATTAAATCGTTTTTTCCCCTCGTCAATCTACACACCATACCCCATAATGACAAAGCAAAATAAACAATATATTCCAGTTTCAATGGGCACAATGCCTCTGGAAATGATCAAAGGTAAACAAGGCTTTCATTTCTCCATAGTGTTACTGTTAGACACTCATCCATGATATTCTACTGGCTTATTGCCCTGGCACTGGAGATGGAGCCCTTCTATGGTTCTGTCCCAAATGCCACCTTATTCCCTATGTTGGGCACTATTTTTGACCTTGGCCCATAGAGCTCTGGTCAAAAGTAGTGCACTATATTGGGAATAATGTGCCATTTGGGACGTAGCCTCTATCTCATGGCTCTGGACTTCCCTCTACTCACTGAGGGCTGAAGGGAAGTCTGCTCGCTTGTGGTGTCCAACACCCCAGGACTGGGCTTCTGGGCTCCCTCACCCCCCTGAATGGTTTGGAAACCACCCCTAATACACCAGATGGCTGCTGGCTACGATATCGTTCGTAGCCCAAGCCTAGAGAATTGCTACTGTAGCTAAGAGACAAGCTGGGGTAAGAAAACAACATTAGGGACAACATCAAAGGGTATGTGGCACAGCCTCTCAATAGAACAAATGTGACCCACCACCTTGATTCGGGCCTATGTAGAAACATTTGAAATTGTGTTTTTTACATTGGATAAAAGTAGAGACTCAGAGCTACAAAATCGTATATCCTACACAACAGTTGTGGAACAATGGGAATATAATTCTGCTTTGAAATTTGATAAACTTGTAACCCCACTTTTGAGAAAATTGCCTGTGAATGTTTTGGTACACCTACTGGAGAGCTCTTCTTAGTCTACACCCATTCAGCATCGTTCACACCCTTTTAAGCCACCAATCTCTTTAACCTCTTACATCTAGACGTTCCGCCAGCGGAACACCTGCTCCAATATCCAATGATAGGCGTGGCGCGAATTACAAATTCCTCAAAAATACAAAAACTTATATTTTTCAAACATATGACTATTTCACAGCATTTTAAAGACAAGACTCTCCTTTATCTAACCACACTGTCCGATTTCAAAAAGGCTTTACAGCGAAAGCAAAACATTAGATTATGTCAGCAGAGTACCAATCCAGAAATAATCAGACACCCATTTTTCAAGCTAGCATATAATGTCACAAAAACCCAGAAGACAGCTAAATGCAGCACTAACCTTTGATGATCTTCATCAGATGACACAGCTAGGACATTATGTTATACAATACATGCATGTTTTGTTCAATCAAGTTCATATTTATATCAAAAAACAGCTTTTTACATTAGCATGTGACGTTCAGAACTAGCATACCCCCCGCAAACTTCCGGGGAATTTGCTAACAATTTACTAAATTACTCACGATAAACGTTCACAAAAAGCATAACAATTATTTTAAGAATTATAGATACAGAACTCCTCTATGCACTTGATATGTCCGATTTTAAAATAGCTTTTTGGTGAAAGCACATTTTGCAATATTCTAAGTACATAGCCCAGCCATCACGGGCTAGCTATTTAGACACCCGGCAAGTTTAGCCTTCACCAAAATCAGATTTACTATTATAAAAGTTTGATTACCTTTTGTTGTCTTCGTCAGAATGCACTCCCAGGACTGCTACATCAATAACAAATGTTGGTTTGGTCCAAAATAATCCATCGTTATATCCGAATAGCGGCGTTTTGTTCGCGCGTCCCAGACACTATCCGAAATGGTAAATCAGGGTCGTGCGCATGGCGCAATTCATGACAAAACATTTCTAAATATTCCATTACCGTACTTCGAAGCATGTCAACCGCTGTTTAAAATCAATTTTTATGCAATTTATCTCGTAAAAAAGCGATAATATTCCGACCGGGAATCTCCTTTTCGGCAAACAGAGGAAAAATCACAAAGACGGGGGCGGCCAGGGCACGCGCCTAAGCCCACAGTCCCTTGATCGGCCACTTGAGAAAGGCGATAATGTGTTTCAGCCTGGGGCTGAAATGACGACATTCAGGTTTTTCCCGGGCTCTGAGCGCCCATGGAAGATGTAGGAAGTGTCACGTTAGAGCACAGATCCTTTGTAAAAGATAGAGATGGCAAAGAAGTTCAAGAAATGGTCAGACAGGCCACTTCCTGTAAAGGAATCTCTCAGGTTTTGACCTGCCATTTGAGTTCTGTTATAGTCACAGACACCATTCAAACAGTTTTAGAAACTTTGGAGTGTTTTCTATCCAAAGCCAATAATTATATGCATATTCTAGTTACTGGGCAGGAGTAGTAACCAGATTAAATCGGGTACGTTTTTTATCCAGCCGTGAAAATACTGCCCCCTAGCCATAACAGGTTAAGGATTCACGTGAGGCCATGTGCTAAACAGAGTGAGTAAAGTAGCGTGGAAAATAACCAAAGATTAAGACTAAAAGTGGTGAAAGTAGTAGCAAAAAAGTGTAAAAATACACTTTATCTAGTCCTTGGCCTATATCCTAATCTGACTTTGGTGCAAGTCATGTTCTTCACATTACCATATGTGGTAAACACACACTATATCAAATAAAATAAATGTTTATTTGCACAGGATACAGAAGGTGTAAACTGTACAGTGAAATGGTTACTTGCATAGTGGAGTCTTTTGTTTAGACCCATAATCCCAACCCATACTACCATGTACCATGAATGAATCTGTAGGTAGCTAAAGGTAACCAACTAGGTTCAATGTTAGATAGCTAGCTAACATTAGGCTATAACTTCCAATGAAAACAACTTTCTGACAAAATTAGAAACAGCTCTTACACGTAATGTTAGCTGGCTAGCCAGCCAGCTAATGTTAGCAAGCTATTCAACAGTACGCTTTAACTTGCAATGAAAACAACTTTCTGACAAAATTAGAAACAGCTCTTACACGTAATGTTAGCTAGCGAGCCAGCCAGCTAACGTTAGCAAGCTAGCCAACAGTATGCTTTAACTTGCAATGAAAACAACTTTCTGACAAAATTAGAAACGTATAATATCTGAAAATGTAGCTAGACTCTTACCCGTATACATAGATAAACTCTTCTCCCTCTCTGTCATGGATGCAATGGTTGCCCTTAATTTGAAGATGTAATCCAGAAACAGGTGTTTTATACAACAGCCGTCTGTGTTCTCTTTTCAACTCCCACCACATTTGCAACCATACCCTGCTTCCACCGGGCATTCCACTGATTTCAAAACTCGGTTAACTTCTTCCGTGACAACAATACTGTTGATCGCCGTTTCTTACCCATCACTATCATCAGAAGACTCTACAATGTCTGGTTCACTGAAAATGTTTTTACCTATATCAGGGATTTCCATATCGTCTGATTCATTTTCAGAGTCAGAGAGCAACACTTTTGCAGTTCTTCGTGATATTTCATAAATGCTGCGGTTGAAAGGATTATCAACACATCGGGTTAAAGACAGAAGCATGCTACACCAATCCAAACTCATCTCTTGGCATGTCCAGCCCATCCATTATCTCAGCCAATCATGGCTAGAGGGAGGATTCCTTACTTTTTCTGTGGCTAAACAAACTAGGCTCGTAATTTAACAATTTGATTTGTATTTACAGATGTCATACAAGTTTGTTATTAAGGCACATGAAAGTTAACATTTTCCAGAAGGCATTTCTGCCAAAAGACGCATTTTGATAAAAAAAATGGATGTTTACGTTCAAATGCCTCTCCTGTGAAGTAGTGACGTGTTACATACACCTAGCTTCCTGGAACGGGTCACAAATGTATCCACGTGGAGTCTTTTTTCTTGGCTTAATTGCCGCTTGAAGATTATCCTGACACGACTCAGGATAAGATCCAGATGCAGACACAGGAGGCAGACAGTTGGAATCTCAGATGTTTATTACAAAACAGGGGGCAGGCAAACAGCAGGTCAAGGGCAGGCAGAGGTCAGTAATCCGAGGCAGAGTCAAACAGGGACAGAATGGCAGGCAGGCTCAGGTTCAAGGCAGGCAGAATGGTCAGAACCGGGAAGACTTGAAAACAGAAACTGGAGATACGGGAAAACACGCTGGTAAGACCTGACAAGACAAGACACACAGAAAGCAGAAAGCGCTAGTATAAGTACACAGGTGATAATGGGGGGAAATGGGAGACACCTGGTATGGGGTGGAGACAAGCACAAGACAGGTGAAACAGATCAGGGTGTGGCAATCCTTCACCTCCACAATGGATTTTGACTCAGACAAATGTATTGTTGCTCTCCAGTAGACAAGGCATTTTTTTTGGTGGTCCAGGCTAGCGCTTATTGCCTGCCTGTCTGCCTGCTTTAGACTGCGTGTGGAGGAGTTTATTAAACAGTCCAATTGGCCTTTGTTAATGAGTGAGCAGCCTACCGGGGTCACGAGTTGGCCGGTGCTAGCTCCCATTCTTCCAAGCACAAACACCAGCTGCGGTCAGCATGGTCAGCCAGCCTAGTCACCGAGTGTTAGTCGCCTGACCCGCTCTCTCACTTGCAGATGCACTCAGTGCATGAGGGAGAGAAAAAAAAAGAGGCGGGAAGAAAGAAGCTTGGCACAAACTCACTGTGTTTTCTCTTCTATTGGCACACGTGGCGATTTCCCTCTGCGCTAGGCAGTTACAGAAAGCAAGGCGGGGTGAGTGGGCATTGATTACATTAGCTCGCTCCTTCACTCTCTCGCTCACTCAGTTAGTTAGTCAGTCAGTCATTGGCTCGCCCTGTCTGGTCTTTCTCTCTCCATTTGTCTTTTTTTCTTTCATGCTGCCTGTTTTGTCTTGCTGTGAGGATCGTCCTCAGGCGAAAGTGGACTGAAGACAATCCTCTTCCTCTGTCAACTACTGTTACAAGCTCTTGATTATCATTATAGTTTCTCCTAATCTGTGCTATTATTTCATATTTGGTACAAACTAATGAGAAAGTATTATTTGAATACAACTTTTGTTTTTTGATTTTGTACTTTTTACCCGTACGGACTCAGGAGAGGAGAAGGTCAAGAGGCATGTGTCCTCCAAAACACGACCCCGCCAAGCCACACTGCTCGCTTAACCTAGCCACACCACTGTGTCAGAGCAAATGCTGTGCAAGTGGCGACCAAAGTCAGCGTGCATGCACCCGGCCTTGACAAGGACTTGCTAGAGCGTGATGTGACAAGGACATCCCAACCGGCCAAACCCTCCCCTAACCCAGACGACGCTGGGCCAATTGTGCACCACCTCATGGGTCTCCTGATCCCAGCCGGCTACGACACAGCCAGGGATCGAACCCGGATCTTTAGTGACGCCTCTAGCACCGCGATGCAGTGCCTTAGACCACTGCACCACTCAGGAGGCCCTGAATATCACGTTTAAGAGTGACAGAATGTCTATAAGGAACTGGAAACAGCTAAACATGCAAACACCTAAACAATCAATTAAAACCCATATAGGCCAACTATCTTTAGGATGCACACAATGGTCAAGCCAGGGTGGACTGCTCGCCCCATATGACTAATGAAAGGACAAACACTGGAGCTGAACCTTGCTGAATTGAACGAATGAGTGTGTGTTTATGTCACATTGATGGGGGGAATGTTGCGTTTATATACAGACGCGTATGAGTGAGTCAGACTCATTTGTTTCTTGCTTATAAACAAGAGGCTGTAAGTTCACATGTGGCTGTGGTTGGCTCATACAGCAGCCTTTATAGGGCTTTTAAAGTATTACTCATCATAACTGGCTCAGTGGCCGCTAAGCTACACAGCTGGAGGTTTTGTAGGAACACTAACTAAACACTATCATACTCCATTGGGGAAAATAGGCTATGTGGTTTTTCTATTATCCTCCATCCTGTTTCTATAATATTTGCACACTATAACAGTGGTGTAATATGGCTTGTGTCATTGTAAAGGGAAGAAGTGCAATACTTTAGGGCCGTAGCCAGGGTCTGAGTTTTAGTGAGGTCCGGACGGGTGAGATCCCCCCCCCCCCCCCCGTCCAAGTAAATTTGAGAAAGTTCAAGCTTAATTACTCCATTTCTATACAATTAAAAAATACTAAAATGCTATTTCAACCCCAGCCAGTATCTCATTGGTTGCTGTAGCTTCCTTCACTTCAGTCGATCTACAAACACATCGCCAGTTGGTCAATTGTACCAAATTGTATCATTTTAAAAGGCTAATTGATCATTAGAAAACCCTTTTGCAATTATGTTAGCACAGCTGAAAACTGTGGTCCTGATTAAAGAAGCAATAAAACGGGTCTTCTTTAGACTAGTTGAGTATCTGGAGCATCAGCATTTGTGGGTTCGATTACAAGTTCAAAATGGCCAGAAACAAAGTTTTATTGCTTCTTTAATCAGGACCACAGTTTTCAGCTGTGCTAACATAATTGCAAAATGTTTTTCTAATGATCAATTAGCCTTTTAAAATGATAAACTTGGATTAGCTAACACAACGTGCCATTGGAACACGGGAGTGATGGTTGCTGATAATGGGCCTATGTAGATATTCTGTAATATTATTTTTTTAAGATAAAATATTCTGCCGTTTCCAGCTACAATAGTAATTTATAGCATTAACAATTTCTACACTGTATTTTTGATCACATTGATGTTATCTTAATGGACAAAAAAAGGTGTTTTTCTTTAAAAAACAAGGCCATTTCTAAGTGACTCCAAACTTTTGAACGGTAGCATATATGCAGAGCCTTCGGAAAGTATTCAGACCCCTTTACTTTGTGTGCATTTTGTTATGTTAGAGGCATATTCTTGATTAAATTGCATTTTTCCCTCATCAATCTACACACAATACCCCATAATGACAAAGCAAAAACTGTTTTTTAGAAATTATAGCTAAACAGCTCATTTATTAAAAATAACAAACCGAGTAAGATGTTGCCAGAGAAGAAGGCCCCCAGCCGATTGTGTTTTTTTGTTTGTTTATTTGCATTGTTTGTAACAATTTTTGAAACTTATTTTGTACATAATGTTGCCGCTACCATCTCTTATGACCGAAAATAACTTCTGGACATCAGGACTTCGATTACTCACCGTGGACTAGCAGAATCCTTTTTTTACTTTCACGACTCTGACGAGCCCGACGGGAAGGATATACTGCTTCCTTGGGAAGAGGCCCCGATGCCCGTGATCTGCGTGAAGAGGTGGAGAAAGAGAGGCCGAAGGGTGGACTGCCTTCTGAGAGTTCGTAGGCGATCGAATAAACCCCCACTTCCCTCCCTTCTGCAAGCAAACGTGCACTCCTTGGAGAATAAAATCGACAAGTTACGCTGAAGATTAAACTACCAACGAGACATTAAAAACTGTAATGTCATTTACATAAGTCTTCAGACCTTTTACTCAATAATTTGTTGAAGCACCTTTGGCAGTAATTACAGCCTCGAGTCTTCTTGGGTATGATGCTACAAGCTTGGCACACCCGTATTTGTGGAGTTTCTCCCATTCTTTACTGCAGATCCTCACAAGCTCTGTCAGGTTGGATGGGGAGCGTTGCTGCACCGGTCATTTGCAGGTCTCTCCAGAGATCGGGTTCAAGTCCGGGCTCTGGATGGGCCACTCAAGGATATTCAGAGACTTGTCACGAAGCCACTCCTGTGTTGTCTTGGCTGTATGCTTAGGGTCGTTGTCCTGTTGGAAGGTGAACCTTCGCCCCCAGTTTTAGGTCCTGAGCGCTCTGGAGCAGGTTTTCATCAAGGATCTCGCTGTACTTTGCTCCATTCATCTTTGCCTTGATCCTGACTAGTTTCCCAGTCCCTGCCACTGAAAACATCCCCACAGCATGATGCTGCCACCACCATGCTTCACCGTAGGGATGGTGCCAGGTTTCCTCCAGAAGTGACGCTTGGCATTCAGGCCAAAGAGTGGAACCTTGGTTTCATCAGACCAGAGAATCTTGTTTCTCACTGTCTGAGAGTCTTTAGGTGTCTTTTGGCAAACTCCAAGCGGGCTGTCATGTCCCTTTTAATTAGGAGTGGCTTCCGTCTGACCACTCTACCATAAAGGCCTGACTTGTGGAGTGCTGCAGGGATGGTTGTCCTTCTGGAAGGTTCTCCCATCTCCACAGAGGAACTCTAGAGCTCTGTCAGAGTGACCATCGGGTTCTTGGTCACATCCCTGACCAAGGCCCTTCTCCCCCGATTGCTCAGTTTGGCCAGGCGGCCAGCTCTTGGAAGAGTCTTGGTGGTTCCAAACGTCTTCCATTTAAGAATATTGTAGGCCACTGTGTTCCTGGAGAGCTTCACTGCTGCAGACATTTTTTGGTACCATTCCCCAGATCTGTGCCTCGACACAATCTTGTCTCTGAGCTCTACAGACAATTCCTTTGACCTCATGGCTTTGTTTTTGCTCTGACATGCACTGTCAAATGTGGGACCTTATATAGACAGGTGTGTGCTTTCCAAATCATGTCCAATCAATTGATTTTACCACAGGTGGACTCCAATAAAGTTGTAGAAACATCTCAAGGATGATCAATGGAAACTGGATGCACCTGAGCTCAATTTCGAGTCGAATTTTCGAGGTGGCCAAGAACCCGATGGTTGCTCTGACAGAGCTCCAGAGTTCCTCTGTGGAGATCAATCAATCAAATACAGAAACCTAGCCTAAAACCCCAAACAGCAAGCAATGCAGATGTAGAAGCATGGTGGCTCTAAAAAACTCCCTAGAAAGGCAGGAACCTAGGAAGAAACCTAGAGAGGAACCAGGCTTTGAGTGGTGGCCAGTCTTCTTCTGGCTGTGCTGGGTGGAGATTATAAGACTACATGGCAATTTAAGGCCAAATTGTTCTTCAAGATGTTCAAACATTCAAAGAGATGGGAGAACCTTCCAGAAGGACAACCATCTCTGCAGCACACCACCAATCAGGCCTTTATTGTAGGGTGGCCAGACAGAAGCCACTGCTCACTTAAAGGCACATGACAGCCCGCTTGGAGTTTGCCAAAAGGCATCTAAAGGACTCAGACCATGAGAAACAAGGGGACTAGGAGACTAGTGAGGATTGAGGGAAAGATTAACTGAGCAAAGTACTGGGAGAACCTTGATGAAAACCTGCTCTAGAGCACTCAGACTGGGGCGAATGTTCACCTTCTAACAGGATAACGACCCTACGCACACAGCCAAAGTAACGCAGGAGTGGTTTCAGGAAATGTCGCTGAATGACCTTGAGTGGCCCAGCCAGGAGAGACCATAAAATAGATGTGCACGACGCTCCCCATCCAACCTGACAGAGCTTGAGAGGATCTGAGGAGAAGAATTGGAGAAACTCCCCAAATACAGGTGTGCCAAGCTAGTAGCGTCATACCCAAGAAGACTCGAGGCTGTAATCGCTGCCAAAGGTGCTTCAACAAAGTACTGAGTAAAGGGTCTGAATACTTATTTTAATATGATATTTCAGTTTTTTTTTTGTCTAAAAAACAGTTTTTGCTTTGTCATTAGGGGGTATTGTGGGTAGATTGATGAGAAAAGAAAACAATTGAATACATTTTAGAATAAGGCTGCAACGTAACAATGTGGAAAAAGTCAAGGGTTCTGAATACTTTTCGAATGGACTGTATAAATGCCTTTTGAGCTTAGTTCAACTGTCGTACCCCATCAGAACCCAAATATGTTTTATTCCAAATGCTTTTCTCCAGCCCCATCCCTCCGCTTTTTACTGAAACTGTGGCGGGGAGAAAACTTCAATTAAGGATCGCTGCTTTAAACACCTTTTAATAGAGTAATATTGTCATGACATTGTGCAATCCTCTAGTGAATGAGTTACTTTTGTTTCATTAATTAATATCATGCAAGAGTTCTGCAGTTGAGAAAATTATTCTTAGTATTGCTAACATAAACACAAAGGTATTGATAGCAAAACAAAATATTGCAAGGAAATAATTTTGAAATGCGAGAACAAATTAATTGTTAGTGCATGTAGAAAAAAACATGTTTTTGGTGATCATTCTTTTATGATAACGCAATTAAATAAAATGCCTTTCTCTTTCCTGCAATTTTCCCTATTTTTGGTTATGTTCCCCTGGCCTTTGCTTTCGCTGCCTTTTTTCTAGTTGGAAATTTTGGCACATTCATTCCAGCAACATAGAACCCTGCGTCCTACTGCTGGTTTGCTAAGCAGGGTTGGTCCTGGTTGGTCCCTGGAAGGTAGACCAGATGAAGCTGGAAGTGGTGAAAAATAAGTGTGAAAAAAAACATATATATTTTTTTTACGAGGGGAAAACACGTGCCAAAAAACATGTCTGACTCGTGAAGATCCCCGCCCCCCTAAAAAATGTTTTAGTGATTTGTTTATACACGTGTTTTTCACATGATTTTTCCAGGGGATTTTTGTAAGGGAAGCACTCAATTAAATGTCTATATCCATCAAAATCTGTCTCCCAGGATGACCTGTCAATGTGGCCTGCGCGGATCTGATCTATGTAATGTTGGGGTGTGTGTATGTGTGTGTGTTAATGTTAGTGCCTGTCTATGTGTATTTGTTTGTGTGTATGTGTGTGAGCATGTGTGCGCATGTTTATTAGTTTGTGCATGCATGTGTGTGTGTTTATCTTTGTGTCTCACTATGCTGGTGTGTGTGTGACCACTGTATAATGCTCCTAACTCAACACGGGGTGGCAGTGTGTCTCTCTACAGCCCTGCTGATTGGAGTGAATTGCCGGGGCCATATTTGATGGATGCGCACCATTAACATGACAGCCTGTGAGCATCAATCTCTTCAGCCTGATTAAAATACAAGGTGATGCACAGTATTTACACACCCAGGTCAAGGACAGTGGCCCTTAGAAAAGGCTGTTTCCCAAATGGCACCCTATCCCCTACAGTGAGGGAAAAAAGTATTTGATCCCTTGCTGATTTTGTACGTTTGCCCACTGACAAAGAAATGATAGGTCTATAATTTGAATGGTAGGTTTATTTGAACAGTGAGAGACGGAATAGAAACAACAAAATCCAGAAAAACGCATGTCTAAAATGTTATAAATTGATTTGGATTTTAATGAGGAAAATAAGTATTTGACCCCTCTGCAAAACATGACTTGGTGGCAAAACCCTTGTTGGCAATCACAGAGGTCAGACGTTTCTTGTAGTTGGCCACCAGGTTTGCACACATCTCAGGAGGGATTTTGTCCCACTCCTCTTTGCAGATCTTCTCCAAGTCATTAAGGTTTCGAGGCTGACATTTGGCAACTCGAACCTTCAGCTCCCTCCACAGATTTTCTATGGGATTAAGGTCTGGAGACTGGGTAGTCCACTCCAGGACCTTAATGTGCTTCTTCTTGAGCCACTCCTTTGTTGCCTTGGCAATGTGTTTTGGGTCATTGTCATGCTGGAATACCCATCCACGACCCATTTTCAATGCCCTGGCTGAGGGAAGGAGGTTCTCACCCAAGATTTGACGGTACATGGCCCCGTCCATCGTCCCTTTGATGCGGTGAAGTTGTCCTGTCCCCATAGCAGAAAAACACCCCCAAAGCATAATGTTTCCACCTCCATGTTTGACGGTGGGGATGGTGTTCTTGGGGTCATAGGCAGCATTCCTCCTCCTCCAAACACGGCGAGTTGAGTTGATGCCAAAGAGCTCCATTTTGGTCTCATCTGACCACAACACTTTCACCCAGTTGTCCTCTGAATCATTCAGATGTTCATTGGCAAACTTCAGACGGCATGTATATGTGCTTTCTTGAGCAGGGGGACCTTGCGGTTGCTGCAGGATTTCAGTCCTTCACGGCGTAATGTGTTACCAATTGTTTTCTTGGTGACTATGGTCCCAGCTGCCTTGAGATCATTGACAAGATCCTCCCATGTAGTTCTGGGCTGATTCCTCACCGTTCTCATGATCATTGCAACTCCACGAGGTGAGATCTTGCATGGAGCCCCAGGCCGAGGGAGAGTGACAGTTCTTTTGTGTTTCTTCCATTTGTGAATAATTGCACCAACTGTTGTCATCTTCTCACCAAGCTGCTTGGCGATGGTCTTGTGGCCCATTCCAGCCTTGTGTAGGTCTACAATCTTGTCCCTGACATCCTTGGAGAGCTCTTTGGTCTTGGCCATGGTGGAGAGTTTGCTTCTGTGGACAGGTGTCTTTTATACAGGTAACAAACTGAGATTAGGAGCACTCCCTTTAAGTGTGCTCCTAATCTCAGCTCGTTACCTGTATAAAAGACACCTGGGAGCCAGAAATCTTTCTGATTGAGAGGGGGTCAAATACTTATTTCCCTCATTAAAATGCAAATCAATTTATAACATTTTTGAAATGCGTTTTTTTCTGGATTATTTTGTTGTTATTCTGTCTCTCACTGTTCAAATAAACCTACCATTAAAATTATAGACTGATCATTTCTTTGTCAGTGGGCAAACGTACAAAATCAGCAGGGGATCAAATACTTTTTTCCCTCACTGTATGTAGTGCACTACTTTTGACAAGGGCCCATAGGTCAGTATTTAGACACTTAGGGCAAGGACAGTGGCCCTAATAAAATGTAACGGCCGTCGTTAGAGAAAGACCAAGGTGCAGCGGAGGATGTGTTCATCATTAGAATTTTAATTGAAAAAGAGAACACTACAAAAATAAACAAAAGACGACAGCAAAACAGTCCTGTCAGGATTAACTCTACACAGAAAACAATCACCCACAAAACCCAAAGGAAAAACTGGCTACTTATGTGTGACACCCAATCAGCAACAACGAACTACAGCTGTGCCTGATTGGGAGCCACACACGCCCAAACCAAAGAAACAAACCAACATAGAAAAATAAACATAGACGCCCACCCAATGTAACACCCTGGCCTAACCAAAATAAAGAACAAAAAACCCTTCTCTATGGCCAGGGCGTTACATAAAATGTAGAATGGGTTACAAAATGGCACCCTTTTTAGGGCACTACTTTTGACCAGAGCCTAATGGGCTCTGTTCAAAGGTTGTGCACAATATAGGGAATAGGGTGTCATTTGGAATTGTCATCTGACTGCTATGCTATCTAATACGACAGAGATTGGGACATTATCTGACTAGAATATCTAAGAGAGGGGAATCTATCTCTCTACATAGATTCAGTATATGTAGAGAGATAGATATGAGTTAGACAAGATTTTTCCTTCTGCCTTGGCAATAATTACATAATTATAATGCATAAGCATGTATAAAGGCATAACATGAAAGTTATTATAAAGTGTTAAACGTATTTAATGTCAGTAATATTTATTGAATTAAATTGAATCACATTGTTCGAGGATACCACAGAACAAAGGGCAGTTCACAGTCATTGTACAGCAAAGCTCAAGACGTGCCTGTATTTTGAATGAGACCGAGCACCCAGTATCCGTTCCCTTCATACTGCGTTACTTGTGGTGTACTGTAGGGCTGGGCATCAAATGTGGTGTACATGCGATAGCACTTACCTGGCAGAGAGTCAAACCGCTCTGTTACATACACCGTTGACCTGTCACCAAGAACCTGATGGTCACTCTGACAGAGCTCCAGAGTTCCTCTGTGAAGATGGGGGAACCTTCTGGATGGACAACCATCTCTGCGGCACTCCACCAATCAGGCCTTTACGGTAGAGTGGCCAGATGGAAGCCACTCCTCAGTAAAAGACAGCCCACTTGGAGTTTGCCGAAAGGCACCTAAAGACTCTCATGAGAAACAAGATTCTCTGGTCTGATGAAACCAAGATTGAATTATTTGGCCTGAATACCAAGTGTCACGTCTGGAGGAAACCTGGCACCACCCCTACAGTGAAGCATGGTGGTGGCAGCATTATGCTGTGGGGATGTTTTTCAGCGACAGGGACTGGGAGACAAGCCAGGATCAAGGGAAAGATGAACAGAGCAAAGTACAGAGAGATTCTTGATGAAAACCTGCTCCAGAGAACTCAGGACCTCAGACTGGGGCGACGGTTCACCTTCCAACAGGACAACGACCCTAAGCACACAGCCAAGACAACGCATGAATGGTTTCGGGACAAGTCTGAATGTCCTTGAGTGGTCCAGCCAGACTTGAACCCGATCGAACATCTCTGGAGAGACCTGAAAATAGCTGTGCAACAATGCTCCCCATCTAACCTGACAGAGCTTGAGAGGATCTGCAGAAAAGAATGGAAGAAACTCCCCAAATACAGGTGTGCCAAGCTTGTAGCACCATACCCAAGACGACTTGAGGCTGTAAGTACTGAGTAAAGGGTCTGAATACTTATGTAAATGTGATATTTCATTTTTTTATGTTTAATACATTTGCAAAAAAAGTACAAATTTTTCCTTTGTCATTATGGGGTATTGTGTGTAGATTGATGAGGGATTTAAAAAAAATCTATTTTAGAATTAGGTTGTAGTGTAACAAAATGTGGAAAAGGTCAAAGGGGTCTGAATACTTTCCGAATGCACTGTATAGACACATCCTTTGTGTTTTAATCAAATCAACTATATGCACTGAGCTTGTCTGATGCTTTAAGCGCATTGTTTGATTAAATAATTAAAACACAATTGATTTGATTGTGCCGGGCCGGGGTCAGACTTGCTGCACTATATTAAAGGAAATGACAGCATGTGACTGTGTGACTGGCACCTGTTGTCTCTCTCTCCTCCCTGCTGCAACGACCAACACAGAACATCAGTTTATTTTTTTTGCTACTTCTTGACTAAAGAAATCTTGGTCGACCAACTGCATATCGACCAAACAATCGACCAGTCGACTAAATGGGGTCAGCCCTACAACACACACATGCAGTGCACACACACACACACACACACACACACACACACACACACACACACACACACACACACACACACACACACACACACACACACACACACACACACACACACACACACACACACACAAATGAATACACAGGTGCACACACACTCTCACACACAGACACACTGCTCCCCTGCTACTGTTATTTTCTTACTTTCATTCACATCCTTCCTCTACTTAGCTTTCTCTCCGGGAGTTGGGCTCTGGACTGCATTGCAGCACAGACTATGACTGGTGGTTTTGTTTAAACTAAAGTGCTGCCAGGAAATGTAAAGGGAGAGAAAAAACAGAAGCATAGGCAGTTTGTGAGTAGGTGGGTTGTTGAGTGTCTTTGCCTTCTTTTCCGCCCCTGATAAAATATGTCTCGTTTTTTTTATTTTATGTGCGTAATTGAATTATTGAGGAGTAGATAACTTGACCTTTGCTTTGAGGTATGAATCAAACAGTAGAGATGTGGTCTGGCCAAATTTACAGTGTCGAGTGGGTCTAATAAAGGGAAGCCAGCGGGGCAAGCAGAAGTGCTGAGGCCTGGAAACAGGCAGATCCATTGTTCTATAACTCAACATACTGTACAGAGAGAAGGGGGAGGAGGTAAGGGAAGGAGAGGAGAGGAGGAGGGGGTGGGTGTAGGTGAGGAGAATGGATCAAGGGAGAGGAGAGGCAGGCAGAGGAGAGGAGAGGGAGGGAAGAATAGAGGAGAGTGGGAGGAGGAGGGAAGGGTTGTGGAGGTGAGAGGGGTTGCAGACAGAGGGGTGGAGAGGAGGGGAAAGAAGAGAAAATAAGAGGATAGGCAGGGCTGGACACTGGTGTAGAACTGACATGTTGAACTGTGAGCAGGATTTGCTTGGTTTTGTTCCACTCCAAACATGAATGAACTGTTCTACAGTCATTGATGGTAAGAAAAAAGGGCCAGCTAGCCTTTTCCATATGTCAGGTCAGTACTCAAGTATAATCAGCAGCATATTAATTCCTGGATGATTAAATAAGGGGATCATATCTCCATATGAATCATCTGAATCTCAATTGAGTTTAGGCTTAGACACAATAATTCACCACTGTCATTGACAAAGTTCCACACTGCTACTGTACTACAGGGAGTATCTGGCCAATATCATTGCATTTCTGGACCAGGTTTGTGACTTCCTAGTATTGTGGTTTGTCCAAGGGTTCATCCCCATGCCCAGCAGGACCACCATACGGTCAATACACAATCACAATATGGTCCCTCTCCGGTCCCAAACCCAAATACATCCGTCCGTACTCATTTCAAACACAATGGTCTGATTCCAGTTCAATTGTGGTCCCAAACCCCAACTGCACTTTGCTATCATCTCATCATCTCATTGGCCAAGATGAGGTAAAAAGTTGGTTTCAGGTCAGGCTGGAGTATTCTCTATTGGCCTAGATCCAGCTTGGTCTTGCTCTCATTGTCCACTCTTCCCCAGCATACTGTAGCAATATAGGATTTCCCATTTCTATTGTCTTAGTCCTCTCACTCCATTATCTCTGACTCAAAGAGACTAGCATTGGTCTAATTTGTCCGGAGAAAGCACTCCTCTGTTTTCCTTTGAATTCTCATCCATTTGATCTCATTTCGGAGCTGGAAATAATCAGCGTATCGGCCGTTCAAAACGAGCAAAGCTTATTCTGTCAGTGAGCCCAACATGGGCCATTGTTTGACAAGGAACTTGTTGTGTGGAAAAATCTGTAATCTGTTTTGTACAATTGTGAGCACACTAGGTGAGCTTTGTAGGTGGTTGAAAGGGAGAAGGAGAAGAGAGGGGGCTAGGAGGCAGGCAGCACCAACCGAAGTCATAATATCCCTTAATACCTCATTATTCTAAATCATGCTGATTCATCTTCTTTGTGGAGATATATTATTGCCACCCCTGTGAGAGGCGTGGTGCTGTGTGCCTTCGAGCGGCGTCATTACAAACCACTCTGAGAGGAAGTCGGCCATTGGGAGTCGGCCCACGTTTTTCACCGCGTGTCAAACTCAGCTCGAGAACATGCCACTGACTGTGCCAATGTCAAACGGCACCCTGGGCACTGGCCAACGTCCCTGGGTTGGTTAGTGTTAGTCATACTGACTGAGACAGAGACAGAGGCACGACATAAGGCTGTGGGGTACGTCCTGTTCTCTTTTCTTCTCCACAGGTACAGGAAGAGGTTATGATTCAGTTTGACTTCAAGCTAGGTTATGCAGATACAGGAAGAGGTTATCAGATTTAGGCTTGGGTTGACTTTGAGCTGGGCTGGGATTAGGATTGGGCGGTTTATAGTTTTTTACTATAAACCGGTATTCATCCACTGACTGGTGAGGGTTTTATATAGTATTTCATTTATGTAACAGTATTTTAATGTTTGGTTTGTGAAATATCATAATAGAGTAATAAAACTTGATGGCAATCATCCATTTTTAGCACCAGTAAGAGACTGCTAACAGCTAAGAACTTATTAGCTCATTTATGAATACGTTGGGACAGCTTCGGAAGGGGGAGAAAAGGCTTTAAGTCGGAACACTGCTATTGAATCCATTGTAAATCCATTGTCACAGAGGATAATAATTATTCTGATAAAGGAAAAGTTACTTTTTGATGAATAGAGGCAGACAAAGAAACACGACACTGTGTGTAAATGATAACAAATGAAGTGAATTATTGCATGCTGAAAATGTAAGGAATACAAGAAAGGGCTGGAATTCAACAAATTACTGCAGTGCCAGAGTTTGAGGCTACAAAAGAGGAATTTGATTCCCATGAAAAGGTCTACAAATAGGACAACTTCACTATCAGTTTTGTCCTCCTGTTATTTTTGGTTTAAGTTCATTCGAACATTTTACGGACCGAGTATATTTTACATGAGCTATCTTGTTGTTTTTAGTCCCAACCTTCAGCTCCACAAAACCCCTCCAATTGATCTCTTAAAACCTATTTGCGATATCATTTTCAACTCTGCTGTGATGTTTCACAAAAGTTCTGAAGCTTTCTATTCTCATAGTTTCTACAGATTGTAAATTAAAGATAAAATGTTTTGCTCAAATTATTATTATATCATTGATCAATTAACTACGACTTTTCAGATCCCCAAGTAGTGCTATCTGCAGAGTTAGCTCAAGGTAAATGTTGCAATTCTTCAGCCATTCCTGAACCTGCGACCAAAACTAAGATACATACAGTATGGACACTACCAAAACAAACAATTTATTGATTCTGTCTCTTTGCAGCAAAATCTGCAGAGCTGGGATGGTTGTATCCCCCATATGCAGTTGAAGTCGTAAGTTTACATACACTTAGGTTGGAGTCATTGAAACTCTCCACTCCACAAATTTCTTGTAAACAAACTATAGTTTTGGCAAGTCGGTTAGGACATCTACTTTGTGCATGACACAAGTTATTTTTCCAACAATTGTTTACAGACAGATTATTTCACTTATAATTCACTGTATCACAATTCCAGTGGGTCAGAAGTTTACATACACTAAGTTGACCGTGCCTTTAAACAGCTTGGAAAATTCCAGAAAATTATGTCATGGCTTTAGAAGCTTCTGATAGGCTAATTGACATCATTTGAGTCAATTGGAGGTGTACCTGTGGATGTATTTCAAGGCCTACCTTCAAACTTAGTGCCTCTTTGCTTTACATCATGGGAAAATCAAAAGAAATCAGCTAAGACCTCAGAAAACAATTGTGGACCTCCACAAGTCTGGTTCATCCTTGTGAGCAATTTCCGAATGCCTGAAGGTATGACGTTCATCTGTACAAACAATAGTACGCAAGTATAAACACCATGGGACCACGCAGCTGTCATACCGATCAGGAAGGAGACGCATTCTGTTTCCTAGAGATTAACATACTTTGGTGCGAAAAGTGCAAATCAGTCCCGGAACAACAGCAAAGGACCTTGTGAAGAAGCTGGAGGAAAGAGGTACAAAAGTATCTGTATCCACAGTAAAATGAGTCCTATATCGACATAACCTGAAAGGCCGCTTAGCAAGCAAGAAGCCACTGCTCCAAAACCTCCATAAAAAAGCTAGACTACGGTTTGCAACTGCACGTGGGACAAAGATTGTACTTTTGATGATACAAAAATAGAACTGTTTGGCCATAATGACCATCGTTATGTTTGGAGGATAAAGGGGGAGGCTTGCAAGCCGAAGAACACCAGCCCAACCGTGAAACACAGGGGTGGCAGCATCATGTTGTGGGGGTGCTTTGCTGCAGGAGGGACTGGTGCACTTCACAAAATAGATGGCATCATGAGGTAGGAAAATTATGTGGATATATTGAAGCAACATCTGAAGACATCAGTCAGGAAGTTAAAACCTGTTGGGGATAGGGGGCAGTATTTGCACGGCCGGATAAAAAACATACCCGATTTCAACTGGTTACTACTCTTGCCCAGAAACGAGAATATGCATATAATTAGTAGATTTGGATAGAAAACACCCTAAAGTTTCTAAAACTGTTTGAATGGTGTCTGTGAGTATAACAGAACTCATATGGCAGTCAAAACCCTGAGACAAATCCTGACAGGAAACTGAAATCTGATGTGTGGATATCACTTCAAACATTTGCCATTGAAACACACAGGGGCTTATGAATCATTTAGCACTTCCTAAGGCTTCCACTAGATGTCCCCAGTCTTTACAAAGTGGTTTGAGTCTCCTACTATCAAAACTGACTGAAAGAGAGGCTGTGGAAAGTGGTCACAGGTGGAGGGCTATTTACCATTATGACGCCGCCGCCCATGGCTACCCTCCCCTTTCGAAACGTTTTGAAAGACAATGCAAACGTCCCCATGGAATATTACTGAAGCTCTGGTTGAAAAAGGCACAAAAGATTTATGTTATACAACGTTTGACATGTTTGAACGAACTTAAATATATATTTTTTTGTACTTTCGTGACGACAAGTCCTACTCAGCACGGTACATTTTCAGTAGCCTTCGGAGCGCGCTAACAATTGGGACATAAATGATTAACTTTTTTGAACAAAACTACATTTGTTATGGACCTGGGATTCCTGGAAGTGCTTTCTGATAAAGATAATCAAAGGTAAGGTTTTATTTACAATAGTATTTTTGATGGTTGATCATTCCAAGATGGCTCCAACATGTATAGCCTAGCCTATTTTGCTGGGTATACCACGTCGTTTATTGCAAAGTGTGATTTCCCAGTAAAGTTATTTTTAAATCTGGCAAAGCAGTGGCATTCAAGACATGTTAATCTATAAGTCTTTGAATGACAATATTAAATTTTAACAATGTTTTCGAATAGTAATTTTGTAAATTGTAGCGCTGATTCATCGGAAGCATTTGAGGGAAAAGATTTTCTGAATGTCACGTGCCGATGTAAAATGCTGTTTTTATATATAAATATGAAAAAATGCATGTATTGTGTAACATGATGTCCTAAGATTGTCATCTGATGAAGATTGTCAAAGGTTAGTGCTGCATTTAGCTGTGTTTTGGGTATTTGTGATGCATGCTAGTTGCTTTGAAAATGGCTGTGTGATTATTTCTGGCTGGGTACTCTCCTAACATAATCTAATGTTTTGCTTTTGCTGTAAAGCCTTTTTGAAATCGGACAATGTGGTTCGATTCAGGAGAGGTGTATCTATAAAACGGTGTAAAATAGTCATATGTTTGAGAAATTGAAGTTATAGCATTTATGAGGTTTTGCATTTCGCGCGACGCGATTCCACTGGCTGTTGATTAGGGTGGGACGCAAGCGTCCCACTGGCCCAGACAGGTTAAAGCTTGGTCGCAAATGTGTCTTCCAAGTGAACAATGACCTCAAGCATACTTCCAAAGTTGTGGCAAAATGGCTTAAGGACAACAAAGTCAAGGTATTGGAGTGGCCATCACAAAGCCCTGACCTCAATCCTATGGAAAATGTGTGGGCAGAACTGAAAAAGTGTGTGCGAGCAAGGAGGCCTACAAACCTGACTCAGTTACACCAGCTCTGTCAGGAGGAATGGGGCAAAATTCACCCAACTTCTTGTGGGAAGCTTATGGAAGGCTACCTGAAATGTTTGACCCAAGTTAAACAATTTAAAGGCAATGCTACCAAATACTAATTGAGTGTATGTAAACTTCTGACCCACTGGGAATGTGATGAAATAAATAAAATCTGAAATAAATCTTTCTCGCTACTATTATTCTGACATTTCACATTATTAAAATAAAGTGGTGATCCTAACTGACCTAAGACAGGGAATTTTTACTAGGATTAAATGTCAGGAATTGTGAAAAACTGAGTTCAAATGTATTTGACTAAGTGTATGTAAACGTACGACTTCAACTGTATATATACAATTCTATTGGTTGCAAGATTGTTGTATAATAATTTAAATTGGAAAATTCTAAGTTTTGATTCTGGTGTCGTTTTGTGTATTTTTATTTATTAAGGATCCCCATTAGCTGCTGCCAAGGCTCTTCCTGGGCTCCAGCGAAATTAAGGCAGTTATACACAGTTTAAAATATTACATGATATTACATTTCATAACACTTTACCCCAAAAAATGTGTGTCTTGCCACTACTGTCACATATTTAAAATACAACATCCAAGTGTACGTGTGTGTAGAGTGTGTCTTATCATGTGTATGTGTGTCTGCCTGTGTGTGTGTCTCTTCACAATCCCCGCTGTTCCATTAGGTGTATTTTATCTGTTTTTTATATCTGATAATGCTGCTTGCATCAGTTACTTGATGTGGAAAATAGTTCAATGTAGCCTTGGCTCTATGTTGTACTATGTTGTACCCAAAGTTTGTTCTTCCACACTCACTTTACGGAATTCCGAATTACCACACTCGTCTTTCATAATTTGGTCAGATATACTTGGATGTGTAGTGTAAGAGTTTGTTGCTGGCATGTCATGCCTAAGTTTGCTAATCTTGCCAATGAAAGAATGATTCAAGTAATTGGCAATATCAGTGGGTTTTGTGATGAGCCATCTGATTCAATGAATGATGGAGCTGAGTTTGCCTTTTTGCCCAAAATTTCATTTAAGGTGCTCCAAAGATTTTTACTATCATTCTTTATGTCATTTATCTTTGTTTCATAATGTAACTTCTTTTTATTCAGTTTAGTCACATGATTTCTCAATTGGGGTACGTTTTCCAATCGGTTGTGCAGCTAGACTTATTTGCCATTCCTTTTGCCTCATCCCTCTCAACCATACCATTGTTCAATTTCTCATCAATCCATGGGGATTTAAGTTTTTACAGTCATTTATTTAATGGGTGCATGCTTATTCTTAAGTGGAATAAGCGATGTCATAAATGTGTCAAGTGCAGCATCTGGTTACACACCACAGACCAACACATTCTTTACATCATCGACATTGGAATCACTACAAAACTTGTTGTATGACCTCTTATACTCTATCTTAGGCCCAGCCTTTGGAAATTTGATTTTCCTAGATATGGCTACTATAATGTGATCACTACATCCAATGGATTTGGATTCCGTTTTAAAGCAAATTTCTGCACCATTAGTAAAGATGTGATCAATACATGTTGATGATTTCATTCCTGTGCTGTTTGTAACAACTCTGGTAGGTTCGCTGATAACCTGAACCAGGTTGCATGCACTAGTTACAGTTTGAAGCTTTTTCTTGAGTGGGCAGCTTGATGAAAGCCAGTCATATTTAAATCACCCATAAAATATACCTCTATGTGCCATGGAATTGGTACATCAAAAATCTTCTCCCAACTATTTTACAATGAAGTTTCAAGTTAAAATATAGTAATCAATAACAATGTAATAGTAAATATAACAAGGTAGAACAAAAACACACGAGATATAAAAATAAGAAGAACACGATAAAGTAAATAAGCTTACTACAGTATATAACAATGTACAGGGATACTGAGTCGATAGAGGTAGATATGTATAAGGGTAAGGTGACTAGGTATCAGGATATATGATAAACAGAGTAGCAGTAGCGTATATTATGACTCTATTTGAGTGGGTGTGTGTAGAGTCAGTATAAATGTATGTGAATATTAGAGGTCGACTGATTAATCGGCATGGCAGATTAATTAGGGCCGATTTCAGGTTTTCATAACAATGGTAATCTGGGTTTTTTTGGACACCGATTATGGCCGATTACATTTCAATCTACGAGGAGACTGCGTGGCAGGCTGACCACCTGTTACGTGAGTGCAGCATCAAAAGCACCTTGTGGCTGCAAGGAGCCAAGGTAAGTTGCTAGCGAGCATTAAACTTATCAATCTTCACATAATCACTAATTAACTACACATGGTTGATGATGTTCCTAGGTTAACTAGCTTGTCCTGTGTTGCATATAATCAAAGCGGTGCCTGTTAATTTATCATCGAATCACAGCCTATTTCAACTTCGCCAAACTGGTGATGATTTAACAAAAGCACATTCGCGAAAATCACAATCGTTGCACAAATGTACCTAACTATAAACATCAATGCCTTCCTTAAAATCTATACACAGAAGTAGATTTTTTTAAATGTGCATATTTAATTAAAATAAATGCATGTAGGCAGGCAATATTAACTAGGGAAATTGTGTCACTTCTCTTGCGTTCTGTGCAAGCAGAGTCGGGGTATATGCAGCAGTTTTGGCTGCCTGTCTCGTTGCGAACTGTGTGAAGACCATTTCTTCCTAACAAAGACTGTAATTAATTTGCTAGAATTTTACATAATTATGACATAACATTGAAGGTTGTGCAATGTAACAGCAATATTTCGACTTAGGGTTGCCACCAGTTCGATAAAATACGGTTATTATTTCACTGAAAAAATAAACGTTTTGTTTTCGAAATTATAGTTTCTGGATTTGACCCTATTAATGACCAAAGGCTCGTAGTTTTGTGTGTTTATTATAATTAAGTCTATGATTTGATATTTGATAGAGCAGTCTGACTGAGCGGTGGTAGGCAGCAGCAGGCTCGTAAGCATTCATTCAAACAGCACTTTACTGCGTTTGCCAGCAGCTCTTAGCAACGCTTGAAGCACAGCGCTGTTTATGACTTCAAGCCTATGAACTCCCAAAATTAGGCTGGCAATACTAAAGTGCCTATAAGAACATTCAATAGTCAAAGGTATATGAAATACAAATGGTATAGACAGAAATAGTCGACGCGTCATAATTCCTATAATAACTACAACCTAAAACTTTTTAACTGGGAATATTGAAGACTCATGTTAAAAGGAACCACCAGCTTTCATATGTTCTCATGTTCTGAGCAAGGAAGTTAAACGTTAGCTTTTTTACATGGTACATATTGCACTTTTACTTTCTTCTCCAACACTGTGTTTTTGCATTAACCAAATTGAACATGTTTCATTATTTATTTGGGACTAAATAGATTTTATTTACGTATTATATTAAGTTAAAATTAAAGTGTTCATTGGTCATTCAGTATTGTTGTAATTGTCTTTATTACAAATATATATATATATATATATACTGCTCAAAAAAATAAAGGGAACACTTAAACAACACAATGTAACGCCCAAGTCAATCACACTTCTGTGAAATCAAACTGTCCACTTAGGAAGCAACACTGATTGACAATAAATGTCACATGCTTTTGTGCAAATGGAATAGACAACAGGTGGAAATTATAGGCAATTAGCAAGACACCCCCAATAAAGGAGTGGTTCTGCAGACCACTTCTCAGTTCCTATGCTTCCTGGCTGATGTTTTGGTCACTTTTGAATGCTGGCGGTGCTTTCACTCTAGTGGTAGCATGAGACGGAGTCTACAACCCACACAAGTGGCTCAGGTAGTGCAGCTCATCCAGGATGGCACATCAATGCGAGCTGTGGCAAGAAGGTTTGCTGTGTCTGTCAGCGTAGTGTCCAGAGCATGGAGGCGCTACCAGGAGACAGGCCAGTACATCAGGAGACGTGGAGGAGGCCATAGGAGGGCAACAACCCAGCAGCAGGACCGCTACCTCCGCCTTTGTGCAAGGAGGAGCACTGCCAGAGCCCTGCAAAATGACCTCCAGCAGGCCACAAATGCGCATGTGTCTGCTCAAACGGTCAGAAACAGACTCCATGAGGGTGGTATGAGGGCCCGACGTCCACAGGTGGGGGTTGTGCTTACAGCCCAACACCGTGCAGGACGTTTGGCATTTGCCAGAGAACACCAAGATTGGCAAATTTGCCACTGGCGCCCTGTGCTCTTCACAGATGAAAGCAGGTTCACACTGAGCACATGTGACAGACGAGACAGTCTGGAGACGCCGTGGAGAACGTTCTGCTGCCTGCAACATCCTCCAGCATGACCGGTTTGGCGGTGGGTCAGTCATGGTGTGGGGTGGCATTTCTTTGGGGGGCCGCACAGCCCTCCATGTGCTCGCCAGAGGTAGCCTGACTGCCATTAGGTACCAAGATGAGATCCTCAGACCCCTTGTGAGACCATATGCTGGTGCGATTGGCCCTGGGTTCCTCCTAATGCAAGACAATGCTAGACCTCATGTGGCTGGAGTGTGTCAGCAGTTCCTGCAAGAGGAAGGCATTGATGCTATGGACTGGCCCGCCCGTTCCCCAGACCTGAATCCAATTGAGCACATCTGGGACATCATGTCTCGCTCCATCCACCAACGCCACATTGCACCACAGTCTGTCCAGGAGTTGGCGGATGCTTTAGTCCAGGTCTGGGATGAGATCCCTCAGGAGACCATCCGCCACCTCATCAGAAGCATGCCCAGGCGTTGTAGGGAGGTCATACAGGCACGTGGAGGCCACACACACTACTGAGCCTCATTTTGACTTGTTTTAAGGACATTACATCAAAGTTGGATCAGCCTGTAGTGTGGTTTTCCACATGTCACGTCCTGACCAGCAGATGGAGCTAGTGTTTTAGTTTTGGGGTCAGGACGTGGCATGTTTGTGTTGGGTATGTTTGTATTGTTGATTGGGACTTCCAATTGAAGGCAGGTGTGTTGAGTTGCCTTTGATTGGAAGTCCTATATAGGTGTGTGTGTTATTCTTTGGGGTTGTGGGTGGGTGGTTGTTTGTGTGCACTGCGTTGGTTTGAGCCTGCCACACTGTTACCGGTGTGTTTATTGTTTTTTTGTTCAAGTGGATGCTTTACATGTTTCCTTTAATAAACATGAGTGTCCACAATCCCGCTGCGCCTTGGTCCTCTTCTCTACATGACAACTTCTGTGACACCACATTAATTTTGAGTGTGACTCCAAATCCAGACCTCCATGGGTTGATAAATTGGATTTCCATTGATTATTTTTGTGTGATTTTGTTGTCAGCACATTCAACTATGTAAAGAAAAAAGTATTTAGTAAGATTATTTCTTTCATTCAGATCTAGGATGTGTTGTTTAAGTGTTCCCTTTATTTTTTTGAGCAGTGTATATATATATATGTATGTATGTGTATATATATATATATATATATATAATAAAAATCGGCCGATAAATCGGTATCGGCTTTTTTTGGTCCTCCAATAATTGCTATCGGCGTTGAAAAATCATAATCAGTCAACCTCTAGTGCATATTATGTGTGTGAGCAAATTATGGAGTTAGTGTTTGTATGTGTGTTAGAGTATCAGTGTGCGTAGTGTGTAGTGCCCTGTGAGTGTGCAGTGAGACAGTGCAAAAATAAAAATAAAATACTAAGGTCAACTCAGATAGTGTTATATATTTTGTTAGCTATTTAGCAGTCTTATGGCATGGGGAGCTGTTCAGGAGCCTGTTGGTGTCAGACTTGAGGCACCGGTATCACTTGCCATGAGGAAACAGAGAGAGCAGTCTATGGCTTGGGTGGTTGGAGTCTTTAATGATTTTCCAGGCCTTCCTTTCACTCCGCCTGATATAGAGGTCCTGGATGGCAAAGAGCTGTGCCCCAAGGATGTACTGGGCTGTCCGCACCACCCTATGTAGTGCCATGCGATCGAGCGCAGTGCTATTGCCATACCAAGCAGTGATGCAGCCAGTCAAGACACTCTCAATTGTACAGCTGTATAACTTTTTGAGGATTTGAGGGCCATGCCAAACCTTTTCAACCTCCTGAAGGGGGAAGAGGCGCTGTCATGCCTTCTTCACGACTGTGCACGTGTGGACCATCACATGGAGTCGGCCCGTCAGGAAGTCCAGGGTCCAATTGGAGAGGGAGGTGTTCAGACCCAGGGTCCTAAGCTTGGTGACGAGTTTGGCAGGGTCAATGGTGTTGAACGCTGAGCTGTAGTCAATGAGCAGAATTCTCACATAGGTATTCCTCTTATCTAGGTGTGTGAGGGCAGTGTGGAGTGAAATTGAGATTGCTTCGATATGCAAACTGGGTCTAGGGTGTTTGGGATGATGGAGTTGATGTGTGCCATAACCAGCCAGTCAAAGCACTTCATGATTACAGATGTGAGTACTACAGGGCTGTAGTCATTTTGGCATGAAGCCTTAGAGTTCTTGGGAACAGAAATGATGGTGGTCATCTTAAAACATGTGGGGATTACAGGAGAGGTTGAAAATTACAGTGAATGTACCTGCCAACTGTTCTGCACATGCTCTGAGAACGCGTCCAGGAATACCATCGGGGCCCAATGGCCTTACACGGGTAATGTCCTGGTTAAAGACTTTACTCACATCGGCCTCGGAGAGCGAGATCATCCAATCTTCTGGGTTTGTAGGTGGCCCCCACTCCCAGCACGATGTTGTTATTGTCAAAGAATTCATAAAATGCATTGAGTTTGTCTGGTAGAGAGGCATCTTTGAGCAGGCTGGGTCATCCTTTGTAAACCAGAATGGACTGTAGCCCCTGCACAGATGCTGTGGGCGTCGGAGCCTCTATAATATGAGTCTACCTTATTCCTATATTATCCTTTTGCTCGTTTGATGACTCTGTGGAGGTCATAGCGGGACTTCTTGTACTTGTTCCTGTTCTCAGTTGTAGCTTCAGGGTTGTCTGTGATATCCCTGTGCGCGGTAGCCCTATCCTTTAGTTTAGCGCCAACCTCAGTGTTAATCCAGGGCTTTTGATTGGGGAAGCAGTGAACGTTAACTGTTGGGACAGGAAGAGTTTAGCAGATTTACACTTCAATTTGACTTTGACTTGCCAGAAGATTCCGACCATACCGTTACGCTTGTTTGCACTGAGCTGCACTGGGGTCAGAACACAATCATGGTTATTTTAAGAAAGACACAGTGGAGCCGGCGCGAGATATGGTTCGGAAAACGTACTTCAATGCAGGGATGGGATATGCCACTCTACTCCAAATTGTACGTTTATCCACACTGCTCCATCTAGAAGATTGACATACTGCTAGTTTCTTGGAAAACTGCCCTTTTCATCCTCATGCTAGCTGGCAGTAGTGTACCAATGTGGATAAAGGTCCAATTTGGAGTACAGTGGCATATCCCATTCTTAAATCACTATTAAACTGGGGCTATGATTGGGCTACGATTAGGTACAGGTTGTGTTAATCACCCCCTAAATAACTCTCAAGCACGGAGGGGTCATGCACTCATTTCTTACGATCAAGCTTGATGGAGATTGTATGAAAAGTAATGTCATTCACCCTGCACCATACAATCAAGCTTGCTTACGATTTAGTACATGTGATCTCCACCATGCTGCACTCTTTTGTGGATAGTCAGCGTATGACGTGGCCTCCGTTACCTTCATCTTGACCACTGACAAGGACAAACGCAGTTATATGACAGCACCATATGACTACACCATGACTAACTCCACCACTGTACCAATGGGGCTGATGATGATGCTGCCGCTAATTACGGTGTTCATATTAGGACAGCCTCAGTAGCTGATGATGATGATATCAGTCCATCTGCAGTGCAGTGGAATGACATGTCACTGTTGTCCTCATTAAATCTAGTGAATACTAAACAGGCCTTACAGCTGGCTGCGGTCGCACCATGCCAAATCACATCATTAGGGGTTGAACAGATCAATCAGACACAATCAGAAGGGAATGACACAAAGAAACGTTAGTCCTTAAGCAGTATTTCGAAAGGTGAACCTCATTGAGAATGATTTTGAAAAGTTTTTGATTTTCTGCTACTAACAAATATGGGTTCTGCTGTGAGACTTTTGGGTGTTTTCAGACCTGTGTCACGCAGTTGCGTGTGTTTTGCATCAGTGTCCCCCGTCAGTGTGTGTGAGGGTGTGTGTGCAGAGGAGTGTGTCTTGTGTGAACGCTAAACGTTGTAGAGATCAATCATGATCAAAGCCCATCTCTCGGCTGTCAGCTCAGCACTCCCCTCCCTCTTTTTCATTCCTGTTTCCCTCTCCTCCCCTACTTCTCTCTACCTCCTGTTGTGTTGATTTTTATGGCCTTGAGACATAAGTAGTCTTAAGGAATCCAGGAAGTCTTCTTCTGAATTGAGGGCAGAATTGAAAGAATAAAGTGTGTTCATGTAGCGGAGGTGAGTCGGACTCACACTTTTGTGATAAGGTAGCCCTGCCAGAGACTTAAAATCGGTCACCCTTGACCCAAGAGTGAATTCCTCTTTGTCTAATGGTTAACACGTTGGTTTCCTGAGCGGGAGACTGGGGTGCAGATGCCACTAGTTAGTCATTATTAAAAAATATATGACTAGTTGAAATACTTGCTGTTGTTTATGCTCCAAATGTGAATGTGATATCAGAAGTATTATGCTAAAATGTTACTTGGCAAGAAATATATCAATTACCTGAGTTGTTTTAAGAACAATCATTCTGGGCTTGATTTTGAAATGTAAATTTATGCATCTATGTGTTTCAGTAATTTCTTAGAAAATAAATGTTTTAAATCAAGGTGTACTGAGATCTCTGAGGTGCGCTAAGAAAAATAACGTAATTTAGTTACTTTCTTGTGTTGATAACTTATTATGCTTTCATAAATGGCCTTCAAATAAGATTTGTGCAAGCTGAGGGGAAAGCCAGACTGAACAGGTGGGTTTTGAGATTGTTTTTGAAAGTGGTGAATGGTAATGGAGTTGCAGGGGGATCATGATTAATCGCAATCTTTTAATTTGCTTTGACAACTTCACACATGAAAACAGACATGTTTGAAGATTCTCATGTACATTTTTCACATGACGCAGACATATGGTTTCCCAACATTTCACATGTGCTTCTGTAACTGGTGGGATACTTCTGATCACAAACCAGGCTGTACAGCAGGGTTTTCATTGTTGGACAAATTATATTTTCATTGCTGGACATCAGGTAATCAGCTCCAAATTATTTTAATTTAGGAAATCTGTTTCCAAGTATTCCCACGCATAAATAAAAAAAACATACATGATATATACAAAAGTATGTGGACACCGCTTCAAATTAGTGGGTTCAGCTATTTGGGCCAGACCCGTTGCTGACAGGTGTGTAAAATCGAGCACACAGCCATACAATCTCCATAGACAAACATTGGCAGTAGAATGGCCTTACTGAAGACCTCTGTGACTTTCAACGTGACACAGTCATAGAATTTCTGCCCTGCTAGAGCTGCCTCAGTCAACTGTATGTGGAAACATCTAGGCTCAGCCGCAAAGTGGTAGGCCACACAAGCTCACAGAATGGGACTGCCGAGTGCTGAAGCGTGTAGTGTTTAAAAATCGTTTGTCCTCGGTTGCAACACTCACTACCGAGTTTCAAACTGCCTCTAGAAACAACGTCAGCACAATAACTATTTGTCGGGGAGCTTCATGAAATTTGTTTCTCTGGCAGAGCAGCCGCACACAAGCCTAAGAGCACCATGCACAATTCCAAGTGTCGGCTGGAGTGGTGTAAAGCTCGCCACTATTGGACTCTGGAGCAGTGGAAACGCGTTCTATGGAGTGATGAAAGACGCTTCAACATCTGGCAGTCCAACAGACAAATCTGGCATTGCCGGATGCCAGGAAAAAGCTACCTGCCCCAATGCATAGTGCCAACTGTAAAGTTTGGTGGAGGAGGAATAATGGTCTGGGGCTGTTTTTCATGATTCGGGCAAGGCCACTTAGTTCCAGTGAACGGAAATGTTAACGCTACAGCATACAATGACATTCTAGATTATTATGTGCTTCCAACTTTGTGGCAACAGTTTGGGGAAGTCCCTTTTCTGTTTCAGCATAACAATACCCCCGTGCACAAAGCTAGGTCCATACAGAAATGGTTTGTCGTAATCAGTGTGGAAGAACTTGACTGGCCTGCACAGAGCCCTGACCTTAAACCCATCAAACACTTTTGGAATGAATTGGAACGCCGACTGCGAGCTAGGCCTGATCGCCCAAAATGTGTGCCTGACTTCACTAATGCTCTTGTGGCTGAATGGAAGCAAGTCCCCACAGCAATTTTCCAACATTTAGTGGAAAGCCTTCCCAGAAGAGTGGAGGCTGTTATAGTAGCAAAGGGGGGAACAACTCCATATTAATGCCCATGATTTTGGAATGAGATGTTCAACAAGCAGGTGTCCACAAGTCTTTGGTAGTGTAGTGTATGTGATTGTATCCCAATGTGATCAATGTTTGAAATGATTCTGTTTTTGTCAAATACTATATCTGTTTGGGCTTCTTGCGGTCAATTTGCAGTATACAAATGATTTGTTATTGTGTTCTGACCCTTTGACCATTCGGTCAAGAAAAAAATCTCTCTGCGTCTGAATGTAGTTGGGGACCACTGCTGTACAGTATGGTATCACATCGTAAAACTATCTTCTTGAATGGCAATTGTTTCCATCCATCCATATCAATTACTGCATGCTAAAGAAAAGGAAATGAAAACAGTGTGTTTTTCAAGCCCAGGTCAGTTGCTCGGAAGTGGTACATCAGATAGTAACTATAGTTAACACAGATTCAGTCAGTCTTTGACTGCTATTTTTAATCCATCGAGTCCCTAAGGAAGACCATAGCTCGCCTGTACCTGGCACAAAAATGGTTAAGAAACACTGGCTTAACAGATGGCTTTCATCATACCTCCATTAGTCTACAGAAGGTGACAGGAGAAGATGAACTGAATGGAGATGGAAGAAAGTGCAAGAAAAGGAAAAGAGAAGTAAAAAAAGGAGAGAAAGGAGAAGGTGATTGTAGAAGACCAGACTAGAGAGGAGGATTAGGAGAGGAAGGGTATAAGAGGCGTGTATAGCGTGGGGAAGGGTCTCCATAGGGCCAAGGTTGACTATTGTGCCACTTCGAGACATCTCCCTCAGACTCTGGTCTTGCTTTAATCTAAACACTGACCTCACACACTTCATTGGAATGTGGTCTGTCACACACTAGCGCACACAGGCATGCACATGCAATGAATCACCATCTCCCCAATGTAGCCTGGTCAAAATATGGACTTTGCTTGGAGGTTTGAAGCTTCCGCCAAACATTAAGCCCAATGAGCAAGCAAGCTTCTCCTCTGTCATTTCAACAATTAACTTGAACCAATTTAGTTTTGTCATAGCAATGAAACATGTCAACCTCTACAGGATTGGCTTTTCCCTTACTAATGGGCTGTTTGCTGGCTTTTCTCTCACCCTTTCTCTTGAGCGGTTGTCAGAATACTTTGAAGACATCAACTTTTAATGGATTTTCGTGACTGTGTTGTCTCAAGCCTCTTCTTCCATAGAGGTTACTGCTGCTGTCTTTCAGAAATGACACCCATTTACCATCCAATTAAAATAGCATGACAGCACTGAGTCAGCTTAAGACCATATAACAATGTGAGGAGGACATTGTGTCTTCATCACAGTGTAGCTCTTGAAATATTATATAAGAGTATAACAGTAAGGACATATCCATGTATAACAGTAATGACATTGTGATGTTTGATTAGTAATAACAGAGAGTGGGAGGACACAGCCAATGACTTGAGGGTAACAGATTATCGTACGTGTAATGACTTTTGAACCACACATGCAAGTGTCTCTGTCGTTGTTGAGTACTTTCTGCCACAGACACAGTGGATATGAGTAGAAATGAATATAAAATAAATAGAATAATAACACTGTATTGTCGGTTTTGGTAGAATATCTTTTTTTTTTGCTTCTCCCCAACCCACCATAATTACTTTTTCTGTCATATACACATATACCTTCCTAATATTGAGTTGCGCTCCTCCTTTTGCCCTCAGAATGGCCTCAATGTGTCGGGGCATGGACTCTACAAGGTGTCGAAAGCGTTCCACAGGGATGCTGGCCTATGATGACTCCAAGGCTTCCCACAGTTGTGTCAAGTTGGCTGGATATCCATTGGGTGGTGGACCATTCTTGACACACACGGGAAACTGTTGAGCGTGGAAAAACCCAGAGGCGTTGCAGTTATTGACACAAACCGGTGCGCCTGGTACCTACTACCGTACCCCGTTCAAGGCACTTCAATCTTTTGTCTTGCCCATTCACCCTCTGAATGGCACACATACACAATCATTCTTTAACCTGTCTCCTCCTTTTCATCTACACTGATTGAAGTGGATTTAACAATTGACATCAATAAGGGATTATAGCTTTCACCTGGTCAGTCTATGTCATGGAAAGAGCATACATATGGGTCTGAATTTGGGTAAAAGCCATTTCTTCTTTGGCAATGCAGTAAGCGGTGTTAAATGTAATATCTAGCTCAGTTAGCTCTGCCTGTTGACCGGCTTGGGCTGCCACCTGTTGCCTGTCAAATACGGCTGCCTGGTAGTAGACGTAGTGATGTTGCCCCGGTGCACTTGTCCCGGCACTTGTCCCGGCTTATGACTTAAGTTATGTTTTAGCAATGACTCATGTTTTAGGTTGCTGGACCCAGTAGCAAAATAAGTCTTCCCTGCTGCTATTACTCCACACTTTCGACAGAACACACAGAATATTGTGCTACTAGTCTTGTCCCTTCCTAGCCACTTGAATTTTTCAAAGCAACCCCTCCCAAAACATGTAGATATTTTTCTGGGGAGGTGGATTGGTAGCAGCATCTCCGACATTGTCCTCATCATCATCTTCTTCTGGTTGAGTTTGATCATTTCATAGTTAGTCTTTTTTGTTAAAGAAAGCTTCAATTCTGCCACGTTTCATTGTTGTTGTAAATGCTAGCTAGCTTGCTAGCTAATGCCATTACTCAGCTGACAGAAAGGGGCCTGGAGTGTTCCTATCATGTGATTGGTTTAATTAGCTACATTTAAACATTTGTAGCATTATGATTTGTAAACAATGTATCAGCCTGTCTTGTTTGAGATTGTTGCAGCAAAATATTGTTATGCATTGATGTTGTTATTGGATATTTTTTTTGTCTCGGTGCTCCCTAATGCTGCTCGTTATCTCACGCATCCCATTCAGTCCCTGCAGATTTTTTGGTCTATATGCAGAAAATGCCCATTGGAGATTAGTTTCTCTTTAATGTGGATGCTTCCATGATTACGGATAATCATGAATGAGTTGTGAATAATGATGAGTGAAAGTTAAATAAATATTATACCCACCTACAAATGGGTTCTGACTAGAGGGAGTACAACTACTACAGGAAGTGACTTTTCGTAGCAGGTTATAAAAAAGTTACTTCCAGTCGTAGCTGTACTTCCTCTAGTCAGAACCCTAAAAATGGTAACCTGCCCAGTTATTGGTAATTGTGAGAGGTTAGCATGTTTTGGGTGTATGAATACTACAAATCACCCCACCACTCAGGGACCTGTGGGGCCACCTCTGCTTTCACCTCATATGAAACATTTGATCTCAAATCCAAAATGTTAAAGTATAGAGCCAAATTAAAAGTTTAAGCTTCACTGTCCAAATGAATATGGAATATGGATTTAGCTTGCCTTGTCAAGCAATGAAACCAATGGAATGGTCCCAAAAGTACAACTCCTGCCTATCTGTTACTCCAGGTAGACTCAATTGCCCTGGCAGTTCGGCTATTTTTACTGACTCAGATCTTTTCGACTCGTTAGTAAAATAATGAATCTTTCGACTAATTTTGTTAATTTGAGTCAGTAACGCAAATATAATTCCCAGAGCACGCCGCAGGACCTCAGGAAGGAGACGCGTTCTGTCTCCTAGAGATGAACATACTTTGGTGCGAAAAGTGCAAATCAGTCCCAGAAAAACAGCAAAGAACCTTGTGAAGATGCTGGAGAAAACGGGTACAAAAGTATCTATATCCACAGTAAAACAAGTCCTATATCGACATAACCTGAAAGGCCGCTCAGCAGCAAGAAGCCACTGCTCCAAAACCGCCATAAAAAAGCAGTTTGCAACTGCACATGGGGACAAAGATTGTACTTTTTTGAGAAATGTCCTCTGGTCTGATAAAACAAAAATAGAACTGTTTGGCCATAATGACCATCGTTATGTTTGGAGGAAAAAGGGGGACGCTTGCAAGCCGAAGAACACCATCCCAACTGTGAAGCACGGGGGTCGCAGCATCATGTTGTGGGGGTGCTTTGCTGCAGGAGGGACTGGTGCACTTCACAAAATAGATGGCATCATGAGGTAGGAAAATTATGTGGATATATTGAAGCAACATCTGAAGACGTCAGTCAGGAAGTTTAAGCTTGGTCGCAAATGGGTCTTCCAAATGGACAATGGTCCCAAGCATACTTCCAAAGTTGTTGCAAAATGGCTTAAGGACAACAAAGTCAAGGTACTGGAGTGGCCATCACAAAGCCCTGACCTCAATCCTATGGAAAATGTGTGGGCAGAACTGAAAAAGTGTGTGCGAGCAAGGAGGCCTACAAACCTGACTCAGTTACACCAGCTCTGTCAGGAGGAATGGACCAAAATTCACCAACATTTTTGTGGGAAGCTTGTGGAAGGCTACCCGAAACGTTTGACCCAAGTTAAACAATTTAAAGGCAATGCTACCAAATACTAATTGAGTGTATGTAAACTTCTGACCCACTGGGAATGTGATGAAAGAAATAAAAGCTGAAATAAATCATTCTCTCTAGATGATCAACATCGTCTCAGGGCAATTTGTATTATTCTGTGCATAAATCTGTGGCATTCCATTTATTATAATATTTTTTCATTAGGTTACATTATGAATGGGAATAGCGGTCATACACTATCATATGAATTTGAAGACGAATAGTAGCATACGTCTTACCTGGTCGTGTTGTGCTGTAACAACAAAGGAGAACAACAAAGGAGAATTACGGGGAGAATTTACTTTGGTGGTTAAGAGAACTAAAATGACAAAGGTTATGTGAATTTATGTAGCACGTTAGAGGAGTTGGGTTACATTTAGAATACGGGTTAGGGGAAGGGTTAGCTAAAATGCTACAGTTGTGCCTGATGCGACTCGAACTTGTCGCAGATGACACCTGCCCACCCATCCTCCCGACTAACCTCCCGACTTTAATTTCTGTCTCAAGTAACCAGTGGTCAAAAGTACTTAAGTAAAAATACTTCAAAGTACTACTTAAGTAGTTATTTGGTGTATCTGTACTTTACTTTGCAATTTATAATTTTTACAACTTTTACTTTTACTTCACTACACTCCTAAAGAAAATAATATACTTTTTACTCCATACATTTTCCCTGACACCCAAAAATACTCATTACATTTTGAATGCTTAGCAGGACAGGAAAATTGTCATATTCATGCACTGGTGGTCATCCCTACTGCCTCTGATCTGGTGGACTCACTAAACACAAATGCGTCTTTTGTAAATGATGTCTGAGTGCTGGAGTGTGCCCCTGGCTATCAGTAAATATTTCAAACAAGACAATGATGCTGTTTGCTTTGCTTAATATAAGGAATATGAAATGATAGGTACTTTTACTTTTGATACTGTCTTGGAAATTACCACCATGGACTGAAAGTCAAACCTAAATTTATCATTCAAATTTCATTTAAATTGACTTACTGGAATTCAGTAGACGTTCAGAGGTTCGCGGATCAGGTATCTTCCCCCGGGCAGCTCTCAGTAAAGGTCTGGGCGGGTCCACGTCAGCTTTGGTCAAACGGGAAATTCCCTTACGCTTTCACACTTCGGAATGCGCCACCGGTGTCTCCTTGCAGACAGGTTCAAACAAACTTAATGCACCATAGTACACATCGGTCGGGAGCTCTCCCGGGGCAGTCCTGCTAGTTCTCTTATATATGGCTATCCAAACGAGTCTTATAAGCATGATATTAAATTATTCATTATTCATCATTAATGTTGGTTACTGTACGTGACTGACTTACACCTCACTAGGCTTCTTCTCTCAAAGCTGGGACCTTGAATCTGAGGTACTCCTTTTGGTTCCCAGAACAATGTTCTGGGAATACTGCCAATTGGTCTGAGGAGGTCACAGTCACCTGCACAAACTAAGATAGAGGGAGAGGCGATGCTGTGTACAATTCAATGCTATCTCTTCAAACAACACATTTTTTCCTCACAATACTTAAGTATATTTTAGCAATTACATTTACTTTTGATACTTAAGTATATTTAGAACCAAATACTTTGACTTTTACTCAAGTAGTATTTTACTGGGTGACTTTTACTTTTACTTGAGTAACTTTCTATTAAAGTACCTATCCTTTTACTCAATTATGACAATTGGGTACTTTTTCCACCACTGCAAGTAACTACACTATTAGTAGTATCATACATCTTGGAGGTGCAAAGTATATTTTGAGGCCAGGCTGAGATGATGAATCTCCGAACGGTGGAATAGTATTTTTTTTCCTACTGAAGAGAAAGTCTTATTTCCTTGTCCCCTGAGTGGCCTGACAACGGCCTCATTTTTCTCAGGTGCCTCATGCTGCATCCCAAATGGCAAACTATTCCATACATAGTGCACTACGTTTGACCAAAGCCCTAAGGGTCTACTTCAAATGTGGCGTACTATATAGGGAATAGGGGGCCATTTAGGATGCTACCCCTGTAGTGCCTGGCTGGGTAAGGGGGAATGTATATGTGTCTGCTTATGTGGAACACACACACACACACGTACACAGACACACACACACATTAGCCCACTGATATATTGTCCCACACAACCCTTTCTGAAACATTCATGCAACATCCAAAGAACACATCTGCACATTCATGCAATGTCTAGGGCTGATACGATTATGGATGAAGACTGTCATGAAAAACAGAAAAACATCATAACCATTTAAAACGTTAACGTTTTTTGGGGGAGGGGGGGTGAAACACCCAACTGACTGAAGACAGGATGGCTGGGCATTCATGCGGTTGAGTCCGTTTCTGCTGTAACATGGACTCTACAACGTGATGAAACTGTGTTGCTCCCAGAAGAGTGGAGGCTGTTATAGCAGCAAAGGGGGGACCAACTCCATATTAATGCCCATGATTCTGGACGAGCAGGTGTCCACATACTTTTAGTCATGTAGTGTATCTGGGGCATTGTATAAAACAAATTCTAGAGTGTTGAAAGTTGCCATTTTAGCCATTGGTTCTTGAAGAATATAACTTATAAATGCCTTATGAGCTTAGTTCATCAGTCTTAATCTCCCATCCCCCAGCTATTTACCCAAAAAGTTTTGGGTGTATGTTTTGTTGTTGTTTGAATCCCAGATTGCCTCTTACAGGGTTTCTCTGCTCATTTGTAGCCAGAATGTTTATTCCACCCTTTCAGTAATTCACCACTTTGCGTCTTACTACATTGACTGATGTATCTGATGTAGCTTATCTCTAGAGCGTTATATATAAAAAATGAACGTTTAAAACACCATCAACAAGATACTTGGAAGCAGGATTATTATGGCAAGCAGAATCCTCCACACACCCTCTGAGAACAGAGGCTTAGTCCAACTGTCTCTGTCTTTCTAACACACAGACGTGTACACACACACACACACACACACACACACACACACACACACACACACACCCTATGAGAGCCCAGTGTTTGGCATGGCGTCTCCCCACATTGTTTTAATCTGGGCTTTGGGAGGTGATAGAGATGTAACATAGAAGCCCAGGGAGGGGACGAATGGGGGGTTTAGCCTATAAGCACACCATTCATCTGGTTCCAATCTCCTCTCAGTCTCCATCTCTCACCTCCGTGGGGGGCGGAGAGTCTGTGCGTGCGTGCGTGCGTGCGTGCGTGCGTGCGTGCGTGTGTGTGTGTGTATTCATGGATGCATGCCTATGTGTGTGTGAGCTCAGCTTCTCAGGTTCTGGAGAGTCACTATGGTCTGGATTCAATCAAACCAAACCCCAACTGAAGGAAACTATCCTTTTACTATAAAAACACACCCCTTCATTCAAACCCAAATACATTTAGTTTCATATCTCTCAGGAAACATTAGCCTGCAGATAATATGTCTCTACACAGCAAATTCTCCAGTGTTAAATCAACAAATGACAGTGTTCAATTTAACACTGGGCCAGTGTCCACACTTTAGATTGTTAAATTAACACTACTTAGGGCTAATGCTGTTACTCTTTGTGTTAGGGAATTAACACTTTCAGTATTATGCAATATAGTATTTTTAACACTAGGAAGTGTATATACTTTGGTTTGCACCAATGGTGTTATGCAATAACAGCTCATATAGTATTTTTTATCATTACACCAAGATATCTGTATCTCTTGACAAGGTCACTCAGTGTCGGGTTAAGGATATTACAATAATAATTACAAGTCTTTATTGTCATATGCTCTTATGTAAGCATTTACTGAGACTTCAGAACTGGCGGCGGAAATGCTCAAAATGTTATTAACATAACCATAGACCACTTAAACTGGTACAATACTTCCATTCACGTGTGGCCAAAAATATATTTTGTATTTTTTTTAAAGCCACGTCCCAATATACTTTCTCAATGTGCCTTTTCAAGCGAATTGTAGAGTTACCATCCATGACTGGGTTTGTTCGTGACAGACATGGTTGTTGAATTTGTTAATTTTCAGTTCTGTGGACTTTACCAAGTAAGTTCCTACTGTAGGTGTCACGTCCTGACCAGTATAAGGGTTATTTGTTATTGTAGTTTGGTCAGGACGTGGCAGAGGGTATTTTGTTTATGTGTTTCGGGGTGGTGGTGTATGTAGTAGGGTGTTTGATTTATTATTTCCGGGGTTTGGTCTATGTTTTGTATTTCTATGTTCTTTCTGGTTTGTTGTATTTCTATGTTTAGGTTGATGGGGGGTTGGACTCTCAATTGGAGGCAGGTGCTTTCTCGTTGCCTCTGATTGAGAGTCCTATATATGGGTAATTGTTTGGTTTGGTGTTGTGGGAGATTGTTTCTTGTTTTGCCTGTGTGAGCATGACAAGACTGTTTTGTTGTTTGTGCTTTCTTCGTTTTGTTGTTTTGGTGTTCTCTTTATTTAAAATAAATATCAAGATGAGCATCCACATTCCTGCTGCGTTTTGGTCCTCCATTCCCGACGACAACCGTTACAGTAGGCAAATGTTATTATTAAAATTAAACCGATATGACAACACATTATATATATCACAAGGCCTTAACTGATGGCCAAGTTTTACCCCAACACCGTGGTGTTAGAAAACTCCTGGTTCCCATTATGCTGGCTTGCAAAGTGATGTACAACCTAAAGTGATGTACAATCTAAATTGATGTTAGAACATCCAATAGTTGGACGTTTTATTATGAACATTGATAAAGGAGACTAACAAAACCATTTCAATGGGCGCAATAAATCTAACTAACTGATTGGATTAGTGTATGTTATTTATCTTTGTGTGGCATACGATTAATCTATCAATTCATGTACATTCAAAAACACAGATATTAAATACAATCCTATAAAATATCTAGCTGCAGTAGAGCACGGTGAGAAATATGATAATGATGGGCGTGGTTTTGATATGAACGTTTTACTCTCCAGAGTAAAACTGGCACACGCACACTCAACACTGGTTATTAGCACCAATACTGGGGTTCTTTTACACCACTGAGTGTTAATTTCACTCTCATAGAGTTAATTTAATTCCTGAATCACACTAGAAATGTTACACTGAAAGATCGACACTAGGTAACACTGACCAATTTGCTTTGTATAGACGTTATGACTAATGAGTGCCGATCTCGAAGTCTAGGCATGGTGACTGACGTTATAACCGTGTGGCACCATGCATCTTCACTGACACCATCCAACCTTGACATCCTCCAGTTCAGTTCTTCACACCATCTGGAAGCCTCAGTCAGTGTGGTACTGGAGAAAAGTATTGGACAGTGTTACCAACCCGACCCAACTAGCCCCGTAGCCACGGGCTCGTCTTCCTGTCCCTCTGTTTCTCTTTTTTATTTTTTATTTCACCTTTATTTTCACCTTTTAAGGACCAGACTCATCCCATTGGGTGTTATCTCCGTCTGCTTACCCACAGATTAGAGGAGAAGGCTTTCGATGGTGATGAGATACCATCCCTTCAATCCCTTCTCATTTACACTTAATTCTATTGATAGTTGGTGGATACCTGTTCCAATCACATGGTTTCACTGAAAACAAAGCCTTTCTTGAAGGAACCAACCACCGTTAAAACCAGTAACCCTAAATGCTCAGTTATTACCCCATGAACCAGTTTACAGAAGGCATGGAAAGGTATGGAACATGGATGTATATGGCACCTCCTGTTTTATATACATCATATTACATGTACTCCTGTTCAGGACCCAGAGGCCCATTGTTGTGAAAGAAGTAGTGTGTCATTAATGTGTGTTCATGTAGCAGTTAGGCTAGCCAGTGTTTCACCCAACATCAAGGGCTAATGAATGAGGAAGGTGTGCTGCCTGTTTGCAATTAACTCCAGGAATGCCTGACATTTAGTTTTCTGGCTCTTGGTGCCCTCACTCTCACACCCTGTAGCCAACAGTAGGGTATGTGTTATCCAGATTTTCATACCGTTCATGTACCATACCGGGGTGTACTGTATTACCGGCAGTGCACACAACGGGCTCTATTTCTTTCCAAAATAAAAATAATAATAATTTGACAAACAAAACAAATTTAGGCAGCAGGGATCTTGATCCAGGAGGGGATTAACTATTTCTGCTGTAACCAATAAGTTTGATCTTGCAAGCTAGCCACTTAGCTAGCAAGTTAGCAAACCAAACACATTGCTGCAGCCCTGAGCTGGAGATAATTTATTTGCATAGTTAACTTATGGTTGGCCATGGTACAGTCCCCGGTATAGTTTACGGTTGGCCGGGGGTACAGTTCAGAGCGGCTGCATTCACCTCCAATTAGTACTCTTTTACTGCGGGGTGTTTAAACTATGTCCCAAATGGCACCTTATTCCCTATATGGTGCCCTACTTTTGACCAGGGCCTATTGGGATATGGTTAAAAGTAGTGCACTATGTAGGGAGTAGGGTGCCATTTGGGAAGCAGCCTTAGTCAGGTTTTTATGGCTTCCCTGGAAGTGGTAAAATAACTTATATGGCACTCAATCAAACCTCCAGGCTATTACATTACAGCTAATGAAAGCCAAACTAACTTGGAGGGTGCATGATGATAATCTTACATTTTTGTATCAGCCAAACCAACTGCGATAGAGAATTGGTCTATGGAAGACATAGATGCCTTTTTGGATTTCCTCTTACACATAAAATTCACAGACATACACTACCTTTCAAAAGTTTGGGGTCACTTAGAAATGTCCTTGTTTTTGAGCGAGAAATTGCGAAGAAACGGAATATCTCGTACAACGCTGTGTACTACTCCCTTCACAGAACAGAGCAAACTGGCTCTAACCTGAATAGAAAGAGGAGTGGGAGGCCCCGGTGCACAACTGAGCAAGAGGACAAGTACATTGGAGTGTCTAGTTTGAGAAACAGACGCCTAGAAGGCCAGCATCCCTGTGTCGCCTCTTCACTGTGACGTTGAGACTGGTGTTTTGCGGGTACTATTTAATGAAGCTACCAGTTGAGGACTTGTGAGGCATCTGTTTCTCAAACTAGACACTCTAATGTACTTGTCCTCTTGCTCAGTTGTGCACCGGGGCCTCCCACTCCTCTTTCTATTCTGGTTAGAGACAGTTTGCGCTGTTCTGTGAAGAGAGTAGTATACAGCGTTGTACGAGGTCTTCAGTTTCTTGGCAGTTTCTCGCATGGAATAGCCTTCATTTCTCAGAACAAGAATAGACTGATGAGTTTCAGAAGAAATTACTTTGTTTCTGGCCATTTTGAGCCAGTAATCGAACCCACAAATGCTTATGCTCCAGATACTCAACTAGTCTAAAGAAGGTCAGTTTTATTGCTTCTTTAATCAGAACAACAGTTTTCAGCTGGGCTAACATAATTGCAAAAGGGTTTTCTAATGATCAATTAGCCTTTTAAGATGATAAACTTGGATTAGCTAACACAATGTGCCATTCGAACACAGGAGTGATGGTTGCTGATAATGGGCCTCTGTACGCCTATGTAGATAATTTCATTAAAAATCTGCTCTTTCCAGCTACAATAGTCATTTACAACATTAACAATGTCTACACTGTATTTGTGATAAATGTTATGTTATTTTAACGGACAAAAAAAATTTGCTTTTCTTTCAAAAATAAGGACATTTCTAAGTGATCCCAAACTTTTGAACGAAGTGTACGGACGTACACAAACAGACGCACACACAAGCATGCATGCAACCCCCCCCCAAACACACAATGCTTATGCACATTATTCACACACACACACAAACACACACACACACACGCTTGCATCCCGCCAGTCAGCTATATTTTCCACCTAATGGGCATGAAAGTTGCAAAGTGCAGCAAAAAGGACTTGGCAGCACAAAAAGTGAATTAAGTATTGATCTAGAAAGACCAATGATCTGTTTCAGCAGCAGCAGTGCATCCTTAAAGTGGCTGCTACTGTTAGTGATAGGGTCATATATAAAAAGACAGTAAATGTGCCAGTTGATGTCAAGCTCACGGTGACGCTAAAGGACTGATGGGTGGTATAGGCTGGAATTCTCCTTTATTGTAAGAATTGGGGATTGCATGATTTAAGTTGCGATAACTCATAGTTACAATGGATGAGTTGAGTGCTGTGTCATTCCTCTGGGAACCTCAAAGTGCTTATTTATAAAAGTGAGCTCCCCCTCGCTTTATCGCTGAATAGTTTTCAAGGAGGAGGATGCTTAATAAGCAAAATAGATATGAAAGTGGTATTACAGTAAATTAGCGAAAATGTTTGCCCTAATCTTACTTTTACAGCAAATAGTCTAAGGCCCTGTGCATACTTAACTGATGTACAATGCATTTGACACAGAGCTTGTGAAACATCTGGCATCTTTGTGATCAAAGCACAGAAAGACATGTACAGTGGGGTACGAAATGATTGACACCCTTGATAAAGATGAGCAAAAATGACTGTATAAAATAGATAATTCAAATACTGAGCTACTGTTTACAAAAAAAATTGAAATTATATTATTTTATACAAATACAATTGCTCTGAGGAAAAAGATTTTGTTTAACAAGCAATAGTTTTTTTCTCAAAAAGGTAGGGGTCAGAAGTATTGACACCCCTGTTTTCAATACCTTACCTTGTGAGGATAACGGCACTGAGCCTTTTTCTAAAATGTTTTATGAGTTTGACAGCACATTTGGAGGGATCTTAGACCATTTCTCCTTACAGAATCTTTCCAGATCCTTGATATCCTTTGTCTGCTCTTATGGACTGCCCTCTTCAATTAAAACCACAGGTTTTCAATGGGGTTCAAGTCCTGAGACTGAGATGGCCATTGCAAAATGTTAATTTTGTTGCCAATTAACTATTTCTTTGTGGATTTTGATGTGTGCTTGGGGTCATTGTCTTGCTGTAAGATCCACTTGTGGCCAAGTTTCAGCCTCCTGGCAAAGGCAACCAGGTTTTTGGCTAAAATGTCCTGGTACTGGGTAAAGTTCATGCCGTCGACCTTACCAAGGGCCCCAGGACCAATGGAAGCAAAATAGCCCGATAACATCAAAGATCCACCACCATATTTTACAGTAGGTTTGGGATCCTTTTCTGCTCATGCATTCTTATTCCAAAGCCAAAACCACCACTGGCGTGTGTAGCCAAAGAGCTTTATTTTCATGTCATCCAACAAATGTAAATGCCTTGGAGTTTGCTTTGGTTAGATGCTATGAAAATAGAGCTCTTTGGCCAACCTAAACCATTTTTTATGAGAGTGTAATACAGTGGCCTGAAACTAACAGTTTACAGGCCACATCAAGCCTGCAAGTCACATTGTGCTGGCTTGCAAAGTCATGCATAATTCCAATTGGAATCCAACCAGAGTGGGAATATCCGACATTTAGAATTTTTTATCACCCACAACCTGCATTCAGAATGACTGCCAGGGTTGGGAAGACTAAGAAATGAGACTACCTAAAGCCTCTACTTGAACAACCGTTTCAGTAACGACTGTAATAATGTATGCTATTTATATTTGTATAGTGTGAGATTAATTAATCCATCGATGTACATGCACAAACATAGACGTAGAATTTTTTTTTTTTTATATCTACATACTGGGAAATATGATAATGATGTGTGTGGTTTTGGATCACAGTGATGTGAATGAGTTTCAGGCCCCTGTAGTGGAAAACCAAGCCCACAGTGTCCGGTCTGGAGCGTAAAGTGACAAGCTCTGCAGGTCTCCTACTGCGTAGCAACCTCACATTGCCAAAAGCCCTGGTCTGCCCTAAAAAGCCTATGTAGATTGCAATCACCAGAACGGCCAAACAAAAACATTTTAGATGGCCGTTTTGGGCTCTAAAATTGGTTTATTATTTGTCGTCACAAAGGACCACGTGCTGTCACAGACCAATCACGGGCCGGCAGGCTATGATTAGGCTCTGGTTGCATAGCCGCAGAAAGTAGGGCTGCTGTGGGTGCTGCAGCACCCCCTGATGTATTGAAATAAACAAAAGAATAATAATAATTACCCAAAAAAATCACAACATTTATGAACTAGGTCTTTATTGCTCCTGTATGAGCGGAGAAAAATACTCTTCAGAATGCCCCCTCCTCCCCCCCGCCCCTCCGTTGACAGCGGAAAAAAAATACCCATCAGCATTCATTTTAATCCCGAGCCCTGCCCATGCCCGCCCGATTGCCTTTGACAAATTTAAGGCCCCGCCCGAAACCCGAAATAACTTCCTCCGTTAGTAAATCCATTAGCTGATCCTCTCTGTCTGTCTGTCACTCGCTCCCTGCGTACAGCTCGCTCTGCATGCACTCTGCTCATGGCGGATCTGAGTCTCTGAGTATCCATAGCAACGGCTCCACTTGGGCTGCTCTACTCACTGAAGAGACATGAGAGAGCAGTTAGCTGTTAGCTACTTTTCGTCACTCTTAACTGCGACAAAACTCAAGGAACATTGTTATTTTTGGTGAAATAATCTATCCTGTCTTATATTTGATGAGGTTAAATCACTTCAGACACCATGTTATGATCTTAGTCAGATATGACTCTACTACGCAGCAAAGCACAAGCAAATGGCGCAGCATCAAAATGGTAGTGATCAATTTAGTGATACCCGATCCCTGCCCGCACCCTAATTATTGATGAAAAAACAGGCCCTACCTGGCCCTAACCCGATGTATAATGTCGGGGGCCCGCCGGCCTCGGATCCGGTAGCAGAGCTCTATGGCTGATCCCTCCTGGTGACCCTGTTCCAGTCATGTCCAATCGGAATGGAGATAGCTTCAATAGTGCTACCCATGCTGTCACAGAGAAATGTCCACACATGTCTATGATGAATATTTCCTTTTCATATCAAACTAAAGACAACAGCAGGGCTTTTCGTATCACATCACCAGGATTAAGTTGATGCTATGAAAGAAGAGAGAGACAATTTATGGCAGAGTGTATCATTATTTAGACTGAGAATAATGATGGAAAGAGAGGATTCTTTCTCATTGGGATGCCATTAGGGGCTACTGTCTAGTTTTCTGGAGGCAATGTTCACTTACTGTGTTTGTGCGTATGTGTTTGTGTGTGCGTGGGTACGTTTGCTTGCGTGGGTGCTTCTCTCTCTCTCTCTCTCCTTCAATTATATGGCCAGTTGTTGTGGGAGGCTCATGGTGTATATATGTACTGTAGTGGCTGTCCCTTTGAGGAGCTCTGTGCAGCTGCAAGGTTTTATCTTCAGTCGCAGGCAGCTTGACATTTGGTGACGGCTTTTAACACTGGGCCCTACACAACAGAGACCAGTAAGTGGTGTTTCAACACAAAAAAAGCATGGCTGCATCCATTCGCAAAGCTGTGAAACCTGGTCCAAGTCCACCAACCCCCCTGCCTCTGTTTAGAGACGATATTGACAGTGGAATCTTTATTTTGAAGCGAATGAACCAATTTATCGGAGTTTCAGCATTCCGCGAAAGGCCTGCATCCACAAAAGGCCAGAGAAAATACTCAGACAAGTAGCTAACTTTATTTGTATCTAACCTTTATTTAACTAGGCAAGTCAGTTAAGAACAAATTCTTATTTACAATGACGGCCTACCAAAAGTAAAAAGGCCTCCTGCGGGGACGGGGGCTGGGATTAAAAATACAAATATAGCCATACTCCAAAGGACTTGTATGTGGTGACTACCTCAAGCTCTAAATCTTCAGAGGTTGTAATCACACTGGTGGGGAGAGGGGCATTCTTCTTACCAAACCACATGGCTTTTGTTTTGGAGGTGTTCAGAACAAGGTTAAGGGCAGAGGAAGCTTGTTGGACACTAATAAAGCTTTGTTGTAGAGCGTTTACCACAAAATCCAGGGAGGGGCCAGCTGAGTACTGTATCATCTGCATATAAATGGATGAGAGAGCTTCCTGCAGCCTGAGCTATGTTGTTGATATAAAATGTAACTTTCATCAGGAGAGTTCAAATTTGGCCACCGTCCAAGACTTGGGTTTAAATCCTCCCCAATTTCAGGTAGAATCCCCACAGATGCAAGCGAGAGATAAGACAGAGTCTGAGTCCCAAATGGGTCCTGGTCAAATGGATTTGCATATATATAGGGAATAGGGTGCCATTTGGGATATGGATTCAGTAATCAGGTGTTGGCGTAACGTCCCGCCGGTGATGTTTAGGAGGGCTCTAATTACCATAATCTAATTGGATAAGAAGATTTTTTACTTTTGTGGGAGACCAGCGGGAGGCTTAGCTTCACTCCATCATATCAAGGATCACATCTCAGATATCTTTGAAGATGGATTTCAAGGTTGCCGCTTGTCAGGCCTAATTATGCAGCTTTATTTCAACAAATTTTCTCTTTAGCTTTTCCTCGAGTTAGTGTGTGTGTTGGGGGATGTGTTGCCTGCGTGTGTTTGTGGTGTGTGTGTGCGTGCGTGCTGGGAGTGAGCTATTCTATGAGCAGCCTGATGTTAACACCTGGACAATAAACAGATTCTCCGGTACCTTTGTATACTTTTTAGCAGGTAGTTCTGAAAGTTGCGCTTGTGAGCCAAAAGTAGCGCTCAAGAGCCCCGGATATTGTGCTGATATGTGCACCATGTCATTGCTCTCTCTCGGTCTGCTGTGTGTGCATCTTGCTAGCTGTCACTCAAATGGGCTTGGGGCTAAAACTCATTGGCTGGAACTCGATTTGCTAGAGGGCTAAAACATGACAAGAACACCAAGAATGTACATCTAACTAAGGTGTTTGGTGCAGTATTTCTCAACGCGTAAAGTGTTGTGTTATGTAAACTAAGTCAGTGTCTATGCTTTTGGATAGAGAGCAATTACCACAGCTGTTCACTCCATTTTACTGGGCAAATGGACATTGTCAGTTCAAAACTCAACCTTCATTTACCCGTTGGGATGCACAGATGTTCCAAACTCTGTTTTAGACAAGACTGAATTTATGACAAAAATTATCTTATTTATACTTTGTATTCAATTTTGACGCTAGAATAACTGTTTCTGACTCAAATCAATGCCACATAGGCCGTTTTCAAAGGGATCTGTTGCTTTTTAACCCTTTTATGTGTACCAACACATAGGTGTGATCATTCTACAGTGGTCCCTGCGCTCAAACTGGTGTGATTAGAACGCTTATTTAGAACGGCCAGTTTCGATTAACGCAATAGTCGGCGTTTGAGCTGGTAACACTGTTTTTTTCACAGAAATATTTTGCACAAACACAGTCCTTACAACGTTATGTCCTGAATGTGACCAGTTTATTTTTGGATGCAATGTTCAGACATTCACAGAAGTGGCGACAGCATAACATAATCATCCAAACCGGAAAATGTAGGCTACATTCGTCCTAGCGCTAACTGAGGAAAGATTGACCTAACTCTCGGCTGACAGAAACCATAATATGAATTAGCTAATAGAAATGACCCTTACGAAAAAAGATTGCAGTCAGAGTGCAGTATAACTGCAGTACACTGCAGTAAAACTGCAGTTAGAGTGTAGCATAACTGCAGTATGCTGCAAATACTGCATTCTAATACTGCATTACTGCAGTAATTTTGCAGTGTAACTGCAGTTAGAGTGCAGTATGTTTATATTTTCGGGTCAACCAAAGATAAGAAGAGGAGACAAGATGAGTTTGGTCTGTTTGGTATGCATGTTGAAGGGGGTGTGTCGTCTACATTCACTTCCGGAAGTTTACTTGAAAGATGAGTGAAACATCCCTCACCTCATTTTGTTATAACATCTTTGGTCTGATAGACGTTTACATGACACCCATAATGCATTGGATAATGTCAACAAACATGGCGCCACACATAGCTGGCAAATAGCTTAGCATTAGCTCATCAAAAACAGTACAACCTTCAAAAAAGTATTTTACGCACGTCATATGTGTCAATTACAATCTATGCAAGAATCAGAATATATGATTTATCATCAGAACTTGAAAACATATGAATAAAACAGTAAATACATTGTGCTCCATACATACATACATACATACATACATACATACATACATACATACATACATACATACATACATACATACATACATACATACGGTATGCTACAGTTGAAACGACAACACAATATACAGAAAATAAGGCACTTACTTTGATTGGAACGCACATATGTCCAAAGTTAATATTTGTAAGGAAAATAACAATGAAGGCAATGTGAGCGCCAGCCAGAAAATGTGCCGGAGGGAAAAGTTTGTGGTAGACTGCACAAATGTCTGCATACTTGATCTGGGGACACACTGGGGAGGTGCTTGGACGTTCATCGAAGAGAGAAGTTTGTCCAGTTCAGTAAAGCATCAAACATAAATTGTCCGCAACAGTGAAATGGGCTACTTCTATGTGAATTAATGAGGAGGGGGAACACACCTCAGTTCAAAGTGTTGTTAGAGAATAAAACTTATTAGAAAATAGTTTCTAATTGACAAGTTGAAATATAGCCTATAGATAATTAGCAGGCAGTGTGTGTCTTGGTTTGAGGGCAGGCTAACTGTCCTGTTGCGTAACAATCACATTTTGGAACAATAAGCGCATTCTGACATCAAGCGCATAAAAAGACTCATGCTGGGGCGACCGTTAAAGATATTTGGAACTCACCCGTGAAAAGGTTAAAGGCAGTCGCTCTTTAATACACCACAACCAGACTACATATGGTCCTGAGAGACCTCAATGTACAGTGCCGTGAAAAAGTATTCTCCCCCTTTTTGATTTTCTCTATTTGTGCATCTTTTTTATATTGAATGTTATCAGAACTTTAACTAATATTAAATAAAGGGAATCAGAGTGAACAAATAACACAGATGTGATACAGAGAGAGTGAAGTACATCGGAAAAAAGCAAAAGAAGACTGAATAGGAGAAAAAACAAGCAACAAACAAAGAAGATAGGCTTTTGAAAAATAACTATTTTTCATAAAATTGTAGTAATCTTAGCTAGCTGAATTGTTTACCAGTTGCTAAGCAGTTGCTAGGGACTCTTTTGGAAGAAGCTAGCTAGCTAACGAAGAACAACAAAGAATATCTAGTTAACAGAAGAAAAGAAAGAGAAAATCAGGACAGAAGAAAAAGGATATCAAAGTGAAACAGTTCTCTAAAGACACAAGAGACAATAATACAAGAAACAACACTTCTGTAGCTTGTCAACTATGTGTCTGTCTATCCCTGTTCTCTCCCCTCTGCACAGGCCATACAAACGCTTCACACCGCGTGGCCGCTGCCACTCTAACCTGGTGGTCCCAGCGCGCACGACCCACGTGGAGTTTCAGGTCTCCGGCAGCCTCTGGAACTGCCGGTCTGCAGCCAACAAGGCTGAGTTCATCTCAGCCTATGCTACCCTCCAGTCCCTAGACTTCCTGGCGCTGACGGAAACATGGATTACCACAGATAACACTGCTACTCCTACTGCTCTCTCTTCGTCTGCCCACGTGTTCTCGCATACCCCTAGAGCATCGAGCCAGCGGGGTGGTGGCACTGGAATCCTCATCTCTCCCAAGTGGACATTCTCTCTTTCTCCCCTGACCCATCTCTCTTTCTCCCCTGACCCATCTGTCTATCTCCTCATTTGAATTCCATGCTGTCACAGTTACCAGCCCTTTCAAGCTTAACATCCTTATCATTTATCGCCCTCCAGGTTCCCTTGGAGAGTTCATCAATGAGCTTGACGCCTTGATAAGTTCCTTTCCTGAGGATGGCTCACCTCTCACAGTTCTGGGTGACTTTAACCTCCCCACGTCTACCTTTGACTCATTCCTCTCTGCCTCCTTCTTTCCACTCCTCTCCTCTTTTGACCTCACCCTCTCACCTTCCCCCCCTACTCACAAGGCAGGCAATACGCTTGACCTCATCTTTACTAGATGCTGTTCTTCCACTAATCTCATTGCAACTCCCCTCCAAATCTCCGACCACTATCTTGTATCCTTTTCCCTCTTGCTCTCATCCAACACTTCTCACTCTGCCCCTACTCGGATGGTATTGCGCCGTCCCAACCTTCGCTCTCTCTCTCCCGCTACTCTCTCCTCTTCCATCCTATCATCTCTTCCCTCTGCTCAAACCTTCTCCAACCTATCTCCTGATTCTGCCTCCTCAACCCTCCTCTCCTCCCTTTCTGCATCCTTTGATTTTCTCTGTCCCCTATCCTCCAGTCCGGCTCGGTCCTCCCCTCCTGCTCCGTGGCTCAACGACTCACTACGAGCTCACAGAACAGGGCTCCGGGCAGCCGAGCGGAAATGGAGGAAAACTCGCCTCCCTGCGGACCTGGCATCCTTTCACTCACTCCTCTCTACATTCTCCTCTTCTGTCTCTGCTGCTAAAGCCACTTTCTACCACTCTAAATTCCAAGCATCTGCCTCTAACCCTAGGAAGCTCTTTGCTACCTTCTCCTTCCTCCTGAATCCTCCTCCCCCTCCCCCCCCCCCTCCTCCCTCTCTGCGGATGACTTCGTCAACCATTTTGAAAAGAAGGTTGACGATATCCGATCCTCGTTTGCTAAGTCAAACGACACCGCTGGTCCTGCTCACACTGCCCTACCCTGTGCTTTGACCTCTTTCTCCCCTCTCTCTCCAGATGAAATCTCGCGTCTTGTGACGGCCGGCCGCCCAACAACCTGCCCACTTGACCCTATCCCCTCCTCTCTTCTCCAGACCATTTCCGGAGACCTTCTCCCCTTCCTCACCTCGCTCATCAACTCATCCTTGACCGCTGGCTACGTCCCTTCCATCTTCAAGAGAGCGAGAGTTGCACCCCTTCTGAAAAAACCTACACTCGATCCCTCCGATGTCAACAACTACAGACCAGTATCCCTTCTTTCTTTTCTCTCCAAAACTCTTGAACGTGCCGTCCTTGGCCAGCTCTCCTGCTATCTCTCTCAGAATGACCTTCTTGATCCTAATCAGTCAGGTTTCAAGACTGGGCATTCAACTGAGACTGCTCTTCTCTGTGTCACGGAGGCTCTCCGCACTGCTAAAGCTAACTCTCTCTCCTCTGCTCTCATCCTTCTAGACCTATCTGCTGCCTTTGATACTGTGAACCATCAGATCCTCCTCTCCACCCTCTCCGAGTTGGGCATCTCCGGCGCGGCCCACGCTTGTATTGCGTCCTACCTGACAGGTCGCTCCTACCAGGTGGCGTGGCGAGAATCTGTCTCCGCACCATGCGCTCTCACCACTGGTGTCCCCCAGGGCTCTGTTCTATGCCCTCTCCTATTCTCACTATACACCAAGTCACTTGGCTCTGTCATATCCTCACATGGTCTCTCCTATCATTGCTATGCAGACGACACACAATTAATCTTCTCCTTTCCCCCTTCTGATAACCAGGCGGCGAATCGCATCTCTGCATGTCTGTCAGACATATCAGTGTGGATGACGGATCACCACCTCAAGCTGAACCTCGGCAAGACGGAGCTGCTCTTCCTCCCGGGGAAGGACTGCCCGTTCCATGATCTCGCCATCACGGTTGACAACTCCCTTGTGTCCTCCTCCCAGAGTGCTAAGAACTTTGGCGTGACCCTGGACCCGATCCTGTAGGTTCATGCTCTACAACATTCGCAGAGTACGACCCTGCCTCACACAGGAAGCGGCGCAGGTCCTAATCCAGGCACTTGTCATCTCCCGTCTGGATTACTGCAACTCGCTGTTGGCTGGGCTCCCTGCCTGTGCCATTAAACCCCTACAACTCATCCAGAACGCCGCAGCCCGTCTGGTGTTCAACCTTCCCAAATTCTCTCACGTCACCCCGCTCCTCCGCTCTCTCCACTGGCTTCCAGTTGAAGCTCGCATCCGCTACAAGACCATGGTGATTGCCTACAGAGCTGTGAAGGGAACGGCACCTCCATACCTTCAGGCTCTGATCAGGCCCTACACCCAAACAAGGGCACTGCGTTCATCCACCTCTGGACTGCTGGCCCCCCTACCTCTGAGGAAGCACAGTTCCCGCTCAGCCCAGTCAAAACTGTTCGCTGCTCTGGCACCCCAATGGTGGAACAAGCTCCCTCACGACGCCAGGACAGCGGAGTCAATCACCACCTTCCGGAGACACCTGAAACCCCACCTCTTTAAGGAATACCTAGGATAGGATAAAGTAATCCTTCTAACCCCCCCCCCCCCCTTAAAAGATTTTGATGCACTATTGTAAAGTGGTTGTTCCACTGGATATCATAAGGTGAATGCACCAATTTGTAAGTCGCTCTGGATAAGAGCGTCTGCTAAATGACTTAAATGTAAATGTAAATGATACAAAAGTTATATAACACCCAATGCCCCTGTGTAAAAAAGTATTTGCCACCTTACACTCAATAACTGGTTGTGCTACCTTTAGCTGCAATGACTGCAACCAAACACGTATTGTGGTTGTTGATCAGTCTCTAACATCTCTGCAGAGGAATTTTGTTCCACTCTTCCATGCAGAACTGCTTTAACTCAGCGACGTGTTGGTTTTCGGCGTGAACTGCTCATTTCAGGTCCTGCCACAACATCTCAATTGGGTTTAGGTCTGTTAGACTAGGCCATTTCAAACTTTAAATGTGTTGCTTTTCAGCCATTCTGATGTACTGTAGACTTGCTTGTGTGTTTTGAATCATTGTCTTTCTACATGACCCAGCTGTGCTTCAGCTCATGGACAAATGTCCAGATATTCTCCTGTAGAATTCTCTGATACAGAGCATAATTTAATAATGGTAAGTTGTCCAGGTCCTGAGGCAGCAAAGCATCCCCAAACCATCACAATACCACCACCATGCTTGACCGTTGGTATGAGGTTCTTACTATGGAATGCAGTGTTTTGTTTCTGCCAGAAAAGACAGGACCCTGGCCTTGTCAGCAGTAGAAGCGAAGGATTGTGGGATAGCTTCTTCAAAGTGCTGCATGCAGTCACTGAGACAGACGCTTATATTTTTAACCAATAACAGTCTAAGCCCTATCTAAGCCGGGGGGTGTACTAAGCTAAATAGAATTGTTTTAAGAAGGTCATACCAAGGATCATTTATCTGTTTGATTTAGAATTTTAGCCCCCCCAAGAAATTGAAATTATTTGATGAAAAACTATTTTTGGCCTTACTATTAGCCCATACAAACGCATTGAATAACACATTCACTACATGGAACAACAGATAGTCCCCCAAAAAAATCAAAAGGAAGTTTGTTCCAAAGTGTCTGTCCTATATCTGAGCGATACAGTGCCTTTGGAAAGTATTCAGCTTGGAATGTGCTGAGTGCAGGGAAAGCGATCACGTGGCAGGCATTGGTAAGGGGAGAGAGCCATGGATTAGTGATGAAGGGGGTCGGGGTCAGGTCAGGTCACATTAAGGGAGAAAGAAAAGTTTATGGCCTGTATCACTTAGTTTCCTGCCTAGCAGTAAAGATACAATGTTTGTTCAGATGTGTAGGAGAAGACTCAGCCTAGGAGAAAGGGTTAAATATAAGTGCTTGTGTGAAAATGTTTGTCTAATGCAGCTATGTTGATCCTCTGGGAAGAATAAACTTGATTTAAGCTTTCATAGTGTTCGTCGAGTTTTTACCTAACACCCTTTACTCAGTATTTTGTTGAAACACCTTTGGCAGCGATTACAGTGTCAAGTCTTCTTGGGTATGACGCTACAAGCTTGGCACATCTGTATTTGGTGAGTTTCTCTAATTATTCTGTGCAGATCCTCTCAAGCTTGGTCAGGTTGGATGTGGGGCGTTGCTACACAGCTATTTTCAGGTCTCTCCAGAGATGTTCGATCGGGGTTCAAGTCCGGGCTCTGGCTGGGCCACTCAAGGTAATTCAGAGACTTGTCCCGAAGCCAATCCTGCGCGCTGGAGCAGATTTTCATCAATGATTTCTCTGTACTTTGCTCAGTTATCTTTCCCTCGATCCTGACTAATCTCCCTGTCCCTGCAACTGAAAAACATCTCTACAGCATGATGCTGCCACCACCATGCTTCACTGTAAAGATGGTGCCAGGTTTCCTCCAGACGTGGCGCTTGGCATTCAGGCCAAAGAGTGCAATCTTAGTTTCATCAGAAAAGAGAATCTTGTTTCTCATGGTCTGAGAGTCCTTAGGTGCCTTTTGGCAACCTCCAAGCAGACCGTCATGTGCTTTTTACTGAAGAGTGGCTTCCATCTGGCCACTCGACCATGAAGGCCTGATTGGTGGAGTGCTGCAGAGATGGTTGTCCTTCTGGAAGGTCCTTCAATCTCCACAGAGGAACTCTAGAACTCTACCAGAGTGACCATCGGGTTCTTGGTCACCTCCCTGACCAAGGCCTTTCTCCTCCAATTGCTCAGTTTGGCCGGGCGGGCAGATCTAGGACGAGTCTTGGTGGTTCCAAACTTCTTATTATTTAAGAATGATGGAGGCCATTGTGTTCTTGGGGACCTTCAATGCTGAAAAAAAAATTGGTACCCTTCCCCAGATCTATGCCTCGACACAATCCTGTCTCGGAGCTCTACAGACAATTCCTTCGACCTCATGGCTTGCTTTTTGCTCTGACATGCACTGTCAACTGTGGGACCTTATATAGACAGATGTGTGCCTTTCCAAATCATGTCCAATCAATTGATTTTACCACAGGTGTACTCCAATAAAGTTGTAGAAACATCTCAAGGATGATCAGTAGAAATCGGATGCATCTGAGCTCAATTTCGAGTCTCATAGTAAAAGGTCTGCATACTTACGTAAATAAGGTTTTTGCAAAAATGTTTAAAAAACTGTTTTCTCTTTGTCATTATGGGGTATGGTGTGTAGAGGATTTTGTTTTTTAAATCCATTTTAGAATAAGGCTGTAATGTAACAAAATGTGGGAAAATTCAATGGGTCTGAATACTTTTTTGTTGTTGTAATTAACCCCTTATTTTAGGCACTAAACAGTCTCCATATATACTTCCATTAACAATTTTCGCTAGTAAAGGGGGACCTTCAGACGAGTCTTGTGAGGCCTGTGGGTGTCCTAGAGCAAAACACTCGTAAGTCTCACCTTTCCACAAAGGGTTCATATTAGTATGTAGCCCAAACTGTTCGGATGCTACAGAGGATTTTGTTAAAATACTGATTTTCGGGATGTCTCATGGTCTGACAAACACCGCTCTAGCTCTGTCACCTTTCACCGCAGATGCGGAAGTGCAATAAAAACTATTAGCTTAAATTGACAGATTTTTATGGGCATTTTAGGGGGTTAATGGGCAGGAAATATTGATAACCTCAACCCAGCAGGCCAAATACTTCTGTAGAGGGCTAGCACCGCATATGGAATGGAGACAGCTGAGTAATTACAGGAGCACTTACAATAATTGACCCCCTCGTAGAGGAATGAGGTAACAGAAGGAGCAACCACAGCCATGATCTCTAAACAAAAAAGTTAAAGTCTGACGGTGGTGGATGTTATGTTTTGTATGTCACTTTAGTCTGTCAGTTCGTTTAACATCTCCTTGCCTTGATGTGAATTTTTACAAAACTCCAACAGATGAGTGTGTGTTTGTGGAAGTTGAGCACAAAATGGGAATCAACCAGATGCTACTTCCCTCGCATCCACCTCTCCTCTCTCCTTTAGGCCTATTCACTTAGAGCTGGTGGCACAATCAAACATTTAGATTGTCTGCAAAAAAAGGAAACGACAGGAAAAAGGTCACATGCTTGACATGCTGTAATTTTATGTGACAAGCTAAAGTGCTTTGCCACATTATGCGCTGATCTTTCAATGTTTAAAGCTGTTCCTTTCTTATTCGTCACTCTCCAAACTTCCCCCATGGCCCCTAAAAACTGTTAAAAATGGGCCTGAAGTTCAAATCAAATCAAATCAAATGCTATTAGTCACATACACAGATGTTAATGCGAGTGTAGCGAAGTGCTTGTGCTTGTGCTTCTAGTTCTAGTTCTGACAGTGCAGTAATATCTAACAAGTCCCCAACAAGTACCTAATACACACAAATCTAAAAGGATGGAATAAGAATATGTACATATAAATATATGGATGAGGGATGTCCGAGTGGCATAGGCATGGTGCAATAGATGGAATAAGGTGCAGTATATACATATGAGATGAAAAGGGTCAGTGTGGGTGGATCATTTCAGTTTGTCTGTGATGTGTATGCCAAGGAACTTAAAACTTTACACCTTCTCCACTACTGTCCCTTCGATGTGGATAAGGGGGGGTGCTCCCTCTCCTGTTTCCTGAAGTCCACGATTATCTTCTTTGTTTTGTTGACGTTGAATGAGAGGTTGTTCTCCTGACACCACACTCCGAATGCCCTCACCTCCTCCCTGTAGGCTGTCTCGTCGTTGTTGGTAATCAAGCCCACTACTGTTGTCATCTGCAAACTTGATGATTGAGATGGAGGCGTCCATGGCCACACAGTCATGGGTGAACAGGGAGTACAGAAGGGCGTGAGCACACACCCTTGTGGGTGTGAGGATCAGCGAAGTGGAGATGTTGTTTCCTACCTTCACCACCTGGGGGCGGCCCTTCAGTCCAGGACCCAATTGCACAGGGCAGGGTTGAGACCCAGGGCCTCCAGCTTAATGATGAGCTTGGAGGGTTCTATGGTGTTGAATGCTGAGCTGTAGTCAATGAACAGCATTCTTACATAGGAATTCCTCTTGTCCAGATGGGATAGGGCAGTGTGCAGTGTAATGGCAATTGCATCGTCTGTGGACCTGTTGGGGTGGTATGCAAACTGAAGTGGGTTTAGGGTGGCAGGTAAGGTGGATGTAATATGATCCTTGACTAGTTTCTCAAAGCACTTCATGATGACAGAAGTGAGTGCTACGGGGCGGTAGTCATTTAGTTCAGTTATCTTTGCCTTCTTGGGTACAGGAACAATGGTGGCCATCTTGAAGCATGTGGGGACAGCAGACTGGAATAGGGAGCGATTGAATATGTCCGTAAACACACCAGCCAGCTGGTCTGCACATGCTCTGAGGACGCGGCTAGGGATTCCGTCTTGGCCAGCAGCCTTGCGAGGGTTAACACGTTTAAATGTCTTACTCACGTCGGCCACGGAGAAGGAGAGGGGGTGGCTGCAGTCCTTGTTAGCTGGCCATGACGGTGACACTGTATTATCCTCAAAGCGGGCAAAGAAGGTGTTTAGTTTGTCTGGAAGTGAGACGTCGGTGTCCGTAATGTGGCTGGTTTTCTTTTTGTAGTCCGTGATTTCCTGTAGACCCTGCCACATATGTCTCGTGTCTAAGCCATTGATTTGCGACTCCACTTTGTCCCTATATCGACATTTTGCTTGTTTGATTGCCTTGCGGAGGGAATAACTACACTGTTTATATTCGGCCATATTCCCAGTCCTCTTTCTATGGTTAAATGCAGTGGTTCACACTCTACAGTAGGCGCTGCATACCTATTGGCAGAAGTGAGTATTGTACCCATCACCCCGCAGATGGAAACTCTGCGAGGTCCAAGCGGCTTCAAATCTGGCGGGAGACGAAATAACTATTTATCGCTATGTCGCAGGGTACTTGGCATAATGCAACACCAACCCTCAATCTTTTTTAACAGAAGGCTGAACTGTCAAGCGAAGGGAAGAAATAAGGCGTCTCACCGGCAGGTAGCAGTGGGGCTCTCAATTCGCCAAGGCTGTCCCCTTGGGCTAGCCCTAAACCGCGACGAGAGGCACTAGTCACTCATACTGTATGTAACACCAAGCCCTTAAAGTGTAATGAGTGCTGTATTTTAGAAGAGCCTAGAAGCTGTGTGAACGGCCTTACACATGGTGTGTGTGTGTGTGTGTGTGATTGATATATGTACTCTCAGGCAGGTTGTGTGTTTCATTATGCAGATACGGCACATGCCACAGCATTTGCATGCATACTCACTACTAAGTTATTCATTGCCCTTCACTGAGACCAGTACTGTAAGTATACCTTAGGGATGGCATCAATCACATTGAATTTAAGGCTGGAAGATATACAGTTGAAGTCGGAAGTTTACATACACTTAGGTTGGAGTCATTAAAACTCGTTTTTCAACCACTCCACAAATTTCTTGTAAACAAACTATAGTTTTGGCAAGTCGGTTAGGACAAGTCATTTTTCCAACAATTGTTTACAGACAGATTATTTCACTTATAATTCACTTTAAGCAGGTTACAACTTCATAGAAGAGATGCAAAGTGGAAACTTACCAGCAGCACCACAGTATACATATGCTGACAGTGTATAAGGTAAGGTATCACATATCCAGTAGGTCAGAAGTTTACATACACTAAGTTGACTGTGCCTTTAAACAGCTTGGAAATTTCCAGAAAATTATGTCATGGCTTTAGAAGCTTCTGATAGGCTAATTGACATCATTTGAGTCAATTGGAGGTGTACCTGTGGATGTATTTCAAGGCCTACCTTCAAACTTAGTGCCTCTTTGCTTGACATCATGGGAAAATCAAAAGAAATCAGCCAAGACCTCAGAAAAAGATTGTAGACCACCACAAGTATGGTTCATCCTTGGGAGCAATTTCCAAATGCCTGAAGGTACCACGTTCATCTGTCCAAACAATAGTACGCAAGTATAAACACCATGGGACCACGCAGCCGTCATACCGTTCAGGAAGGAGACATGTGCTGTCTCCTAGAGATGAACATACTTTGGTGCGAAAAGTGCAAATCAATCCCAGAACAACAGCAAAAGACCTTGTGAAGATGCTGGAGGAAACAGGTACAAAAGTATCTATATCCACAGTAAAACGAGTCCTATATCGACATAACCTGAAAGGCCGCTCAGCAAGGAAGAAGCCACTGCTCCAAAACCAGCATAAAAAAGCCAGACTACGGTTTGCAACTGCACATAGGGACAAAGATCGTACTTTTGATGATACAAAAATAGAACTGTTTGGCCATTATGACCATCGTTATGTTTGGAGGAAAAAGGGGGATGCTTGCAAGCCGAAGAAGCACGGGGGTGGCAGCATCATGTTGTGGGGTGCTTTGCTGCAGGAGGGACTGGTGCACTTCACAAAATAGATGGCATCATGAGGGAGGAAAATTATGTGGATATATTGAAGTAACATCTGAAGACATCAGTCAGGAAGTTTAAGCTTGGTCGCAAATGGGTCTTCCAAATGGACAATGACCCCAAGCATACTTCCAAAGTTGTGGCAAAATGGCTTAAGGACACCAAAGTCAAGGTACTGGAGCCATCACAAAGCCCTGACCTCAATCCTATAGAAAATGTGTGGGCAGAACTGAAAAAGCATGAGTGAGCAAGGAGGCTTACAAACCTGACTCAGTTACACCAGCTCTGTCAGGAGGAATGGGCCAAAATTCACCCAACTTATTGTGGGAAGGTTGTGGAAGGCTACCCGAAACGTTTGACCCAAGTTAAACAATTTAAAGGCGATGCTACCAAATACTAATTGAGTATATGTAAACTTCTGACCCACTGGGAATGTGAAGAAAGAAATAAAAGCTGAAATAAATCATTCTCTCTACTATTATTCTGACATTTCACATTCTTAAAATAAAGTGGTGATCCTAACTGATCTAAGACGGGGAATTTTTACTTGGATTAAATGTCAGGAATTGTGAAAAACTGAGTTCAAATGTATTTGGCTAAGGTGTGTGTAAACTTCCAACTTCAACTGTATCAGTGTGCGGCTCACACAGTCAGTTAGTCGACGTTCAACCCCTCGTGTTTTGGGCCCACTGATGCATGCTGAGGATACTTCACCCCAAATGATGGGGCGAACATAAATAATAATTAAATCTGAGCTCACAGCCGTAAGTTAGGCCCCTTCTCTTTTAGTTTTCTCTTTGAAGTCGCTGTGTTGTATTCCTCAGGTCTGAGCATTTCTCTGTGGCAGAGCATGGGAGCATGGGCGATGTGTTGACTCGGGTGTGTGGGCAGGCTAGTCAGACAGGCAGCGTGACTTTGGACAGTTTGAAGGGTACGGGGCTCGATGTGTCCCACTGGGTCCTATGTGCTCCTATAATAAGACTGGAGAGGAGGCTGTGGGGAGGAGGGAATTTACTGGAGCACGACTCCCCTTAGGGCATCTTCAGAGGAACCAGCTCCTTTATCTCTGTCTCTCTCTCTCTGATGCTCTGCTTTGAGCTCTCACTCAGTGAAGTGGCTTGTTAATAATCGCAGATACATACAAACACACACAAACTCCCATACACATGTGTGCACACACACACATATACTGCACACACACACTCCTATTTTTTTATATTTATTTTTGTACTGGCCTCATCCAGACTGGGGAACAATACTAACAGCCCAGGCCAGAACATCATAGACCATACGGATTAGAGGTCGACCGATTATGATTTTTCGCCGCCGATACCGATTATTGAAGGACCGAAGAAAGCCACTACCGATTAATCGGACGATTTTTATATATATATTTGTAATAATGACAATTACAACAATACTGAATGAACACTTTTATTTTAACTTAATATAATACATAAATAATACATAAATAAAATCAATTTAGTCTCAAATAAATAATGAAACATGTTCAATTTGGTTTAAATAATGCAAAAACAAAGTGTTGGAGAAGAAAGTGCAATATGTGCCATGTACATTTTTACATTTTAGTCAGCAGATCCTCTTATCCAGAGCGACTTACATTCATTTCATTTTCATTTCATGCATTTTTTTTGTACTAGCCCCCGGTGGAAATCGAACCCACAACCCTGGCGTTGCACACACCATGCACTACCAAATAATATGGTCAATTCCGGAAACTAGCATTTCGAAAACAAACGTTTATTCTTTCAATGAAATACGGAACCGTTCTGTATTTTATGAAACGGGTGGCATCCCTAAGTCGAAATATTACTGTTACATTGCACAACCTTCCATGTTATGTCATAATTATGTAAAATTCTGGCAAATTAATTACAGTCTTTGTTAGTAAGAAATGGTCTTCACACAGTTCGCAAACGAGCCAAGCGGCCCAAACTGCTGCATATACGCTGACTCTGCATGCACAGAACGCAAGAGAAGTGACACAATTTGCCTAGTTAAAATAAATTCATGTTAGCGGGCAATATTAACTAAATATGCAGGTTTAAAAATATATACTTGTGTATTGATTTTAAGAAAGGCATTGATGTTTATGGTTAGGTACATTGGTGCAACGATAGTGCTTTTTTCGTGAATGCGCTTGTTAAATCATCACCCATTTGGCGAAGTAGGCTGTGATTCGATGATAAATGAACAGGCACCGCATTGATTATATGCAATGCAGGACAAGCTAGATAAACTAGTAATATCATCAACCATGTGTAGTTAACTAGTGATTGTTTGTTTTTTATAAGATAAGTTTAATGCTCGCTAGCAACTTACCTTGGCTCCTTGCTGCACTCGCATAACAAGTGGTCAGCCTACTACGCAGTCTCCTCGTGGAGTGTAATGTAATTGGCCATAATCAGCATAAATGCCGATTACCGATTGTTATGAACTTGAACTTGAAATCGGCCCTAATTAATTGGCCATGCCAATTAATTGGTCGACCTCTAATACGGATGATCACAGTCCAAAGGACGAACAATTTAACGTTTAGGCTTTTATCCATAGCCCCATGGTCATTTTACCTTATACACGGTCAGCATATGTATACTGTGGTGCTGCTGGTAAGTTTCCACTTTGCATCTCTTCTATGAAGTTGTAACCTGCTTAAAAGGTAGGAAGCATAAGTAAGAACACAGTGTGGTCAAAGACATAGTACCTTAGTTGTAGTCACGATCTGGTTACCTATAAGTACAAACACAGTAATGTTTTTGGGTTATTACATATTTATTAACTTCCGGATATCTTCTAAACTACCCACAATGCACTATTTCTCAACATCATATGGAGAATCTACTCTGTGCTACCGAGTCCGTATGCTTGCTCGGTAGCTAGCGCAACGTTAGCCACTAGCCATGCTAGCATGTAATTACATTCCAGAAGTGTTAGCGAGATAAAATCCACCAATCAAGGGAGTGTGATGTAAACAAGGAACAGAAGTGGCACGTGCAGCCATGCAGCATCCTAATGCTCTTCACGGATGTGTTATCTAGTGGGTACCCGTTTGCATGGCAGGCTCTAGTGCCTTCTTGCCGTGGGCTCTACACAAAAAATTAAATCAAACTTGCTTGCTCTAATCGTGCAGTACCTCATTTGTTCTCCTTTTTGTTTTGTCTTTTCGGCATGTTCTCTGTGAGTAGGCTATACTTTGATTTACTTTAATGTACCTGTAAGCTAGCCTAGGTGTTGATAGCAACAGCGGCATTCTTCGGGAATTCTGATAATTCTTATGTAATAACTCGAAAAAATGTAAAAGTGAAGTGTAACTTTGAATTGGGACTTTTGATGTGTATACTAATGCAAATCCATTTACATTTATGCTACCTATTCTTTAACCTTCTCTGTCATGTTTCTTTCTTCCACTGATGACCATGTATCTGAATGACACTCATGCCAGAAAATGTTCCGAGAATGTTTAAAGAACGTTATAAGGGAGTGTAATGTCATAATATATTTCATTTAATCATAAAAAAAATCTGTTCATGGCACTTAATTCAGAATAACAGTTATTCAGTTATTTCAGAATTTCCCCTTCTGCTTGACTTCCATGTGTTTCACGCTCTGTGATGACAGCCAGAGATGTGTTTTCTATCAATAGCCGTCAACCATTGTATTCAGTCATATGAAAGGGAAGCCACAATTAATTCATTCACATCTTGAAAGAGATGTGCTTAACGCAGAACAGCTCCAAAAAACTATATGAGCTCACGTAAAACCGGCATCCGTTTGCATTGCTTCTGCCATGAACCACAGCCAACACCGACCTCTTTCCCACAAAGGAGAGAGAGAGAGAGAGCAGAGAGAGAGAGAGAGAGAGAGAGAGAGAGATGCGCTTGCTGAGTTCTCAGGTCCTCCCCTGCCAACTCCCAACACGACATCGGAAAGTGCAAATGTTACGGATGTCACATTGCTTGCTTAGTGAGTACCACTTCCCACCGATTTGGCTCATTCCTGGCTCGAACTCAGGACCTCTGCTTTGCTAACACATGTGACCCCCCCCCCCCTCCTTGACAACGTTGTGAAGAAAGCTATCTGTGGAGTAAGCTTACGGTACGTTCTTAACTACACAAAGATCAATAGCTATGCGAAACATAGTGCTAAAACAGGAGCGAGTGGAATGAAAATGTGTAACACTCCAAAATATACCGTAACCCTAAAGATCTTTATTTATTAAATGCATTTAAGTTATTAAATGGGACTGAATCAAAAGAGAACAATCTCTATTTAGCGGACGGCTACAACCGGAGTTTCAGTGTCTGATAATATATGCATAGTGTGATCAAATTATGTTGTTGTATTTATTTTAAATACAGGGACCCAACACTTTTAGCGGCGGCCATCTTATTATATTCAGGAAGTGGCTGTTGCCAGGTTGGCTAGAGAAATTACTTCTACTGGATATTGGACATTGACTTTCCAGCATTTTCTAAAAGCAGGAGGCTAGTTAGCATGTTAGCTTGTGAGCAAAGACATTACTTTCACTAAGGGATCCTGTTCTCACCTGCATGTCACCCCCGAGCTTCTGAGTGGCACTCAATTTAATCTAATTAGGCCCATATTGAGTAATCATTAGAAAATTATCCTGTTGTCCTCTCTCTAGCTCCTTCTAATTACATACTGTATCTTAATTGCCGCCATCATGTCATGTATGGGAGGGAAGAGGGTTGGGCTAATCGGTTAGCGCTCTCTAATTAGCTTTTATGCTAGTGTCATGGAGAGCCCTAGACTTGGTCAGCCATGTGGATATATGAGGATATGTGAGAGTGGGCGATATGCAGAGGTGATATGGCTTTAGCGTTCCCGGGGTCATGGCACACAGCTTGATTGGCTGTCGTGCCAATCAAGGTGAATGTGTAGCACATCGGTATGTGTAAAACTTTCTCCATAGCCTGAAGTTTCCTCACTTGCGGCAGCGAATAGCTAGCTTTTCGCGTGGCACAGACTGGTAAGATGCTTCAGGAGGGCATTCACGTGTGCTAACAAAGCCTCGGTATGAGCCGAATCAGGAGAAAGTGGGACTCGTTAAGCAAGCAGCGTGACATCCTTTACACATGGTGGGTATAAATCATTCATAGCATTAGCGGTGATCAGTGGATTATGTGGGTAATTATAAATATGTGTGTGTGTGTGTGTGTGGGTGGACGTGTTTAACTATACTTGTGGGGACCAGAAATCCACACAACAATCGTAAACGAACAAATGCTATTTCTAGGGCATTTAGGGTTAAGGTTAGAATTAGGTTTAGGGTTAGGAGCTAGGATTCGTTTTAGGGTTAGGAGCTAGGGTTAGGTTTAGGGTTAAAGAAAATAGGATTTTGAATGTGTAACGGCTGTCGTGTGTGGAGGACCAAGACGCAACAGGGAAGTGTATACTCATCTTCTTTTTAATACTGAAGAAGGTGAAACAAAATGAAACACGTATACAATTACGAAAACGACACTAACAGTTCTGTCAGGTGAAGAACACAAAACAGAATACAACTACCCACAATCCACAATACAAACACACCCCTAATTATAGGACCTTCAATCAGAGGCAACGATAGACAGCTGCCTCCAACTGAAGGCCCCAACACCAATTAGCTAAACATAGAAATACAAATGACTAGACAAAACATAGAAATAAACTAACAGAACAATAACCAAAACCCTGGACTAATAAATCAAATACCCCTCTCTACATGGACACATACACACAACCACCCTGAACCACATAAAACAAATACCCCCTGCCACGTCCTGACCAAACTAAACACTAACAAATAACACCTTTACAGGTCAGAACGTGACAGAATGGGACTGAATTGTATGTCCCCACAAGGTTAGCTGCACAAGAGTGTGTGTGTGTGTGTGTGTGGGGGGGGGGGGGAGAGAGAGAGAGAGAGAGAGACTTGTGTAACCAATGTATAGTGAACCAGTCAGAGAGACGAGAGAAGCTAAGCTGTTGACTTGATTCAAAAGTGGTGGGAGTATTTGAAGAGTTTCATTTTGTAACACTATATATCCATTTTCAGAAAGTTGGTAAATTTGCTTTTATTGTATCAAGAAATGTGTGTTTTTTCACTGTCTAATCATGGCATGGGGCATATATTTGTTTAAAATCTATCACTTGATGGTTTCATTTCAGTGAGACAAATTATCATGTTTTTTTGCAAAACACTATATTTCCGCCTCTGAGAGAAAAAAAAGTAGTACTGCTAGGTTTTACAGTCAAATGTAACAACTACATTTTTAATAAAGAAATGTACAAATACATGTGTGACATCAATACAGGAATATCAGATCTATATGTAAAACATTTACTTTTAACCGTATAGTCATTTAGCAGATGCTCTTATCCAGAGCGACTAACAATAAGCACATGCATGTTAAGATAGCTAGAATGGACAACCACATATCACAGTCAAATACATAGGATACGAACGTTCCATTCCAGCTAAACAATGGATATGTAGCGTTTTCATACACATCTCAAATCTATGAATAAAAAAATCTGAGAACAGTAATATTTCACACACACATGAAATTACCCATAAGCTAACTTTTCTGATGAAAACACACAAATGGGAGACATTTGTGGACATAGTGTTTTGGAAATAAACTCTTAATTTATAAGTACGCATACGGACACAGTGGCTGGATTTATGGACATGAATCAGCAAACATGAATTCCCAAAATGTGTATCAATAAAGCAAACGTTTGAGCTGTGCTAGACATTTAGGCCTGCGCGTTTATAGCATCTTATTCAATACGACTGCAATTATATTTTAACAAGCATGAAATTATGGACTTTTGTCAACAACAACAAAAATCTTGACCAGGCACTGTAAATAGTTTTTGATGGTTGTACAAAACATTAAGAACACTGGCTCTTTCCATGACAGACTGACCAGGTGATTGGATTGTGTATGTGTGCCATTCAGAGGGTGAATGGGCAAGACAAAATATATAAGTGCCTTTGAACGGGGCATGGTAGTAGGTGCCAGGCACTCCGGCTTGTGTCAAGAACTGCAACGCTGCTGTTTTTTTTTTAACGCTCAACAGTTTCCTGTGTGAATCAAAAATGGTCCACCAACCAAAGGACCTACAGCTAACTTGACACAACTGTGGGAAGCATTGGAGTCAACATGGAACACTTTTGACACCTTGTAGAGTCCATGCCCGGACTAATTTAGGCTGTTCTGAGGGGGGGTGCAACTCAATATTAGGAAAGTGTCTTAATGTTTTTTACACTCAGTGTATAATACTCATGTGACGTCAATATGAAATGTATAATATTAATCCCCCATACTGAGCCTTGCTGTTTCGAAACTTGTGAAAATACTCCATGCTCTCTCACCATTATACTTTGTTTTTGTTTTCATCATCAGTCTGTGACTGACGATACACTGAATAATGCTCTAAATTCAAAATGCTTTATTGGCATGGCAAAAAAAATCATAAATATTTCTAACAAGTTCTCACACAGAACCTAATGAAAATATAATTATTCTCTCAACACTAAAGCATCTCAAATACTGTATATTGCCTAATGTGCCACAGAGACAAATTGGCTGTTGACAGACACTTTTTAGTGGTCTCACCTGTCTCTTTGAGTTGAAGTGATTTGCTTTATCTGCAATCAATTGGGATAGTCTGCGTCCCAAATGACACCCTATTCCCTACATGGGGCACTACTTGTGACTAGTGCACTACATAGGTAATAGAATGCCATTTGGGACGCAGACGGAAGCTCAACAGAAAATCAGCCACTCAGGGACATTTCTGTTGTTCTTTCCTCATCGTTTCTTTTTCTGCCATCCATTGTGATGAGACTGATCTCAATGTAAATCCCCCCTGATGCCATTTTAATGCCATCCTATCCATGCATTGTACAGTTAATCCAGACCAAGGTCCCAGATGTGTTGCATTGGCCATTGGTTTCTCATTGGAATGAGTGCCTTGTAAACAGGCTGAAAAAAGGTTTACAATGTATTTCAATGGAGAGATGTACACCTTAGTTGGATAGAGATATGCTGCAGGGTTGAGGTAGATTTCACAAAGGAGAGGGCAGTGAAAAAAACATTAATCACCTATTATGGATTATACTTTTCTTGCAGAGGTGGTTCGCCCATCTATGATTGTGTGAGGAGTAACCTTGTTTGAGATTATCCTTCTTTGAGGAGTAACCTGTCTGAGACCTGAATACATGTGTGAGCAGCACCGCAGCTAATTTCTGGGCTTAAGCTCAGTGGGCTAATGTTATTATTGAGTTATGCAAGTTCGATTCCACTGTATCAAAGCACAACAAAGCTAACCTCTCCACATGCTGTGTGTATGAGGCAGTTAAGTCCATTCTACTTTGGGCTCATTATTACCCCCAATACCCTGGTGTGTGTGTGTTTGTGTGTGCGTGTGGGAGTGCATCTGTGTATGTGTCTGTGCACCTGTGTGTGTGTACATGTACACTATATATACAAAAGTATGTTGACACCCCTTCACGTTAGTGGATTCGGCTATTTCAGCCACACCCGTTGCTGACAGGTGTATAAAATCGAGCACACAACCATGCGATCTCCATAGTCCAACATTGGCAGTAGAATGGGCGTACTGAAGAGCTCAGTGACTTTCAATGTGGCACCATTATAGGATGCTACCTGTCCAACTAGTAAGTCAGTCAAATGTCTGCCCTGCTAGAGCTGCCCCGGTCAACTGTAAGTGCTAATATTGTGAAATGGTAACGTCTAGGAGCAACAACGGCTCAGCTTTGAAGTGGTAGGCCACACAAGCTAACAGAATGGGACCACCGAGTGCTGAAGCGCGTAGCGCGTCAAAATAATCTGTCTTCAGTTGCAACCCTCACTACCGAGTTCCAAACTGCCTCTGGAAGCAACGTTAGCACAATATCTGTTTGTCAGGAGCTTCATGAAATGGGTTTCCATGGCCGAGCAGCCGCACACAAACGTAAGATCACCATGTGCAAACCGTCAGTTGATTGGATTGGTGTAAAGCTCGCCGCCGTTGGACTCTGGATTAGTGGAAATGCCTTCTCTGGAGTGATTGATCACACTTCACAATCTGGTTTTGGCGGATGCCAGGAGAACGCTACCTGCCCCAATGCACAGTACCAACTGTAAAGTTTGGTGAAGGAGGAAGAACTGTCTGGGGCTGTTTTTCATGCTTCTGCCTAGGTCCCTTAGTTCCAGTGAAGGAAAATTTTAACGCTACAGAATACAATGACATTCTAGACGATTCTGTACTTCCAACTTTGTTTGGGGAAGGCCCTTTCCTGTTTCAGCATGACAATGCCCCCATGCACAAAGCGAGAATTTGACTGACCTGCACAGAGCCCTGACCTCAACCCCATCAAACAACTTTGGGATGAATTGGAATGCCGACTGCGAGCCAGGCCTAATTGCCCAATATCAGTGCCCGACCTCACTAATGCTGTTGTGGCTGAATGGAAGCAAGTCCCCACAGCAATGTTCCAACATCTAGTGGAAAGCCTTCCCAGAAAAGTGGAGGCTGTTATAGCAGCAAAGGGGGGACCAACTCCATATTAATGCCCATGATTTTGGAATGTGATGTTTGACGAGCAGGTGTCTGCGTCCTTTTGGTCATGTAGTGTATGTACGTGTCTGTAATGTGTCACTAAGCTCCTTTTCCTCTCTGCCCACACAGTTCTGCTGGGTGTGTTGACGGTGTGTGCCCAGACAGAGATGAAGAGGGTTGTCGGGGACAATGCCACACTGCCCTGTCACCACCAGTTCTGGGCAGGCGACGCCCCCACGCTGGACATCGAGTGGCTCCTCCTCAAGCCCAGCTCCAAGCAGAGAGTGGTGAGAGTGGCTGACTTGACTGACGACTTGGAGTGCATCTCAATTGACTTAAGTGTCTTCCTCCCCTTGTGTCCTTTCCTCCATAACTAGCAATGCGAAAGAACATTCCTGGTTTCGGAATCTATATTGCTGTCACCTACCCTGTGTTTTCAGATCAGTAGGAGAGGACACAAGGACAGAAAGCAACTCCATACTATTGAGATGTATCATAGAACCAGAGGAAATTATAGCATATATGTGTGTTCCTTTGTACAGGATAGAGAAAGAGAGAAGTAAATGGGAGGAGGGAGCGCGAAACGCTAGAGCAGTGGGCATTACTACCGCATGACATAAGATGACATAACATATGACTTCATGACACATATTACAGTACCTCACTATCTCCAGTTCATTGAGGCCAATATTAAGTCTTCTCAATGACTAGGAGGACCCCCAAAGGACTGAATCAAACTCTCATCCACTTCTCTCAACTTCGAAGATCTGCCTCTTTCAGCATGCAGGCTGTCTTGTTTTTGTCATTCTGGTTTCACTGAATCCATCTGCAGTTCTTTTTTATGACCGGGAATTGGCAGGTGGGCATAGTTTTCTTTCCATTTGGCCTCTGGTCAATCTAGCCTCCAAGGTACTGTCAGGCTCGTTAGACCAATACGTCCGCCTACTTTCTCCTTCCACTCTCTCCCTGCGGGTTAATAAAAGTGCTGCTACAGTTTGCCTTTGGGCGAATGATCGTTTACTAGGCTTGCGGTTTATCCGCGGAAATAAAATCTCATTCGCCCACTTTACAGGCTTTGCTTGGATATCCATGGTGATATGTAATACCTGCAATGGGGGTTATAAACTTTAAGTGCTGTAGGGGGAAAACATATGCATTTGTTGATTTTTGAATTTCCTTACATGGTCAAATTATGAAATGAAGTCTTGATCCTTGCATTTGTTGATTTATAAATGTCCCTACATGGTCAAGTAATGAAGGAACGTCTTGTTTTGTCTTTGGGTCTTAGATAATGCCGTGGTAGACACAGTTTGTTCATGGTATTTCTATTAACTAGGGTACCAGGAGGGGTAAAGGTAAAGCGGTAAAATAGTGGGGGGTATGCCGTACCGGCCTATCGCAATGAATAAAACATTATTTAACATTACTGCATGTCAACCGCATGAAAAATGGGCGAATTGACTGGAAACCAGGTGGTATACGCTCCAAATTGCTTTGTGGTTTGAGTAGAACATTTACATTTTGTCATTGTGGAGAGATGATGAGTGGCTCTCGGCTCACCGACAAGGTGGAGATGAGTGGCCGAGACCGAGGCGCTTGGGTAACAGTGGATGCATCAATTCAGGTTACAAGTGTAGGCCTAATGCCTAATGCAGAATATCATTACAATACACGTAGGTGTTTAGTAACAGATGTCTCTTTCCATTCATCAAATTGCGGGTGCACATTGCACTGTTGGGGGTTGGATGCTGAAATTATTTTGTGAGTGGACGAAGGTGCGCAAGTAGCATACAGGAGTGCCTTTGTTATGTGATGAAAACATCATGACTGGTTGTGTTTATGCCACATTAAAAGGCATAGGCTGTGTGTCCATAAGGCTAGGGGAAGCTTTCCCTAAAGTAAATTGAATTGCCAAAAAATGATATAGCCTAATTAGCTTACTCCTGTCTATACAGAAAGAAATAAAGTCGCTCAAAATAGGCTACTACAACAGAAAGCATGATTTGGCCACAGAGGATCACTGTGGATTGTTTTAAATTGCATAGCCTACTGTGGTTAGGGCCCGCAATTTGGGCAGCACGAGCTGCAAATACCAAATAGATGATTGTTGAGTTGTGACTGTCAGTGAAAAGCAGAGACTCAGCCAGGCATATCGCAATATTAAAAAATACAATCGCGGTAAAACTTTTTGGAATGCAAATGGCTATTGCTATAAAGAGATGACAAACATAAAAAACTATTTTGATAAATGTATTGATATTATTTCATCCTTCCACAAGATATAGTCCCGACACAAATCTAGGGTTGCTACCCAAGCCGGCTGGTCGTTCGTTCTATTGGTTCGGTTGCCAGACACGCAACCCTGTCGTTCAATTATACTGGCTGGCAATGTTCTTATCCATTGCTTGCTAGCTAGCCAACTACAGCTAACTTATAGTCATGTCAAACAGTGCAGCCTGTTTGTACAAATTACCTCGACTAATCTGTACCCCCACACATTGACTCGGTACCGGTACCCCTTGTATATAGTCTCGTTATTGTTATTTTGTGTTATTTAGTATTTTATTTTTAACTTTAATAAAAAAAAATTACCTTTATTTAACCAGGCAAGTCATTTAAGAACAAATTCTTATTTACAATGACGGCCTACCCCAGCCAAACCCGGACGACGCTGGGCCAATTGTGCGCCGCCCTATGGGACTCCCAGTCATGGCCGGATGTGATACAGCCTGGATTCAAACCAGGGACTGTAGTGACGCCTCTTGCACTGAGATGCAGTGCCCTAGACCGCTGCGCCACATGACAAATACATTTCGTGTTAAACCTGCCATTTTAAACAATATACAGTGCATTCGGAAAGTATTCAGGCCCTTGCCTTTTTCCACATTTTGTTATGTTACAGCCTTGTTCTTAAACTGATTAAATTGTTTATTTTTTCATCAATGTACTCATAATACCCCATAATGACAAAGCAAAAAGAGGTTGTTAGTAATTTTTTGCAAGTGTATTATAAATAAAAAACTGAAATATCACATTTACATAAGTATTCAGACCCTTTACTCAGTACTTTGTTGAAGCATGATTACAGCCTGGAGTCTTCTTGGGTATGACGCTACAAGCTTGGCACACCTGTATTTGGGGAGTTTCTTCCATTCTTCTCTGCAGATCCTCTCAAGCTCTGTCAGGTTGGATTGGGAGCTTCGCTGCACAGGTATTTTCAGGTCTCTCCAGATATGTTTGATCAGGTTCAAGTCCGGGCTCTGGCTGGGCCACTCAAGGACATTCAGAGACTTGTCCTGAAGCCACTCCTGCGCTGTCTTGGCTGTGTGCTTAGGGTCATTGTCCTGTCAGAAGATGAACCTTCGCCCCAGTCTGAGGTCCTGAGCGCAGGTTTTCATCAAGGATCTCTCTGTACTTTGCTCCATTCATCTTTCCATAGATCCTGACTAGTCTCCCAGTCCCTGGCGCTGAAAAACATCCCCACAGCGTTATGCTGTCACCACCATGCTTAATCGTAGGGATGGTGCAGGGTTTCCTCCAGACGTGACGCTTGGTATTCAGCGACGCTCCCCATCCAACCTGACAGAGCTTGAGAGGATCTGTAGAGAAGAATGGGAGAAACTCCCCAAATACAGGGCTCATAAACAAGACTCGCGTCATAAACAAGCCTCGAGGCTGTAATCGCTGCGAAATGTGCTTCAACAAAGTACTGAGTAAAGGGTCTGAATACTTATATGAATGTGATATTTCAGTTTTTTTAAAACCTGTTTTTGCTTTGTCATTATGGGGTATTGTGTGTAAATTTATGATGGGGAAAAAACTATTAAATCCATTTTAGAATAAAACTGTAATGTAAAAAAAATTGGAAAAAGTCAAGGGGTCTGAATACTTTCCGAATTCACTGTACCTTTAAAAAAGGTAGGGGCGTGGAACAGAAAACTAGTCAGTGTCTGGTATGACCACCATTTCCAGCGCGACATCTTGATCATGCTGTTTATTGTGGAATGTTGTCCCACTACTCTTCAATGTCTGTGCAAAGTTGCTGGATATTGGCGGGAACTGGAACACGCTGTCGTAATCATCGCTCCAGAGCAGCCCAAACATGCTTAATGGTTGACATGTCTGGTGAACCTCCTAGAAGAACTGGGACATTTTCAGCTTCCAGGAATTGTGTACAGAGCCTTGCAACATTTTTTTAAAATTATTATTATTATTTTTTCACCTTTATTTAACCAGGTAGGCTAGTTGAGAACCACATGGGGCTGTGCATTATCATGCTGAAACATGACGTGATGGCGGCAGATGAATGGCACGACAATGGGCCTCAGGATCTCGTCACGGTATCTCTATGCACTCAAATTGCCATCAATAAAATGCAATTGTGTTCATTGTCGCAAGCTTATGCCTACCCATAACATAACCCCACCATCACTCTGTTCACAACGTTGACATCAGCAAACCGCTTGCCCACACGCCGCCATACATGTGGTCTGCTGGTATGAGGCCAGTTGGACGCACTGCCAAATTCTCTCAAATGACCCTGGAGCTGGCTTATGGTAGAGAAATTAACATTACATTATCTGGCAACAGCTCTGGTGGACATTCCCGCAGTCAGCATGCAAATTGCACTCTCCCTCAAAACTTGAGACATCTGAGGCATTGTTGTAACGGCTGTCTTCGTGAAGAGAGGACCAAGGCGCAGCGGGTTGCGTGCTCATCATTATATTTATTGAATGTGAACACCAAAACACAATAAACAACGAAACGACGACAGGAAACAGTTTAGCAGGCTATACACATAACAGCAGTGCTAAAGACAACTACCCACAATTAACAAACAAAACACATCCCTATATATAGGACTCTCAATCAAAGGCAACTACAAACACCTGCCTTCAATTGAGAGTCCAATACCTAACATAGAAAATACTAAACTAGAAAGAACATAGAAATACAAAAACATAGAACATAACCCAAAACCCGGAAATAATAAATCAAACACCCTTCTAAACAAACCACCACCCCGAACCACATAAAACAAATACCCTCTGCCACGTCCTGACCAAACTACAATCACAAATAACCCCTATACTGGTCAGGACGTGACAATTGTGTTGTGTGACAAAACTGCACATTTTAGAGTGGCCTTTTATTGTCCCCAGCACAAGGTGCACCTGTATAAGGATCATGCTGTTTAATCAGCTTCTTGATATGCCACACCTGTCAGGTGGATGGATTATCTTGGCAAGGGAGAAATGCTCACTAACAGGGATGTAAACTAATTTGAGAGAAATAAGCTTTTTGTGCGTATGGAATATTTCTGTGATCTTTTATTTCAGCTCATGAAACATGGGACCAACACTTTACATGTTGCGTTTATATTTTTGTTCAGTGTATATATTTTTTTTGTATATGCAATACCAGTCAAACGTTTGGACACACCTACTCATTCAAGGGTTTCCTTTATGTTTACTATATTCTACATTGTAGAATAATAGTGAAGACATCAAAACTATGAAATAACACATATGGAATCATGTAGTAACCAAAAAACACAAAAATATCTTTGAGATTTGAGATTCTTCAACGTAGCCACCATTTGCCTTGATAGCTTTTGCACACTTCAAGAAAAACCCTTGATTGAGTAGGTGTGTCCAAACTTTTGACTGGTACTGTATCATTTTTGGAGGGGATTTTGGAAATTCTACGGCGACCACATTTTTATATCAGGCGACCCCACATGGGGTCGCGACCCCTAGTTTGGAAACCGCTGGGCTGCAGAAAAATCGTCATGCGTGCATCTGTTTTAGTCAGTCAATGTCCACATTATTATCACATATTTTAGAATGTAATAATAATTTGATTATCATTGCATTGGCAAAGCCTACATTTATTATTATTCTTAAAATGGTAATAGTCTACTTTTTTGACACTTTTTGCATGCTTTTTTGGGGAGGGGTTCTATATCAGGCCCTATATGTAGTTATATAAATTATACCCTAAAGGATGTATTGTCCTAGGCCTATGTTCTTGTATAGATGGAGTTATGGGCCAATTTGCATATATTCACCTTTACTCCTCTAAGTACACATGTGGAACTGCATAAACTTCCTTTTTATTTTTGCTTCAAACCATTTTGAAATGTTGATCCCAATGTCACCGATTGGCCCCATTGTTTATAGAAATAACCTTATAAAGCGCAGCATGTGGTATGATAACCACATGATCAGAATAATATGATGACTGTATTTACAATAGGGGTTAAAGTTCTCCGTCACTGTGATGGATTTCCGTCATATGGATTCTGGAGAGGTCGTTTTTGATGTAGGTCCGCAATAATGTTTCTCTCTCAGTTACGCAGTGTGCACTGAACTGACATGCATGTTACTGACACTCCGATGTTCAGATGAAGGGAATGAAATCGTCTACAACGCGCATCACCGCAGCACTCAACTCAAACAGCGGTGTGTAGCCTACTGTAGATGCTAGCAAAGTATTTCAAAGCCTGATCTCTCTCCCTCTCTCTGCTTTGATAGACATGAATGAGCCTGCAACTCATCTCTCCAGCGTTGCACTTGATAATTTATTTCCTTATAGAATCATAGCCGGGCGAAGGGTTCTGCAGGAGCTGCAGCACCACTGATACATTGAAATACATTTGCAAAGTTATACTGGAGGTGCTGCAGAGCCCATGAAAAATTTAAATTAATTTGCCAAAGTTATAGACTTACTGCTGTCTGTTCAGAAATAAATGAAATAATTCAGAATGGCCTACTACACCATGAGAAAGCATATAATTTAGCCACAGAGGATTAGCTTCTTCTTTAAAAAAAAGCCTAGCTGTACAATGTAGCCCAATAACAAGGCATAGCCTACAGTCGGGAACGCGCGGCAAATCTGTCAGTGAACAAACAGCATACAGACAAAACAGGCCTTTGGCAATACTTAAAATACAATCGCTGGGAAACACTGGTTGGAAAGCAAATGGCTCCTGCTGAAAAGAGGACTTTAATCTGTCTGCTGTAGGCCACCAAAATATTTCATACATTTTCTAAAAGGCCTATTGTTTTACAAAGTAAAACAAGAGAGGCTCTTGGCACGAGCACATCAGCCATCGCCAGCGAGTGAGCACCGCATCATTAGGTGAGTCAGTGAAGCTGGAAAGCATTTTTAGGACTATAGTTTCCTCCTCATATTGTAGCCTACAATATGTTTTTGCACACACCGAGGCCTAGACTATTGATGGATTCAAGACGAGGTCATTTTTATTGATCTCAAAATTCTCAGTTTGTCAGTAGCCTGTCATTTTGATCATTTGTGTGGTATTATGGTGACTTCATGACAACTGGGAACTCGGAAAGAAACAAGGTCGAATCATGACGTCAGTGATCTTCAGGTTGGAAAGTTGGAGCTCTAGGAAGAGGCCTGAGCTCCCGACTTGGAATTCTGAGTTGGATGACCATTCAAAACAATTTTTTTCCACAGTTCTCAGTTGTCTTGAAGTCGGAAGTCAGAGATTTCCCAGTTACGAGTTCCCATGTTTTGAACGCGGCATTAAAAAGATTATGCCAAAGTCTCGAGTCATGTAAAATGACGTAGAATTGCATGAAATGCATTTATAAAAGGCCACTAAAAATGTTCTCCATGTGTGTAACTTTTGTAAGTTCCTCTACTCTGCTGCTCTATGCCACTATGCAAATGCAATGATATGCATGCAACGCTTTACTTTAAAGGGTTTTTTTTCTCTCATGCGTTCCGGTACCTCAGAGCTCCCTAGGTCACCACCCTTTCGTACTGTACTGTGTGTGTGTGTGTGTGTGTGTGTGTGTGTGTGTGTGTGTGTGTGTGTGTGTGTGTGTGTGTGTGTGTGTGTGTGTGTGTGTGTGTGTGTGGCTCAGTTGCTAGAGCATAGTATGAAAAATGTATGCACTCATTACGGTAAGTCGCTCTGGATAAGAGTGTCTGCTGAATGACTGAAGTGTAAAAAAAATGTGTGTGCATGTTCATGCTTCTGTTTATGTGACAGTGTATTTGCATATGTGCATGTATCCATGTGCGTGTCACCTACACACACCCACAACGTTTCCCCGGATAACCATGTGTACATAACAGTTGCACCACAGTTCCAACTCTCCCAGACAAGTCCTGCTATACACAGCCAGCACCTCTTATCTCTCTTTACCTCTTCCCTCCGTCCCACCTTCCCTCCCTTCCTCCCTGCCAGGTGATCACCTACTTTGCGGGCCGGGTGTACGACCCCAACGAGGCGGAGGCGGGCCGACTGTCCTTAGCTGGGGACTACCTCAAGGGGGACGCCTCCCTACTGATCAGTGACCTCACCCTGAGCGACTCGGGTGAGTACAGCTGCAAGGTGAAGAACGGGGGGAAGTACCATTGGATCACGGTCAACCTCATAGTACTGGGTAAGTTCTGGACCCGCTGTGTATTTTTATGATTTTTTACACTTTAAACAAAAACCCATCAAACAGGAACCATCAAAACCAGTCACCACCACACAAGGTAATATAAAGAGCTCCACCACATGATTAGTCACACGAACATAAAATACCCTCAGAGATTTGGGTTTGGTTAGGCTAACCCTGAATTCACCACAATACAGTATCATACTTATGTCACATGAAAAGGGATGCACTCACACATCTAGTACAGGTGGCAGTGGGCATCTCTAGTCAGAGATTCAAGAGACGTTCACACCACCAATATTTCACTGTTAAAATGTGTAACATGATTTTAAATGCTTACTGTATGTGACGGATAGCAATTACAGAAGTGATACTGTCCCTTGTCCCTTCATATTGTCCCACTGGTCACACACTGGTTGAATCAAAGTTGGTTCCATGTAATTTCATTGAAATTACGTTGAACCAATGTGGAATAGACGTTAAATTGACATCTGTGCCCAGTGAGGTGGTTGACTGGCAATGACCACACGAACACTGTTGGTGAGATGTTTGAATCACTACCTAACGAACCTGTTGGTGTCACTAAAGTATAAGATGGCAATTACTTGTAACTTACTTGTAAAAGCGAAAACGAACTCCAAAGGGTCGACATTGGACCACTGCCACATGTTGCACCCGATCCAAATCCTTAACTGGGCAATGACAACAAGAGATAAAAGGGTAACTAGCACCAGTGGTGGAAAAAGTACCCAATTCATACTTGAGTAAAAGTATAGATACCTTGATAAAAACTTACTCAAGTAAAAGTGTCACCGAGTAAAATACTACTTGAGTAAAAGTCTGAAAGTATTTGGTTCTAAATATACTTAAGTATCAAAAGTAAAAGTAAACATATTTTAAAATTCCTTATATTCAGCAAAGCAGATTGCACCATTTTATTGTTGGAAAAATGTACTGATAGCCAGGGGAAGACTACAACATTGAGACATAATTTTACAAAATATGTATTTGTGTTTAGTAAGTCCACCAGATCAGAGGCGGTAGGGATGACCATGTGTTCTCTTGATAAGTCATGAATTTGACCATTTTCCTGTCCTGCTAAGTATTGAAAATGTAACGAGTACTTTTGGGTGTCAGGTAAAATGTATGGAGTAAAAGTAGATTTGTCACACCCTGATCTTTTTCACCTGTCCTTGTGATTGTCTCCACCCACTCCAGGTGTCGCTTATTTTCCCGAGTGTATTTATCCCTGTGTTTCCTGTCTCTCTGTGCCAGTTCGTCTTGTATGTTTCCAAGTCAACCAGTGGTTTCCCTGGTTCTCCTGCTTTTTGTATTCTCCTTTTTCTAGTCCTCCTGGTTTTGACCCTTGCCTGTTTCTGGACTTTGTACCCGCCTGCCTGACCATTCTGCCTGCCTTGACCATGAGCCTGTCTGCCACTCTGTACCTCCTGGACTCTGATATGGTTTTGACCTTTTTGCCTGTCCACGACCATTCTCTTGCCTACCCCTTCGGATTAATAAACATTTTAAGACTCCAATCATATGCCTCCTGTGTCTGCATTTGGGTCTCGCCTTGTGCCTTGATAAGATTATTTTCTTTAGGAATCTAGTGAAGTAAAAGGTGTCAAAAATATAAATAGTAAAGTAAAATACAGATACTCCAAAAAATGACTTAAGTAGTACTTTGAAGTATTTTTACTTAGGTGCTTTACACCACTGAGTAGCACCATTGACACTGTGATACAGCATCTAACTGTGTATAGCTCTAATATAGAGCTCTCTCCAGGCTGTCCTACCCTCGTACGGTCTCCCACATTAAGACGTTTAGGGAGTGTGCCGCATACATTTTCACAAATTGGCCCGCAGCTTTGCAATGGCACTTTCGATGTTTAGGTAGACAAACATTAGCATTTGTCTTGTTCAATGGGAAGACAATGGTCTTGGGGAAAGGGGGGGATTGGAGTTGGGTGGCATTGGGAAGTGATTCTGACACATGAACAAGATGAAGGGCCCCCTGCCTCCTGCTCCCCCTCATCCTCAGCCCCCTTAATTTCATCCTGGGTAGAATTCGCTCTACTCAGCAAAATTAGGAGAAAACAGAGGAAGAGAGGTCCGTGATAGAGAGCAGGAAGTGGATGGGGGGGCTCTCTATATTATGTGTACATGTGTTTGATCATGTTTGTTTGTTCATAGGGAAACTGTTTTCAGCTGGCAAGAATACAATTCTTTGATCTCAGTGTGGTTTTCTGCAGCAATGACAGTAGTTAAAAAGTACCAAAAATACAAAAAAAAAACACTGGTCCATCCTGGTTGATCTATCTAGTAGGAGATTATGTGACCTCAGACTTGTTAGTGATGCACCGGTCAACTTGGTTATTATTACATATTTCATATTGATAGATTACTTTATGCTGTAAGGACACAGTAATGACAGACAGATAGTCAATGCTTATAGAATGCATTTCATAATATCAATGTGAAACACTTTCTGTTATCAAGGTAACATTCACATTCTGTAATAAAATTACATTTTATTTGTCACATGCTTCATGGACAACAGGTTTAGATTTACAGTGAAATACTTACTTATGTTTTTTTTTTTTCTCTCCAACAATGCAGGGTAAAAGATCAGATTAAAAAAATGTAATCAAAATAAAATATTGGCACATTGAGATTTGATTAGCTATTTAGCAGTCTTGTTTAGAAGTTGTATTGCTTGGGGGTAGAAGCTGTTCAGGGTCCTGTTGGTTCCAGACTGGTGCATTGGTACCACTTGCCGTGTGGTAGCAGAGAGAGCAGTCTGTGGCTGGAGTTACAGTGATATGAGGAATTATCATAAAGCATGAAGCTGGCAGGGAGATGCATTAGACCACATCCTCCTCCTCTATATATATATATATATATATATATATATATATATATATACAGTCAAAAGTTTAGACACAGCTACTCATTCAAGGGTTTTTCATAATTTTGACTATTTTCTACATTGTATAGTGAAGACATCAAAACTATGAAATAACACATATGGAATCATGTGGTAACCAAAAAATTGTTAAACAAATATATTTGAGATTCTTCAAAGTAGCCACCCTTTGCCTTGATGACAGATTTGCACACTCTTGGCATTCTCTCAACCAGCTTCATGAGGTAGTCACATGGAATGCATTTCAATTAAAATATAATTTCTGGAATTTCTTTCCTTTTTATTGCGTCAGTTGTGTTGTGACAGGGGTAGGGGTCCTCAGATCCTCAAAAAGTTCTACAGCTGCACCATCGAGAGCATCCAAGTCTATGACCAAAAGGCTCCTTAACAGCTTCTACCCACCCCCAAGCCATAAGACTGCTGAACAGTTGGCCAACCAGACTATTTACATGGACCCCCCCCCCCACACACTCGCTGTTTATTATCTATGCATAGTCACTGGACAAATTACCGCGACTAAGCTGTACCCCCGCACATTCACTCGGTACTGGTACCCTCTGTATTTAGCCTCGTTATTGCTATGTAATTTTCTTGTGTTACTTTTTTTTTTTTTTATTTACTTTAGTTTATTTAGTAAATATTTTCTTAACTCATTTTCTTGAACTGCATTGTTGGTTAAGGGCTTGTAAGTAAGCATTTCACTGTAAGGTCTACACCGGATGTATTCGGCGCATGTGACAAATACAATTTGATTTGATTTGATGAGTATCAAGACTGTCACCTGTAACAAAACGAAGGGCACTATGGTAAATGGCATTCAAAGGTTTAAGAGTAGTTAGCAGCTGCACTTTGATAAATAATATCACCATAATCAAGAACAGATAAAAAGGTTGACTGAATAATCTGCTTCCTACTGCTTAGAGAAAGGCACAATCTGTTTCTTAGCTTCTTAACCAGCTCATCTTTGTTTTTTAAACATCAAATCCATATTAATCCAAATTCCTTTATATGCGGGAACACTTTCGATTGGAGAACCATCTAATGAGTGAACATGTAGTTAATCTGAAACATTCTTACGAGAGTTTGAAAACAACATGTATTTTGTTTTTCCTGTATTAAGCACACATTTTAAATCAGCAAGGAATTCCTGCATAGCTATAAAATCTCACTGTAGTTTTGACCCAGTCAGATCAAGAGTCGGGGGCAATAGCATACAAAATAGTATCATCCGCATATAGATGGTCACTAAGATAATCATGAAACCCGTGAAGCGGCGTCAGCGCTCAGGCCTATCGACGACAACTTATTCAATAAAATAGCATGATCAACATTCAAGCTTTTGACAGGTCCACAAACAAAGCAGCACATTTCATTTTAGTGTCTAAAGCATTGACAAGATAATTAACTAAAGTGATTCCTGTAATAGAGCTATGCCCAGGCCTATAGCCTTTTACATTCAAAATACGTGTCATAGATAAAAAAGAGCAAAGTTGTACATTTACCAATGATTCAAGAATCTTAGCTAGACAAAGAAGCCTTGAAATGAGGCGGTAATTATTAAGATCACTACTATCCCCTCCCTTATGGAGTGGCAGCACATTTCCATACTTTTGGAATATTTCCTGATAAATGTTACATAAAACAATGTGATTTATTGAGGCAACAATGATGGGCGCTGCACACTTAGGCTAGACTCTTTAGGCTACTTTTAGATTTACATTTTATTCCTTTTTAAAACCATGGTATTTTCTTTACATGCGTGCTCCTTGGCACTATTTATCGATTGCCGCTTTTATCCATTTTCATAATTTGACCACGCGTCTTGCTATAGGTTATCATATTAGAGGTTCTTCGAAATACAAACTTTTGGTACACGTATTTTTCTTAAGACCTGCCTAAACACAACCAATGCATGCAGATCTTCAAAGCTGTTTTACTGTTTTTATGAAAAAATATTAATTTGTATGGCTGTGGACAGGTCGAGGATATCGGCGTAGTCGAGGGAAGTAGGGGCGCTGAGGGTGCTGCTGAGTTTAAATATAAACTTAGCAAAAAAAGAAACGTCCTCTCACTGTCAACTGCATTTATTTTCAGCAAACTTAACATGTGTAAATATTTGTATGAACATAACAACAACTGAGACATAAACTGAACAAGTTCCACAGATATGTGACTAACAGAAATTGAATAATGTGTCCCTGAACAAAGGGGGGGTCAAAATCAAAAGTAACAGTCAGCATCTGGTGTGGCCACCAGCTGCATTAAGTACTGCAGTGCATCTCTTCCTCATGGACTGCACCAGATTTGCCATTTCTTGCTGTGAGATGTTACCCCACTTTTCCACCAAGGCACCTGCAAGTTCCCGGACGTTTCTGGGGGGAATGGCCCTAGCCCTCACCCTCCGATCCAACAGGTCCCAGACGTGCTCAATGGGATTGAGATCCTGGCTCTTCGCTGGCCATGGCAGAACACTGACATTCCTGTCTTGCAGGAAATCATGCACAGAACGAGTAGTATGGCTGGTGGCATTGTCATGCTGGAGGGTCATGTCAGGATGAGCCTGCAGGAAGGGTACCACATGAGAGGGGAGGATGCCTTCCCTGCAATGACAACAAGCTCAGTCCGATGATGCTGTGACACACCGCCCCAGACCATGACGGACCGTCCACCTCCAAATCGATCCCGCTCCAGAGTACAGGCCTTGGTGTAACGCTCATTCCTTCGATGATAAACGCGAATCCTACCATCACACCTGGTGAAACAAAACAGTGACTCGTCAGTGAAGAGCACCTTTTGCCAGTCCTGTCTGGTCCAGCGACGGTGGATTTGTGCCCATAGGCAACGTTGTTGCCGGTGATGTCTGGTGAGGACCTGCCTTACAACAGGCTTAAAAGCCCTCAGTCCAGCCTCTCTCAGCCTATTGCGGACAGTCTGAGCACTGATGGAGGGATTGTGCGTTCCTGGTGTAACTCGGGCAGTTGTTGTTGCCATACTGTTATGTTCGGATGTACCGATCCTGTGCAGGTGTTGTTACACGTGGTCTGCCACTACGAGGACAATCAGCTGTCCGTCCTGTCTCCCTGTAGCGCTGTCTTAGGCCTCTCACAGTATGGACATTGCAATTTATTGCCCTGTCCACATCTGCAGTCCTCATGCCTCCTTACAGCATGCCTAAGGCACGTTCACACAAATGAGCAGGGACCCTGGGCATCTTTCTTTTGGTGTTTTTCAGAGTCAGTAGAAAGGTCTCTTTAGTGTCCTAAGTTTTCATAACTGTGACCTAAATTGCCTACCGTCTGTAAGCTGGTAGTGTCCTGAAACTTCTTAAGGCTAGGGGGCACTATTTTCACGTCCGGATGAAAAGTCTGCCCAAAGTAAACTGCCTGCTACTCAGGCCCAGAACCAAGGATATGCATATAATTGGTAGATTTGGATAGAAAACACTCTAAGGTTTCTAGAACTGTAACAATTATGTCTGTGAGTATAACAGAACTTATTTGGCAGGCGAAACCCCGAGGACAAACCATCCAGGAAAAAAAGGAATTGAGGTCACTGTCTTTTCAATTGGTTTTCTATGGGGAACTAGATTTATGAGGGACCTGGTTGCAGTTCCTATGGCTTCCACTAGATGTCAACAGTCTTTAGAAATTGGTTGATGTTTTTCCTTTAAAAAATGAAGAAGTAGCCCTTTCCTTTCTGAGTGTAGAGCCAAGTGGACTGTTTTGTTTGGGGCGCGTGACCTGAAACCCGCTCCGCTTTCATTTTATCCGCTATTGAACACAGTTTATTCCGTCTTAAATTTTTGCGATTATTTAGATCTTCAAAGGCAAGGCATGAATTATATCGTTATTTCTGACTTTTGTGTAGCACCTGCCTGGTTGAAATCTGATTTTCATGTGTTGGTATGCTGGGCGCTGTCCTCAGATAATCGCATGGTTTGCTTTCGCCGTAAAGCCTTTTTGAAATCTGACACTGTGGCTGGATTAACAAGAAGTTCATCTTTAAACCGATGTATAACACTTGTATGATTTATGAATTATTATTATGAGTATTTCTGTTTTTCACTGGGTGTTGTCAAATCGATCCCGCTAACGGGATTGGTGCGCGAAGGGATCCATAAGAAGTTAACGCCCGTTCCACAGATGTATGTTCATTAATTGTTAATGGTTCATTGAACAAGCATGGGAAACAGTGTTTAAACCCTTTACAATGAAGATCTGTTAAATTATTTGGATTTTTACAAATTATCTTTTGAAAGACAGGGTACAGAATAAAAACATCTCTTGTTCTGGACCAGAGTCTACACAGACCGGTGAGCAATAGCCAATCAGAGCTACAGTAGACCTTCATGCAAACAAGCCATTTGCCACAAGGGCCTCCCATCATTCACTTTGAACTGGACTGTGTGTTTACAGGCAGTTGCAACAGCGTGACTTTAGATGATTAGAATGTATTCACCCAAAGCTACAAAATACACCTGAATGGATTTCTGCAAATATGTGAACACCACGGGAGTCCTCTTACATTTGCGAACTTTACAGTCCTATTGATAAAAAAACATGAAAAGGTAGGCTCTCACTCCCTCAGTTATGCACATCAATAACAACAAGATCAACAACTAATGCTAGCCAGAGCAAGATAAGCTAACATCGAACGAACAAAGATAAACCCTCAAACCTTTTCAGCTAGTTGGCCGTAAAAATTTCACTGATAAAAAAATGTTGGGCGAGTTGCTTGCCTGCCAATGCATGCTTGTCCCAACCAAGCACCCAAGCTAACTGGTTAAAGTTGTCTAGCTTGCTAGCTAGCTACTTCCAGACACAAATGAGAGCCGATCTCACTCTGACCATTTTACACTCTGTAGCAGAGCTGGTTAGGCTGTTTACATGTTATCTAGAGCGTTCTTGACTAACTATTACTTTGTTTGCCTACATTTACTGACACCGGTCGTATTCAACAGGTGTTGCGCGTTCGTAAATTCATCAGTTGTTCTGCGCTCTCACACACTCAGACGAGAGTGCTCTGAAATCGGAGTAGATAGCCAGAGTGAATTTGTGAAAGCAAGAGATATGCTAACTGTATAACAGTCGTTCAAGTTCTTGCTAGCTAACCAAATGACACCTGCATCTCTAGCTGTGCATAGTCACTGAAAAATGATATCAGGGGAAAAAGTCAGTCACTCACCCACTCCTCCAATGGCATGACATGACATCCTCCTAGCCAGCTATCTAGCTAATGTTAGGCTGTGTTTTTAGCTTGCTACATAGATAGATACGCTAGCCTATTAGCCACGTTATGATTGACTTGTGATCATTGCCCTTGCTAGTTGGATTGTATTGACATTCCCAGCCTTTTTTTAAATGTATTTTTTATTTAACCTTTATTTAACTAGGCAAGTCAGTTGAGAACAAATTCTTATTTACAATGACAGCCTACCAGGGAACAGTGGGTTATAATTCACCAATACAATTTTTGGTAGTCGAAAAAATACTTCTCTCAGGTTGTAAATCACAGCTGGCCTGGTACATTGTTTGCTGCCTCCATATGGGATGCACTGTTTCAGTTTCAATGACTCAATATTCTGGAGAAAAATGGACAAATGTAACCACTGAGATGCAGTGGTCAAAGGCACTGCATCTCAGTGCAAGAGGTGTCATTACAGTCCTTGGTTTGAATCCAGGCTGCATCAATAAGAATAAATAAGAACTCAAGATATGTTTGGCTTTCTGTTGGTCAATATGACATGATTATGTATTTCAAAGCCAACAGTATGTTCTTCGCCCGTGTTCTCTCTCTTCAGCTCCTCCACCTCTTTCTCACTCTGTCAGTCTGGTCCCCATGGCTAAGACAACATTCAGTTAGTATATAGTCACAGCTTTATTGGTTTACTAATAAAATGATTTACTACACTAAATTGATAACATAAAACATATCTTCAGCTCATCCGCCTGGCTCTTATAGCATGTGAGTTCAGTCTTAGTGATGCTCAACTCTTCTCTCTGTTCCACCACGATGGTTCCCAGGTTGTGCACCATGTCTCTCAGCTGTTTCAGCTAAGTCCAGATGTCAGGTTGGGTGGTGGTCTGTGGGTCAGTCAAGGGTGAAGTTTGGGTCTCGTCGTAAACTTTAACCCCCTACTCTCTCCCTGAGCCCATGATGACCCAGAGTATGGACCTGTTATTTATCTAATTCAAAGTGTGTGTGTGTGTTTGTGTATGTGTCTCTCTCTCTCTCTCTGTCCCCAGTGAAGCCCTCTAAGCCACGATGTTGGATGGAGGGCCGGCTGTTGGAGGGTAGTGATGTTAAGATGAGCTGTAAGTCTGCAGACGGCTCTGACCCCATCAACTACAAATGGGAGAGGGTGCTGGACAAGGGCAAGTATGTAGGGAAGCTGCCCCCACTTGCCCTCATAGGTAAGCCCTCTAGTCCACTGCATGCTCTTTCTGTGTGTGGATGTATTCTGTGTGTGGATGCTATGTGCATGGGTGCAACCATAAGTCTTCAAGATATAATGACAAGTCTGTCATAAGTCAGATTAGTCTTTAGTCATAAACTGACTCAAATGTCAACTTGATACTTATTCTAAGCATTTTCCTGCACTTTTGTGCCATATCCTCTTTTTTCAGATCCCCTTTAAGGGCTTTTGGGACAGAACATACTTATGTAATTAAAGTATGTGTCAGAATGCCAGACCAATTTCAAATCAGATCTACCACCTCCAGTATCCTTATTTGTGTCCAGTCAAGTGTTGGGAGAGACACTACTCCCATGCAGACTCGACCAAGTTCTTATTCAATAACAATCCCTTATCTACATGTACCTGTTCTGGGAAATTGGCCACAGTCACATCTATTACAGCAAAGGTCTGAGTTGTCCAATCCCAAATCAAACACCAGCCGCTACGCCTTATGTTTTTGTGTACTGTAGATCTTCTAGGATTGGATAGTTTAGGTAATATGGCGAAAACTCCCCCTTGTCTATCAGATGGTAATGTACAGCTATAATGCAATGCCGCAGATTCTTATCGAATCCTATTAGGGGCCGCTAGCCCCTAATAGTTTGGGATTGGGCCAATGATCTTTGGTCCAAAAAGCAGTAGTCTATATCAGGAACAGAGAACAGTACTATTCATCACACATCCACAGAAACATTATGAAAGTGACCTTGCAGGAACATGCAGTAGAGACACGAGTTTGGATGGTCTCTCTGAATTGGTTTACATTCTTAGCTATCACAATTCGGTGGTTGTTCAAACACTGTCCAAATAACCATCCCCTGCAATGGTGTTTCTGGATGTGATAGTTGAGAAAAGCTTTAAATTGCATCACAATCACTGTACCTTGTCCTGTTGTTTTTTCTTGTGTAAGATTTGAAGAACTCAGAGATAGTGACACTGAGGAACCTGACTAAGGAGAGTACTGGGGTGTATAAATGTACCGCCAGCAACGATGTGGGAGAGGAGAGTTGCACCGTAGAGGTCAAGATACACTGTGAGTAGCCCAGGCTATAACCAACACAGACACACACACTGCCTCATATTATAACCCCATAGATGTTACCAAAAATGATCTGTAGGACTTCAAAACAGTAATAGCTATCACTTTCTCCCAACCCGTGAATCATATTTATCTTTGTGTGCATTTCAGATGTGCGGGGCATGGGTGTGGTAGCAGGTGCCGTTGTGGGTGTGTCCTTCGGCGTCCTCCTCATCATCCTCATCATCTGGCTGGTGTTCCGCAAGAAGGAGAAGAAGAAATACGAGGAGGAGGAGACGCCTAACGAGATCAGGTACACACACAGACGCAAACACATTTAGGTTGGTGTGGTTCATTTCAAGATACCAAATATACCGTAAATTCCAGACTATAAGCCGCAACTTTTTTCCCACGCTTTGAACACCGCGGCTTAAACAATGACGCGGCAAATATATGGATTTTACCCGCTTTCAAAAAAATAAATAAAAAAAAACACATTCTGTGACGTGCTCAGTTTTTTGGCGGCATGAAGCTTTCATTAGACCAATGAAATTGCCGAACGGGTTAAGGTCAAACAACTTTTTTGTTTACTGTTTAGATTAAATCGAGCGCTCTCAAACTTCCCATCATTCTGATTACGGTAGTCATTTTGTCACCCTCATCATGGCAAAGACACGGAGAAATGCATATGATGCAGCTTTCAAGTTGAAGGCGATTGATCTGGCTGTTGGAAAAGGAAATAGAGCTGCTGCACGGGAGCTTGGTCTTAATGAGTCGATGATAAGACGTTGGAAAAGACAACTAAAGCTTACTGCTAATTTTTTATTTTTTGTTACAAGCCGTGTTTCGTTAAAGCCTGTGTAAAGTTAATTTGTTTCAATGTACCGGTAGGCACCTGCGGCTTATAGACATGTGCGGCTTATTTATGTTCAAATATATATATATTTTTTTTATTCAGTGGGTGCGGCTTATATTCAGGTGCGCTTAATAGTCCGGAAATTACGGTACATAACAAAATCAACCAGAATTAACAAAAAGTAAACACATAAACAGATAGGGTGGGGAAAAACCCTCACCTAGTTGGTACAAAAAAGGACTTCACTCTGTCCACCAACACAGGTTTACACCACCACTTAAACCCGACTGCTTAGCATCCTCTCTCCAACCTATGTATACCATCCCCTTTCCTCCCTATCCCGCCGGTACTGTAGTTCCACTACAGCCGGACTATCCCTCACCTCTTAAAGCAGATTCCAGCATCCTAAATGATGTCTGATAATGCTGCTGGCAGTGCTTGTTACAACAGCAGCTATTTTTGGCCGATAGCGTAGCATCCACGCTGTTGCCTATTTGCAAGTGTCAGGCTGAATTATGCAGGCACAGGGGGATGGCTGTGCATCAATAATGGAGTGGCACGGCGAGGGAAGAGTCACAGAGCAGACAGTCACTTCGGTCCTGTTTACATATGGAACATTAGTGGCGACACACCCACTCGTACACTCACTCACACTCACACATACACACACACACGGTCTGAGGTCAGACTACTGTTTAGAAAAGGTGAGGGGTTGCAAATGACGTAGTGATGATCAATCGCATGTTGTTGATGTGCTGTCGTAACTTGATCTAACTAGGGTTCATTGTAAGAAGTGGATACCAGTTATTCAGCCATTCAGAGTACCATGTATTTGGCCAGTTACTTCAAATAAAAGTTCATAATGCATTATGCATTGCATTTAAACCATTATAAATGTGCTTTAATGCACTCATTGTGCATTATGTGGAAGGTTTTTATTTTCATTAATATTACCAATTATTCCTTCGATGTTCTGAGCCACACCTGTCTTTGTCTCTGTCTCAGGGAGGATGCTGAGGCTCCCAAGGCCAAACTGGTAAAGCCCAACTCTCTCTCCTCATCCCACTCTGGCAGCTCCCGCTCAGGCACCTCCTCCACCCAATCCATGGTTCACACCAGCGCCCCCCGGGGGCCCCACGCCCGCCTGCCCGCCGTGACCACCCTCAAAGAGAACGGCCAGCCCCCCAGCTTCCTCCAACAGCCCCCCGCCTACACACAAGTCGTTCCCAAAACCCCAGAGCCCCGCACGGCCCCGGCCAAGCCCAGCCCTCCCCCCAAACTGAGCCCCAGGAACCTGGCCCGCATGGGGGCAACGCCGGTCATGATCCCTGCCCAGACCAAGGCCTTCCAGACTGTGTAGAGGGAAGGGAGGGATAAAGGAGTAGACCTAGACAGACAGAAACAAGAAGCACCCGTACACAGCTGACAGCAACCCCCAGCCCGCCCCCAGAGACCCTGTGAAAACCAGCTATACCATAAAGTAAAACTCCCCCTTACTCATAGTCGCCATCTAAAAGTATAATTGAGAGCATTCTTATGAAGGGAAGATTTTCATAAGAAGAGCTTTTGCCCCCCTCTCCTGTACAAGCAATACAGAGTGAAATCTCATGTTCATTTTCCCTTCCCGTGACGACAGAACTTTTGTTGTATTTTTGTCTGATTTTGCAAATGCGGGCAGTGATGTGTATCATACTCTGAGGTGGCAGGAACAGGGGAGGACCCTAAGTAGATTTTAGGTATTTTTAAACCGAATTGACAGTCGTGAAAGTGGGAGGGTTATGGATGGAGAGAGGGAATTAGAGCAACAGAGGACTAGAAAAGAACAAACAAAGGAGAAACATGGGCTGCATAGCTCCCCAGAGAACAGGCCAGGGTGTCTGGGTGTCTCACACCACCTGCTTCCGACCAGATCAAACCAGACGGCAGACAAAACAAAAAATCTAAAACAGACAGGAAAAGTAAACAGCTCTCCAAACACCTGCTTTCCCAGGCTTGCCTAGGCACCACACCTGCCAAACTCTCACTCCGAGCCACACCGAGCAATCAACATCTCTGAGGCTGCTTCGGTGGCATCGCACACCTCCATGTATCCCTGGACTCCCACCAAGGCCAGCAGGCATGGTGATTGGCTCAGAGAGGAGGGAGGGAAGTACCAATCGATCGCCAAACCAATGAGAGTGGATGAAAGTCTGCTGCTGATGCAAGAGGGATGTTTTCTTGTAATTGTACAAAGATGATATAGCTTAAGTAAAAGTAAGTAAGTAAGAGACTCCACATAGACACGTCACCTGTCACCCTATATACCTGCACATGGGTCACTCGCAGCAACATGGACATATCTGTATTGATTTCCCCTGCTTCCATGTTTTCTGTGTATCCAGCACTATGCACTTAACAAGTCTGGACATATGTAACGTTATCTTCCCATGTTCATGGACAGTGTCATATAAACCCATAGGAATATATGACATATAATCCCGTATCGTCAACATAGGGGATTATTCATGGCTGTGATATGTATTGCTGTGGAGAATAGTTTATTTCATTTATCTCAGATTCCTCAGAATGTTTAAGGATTATTAATAAATGGATGCACATAAGCCCTATCGATAAAGTGCCACTGTTGATGTTTGATGAAAATGTTTTTTTGTTTGTGTTGTGTAAATAGCATGTCCGTTAATCCGGTTGAATGAACAAACTAATGAATGTGTTGATATATCTTGCAGTATATAAAGTCATTGGATCAATCCTTATTTTTCAATGAAGAGCAGAGATTTGCAGTAGTAAGTTGAATCCCCTGCAGTTGAACTGTGTATGTAGCTGAAAACATGATAAATAGGTTCTGTATTATTGGAAAATGAACAAAGGGCCATTACACATCATAATATATGTGTTGGTTCGGCACCTTGTAATTATAGAAGAACGGCAATTATGATCCTGAATAGTGCCTTTTTTAATTGAGTACATTACAGAAAAGTATTATTCACAAAACATTAAGGAATACAGATTCACTGTTTTGAATGGTTAACCCTACGGTATGGTACATCTGAGATTGATTCTATTCAAGCAGATGAGGAATGAAAAGGACAATTGCTTTGAGTGATCTTGTTTAGCCATGTAGTCATACTAGTTTCAGCCAAACTCAAATCGTTCTATCAAAGTCTCTTCATGGTGGCCAAACACAGAATTTAAACTCAAACTCAATAAAATGTCCCGGCTGAAAGTTGGATTATGCCCTATCCTTCTCTCTGACTTAATTGTCAACATTTGCCTGAGCTTTCCTCAGATACAAAGGCATCACTTTTGCATAGCGATATTCTTGTCTGCCAGCACGTTGGTCCTTCAGCATTATGACTGCTTCCTCCCGGAGAGACACCCCTTATTTTGGCTCCCTCGCGATACAGTCCATGTGATGGATGAGATGTCAGGAGGTATTTGAAGTGAATGATGCTGTGGCGCCCTCCAGGATAAACCAGCACACTCATCTTAGATCACCCAGGAGGGAGCGGGCTCTACTCATCCCACAGTGCAGAGGGCATAAGCGTGCACTCACACTCTGGCCTCTGAAAGGGTTGGAACCAGGACGGGTACTCAGGAGTCTATACTCCTTGAAAAACATTACAAGTTAACCTGGCTTCGGTTCATGCCTGGTTGAAATCCACCAGATTCACCTTTAGTAATATTTTTTTTTTATAATGTCACTCCAGTAGTGAAGGTGAAATTATCTCCTGAATCGTGGGCAGTTCCAAGAGCGAAAAGAAATCAGCAACTTTGTCTCGGTGAGTCTCTAGCTTGCCCACTGCTGTTTGAAAAGCTCCTTTAAACCAGGACACGGATGAGTGGCAAGATGAGAGGATGACACCTGAGTGAGAGCTCCTTATTAGTGATTACCCACCACAACCCTCTTATAATTTCCCATAATACTGCTGAAAGCCAATATAGAGAGGCCTAGTGGCTGATTGAATGCAGCTTTTATGGCCGTTTGATGGTGTGTGATACGTACCGGGAATGATTTTCCAGTTATCCGGGTTGCTCTGTGAATTTCCCTGGTTTGCTAGCTACCTTTCGCTGCCCATCTGATTCAGTCGTGGCGGACTGCTCTGCGTCCTGAATCATTAAGATTTCTACCCTTTTTCATTGGAATGTCTTTCTTGGCAGACAGGAGGAATGGAAAGACCATCTGCTCCAAACCATGCTGGGAATTGGAATAACGTGAACCACAGGCATTACATTGCCTTTTCACCATGTGCCGACTCCAAAAGGACATTACCCTAGTTTAGCTAGTACAAAACGTGCATCTTGATGTCATTCATTAGTGTCTGTCTACTCTGAAGACCTCCACTATGGGTTGAGTGATGGGACCTCTCTGTTAGAAACCATGCATACAGTGTAACGTTAAAGGGAGAAAGAACCCATCCAAAGCTGAAAAACGATGGATATGCATGTCATTGATACTTAACTAGAGAAAGAACAGTAATTTTGCCTCAATAAATATATAAATGATCATCTTAAAACAAATACTATGACTGTAAATAAGGAAGGTTTTATAATTTTTTTATTCATTTTGAGTTTCTTTGTTTGGGTTAAGTATTCAATCTGAAGTACTTTGCACTTTCTTAAACTGTCCTCTCTGTTTGTGTTTTGCTTGCATTAAGTCCTTTTAACACACCGACACTGTTAAAAGGACAATATGTTTTCTCTCACTCTATTTTCTTTGATTGACAATGCCATGCAGTTACTTTGAGTTGTGGTAAACCAAAAAGGCCATATATATATACCTCCCTCTCGAGTGAAAATGGTATATTTCTACAATATCTGAATAAGTACTGTTTTGGTTTGTAATAAAGCATTTGATGAAGAGCCACTTGGTTTGATTGTTCTCTACTTTAGATATGCAGACTCACATATCGGTTTCCTGAACACATTAAGCCATTTCAATGGAGATGTTCTACTGTCCATGCGTTTTAGTCTAGGACTTAATTGGTGTCTGGGAAACTGGCCGTAAAGTATAGAAATACACATACTAGTGCCTGGAGTTGATCTAGCCTAGCGGTTAAGGCCCCTGCCTCAGACACATGCATGATCCCCCTGCCTGTGTGGGATTGAATCCAGGCCTTTTTGCCTCTGAATCTCCCTTCTATTCAAGCCTGTCACTGTCTCCTCCCCAAAAATCCTAAAAATACATATTTAAAAAAAGTTTACATAGACAAGTTCCCCTTGACATCTCAGATCATTCTACAATTTGACCCCTGGGGTTTCTCAGACACAGACCATACCCCTGGGGTTTCTAAGACACAGACAATATCCACAGATCCAATCAGAATACAGACCATTCCATCTCAACATTTGATGGGGCAGTGAAGGGCAAATTAGATGGCTGACCATAAAGTTGCTGTGTGAAACACCAGATGGGGTCTGCGTGCTATTGTGCCCTTGAGCGCGGCTCTTCAACGGAGTGGGCTCGCAAACAATGTCCATCTGTACAATGTCCCTCCAGATTAGGGTGTCTACTAGCAAAGTCATAAATAACCATTATAATCATGGAAACTGCTGGACAGTGAGACAGACAGCTGACCTTCTAATTGATCGAATGAGGATAGTCAATTTGCTGTGACTCTGCAGCAACACACAAGGACAACAACCAACCAACCAACCACTGTCCTCAAGATTCCCCATCTGTTTGTTTCATTGGCAATGACACTAGACTACTGCCAAAATATTGGAAACACCAACATAAAGTGTCTTAATAGGGTGTTGGGCCACCACGAGCCGCCAGAACAGCTTCAATGCGCCTTGGCGTAGATTCTACAAGTGTTTGTTACTCAATTGCAGGGATGCGATACCATTCTTCCATGGGAAATTCCATAATTTGTAATTTTGTTGATAGTGGTGGAAAACGCTGTCTCAGCATTCCAGAATCACCCATAACTGTTCAATTGGGTTGAATTCTGGTGACTGAGACACACACACACACACCCTTTAAATCCCCTACATTCCTTTGAGACATCTCTTCCAAAGTTACTGAGATCTCTTTTTCTAGCCATGGTAGCCAAAATAATCGGGAACTCTGCATTTTTATACATGACCCTAAGCATAAAGGGATGTTAATTGCTTAAGTAATTTAGGAGCCACACCTGTGTGGAATCGCCTGCTTTTAATTTACTTTGTATCCCTCATTTCCTCAAGGTTTTTGTTTATTTTGGCAGTTACATGTACATATACTAGTAATACATGCAGAAACATTCTCTGGCCAACTAGAGTGCTCATTTTACAATAAGAAGGGCAATGAGGCACTCTAGTGGTAAAATATAGCCATTTCATTACACTGTGAGTGATACTGTTCTAAAACCTCTCCTCAGGGACCCTCAGACATTGATCTATTCCAGAGCTAGCACACCTGGGGTGTATTCATTACGTCTTTCAATGGGAACCATTTACCGCTTGAGAACCAAATGGAAGCAAACAGAGCAAGCGGAACAAAACGGGACCTACCTGAATTTGTCCAATAGAAACTTGTTTTCGTTGCAAAACGTTTTCCATTTAGAGTAAACGGTTTCTGTTGCAAAACGTTTTGCAACAGACTAAATGTTTTGCAACAGAATTTCCATAATGAATAAACCCCAGATTCAATTTGTCAACTAATCATCAATTGCTTGATTAAGTGAGTCAGGTGAGATAGTTCCCCGAGTAGAGGTATGAGAACCATTTATAGAGATAACAATTGTTTTGAATGCTTTTACAATGAACATCATCAAATGTGTTTCGAATAAAAAAATTGTAAATTTGTAATTTACTATTGTAAAGTGGTTGTTCTACTGGATATCATAAGGTGAATGCATTTTGTAAGTCGCTCTGGATAAGAGCGTCTGCTAAATGATGTAAATGTAAATGTAAAATGATTCTGGACGGTCAGATAACTAGCAACAATGACAAGCTGCCATGTGGGGAATCGTAGGTGGCTCGTTTCAGTACTGTGCTGTCCAAACTTGTGAATCACAGCATAGACGTCTATGATACATTCAGATTTGGTTTGGTCCAACTAAATGTGTACTTGTTTGGGGGTGGAGCTCATTAGAATAATACCCAGCATGCTTTGCAAGTGTTTGTTTTTTTGTTAGTTTTTTTACATTAGCATTCAACTAAGGTAGATAAACAACAACATAAAGCATCATAGTCATAGCATGAAAAAAAAATCTGTAACTTTTAGTGGGAATGTTATTGTAGTTGAACTGGTCTGTTGGTTTCTTCTAAAGGTCAGCCTGCTTTGAACATCATTGCAGATAGTTTTAAAGCTTTTGAAAAAGCTAGTAAGTGCATGTGACAGATGGGAACAATAACAAATATTGTGTATTGCAATCTTCAGTTGGCACCTTTTTCCTATATTAAAATAGTTGTGTTGTAATGCTTACATCATTGAATGTATAGGCCTTTTCACACTGCATTGTTTGTAGCCCTGGGCTATCTTAGCCCCAGGCTAAGACTGGGTGAATCATGGATAGCAATTTCTTATTAAATGTCAATTGAAAAGCTATGAAAACAGATGGAAATTGTGAGAACACATTAGCCAGCCTGCATAGCAACCATTTTTGTTAGCCATATCAACCAAAGTATTTGCACAGATGAGTTTATATTTTGTTTTTTTTAATCAGGTTTTTGTCCTCAGAATAATTAAATAGTATACATTTACTTATCAAAATAGCTGCAGAACGCATCACAAGCCTATGCCAGTGCAGCTTTTGTGATCCGAGAATGAAAATTATATGCATTGTTCTTGACCCCGTTTTACACTGGCTATTTTGGTACCGTGTTTCTGGAGCTAGCCCTGAAAAGTTGGTGCCAACCCTGCCTTGAGAAGAGCCAAATAGCCCTGGGCTAAGATTGTTGCTAGCCCACTTTAGAACGTGCAAGTATGAACACTCGCTTAGCCCCGGGCTAAAATATCCCTTAGCCCAGGGCTAAGCAGGCTCTTAGCATTGGGCTAAGGAGCAGCGTGAACACGTCTTATGTGCAGTTGAAACATCTGTAAATTATGTCTTTTCAACTTTCCTTCAGAACCGAAAATGAAACTGATTTCAACGTCCAGAAAATACGTATTTTCAATGTCCGGAAAATAAGTATTTTAAACATCCGTAAAATATGAATTTACACCTTTCATTCAGAACCTAAAATCAACTTAACATCAACGTCTGGAAAATACTTATATTGTCTTCTTTTGAGGTGTTTTGACTGATGTCACCTCTATGCTAATATGGCAAAAAAATTGCTAGCTAGCTAACCAACAACATCAATGATGTATTTGAGAAAAAACATGTACTCATTGTGCAATTGTTTTTGTTTTCAATAAACATTTTGAGAGGAAATACAGTTTACATGTTGTCAACAATCCTTTAATTCTAAGCCAACCCCGTGGGGCCATACTTGCGAACAAAGATCGGATGTAATTGGTCAAAAGAATACTACAAAAATGATCAGAATAGATGGGTGGGTTGTTTAGCAACAAAACCGATACATTGGCAACCCTTGGGACAAAACAGATGGGGCCATACTTGAGGACATTAGAACAAGTTTCAGTTTCTCCATCTCATAGTGCACATCAGCAAATTAAAATCGTCAGCGTAGTTCAGTTTTGGGCTCCCGAGTGACGCAGTGGTCTAAGGCACTGTATCTCAGTAAAGTCAAATAAAAAATTAAAAAATAATAATAAAATAAATGTAAAATAAATAAGAATAATGAATCAATAAAATAAAATAGGCCTCCTGAGTGGCACAGTGGTCTAAGGCACTGCATCACAGTGCTAGCTGTGCCACAAGAGATCCTGGTTCGAATCCAGGCTTTGTTGTAGCCAGCCGTGACCGGGAGATCCATGGGGCGGCACACAATTGGCCCAGTATTGTTAGGAGGGTTTGGCCGGCGGGGATGTTCTTGTCCCAGCCAGGCGCAATGCACACTGACACGGTCGCCAGGTGTACAGTGTTTCCGCTGACACATTGGTGCGGCTGGCTACAGGGTTAAGCGGGCATTGTGTAAAGAAGCAGTGCGGCTTGGCTGGGTTGTGTTTTGGAGGACGCACGGCTCTCGACGTTCGCCTCTCCCGAGTCCGTACGGGAGTTGCAGCGATGAGATAAGACGGTAACTACCAACTGGATACCACAAAATTGGAGAGAAAAAGGGGTAAAAGTAAAAAGTTATAATAATTGCATGTGATCAAACACTATATGTTAGCTGTTCCCATCAGAACCTGGCAGACTTAGCCATGTGCTAACCTGCACAGCTGGCCGTGTTACAAATTCTGTATCAGCCTATTAAAATTGGCGATGTAGAAACATGTATGAATAGGGAGGCCATGACTGGCCTCATACTCCAGTACAGTAGGTGGCAATGTATGCACCTCTCGGTTGTGATCCCCCAAAACACACATTTAAACAAGAAGAAAAAATGCTGCAATACACATGATGTATCAAATCCGGAGGAGGGAGTAAAAAATCGGATAGATCCTGAATTGTCAGCATTTGTTAGCAGATGTGACTCACACAAGGCTGTTCCATTTCAAGGACTCTATTAAGCTCTTGCTTCCTCACTCTGCCTCTCAATAAATGCTCTTAAGTTTCAAATGTGTGGTTGTTTATGGTCTGTGCTTTAATGAATTTATGACCATAAATTATCACAAATGTTGTGTTTGGTTTGAAATACACTGAACATAAATATAAACGTAAAGTGTTGTTCCCATGTTTCATGAGCTGAAAAAAAAACTCCCAGAAATGTTCAATAAGCACAAAAAGCTTATTTCTTTCAAATGTTGTGCATAAATTAGTTTAAATCACTGTTAGTGAGCAATTCTCCTTTGCCAAGATAATCCATCCACCTGACAGGTGTGGCATATTAAGAAGCTGATGAAACAGCATGATCATTACACAGGTGCACCTTGTGCTGGGTACAATAAAAGGCCACTCTAAAATGTGCAGTTTTGTCACACAACACAATGCCACAGATGGTTCAAGTTTTGAGGGAGCGTGCAATTGGCATGCTTTTGTAGGAATGTCCACCAGAGCTGTTTCCAGAGAATGTAATGTTCATTTCTCTACCATAAGCCACCTCCAACATCATTTTAGAGAATTTGGCAGTATGTCCAACAGGCCTCACAACTGCAGACCACGTGTAACCTCGCCAGCCCAGGACCTCCACGTCCGGCTTCTTCACCTGCGGGATCGTCTGAGACCAGTCAACCAGACAGCTGATAAAACTGTGGGTTTGCACAACCGAAGAATTTCTGCACAAACTGTCTCAGGGAAGCTCATCTGCATGCTTGTCATTCTCACCAGGGTCTTGACCTGACTGCAGTTCGGTGTCGTAACTGACTTCAGTGGGCAAATGTTCACCTTCGATGGCCACTGGCACGCTGGAGAAATGTGCTCTTCATGGATGAATCCCGGTTTCAACTGTACATTGCAGATGGCAGACAGCGTATATGGTGTCGTTTGGGCGAGCGGTTTGCTGATGTCAATGTTGTGAAAAGAGTGCCCCATGGTGGTGGTGGGGTTATGGTATGGACAACAACACAATTTCATTTTATCAATGGCAATTTGAATGCACAGAGATACCGTGATGAGATCATGAGACCTATCAGCCATCACCTGGAACAATTTTAAATCCATGTAATGCATTTAATGTACATTTTACTGTATTTTATTAGCTACATTTAAAATGATCTAAATTGAGACACTTTTTTTTTTACTTATGTATATTCTTAGTATATTAGATAAAGAGCAAAACAAATATACTTTGAATACATTTGACATGTATTTCTCAAACTCTAAATATTAAATAGTATTTGAATTAGAATTCCTGAATTTCCTTTACAAAAAAGTGAATTTTAATTGTGTTTCTAGTACAACTGAACAAGTATGCTTATACTCCTTCACCATAGTAGTTATTGTCATTAGCCATGTTAAGGTTATATTGATTGACCAAAACATCATCTCAGCTATTGCTAACATACTATTTACTAAGCAGTTGCATCTCTAACGTTATAGAGAACTGTGCATCAGTCAGATGTCACACTTTAGTTGTAGATATTACGGTGATAAATTAACATTTCAATAAAAAGTGTAATGGTTAATATGTCATTTGTAATTAAAAGTACAACATTATTCAGTTTGAAAATGAACATCAAAACATTTGAATAAGCTAAATATGAGGAACAATATCACATTATAAATCAAACTTCAGAGTAAAGGATGCTAGGTAATATGCGTTTTTGAAAGTATACTTTAAATATATTTTGTGGACATTTAAGTTAAATATGTTTTTTGGAAAGTAAACTTAATTTTTTTTCTTAGGATATTAAAAAGAAGCATGTTCCTCAGCTGTGCACGTTTCCTTATGTGGAATAGACAATTTTTACCATTATCAATTTTCTCTGCTCTCTTCTGAACAGGAATTCAGAAAGTACTTCAAAACTCATGTGCCTTGCCAAAGTATTCATATCCCTTTATTTCTTCACATTTTATTGTTACAAAGTGAGATTAAAATAGATTTAATTGTAAGTTTATATATATATATATATATACATATATATATTTAAGTTTGATATAAGTTAAATAACTAAAATATTGTCATTGCATAAGCATTCAGCTCGAAACACCGTTGGCAGCGATTACAACGGTGAGTCTTCTTCTGTAAATCTCTGTTGGGGCTAGGGGGCAGTATTGAGAATTTTGAAAAAAATATGTGCCCATTTTTAACTGCCTCCTACACCAACTCAGAAGCAAGGATATGCATATTATTAACATATTATTAGCATATTATTAGATTTGGATAGAAAACACTCTGAATTTTCTAAAACTGTTTGAATGGTGTCTGTAAGTATAACAAAACTCATATGGCAGGCAAAAACCTGAGAAAAATACAAGCAGGAAATGAGAATTTTAATGATAGTGAACATATAGTATACTTAAAGACTGAAAACAATGAATTTAAAGTAAACTTTTAATTAGTGTATTGAAGGTTGACGGTAGTATATTTATAGTATAATAAAACAGTGAAAAAACTATGAATTTAAATTACACATTTAATATGTGTATTGAAGTGTAATGATATTACATTTAAAGTACAGTATACTTAAGATATACTAGAAGAGTACATCTCATATTTGAAGTATATTATTATAATTTTTGGTATATTTAAGTATGCTCTAGTATATTTGTAATATATTAAAATGTACTTTTCTTTCACTTGGGGATGCAGATCTGTCTTCCCAGTCATGTTAAATCCATAATTTAGGGCCTAATTTATTTATTTCAATTGACTGATTTTCTTATATGAACTGTAACTCAGTAAAATCTTTGAAATTGATACGTTGCATTAATATTTTTGTTCAGTGTACAATAGCTAAATTATTTATACAATAAAAAAGTTTGGCTGGGTGGCAAATGGGCCAAATCAAGCGTTGATTGAGCAATGTCTTTTTGAGCTGGGGATCCCTCCTTGCAGCAGCCAGAGCAAAGTAGGATAGACCATTCAAACGCAAGGTTCTATAGAGGGTAGTGCGTAAGGCCCAGTACATCACAGGGGCTAAACTTCCTCCATCCAGGACCTCTATCCCAGGCGGTGTCAGAGGAAAGCCCTGAAAATTGTCAAAGACTCCAGCCACCCAAGTCATAGACTTTTCTCTCGTCTACCGCATGGCAAGTGGGTAGTAGAGAGGCATCCAGGATCCCAGACCCCATGACCTAAAGCCCTGACTCCTGTACATCTGTCCCTGTAGCCATTTCGAATACCTTGATGGCCTCCTCTTTGTTATCTGTGCCCCTTGACAGATAACACCCCATCAAACGACTGTGATCTGAGGACCCTTTTAAGCAGCGACAGAGTAACACGCTTGGCCCTCACCACTAGTCCATAATTGCTGGCCATCAACCTCCCTCTCCTCATGTTGTGCCAGTTGGGGTTGGTGCGCTGTCCAACTGTTGGCTGCTATATAGCCAGCCAGGATGCCTGCATGCCCCAGGTGGCCTTGTTTTTTAACAATGTTCGGTACAGACAGGGATGACAGGGAGGGTAGTGGTTGTTCTAGTTCAGGTTCAAGGAGACCTTTCCACTGAACCTACCCCGGAGACAGTTCTTTAGCCACTGAAGATCATCCTCTGTGGGCTCACGGGACAAAGGCTTGTAGTCTTCGGGCCGGGTCCTCTACTGACTGCACCTGGTTGGGCCCAGCCGATATTGTGAACTGCCAAAATAGGCTGCATGGCTACACGAAGGTATTCACTTGTGGTAGAGAATCCCCTGGTCACCTATAGAGACTTGCCAAGAAGATGTTAAGTGCCACATGCCATTCGATGCATGACTTTGAACACCATGAAATGCATTTGTTTTAAGAAATGTGCTATATAAATAAAGCTTGATTTGATTGATGACATTACAGCTGTAGAATATTTAAACTGTAATATTCACATGAGGACAAGTGCAGTTCTTCCATAAACGTTTTACTGATAACTTGGAATTTTATCACATGACATATCAATCATATAGTGGAAAGGATCCTATAAATTAAAACTATGTGAACGCATGTCCCACTCTGAATAAATAAATACTGTGCCTTTGAAGATTTGTTTCTGGTCATGAAACTACAATACAACAAAGTCAATTCTAATTGTCAATAGATTTTTTTAAATTGTCATCAATGACAACATTCTAGAATTGAGTTATCACTCATCTACGTCTGGTATCCGGGGTAATCTTATTAATGATTATATAATTGATTAAGTGGCACTTTCCCTGTAGAATGTTGACAGCAGTACATAACATATTGTACTGCTAAGATGTTCAAACTTAACTTAATAGCTACACTCACCGACACTGGATAAACTTTATCCTTCATGCTGGCTCTTAATAAACCGGTAAGTTGCCCCTCACTATAGGTGCACTTCTCCACATGGCCAGACTTATAGTGCTATTCTCCACTTTTAATACTCTTATGCTCATACTTGAAAGATGCCATGAGGTCGGAAATAGCGAAGTTGCTTGATATTGGCGGGAACTGGAACACGCTGTCATACACGTCGATCCAGAGCACCCCAAACATTCCAAATAGGTGACATGTTTGGTGAGTATGCAGGCCATGGAAGAACTGGGACATTTTCAGCTTCCAGTTATTGTGTACCTATCGTTGCGACATGGGGCCGTGCATTCTCATGCTGAAACATGAGGTGATGCAGTGGATGAATGGCACGAAAATGGGCCTCAGGATCTCTTCACGGTATCTCTGTGAATTCAAATTGTCATCGATAAAATGCAATTGTGTTCATTGTCTGTAGCCTATGCCTGCCCATACCATAAACCCCACCGCCACCATGGAGAATTCTATTCACAATGTTGACATCAGAAAACCACTCGCCCACACGGCGCTATACACTTGGTCTGCGGTTGTGAGGCCGGTTGGACGTATGCCTAGTTCTCTAAAACGAAGTTGGAGGCGGCTTTCGGTAAAGAAATGAACATTCAATTATCTGGAAACAGCTCTGGTGGACATTCCTGCAGTCAGCATGCCAATTGCACGCTCCCTCACAACTTGAGACCTCTGTGGCATTGTGTTGTTTGACAAAACTGCAAATTTTTAGAGTGGCCTTTTATTGTCCCTAGCACAAGGTGCACCTGTGTAATGATCATGCTGTTTAATCAGCTTCTTGATATGCCACACCTGTCAGGTGCATGGATTATCTTGGCAAATGAGAAATGGTCACTAACAGGGATGTAAACAAATTTGTCTACCAAATTTTAGAGAAATAAGCTTTTTGTGCGTATGGAAAATGTCTGGGAGCTTTTATTTCAGTTCATGAAACATGTTACGTTTATATTTTTGTTCAGTGTAGCTAGCTAAAGTGTAATCGGTGGCTAGCTAAAAGAGAGAAAGGAGACAGAAGAAGTTCAACACTTTATTCAATTCATTTCAATACAGCACATGGATTCATCATGGATTGGGTACAGGTTTCTGATCGAGCTGGTAAACGTTAGCTGACAGTCTTGGCTAGAGACAACATGCAGGAGCTTCCTGCAGGAATTTGTAGTCTGCGAAGGTCTTCTCTGTTGCTAATTAGCATTTCGTATTTTTGAGAGTAAATTGAGGCAAATATATTGATAAAACTCACCTTGTCCGAGAGGGAATTACACGGTTAAGCCTACACCAAACACATACTTAGTTTGAAGTGTTTGTAAAATTCACTATGTGAAACATTTACGGTGAAAAAACGATTGGAACCATTTCCATGTTTGACCGCTCGATTTTATGGGTATTATGATACATCCACTGTGCCGGACTATTGTGCTGTACATCCTCCGTGCTTCCCTTGAATTCAATGCTACGGCGGCAACAATGCCATACTCTTTTTGACCAGACAGCATCAGATTGATGGCCTACACATACAGTGACAGAGGGGAGCTGTTTCGCTCGCTCGGATGCTTTCTCTGGTGAGATACATTCAGCCTCTTGCGAATTGAAGCACAATTATGAAACACAGAGAGACGAAAGATACATTATTTTATATATTTGTTTCTTGGTAGGCCTACATTTTTCGGGGAAGACTGGCATCCCTTGGCATCCATGAATACACGCCATTGAAATTAGGGCAATTTCCTCCACGTTAACACGTCATTCTATTTTGGGGGGAAACAGGCTATTGGCAAAAAATAATTGAGTTTAAAAGCCTGCATTTTGAATCTTTTGAGTGTAAAAACATTTATGTTGAATAACATACGGTGTAGGCCTATCATGTTTATGTTGTATTGCCAGACTCGGGCTCAAACGTTCTCTTCTGAGGGCGCTTGGGGCAGGTGCCTGTGAAGCACCCCATCCGTGTCACGTCAACCCACTCCACCCCCAGTGAAGTGCAGCTCCTCTCCTCTCACTCTACTCTGTCCCGTGCCCCTCGCTGTCGGAGAATAGGCCAACCTATCGATAAAGGGAGGAGGGCGGGCAAAAACAGAACATTTCACCTGGTGCAACCTCTAACAGCGCTTGTAGACCCCCATTTTAACAACCTTACGAAGTGCAGCATCGCATTTATTGTGTAGCAATAAACTAACCAAATGGCTTTTGCAAATCACAGTCATTTGATCCCCGTGCTGAAGCTGGAAGAGACTGAGGACGAATATTTGCAGAGGAGCATTAGTCTGGGGCACCTGCAGCAACTACAACAACGAAGCAAGCCGCCGTCACCGACTCCGTCGAATTCGAGAGGACACAGGTAGGACACAGATGAGAAGACACTTCGCTCAAACGTAAAACGAGATGGTGGTACACGAAAGAAAGTGCTCATTCATAGCCTATAACATTTCGTGATGTTTGCTGGGTTGGAGTGAAACATATGCTTCAAATATATTTTGATATGTATAAAACTAGTGGTATCAATGGATGAGACCTACTGTAAAAGATAGTTTTGTAAACAGAAGAAACATGCATTCAGAAGACTGAATTGCATTTAAACAGCTCCCCTTACAGATATATACCATGGTACTACTATGGTACTTTCACTTATACTGTACCATGGTAGAGTCTGAATCATGGAAATAGACCATGGTTTTAGCTTTGAAGTATGATGGTCATACCATGGTACTGCCATTGTACCTAAATATTTCTGTGGTATTGCATCATTTATACCATGGTATACATCTGAATCATGGAAATGTACCATGGTTTTAGCTTTGAAGTATGATGGTACTTTGAAGTATGATGGTATATTGATGAATTTATATACCAGTATGGGCAAGTTTCTGATAAAGGCAGGCTACTGTTGTAACATCAAAGAAAAAGGGAAATAGTTGCTGTGAAAAAGGGTAATACTTTCTGATAACGAATACCTTTTTAGAAATAGCTTTTTACTACGTTGGCTATTTAAGTGGTAATACCCGAGAAGCCGGTGTTTGGAGGATACATTGGCGCGGGTTGTTAGGCCTGATGCAAATGTCGGAGAGACAGACAGCAAGGTTTATACAAATATCTGCTGTTGAAAACTAAATGTTAGTCTAAAAGAAATGTGAGATAATGTCTAGATGCTTTTTATAGTGGAGATCAAGTTTATAAATTGCCTGGTTGGGCTGATGAGAGAGTGGATTGCGCAGTCAGATGGAACAGAATAAATAGGCATTTTAACGTCATAGATTTAGCCGGTGGTAACTTGTGGAATAGACACCGGCTGGAATGCAATTTTCACCAATCAGCATTCAGGATTAGACCCACCTGTTGTATAACTCTAGATACAGAACAAAAAGACTGAACGACTGGGTCACATCTCTAGCAACCGAGCCGATAGAACGAACAACCAGACAGCTTGGGAAGCAACCCTAGATTTGCACGGTTTGTCGGCCCTCGACTTCGTCCCGGCCCTAGCAACACCCATGCCAATATATCCTCCAAACACTGGCTTCTTAAGCATTATCACTTAATTGTATAAGAGTAGCCAAGTCAGTTGAATGAGAAAACCAACTGAAAACGGTATTGTAGAGAGAAGCACCAGATTAACTAACTATTTTAAATCTTTAAGGTTTCAGACTCACATCATTCGTCTCACCATACCCAATCCAGGTCCCAAGGGTTAAGAGGGTACACTAAACGACTAGACCATTTGTGTTGTGTTTTTTTACTATGAGCTAAAGGGGTTTAAGAGGGTATTATGCCTATGCTTTGCAATTACAGAGCGAGTAGTCAATGTTGCATTATGTGAGTACCATAAATGACTACGTTTTTGATCACTTTACCCAAAAAACAGTGGGACACAGACCATCATAATACATTATAAACAACTACCATGTTTTTATTTTTCTAAACATGCTGCTAGTACAAAACCATGGTGTTTTTTATTGTGCTACCATGGTTATTTTTTGGACCATGGTAGCTAGTAGTCTACAGTTAAAAAAATATGTTTTTTTTTTTACACTACCATGGCAGCAAAATACCATGGTAGTGGTGCAAATACCATGGGATGTTCCTGCCATGGTAGTGCAATGAAAAAACGTCCATGGTACTATCATGTTTTTTTGGTCACTACCATAGCAGGAGAATACCATGTTATTGCTACAGTACCATGGTATTTTCCTGCCATGATAATGACCCAAAAAATATGATAGGACCATGGTATTTTTTTAATTGTACTAAAATGGTACATTTTTGTAACTGTCTTGTTAATTTCAAACTTCAATTCCAAGCACGACAACACCAAGTCTAGTCTGTCCAACTCTGCGACGTTGCAGATAGATCTGTCCCCCTCTCTAAAACAGCTCTATTTCAGCGTTGGCCTGTAAATAAACCTTAAAACGTCGGCAGTTGTGTAAAGTACTTAAGTAAAAATACTAGAAAGTACTACTGTACTCAAGTAGTTTTTTTGGTATCTCTATCTTACTTGACTATTTATATTTTTGCCAACTTTTGCTATTACTTCCCTACATTCCAAAAATAAATGTACTCTTTACTCCGTACATTTTCCCTGACACCCAAAAGTACTCCCTACATTTCAACAGGAAAATAGTCCAAGTCACACAATTATCAAGAGAACATCCATGGTCATCCCTACTACCTCTGATCTGGCAGACTGTTGGAGTGTGCCCCTGGATTTCCATTTTGGCAATTCCATTTACTTTTGATACTTAAGTATATTTAAAACCAAATACTTTTAGACTTTTACTCAAGTATTATTTTACTGGGTGACTTTCACTTTTACTTGAGTCATTTTCTATTAAGGTATCTTTACTTTTACTCAAGTATGACAATTGAGTACTTTTCCCACCACTGAACGTAGGAAGGTAACCAAATTATGCAGTAATTAAAGCTGCAATATGTAACTTTTTGGGCAACCTGACCAAATGGATATAGAAATGTGAGTTATAGATCTGTCATTCAAATTGAAAGCAAGTCTAAGATGCAAAATATATGTTCTATGTGCGCTATTTCTATGCTTCCCGTTCTTAAGTTTAGTTTTTACATCTTTTACTTTCGGTTTTGTACACCAGCTTCAACAGCTGAAAATAAATATTTTTGGTTATGGAAAATGGTGGTTTAGTGGTGGTTTAGATGGTACAATGATTCTCTACACAATGACTGCTTGTTTTCTCACATAAACTGAAATTAGTTGAACTATTACAATTTTAGCAACCAGGAAATGGCGGAGCGATTTCTGCATAGTATATCGTTAAGTACAGTAATTGCATGTAAACTTTACACCTCTCTCTTATTCGGAAAAATTGGTTGTGTTGTCATTGCAGCCACATACAGTAAAAAGAACCAAACCAATCACAATACAGAAGCACTTAATGTCAATCATACATTGAAAATCATATGCAATATGAGACCAAAGCAGCAGGTCAATCAGTATTATACACATGTTCAACACATTTAATGGCCAGTAAATATTTGTTAAATGTACAAAGTGATCACCAGGTTTGTTTAGCTTATCACATCCATTCATTCCCCTGACCATGGATTTAAGATGGGGAGAGTTACGAGCATGAAGGGTAAGGTGCGTGGTTCAGCCCACCACTGATGCCTGGTCTCTATCCTCTGCTGTTTGTCCTTGGTCTGACAGGAGTAGGCCTTGTGCATGAATTCGTCTCACGGTCAGGTCATTTTTATTAGTCTGATCCTCTCCATTATTTAATGTTCCCCAGCTGAGTGCCCTCGAATTTTCTCTTTATAAAGCATCAAACTAAAATGCTGGTCATGTTTTGGTGCTATTGATTGTATACTCATCAAGGTGAAGTATTGGGAGGAGGCAGCACAGTGTTGTTTTTTTCAGTAAGCCTTATGAACCATGCTATTCCCTTAAAGTATTTTGTTACCTTGAAAGGACACATATGTAAAATCTCTGAACTAGACCTTTAACGTACTGTGTCTACCTTTATTGAGTTAAAGCAAGAGCGAAAGTTGATGCTGTTGATCTGAAGTGACGGATGATGGATCAATCAGGCATTGATCTACCAGATATAGGACCAATCAAAGCTGATCAGGGTACACTCTGTTTTTAACAGCTATCACTGTTAATCAACCCATTAAAACACTGTAGTACAGCTGCCAGATCCCTATCAAAATCAAATCACTGCCAATATGCCCTCATATTAATTCAAGGCCTCCTGCCATGTCATTTGACTCCTGTGCAAATCAAAACAATCTACACATTTCAGATCCACCAGCATGTCATGGGAAGTCGATGGGTCCTGGATGGGAAATGCAGGAAATGAATGATTGTAACTGTACCGAGTGGCAAAGCGAGATAGTGGCAGATCCCCTCTTTGGGTTGGAAAGGTTTAATTAAATGAAAAGAAAAGTGGAATGATTAAATGCTTTATCAAGGTCCTACTCATTCCTAAGAGGCCATAGAGGAGGACTCTGTAGCTTACTTACAGTTTGCTTTCAGGTGGAATAAAGCTTGCCGCCCCGCCCTGTCTCCTACAAAGCCTACATTAAATACGATGAGATCGGACCATTTTTTATTATTCAGAATTCTAGCTGATATTCAGATGCATCGCAGCATGCATTATTAACAATACGCTGGTATGAAGTCTCTTTCTGATGGATTTAAGAAATATTATGTTTAGGCAAAAAGCACTTCACTTTAAGCGAAGGCTTTTTTCAATGGGATTCTGATGATTGTACTTCCACTGTGGGGGGAAATTATTTTTCAAATATCATTTTAATGCCGGAGCAGTGTCAAATTTAGGTATTGAATTGCATGTGTCTGATGGGACATCTCATTTAAAGCGAAGGATAACACTTTCACCATAGGCTAATAATACACAAGTACATATCCCATGCATAAGCCATACAGGGCACCTCCATAAACTCTACATCAACATTCAGATAGCATACCTTTCCCGCTCTACATTTGAATGGTCTAATATTATCTATATACTTTATACTTCTCATAGTGGCTGGGGGTGGTGGTGGTGAGGTTTTTCTGTCCCTTGGCACTTTGTCAAGTGAACCTTGGCTGGAGGCCATGCATGAGATTGAGAGAGTACTGCTGTGCTCTGATTTGTGTGCTGCTGACACACGACCACACTCCTGACACTACTGGGCAGCTCAGGCACTGTTTGTGTTTGAGAGTGAATACATTGCTGTTGGACTGCACAGAATCACTGACCTACAAATCACCTTGCATCCCTAATAACAACTCATTATGTGTTCAAGATTAGCAATTCTGCACCTCACCTTGCTCCAACTGATCCTCCTCAGACATGCTGACAGGCTAAATCCAAGGCCAGCTAGGCTCTTTTTTAACCCACTTGGGGTTCTGCCTCAGAGGTTTGTCTGGCTCATAGTGCAGTATTGGTGGGCCAACCAGGGAGGGAGTAGGATAAAGTTGCCCCTAGACACTGATCTGAGGCAAGTTGTGTGTTTACCCACCGAATGGTTAAGGTTGTGGTTTGGGGAGAGTAAGCTGATCCTAGATCTGTGACTTTTAAATGGAGCACAGGCCAGTCTTGCATCGTAAAGACAGCCAGGCTCTAAAGCAGGGTTTCCTAAACTCAGTCCTGGGGCCCACCTGGAGGCACATTTTGGTCTATGCCCTAGCACTACACAGCTGATTCAAATAATAAAAGCTTGATGATGAGTTGGTTATTTGAATAAGCTGTGTAGTTCTAGGGCAAAAAAACTAAACATGCACCCATGGGGGGCCCCAGGACTGAGTTTAGGAAACCCTGCTCTAAAGCAACAGTGGAGTGACGTCATCGCAATCTTCATTGGACCGTTTACAATAACTCATGAAGTCTTTCTTATTGCAATTTTCTTTACAGATACTCAATATTTGGTTGTACAACAAAAGGACTGCAGGATTCTTTTTTCGCCAGGCTACAATTCAAAACGGACACTTCAGCACAATCTTGATCAGACCCATTTTTGTGGCAGATCCCTTTTTTTTATTAAACTCGGATTGTTTAGACTTGGCTTGAAGGAAAGCCTGCAGACAATCACCTTCATGACAATAAACCTCATATGAATGCAAGTCTTACACATGTGCATAAATTGCTCTACTTTGTTGTGCTTATGAAATGACTAGCATAACAAATGCTCGATACACAATAGTGATTCATTCTCCAATTGTTCTAGGCGCACATTGTGGTGATTTGTTTTTGAGAAGTTCTCTCACTGGGTTTAAAAAAAGTAATAATAAAAAGCATTTCGTATAATAGCCTGTAAATACAGCGGTGTGGGACTAGTTCGGTAGGATATCTAACCGGTGAATGGTAGACTCAACACAGAATACAGACGAGCTGAGCTGAGCTGAATCCCAGATCACTATTTCCATTTGGTAGATCCCAAACTCCATAGCCTACACACTGGTTGTGTTCGAAATGCCGGAGACACTGCAGGCTGTCTGCATCTCAGTTACTTCATCGACTCCTTAGCCATTATCTGTGACCTCTAGAAAAAGACAGATAGTGCAGTAGCCTAGCTAGCTGCCAAAATTAGATGCGGATCTAGCATCCTTGGGAAAAGCAGCAGTGTAGGAGACAATGGATAAAAAAGGGCTCAGGTTGTTGTATCCAGCCCAGGCCTCTTATTGGAGTGTAATGTCGATATTATGTAACATTAGGACATGAAATCCCTAATGCAACACTCAGTATCCTGTTTCACTCCATCTGCAAAAACAGGACATGCATTATGTAATATATCTCTTTCCTTGTCTGTACTGTATCAGTAGCCATGCTGACTTAGAAGAAGAAAATAAGAAAATTATGAATCAATACAATCTGTAAAAAAAAGTCTAAGGCAAGTAGCCTACACTATCTTTTCACGGTGGATATTTGTTCACCCCAAATAATAATTGTTCCATGAAAAGAGTGTCTTTGCGTCCCTTTGATATTTTAAGTGGAAATTGTGCACCAATAATGCATGTTAAAAGCCTGTTATATTAAATTAAGTGCCATTTAATATATACCACATGGATAATTAAATAAATCTGATTTTTTTTATATGAGAAAGAATGGCGCCGGAGGGGAAGGCTGCCGTTTTACTGGCTCCTAACCAATTGTGATATTTAGTGTGTTTTTTCGTATTGTTTGTAACTTATTTTGTAAATAATGTTGATGCTACTGTCTCTTATGACCGAAAACAGCTTCTGGATATTAGAACAGCGATTACTCACCTCAAACTCAACAAAGATTTTTTATGTAATGAGCCTGATGCTTAGGATATAATGCTGCTCCCAGACAAAGCCCAAATCCCCGTCATTCGCATGAAGAAAATAAGGAAATACAGGGGGCGGAGATCAGGGTGCCTTGTGAGAATTCGTTGGCGAGTGGGTAACCCGCCTCTACCATCCGTTCTATTGGTCAACGTGCAATCATTGGAGAATAAACTGGATGAGGTCCGTTTGAGACTATCCTACCAACAGGACATTAAAAACGGTAAAATCTTATGTTTCACCGAGTCGTGGCTGAAAGACGACACAGATAATATACAGTTGGCTGGGTTTTCCATGCATTGGTGGGACAGAACAGCTAAGTCCAGTAAGACGAGGGTTGGGGATATGTGTCTATTTGTCAATAACTGCTGGTGCGCGATGTCTAATATTAAGGTATTGCTCGCCTGAGGTAGAGTACCTCATGATAAGCTCTAGACCACACTATCTACCAATAGAGTTTTCATCTATAAAAGCAGGTGAGCTGGTTCTGCTCTTTTTTAGGAAATGTTCTGGGGTTTTTGGTGGTAAACTGAGCGTGTTGAGCATAACACATTAACCTTGTTACCCATCAATAGACAATTAAAAATGTTTGTGTAGCTTGCATTCAATTGCCACTCCGTGTTGCACACACTAATCTTCCATTCCTCCTATCACAAGGGGATTTATGGCTGATTTAACCCAGTTACAGTCAACACTGTTACTTTGTTTGGCACTTAATAGGTAGTCTTTTTTTTGATTCTCGCTCAAGACCACTAGATGGCAGACTTGGGTAGTACATAGAAGCTGGCTATGCTATGGTATTCCCATGTGAAACACACTGCTCTGGGGTGTATTCATTAGTGCACACCGTAGTAAAGCATGTTGTAATGGAAAAAGTTTTGCAACAAAAACTAGTGCTTCTTAATGAACAAATTCAGATTACTGTCTCCGCGTTTTGGCCGTTTGGTTCCTAATGAGTATACTGCCCTGTAGATACCCAGACAGAACTATTCTGTTCACGGAGAACCAGGTACACATGACTCCTGTCACTTGTTATGTTAATGATGACAAGGAGATTAAGTCCCATCATGCACTCCTTCACAAGGAGAGCCGTGACAGGCGGTGATGTTTCCCCCGTGGCCAAAGCAGTAATGATTGACAGGTCGTTTTCCACCAGCTGGGCCTAGATGAGAGATACACCATAAGATTAGTGGTTGTCAATCAGAGCATAGGCGTGACATTGTGTGTGTGCGTGTGCATGTATGTTTGGTGTTGTGAGCTCGAGAAATGGACTCAAGCCTGTGTCGGAACAGACAGTGTCTTTGTCATACAGACTTGCGTCCATTATGTCCGCACATTATCCAATACTGCCCCTCAGGGGAGTTTAATGGTTTACACAAAGCTTTCCCATAAACACTGCAACATTAAAGGAATAGTTCACTCAAAACTTATGATAGAGCACATCCAGTACAGAGGAAAAAAACTGACTATCTTGAAAACTTGACTGCTGACAGTGGACTAATGAACTAAAAATAATATATTGTTTTTGAGTGAATGATCCCTTAAAGTGTCACAGGACACATTTCCCTACACACGGGGCGCGTTCCTCTTGCCAGGCATTGCTGACACATGCCAGATCTTACAATGCCTGGATAGGTATTTTAAGTATCAGCTAACCACATCATATGTTATAGCAATCTGTTAGTCGATGTCAGTCGTTGGCGTGGCAAGCATCCATTAGTTGATGCATGCAACGTCTGAGCAGGGGAACACGACCACAATCCGCCTCACATTTCCCTTCAAAAACGCTGAGCCTGCTCCATCCACTTCACATTTTTTATTTTACATTTTAGTCATTGATGTTCTTATCTAGAGCGACTTACACACAGTTCAGACTCTACATTTATGTCGAGTTGAACTGAATAGAAATTAAGAGCGGGCTGGTACGGTTAAGAGCTTTGCTTGACGAACCGATTGGTTTCATGCAAACGCTCTCAACACTGCAGCAGACTTCCTCGTTGGTTTTGGGTTTGAATTCGTACGTAACTACGACCTCTCACAGAAGTCCTCCACCTGCGAATCCAAGGCCGTGATTGGGCTTCAGTTGTGGGTGTGGTAGAGAGGCTACTTTAATTTGCATGCAGTTAAGATATGTTTGGTCATGTAGTGTATGTGGACACCTTGCTTGTTGAGATTTCTGTTCGTGTTAGGCTGCGTTTCATTAGACTTTTCATGTCGGTTTGATCTCGGGGAGGCACTACTAATGTCTGCAGTTTTTCGGTTTGGCTATTTGTTTGAAGTGTATTACTCTATAAATAAATCTCTTTGCCAAAATCCGTCATCTCTCCCATGTCTTTTTGACTAGTAGTTGTTCTGAAATGTTTATTGCTTGCCTACATTTTACTCCCTCCTCTATGTTTAATATAACACACATACATTCATTAATCATTTCGGTTGCCTATCCTGATGTGAAGTTTGTTCTATAGAAAGTATTTAGGCAAGAAAATAGCCTTGCTGAAATCCCCCCCCCCTTCTAATTTCCTTAATTTTGTGGCTAGAGTCAAATACTTTCTGTGACACACATCAGTCAAATACTTTCTGTAGAACAAACTTCACATCAGGATAGGCAACCGAAATGAATAATTAATAGATTAATACACTTGAAAAAAATAGCCATACTGAAAACTGCAGACATTACTAGTGCCTCCCAGCGATCAAAGCGTAATAACAAATCAAATGAAACGCAGCCTGACGTGATCAGAACTCTCAACTAGCAAGCAAGTCGCAGCAATGAAGAATTGAGTGCATGCGCGTTCACGTGAATGGGGGGGTGGATTCTGGCAGGGGGGAGCTTTTCGGCACAACACCGGAAAATGTTCTTAACAATAGACATACATAGGCTCATTCTGTTCAGAACAATCCAGGGTATGACGCCATGTCATCTTGTAACTGTACATCAACCATAGTGATCATAAACGTTGACACTGTATATGAAATTAGTTTTATGTTATGGAAATGTAAATTGCACATTTGGTCTCACGGGTGTTTGTCTTGCTTGTATGACATCAAAGCAGTATTTATTATAATCCTCAACGTCTCATCTTTCAAAATACATCAGTAATTTAAAGCGTTTCCTTCACTCAGACAAAATCAAATCAAATCAGATTTATTTATATAGCCCTTCTTACATCATCTGATATCTCAAAGTGCTGTACAGAAACCCAGCCTAAAACCCCAAACAGCAAGCAATACAGGTGTAAAAGCACGGTGGCTAGGAAAAACTCCCTAGAAAGGCCAAAACCTAGGAAGAAACCTAGAGGAACCAGGCTATGAGGGGTGGCCAGTCCTCTTCTGGCTGTGCCGGGTGGAGATTATAACAGAACATGGCCAAGATGTTCAAATGTTCTTAAATGACCAGCATGGTCAAATAATAATAATCACAGTGGTTGTCGAGGGTGCAACAAGTCAGCACCTCAGGAGTAAATGTCAGTTGGCTTTTCATAGCCGACCATTGAGAGTGTCTCTACCGCTCCTGCTGTCTCTAGAGAGTTGAAAACAGCAGGTCTGGGACAGGTAGCACATCCGGTGAACAGGTCAGGGTTCCATAGCCGCAGGCAGAACAGTTGAAACTGGAGCAGCAGCACGGCCAGGTGGACTGGGGACAGCAAGGAGTCATAATGCCAGGTAGTCCTGAGGCATGGTCCTAGGGCTCAGGTCCCCCGAGAGAGAGAAAGATAGAGAGAGCATACTTAAATTCACACAGGACACTGGAGAAATACTCCAGATATAACAGACTGACCCTAGCCCCCCGACACATAAACTACTGCAGCATAAATACTGGAGGCTGAGACAGGAGGGGTCAGGAGACACTGTGGCCCCATCCAATGATACCCCCGGACAGGGCCAAACAGGCAGGATATAACCCCACCCACTTTTCCAAAGCACAGCCCCCACACCACTAGAGGGATATCTTCAACCGCCAACTTACCATCCTGAGACAAGGCCCGAGTATAGCCCACAAAGATCTCCGCCACGACACAACCCAAGGGGGGGCGCCAACCCAGACAGGAAGACCACGTCAGTGACTCAACCCACTCAAGTGACGCACCCTTCCTAGGGACGGCATGGAAGAGCACCAGTAAGCCAGTGACTCGACCCCTGTAATAGGGTTAGAGGCAGAGAATCTCAGTGGAGAGAGGGGAACTGGCTAGGCAGAGACAGCAAGGGCGGTTCGTTGCTCCAGTGCCTTTCCGTTCACCTTCACACTCCTGGGCCAGACTACACTCAATCATAGGACCTACTGAAAAGACTTAAAGGTTGAGACTGAGTCTGCGTCTCTCACATGGGTTGGCAGACCATTTCATAAAAATGGAGCTCTATAGGAGAAAGCCCTGCCTCCAGCTGTTAGCTTAGAAATTCTAGGGACAATTAGGAGGCCTGCGTTTTGTGACCATAGCGTACGTGTAGGTATGTACGGCAGGACCAAATCGGAAAGATAGGTCATGTACCGTAATTTCCGGACTATTGAGCGCACCTGAATATAAGCCGCACCCACTGAATAAAAAAAAAAGTAATATTGGTGCATCACTACCATCACTACCACTCACATGATGGATATCCATGTGAGTGAAATGAGAGGTGCTTCAGAGCATTTAAGAAGAAAGGCTGCTAAAGGCATGGATTTTTTTAGGGTGCCTTTAGGGTGCAAAGGTGATGCCGCCGGGAAAATCGAGGCATTATCAAGTGAATGAGAGACTGACGAAGTGTGTATAGCTTGCGCAAAAAAACCAAAGCAGAGCTCATGCCTTTCAAGCGACTTTTTTTAAATCATCATTAGTTGTATCATGCAGCCTAACAATGTATTAAAAATCAAAACATATAGCCCGACTAAAGTTATATTAATAACTCCAAATTAAGCATATATGAGTACCTATTTCTTTGTTAACTGCTCAACACAGAATAGCTGCATGTTTATTTATTTTTTATTTATCTAGGCAAGTCAGTTAAGAACAATTTCTTATTTTCAATGACAGCCTTGTTCAGGGGCAGAACGACAGATTTGTACCTTGTCAGCTCTGGGATATGAACTTGCAACCTTTCGGTTACTAGTCCAACACTCTAACCACTAGGCTACGCAGCCGCCCCATATGATATCAAATAATTTGGAGAAAATATCCTTTGTATTTTATTCAGCTTTGTTCAATTGTATTCTTCATACTATAAAATACTTTAAAATAATGCCACGGAATTGTAAGCAAATCTTGTCTGTTATATGAACTAGTGTAGCCCACAGCCATTTGGCATAGCCAGATCAGGACCTAACATAAGGACAACTCAGAGTATGCTATTCTGTTCTTCTGAAAAGACTACATTTTCTTCATATCATGCTTCTTTAGACCTGTCCAAAATAAATAATGGATTTAGGCTAAAATTAGGTGTAGGCTATATTACATGGATTTATTAGACTTTTTAAAATGTAGATGTTTCAAAGGTCGGCATCAGTAGCTTGTAGGTGTGTGGAAGCCAGGAAATGCTTACTGTGTTTATGTTAATTAATGGTCAATTATCGTGAGACCGACACTTCTTTGCTTGAAAATCACTGGCTAACGGCCCTACAGCCCTACTAACGTCCAGAGTAGCATACTTTACACGCTATCTGCACCGCAGAACAACAACAACACATGCACGTACACACACACATACTGATTTTGGTTGTGATGGCCCTGACAATGCTAGACTCCTTACAAGAGGCATGGAGAAAATGATGGTTTCCTGTTTTCCGACCGACTCATGTTTGATATCAGTAGACTTTGAGAATTTTGAATGTATAAATAGCATATGAATCACATTATTTGCGTAGGCTATTTTTGTTCAAGAATCTTATGCTTTCATTATATTTAGGCTAGGGTAATCGTACGTTAAGCCACGTACCCATTAAGCCCTCTTCCATCTTCGGGTTCAAAGAAAAAAGGAAAAGGGAACATTTTATGCTGTTCAATGTTTCATCCAATTCATATGCTTGTTATATCCATACGTTTTTATTCTGAGCTAATCAGATGTTTTGTTATGTTATTTACAATTATGTGTAAGTTCCCACTAGTGGCCCATTTCAAAGCTGCAAATAAACACATTTTTCCCTATATTTGTTTTGTACCTTTTCACATAATTTTACATAAAGTATGATTACTTAAGAGAATCATGTGCTGATATATGCACATGGTAGCATTTTGTCATTTCTTCTTACTTTACTGTTAAAATAACCTTGCATTGTTATACAAAGATGCCATTTTTGTAAATTTGACATTTATCTCAGGTGGGCTTAAAGGGTACAGTAGCACAAAAAGCAGTCCCTCTATACAGAATGTAAATGGCAATAAAGAAATATTGTTCAATATGATCAATACTAACTTTGCATAATATTATAGTCTATATTTATACTCCAAACCATTGGTTTCCAAATATTTTATGAGTAGACTTTACTATTCTTTTCACCCTGAATCACTGTTGTTCCAGTTAAGCCCAGTATGCTCCTATTAAGACGGGGTTTGCATTGAAACACATGGGGATTGTGTGTTTATTATATTCCTAATATTCATTGAACATGAGCATGAATGTTTTTTATTTTCCGATTTAAGTTGATTAAAACACACAAAAACTACAGTTATGCATATTATGCTTCTAGCCATGGTGCCTTTACCAAGATTAGAAACAATTAAGAATAATTATAAACTGGGTGGTTCGAGCCCTGAATGCTGATTGGCTCACAGCTGTGGTAAATGAGAGCGTATACCACGGGTATGACAAAACATGTATTTTTACTGCTCTAATTACATTGGTAACCAGTTTATAATAGCAATAAGGCACCTTGGGGGTTTGTGATATATGGCCAATATACCACGGCTAAGGGCTGTGTCCACGCACTTCGCGTTGTGTTGTGTGTAAGAACAGCCCTTAGTCGTGCCTTATTGCTTAATTAGAAGCCTCTGTACTTTCTTCAAGACATTTGGAGTGGACAGGTTGTCATTGATGCAGAGAGAAGAATAATATCAGGCATGAAAGATATCAGGGATGGAAGATGTACAAGTGGTGGACAAAAATGCAAGCAAATGAGGGATAAGAACATGACTATTGGGCAACTACTCATGCACTTTTGGGTGGGAGCATTGTCATGTTGTTGTCCTTCATTCATCCAGGTGATTCCGTATTTTCGTCCACCACCTATACCTTTGTAATACAACAGTAGAGAGGGAGATTTCAGATGATTCATTTAAAGTTGCGTGTGTTATGGTCTTTGTTGTATGGCTTCTTATCCACAGAGAGTCAGTGTGGGTGCAGGGTTGTGTTCTTACCAAGTAATAACACACCTGATTCAACTAATACTGTCTTGATTGAAGTCTATGATTTGTTGAATCAGGTGTGTACTGGTTGGCAAGAACAAAAGCCTACAGGGCCTTCAGAAAGTATTCACACCCCTTCTTTGACTTATTCTACATTTTGTGGTTTTACGGTCTGAATTTAAAGTGTATTAAATAGATTTTCTTTCCCACCCATCCACACACAATACCCCATAATGACAGTTAAAACATGTTTATATACATTTTTGCAAGTGTATTAAAATGAATATGGAAATATTTCATTTACAAAAGTATTCACACCACTGAGTCAATAAACCTTAGAATCACCTTTGGCAGTGATTTACAGCCATTCTATGTAAGTCTCTAAGAGCTTTGCACATCTGGATTGTACAATACTTGCACATTATTCTTTTACAATTCTTCAAACTCTGTCAAGTTGGTTGTTGATCATTGCTAGACAGATATGTTCAAGTCTTGCCATAGAATTTCAAGCCGATTTAAGACAAAACTGTAACTAAGCTACTCAGGAACATTTTAATGTCGTCTTGGTAAGCTACTCCAGTGTATATTTGTCCTTGTGTTTTAGGTTTTTGACCTGCTGAAAGGTGAATTTGTCTCCCAGTGTTTGGTGGAAAGCAGACCGAACCAGGTTTTCCTCTAAGATCATGCCTGTGCTTAGCTCTATTCTATTTATTTTTATCCTAAAAAACTCCCAAGTCCTTACATATGACAAGCCTACTCATAACATGATGCAGCTACCACCTTTCTTGAAAATATTAGGTGTGGTACTCGGTGATGTGTTGGATTTGCCCCAAACATAGCACTTTGTATTCAAGACATAAAGTTAATTTCTTAACCACATTTTGTTCAGTTTTTTGCCTTATTGCAAACATGAATATTTTTATTCTGTACAGCCATCCTCAGTTTTCTCCTATCACAGCCATTAAACTCTGTAACTGTTTTAAAGTCACCATTGGCCTCATGGGGAAATCCCTGAGCGGTTGTCACGAGAATTTTGCTATCTCAATGGTTGAACTCAACTATCACTCAAGCTTTGTCTATTAACCAGAGGTCATAAATCTCCGGTTAATAAAGAATTAGACAAAGTCTCAGATTCTGCAATAGATCAGTCCTTTATTCAGAGAGTGCTCTGACTTCAAAATGAGAACACAATCTTTTTATAGCACACACACACACAAATGAATTCACATCAGTAGAAACTCCACCTCTCTTTAGGTGGGCTGTATTTTTCCAAAGTTCACATACATTGTTTATCACCCTTCTGCAACATGTTTCATCATCTTCTGAGAGCCATTTCTAACAGTTTTTCTCCTCCCTAGGGTGGGGAGGCATCTTTCCAGTTATTAGTTTCAACGTTATCACAAGTCGACAGTTCAGTTGTCCTTGAATGTCTCAACTATACCCAGCTCATATAGCAAAATAGTAACACAATGGCCTAGTCACACACATTATTGAATTATGACTCTTAACACATTTCATACAATTATATGGTTTCAGGGTGGAATACTTTAGTCATTATCTTAAACATACAAATTATTCTATCAGCGGTTTTCTTTCCTCTCCGGCAACTGAAGGACGCCTGTATCTTTGTAGTGACTGGGTGTATTGAAACACCATCCAAAGAGTAATTAATAACTTCACCATACTCAAAGGGAAGTTCAATGTCTGCTTTTTTTACCCATCTACCAATAGATGCCCTTCTTTGTGAGTCTTTGAAAAACCTCCCTGGTCTTTGGGGTACAATCTGTGTTCGAAATTCACTGCTCGACTGAGATTAGGTAGTCATTCAAAAATTATGTAAAACACTATTATTGCTCACAGAATGAGTCCATGCAACATATTATTTGTTAAGCAAATGTTCACTCCTGAACTTGTTTAGGTTTACCATAACAAAGGGGTTGAATACTTATTGACTCAAGACATTTTAACTTTTCATTTTTAATTAATTTGTAAACATTTCTAGAAACATAATTCCACTTTGACATTATGGGTTATTGTGTGTAGGCCACTGACACAAAATCTCTATTTAATCCATGTTAAATTCAGGCTGTAACACAACAAAATGTGGAAAAAGTCAAAGGGTGTGAATACTTTCTGAAGGCACTGTAAATCCACATTGATCTCTATGGATACAATGAGTGCTACTTTCATGATGAATAGCAGTGATCAGTTTATTTTAATAACTTTAGTGGAGTTTAATATAATCTTATTTTACATAAGAAATTTCAGTTTGTAAGTGTTTAACATTTGGAAATGAATTGAAATTGATTCTTTAAGAGGTAGGCTTATTTGGAACACCCATGGGCTTAAAGGGATACTTCGTGATTTTGGCAAAGGGCCCCTTTATCTACTTTCCCCAGAGTCCGATGAACTTGTGGATACAATTTTTATGCTAGCAGATACCCATAGACTTCCAGTCATTGCGCTAACGCTAGTTAGCATTAGCTCACGAAACTACCTCTAACTTTCTTCATACTGAACACAGAGACATAAAAATGGTATCCATAAGTTCATCTGACTCATCTGACTCTGGGCAAGTAGATAAAGAGCCTTCATTGCCACAATCCCGAGGTATCCTTTTAAATTGTACATTGGGTACCCATTAAGCCTAGTGCGGACTTCTCACATATTTTATCAAATATTTGTGGCATATAAAACAATTGTCATAAAACTTCACATGATAGATGAATATTTAATTTTATCTCCACTTTTCTTACCAAAATTAGGGAAGTATATGTTGTAAATGTCTAAACTTAGATTTTGGTGGCATTAATAGGTAAACTTACCCTATATGTCACTGTAAACAGGTTTGCATTGAGAATATTTAGATTCAATAATTGACATGCCTGTCTATAACTCAGTGGCTAAATATGGGTCTGCAAAAAAAAATCTGCCCTGTTCTAGATAAGATTGAGAGGCACTTCCATTGAAAGTAGGTCAGAAAAAGCTACTGACTTCATGGAAAACAAATACTTGGCTCAGAGATATTTTACACTAATGTGTTGCCATGAGCGTGTTGTCAGTATACTGTATGATTATATGAGCATAAAGAATGTTCTTGTGAGAGTGCTGTCAATTAAAAGAGAGAACCTTGTCACGGATGGGATGTTTGTTTTGTTTATTGTGTCTGATAAATAATAATGGTAAACATTTTGTAACGGTAAATAGAAACAAAAATCAGTGCCCAATGTTTCAATTAGTTGCCTGTTTTGAAGAGCTCCACTAGAATAATGTTGCCATATACTGTACATGCTCCCTGGGCACCGACGATGTGGATGTCGATTAAGGCAGCCCCCCGCACCTCTCTGATTTAGAGGGGTTGGGTTAAATGTGGAAAACTCATTTCGGTTGAATGCATTCAGTTGTGTAACTGAGTAGGTATCCCCTTTCCCCTTTTTTCTGTTTGTTTACAATGGTGTGTTTTTGTGTTTCACTGGCACCCTCTAGTAAGATATTGTCCTTGGATTTGAATGTCTTATGGTGCCATGATGCTTTACAAAGACTTATGGCTCTCATTTTTCTATGAATGCACAAAACCAGACTGTCCAGAGGCATCAAATAGTAAAATTGTGTGTGTGTGTGTGTGTGTGTGTGTGTGTGTGTGTGTGTGTGTGTGTGTGTGTGTGTGTGTGTGTGTGTGTGTGTGTGTGTGTGTGTGTGTGTGTGGGGGGGGGGGGGCGCGTGCGCACATACTGTACTGTAGTAGGCTATAACTCTGTACAGCAGGATGTCTGGAATTTGGTAAGACCTATTGCCATATTGTAAGTAATTTTTGGTAGGCGGAAAGTCTCAATTTGTATAAATGTTTTAACTTGTATTTTTTCATATATAGACACACCATAAATCAACTATATATGCGTTTAGCTTGTCTGATGCTTTAAGTGCACTGTTTGATGAAATAAGACACAAATGACTCAAGGGGGAGTCAGAGATCAAGATGACCAGAAGGAAAAAAATGTAACCTGACCCAACTATCCTCCCGCTCCTACTGGCTTTTTCAGATTCTTCCGTTACTCTCCTGGAGTTGCCGGTAATAGGCTACACCAGAGGTTGGCAAACTTTCTCATGTGGCATGCCAATTTGTCCTACCATTTCTACCGATCTGCGTGCCAGCTATGCTTTTCTTATGCACATTTTAGTGGAACAGTTTTATTTAATTTACAATAACATCTTCGTATCTCAAAATCATTGTCATGTGGTTAATCAACATTCTATCTAAATCTAAATTCAAATGATACAAACCTAAAAAGTAACTTATATTGCCATTGTCAACTACAGCTGAAGTCGGAAGATTACATACACCTTAGCCAAATACTTTTAAACTCAGTTTTTCACAATTCCTGACATTTAATCCTAGTAAAAAGTCCCTGTACGTAAACTTCTGACCCACTGGAATTGTGATACAGTGAATTATAAGTGAAATAATCTGTCTGTATACAACTGTTGGAAAAATTACTTGTGTCATGCACAAAGTAGATGTCCTAACCGACTTGCCAACTTGTTAATTAACAAGAAATTTGTGGAGTGGTTGAAAAACAAGTTTTAATGACTCAAACCTAAGTGTATGTAAACTTCCGACTTCAACTGTATATTAAAATAGCCTATAAAGCCAACAAATAAATCATTGCAGCCTGCAGGTAGAAAATATCCTTATAAAAATATATATCCTATAAATCACATTGGCTACACATGGTCTGTCTGCAACAAATTTGAAACATTGTACCCTAACTGATGGGTCCGGCCTGAAGCTTGTGCTAGCAAACTTGCAACGTTGTATAAATTATTCTGGGCCCTAAGTTTCCTGCGCCACTGAGCTCTGACACAGCTGAAGGCTACTTGCGCAAGGGATAAGAAGTAATCAGGTAGGCCTATTTTATGACGTTTCCACTGGGTCAGAGCATGGCATTTTTCCCATTAATTCGGGGAGTTATCGAAAGGGAAAGAGCTGGAAAGATTTTGTAGTACATTTAGGAACTATTGTCATACTCAATGGATGTAAAAACAGAATTTGTTTACTTGCTGTTTGAGGTGAAGGAAACATTATTTTGAGAAGCTCCACAGCTCATTAGTGGTGCTGCGTTAAGCCAATCGGAAATACTATAAGATCCCCAAATGGGCACATTTATATGCCTACGTTTGCGTGCAGGCCAAGTAGCAACAGACCTACTTCTATGCGTAATCAGGTGTGCGTACTTACTCAACATTGACAGGAGCGCTCCAAACAAAACATAATGACTAAATTGACAAACCCATAAATAGAATTAAATAAACCTCACAAGTGTCTCACGAGTGTAGCATAGGTTGTGCATAGGCAAGCAACGTGTCCAGTCTGACAATGAGAATGGTAAAAGCTTGGAATAATAATATATTGAATGCATTAATAGAAATTGCCATATCCAAACAAACATTGTAAATAAAGTATTAACATTTTTGTTATTGTTATACATTTGCAAACATTTCTAAAATCTGTTTTGTTTGTCATTATGGGGTATTGTCTGTAGATAGATGAGTAAAAACATGTACTTAATCTATTTCAGAATAAGGCTGTAAAGTAACAAAATGTGGAAAAAGGGAAAGGGTCTGAATACTTTCCGAATGCACTGTATGTAATGGTGAATTGATAGACACTACATATCAAATCAAATGCAAACAATTCACACAATGCAGTTATAAAACAATTCTGGAGAGACACATGCATTGTGCATTTTAGCCACGCTCCCCTTCTTAGACTGTTCCGTCCCCGCGGCCTCAGCAATGGATTAGTCTCGGACTCCGCAATGGATTAGTTGACTGAGATATACAGTACCAGTCTAAAGTTTGGACACACCTATTCATTCAAGGGTTTTTCTTTATTTTTACTATTTTCTGCATTGTAGAATAATAGTGAAGACATCAAAACTAAGAAATAACACACAAGAAATCATGTAATAACCAAAAAAGTGTTAAACAAATCAAAATATATTTTATGTTTTAGATTCTTCAAAGTAGCCAGCCTTTGCCCTGACGACAGCTTCTCTCAACCAGCTTCACCTGGAATGCTTTTCCAACAGTCTTGAAGGAGTTCCCACATATGCTGAGCATATGTTGGCTACATTTCCTTCACTCTGCGGTCCAACTCATCCCAAACCATCTCAATTGGGTTGAGGTCGGGTGATTGTGGAGGGCAGGTCATCTGATGCAGCACTCCATCATTCTCCTTCTTGGTCAAATAGCCCTTACACAGCCTGGAGTTGTGTTAGGTCATTGTCCTGTTGAAAAACAAATGATAGGATGGCGTATCGCTGCAGAATACTGTGGTAGCAATGCTGGTTAAGTGTGCCTTGAATTCTAAATAAATCACTGACTGTGTCACCAGCAAGCACCCCCACACCACACCACCTTCTCCATGCTTCACGGTTGGAACCACACATGTGGAGATCATCCGTTCACCTTCTCTGCGTCTCACAAAGACACGGTGGTTGGATCCAAAAATCTCAAATTTGGACTCATCAGACCAAAGGACAGATTTCCACCGGTTTAATGTCCATTGTTTGTGTTTCTTGGCCCAAGCAAGTCTCTTGTTATTATTGGTGTCCTTTAGTAGTGGTTTCTTTGCAGCAATTCGACCATGAACGCCTGATTCACGCAGTCTCCTCTGAACAGTTGATGTTGAATTGAACTCTGTGAAGCTTTTATTTGGGCTGCAATTTCTGAAGCTGGTAACTCTAATGAACTTATCGTCTGCAACAGAGGTAACTCTGGGTCTTCCTTTCCTTTGGCGGTCCTCATGAGAGCCAGTTTCATCATAGCGCTTGATGGTTTTTTGCGACTGCACTTGAAGAAACTTTCAAAGTTCTTGAAATTTTCCCAGATTGACTGACCTTCATGTCTTAAAGTAATGATGGACTTTCGCTTCTCTTTGCTTCTTTGAGTTGTTCTTACGAAATAGGGCTGTCTTCTGTACACCCACCCTACCTTGTCGCAAAAGAAACTGATTGACTCAAATGCATTAAGAAGGAAAAAAATTCCATAAATTAACTTTTCATAAGGCACACATTGAAGTCCCTTGCATTATTTACCATAAATTAGTTTGAAAGTACCAGATTTTTACCACTAGATGCCACTGATCATGCCACACATTTCCTTCAAAAAAGGTCTGAATTAGTTATTTTTAGACCATTTCTATGGAACAAGCAAATCATTAGGCTACAGCAAATCTAATAGCCTTCAATGGTAAAAGTCCAAAACACACCCTGTATAGTGTTTTCCAATGGTGTTGGGTTTAATGGTAAATGTCACTAATCACACTACATATAGAGCTGTTTTCTCATAAATGTATTGAAAAAAATTTAGATCAAAGTTTTGGGCTTGTAGGACAACTCTTCATATGAGAATTGCACCATAAGGATGGCCCTATCAGAGAGCTGCCACTTGTCGGAGATTTGGGTTGAAGCATTAGGCTGTTAAGAAGGACAAACTAAACTAAATTGCTTTCATAGAAGACTGGCTTGAATTGTGAGGATGACCCCGCCATTTATTTTCATGCGCAAAATCTATTGCTTTTCTACTCCAAAGTTGCACAATTAATTTTGTGATCTATTTAATAAACACAAGAAACCAGCAAAATGAATAAAAGAGCGTGGCAGTATAGCAGGAACAACGTCATCTAGTGGTCAAAGCCTGGTATTGTCACACTATTTTATGGTAAATAATGCTAGCAACTTCAAATCAAATCAAAGTTTATTTGTCACGTGTGCCGAATACAACAGGTGTAGACCTTTCAGTGAAATGCTTACTTACAGGCTCTAACCAATAGTGCAAAAAAAGGTGTTAGGTGAACAATAGGTAAGTAAAGAAATAAAACAACAGTAAAAAGACAGGCTATTTACAGTAGCGAGGCTATAAAAGTAGCGAGGCTACATACAGACACCGGTTAGTCAGGCTGATTGAGGTAGTATGTACATGTAGATATGGTTAAAGTGACTATGCATATATGATGAACAGAGAGTAGCAGTAGTGTAAAAGAGGGGTTGGTGGTGGCGAGACACAATGCAGATAGCCCGGTTAGCCAATGTGCGGGAGCACTGGTTGGTCGGCCAAATTGAGGTAGTATGTACATGAATGTATAGTTAAAGTGACTATGCATACATGATAAACAGAGAGTAGCAGCAGCGTAAAAAGAGGGTTTGGGGGGGGGGCACACAAAGCAAATAGTCCAGGTAGCCATTTGATTACCTGTTCAGGAGTCTTATGGCTTGGGGGTAAAAACTGTTGAGAAGCCTTTCTGTCCTAGACTTGGCACTCCGGTACCGCTTGCCATGCAGTAGTAGAGAGAACAGTCTATGACTGGGGTGGCTGGTGTCTTTGACAATTTTTAGGGCCTTCCTCTGACACCGCCTGGTGTAGAGGTCCTGGGAGGCAGGCAGCTTTGCCCCAGTGATGGACTGGGCCATACGCACTACCCTCTGTAGTGCCTTGCGGTCAGAGGCCGATCAATTGCCGTACCAGGCAGTGATGCAACCAGTCAGGATGCTCTCGATGTTGCAGCTGTAGAACTTTTTGAGAATCTCAGGACCCATGCCAAATCTTTTTAGTTTCCTGAGGGGGAATAGGCTTTGTTGTGCCCTCTTCACGACTGTCTTGGTGTGTTTGGACCATTCTAGTTTGTTGTTGATGTGGACACCGAGGAACTTGAAGCTCTCAACCTGCTCCACTACAGCCTCGTCGATGAGAATGGGGGCATGCTTGGTCCTCCTTTTCCTGTAGTCCACAATCATCTCCTTAGTCTTGGTTACGTTGAGGGATAGGTTGTTATTCTAGCACCACACGGCCAGGTCTCTGACCTCCTCCCTATAGGCTGTTTCGTTGTTGTCTGTGACAAGGCTACTACTGTTGTGTCGTCTGCAAACTTAATGATGGTGTTGGAGTCGTGCCTGGCCACACAGTCGTGGGTGAACAGGGAGTACAGGAGGGGACTGAGCACGCACCCCTGTGGAGCTCCAGTGTTGAGGATCAGCGTGGCAGATGTGTTGCTACCTACCCTCACCACCTGGGGGTGGCCCGTCAGGATCCAGTTGCAGAGGGAGGTGTTTAGTTCCAGGATCCTTAGCTTAGTGATGAGCTTTGAGGGTACTATGGTGTTGAACGCTGAGCTGTAGTCAATGAATAGCATTCTAACATAAGTGTGCAATAGAGATTGCATCATCTGTGGATCTGTTTAGGCGGTATGCAAATTGGAGTGGGTCTAGGGTTTCTGGGATAATGGTGTTGATGTGAGCCATTACCAACCTTTCAAAGCACTTCATGGCTACGGACGTGAGTGCTACGGGTCTGTAGTCATTTAGGCAGGTTGTCTTTGTGATCTTGGGCACAGGGACTATGGTGGTCTGCTTGAAACATGTTGGTATTAGACTCAATCAGGGACATGTTGAAAATGTCAGTGATGACATCTGCCAGTTGGTCAGCACATGCCTGGAGCACACGTCCTGGTAATCTGTCTGGCCCTGCAGCCTTGTGTATGTTGACCTGTTTAAAGGTCTTACTCATGTCGGCTACGGAGAGTGTGATCACACAATCATCCGGAACAGCTGATGCTCTCATGCATGCCTCAGTGTTGCTTGCCTCAAAGCGAGCATAGAAGTGATTTACCTCGTCTGGTAGGCTCGTGTCACTGGGCAGCTCGCGGATGTGCTTCCCTTTGTAGTCTGTAATAGTTTGCAAGCCCTGCCACATAAGATGAGCGTCGGAGCCGGTTTAGTGTTATTCAATCTTAGCCCTGTATTGACACTTTGCCTGTTTGATGGTTCGTCGCAGGGCATAGCAGGATTTCTTGTAAGCTTCCGGGTTAGAGTCCCGCACCTTGAAAGCGGCAGCTCTACCCTTTAGCTCAGTGCGAGTGTTGCCTGTGATCCATGACTCATTTCTATGAACAGGGGAAAATAACTATCATCAGATTCACAGGGAATATATTACGTAGTTTGAAGAAGCAATACTCCAAACCGAAGCTTCATACTACTTGTCAGACATAGAGAACTGATACTGTATGCTGGTTGTTGGGATGGGATTGGCGTGGGGTGAGAGGGTTCCGTGGGTGGCTTTTGACCATTTTATTGGATTCCTCATGTCATACTCAATGATAGGAAAAGTTTGGTCCAAATCGGATGTTGGGTACTATATTTATTTAATATTATCTGAATCCTATTATTTAAATGGACAATTTGGGTACAATCAATTAGCTTCATTTATCTGGGCTCAAAATACATTTCAACAAAATGATATTTCTGGAATGCCAATCTTACCTGTTTCTAACAGGGGCGGCAGGTAGCCTAGTGGTTAGAGCGTTGGGCCAATAACCACAAGGTTGCTGGATTGATTCCCCAAGCTGACAAGGTAAGAATCTGTCCTTCTGCACCTGAACAAGGCAGTTAACCCACTGTTCCCTGGTAAGCTGTCATTGTAAATAAGAATTTGTTCTTAACTGACTTGCCTAGTTAAATAACAGTTTAAATTAACTTCAGAGATGCTGGGTGTCATAGCTGAGATGCTGAGTGTCAAGAACATGTGTTTCTGGTTCTAAGTGTGTTCTTTTAAAAAAATGCTAGCTCCCTTGCCAAGCTTGCCTGCTTGGTGGTGCTTTCTGGCTTGGGCATCGAGACGCACCAATCTCCCAGGAAAACAGGATAACAGCAGGATACGCTGGTTAGGGAGAGCAGGAGAGAGAGCAAGAGAGGGAAGGGAGAGGGAAATGAGTGCAAGAGCATGCACGGAGTGAGTGACTAGAGAGGCAAACAGAGAAGAGAGAGAGTGAGTAAAGAGAGGCGAACAGAGAAGAAAGACCTGGGACAAGAGCAAGTGAAGGAGTGAGCTGCAAGAGGCAGAGGGAGAGAAAGCCTTAAGAGGAACAAAAAAATAGAATGAAAATGTGAGTGAGTCAGTGAAGAGACAAGAAAGAGAGGCAGAGAGAGAGAGAGAGAGAACACATAAAAGAGCGATGTGAGACCTGGAGAGGGTGGCACACATTTTAAGAATGAGAGTACTCCTCTGCTTTCTGTGCAGAACTGAACTGAATCTCAGTTAGCTTTTATTTGCAGAAACCTGTGCTTCTCTGAGCTACATTCGAGAGACTGGACGGTAGAGGAAATACAGGAGACGATACGCATTCTACTCCCTTCACTCTTTTTTTCTGTTTTTACTCCAAGGAAAGGGATTTTTAGGCTGTTTATTTAGTGTTTAACAACAAGCCAAGGAATTTGGAGAGAGCGGTATGGGGAGCAAGGAAGAGGTAAATTCAATAGCTTGTGCTTCAAAGTTTTAATTGTAACACATTGTAAAGTCTTGCATTTTTATAACGTTATATACAGTATATGATGATTGTGTATGACTGTGTGGTGGCTGTGACTGTGTAATGTGTAGTCTGTGTGCATGGCTGTGAGTGCATGTGTGGATGTGTGTGCGCGCATGTGCATGCATGCGTACGTGCATGTGTGCGTGCAGTGTAGTGCATGTGTGAGGGGACGGAGCACAATGACGACTTAAAATATTGCCAATCAGCTTCTAACATTCATGAAATACTGCATAAGTAATGAATCAAAATTCAGAGCCCATGTGAAGTGTCAGCCGGAGTAACAGAGTCCACCGAGTGCTTTAGGAAAGGGGGTTACCTAGTCAGTTGTACAACTAAATGCATTCAACTCAAATGTGTTTTCCGCACTTCACCCCATACCCTCTGAATCAGAGAGGTGCGGGGGGCTGTCATAATCGACATCCATTTCATCGGCACCCGGGGAACAGTTGGATAACTGCCTTGCTCAGGGGCAGAATGACAGATGTTTACCTTGTCAGCTCAGGGATTCGATCCAGCAACCTTTCGGTTACTGGCCCAACCCTCTAACCACTGGTATTGAGTGAATGGGGATAGCTAAAGTGAAAGGGAAAGGGGGTTACCTAGTCAGTTGTACAACTGAATGCATTCAACTGAAATGTGTCTTCTGCATTTAACCCAACCCCTCTGAATCTAGTGATAATTAGCTTGTGATTTTGCATTTGTGATGAGTGCACCAGGGATTGATCAGTTGGGCAACAATCTGGACAGGATGGATTTTACATAGCTGGTTCTCTTGAAAAAGGATACTATTAAATTCGTAATTACTTGCTTCCTCCTTTTGTCCTGTCCTTTCCCTCTGTATTCCTCTTGGTGCCAACCCTAAAGATCTGCATAGTGCAATGACGACTGCTTACGCAGTCACAAAGACAATATCAAGGCAGTGGTTTCTATTCCTGGGCATTTCACGTGTGTCACCACTGAGGAGAGCTATACAAGATTAGTCCACTGCATTCTGTGATAATGAGTTCTGTCTAGAGTTCAGGCGCAGGGGTGCCAATGCTAGCGCATCATAAGGGACTGTGGGTCGTGCCTGCCTTTTACAGCACATTTCTCAACATCATGCAGAGGCAATGGGGGACAACTTGTAATGTGAATGCCGTCACACCATTATACTGTCCCTGATACATAGTGCTTTACTGCTTTTTGAGGTTGTTTCGGTTTGATTATTAAAACATTTTTTTTTTTTATATAACATTAAATACATTATGTAATAAAGCTTTTTAAAGGAAATTCCAAAAGCCAAAAAGAGTGAACATTCAATTGCCAAAACATTGAAAATATTAAATTGTCTCTGTCAGGTCCGCTTTGGGTAGACATCAATAGAAACATAGGAAATTACAATCAAATAAGAAAATATTTAACTTCCTTAAATTCATCATCTCATCTCTGTTCAGTCAGTAGCAGTCAGCCAGCCAGCCAGCCAAACCTAACGTTATCTATGTGCTCCCCATACTGTACTGTCTTTAGTCATCCTATTTAGCTAGTCTGCCTAAGTAGCCTATGCTGCAGAACTGTCTGAAAAAATCATTTTATTAGTTATTCAAAGTAAATGAGGCATACTTTCACGAACTGTCTCTGTCCATCTTGTCATTGTGTTGTGTACATTCCTCTCTGATCCATCTCCATCCGAAACAGAAAAAGCTGGTGCAATGGATTTTGGGATTGTACTTAATTACCACGTTTCTGAGCTGAACTACACTACATGACCAAAAGTATGTGGACACCTGCTTGTCGAACATCTCATTCCAAAATCAGGGGCATTTAAATGGAGTTGGTACCCTCGCTTTGCTGCTATAACAGCTTCCACTCTTCTGGGAAGGCTTTCCACTAGATGTTGAAACATTGCTGTGGGGACTTGCTTCCATTCAGCCACAGGAGCGTTAGTGAGGTCGGCCGCTGATGTTGGGTGATTAGGCCTGGCTCACATTAGGCCTGGCTCATCCCAAAGGTGTTCGATGGGGTTGAGGTCAGGGCTCTGTGCATGCCAGTCAAGTTCTTCCACAACGATCTCAACAAACCATTTCTGTATGAACCTCATTTTGTGCACGGGGGCATTGTCATGCTGAAACAGGAAAGGGCCTTCCCCAAACTGTTGCCACAAAGTTGGAAGCACATAATCATTGTATGTTGTAGCGTTACGATTTCCCTTCACTGGAACTAGGGGGCCTTGCCCGAACCATGAAAAACAGCCCCAGACCATCATTCCTCTTCCACCAAACTTTACATTTGGCACTATGCATTCGGGCAGGTAGCGTGCTCCTGGCATCCGCCAAACCCAGATTCATCCGTTGAACTGCCAGATGGTGAAGCGTGATTTATCATTTCAGAGAACGTGTTTCCACTGCTCCAGAGCCCAATGGCGGCGAGCTTTAAACCACTCCAGCCGATGCTTGGCATTTCGCATGGTGATCTTAGGCTTGTGTGTGGCTGCTCGGCCATGGAAACCCATTTCATGAAGCTCCCAACAAACAGTTTGCTGACGTTTTTTCCAGATGCAGTTTGGAACTCGGTAGTGAGTGTTGCAACCGAGGACAGACAATTTTTATGTGCTACACGCTTCAGTACTCGGCAGTCCCATTCTGTGAGTTTGTGTGGCCTACCACTTTGCGGCTGAGCCGTTGTTTCTCCTAGATGTTTCCACTTCACAATAACAGCACTTACAGTTGAGCTCTAGCAGTGCAGAAATTTGACGAACTCTTCAGTAAGGCCATTCTACTGCCAAGGTTTGACTGTGGAGATTGCATGGCTTTGTGCTCGATTTTATACACCTGTTAGCAACGGGTGTGGCTGAAATAGCCGAATCCGCTAATTTGAAGGGGTGTCCACATACTTTTGTATGTATATTGTATTTACTCCGCAGTCATTTGTCCATTTTAGAATGGCCATCTTGTGACTATCCCACTACTACTACCACCAACATCTGACAGTGCGCTTTTTTATATTTGAAACATCTGCTCCATGGGGACCCAGAATTATTTTATGGCCTTTCTCGTCTGAATTCTCTGCCATTGAAACAAGTAGGCCCAACTCTACTGTACATACTGTCCATACAGTGTACATATGTACTGTACATAGGGCTTTTTGTCAGCACTTAAAAAAAAAAACTCATTCTGTATTTCGTGAGTAGCAAAGTTACTTTGCTGATTGGGAATGCGTGTTCATCATGTTTGAGGTCTGCAAACCGCCAGCAATGATGAGGGAAACCAATTGTTCCCTTTAGTATGTACTCTTTCTCATAACTTCGTCTCAACCCTTAGACAATGTTTTTGTGTAGTATAATTATGAATATCTGGTCACAGCTTTAACGATTTTTCATTATGTAAGGCAGAACACCTCGTTTGCATTAGTTAATTCATGAATTTCTTTGCGTTTTCAGCCTTCATCCTTTGCCTAAACACAATTAATCACCGACTATTCTTTCCCCCAAAATAGTTTGGGAAGAATCGGTCGGGGCTGAGGGCTTGAAAGACCCTCATTTTGAAAACACCATTCTACCTCTTTTATAGCAAGATGTACAGTTGCAAATCCTAAATAACGGTGCACGGCTTGCCAATGAAAAATAACAGACAATATCGGCTATAAAAATTCTTTGGTATTTAATGTGTGAGATTTATAGCCTTTTAAGTCCTCCTTGATAAGAGTGGATGCTGAGCCAATTAATAATAAGGTAATAACAATATCATTTCACTCCCACATCCCATTGCATTCGTTTTGACACCTAGGCTCTTATCAATGGCGTGTGGGGAACATACTGTAACATACTCATAGTGTATACCCACAATAATCACTTGAATCATATCCCTTATGTTAATGGTAATCCTATGATTCCAAAAGCACCAAGCTAAACCTGCTGATATACAGATCTTTACGTTAGATTAATATGATGTTACGTCCAAGGAGGCACATAGGTTATTTAGCCTATGTACCGTACAGCCAAAAACAGGGGCCTCAGTTTGCCTCAAATATCTCCCAGATACAAACCTTGCCAGAACAGATTAAATCACCCTTATACTAGCATGCGTGTTGGGCTCTGGAGGCATTGCTTTAGCATTGTAACAAATCATGCATACCGTACACTACCCTAGCTAGCTAGCAAACGCTTCATGCTCTGAGAGCATTGCTTTTGCAATGTAACATAGCAGAATACTCTCCAAAATAGCCTATTTGCCCTCAAGGAAGGTTGTCTGCACAGCAGGTCCCTAACGGTGCAGCTAAGCGTGCAGTCTGGAGATGTACGGGAAATATATTAGGAACTTTGGTCTGGCCAGTCTAGTCTGGCGTCACCTGGGTTGACCCTTTTTACGGAATACATATTAGGAACTTTGTCATTCCTCCTCCTGAGACCTCCCCTAGTCATGTCTCAACCCTGCGTTAGTCACCCAGACTTGACTAATGCTGGATTGAAACTTGAGTAGGGGAGGGGTGACGGTTGAGGAGGGGTGACGCTTGACTAGTGCACTGTTGAGACATAACTAGGGGAGGGGTGAAGTCTGAGGAGGAGGAATGACAGTTCCAAATATGTATTCCGTAGGGATGGGATCAGTCCAGGTGATGCCAGACTAGACTGGCCAGATCTGTGATATATCTCTTGTATTCTGGCTGCGCTGACACACAGACACAGCCATGATCAACCATCCATCTGGGGCATATTTGTGGCCAAATGTGGCTCAGGTGGTAAGAGCATTGTGCTATCAATGCCATGGTCATGGGTTTGATTCCCGCTGGAACCACCTTTAAGAAAATTATGCATGTTGCTTTGGATAAAAGCATCTGCTAAATTACTTAAATTATAATTTCAGTATTATAATTCAGGAATCAAACCCACATGGGTTGTAAGCAGGCTGCTATACTTCAACGACTGAACAATTAGAATTATCTTGTGCATAAGTGTCTAATCATGCTGACATTAAAAAATAGTCTCTCCATGTCAGGGTTCCCCAACCGGTGGCTGATTTGTTGTTGGACATAAAACTCTGCAAAAAGACCAGCAAATCAGCTCCAAGTGATTTTAGTTTTGGGAATCGGTTGCAAAGTATTCCCACACATAATTGTGAGTTAGTGTATATGTGATCGTATACAAATGTAAGCACGGTTTGAAATTATATATGATTTTGTCAAATGTTGTATCTGTTTGGACTTCTTGCGGTCAATTTGCAGTCAACAAATTATTTGTAATTATGTTCTGGCCCCCTGACCATCCGTTATAGAAAAAACTACCCCTAAACTTTGTTTCAACAAGTCAAAATATGTTTCTACTTACTCCTCAGATACCCTAACATGTAATCAAACTATAATATTTCTTACGGAAAGAAGTATGTTCAATAGGAAAAAGATTTTAGCAGGTACGTAATGTCTTCATGGCGCACGCAAACACGACTGTGTCCCTCTACTAAAACTGTTATTTCTTATTTGTTTTTGAAGTTACAAGCCTGAAACCTTTAACATATACTGCTGACACTCTGTGGAAGCCATAGGAATTGCGTCCAGGGAGCTAATTTTCAATATGACCTTTCTCTTGAATTTCTAAGAGGATGGTCTCTCTCTCTCAAAAGAAATTCTGGTTGGTTTTTCTTTGGATTTTTTCCTACCATATCTATTGTGTTATATTCTCCTACATTATTTTAACATTTCTGCAAACTTCAAAGTGTTTTCTTTCCAATGGTACCAATTATGTGCGTATCCTGACTTCAGGGCCTGAGCTACAGGCAGTTTACTTTGGGCAGGTCATTCAGGCAGGAAGTGGAGAAAAAAGGGGCCTAGCCCTAAGAAGACAGTCGGAACATATCACCTCACTGAACACACCCCTGTACATACCATATCATATTGAGCACGATATGACTTAAGCTCCAAAAACGGATCCTTCCTCAGCGGAGATAGTGCAGTGAAATTCTCTCCAAACATTGTAGAGAGAACCTCTTCAAACAGCTGTTGGAAAACTGGGCTGGCAAAATGCTGTCCCATCCATGAGAGGCTATTGATATAACAGATTAATTAATGATGCCCAATCCTCTCAGGGATTGATGTATGGCTGTTGGCTGGTCAACATAGAAAGCATGTTAATGACTGACCTCATTGCTCTTGTCAGCAGCACTGTGCCAAATACCTGTTTTGTGTCTCAATTGGCACCCTATTCCCTACATAGTGCACTACTTTTAACCTGAGCCCTATAGGCTCTGGTTAAAAGTAGTAAACTATTTAGGGAATGTGGTGCCATTTGGGACATAATTCTGGATGCCTGAGCAATGCTAATTAATGCAAATAACTGGACAGTGAGAAGAGTATGTTCGCAGTGCCCCTTTTGTTTCCTTAAAAATAAGCATTATTTGCTCCAGGCCTCTCAACTGTATTTTTGCATAACATGTAACTAAAGGAATACGCAAAGTCTAAATGGTCAGGCTTGAAAAGATTGTGAATGACTTAAGAGTGGTGATGATGTGTTGATGTTTGGTTGGATAAAAGTTTCAAGAAAAAAAAACTGTTGGTTACACTTGAACGCTGCGTCATAATGGCTACATAACACTGTAATAAACATAACATGACATGTCGTTAACAGTCATGACAGTTTATCTGCACAGTCATGATACAATCCTATGATGTATCTCTTGCAGGTTGGCTGCACTAACACACACAGACAATGTCATGATCAGCCATTCACCTGGGGCATATTTGTGGCCCAGGTGGTAAGAGAATGGGTCAAGATAGAATCCTTAGTTGCTCGATCCGTTTTTGGATTTACACATTAATGAAATATACCCACTGATTCTTGAAGAATATGGATTAAAAAATGCTTTCTTTACTCCAATGTTTGTAAACAACAAATGTAAACAAACACTGTATAACCTCAACATAGTTACAATTATTCATTTGTTTGTTGAGGAGGGAAACGCTTGACCCATGCTCTTACCACCTGAGCCACATTGGGCCACAAATATGCCCCGGGTGAATGGTTGATCATTGTCTGGGTGTGTTAATGCAGCCAGCCTGCAAGACATACACCATAGGACTGAGGCTCCCGAGTGGCACAACGGTCTAAGGCACTGCACCTCAGTACTCGAGGCATCACTACAGACCCTGGTTTGATTCCAGGCTGTATCACAACCAGCCGTGATTGGGAGTCCCATGGGGCGGCGCACAATTGGCCCAACATTGTCCGGGTTAGGGCTTGGCCTAACCCGTAAATAAGAACTGACTTGCCTAGCTAAATAAAGGTAAAAAAAATGTAATAATACATTACTCAAGCGTGCATGTTACAGTGGCTTTGTTTAGGTGTATTCCAGGCACAGACAGAGAGAGAGTGGTCTGTTGGCAGAGTTTTATTGTGATGTATTTTACAGAGCCAAAGGGCCCATAATACATATGTCAGCGGCAACGAAGGCAGTGCTTAAACATAAATATGTCTGTTTGACTGCATTACTTTATCTTAGTCCACTAATTTTGACATGGACAATGTAGGAAATAGGGTACCATATGGGAGGCAGGTGTTTTCTTTCCCTATTGGATTTATACATCCTGAAGGGAATTTAGTCTTCGGTGGTACTGATGGAAATTAGAGGGCCGATATTAGAGTGTGCTTTGTGCACTGCATGTCAGATCGACGTCCTTGTGGGGGGTTTGAGGCTTTTATCTAGGGCAACGTCCCCTTTGCATATCTTCAAACACCCAAGAACAAAGTCTGCTGATTTTAAACCCCTCAAAAGATCAAGTGGAGAGGCTTTTAAATGAAAATGACATTTCTGCCGAATTAATTAATAATGTCTTCGTAAGAGGCAGTTGACATTTGGACAAATGATGTTGACCATGAGTCATTATGAACAAAATAATGAAATGCTCTGAACTCTGAACGCAGCTGCGAAGGGAGATGGAAAGTGTCGTCTGTAACCGAGCTATGATCCAAAGACAAAAAGGCACATTGAAAGACATTGTTTACACAACAAATTAATCAAAGCATTGCTGCAAAATGAATACTATTCAAATGATTTAAGTTATTTCATGTCTTGCAGAGAGAGTTGGGGTCACTTATAAATACATAGCAAGAATTAAAAAACGCACTGACTCATTGCGGCTACAACAGCCTTCACCAGGGTGCCGATGAAGGCTGTTGTAGACGCAGGGCGTCATTGCGTTTTTTTAAGTCTTGCTGTGCATAAGCCGTAAACAATAAAGGCTTTTTAAAAATGTTCCATGACATGAGTGCCTTGATTACTTCTGAAAGTTTTTTAGCGCAAAGGCTTTTTCGTCATTGTTTACTATACAGCATCAACGTATTTTTGTTCTATAGTATTTCATCCCCTGGATCAAATAGCACCTCGTGATATACAACCATAACCAAAGAAACACTCCTCTCCTGTGTCCCTGATTACAGATGATCTTAAATGTCCTTAGAATAACAATTAACTATTGATCAGAGGCTTCTGTACTTGTTAAAGGGATGGTAATGTATAGTCAGTGGGCACTGGGCTGGATGTAGTGCACTGCATTGTGGGCTGAGAGGACAAATGCACATTCAAGGCAAATATTCCACACGATGATCCATTTATGTATGGGCGTTGCGTAATACATCAGCCGAGGGCCAGACGACTGAGGGAGGTGTCTGAAGTGAAGGTTAAGACAGGATGCATCCGCACTGCTGAGGAGATGTGGTTGGTCACTCATCTTGACATGAAACAGGGTCTGATTGTGGATGAAAGATGTCATACTAAAGCAGGGATTGGACCGAACCAATGCATTTGGAACACAGACATTTTTAGGTGGTATGCATTGTACAGTCGTGGCCAAAAGTTTTGAGAATGACACAAATATTAATTTTCACGAAGTCTGCTGCCTCAGTGTCTTTAGATATGTTTGTCAGATGTCGCTATGGAATACTGAAATATAATTACAAGCATTTCATAAGTGTCAAAGGCTTTTATTGACAATTACATGAAGTTGATGCAAAGAGTCAATATTTGCAGTGTTGACCCTTCTTTTTCAAGACCTCTGCAATCCGCCCTGGCATGGTGTCAATTAACTTCTGGGCCACATCCTGACTGATGGCAGCCCATTCTTGTATAATCAATGCTTGGAGTTTGTCAGAATTTGTGGGTTTGTTTGTTTGTCCACTTGCCTCTTGAGGATTGACAACAAGTTCTCAATGGGATTAAGGTCTGGGGAGTTTCCTGGCCATGGACCCAAAATATTGATGTTTTGTTCCTCGAGCCACTTAGTTATCACTTTTGCCTTGTGGCAAGGTGCTCCATCATGCTGGAAAAGGCATTGTTCATCACCAAACTGTTCCTGGATGGTTGGGAGAAGTTGCTCTTGGAGGATGTGTTGGTACCATTCCTTATTCATGGCTGTGTTCTTAGGCAAAATTGTGAGTGAGCCCACTCCCTTGGCTGAGAAGCAACCCCACACATGAATGGTCTCAGGATGCTTTACTGTTGGCATGACACAGGACTGATGGTAGCGCTCACCTTGTCTTCTCCGGACAAGCTTTTTTCCAGATGCCCCAAACAATCAGAAAGGGGATTCATCAGAGAAAATGACTTTACCCCAGTCCTCATCAGTCCAACCCCTGTACCTTTTGCAGAATATCAGTCTGTACCTGATGTTTTTCCTGGAGAGAAGTGGCTTCTTTGCTGCCCTTCTTGACACCAGGCCATCCTCCAAAAGTCTTTGCCTCACTGTGCGTGCAGATGCACTCACACCTGCCTGCTGCCATTCCTGAGCAAGCTCTGTACTGGTGGTGCCCCGATCCCGCAGCTGAATCAACTTTAGGAGACGGTCCTGGCGCTTGCTGGACTTTCTTGGCACCGTGAAGCCTTCTTCACAACAATTTAACCGCTCTCCTTGAAGTTCTTGATGATCCGATAAATGGTTGATTTAGGTGCAATCTTACTGGCAGCAATATCCTTGCCTGTGAAGCCCTTTTTGTGCAAAGTAATGATGATGGCACGTGTTTCCTTGCAGGTAACCATGTTTGACAGAGGAAGAACAATGATTCTAAGCACCACCCTCCTTTTGAAGCTTCCAGTCTGTTATTCGACTCAATCAGCATGACAGAGTGATCTCCAGCCTTGTCCTCGTCAACACTCACACCTGTGTTAACGAGAGAATCACTGACATGATGTCAGCTGGTCCTTTTGTGGCAGGGCTGAAATGCAATGGAAATGTTTTTTGGAGATTCAGTTCATTTGCATGGCAAAGAGGGACTTTGCAATTAATTGCATTTCATCTGATGACTCTTCATAACATTCTGGAGTATATGCAAATTGCCATCATACAAACTGAGGCAGCAGACTTAGTGAAAATAAATATTTGTGTCATTCTCAAAACTTTTGGCCATGACTGTACAGAATATGACGTAGTGCACCTTTTGGTGGTACATGGAGATATTATCGTTGACATTTTAGGTGCATCAGGATTGATTCATATGATATTGTAGCATAACCCAACATGTCTGTTGTATCCATTTCCCTCAATCCTTGTCAGTATTGGTATGAAACAGTTTCAGCTACTACCTTATGGCCTAACATCTCTTTCACTTCAATCACTGTGGGGTGGAAAACGTACAGCTTATCTGAGCTTATCTGAGAGCGTGGTACAGTTCTATCAACTGGAGTTTCCTCACTTACACAGCCAATTCACTATTTATTTTCATCATTTTTTGGGGTCAAACTTTTAAAAGACGAAGCTCGACACTAAAGGCTATCCGGATGACGTCACAACGTATTGTGCCATTGCCAAGCTGCAGTGTGGTGAGGAAGGTTAAAAAGATATATATTTGTGGATTTCTCCAAAATGGCACCCTATTCCCTTTGCACTACTCTTAACCAGGGCCCATAGGGTTCATAAGAAATAGAGTGCCGTTTAGGATGCAAAAGTATTTCACCCCTAAGTCATGTAACTAACCAAATACTTTGTCAGTCCCAACCTCTTAATGTGGCCAGTGATTGTCTGGCTCTAGGCCATGTTACAATGAGTTTATTTCAGCCTTATTTTAGCCATAAAGCAAATGCTAAAAATATAGATGAAAGACAATGGCGGGACAATAGTGAAAGAGCAACTATACACAGCTGCTACTGTATGCTATTACTGTTTGGAAGATGCTAAATTAAATAATCTGACTACTTTCTATCACCATGTGAAACTGATTATCTTCATACACTATGAAGCACGGGCTTAATAGGCTATGATGAATACATTCAGACCATTTTCAGTAATGGCTTTGTATTGTTTGTAGGCTGTGTGTGTTTCAAAAGGTCTTCATTATTTCGACTGCTTCTATTTCAGGCCATTTGGGATGGCGTGATTAGTAAGGAGAAGGTATTATGCTCTGAAAAGGTGGATTTGAATTAACATCTATAGTAGGTTACCGAAAAGTATCTCTGAGCTGTGAATAAGTAGCCAATGAGACCATGAATAATCAAATTGATAACTGCATTTGCGTCATTTGCTGTCACATGCTTGCTTGTCAGTGGCACTTTCTCTCCGGTTGTGGCACCAAATGCCACATGGGACAGACACCACACAAACCCCCTTCCGAAAAGCAGTAGCCTACTCGGAACTTTCTTTTAAGCCTGCTACGTTAAGTTAACTCGGATCTCGAGAGGCCCCGTTTGAAAGCGAAAGGCAATTCTGATTGCGTGGAGCGCATGCCAATCTAATGCGTTAACACTGGAAATGTATGAGGTTCTAATGCCGAAAATGCAGGGAATATCGTTGATAAAAGGATAAATCACTTATTATCGTTTATTTCTAATATACAACGTTTAATAAATAGTTTATAGTATATGCGTTCACCTGTGATTGATACAACCTACGTTTAATTTGTCCACACTTCCCCTCCAGCCTGTGCGTGGACACAAACGAAAGGAAATGTTAAAGCCATAGCAGATTATGGCTGTGACAAAGTTTTGAAGGTGGAATTTGACAGCCGAGTCCATGCCTGGGTCTGAAAAGGTAGGAACGCGGATAGCAGGCTAATTGTTTGCCAGCACATGACATGTTGGTGTTTTGAGAAAGTTTGAACGTTTTTAGATTGTAGCCTATGTCGTACCGTGGGAACTGGTGAAGCTTTTCTCCACATAGTAACTCATTTATTTGACATACTTTGTCCAGTAGTATTACTTTCCTTGCATTAAACTGTGGTATAGTGTGATATTGAGTGGTCATATTTGTACATTAAACCTTTAAACGTATGAAAATAAATAGTTAAAATGTAAAAAGGCTAATAAGGAAGAATAGGCTCAACCAGGCAGTTGATACCACTTCATGTCCACCAGATGCATCAAACCCAGTGTTCCAGCGGAAGTCATTTATTGTCAATGGAGCAGTCCTCAACGCTTCTCAGGGGATGCGGAACTAGGCTGTGGTGCATTCTCTGTACCATATGAGTTCAGTATTTTCAACTCATGCGTTGCTTTACAGTGCAGTGGTACAAACTGAACTTCACACACAGACTCCAACTAGGTAGTTTTAAGCTCAAGTATGGAAAATGCTGGGTGGACATCTGGCAAAACAAAATGCAACTGTTGGACATTGGGTGTAAGAATAGGGTACATTTATTTTTTACTAAGAATACTTATTTAGGTGAACATTTTTATTGACAGCACACTATGGTAGGCAACATATATTGTTTAATTAAACCACATTTCATGACCCATGGGGTCAATTAATCAATATTCAGACTTTGAAATGTTATTAAATATTCATGTTTGGACATACATAATTACCATAATCAGTCCTTATTTAACAACACTTTCCTACCTATGAAAGCCATCTAAGCAGGCCTAAAGTAATTGGAAGTACTTATTTGAGATGTTAGTAATAGGAATGTATGTGTTTTTCAAGAAGAGACCGTTAAAGGGTTAAGACTTTAATTCCTAAGGAAATTGGCAATGCTTATAGCTACAGTATAACAATGTGAGATGGAACACCTTACACATTCTTGGCATTGTCAAGAAGAAAGTGTGTCACCTGGTAACATTTTGAACAGGGACTCAGCTATGGTTAAGTTTAGGATGTTAGACTATGTAACTTCTACAATCCCTAAAATAACACCAACACTCATTTTGCCAAATGAAGTTGGCTTTGGACATTTTATGACAGTTTGATTTACACACCATGACCATCTATGCATGTTTTATGGCACAATGGCAGGCTCTTTTCTGCTGACTTTGCTGTTGTTGGTGCTTTGCTCTTCCTTTGACGGGAAAATGTGCACATTGACAGGAAGTAAAAGGTCCGACCCTTATTTTCTCACAGTGTGTCTTCTGATGATCTCTGATAATGTTGCATTTCTTGTCATGTCCCAGACTAACTATGATTCTATGCCTCATAACCCTATAGGCAACTGTAGACCCTCTATATTTCTTTAACCTACTATTGAGTTCAAGTTATTATCACCTTTGTTCTCTTTCTTTCTGTTAGAGACCAATTCATTTCACTTTCATTATGACTTTGTGTAAATGGAACCTTATCATTCTTAGTAAGATTTAACAGGGATTCTTTCCTGTCAGGCACCGCTTTGAAAATGAAGAATGGTTTAGGTTTCCCTAAAAGTATGTGTTTTTTTTAATAGGGTTTCCTCAGACCACAGGACTTTTCCTTTTCACTGTCCCTAAACATTTGATTTTAGGACCTTGACCGAGTACCATCTTTCTGTTTATGACTCAGAGACAAGGTTTAAGTTCAACTTTGAACAATCAAAGTTTACTTTTTTGTCAAACTGATGTAGTTTGTCTTTGCCTCGTGTTAACGGTTGATACATATCATTGAAGATTCCGTTGATGTATCAGTTGAGCAGGACTGTAGTGGCATTGTATCTGCAGCCATCTTGTGAAGCCGGGGGTCTCCGAGGTGAGCTGGGAACAGGCCTCTCCTGTGTAGCCAGTTACCTGAGACCATGTGAGGTAGGAGATGGAGTCAGGCAGTGGACTTTCTAATATGAGGTGCTGACAGACAAATAGACCTGGCCCCATTCATAATAGCGTCTCGGCGTAGGAGTGCTGGTCTAGGATCAGGTCCACCCTGTCCATGTAACCTTATTCATTGTGAAATTTAAAGGCTAAATTGATCCTACTCTGAGACACTTGATACATACGGTGCCTGGGGTGAGTTTCCGAAAGCCTTCGTAGTAGCTGAAGTTGTATACTATTTCTCTCGATGAACCAGACACAACATTTTTCATTTGACAAATGTCCCTCCTCCACTCACAGAAGATTAATTGACCATCAAACATTGATTTTGGAATTATTACTCTGTACAGATGGATTGTGGAGAGACAACCTAGGCCTACTGCACTATCTAGCTAGATTTCACCTGGTCACAGAATGAGGCCCCTACCACACTTCCCTCTGCTTCACGGCCCATGTGATGTGAGCCTCAAGCAAACCTTCTCAATAAAGGCTTACATCCTTGTCTGTCACCTGAAAGAGCTTATTTGTGTCGTAAGCAAACACTAAAGTGTACTGTATATGCACAGGTTAAGGGTTCAGTACAGCTGATTTTATCTCAATATCAAATCATTTCTGGGTAACAATTAAGTACCTTACTGTGATTGTTTTCAATTTAAATGGTAAAAAAAAAAAATTGCTCCTTAGCAAAGATACATTTCTCAATCAAGAATTTTGGTAGGACTGTCTGGGAGTGATCTGAGTGGGAAGGGGAAAACTGATGATATCACCAGGCCAAAACTCCATCCCACCAGAACAGGCAGACATTTCAGGCGGTCTTTTCAAACCCTTTTACACTAAAAGGGCATTATCATAATTCTCACAATTTCACAGTATTATTCCAACCTCATAGTGTGGAAATATACACTCAGTATACAAAACATTCGGAACACCGTCCTAAAATTGAGTTGAACCACTTTTGCCCTCAGAACAGCCTCAATTCGTCGGGGCATGGACTCTACAAGGTGTCGAAAGCGTTTCACGGGGACGCTGGCCCATGTTGACTCCAATGCTTCCCACAGTTGTGTCAAGTTTGCTGGATGTCCTTTGGGTGGTGGACCATTCTTGATACACACAGGAAACTGTTGAGAGTGAAAAACCCAGCAGTGTTGCAGTTCTTGACACACTCAAACCGGTGCGCATGGCACTTACTACTATAACCCGTTAAAGGCACTTACATCTTTTGTCTTGCCCATTCACCAACTGAATGGCACACATACACAGTCCATGTCTCAATTGTCTCAAGGCTTAAAAATCCTTCTTTAACCTGTCTCCTCCCCTTCATCTACAATGATTGAAGTGGATTTAATAAGTGACATCAATAAGAGATCATAGCTTTCACCTGGATTTACCTGGTCAGTCTATCTCATGGAAAACCTGCTCTTTCCATGAGATAGATTGACTAGGTACATAAAGGAAAATCACGTTTTTGACGAGAGAGAAATAGCGAGAGAGAGATTTGTTGTCTGCTCTACAGTGTTGTGAGATTGATAGGGGTAGGCTAACTACCTGGGCTACAGATATCACGCCAAATGTGTTCGTCGACAGAGATTAAAAAGCAGAGGTTGTTGTTTGGTTTGACTGCTCTGTGGTTCCAAGTCACACATTTGAACTTGACCTACAGCTCCACAGATCAGGGCAGAAAGGTTCCTTATTCAGCCTGCATGACTTGAATAACTTCAGCAGGACTGTATAAACACTACCAGGTGCTTTTTTTCTTCGCCTCGTTAGATGGCCATTGTGCGGCCAGTCTCAGGATGCGTCCCAAATGGCATCGTAAAGGTATTAGGATGCCATTTGGGCTAGAGGTCGACTGAACATGATTTTTCAACGCCGATACTGATTATTGGAGGACCAAAAAAAGCCAATATCGATTAATCGTCCGATTTTTTATATATATATATATATATATATATATATATATATATATTTGTAATAATGACAGTTACAACAATACTGAATGAACACTTTAATTTTAACTTAATACATAAATAAAATCAATTTAGTCTCAAATAAATAATGAAACAGGTTTAAATAATGCAAAAACAAAGTGTTGGAGAAGAAAGTAAAAGTGCAATATGTACCATGTAAAAAAGCTAACGTTTAAGTTCCTTGCCCAGAACATGAGAACATGTGAAAGCTGGTGGTTCCTTTTAACGTGGGTCTTCAATATTCCCAGTTAAGAAGTTTTAGGTTGTAGTAATTATAGGAATTATATGACTATTTCTCTCTATACCATTTGTATTTCATTTACCTTTGACTATTGAATGTTCTTATAGGCGCTATAGTATTGCCAGCCTAATCTCGGGAGTTGATAGGCTTGAAGTCATAAACAGTGCTGTGCTTCAAGCATTGCAAACGCAGGAAAGTGCTGTTTGAATGAATGCTTACAAGCCTGCTGCTGCCTACCACCGCTCAGTCGGACCGCTCTATCAAATATCAAATCATAGACTTAATTATAATATAATAAACCCACAGAAATTCGAGCCTTAGCTCATTAATATGGTCAAATCCGGAAACTATCATTTCGAAAACAAAATGTTTATTCTTTCAGTGAAATACGGAACCGTTCTGTATTTTATCGAATGGGTGGCATTCCTAAGTCTAAATATTGCTGTTACATTGCACAGCCTTCAATGTTATGTCATAATTATGTAACATTCTGGCAAATTAATTACGGTCTTTGTTAGGAAGAAATGGTCTTCACACAGTTCGCAACGAGCCAGGCGGCCCAAACTGCTGCATATACCCTGACTCTGCTTGCACAGAACGCAAGAGAAGTGACACAATCTAGTTAATATTGCCTGCTAACATGAACTAAATATGCATGTTAAAAAAATATATACTGGTGTATTGATTTTAAGAAAGGCATTGATGTTTATGGTTAGGTACATTGGTGCAACGACAGTGCTTTTTCGCGAAAGCGCTTGTTAAATCATCACCCGTTTGGCAAAGTAGGCTGTGATTCGATGATAAATTAACATGCACGGCATTAATTATATGCAACGCAGGACAAGCTAGTTAAACTAGTAATATCATCAACCATGTGTAGTTAACTAGTGATTATGTTAAGATTGATTGTTTTATGCTAGCTAGCAACTTACCTTGGCTCCTTGCTGCACTCACATAACAGGTAGTCAGCCTGCCACGCAGTGTCCTCGTGGAGTGCAATGTAATCGGCGTCCAAAAATGCCGATTATCGATTGTTATGAAAACTTGAAATCGGCCCTAATTAATCGGCCTCTAATTTGGGCTGCAATCCCATTGATCTGTTTTGATGGTATTTCTCACACATAAGCCTATGTCTCTTTGTGCGCTGGGCTTTATTTGAAATGACTTTGAAATAATTGATTTATCGCACAGAGGTTGTTATACCTTTTTCAGTTACTCTTTTATGGATTAAAGCATTAAAGAAGGCCATACTGTTGCTGTAGCAGAAACATTTAAAGCTATTGACAAAGTGAAGATTTGTATTATACTGTAAATATATTTTTAATTCATATATTGTCTTAAAACTACATTCTGGGATTCATTTTTTAGGAAAATGGCAGCCCAGTGTCACGTCCTGACCAGTAAAAGGGGTAGTTTGTTATTGTAGTGTGGTCAGGGCATGGCAGGGGGTGTTTTTTTTGTGTGTTTTGGGGTTTTGGTTTATCTTCTATGTTTTCTATTTCTATGTGGGTTTTCTAGTTTTTCTATATCTATGTTAGTTTTGGGAATGACCTCCAATTAGAGGCAGCTGGTTGTTGCTTCTAATTGGAGGCCATATTAAAGTGGGTTTATTTTCTCTTGTGTTTGTGGGTGGTTGTTTCCCTTGTATAGTCTGAGCACCTTACGGGACTGTTTTCGTCGTTTGTTTTGTGTAAGTGTTTTGTTTGGTTTTTCTTCAATAAAAGGAAGATGAGCATTCACATACACGCTGCGTTTTGGTCTACATACAACGACGCTTATGACACCCATCCACCTGTTCTGGTATACAGCTGAGAGGTAGGGCTGGGGATATGTACACTCCCCTACGTTTTTATTTGGACAGTGAAGCTAAAACGCTTAATTTGTCTCTACACTCCAGCATTTTGGATTTGAGATCAAATGTTTCATATGAGGCGACAGTACAGAATTTCACCTTTTAAATTAGGGTATTTTCATGCATAGGACTATCTGTTTTACCGTTTAGAAATGTTTAGAAATTAAGGAATATATACATTTTTCAACCATTTTCCATCCTGAAAATTAGGAATAAGCAAAAGCTTTGGGATCGGCAAAGGACCGGACCAAATCTGAACCAGTCATAGACGTCTATGTTTCACAAGTTTAGACAGTAAAGTAGAGTACATTACTGAACAATACAGTAAAGTTAAGAACATGTTATGTTAACCGAATTGGAAGTCAAATATTCCATTACTATGTTTTCACCACATCCTGTGATGACAGCAATACCGAATCTGTAAGTAACCTGGAATGTGTATCAAAGGCTGTACACAGAGGGAGTTTTTAACAGTGCTTTTCATGTTAAACACAAGTGGCATGATTAGTATGAAAAGTGGATACAGAAATGAAATGCTTCCTGGCTGATGTTTTGGTCACTTTTGAATGCTGGCGATGCTTTCACTCTAGTGATAGCATGAGACGGAGTCTACAACCCACACAAGTGGCTCAGGTAGTGCAGCTCATCCAGGATGGCACATCAATGCGAGCTGTGGCAAGAAGGTTTGCTGTGTCTGTCAGCGTAGTGTCCAGAGCATGGAGGCGCTACCAGGAGACAGGCCAGTACATCAGGAGACATGGAGGAGGCCGTAGGAGGGCAACAACCCAACAGTAGGACCGCTACCTCCGCCTTTGTGCAAGGAGGAGCAGGAGGAGGACTTCCAGAGCCCTGCAAAATGACCTCCAGCAGGCCACAAATGCGCATGTGTCTGCTCAAACGGTCAGAAAAAGACTCCATGAGGGTGGTATGAGGGCCCGACGTCCACAGGTGGGGGTTGTGCTTACAGCACAACACCGTGCAGGACGTTTGGCATTTGCCAGAGAACACCAAGATTGGCAAATTCACCACTGGCGCCTGTGCTCTTCACAGATGAAAGCAGGTTCACACTGAGCACGTGACAGACGTGACAGAGTCTGGAGACGCCGTGGAGAACATTCTGCTGCCTGTAACATCCTCCAGCATGACCGGTTTGGCGGTGGGTCAGTCATGGTGTTGGGTGGCATTTCTTTGGGGGGCCGCACAGCCCTCCATGTGCTCGCTAGAGGTAGCCTGACTGCCATTAGGTACCGAGATGAGATCCTCAGACCCATTGTGAGACCATATGCTGGTGCGGTTGGCCCTGGGTTCCTCGTAATGCAAGACAATGCTAGACCTCATGTGGCTGGCGTGTGTCAGCAGTTCCTGCAAGAGGAAGGCATTGATGCTATGGACTGGCCCAGACCTGAATCCAATTGAGCACATCTGGGACATCATGTCTCACTCCATCCACCAATGCCACGTTGCACCACAGACTGTCCAGGAGTTGGCGGATGCTTTAGTCCAGGTCTGGGAGGAGATCCCTCAGGAGACCATCCACCACCTCATCAGGAGCATGCCCAGGCGTTGTAGGGAGGTCATACAGGCACGTGGAGGCCACACACACTACTGAGCCTCATTTTGACTTGTTTTAAGGACATTACATCAAAGTTGGATCAGCCTGTAGTGTGGTTTTCCACTTTAATTTTGAGTGTGACTCCAAATCCAGACCTCCATGGGTTGATAAATTGGATTTCCATTGATTATTTTTGTGTGATTTTGTTGGCAGCACATTCAGCTATGTAAAGAAAAAAGTATTTAATAAGATGATTTCTTTCATTCAGATCTAGGATGTGTTGTTTAAGTGTTCCCTTTATTTTTTTGAGCAGTATATATATATATATATATAATACAGTACCAGTCAAAAGTTTGGACACCTACTCATTCCAGGGTTTTTCTTTATTTTTACTATTTTCTACATTGTATAATAATAGTGAAGACATCAAAACTATGAAGTAATTCATATGGAATCATGTAGTAACCAAAAAAGTGTTAAACAAATTCAAATATATTTTATATTTGAGATTCTTCAAAGAAGCCACCCTTTGCCTTGATGACAGCTTTGCACACTCTTGGCATTCTTTCAGACAGTCACCTGGAATGTATTTCAATTAACAGGTGTGCCTTGTTTAAAGTTAATTAATTTTAGCCAATCAGTTGTGTTGATACAAGGTAGGGGTGGTATTACAGAAGACAGCCCTATTTGGTAAAAGACCAAGTCCATATTATGACAAGAACAGCTCAAAAAGCAAAGACAAACGACAGTCCATCATTACTTAGTCCAGAACATTTCAAGAACTCTAAAAGTTTCTTCAAGTGCTGTCGCAAAACCCATCAAGCGCTATGATGAAACTGCAAAGAAACCACTACTAAAGGACACCAATAATAAGAAGAGACTTGCTTGTGCCAAGAAACACGAGTAATGGACATTAGACCGGTGGAAATCTGTCCTTTGGTCTGATGAGTCCAAACTGTGATTTTTGGTTCCAACCGCCATGTCTTTGTGAGACGCAGAGTAGGTGAACAGATGATCTCCGCATGTGTGGTTCCCACTGTGAAGCATGGAGGAGGAGGTGTGATGTTGTGGTTGTGCTTTGCTGGTGACACTTTCTGTGATTTATTTAGAATTCAAGGCACACTTAAACAACATGGCTACCACAGCATTCTGCAGCGATACGCCATCCCATCTGGTTTGCAGTTAGTGGGACTATCATTTATTTTTCAACAGGACAATGACCAAACACACCTCCAGGCTATGTAAGGTTCTATTTGACCAAGAAGGAGAGTGATGGAGTGCTGCATCAGATGACCTGGCATCCACAAGCACCCAACCTCAACCCAATTGAGATGGTTTGGGATGGTTGGACCGCAGAGTGAAGGAAAAAGCAGCCAACAAGTGCTCAGCATATGTGGGAACTCCTTCAAGACTGTGGAAAAACATTCCAGGTGAAGCTGGTTGAGAGAGTGCCAAGAGTTTGCAAAGCTGTCATCAAGGCAAATGGTTGCTACTTTGAAGAATCTCAAATATAAAATATATGTTGATTTGTTTAACACTTTTTTGGTTACTACATGATTTGATATGTGTTATTTCATATTTTTGATGTCTTCACCATTATTCTACAATGTAAAAATAAAGAAAAACCCTTGAACGAGTAGGTGTGTCCAAACTTTCGACTGGTACTGTATATTTAAGCAAGAAGGCCAGAAGGGGTGTGGTATATAACGAATTTACCACGGTTAAGGGCTTTTCTATGCACGACTTACCACGGAGTGCCTATATACAGCCCTTAGCTGTGGTATATTGGCCATATACCTCAAACCCCCGAGGTGGCTTATTGCTATGATAAACTGGTTACCAACATAATTAGAACAGTACAAATAAATGTTTTGTCATACCTGTGGTATACGGTCTGACATATCATGGCTTTCAGTCAATCTGCATTCAGGGCTCGACCTACCCAGTGTATAAATATATATATATATATATTTAATGGTGTGTGTATAGACAGTATGGACAGTATATGAATAGAAAAGGTCTGTGTAGGAGTAGTTATATAGGATGAGCCATGACTAACATACAGATTTACCCACTTTATGTGTATATACTGTATGTAAACATGATTAAAGTGACCAGTGTTCAATGACTCAATGTAAATAGGGCAAGGCAGTTTCTAAGGTGCAGGGTAGAGTACTGGGTGGTAGCCGGGTAGTAGGTTATTGAGTGGAGGCCAGCTAGTGGTGACTGTTTAACAGTCTGATGGCCTGGAGATAGAAACTGTTTATCAGTCTCTCGGTCACAGCTGTTATGCGCCTGTACTGTCTCCACCTTCTAGATGCCTGTACTGTCTCCACCTTCTAGATGGTAGCGTGGTGAAATGGCCATGGCTCGGGTGGCTGAGGTCCTTGATGATCTTCTTGGCCATCCTGTGACACCGGGTGCTGTAGGTGTCTTGGTGGGGAAAGGCAGTGTCCCCCCAATGATGTATTGTGCTGACCGCACCGCCCTCTGGATAACCCTGCGGATGCGGACGGTGCAATTGCCTTTCCAGGTGGTGATACAGCCTGACATGATGCTCTCAATTGTGCATCTGTAGAAGTTCGTGAGGGTCTTAGGAGCAAAGACAAATGTCTTCAGCCTCCTGAGGTTAACCCTTTGACAAGTACGATCACATATTTGTGATTATGGTTGAGTGGTCCCTGCAGCGTACCATCGCTAATACTGTATGTGATTGGAACAGTAGCAACAGAATGTATGATGCAACAACGCGTCTAAACAGCATTGTTGTCTGAAAAGCATCTAAACAATGTTTTGTACTGATGGGAAATAAAGATATACACAACTTTATTCCTCAATTTCACCTTTTATTGTAAAAGATAAATATGAAATTCATCATCCGAGCATCACACGGAACACATTCACACCCAAATTCATTCCATAAACCTGTCTAAATAACAGGTTGCGCTGACAAAAAACTAAACAGAAGTTAGCGACTTAACAGCTAGACTTGTTTACACTGTAAACATCTCTGGTGAGCACAAGGCAGTAATGTAATATTGTTTAGAAAAGAGATGCGTGTCAGCTAAGCTAACAGTAGCTAAATTCTTTATGATGGCAGCCATGTTTGTTTATGTTTGACAAGCGAAAACTCCCTAATCCCAGAATGCCATTCACTATAAAATGCAAATAAAGAAAGTCAAAGTCAGCTGCGCCCATTGCCCCGAAAATATTAACTTAGTTTGGCCATTTTTCAGTATATCACAAGTCTTCGATGTACTTGTTACAGTGTATACAAGAGTACATAAACAAGTCGTTTACAGTTTTTGACAAATCACCTCACAGATCATCACCCCAAATACAAGCCTACTGCCTATTCTAACCATAGCACGAAAACTAAACAGTGTTGCCAGATTTGGATGAAACCATTTTAGGGGGGTTTATGGGGGGGGGGGGGGTTCATTTCATTTGTGGGGCGCTGTTGCGCCTTCTTCACCACACTGTCTGTATGAAGGGACCATTTCAGGTCGTCAGTGATATGTACGCCAAGGAACTTTAAGGTTTCAAATCAAATCACATTTTATTTGTTACATACACATGGTTAGCAGATGTTAATGCGAGTGTTGCGAAATGCTTATGCTTCTAGTTCCGACAGTGCAGTAATATCTAACAAGTAATCTAACAAATTCACAACAACTACCTTATACACACAAATGTAAAGGGATCGAATAAGAATATATACATATAAATATATGGATGAGCGATGGCCGTGCGGCATAGGCAAGATGCAACAGATGGTATGAAATACAGTATATACATATGAGATGAGTAATGTAGGATATGTAAACATTTTTAAAGTGGCATTATTTAAAGTGACTAGTGATACCTTTATTAAATCCATTTTTTAAAGTGGCCAGTGATTTAGGTCTGGATGTTGGCAGCAGCCTCTCTATGTTAGTTTTTATTTATTTAAATGTTTTATTTCACCTTTATTTAACCAGGTAGGCCAGTTGAGAACAAGTTCTCATTTACAACTGCGACCTGGCCAAGATAAAGCAAAGCACTGCGACAAAAACAACATGACAGAGTTACACATAAACAAACGTACATTCAATAACACAAAAGAAAAGAAAAATAGAAAAATCTTTGTACAGTGTGTGCAAATGTAGAAGATTAGGGAGGTAGGCAATAAATAGGCCATAGAGGTTCAAATAATTACAATTTCGCATTAATGCCGGAGTGATAGATGTGTAAGTAGAGATACTGGGGTGCAAAAGTGCAAGAGGGTAAGTAATAATATGGGGATGAGGTAGTTGGGTGTGCTATTAACAGATTGGCTGTGTCCAGGTACAGTGATCGGTAAACTGCTCTGACAGCTGATGCTTAAAGTTAGAGAGGGAGATATAAGACTCCAGCTTCAGAGGTTTTTGCAGTTTCTTCCAGTCACTGGCAGCAGAGAACTGGAACGAAAGGCGGCCAAAGAAAGTGTTGGCTTTGGGGATGACCAGTGCAATATACCTGCTGGAGTGTGCGTGCTACGGGTGGGTGTTGCTATGGTGACCAGTGAGCTGAGATAAGGCGGGGCTTTACCTAGCAAAGACTTATAGATGACCTGGCGCCAGTGAGTTTGGCGACGGATATGTAGTGAGGGCCAGCCAACGAGAACATACAGGTCGCAGTGGTGGGGCTTTGGTGATAAAACGGATGGCACTGTGATAGACAACATCCAGTTTGCTGAGTAGAGTGTTGGGGGCTATTTTGTAAATGACATCACCGAAGTCAAGGATAGTCAGTTTTACGAGGGTATGTTTGGCGGCATGAGTGAAGGAGGCTTTGTTGCAAAATAGGAAGCCATTTCTAGATTTAATTTTGGATTGGAGATGCTTAATGTCTGGAAGGAGAGTTTACAGTCTAACCAGACACCTAGGTATTTGTAGTTGTCCACATATTCTAGGTCAGAACTGTCCAGAGTAGTGATGCTAGTCGGGTGGGAGGGTGCGGGCAGCAATCGGTTGAAGAGCATGCACTTAGTTTTACTAGCATTTAAAAGCAGTTGGAGGCCACGGAAGGAATGTTGTATGACGTTGAAGCTCGTTTGGAGGTTTGCCTAGCACAATATCCAAAGAAGGGCCAGATGTATACAGAATGGTGTTGTCTGCGTAGAGGTGAATCAGAGAATCACCAGCAGCAAGAGTGACATATCATTGATATATACAGAGAGAAGAGGAATTGAACCCTGTGGCACCCCCTAGAGACTGCCAGAGGTCCGGACAACAGGCCCTCCGATTTGACACACTGAACTCTATCTGAGAAGTAGTTGGTGAACCAGGCGAGGCAGTCATTTGAGAAGCCAAGGCTATTGAGTCTGCCGATAAGTACTGACCTCGCCTTCTGGATGATAGCGGGGTAAACAGGCAGTGGCTCAGGTGGTTGTTGTCCTTGATGATCTTTTTGGCCTTCCTGTGACATCGGATGCTGTAGGTGTCCTGGAGGGCAGGTAATTTGCCCCCGGTGATGCGTTGTGCAGACCGCACTACTCTCTAGAGAGCCTTGCGGTTGAGGGCGGTGCAGTTGCCGTACCAGGTGGTGATACAGCCCGACAGGATGCTCTTCGATTGTGCATCTGTAAAAGTTTGAGGGTTTTAGGTGACAAGCCAAATTTCTTCAGCCTCCTGAGGTTGAAGAGGCGCTGTTGCGCCTTCTACACCACACAGTCTGTGTGGACCATTTCAGTTTGTCCGTGATGTGTACGCCGAGGAACTTAAACCTCTTACATCTAGACGTTCCGCTAGCGGAACACCGCTCCAATATCCAATGATAGGGCGTGGCGCGAAATACAAACTCCTCGAAAATCCGAGAACTTCAATTTTTCAAACATATGACTATTTTACACCATTTTAAAGACAAGACTCTCCTTTATCTAACCACACTGTCCGATTTCAAAAAGGCTTTACAACGAAATCAAAACATTAGATTATGTCAGGAGAGTACCCAGCCACAAATAATCAGACACCCATTTTTCAAGCTAGCATATAATGTCACAAAAACCAAAACCACAGCTAAATGCAGCACTAACCTTTGATGATCTTCATCAGATGACACTCCTAGGACATTATGTTATACAATACATGCATGTTTTGTTCAATCAAGTTCATATCTATATCAAAAAACAGCTTTTTACATTAGCATGTGACGTTCAGAACTAGCATTCCCACCGAACACTTCCGGTGAATTTACTAAATTACTCACGATAAATGTTCACAAAAAACATAACAATTATTTTAAGAATTATAGATACAGAACTCCTTTATGCAATCGCGGTGTCCGATTTTAAAATAGCTTTTTGGTGAAAGCACATTTTGCAATATTCTGAGTAGATAGCCCGGCCATCACAGGCTAGCTATTTTGACACCCACCAAGTTTGGTACTCACCAAACTCAGATTTACTATAAGAAAAATTGCATTACCTTTGCTGTTCTTCGTCAGAAGGCACTCCCAGGACTTCTACTTCAACAACAAATGTTGGTTTGGTTCCAAATAATCCATAGTTATATCCAAATAGCGGCGTTTTGTTCGTGCGTTCAAGACACTATCCGAAGGGTAACGAAGGGTGACGCGCCGGCACGTTTCGTGACAAAAAAAATCAAAATATTCCATTACCGTACTTCGAAGCATGTCAAACGCTGTTTAAAATCAATTTTTATGCTGTTTCCTGAAGTCCACGATTATCTCCTTTGTTTTGTTGATGTTGAGTGAGAGGTTGTTTTCCTGACACCACACTCCGAGTGCCCTCACCTCCTCCCTGTAGGCTCTCGTCGTTGTTGGTAATCAAGCCCACTACTGTTGTGTTGTCTACAAACTTGAAGATTGAGTTGGAGGCGTGAATGGCCACGTAGTCATGTGTGAACAGGGAGTACAGGAGGGGGCTGAGCATGCACCCTTGTGGGGCCCCAGTGTTGAGGATCAGCGAAGTGGAGATGTTGCTTCCTACCTTCACCACCTGGGGGCGACCAGTCAGAAAGTCCAAGACCCAATTGCACAGCACAGGACAGGGCTGAGAGCCAGGGCCTTAAGCTTAACCCGTTAGGGCTAGGGGGCAGTATTGACACGGCTGGATAAAAAACATACCCGATTTAATCTGGTTACCACTCCTACCCAGTAACTAGAATATGCATATACTTATTACATATGGATAGAAAACACCCTAAAGTTTCTAAAACTGTTTGAATGGTGTCTGTGAGTATAACAGAACTCAAATGGCAGGTCAAAACCTGAGAGATTCCTTTACAGGAAGTGGCCTGTCTGACCATTTCTTGAACTTCTTTTCCATCTCTATCTTTTACTAAGGATCTCTGCTCTAACGTGACACTTCCTACGTCGTCCATAGGCACTCAGAGCCCGGGAAAAAACAGAATGTCGTCATCCCAGCCCCAGGCTGAAACACATTATCGCCTTTCTCAAGTGGCCGATCAAGGGACTCTGGGCTTAGGCGCATGACCCGACCGCCCCCGCCTTTGTGATTTTTTCCTCTGTTTGCCGAAAAGGAGATTCCCTGTCGGAATATTATCGCTTTTCTACGAGAAAAATGGCGTAAAAATTGATTTTAAACAGCGGTTGACATGCTTCGAAGTACGGTAATGGAATATTTAGATTTTTTTTGTCACGAATTGCGCCATGCGCGCGACCCTTCTTTACCATTTCGGATAGTGTCTGGAACGCACGAACAAAACGCCGCTATTCGGATATAACGATGGATTATTTTGGACCAAACCAACATTTGTTATTGAAGTAGCAGTCCTGGGAGTGCATTCTGACGAAGACAACAAAAGGTAATCAAACTTTTATAATAGTAAATATGATTATGGTGAGTGCTAAACTTGCCGGGTGTCTAAATAGCTAGCCCGTGATGCCTGGGCTATGTACTTAGAATATTGCAAAATGTGCTTTCACCAAAAAGCTATTTTAAAATTGGACATATCGAGTGCATAGAGGAGGTCTGTATCTATAATTCTTAAAATAATTGTTATGCTTTTTGTGAACGTTTATCGTGAGTAATTTAGTAAAATGTTAGCGAATTCCCCGGAAGTTTGCGGGGGGTATGCTAGTTCTGAACGTCACATGCTAATGTAAAAAGCTGTTTTTTGATATAAATATGAACTTGATTGAACAAAACATGCATGTATTGTATAACATAATGTCCTAGGGTTGTCATCTGATGAAGATCATCAAAGGTGAGTGCTGCATTTAGCTGTCTTCTGGGTTTTGGTGACATTATATGCTAGCTTGAAAAATGGGTGTCTGATTATTTCTGGCTTGGTACTCTGCTGACATAATCTAATGTTTTGCTTTCGTTGTAAAACCTTTTTGAAATCGGACAGTGTGGTTAGATTAACGAGAGTCTTGTGTTTAAATAGCTGTAAAATAGTCATATGTTTGAGAAATTGAAGTAATAGGATTTTTAAGGTTTTGAAAATCGCGCCACAGGCTTCAAGTGGCTGTTACGTAGGTGGGACGAATTCGTCCCGCCTAGCCCATAGAGGTTAATGATGAGCTTGGAGGGTACTATAGTGTTGAATGCTGAGCTGTAGTCAATGAAGAGCATTCTTACATAGGTATTCCTCTTGTCCAGATGGGATAGGGCAATGTGCAGTGTAATGGCAATTGAATCATCTGTGGACCTGTTGTGGCGGTATGCAAACTGAAGTGGGTCTAGGATGGCAGGTAAGGTGGAGTTGATATGATCCTTGACTAGTCTCTCAAAGCACTTCATGATGACAGAAGTGAGTGCTACGGGGCGATAGTCATTTAGTTCAGTTATCTTTGCCTTCTTTGGTACAGGAACAATGGTTGCCATCTTGAAGCATGTGGGGCCAGCAGCCTTGCGAGGGTTAACATGTTTAAATGTTTTACTCACGTCAGCCACAGAGAAGGAGAAGGGGCAGTCCTTGGTAGCGAGCCGCGTTGGTGGCACTGTATTATCCTCAAAGCGGGCAAAGAAGGTGTTTAGCTTGTCTGGAAGCAAGACGTCGGTGTCCATGACGTGGTTGGTTTTCTTTTTTTAGTGCGTAATTGCCTGTAGTCTCTGACACATACGTCTCGTGTCTGGGCCGTTGAATTGTGACTCCGTTTTGTCCTTATATCCACATTTCGCTTGTTTGATTGCCTTGCGGAGGGAATAACTACACTGTTTATATTCGGCCATATTCCCCGACCTGTTTCCATGGTTGAATGCGGTGGTTCGCGCTTTCAGTTTTGCACGAATGCCGCTGTCTACCCACAGTTTCTGGTTGGGCTAGGTTTTAATAGTCACAGTGGTTACAACATCTCCAATGTACTTCCTAATAAACTCACTCACCGAGTCAGCGTATAAATCAATGTTATTGTCTTAGGCTTCCCGGAACATTTTCCAGTCCAAATGATCAAAACAATCTTGAATCGTGGATTCCGATTGGTCAGACCAGCTTTGAATGGTTCTAGTCACTGGTACATTCTGTTTGAGTTTCTGCCTATAGGACGGTACGAACAAGATGGAGTCGTGGTCGGATTTGCCTAAGGGAGGGCGGGGGATGGCCTTGTATGCATCGTGGAAGTTAGAGTAGCAGTGTTTTGCTCGAGCGGGTACTGCAGTCAATGTGCTGGTAGAATTTAAGTAGCCTTGTTCTCAAGTTAGCTTTGTTAAAAGCCCCAGCTACAATAAATGCAGCCTCAGGATATCTGGTTTCCAGTTTACGTAGAGTCCAGTGAAGTTCTTTCAGGGCCGTCGAGGTATCTGCTTGGGGGGGGATATACACGGCTCTGACTATAATCTAAGAGAATTCTCTTGGGAGATAATGCAGTCAGCATTTAATTATAAGGAATTCTTGGTCAGGTGAACAAAAGGACTTGAGTTCCTGTGTGTTGTTATTGTTACACCATGAGTCGTTAATCATGAGGCATACACCCACACCCTACTTCTTACCAGAGAGATGTGTCACGATTGTGTGGAGAGACGGACCAAGGCGCAGCGTGATTAAAGTTCCACATCTTTATTTAGTGCGAACTTCCCAAACAAAACAGGTAAACAATCAACAAACCGTGACATCAGAGGTGCTACATGCACTTAACTCAAAACAATATCCCACAAAAACAGGTGGGGAAAAAGGCTACCTAAATATGATCCCCAATTAGAGGCAACAATTACCAGCTGCCTCTAATTGGGAACTATACCAAGTACACCAACATAGAAATATAAAGACTAGAACACCCCCTAGTCACGCCCTGACCTACTATACCATAGAGAACCAAGGGCTCTCTATGGTCAGGGCGTGACAGGATGTTTGTTTCTGTCGGCGCAACGAATGAAGAAACCCAGTGGCGGTACCGACTCTGACAACATATCCCGAGGGAGCCATGTTTCCGTGAAACAGAGAATGTTACAATCTCTGATGTCTGTCTGGAAGGCAACTCGTGCCCTAATTTTGTCCACCTTGTTGTCTAGAAACTGGACATTGGCCACTAATATGCTCTGAAGCGGTGGGTGGTGTGCTCGCCTTCTAAGTCTGCCCAGGAGGCCGCTCCGTCTGCCTCTCCTGCAGAGACGACGTTGTTTTGGGTCGGCCTCTGGGATTAGATCCAATGTCCAGGCTGGAGGTCCGAACAAAGGATCCGTTTCGGGAAAGTCGTATTCCTGGTTGTAATGTTGGTAAGTTGACGTCGCTCTTATATCCATTAGTTCTTCCCGGCTGTATGTAATAACACTTAAGATTTGCTGGACTAACAATGTAAGAAAAAATACATAAAAAAACAAATTACTGCATAGTTTCCTCAGGACTTGAAGCGAGGCGACCATCTCTGTCGACGCCATCTTGCTGTATTGTTTTGGAGAGGTTTTTGACCCTCTCCAATGCGGCCCCGTCGATGTGGATGAGGCCATCCTTTCTCCGCTGTCTCCTGTAGTCCACAATCAGCTCCTTTGTTTTGTTGACGTTTTAGCCTACAGAGAAATTGCAGGTTCTCCCCCTCAGGACCACTTATGATAGACGTGTCTCACTCATCTCAGACTATGCATTCCAAATGGCACCCTATTCCCTACATACTGTGCTACAATTGACCAGGGCCCCATGTAGGGAATAGGGAGCCATTTAGGAAGCAGAAAGTGGTTAGCCTCCCACCACAGGGGAATCAACAGTCTTTTGCTCTGAATCGTCTCCCTGCTGGGAACGAGAGGAAACAAATCCTAATAACAAAGTCCTGTGCTCCCTCTGCGTGTGCGTGTGCATATCTGCATCCTTTAGTTTATCTGAGTGTATAATTGTGAATGGGAGCTGTGAATACTTGCATGCATGCGGCTAAACTATACTTAGCATACAGCACCCTTTCACTTTACTCTGACCTCTAGGCCATGGCTGTGATTCCAGGGACTAGAGCCAGGGGGCGCTGAAGAGAACTCATCTAATTGGGCTAAGAACACGCTGTGGCAGCTGGATCAGAAATGCACAAGACCTCGATCCACAGAGCATAGTTACCAGGAAGGGTATTGACACAAGAAGATGCTATACTGATACTGTATACTCACTATCACTCTGGACAAAACAGTGAGAGAGGCTCTCTCCGCCTACATTAGTGCAGTCCAGGAAGCATCCTGCCGGGCACCCATTCCCTCCCTCTCTCTCATCCTCCCTGGATAGAGGTGTCTGCCTCGGCTGCTGTCATTCCTATATGAGCCAGTTGTCGGTGGGACAGAAGATCATGACCGAGACCCTCCGGCTCCCCTCCTTCCAGGTGCAGGCCCCGGGGGACTGGCAGACCCCGGATGGAGACCCAGGATCGGAAGCCTCCGCCGGGGGAAAGGTACCCATTGCGGGTGGTGACTCTTCCGCCCTCTCCAGTTCTGCCACTCCGTCCCTCCGCCGCAAGCGCTTCAAGATGCGGCGCATGAAGAATGTGCAGAGCGAGAGCAGCGTGACCCCGGCTGTGTCTGCAGCGGCTGCCACTATGAGGTCAGAGGTTATGAGTAAGGGCCAGGGGTCGCACTCCTTCTCAGGGGGCATGGAGTATTTACAGCTGCCGTCCATCGAGATTACACCGTCCAGCGATGAGGAGGCGGCAGCCACCTGGTCCAACTGTTCCACACCCAGCGCTTCACCGCGACGCAAACGCTTCCTGCTGCACCGCTGGCTGAACGTGCGCGAGAAGAAGGATCACGACAGTGAGAGCAGGTAAGTTTCCCCTAGGTACAGATCTATGATGTGCTTCCCCTTCCCAATCCTAATCTTAACCATTGGTGTGGAAAACGCAAAACTGTGTATAATGTAAAAATACACAGTGGGTTACCCATTAAGTGTTAGATATAAAGTTGGGCCAGCTTAAGGCACCCTTATGCATCAAAGTGTAGTTGGAACCATGTAGAAATGGAATCATCAGAACCATTAAACAGAACAGTAATTATGATTATACTAGGAGTGCTGATCTAGGATCAGGTGCCTCTTGTCCATTTAATTGTATTGATTGTGATCTAAAAACTGATCCTAGATCAGCACTCCTACTGATCTCGACGCCTTATGAATTCAGGCCCTGGTCTGTAGTGGAGAGCTGGAATGTAGTTTGTTTTTCTTTGTCTTTGTGTATAATATTCCTCCTGTGAAAAAAATGACACCTTCCTACTTCTATCAAAGGGATGTGGTTTGTTGATTTCTACCACTTCCATCACTTTTTCACTTGAACAAGCCCCTAATAGTGATTAGTAACACGAAAAAAACTGCACTTAGTGGTTCAAGTCCTCAATGGGACCCTATTTGTTTATTGAAACTCCATCCCAGGTTTGTGTTTCTCATATATACCAGCTGTTGATGTCCGAGTCTGATAATATACATGTTCTGTAAACAGGTTATTTTCACCCCCAAGCTTACCTTGACTAAATAGGCACCTTGAAATGATACATAAGAAACAGTGCTGAGTATGAATTGCATTATAAATTAAACCAGGCCCATGATACAGTATGCATCATCAAACAGCAGGAAATGGAGGAGTGCGCTTAAGAATAATGGATACAAATGTTTAATACATTCAAATGCCATTTCTGCCAGAGTTTGGTCTTCAGTGAATTTGGATGATATGCACAGCACTGGAATGCAATAATACATTGTTTGGGAAAGAAATGGTTTGTATTGTTTTTAAATGGGGGTTTATGTTCACTATTGGAATTTCAAGTTTTGGCCTTCGTATTTTATTAGCATAATATAATGTTAATTGCCTGGAGTTGCCTGGTGTCTGTTACTAACTGCATCGAAGTTGAAAGTGCCTGGCTGTTCACTACTTTAAAGGATGGGAGATTTCTACCACTTGTAGCATTGGTTCTACTTTAATGACTGACCAAATCAGCTACTAAATTTTGTTAAGGCTGTCACAAGAGATTAGGTGAAACTGATCTCTGATTGCATACTACAGCCATTCCAAGAGACAAAGTGAGAACTACAATCAATGCTTATTACAGTGGATAGTTCTGGAGTTGATCGTTGTCCTAGTCCCATTGACATGTTCAGCCTTACAACTGAGAGCTAAAGGTAATGTCTGCGTCCCAAATGGCACCCATGTAATGCACTACTTTTGACCAGGGTCCATAGGGCTTTGGTCAAAGGTAGTGCACTATATAAGCAACAGGGGGCCATTTGGGACACAGCCCATGTAGAAGTGCCAGGGGACAGCTGGAAGGAGTCTACAGGGCTATATGAAATATTCATAACCAAACCTGCTTTCTGAAGACCTGGGCTACGTCCCAAACGGCACCCTATTCCCTATATAGTATACTACTTTTGTAGCCCCCATATGGGCCGTGGTCAAAAGTAGTACACTATATAAGGAATAGGGTCCCATTTGAAACACAGCTCTGATTTGCCTAATATAAAACAGTACTGCTGCTTATGTAGCCCAGTCAGCCTTTAGTTTCCAGTGCTCTGACACATAGCCTGGATGGCAGATTTATGCACCCACGCCTTATTGTTGTCATGGCAAGTCATGCCAAGTTGGCTATCGCAGAAACCGACAGGCTGCTCTGAAGGTATATTATTTGCTATGAGATGTGCCACTTTTCTGTCACACTCTTTCGTGTGGTACATGTAAGGCGCATTGCAGTTGTGGCACTCTTGGTTATGTGAAGAGGCCTATCCGACCAATGGAGGCTTGTCTTTTGTTGTTGTAGTTGCCGTTGTTGTTGACTTTGTCTGGATGCCTCTTTGACAGAAAATATCCCCACTGTTTTTACATAAATGTTGCTGCCTGAACACTGGCAACAATGCATGGAAATACTTTCAATAGAACAAATGATAGCTTAAAGTGACTAGACGGTTTCCCGGATTTAATACTAGTTCTAGACTAGAAAATGTTCAATGGATATACTTTTTAATCCAGGATTAGGCTTCGTAGGGCCAACAGTTTTTTTTTCTTTCTCACTTGACCTGAACAACTAACCACTCGACTCCTAGCAATTGGCTACTATGACTAGGGACCAGAGTCTTTCCTAGTCAGGTCACTTTCAGGAACAACTCCTAACCTAACCATAACATATTTACCGTCACATTGCATTCACATTGGCTAATATTGGCTCAAATCCGCTATCCTGATGTGGCATTTGTAAGCAATGCTTGGATCTTGAATCCAAGCATTGCTTGTGAGAAAGACCCGAGTGAGAAAGACCCGATCATGTGATGGAGAGCCATGTGAGTGAGAGGTGCTTCGGCACGCAGCTGAGAGAAGGGAATTATAATGATAATATTCAGCCCAAGAGCACAACAGCCACTGGCCGCAAAAGGCATGGATTTTTTTTAGGGGGCATTACGGCCATACAAATGGGATGCACGATGGGAAATTCGAGGCAAGTGTTTGTCAAATTGTGAATGAGAGGCTGATGAAGTGTGTACAGCCTGCGCAAAAAACTAAGCAGAGCTCATGCTTTTCATGTAACTTTTTTAAAATCATCATTAGAGTGGCATCATGCAGCCTTAGAATGTATAAAAATCTAAACATATACCCCAAGTTTTGTATCACAACTAAAGTTTCATAAATAACTCTAAATGAAGCATATAGGAGTACCTGTTTCTTTGTTAACCGCTCAACACAGAATAGCCGTATGTGCGCACTCCCTCAAATCGTTTAGAGAAAATATCCTTTCTATTTTATTCAGCTATATTCAATTGTATTCTTCATACTATAATATACTATAAAATAATGCCACAGAATTCTACGCAAATCTTGTCTGCTAAATTAACTAGTGTAGCCCACAGCCATATGGCATAGCCATATCAGGGCCTAACATAAGGACAACTCAGAGTGCTATTCTGTTCTTCTGAAATAGAATACATTTTCATTCATATCTTGTATCTCTAGACCTGTCTAAAATAAATCATGGATTTATTGTGATGGTGTAGGCTATATTATATGGATATATTAGATTTTTTAAATGTAGATGTTCTAAAGGTCCGCTTCAGTGGCTTGTAGGCTATGCGGGGATGCCAGGAAATGCTACATTGTTTAACAAGTGACATAAATAAAGGGATCATAGCTTTCACCTGCATTCAACCTGGTCAGTGTATGTCATGGAAAGAGCAGGTGTTGTATACTCAGTGTAGCTTCAAAACATGGTTAAAACTAGAATTTTGACCTCATAGATGGTCAGTCTTTGCATCCATAGCTCTTTCTGTTGAGTTGTTACGTTTCATTTAACTTGGAACTTTTCTAGTTGTCACACACCCTCACACACGCGCACACACACACAAACAGACAGATCTCTGCCTGTGTGTGTGTTAAATAACACATATTACACTCTTAACACTGTATCTCTGTGCTGTGTTTTCCCAGCAGGGAGAGCAGCCTACACAGCAGCCACGAGGAGGACTCCGCTCGCTTCTTGACCCCTCACAGTCGGGAGGAGAGGTGGGTAACACCTGTGTGTGTGTGTGTGTGTGTGTGTGTGTGTGTGTGTGTGTGTGTGTGTGTGTGTGTGTGTGTGTGTGTGTGTGTGTGTGTGTGTGTGTGTGTGTGTGTGTGTGTGCGTGCGTACATGTACTGTATGTGTAACTGCATACTGTGTGCATGCATATGTGTGTTAACATGCATGCTTGTGGGCAGCTAGGTGAATGTGTGCGATGATAAAGCAAATACATACAATGTCCATGTGTTGCTCATAAAGACTTTTGGAAGACACTATGTTTTACATGTATCGCCTGTCAGCCAATTTAACACAACTTGCTAGCGTGCAAAGAGATGTGGTGAGGATGATGTGTGAGGTGATAATTCCACTAGAGGGCAGTTTTTAACCAAAACCCTCAATGGAGGTCTACTACAAAAGGTTAGAGTCAAGGAGAGAGAGAGGGGATGTGTGTGAGAGAAATGGAAAAGGGAAGATAAAGTGATGAGGGAGGGAGAGAGAACGAGAAAAAGGGGGAAAAAGGGAGAGGGGGACTGTTTTAAAAAAGGGGTGTTAAATGCTCAATTTTAAACGGGAGGTGTTGCGAAACGTGCCAATTTGTTCATCAAAATGGCTCCTTCTCTCTCTGTTTTAGTAAAGATTCATTACGGCACACCATAGCAAAACATTTCAAAATGCTGTGCAACAGAAAAATTTGAGTCTCTTATTGACATAATTCGGAATAGTACCACTCCATTTCAGACTGTATACTTCAGTTTCCTGCCTAGGGAATACCACCTAGCTGATGCTGATGCAGGACTTTAAAATGGCAAAGCATCTTTCACCCCCCCAAAAAAATCTATATCAGATGTTTTCTCAAGATTTGCTTTTACTCTTAGCACCATCTGTGGCAAGAACACACTATTAATTTACGTCAATGGATGGCATATAATGGCGTAACATCTCCTCTGCGAGCTTGCAGGTGTAGTAAGCTTGAATTTGAAATGGTATGGCCTCTCACAAAAAGGCGTAGCACACGCCCCAGCAGCCCCCTGAGGGGGGTGCCTGCGAGCTCATTCCATTGAACTCCGGTCGGAAGAACATCAAAGGTTCCACCCACTGTAAATACACATCCACTCCTCAGGTCATTTTGGCCACTGTGCCCGTCAGCATCACAGTGTGCCAGTGTAACAGTGTAGTAGACAATAGATGTCAAATTACCTAGAAACACCAACACAGATACATTTTCAATGAAGCTCCTTGAATTATTTCTCCTCTTATCCCTTTTCTCATTAAACCCCACCAGTCTCCACTATATCCAACCAGACAGGTATCACTAAATAATTTATATATACACTAGATGTTTGAAGCCACCTTGCCTCCATCTTGGCACTCCCCCAACTTTGTAAAAAATATTTTGGAAGTTATAGAAATGCATTTATTAATGTCTACATTTGTTTTTGTCACTTGTATTATATTATAGACAGCTTAATGCATACTTTGAAATTATATTATGGGAGCTAAATAAAAAACAAACAAATATATACAAACATTTTCCTTAAAGTATACTTTTTTAGAAAGTACTGATGTTACTGTCCCCACTACAACAAAAACATACTTAAATACATGTAATTTTGTCTTTGAAACATTTTATTGAAATACTATAGAATTCCATTCATTCCTATGGAGGACTGCACATTCTGGGAAGTGCCAATATGGCCTACTAGTGGCATCAAAGCCTCTCATTGGCCAATAAATAGCATCAGCCATCCAGGGTTTTTATACATCATTGGTATCACTCAGTGGCTCACTGAGGCTAGATACCCATCTTTTATCAGCACTGGCCAGCTCACTAACAGACCGCCAGGCACACTGATGCATTTATTTATGGTCACGTAACCTTGAGGCTCCTTCTCTGGTGTGGAGGTACAGCTAACTATCACATTAATGATTTATAACGATGCAAATGTGGTCTTGCTAGACTTTAGCATCCCCCTTGAAGGTGTTTTTCACAGTCACCCCCGAGAGTGAGTGAGTAAGTGAGTGTGTTCTTGGGTGTGACCTAATTTAATGCTCACGGAGCTAAGAAAAAATATATATCTTTGTGCTGGCTGTGCACCTGTCTGTTATGTTGTAAAATGGTAACTAGTTAGAGTATTTGGGCTGAGTCTTGTTACTCACATACTCATCTCAGATATCTTCAGACCTCAGTTCAAATACATTTGGTATTTCAATGTTTTTCTATTTTTTTATACATATTTTCTGACATTTTTATTTATTTTTATACTGCTCAAGAGATGAATTTGACTGGATGGTGAATATTTCGCTGATGAATACGTATTTTTTGTATTCGAACCCGGGTCTGTAGTGATGCTTCTAGCACTGCGATGCAGTGCCTCAGACCGTGATGTACTGGGCCGTACTCACCACCCTCTGTAGCGCCTTGCGGTCGGGTGCCTTGCAGTTGTCGTACCAAGCGGTGATGCAGCCAGTCAAGATGCTCTCAATGTTGCAGCTGTATAACTTTTTTGAGGATCTCAGGGCCCTTGCCCATGTTGTGTCCTCTTCACAACTGTGTGGGTGTGGGTGGACCATGTTAATTCCTTAGTGATGTGGACATTGAGGAACTTAAAGCTCTCGACCCGCTCCACTACAGCCCCATCCATGTGGATGGAAATGCAAAACTGACACAAGGAGGAACTTCACCCTAGACCTTGACTCTCACTGTAGGGAAAAACAGTGTTGGTTCCTAACGACTCATTGCCTAGCGTCTAATTTAATGAAATAGTCCAACTCTCAGGATGCTTATTTTACTCACGCTGGGTCATACAGTATGTCATTTTATCAACAACAAAACACCTCGGGCCCTGAACACACCAGTAGCGTTTGGTGTCACGGGTCATGTGACTCGTGACGTCGCTGGATGCAGGCCTTGCTCTGCTCCGTTGCCAGTGAACTCATGAATCAGGAATACACAAAGTGTGGACAAATTTGTTTTATTGAAAGCGCACAGCTAAATTAGCTATTTTTGTCAAAAGTACTATCGGTTTTGAGTCAGGAAATGTGTACTTTTCCACCTAATACATTTGAGATTATTTTATGGCAATATTTTATGGAGCCGACAGCCACAGCAGCGGCTATGGGTATCAACTGCGCATGGCGCCCTTGTGGGGTAGACCCTGCTACGTAGAAATGTAGCACTTTACATTCAGCAACGTCACGAGTCAGAGAGCTAGGCTACCAGCATCACTTTGCTCAATAATTCCTTCTCATATCTACGCGCTCTCCTCCTCTCACCTTTTCCCTTCGATTGTGGACTATAGTGCACAACACAACAACTGTCTCTGACCAGGCGCAAAAACCTCTCCAAGACAAACCTTCATACCATGACTGTTAACCGCTACACAGCCTACATCGTTGTCACCAGATGAACATTATAGTCAACAAACTAGAACTAACGTGTTAGTAAAACAACAATCCAGTCCATGTGTACAATCAAGCAGTACGGTGTACAGCAAGCAGTTTAGCAGTTACAGCGGCAGGCCCCAGTGGCAATAAATGTATAAAACCGAAAGCTTACCTTGACTTGGAAGAGTTGCAGTGTTGGATATCCTTAGCCAGCTAGCATTCCTCTCTGCTGCATTAGCTAAGTAGGTGAAAGGTAAACTAAGAAGAAGAAAAAAATACTACGAAATATAGCTAGCTCTCGCTCTCTGCTGCTTCTCCTTAATTTTTGAAGAAGTTAATTTGTTCAAAACTGTTCAACTATTGTCTTTCTCTTTGAGTCAACTACTCACCACACTTTATACACTGCGGTGCTAGCTAGCTGTAACTTATGCTTTCATTTCTAGATTAATTCTCAGAAATCATGTCCGTTTATACTGCAAGAGCTCTGTAAGTTTGGAGGGCTTCCTCCGGAAGTTGTCATAATTACTGTGTAAGTCTATGGAAGGGGGTGAGAACCATGACCCTCCTAGGTTTTGTTTGGAAGTCAATGTACCAGAGGAGGATAAAAGCTAACTGTCCTCTGGCTACACCATGGTGCTACTCTACAGAATGCTGCTGAGGCTACTGTAGACCTGTGTTTTAATCCGTTATTTGTTGACGTGAATATATTTAGTATAGTTTTATCTAAAAAGGATAACGTTTTGAATGTTTCACTATTTTTATTTGTATTAAATTCACTGAGTGGGATTGGGCCTCCCCTTCCTCCTCTGAGGAGCCTCCACTGACACACACACACACACACACACACACACACACACACACACACACACACACACACACACACACACACACACACACACACACACACACACACACCCCCACACACCCAACCCCCTGCATTACGTAACACCTGCAGGAACTGCCCTATGGGGGGACATTGAGCACTGCACACACTCCCTCATGGTTAACTCCCCAGCTCCCCTTCTCCCTCCGCTCCCCCTCCCTGGTGGACAGCTCATTAATTATGTGGTGATTCTCTAGGCAGGCAGGCCGTTCCCATGGGGAGAATCATCCACACTGCACAGTGGGCTATAGCTACAGCCTGGTATACAGGTACAGGATACTATACGCCAGCAGCGCTGAGCAGAGCAGGTGGAGAGAGGCAGAAGACGGAGAGACTCAGGAAGTGGGTCATCTTAGGAGAGGGCAGAGAGAGAGCGAGAGAGAGCAAGAGGAGCTGAGAGAGTGTTTGTGTGAGAGGGAAATTGAGAGAGGGAATGAAAGCGGGATAGCGGTAGTGGGGTACTAAGGGAGTGTGTGTGTGTGAGATAGTGAGAGTGAGTTCTTGAAAGAGATTCGGATGCTTTTTGGAATCTGGAGAGAAAAAAAGACATAAGATAGCCTGAGGGATGCAGCTTTATTAGATCAAAACCTGGCTCATGTTCTGGACCCCCCTGTGTCGGCACCACCAGACTTCCGGTTTTGGGCGGGGGCTCCTTTGACCAGGAGTGACCGCTCTGGGGGGTAGGAGGACAGTCACCATGGTCCAGAGTGGCTCGCTAAGTAGTCAGATCTTCTGTGGCCTTGGGGTCAGGCAGGGCTGGGGGGGTTCACTGAGGAGGAAACTGGCCTTCCGCAGGGTCAAGTGAGTAGCACCCCTCCCATCTCTCTCTCTCTCTCTCTGTCTCTATCATTCTTTCTGCTAAGGGACCCACAGGACTTGCACATTTTTATCCCAGCCCAGCATTAACCAAGCGGAATCAACTAATCGAGGGCTTGATGGTCAGTGGATGAATTGAATCCAGCGGGTTAAGCGCTGGGCTGGTACAAAAATGTGCAGTCGGGTGGGTTCCCAGGACCGAGGTTGATGAATACTGATTTGCGGCACAGAACAACTCACTCACTTTACTGGACTGTTCTGAGGCTTAGACCTGTTCTGGTGTTTGTTCAGAGAAAGCTGTTGAAATGATGCTGAGTGCATGTCTACATTTCTTTGTGCAATGTACTATTTTCTGTATTATCAATATATTGTTCTTGATGAGGTGAATACAAGTTGTTGAGTTGTTGTTGAGCCATGAACGATAGTTAACACAAAGACGTGTGCTGGTATTGTGTGTTTATTGATTTGTGGTTTTACTACGTAGGCGTACAGTACCACAAGGTGTGGACAGAGACTACAAAGGTGTTTGGATTTCAATGAGCAGGTTCATATTAGCTCATGGTTGTTGTTGTTATTGTTGTATGTGTGTTGTGTGTACTTAATGATTATGCACCTTGGTAAGGGTCTTTACCAGGTAATTTGGATATGTCAGTCACGGTTTATTTATAGGGCCGGGAAAGATACCAGTATCGCGATACTCATTAGTATCGTGGCAAGGAAACAAAACACGAAGCAGATTTACCTTCTTTAGGAAAACAGCCCAAATGTTGGAAACCAAAACATCATTCTGTTGTCATCCAGAGTCACATGTATTTATTTTCCAAGCTCTAGCACACAATATTTTACATATAGACGTTTTTTAAAGTTTGGTCTGCTTCGTGTTAAACTTTTCGCCATGGAAACAATATTGCGATACTGGTATTGTCAGAGCCCTATTTATTTACATTCGATTGCCGTGGTATCCTCTGTAACTCAGTTGGTAGAGCATGGCTCTTGCATCGCCAGGATAGTGGGTTTGATTCCTGGGACCACCCATTCGTTGGGAAAAAAATTGTGCACTCATGACGGTAAGTCGCTTTAAGTAAAAGCATCTGCTAAATGGCTTGAATACAACTGGACGAATGAATGTGTTGAGTGGTGCTGTCCTTTGAATTATGAATTGAGTGCCATGATATCAGAATGAGTATTCACCCGCCAAAAACAATCATTTTTTTTATAACTCTAAAACATGTCATTTTGCTTTCTTACAGGTTTGACACTTTAGTAAAAAAATCCCTGTTTTTTTTGTGCTGAGAATGTGCTAAAAGATTGTTGCTGAATCATGACTTCTGCTCCAAGGTGGTGAAAACACCATTGTTTTAGCTGCCGGACAAACTACCTCTTATTGGGTGAGGAGTATTCAGCCTTTTGAATTTGCCGAGCTGGCTGTTTCTGGTGTTTTGTAATGTCCAGGTGCTGTTTCACCTTGGATGACCTAAACGTACATGTTTGTGAGTGTTTGAACATAGTCTTGTTGATAGGCAGAGCCGTGCTCGTCAGAGAGAGAGTGTTCATAGTGGAAGCACCAGAATGGTTATTCAAAATTTAAGTAATATTTTATTACAATTCTAGAGCATGCGAGCCCACCTTCCTGTATGTCTGTCTGTGTGTTGTATTAAGGTTATCTATGGCCTTGTGTACTACAATCAAAGGAATAGGAGCTGATCACAGTACACATGCTTCACAAGGTGCATCTCAATAGTCTATAAAGTAGCATCCTCCTCCTCTCCTTTCCTTCATCTGCCCTGATTGTTAAAAAAATGTAACAGGTAATAATAATATATTATTGTTAGTCTCCTCAAACAGTCTTATAATCATGCATCCCTGGATCGACTCTGAAGTGCTCAAGAGACTCCCCAACACAACAGAACATCTGACTGAACCCTATACAGCCCCTGCCAACCAGGGTCCTCAAACCCTGACCTATGACCCTTTGACCTTAAGTGTCAGTCATCAGGCCTCAGAAGGAGAGATAGAGCTCTGAGGTGAGGTTTCCTGTAGTTACAGATCAGCCTCCCCTCCCCCAATACGAACCTTAATCATTAGTAGGGAAAAAGCTAAACTGACCCAAGATTAGTGTCTAGGGACAACTTAACCCTAACCCTAGATGCTCAGGAGGAGAGAGGGACAGATGAAAGGAGACACCCTGGTCTTTGGCGCCCTCTTCTGGGCCAGACTGTCTCACACATAAATACGTCATCACAGGAATAGGAGCTGGTCACAGTACACATGCTACACAAGGTGCATCTCAATAGTCTATAAAGTAGCATCCTCTCCTTTCCTTCATCTGCCCTGATTGTTAAAAAAAGTAACAGGTAAGAGCAGAAGGCGTTTCCGATTGCTTTCACCTATTCTGTCTTTTGTGATCTGTGCAGAATAGAATAGAATGGAACTGTATTGTCCATTGTAGGGAAGAGCAGTAAAGCCTGAGAGGTAAACCGCATGGGACAAACAAGAGTGAGACCCAATGAAAGGAAGTCGCTTAGAGAGATAGCAGAGAGAGGGGAGAAGAGTGGAAGGAAAGGGGGGAAAATAAATGAAAAGGTCAAACCAATGATATTTAAAGCCATAGAAGAAGCAGTGCCTCAACAGAGACCCGCTTACAGTGGGGGAAAAAAGTATTTGATCCCCTGCTGATTTTGTACGTTTGCCCACTTACAAAGAAATTATCAGTCTATAATTTTAATAGTAGGTTTATTTGAACAGTGAGAGACAGAATAACAAAAAAAAAATCCAGAAAGACGCATGACAAAAATGTTATAAAATGATTTGCATTTTAATGAGGGAAATACGTATTTGACCCCTCTGCAAAACATGACTTAGTACTTGGTGGCAAAACTCTTGTTGGCAATCACAGAGGTCAGACGTTTCTTGTAGTTGGCCACCAGGTTTGCACACATCTCAGGAGGGATTTTGTCCCACTCCTCTTTGCAGATCTTCTCCAAGTCATTAAGGTTTCGAGGCTGACGTTTGGCAACTCGAACCTTCAGCTCCCTCCACAGATTTTCTATGGGATTAAGGTCTGGAGACTGGCTAGGCCACTCCAGGACCTTAATGTGCTTCTTCTTGAGCCACTCCTTTGTTGCCTTGGCTGTGTGTTTTTGGTCATTGTCATGCTGGAATACCCATCCACGACCCATTTTCAATGCCCTGGCTGAGGGAAGGAGGTTCTCACCCAAGATTTGACGGTACATGGCCCCGTCCATCGTCCCTTTGATGCTGTGAAGTTGTCCTGTCCCCTTAGCAGAAAAACACCCCCAAAGCATAATGTTTCCACCTCCATGTTTGACGGTGGAGATGGTGTTCTTGGGGTCATAGGCAGCATTCCTCCTCCTCCAAACACGGCGAGTTGAGTTGATATCAAAGAGCTCCATTTTGGTCTCATCTGACCACAACACTTTCACCAGTTGTCCTCTGAATCATTCAGATGTTCATTGGCAAACTTCAGACGGGCATGTATATGTATTCTTGAGCAGGGGGACCTTGCGGGCGCTGCAGGATTTCAGTCCTTCACGGCGTAGTGTGTTACCAATTGTTTTCTTGGTGACTATGATCCCAGCTGCCTTGAGATCATTGACAAGATCCTCCCGTGTAGTTCTGGGCTGATTCCTCACCGTTCTCATGATCATTGCAACTCCACGAGGTGAGATCTTGCATGGAGCCCTAGACCGAGGGATATTGACAGTTCTTTTGTGTTTCTTTCATTTGCGAATAATCGCACCAAATGTTGTCACCTTCTCACCAAGCTGCTTGGCGCTGGTCTTGTAGCCCATTCCAGCCTTGTGTAGGTCTACAATCTTGTCCCTGACATCCTTGGAGAGCTCTTTGGCCTTGTCCATGGTGGAGAGTTTGGAATCTGATTGATTGATTGCTTCTGTGGACAGGTGTCTTATTTACAGGTAACAAGCTGTGGTTAGGAGCACTCCCTTTAAGAGTGTGCTCCTAATCTCAGCTCGTTACCTGTATAAAAGACACCTGGGAGCCAGAAATCTTTTTGATTGAGAGGGGGTCAAATACTTATTTCCCTCATTAAAATGCAATTCAATTTATAATATTTCTGACATGTGTTTTTCTGGATATTTTTGTTGTTATTCTGTCTCTCACTGTTCAAATAAACCCACCATTAAAATTATAGACTGATCCTTTCTTTGTCAGTGGGCAAACGTACAAAATCAGCAGAGGATCAAATGCTTTTTTCCCCCACTGTAGATGCTGCGCTCGCTTGATGTTGAGACCACACACAAGTCATATCCTTTTAAACTAGAAAATACCTTTTAAACACTGGTTTCATTTTACTATCCCCAGTCCCAACCTGAAATTTAACCGCATCCACTAATGAATAAAACGGTATATTCCATTAATTAATTAATTAATTAAGACACTCCAGTGTCTTAATTGCTATATTGTATTTACTTCGCCACCATGGCCTATTTATTGCCTTTACCTCCCTTATCTCACCTCATTTGCTCACATTGTATATAGACTTGTTTTTCTACTGTATTATTGACTGTATGTTTGTTTTACTCCATGTGTAACTCTGTTATTATATGTGTCGAACTGCTTTGCTTTATCTTGGCCAGGTCGCAATTGTAAATGAGAACTTGTTCTCAACTTGCCTACCTGGTTAAATAAAATAAAGAAAAATAAATAAAATCATTTCACTGATTCAGTCTGGACCAATGATTTTTGTATACATCATTGCTCTGGACCTGTCTTCATTATAACCTTGTGTGCTATGCTTATCTTTAGCCATGTGCTAAGGCGCCTCGCTCATTGCCTGAATTAATTAGGCACTATTGACTGTGATTAGGTCTCAGCTCTATAAGGGCCTATAACAAATGTTTCTGCTTTATGACGTTATCACAGAAAACATGGAACATGGTGTAATCATTTTCAGTTGTGTTGAACAGTAAAGGCAATTTTTACATTAGTGTCCATTAGGGTGACCCCAATTAGTTGACTTGTCGATTGTTTGGTCGATAGACTGTTGGTCGACCAAGATTTTTTGGTCTAGCGGTCTATATCTATCTAGTATCAGTCAAAAGTTTGGACGCACCTACTCATTACAGGGTTTTTAATTTTACTATTTTCCTTGATGACAGCTTTGCACACTCTTGGCATGGTGAGAAAGAAAGGTTGAGAGGGCCAGAAAAGCAGAACCAGGCTCACAGGCTGGCTCCTTCTGCCTCCTTCTGGCTATTGGCCATTGGTTTGTTCTCCTCATCTGATCTAATTGGCCAAGCCCCTTTGAGAGATGCCCTGACACACTTATATGGCAGCCAGATCCCTCGCTCACCAGGGAAACCGAGATTTCCAGGTGAATTCCACGAGAACTAGGTGTGTGTGTGTGTGTGTGTGTGCGTGTGAGAGAGATTGCATAAGTGTGTGTCTCGTGTGTGTTTGAGAGAGAGCAAGAGCATGTTTGCAAACGTGTGTGTGTGTGTGTGTGTGTGTGCATGTCTGTGTGTGTCTGTTCACGGCTCTCTGTTCAGAGGTCAGAGTGTTGTTTGGAGGCTCTGAGGAGGTAGAGGGTGCTTCAGGGATGCAGCAGCAGTGCGGTGTCGTATTACCATGTCTGATGATTCATCACCACCCTACTGCAGAATGCAGCAGACCAGGGTGATCTGAATCCCTCTACACACACACACACACACACACACACACACACACACACACACACACACACACACACACACACACACACACACACCGCACACACATACAGTGCCTTTGGAAAGTATTCAGACCCCTTGACTTTTTCCATTTTGTTACAGCCTTATTCTAAAATGGATGAAATAAACAAAAATCCTCAGCAATCTACACATAATACCCCATAATGATGAAGTGAAACAGGTTTTTAGCCATTTTTGCACATTTATTAAAAATACAAAACAGAAAAACCTTATTGATATAAGTATTCAGACCCTTTGCTATGAGAATCGAAATTGAGCTCAGGTGCGTCCTGTTTCCATTGATCATCCTTGGGATGTTTCTACAACCTGATTGGAGTCCACCAATGGTAAATTCAATTGATTGGACATCATTTGGAAAGGCACACACCTGTCTATATAAAGGTCCCACAGTTGAAAGTACATGTCATAGCAAAAACCAAGCCATGAGGTCAAAGGAATTGTCCGTAGAGCACCGATACAGGATCATGTCTAGGCACAGATCTGGGGAAGGGTACCAAAACATTTTGGCAGCATTGAAGGTCTCCAAGAACACAATGGCCTCCATCATTCTTAAATGGAAGACGTTTGGAACCACCAAGACTATTCCTAGAGCTGGCCGCCTGGCCAAAGTGAGCAATTGGGGGAGAAGGGCCTTAGTCAGGGAGTTGACCAAGAATGGGAGAAACTCCCCAAATACAGGTGTGCCAAGCTTGTAGCGTCATACCAAAGAAGATTTGATGCTGTAATCACTGCCAAAGGTGCTTCAACAAAGTACTGAGTAAAGGGTCTGAATACTTATGTAAATGTAATATATATATATATTTTTTTTAACAAATTAGCAAACATTTCAAAATAACTGTTTTTTATTTGTCATTATGGAGTATGGTGTGTAGATTGATGAGGGGAAAAAACAATTTAATCAATTTGAGAATAAGTCTGTAATGTCAAGGGGTTAAGGGGGTCTTAATACTTTCTGAAGGCAATGTACCTACACAACACACATAGGCATGCTCATAGCACTTATACAGGCAAAAAAACACATGCACAGCCAGACAAACGCTAAGAGGTTTACAAGGAGAAGGAGTTAAAGCTCTGGCCAACTGTTCACGTTTCTCTCTTTCTCATGCTGGCCGATCACTTTCTTTTCCTGTCTTTCGCTTAACTCCTCTCTCCATCTCACACTACTTCCCTCAGCCTCTTCTTCAGCCTCTCCTCCCCTGACTTTGATGTGCTCATTTAGATGAAGGTGCTAGATAGCGTATAATTAGGATGCTAATTATAGTCTTCCAGAATTACTAATGTCTTGGTGGCTTCACTTTCTTGTGTTAGTGGTGTCGTGAGAGAAACTGTGTGCTGTGCTGAGTAGTGACAACCGGAGTAGGGTGGCTTTTCCCCTAGATGCTGACCTTGGGTCAGTTTTGTATTTCCCTAACTAATGGTTTAGGTTAGCGGAGGCTGATTGGCGGTGGCTGATCCTAGATCTGTACCTAAGGGAAACTTCACCCTGTAGAAGTGATGACCTTTCTATGGGAGGCCCAGTACAGATTGTAGAAGAGCAGATGCTAGGCTAAGGGATTAGCACCACAGCCTAGCGGCTCGGCTTCGTATGCTAACCGAGCCTGACAGGCACGCCTGTCACCTGACCCCTCACGCCGCCTACTCATTGGATGACCGGTATCAAGCAGCATGTGGCTAAAAATACCAAATAAGGTGATAGAGGGGAAGGAGGGTCAGTGTGAGGCACTCTGGGGCCTGGCCCTCTGAGCTCTGGCTTTGTGTGTGTGTGTGTGTGTGTGTGTGTGTGTGTGTGTGTGTGTGTGTGGTGTGTGTGTGTGTGTGTGTGTGTGTGTGTGTGTGTGTGTGTGTGTGTATACAAGTATGGTAGTTTTGTGTTTTTGACTTTCCTTGCAAAAATAGGGACACAAAAATACATTTTGTGTCCCTGTGCCTGTACAAAACTGTGTGTGTGTTTCCCTGCTGTGCTGCTCAAAGCACAGGAAGCTGTGTGTGTGTGTGGGGGGGGGGGGGGGGGCACTGGGCTGACAGTGAGCTCAGCCACGTCACCAGAGACCAACATAGGAAAAAAACAGACCCACATCCAGGACTATAATTACACTAAATGTACAGCAGCACTGTAAGGTGGCTAGCACAGTCTCCTTGCAAGACATACAACAGTTCTGTCCGGACCACACACCACACCAAAAGACAGGGGTTCGATTCACAAGTCCGCCCCTAGGGCTCTCTTTTTTCCCTATATTTCGGATTGCATCAGTTTCCCTATCTTCACTGCTGTCTAAAGATAATAATAACACTTTAGTGTTACTGGGGCTAAATGTAACACGGATCAGTTGTTACAGGTAGGACTACATTGTATTCATAGGAGTTTATACATCCTTGGTACCAGTGGAATATTTTTGGGGGAAATTCAAGTCATCAGTCAATGTTGCTAACTACAGTGCCTTCATAAAGTATTCATACCCCTTTTGTTGTATTACAGCCTACATTTAAAATGTATTCAATTGAGATTTTGACAGTGATCTATACACAATACCTCATAATGTCAAAATGGAATTTAGTTTGTAGGAACATTTTAGAATTAATAAAACATGTAAAGCTATAATGTCTTGTGTTGATAAGTATTCAGCCCCTTTGTTAAGGCAAATCCTAATAAATTCAGGAGTAAAAATGTGCTTAACAAATCCAATAATAAGTTGCATGAACTCATTCTGTGTTAAATAGTGGTTTATCATTAATAACTACCCCATCTCTATACCCCACACATACAGTTATCTGTAAGTTCCCTCAATCAAGTAGTGAATTTCAAGCACAGATTCAACCACAAAGACCAGGGATGTTTTTCAATGCCTCGCAAAAAAGGGCACTGATTTGGTAGGTGTAAAAAAATAAAGAAAAAAATCAATACACGCAGTCACTACAAAGATACAGGCATCATTTGAGAAGAAGGAAACTGCTCAGGGATTTTCACCATGGTCATTTTAAAACAGTTACAGAGTTTAATGGTTGTGATATGAGAAAACTTAGGATGGATCAACAACATTGTAGTTACTCCACAATACTAACCTAAAAGTAGTAAGAAGGAAGCCTGTACAGAATAAAAAATATTGCAAAATATGCATCCTGTTTGCAACAAAGCACTTAAGTAATACTGCAAAAAATGTGGCTACTGCAAAAAAATATGGCAAAGAAATTAACTTTTTGTCCTGAATACAAAGCGTTATGTGTGGGGAAAATCCAGCACAACCCATCACTAAGCACCACTCTTCATATTTCCAAGCATGGTGGTGGCTGCATCATGTTATGGGTATGCTTGTGATCGGCAAGGGAGCATTTTAGGATGAAAAGAAACAAAATACTGCTTTAAGGACTGGCAAAATCCTAGAGGAAATCCTGGTTCAGTCTGCTTTCCAACAGACACTGGGAGACGAATTCACCTTTCAGCAGGACAATAACCTAAAACACAAGGCCAAATCTACACTGGAGTCAGAGTATGTGAGCGGAGCTGGAGTGGAGCGAGGAGCAGAGCTTGCCCAATTTTCCTGGAGCGTGGAGCGGGTTTCCTAAAGGGTGAAGAGTCAGCCTTCTCCCCCGCTCCAATTTCGCTCCAGTAGTGCTCACTTCATGGGCCCAGCATGCATTTGTAGGCTACTTTTGTTCTGCTATATGTCCTTGATGGTTTCCTAAGTGCACAAGGTAACAGAAAGGAGCAAGGTGGGTAGTTAGCTAAGTTTCATTGTAGGGAAGTATTTATAAACTACAAAAACAGATCTTTTTAGATGTTCTTTGGGGCTACCTATAGAAGAAAAACAACAACATTTGGTTCCATGATCTATCCCTGTTTATTATTAATATTAGAATAATTGAAAGGCCATCATAATTCATGTTTTGTGGAGATCATATGACTAAATAAATGTCAATGCATTATCACGCCGATTACGGCCTATAGTAAAGTAGGATACATATCAGGTTAGGCCTATATCTGGGACGTTGTCTAGTCTTATTTAGGTACTAATTGAAGATAAGCTATCATTAGGGTAATTAAGCTTTGATTTGTGTTTATAGAAAAAGAGACGCAGCAGCAACAAACTTCTGCACATAAAGCCCCAGAAGTGTTGCGAGTGAGAAATGGATAATTGGATGAGGCTTTCTTTAAAATGGTTTACTTGGACTATGAGCCCCTAACTAGGGGAGAATGGGAAGGGATGCGGTACTTTGCAATTGCAGCTCAACCAGGCTACACACCACCTTGCTATAGTATGGTCTGAGACACCCTCATGCCCTATGTCCTGCAAGAAATGGATGCCAAGCTGAGAGACCTACAGTATTGCAACTAAGTGATGGTTTCGTTGTGTCAACTGAAATTTGGATTAGCAGAAGGGGACGGTTTCCTGGAGATTGTCGCCAGTTTCATTGATGGAAAGTATAAAGGTCGCAAGGTTTTGTTGAGCGCCGAGCACATACAAGGACACCATACAGCAGAGGCCTTTTACCACAAATATGAACGTGTCCTGAGGAACTGGAACGTGCAGCGGCAAGTAAAACGAGTGGTGACTAACAGCGCAAGCAACATGGTCAAGGCCTTCAACCTACCTGGTTTAGAGGAGACCAATGATGACGGACAGGAGGAAGATGAGGCATCCGACACAGAGGAGGTGGCACCACCTGCGCTCTCATAGTTCCAAATTGACCATATAGCGAAAAACGTGGACATAATGGTAAATCAAATCGCCATTTAATGTGCCCAATTCACATGCTTCAGCTCACAACAAAGGTTGCCATTAACATGCATTATGGGGTTAGTGGACTGATTCAGAAAGTGGGGGAACTTGTGAAAAGTGTTAGGAAGAGTACATTGAACACAAAGGAAAGTGACAGATTGGGAGTGCGTCCCACAACTGCCTGCATGACAAGATAAAACAGCTAATTACGCATGATTGCGTTTTTGTTGAAGATGTTCGAAAGAGACACATTGTGGCAAAACAAATTTAAGTCTACCTCCGATGATGCAAAACTCACCCTAAACGAAGTGCGTCGGCTACAGTTCCTGGTGGAGGTACTGACACCACTAGCTGACCTCACCGATAATATACAGAAAGAGTTGGGAAACCTGGGCATAATTCTCCCTGCCGTGTTGGAAATAAAGAAACTATTGACTACCGTGTCTCAGCTCATAGACATTGCTGCTTATGCAGAAACACTATCAGATAACGTCTCCACTCGGTACAGGCGGTACTATAATGATAAACATCTTATCCTAGCCACCGTCCTGGACCCCAGGTTTAAAACTGAGTGGGTGATAAGGGATGAGCTGGTGGAGAGATATGCAACATCCTTGTGAAGGAAACCGAGGCTATCAGCGCGCCTGCCGCAACTGCGGTACCAACAGCACCTAACCCTGCCCCTGAGCACAACGAAGTGGCCAAAATACCTTGCATGTTCGGCTCCTACTTCATTCAGCAGCAGCGCTCCTCTCTTGACACGAAGGGAGAGGTATGAGAAGAAACACAGACGAGGACGTTATCACCTTTTGAAAAGACAGCTCCTCATCCCTGCCCCGCCTGCAAAAAGTGGCCCAAAGGGTTTTTAGCATCCCCAGTGGCTCTGCATGTGTGGAGAGGGTGTTCTCCGCTGCTGGCCTGCCCTCCAGGCACCATCGCATGAGTCTGAAGCCACAGACTCTGGCCAAACTCAAAGTGAATTCAAAGGCACTGTAGACTGAGCCTAATAAGGCATGTTTCATTAAATTTGTATTTAATTCTAAGTAAGTCATGGCCTATATACGCAATTTATAGACTTTAAGGTTTTAATACAACTAAATGTTGTTTTAAATGCTGAGAGCTTAATGTTCCTGCCAGCCTATTGTGTCACACTTGCAAATGCTTCACAATGTATTTCTTCGTAGGTTATAGCCTTGAAATAATAGGCTAATAATATTCCCTAAATAATTAACTTTCGTTCCTTTTTAGACTACCTGTCTGGCTCATGACCTATTTAGAGTGTTTATATGCTGTTTAATATTACATGTAGCCAATTTCAAATGATGAGTGCTTCTTACAGTCAACTTTTCATGTTGTTTATTAAAATACTTTTCATTAAAATCATATGGTTTGCTTTCAGGTCCACCTAGTCACAAAGATAGATGGGTGTTGGTTAAATGGTGATTTTAAACAAAAAATGAATGGAGTGAATTTGGAGCAACATTTTTCCCCCCCTGTGATCATGGAGAGGTTTTTAGCAGAGTGGTTGGAAAGGACATGGAGCGCAAGCACCACTCTGCTCAACCCCGCTCACATATTCTGACTGGAGTTTCTTACCAAGACCATATTGAATGTCTCTAAGAGCCAAAAGCTCTTAGAGCAGGGGTCTCCAACCTTTTAAAAAATGAAACATGTCGCAAGTTACAATTTTTATTTACAGCTTTCAAATAGTCACATTGTTCTCTTCTCCTCTACCCTGCAACTCTTCCCCGGGTCCTTAGTGTACAAAATTTGTGTTTTCTGTAAATATACCTGGTAAAATAATGGTTAATAAACAACTCTAAGGGGGCCCCATAAAATAATATTTTGTATTTTCCAGTTTTATTTTTTGTTGTATGTGATTTTTTAAAAACATTTTTACTCTCAATATTACAATTATTCATAGAGAAACAACGAAAATTGATGTTTTGAGTCCATGTCAATGGTTAAATCACATCTGAAGAACATTTTTTTGTGAGTGTAATTCCCCTTTAATTGCGCACCTGATGTAGCAAGAGAGGAATGTGTAGATCTAGCGATGTTTCTGCTGGTAGGTCACCTCAGCAGCACATGTAATGGCAGAGTTTGCAAAACAATCGCCATCCAATTGATACAAATAGTAATTATATAGTTCTGTCAGGTAAGCCTACTTTGCAGTTAACATTTAATTGATACGGTTTTTGGGGCACGTCTTTCTGTCTACCCACAAGACGGTTAACATTAGCATCGCTAACTAACTGACTAACGTTACATACAGAGTGATTAGACAAACGCGCGCACCAAACAGAAAGACAGGAGCTATATTGCTGGAAATGAATTGGCTTTTTAAGCCAATTTGCCTCGTTAAATAAAAGTTCAATTAAAAAAAGTAACAAAAAAGCCAATAGTGGCTCACTCGGAGGGGGATAATGTCAATGTGGCTTTGATTAGATAGTAGCCGGAAGCATTATGTTTATGACAAAAAATGAATGTACTTTCAGAATGTATTGGCGAACTACTCACAGGTGGGCTGTTCTACCTGTTGGAGACCCCTGTCTTAGAGACTTACCTATAAAGACTCACAGCTGTATTCACCGCCAAGGTGATCCTACAAAGTATTGACTCAGGGGTTTGAATTCTTATGTAAATGAGATATGTCTGTATTTAATTTTCAATAGTTCCTAAAATGTATAAAAACATGTTTTCACTTCGTCATTATGGGTGAGAAGTATTTAAAAATATATATATTTTGAATTTCGTCTTTAACACAACAAAATGTGGAATAAGTCAAGGGGTATGAATACTTTCTGAAGGCACTGTTTAATTTTACCTTTACTTAACTAGGCAAGTCAGTTAAGAACAAATTCTTATTTTAAATGACGGCCTAGGTGTTTACTGTTCAGGGGCAGAACGGCAGATTTTGACCTTGTCAGGTCAGGGATTTGATCTTGCAACATTTCGATTACTAGTCCAACGCTCTAACCACTAGGCTACCTGCCGCCCCAGATGTCAAATGAATACAAATCCATTATCAATGTATAAAACAATAACAAAGAACATAAAAATACAATCATTTTATAACCCACTTTCTGTCATAGGACTTTTTCAAATAAATCTTTAAAGCGCAGTAAAATGTGTGTTGCTTGTAAAGTGCTGTCCATGATGCTGAAGGGGGTACTCTGAGAAGGTTGAAGTTCAAAAGGGGTACTTGGTTGTAAAAAGTTAGGAAACGACTGTGATAGAGTAATTACATGGTAGTAAATCAGTGTTGCATTCTTCTCTGTTACTAAACTGTGGAATCGACTAGACTAGCAACCTTCATACTGCTAACCTTTACCAGATCAGGATGGTTTGCCTTCATAAACCCTGAATGTACGTGACACGTGTCATTGGTTTTGAGTGGTTTGAATTCCTGTGTCATCGTGGCACTTCCTGAGCCTGTGGCGTCTGGGGAGGTTTCCATGACAACAGGCCCATCCGTGGCCCCAGTGTATTTTGGGTAAGGTGACTCAGCAAGACTTGACTGTAGCAGAAAAGAGAAAAAGAAAGCAAGTGGAGAGAAAAAAAGGGAGGCAGCCCCAGTGCCCACTGTCATTCTCTCTGTCTCTCTCTGCATGTCCTCTCTAGTTTTTACCCTTTGGCGTGCTGGAGTATAGTGCAGGGAGCAAGGCTAATTTCTGTCCCAGAGCTCAACCCAAGTGAGGAAGGGGTTTGAATATAAAATTGGCACTTAAGGTTCCTGTTGATTTGAACAGAAACACAAGCTTTTCCAAATTTGCTACCAGCATGTTGCATGAATGCAGAAGTACAGTGTATCATAGGATTCCCAGATGTATCCAGCTTGGAATTTGGGGAAATTACCAGAATTTGGCAACCCTATCCATGACCTGTGGTGTTTTTAGTAAGATGACATTTTCAGAACGTTGTAGATAGAAATACAGTGCCTTCAGAAAGTATTCAGACCCCTTGACTTTTTCCCAATTTTGTTAGGTACAGCCTTATTCTAAAATGTATTAAATTGTTTTTTTTTTACCTCATCAATCTACACACAATACCCCATAATGACAAAGCAAAAACAGGTTTAAAAAAAAAATGGAAATATTACATTAACATAAGTATTCAGACCCTTTACTCAGTACTTTGTTGAAGCACCTGTGGAAGCGATTAAAGCCTCAAGTCTTCTTGGGTATAATGCTACAAGCTTGGCACACCTGTATTTGGGGAGTTTCTCCCATTCTCTGCAGATCCTCTCAAGCTCTGTCAGGTTGGATGGGGAGCATTGCTGCACGGCTATTTTCAGGTGTCTCCAGAGATGTTGGATCGGGTTCAAGTCCGGGCTCTGACTGCGCCACTTAAGGACATTCAGAGCCACTTCTGCATTGACTTAGCTTCGTGCTTAGGGTCGTTGTCCTGTTGGAAGGTGAACTTTCACCCCAGTCTGAGGACCTGAGCGCTCTGTAGCAAGTTTTAACAAAAAGTGGAAAAAGTCAAGGGATCTCAATACTTTCCGAAGGCCTCCAGAATACAGTGCCTCCAGAAAGTATGCACACTCTTTGACTTTTTCCACATTTTGTTGTGTTACAGCCTGAAATTAAAATGTATTAAATGTATATGTTGTGTCACTGGCCTACACATAATACTCCATAATATCAAACTGGAATTATGTTTTTCGAAATTTTTACAAATTAATTGAACATTAAAAGCTTACATGTCTTGAGTCAATAAGTATTCAACCCCTTTGTTATGGCAAGACTAAGAGTAAATATTTGCTCAACAAGTCACATAATAAGTTGCAATAAGTTGTAAGGTTCCTCCATTGAGCAGTGAATTGCAAGCACAGATTCAAGCACAAAGAACAGGGAGGTTTTCCAATGCCTCGCAAAGAAGGGCACATATTGGTAGATGGGTAAAATAATTAAAAAGCAGACATGAATATCCCTTTCAGGCATGGAGCGTTGTGTGTCTGGCATTGCCATCAGCCATTGTGGAAATGTTTCCTTTGAATCAATGAAAGCTACTTGCGTTGCGTCACGTCCAATGGCAGCGTCCAAGGGCAAGAATCGCAGAGGTTCAATTCTTGACGCCTGACGCATGCTTTTATCTTGTGAATTGAAATAATGAAAAATTAATTTGATTTAGGTTGCATATGGTCTCGACCATACACCACTGATTATTTTACTAAGATTTATGAAGTCATGAAGTTACAACTAGTAGCTAGCTAGCTACATTGACTAGCTAGGTTCACAATGTAAACAACTTGTGTAGTTAAAGAATCATTTAGTACAACCACTAGCAACAGTTTTAATGAGTACTTGTAAAACATTAGACCAACGCTATTGTACTTATGCATAATCGGTGATTATGGTACAGTACAGTAGGGGAAAACAGAATAAAGATGGTCTTCTCTCTGCTCTTCTCCGCTCTCAAAACAATGTGCTCTGTGTAGCAGGTAGAGCATGACATTGACACGACGCTGCACGACGCTGATGGCAAAGCAACACAAACCTTATAGTGGAGCTGAAGTTTTACAGTGTAATTAATACATTTCTTATATGCTATCGCAAAAATAATAATTTGGTATTGTTTATGAAGGTCTTTGTTAACATTAGAATAAAAAAATGTTCTCTTCTAATAACACAATAGCATTTTAATTTGTTTGTTACTAAAGCAACCCTGTTACTTGGCAACCCTGTTCATGGAGTGCCGCAGGTACTGCAGGATTTTGTCCCAACTAGGCACCACACCAGACCAACTGAGCTAATTGATCAGTTCAGTGGTCCCTCGGTAAAGCAGTGAATTTCAAACACAAATTCAATCACAAAGACCAGGGAGGTTTTCCAATGACTCGCAAAGATGGGCACATAATGTTATTGTTGATGGGTAAAAAAAAGAAGAGCAAGGTGAAGTTATTAATTACACTTTGGTTGGTGTATCAATACACCCAGTCACTACAAAGATACAGGCATCCTTCCTAACTCAGTTGCCAGAGAGGGAAAAAAAACGCTCAGTGATTTCTCCATGAGGGTAATGGTGATTTTAAAACAGTTACAGAGTTTAATGGTTGTGATATGAGAAAACTGAGGATGGATCAACAACATTGGAGTTATTCCAAAATACTAACCTAATTGACAGAGTGAAAAAAGGAAGCCTGTACAGAATATTCCAAAACATGCATCTAGTTTGCAATAAAGCACTAAAGTAAAACTTTATGTCCTGAATACAACGTGTTATTTTTGGGGCAAAACTAACACAACACATAACTGAGTACCACATCATATTTTAAAGCATGGTGTTGGCTGCATCATGTTGTGGGTATGCTTGTCATTGGCAAGGACTAGGGAGTTTTTTGGGGTGATAAAAGTCCTATCAGTCTAATGTGTTGGTCATTACTGAGACGTGGCTAAGAAAGAGTTTTTTTGAACACCGATACTAACCTTACTGGTTGTAACCTTTTTCGGCAAGACAGATCTTCCAAAGGTGGTGGAGTGGCAATCTTTACCAAGGAACACCTTCAGTGCTCTGTTGTCCCCAAACAATTTAATTTGCTGGTTTTATGCATTAAGCTTTGTTGACTGTTGCTGGGGTGTTATCGTCCACCATCAGCACCGGCCTGTACCCTACCTGCCCTAAGCTCTCTCCTGGACTCTTACACTAAGTATGAATTTTGATACGTATCAGTCTGGTGTTTTCTGTAATGACCATAGTGATCACTGTTTTACAGCCTGTGTTTGTAATGGCTGCTCAGTTAAAAGACCTGTCCTGGTTTGTGATAGACGCTTGCTAAAAAACTTTAATGAGCAAGCCTTCCTTCATGACCTGGCCTCTGTAAATTGGTATAGAATCAGCTTGATCCCCTCTATCGAAGACGCTTGGACTTTCGTTTTTGATATTTTCAGTGGTATTGTTAAAAACACACCCCCATTAAGAAAATGAGAATTAAAAACTGGTTCAGCCCTTGGTTCAACCGTGATCTGGCAGAGTTACTCCACCTCAAGAATTCCATTTGGTGTAAGGCTCGGCACACGTATACTCAGGCTGACTTGCTCTCATTCGGGAAAATGAGAAATAAGTGCACTCAGGCTATCCAGAAGGCTAAATTTAGTTACTTTAAGGAGCAGTTCTCTCTCTGTGGGTCTAACCCCAAGAAGTTCTGGAAAACAGTGAAAGGAGACCTGGAGAATAAACCCTCCTCACAACTGCTCATGTCCCTTAATGTCAATGATGTGGTTGTTACTGACAAGGAGTGCATGGCTGAGCTCTTTAATCACAACTTCATTAAGTCAGGATTCCTATTTTATTTAGCCATGCCTCCTTGCCTGTCCAACATTTGCTCATCTCCCAGCCCTTCTCTTCCCTCTTTTTCCCCTGCCCCGCTACAAAGTTTCTCCCTGCAGGCGGTCACTGAATCTGAGGTGCTGTAGGAGCTCCTTAAACTTGACCCCAAAAAACATGGGTCAGTTGGTTTAGATCCTTTCTTCTTTAAAGTTGCCGTCCCCTATCATCGCCGAGCCTGGAAGGCAGCCACGGTGCATCCTTTATTTAAAAGGGGAGATCAAGCTGATCCTAACTGTTATATTCCAATTTCTATTTTGCCCTGTTTATCAAAAGGTTCATGCTTATTTATAAAACCCTCTTAGGCCTCACTTCCCCCTATCTGAGATACCTACTGCAGCCCTCATCCTCCACATACAACACCTGTTCTGCCAGTCACATTCTGTTAATGGTTCCCAAAGCGCACACACATCCCTGGGTCTCTCCTCTTTTCAGTTTGCTACAGCTAGAAACTGGAACGAGCTCCAAAAAACACTCAAACTGGATAGTTTTATCTCCATCTCTACATTCAAAGACTCAATCATGGACACTCTTACTGACACTTGTGGCTGTCTTACTCACATCGGCAGCGGAGAGCGTGATCACAGTCGTCCGGAACAGCTGATTCTCTCATGCATGTTTCAGTGTTACTTGCCTCGAAGCGAGCATAGAAGTTATTTAGCTCGTCTGGTAGGGTCGTGTAACTGGGCAGCTCTCAGCTGTGCTTCCCTTTGTGGTCTGTCATAGCTTTGCTTGTTTGATGGTTCGTCAGAGGGCATAGCGGGATTTATTATAAGCTTCCAGGTTAAGAGTCCCGCTCCTTGAAAGTGTCAGCTCTACCCTTTAGCTCAGTGTGAATGCTGCCTGTAATCCATGGCTTCTGGTTGGGGTATGTACGTACAGTCATTGTGGGGACAACGTCCTCGATGCACTTGTTGATAAAGCCAGTGACTGATGTTGTGTACTCCTCAATGCCATCGTAAGAATCCCAGAACACATTCCAGTCTGTGCTAGCCAAACAGTCCTGTAGTTTAGCATCTGCTTCATCTGACCACTGGTGCTTCCTGTTTTAATTTTTGCTTGTAAGCAGGAATTAGGAGGATAGAATTATGGTCAGATTTGCCAAATGGAGGGCGAGGAAGAGCTTTGTATACTCTCTGTGTGTGGAGTAAAGGTGGTCTAGAATTTTTTTCCCTCTGATTACACATTTGCTGATTGAAATGAGGTAAAACTGATTTAAGTTTCCCTGCATTAAAGTCCCCGGCCACTAGGATCGCCGCCTCTTTATGAGCGTTTTCCTGTTTGCTTATGGCGGTGTACAGCACATTGATTGCGGTTTTAGTGCCAGCATCGGTCTGTGGTGGTATGTAGACAGCTACGAAGAATGCAGATGAAAACTCTCTAGGTAGATGGTCTACAGCTTATCATGAGATACTCTGCCTCAGGCGAGCAACACCTCGAGATTTCCTTAGATATTGTGCACAAGGCTGTTGTTTACATAAATGCATAGGCCCCCGCCCCGTGTCTTACCAGAGGCTGCTGTTCTGTCCTGCTGATAGAGTGTATAACCCACCAGCTGTAATGGCTGTTGAATGGAGTAGACCAAGGCGCAGCGTGGTTAGTGCTCATCTTTGTAATTTAATGGAAAATTAGAACACTTTACAAATAAACAAAAGACAGCCAAACAGTTCTGTCAGGCAAGATAACTAAACAGAAATAAACCACCCACAAAACCCAAAGGAAAACAGGCTACCTAAGTATGGCTCCCAATCAGCGACAACAATGTACAGCTGTCCCTGATTGAGAGCCATACCAGGCCAAAACAAAGAAATACCAAACATAGAAAAAAGGACATAGAATGTAACCCCAAAACACAGAAAAACACCCCCTGCCACACCCTGACAAAACTACAATAACAAATAACCCCTTTTACTGGTCAGGAAGTGACACCAGCTGTATGTTCTTAAAGTCGTCGTTCAGCCACAACTCGGTGAAACATAAGATATTAATGCCCCATTGGTAGGATAAACGTGCTTTCAGTTCGTCCCATATATTTTCCAGCGATTGAACGTTAACTATCAGGACGGAAGACATGGTCAGATTAGGCACTCGTCGCTTGATCCTCACAAGGCACCCTGATCGCTTTCCGCGAAATCTGCGTTTCCAGCGTATAACGGGGATCTGGGCCTGGTTGGGTGTCTGTATTATATTCCTCCCGTCCGACTCATTGAAGAAGAAATCTTCATCCAGTTTGAGGTGAGTAATCCCAGTTCTGATGTCCAGAAGCTCTTTTCGTTCATAAGAGATGGTAGCAGCAACATTATGTACAAAACAAGTTACAATATTGTACAACTTTATGTAGTGTTCTGCTGTCTCGTGCAACTTTATGTAGTGTTCTGCTGTTCTACTGTTACAATATAGTACAACTTTATGTTGTGTTCTGCTGTCTCTCTTGATGTGTGTTTTGTCCTATATTTTATTTTTAATCCCAGCCCCCGACCCCGCAGGAAGCTTTTTGCCATTTGGTAGGCCGTTAATGTAAATAAGAATTTGTTCTTAACTGACTTGCCTAGTTAAATAAAGGTAAAAAAAAAAAAAACTATGCGACCAGTTAAAGATTTTACTCACACAGCCAAGTCAAAGGGTCGCAACATGCGACTAAATGGTCACAGTCTGGAGCCCTGGGTTAGTATTGTGGATTAACAGAGAATACATAGAGTAGGCTGCATGGAGTAAGTGTCATACATGGCCATTTAGCAGAATGAGAACTTGGGACTTTAATAAGGTTCTATCTGCATTTCTGTCAAACATTTTTTATTGACATAGCCTTTTTCTGTTCAATGTTCTCTACTTATATAGTATTCTAAATACCCCTATTCATATTGTTAAGTTAAAAATAATACCAGATAAAACTTACTGACACCATTTAAACCAATGAGGGTTCAGAACTTTAAAGACAAATATCTCAGTATCCTCTTATAGTCCCAAGCTCGCGAGAATTGACTGACAACCAATGTGATTTATCAAAGTGAAAATGTGAGTTTTGGAAATTCTCAGCCACAGACGCATACAAGCACCGGACACACATATAATATAGTACAATTAACATTAGGTTTCCCTCATACTCACTTACACACACATTCTCACTTACACACACATTCTCACTCACTCACTCACTCTCACTCACTCACTCACTCACTCACTCACTCACTCACTCACTCACTCACTCACTCACTCACTCACTCACTCACTCACTCACTCACTCACTCACTCACTCACTCACTCACACACACACACACACACACACACACACACACACAGTGTGCTTCATCTATCCTGCATTAAGAGATTAGAGAGCCAGCTGCTAGGACTGACAGAGCCTGAAGTTTGTAGCCACACACCACACACACACACACACAGACTGTAATCCTCAGAGATTCCGGACTCTAACAGACATGAGTGAGTGAGTGAGTATGGGTGTGCGTGCGTGCATGTGTGTGTAAGAGAGAGGGAAACCGTGCTCTTCTGTCGGTGGGAGGAGCTAAGCTCGTAGAGCGCAAGAGGGGATTGGATCAGATGTGAGAGGAACAGAGCATGCCCAGTAGGTCCCTCAGCCCGGAGAGGGACTCAGCTCTGCATCTGCAGAGTTTGAGAGAGAGAGAGGAGAGAGAGAGAGAGAGAGAGAGAGAGAGAGAGAGAGAGAGAGAGAGAGAGAGTGAGTGAGTCTGCTGCATATGGGAGAGTGCATGTGAGCAGCTGCCGCCACCTTACTTTCACTCACACACAAACTCGCACACACTCTTGCTCACGCTCTCCTCCACACACACACATCCACAGACACAGATGAGGCTGAAAGCGGACGAGACAGGCAGCAGCAGAGGACAGCTTTAGTAGTGCTAGGGCTAGCGTTAACATTGTAGCATTTTGAGCTAGTTGAGCCCCCCCTCTCTCCCCTCGCATGGGCATTGCGGACAGGCCTGGGGCCCCGGGACTACCCCCCCTGTTGCCACTCAACATGCCAAGGAATGACTGGCTGGCCAAGTGGGGAGACCTCGCTTTGGGCATTGGACAGCAACGCTGCTGCTTATCTCTGCACTAATGAAGGGCTTCAAGCTCGCCTGGTAAGACTACTGGCAATATTGGTCTTTATGGGGAGACACTGATGATAGAGGGAAAGGAGGAGTAGGAGGATCAGGAGGAGTAGCCGGGTACTTCCCTGCCCTAACCCGCTGTTTATTTGTTTCCTCCATCCTTCCCTCCTCCCTCGTTCTCTCTCTCACACCATCTGTCTGTTCCTGCCATCAAGGGAGGGAGCTTTTTCCCAGGCTGAGCCCTTTATAATATGGCATCCTTGAAGAGAGCATCGTATTCCTCTCCTCAGTTCACCTCTCCTCTCATCATGCTCCTCTTTTCTCTTCTCCACGTTTTTTCTCAGTTCTCCTCTCCTTGGTTTTCTTCTCCTTGATTAACCTCCCATACTCATCTCCTCATCATCATCTCAATGCTGTTTTCAGTGTTTCTGTGTGCGTCTCCCTCCAGCCTCTCTGATATTTTTAGTGCTGGCCAGGCCTCCACAGATTGTTACAGTAGGGAGAGAGGGAGAACGCAGCAGCGACAGAATGGCGTACTGAGCCATCTTTCTTTCCCACTCATGCCCAGCCATTCTTCTGCAGTGTCCCGAAGCCAAACTGGGCAAATTCGCATTTCTCCACCTAATTTTAGATTTGCCTGTCTTACTCCCCTCCCCACTTTTTGCTGCCTTAGAAGCTGCGGTTGTGCAGTAGTTTGAATACTCCAGGTTGACGTGTGTGTGTGTGTGTGTGTGTGTGTGTGTGTGTGTGTGTGTGTGTGTGTGTGTGTGTGTGTGTGTGTGTGTGTGTGTGTGTGTGTGTGTGTGTGTGTGTGTGTGTGTGTGTGTGTGTGTGTGTGTGTGCGTGTGTGCGTGTGTGCGTGTGCATGCATACATGTGTTTGCATTTCCTTGCGCTGGTGTGTGTATGTGTGTGTATGTACTGGTGTGTGTGTACATACATGTGTGTGTGTGCGCATATACTTGCAGGCATCGGCTGCCGCGATTTGATCTGCCCTGGCTGCATAGGAATGAGAGCAGACTAGAGCCCTACATTCTCCCTCCTTATTGGTGTCTGCAACTGACCAGTTGTCTGCAGCTCTACTGTAGCCAGTTAGCCACAGTCAGCCACCACGGCTAGCATGCTAACTGGAAATCGCTGACTGGCTAACAATACAACACTACTACTGGCAGTGACCGACACGGCAATGTTTCTGCTGCAGTCATTTAGCTGTGGCTCTGCGCCACGGCAAAATTATTGCCGCCACGGTAAAAAGAATATGGAACAACAAACATTTTAAAGATGCTTAAACAGTACACATTGACTTTTCCTGTGCAAACAAAACGAGTAATGAATAGAAAAATCTGACAACCCCATAGTAGAATGGTTTATGTATTTACCTAGTCGGCTTGTTGTTGTGTGTTCTATTGCGAGATAAATATTATTCTCGAGGTGCATTCAAGTTTCGAGTGCCATAGGGAGGGAAACATGCATTCTGATAAGCAGTCAATGCACACGATTCTTGCAATTGCAGGGAAAACAGCAGTTTTAATGGCCATTGTTAAAAAGAGGGGGATCCCAGCTTTCCTTTACTACATTATTTATTTCTCAACTCCTAAATATGCGCGAACTCCACCATTTTACACCCTGTTTTAGCAGTGCTTAACCATGACATTACCGTTCCGTGAGTGTATAGAGGAGAGTGGGGCTAAACGGGTCAATTCTAGGGTAACTTGGGGTTAAACACCACCCTACCTCAAAATACCATTTTGGGAGACAGATGCCATCCAGGGAATTTGTTTTGATTTTTTTTTTTGGGGGGGGGGGGGGGGGGAATGTGACATGAAGTGGTTTCTGTGAGAAGTACAGGCAAGGGGCGTATTACCCCAAGTTACCCTAACAGGTAGGCCTACTTTTTATTCACTGTGTTTATGCAAGTTAGGATGCTAACTAGTTAAAAGATCATATTTGGGATCCAGCTAAGATCCCAAATGTAACCTCCATGCTTCAGCCTATTTATTGATAGCCACTATGCTGCATTAGTGGAGCTACAGGTGATAATGCTTACTGCTGATAGCATACCTGATCATTTGGACCATGCATAGGCTACTCTATATGCATGGTCCAATATGTTAACATCATTTTTTACAAATCATTTTACCAATATGTTATTGGGCTAATTTCTGGAGATGGAAATTCTATTTTAGACGCTGTCAGCATAATTTTATTTTCGTTCATTTTGGAGTGGAAGGTCCTTTTAAAAAGTCACCCGAACTGAGCTCCCCCCGCCCTTCCCCATCCCCCACTGCTGCAGATGTTTCCAGAGGAAAAATTGTGACATGGTTAAGCATTTTAGCGATATTCCCTTATGTATTATATAAGCCGTGTGTATGCCCTTTTTAGATTTAGCGAAACAATTATTTGTCGGTTGGTAGGGGAGGGCTTATTTTTTTCGGACTGGCGGTAGTGGATTCAGATTAGAATGACTCAGTGGTTTGGGTGGATGGTGGATATGGACCGCCGCCAGGGATGGATGGGGTGTAAACAGGTTTTGGATCAGTAAGCTTTTGGCATTATAGGAGTGGGGTTATGCAATATTGATGGCTTAAGAGGGTGAGTGTTTTGGCATTTGGTTTAGTAGTGATTTGCATGATGAAACGAATAACCTAGGTGGGATCTTTCCCAACAGGCAAAAGTGGTTGAAATAATGGAATAAGGGTGTTATTTCAAAAAACATTACCTCACTGGGTAGAGTAGGGTTGGTGCGGTGACCGTATTACCGCCACACCGGCAGTCATGAGTCATGACCACAGTAAAATTCTATGTGGCCATGAAGTCACGGTAATCTGCACCCTGGACATGTGCTAGTTAGTACTCAACTCGCTAATGATTTTCAGGTTGCTAATGGCCTGGTACTCAGGGATCTATTGTTCCTCTAACCACTCTGACATCAATGCAAATGCAATCGAAACACTCATATGCATATTAAGCTTATTCATATGAATTTGCCTGTATATGAGCCCAAGTCCTAAAAAATAGTCTGAATCAAAATAATGATTGTGCCATTATACCATGAATAGCCTACCACATATTACACATAGCAGAAAAAAAATACAAAATATACTAATTTAAGATACTATATCTCTGTCTCTCTATCGATATATAGTATATATACAAAAGTATGTGGGCACCCCTTCAAATGAGTGGATTTAGCTATTTCAGCCACATCCATTCCTGACAGGTGTATAAAATTGAGCACACCGCCATGCAATCAACATAGACAAACATTGGCAGTAGAATGGCCTTACTGAAGATTTCTAACTTTCAATGTTTATAATTTTTTATTTTTTATTTCACCTTTATTTAACCAGGTAGGCTAGCTGAGAACAAGTTCTCATTTACAACTGCGACCTGGCCAAGATAAAGCAAAGCAGTGTGACACAGACAACAACACAGAGTTACACATGGAATAAACAATAAACAAGCCAATAACACAATAAACAAGTCAATGACACAGTAGAAAAAAAGAAAGTCTATATACAATGTGTGCAAAAGGCATGAGGAGGTAGGCAATAAATAGGCCATAGTAGCGAAGGATTACAATTTAGCAGATTAACACTGGAGTGATAAATGAGCAGATGATGATGTGCAAGTAGAGATACTGGTGTGCAAAAGAGCAGAAAAGTAAATAAAAACAGTATGGGGATGAGGTAGGTAGATTGGGTGGGCTATTTACAGATGGACTATGTACAGCTGCAGCGATCGGTTAGCTGCTCAGATAGCTGATGTTTAAAGTTGGTGAGGGAAATATAAGTCTCCAGCTTCAGTGATTTTTGCAATTCCTTCCCGTCACTGGCAGCAGAGAACTGGAAGGAAAGGCGGCCAAATGAGGTGTTGGCTTTGGCGATGATCAGTGAGATATACCTGCTGGAACGTGTGCTACGGGTGGGTGTTGTTATCGTGACCAGTGAACTGAGATAAGGCATAGCTTTACCTAGCATAGACTTATAGATAGGTTGAAAAGCATGCATTTGGTTTTACTAGCGTTTAAGAGCAGTTGGAGGCCACGGAAGGAGTGTTGTATGGCATTGAAGCTCGTTTGGAGGTTAGTTAGCACAGTGTTAATGGAAGGGCCAGAAGTATACAGAATGGTGTCGTCTGCGTAGAGGTGGATCAGGGAATCACCCGCAGCAAGAGCGACATCATTGATATATACAGAGAAATGAGTCGGCCCGAGAATTGAACCCTGTGGTACCCCCATAGAGACTGCCAGAGGTCCGGACAACAGGCCCTCCGATTTGACACACTGAACTCTGTCTGCAAAGTAGTTGGTGAACCAGGCGAGGCAGTCATTAGAGAAACCAAGGCTATTGAGTCTGCCAATAAGAATACGGTAATTGACAGAGTCGAAAGCCTTGGCCAGGTCGATGAAGACGGCTGCACAGTAATGTCTCTTATCGATGGCGGTTATGATATCGTACCTTGAGCGTGGCTGAGGTGCACCCGTGACTGGCTCGGAAACCGGATTGCACAGTGGAGAAGGTATGGTGGGATTTGAAATGGTCAGTGATCTGTTTATTAACTTGGCTTTCGAAGACTTTAGAGAGGCAGGGCAGGATAGATATAGGTCTATAGCAGTTTGGGTCTAGAGTGTCACCCCCTTTGAAGAGGGGGATGACCGCGGCAGCTTTCCAATCTTTAGGGATCTCGGAGGATACGAAAGAGAGGTTGAACAGGCTGGTAATAGGGGTTGCAACAATGGCGGCGGATAGTTTTAGAGAGGGTCCAGATTGTCTAGCCCAGCTGATTTGTACAGGTCCAGCTCTGTGGCACCTTCATAGTAGTCAGTTCGTCAAATTTCTGCCCTGCTAGAGCTGCCCTGGTCAACTGTAAGTGCTGTTATTGTTAATTATACAACGGGTGGATCTAATCTTGAATGCTGATTGATTAAAACCGCATTCTAACAAAATGTATCAATGTTTATTCGAGTTGCCTCTTCGTTAATTCTCCTGCCCCCACAAAAAAACATTGTTTGAAAATGTAGATTTTCAGCCCGGACCTAATATTCTAAGAGTTGATTCCGGTTGCGCTGGCCCAGGTTTATGAGTTGCACAACATTGTACCCTATGTTTGATGGTTGTGGCTGTGAGAAGTGCGCCAGTATCTCTCACATAACTAGAATGAGATTCACTTTCTATGATCTCTCTCCCTCTCTGCTCTGATACACATGAGCCTGCAACTCTCACCTCTCCAGTGTTGCACTTCATCATTTATTTCCTTATAGAATCGTGCGAAGAGTTCTGAAGGAACTGCAGCACCCCTGATAAATTGAAATACATTTGCCAAAGTAATATAATAACTCTGTCTGTTCAGAAATAAATGAAATCATTCAGAATAGCCTACCATGAGAAGGCCTATAATTTAGCCACAGACGATCAATCAATATTTTTTTTAATAGCCTAGCCTCTATGGGCTAGGTGGGACGCTAGCGTGCCACCCGTGGTGCACTCCATCAACAGCAGGTGCATTTCAAGAGCGGCAAATTTGAATCCAAATAAATGTCAAAATTCAAATTTTTCAAACATACAACTATTTTACACCCTTTGAAAGATAAACATCTCCTTAATCTAACCACGTTTTACGATTTCAAAAAGGTTTTACGGCGAAAGCATAAATTTAGAGTATGTTAGGACAGTACATTTACAAGAGTTGTGTGTAATGTTTTGTCAAGTCAAAGACAAAACCATAAAGCCAGCTAAAATGATGCACTAACCTTTTACAATCTCCATCAGATGACACTCCTAGGACATTATGTTAGACAATGCATGCATTTTTAGTTCTATCAAGTTCATATTTATATCCAAAAACAGCGTTTTACTATGGCATTGATGTTGAGGAAATCGTTTCCCTCCAATAACCGGCAGTCAAGTCAGCGTCACAAATTAAATAATTAAAATTAGAAAACATTGGTAAAATATTATATTGTCATTTAAAGAATTATAGATTTACATCTCTTGAACGCAATCAACTTGCCAGATTTAAAAATAACCTTACTGGGAAATCACACTTTGCAATAATCTGAGCACTGCGCCCAGAAAAATACGCGTTGCGATACAGACTAGACGTCATGTTGGGGAGATCTAAAATCGAAAATACTATGTAAATAATCCATTACCTTTGATTCTCTTCATCAGATGTCACTTCCAGGTATCACAGGTCCATAACGAATGTAGTTTTGTTCAAAAAAGCTCATCATTTATGTCCAAAAATCTCCGTCTTGTTAGCACATGATCTAAGCCAGCCGGACTTCTCGTCATGAACGAGGGGAAAAAATATATTTACGTTCGTTCAAACATGTCAAACGTTGTATAGCATAAATCATTAGGGCCTTTTTTAACCAGAACATGAATAATATTCAAGGTGGACGAATGCATACTCTTTTATAACGTATTGGAACGAGGGTACCCAACATGAACTCGCGCGCCAGGTGTCTAATGGGACATCATCGTTGCATGGCTCTTGTTCGGTCAGATCTCCCTCCAGAAGACTCAAAACACTTTGTAAAGGCTGGTGACATCTAGTGGAAGCAATAGGAAGTGCCAAAATATTCCTCAGCCCCTGTGTTTTTCAATGGGATAGGTTTAAAGGTAATACAACACATCAGGTATCCACTTCCTGTCAGAAAATGTCTCAGGGTTTTGCCTGCCAAATGAGTTCTGTTATACTCACAGACACCATTCAAACAGTTTTAGAAACTTTAGAGTGTTTTCTATCCATATATAATAAGTATATGCATATTCTAGTTACTGGGTAGGATTAGTAACCAGATTAAATCGGGTACATTTTTTTTATCCAGACGTGCAAATGCTGCCCCCTAGCCCTAACAGGCTAGCTGTGGATTGTAGCCCAATAACAAGGAATAGTCTATAGTCAGGAACGCACAGCAAATCTGTCAGTGAAAAAACTGCATGCAGACAAAACAGGCCTTTTGCAATGTTTCAAATACAATCAAGGGAAAACACAGGTTGAAAAGCAAATGGCTACTGCTGAAAAGAGAAGACTATGCTTTAGGCTACCAAAATATTTGATGAATTTCCAAATATTGTTTTACAAAGTTAAACAAGAGAGAGGGGCTTTTGGCACAAGCGCATCGGCCATCACCAGCGAGTGAGCTGCGCATCATTAGGTGAAGCTGGAAAGCATTTTTAGGACTATAGTTTCTTCCTCATAATGTAGCCTACAATATGTGTTTCCACACACCTAGGCCTAGACTATTGATGGATTCAAGACAAGATAGTTTTTATTGATCTCAGATTCTCAGTTTGTCAGTGTCAAAGTAGCCTGACATTTCGATCATTTGTGTGGTATTAAAAAAGATTCTGACAAAGTCTCCAGTAATGTAAAATGACATAGAATTGCAATCATTTATAAAAGGCCAACTTCTTTATAAAAGGCCACATTTCTCACGGACTCTAGGCTACTAAAAATGTTCCCCATTTGTGAAACTTCTGGAAGGTCCTCTACTACACTGCTCTATGCCACTACGCAAATGCGATGATATGCATGCAATGCTTTATAATAAAGGTGATCCCCCTCTCCTGCTCACTTTTTGCACCTCCCGATTGACAAATTAAGCACTGGCCGCGGGCCTGTCACCGCCACTGCGCAGGGCTGCCCTGAAAGACACATGCCTTCCCATCTACCCCAAGGAGCAGCGAGGGAGAGAGGGAGGAAAATATGAAGGGAGAGGGTGAGAGAGAGACAGAGTGAGAGGGAAGCAGAGAGGGAGGGAGAGAGATGTGAGGGAGAAAGATATAGCGAGACACTATTTAGCCCAGGGAGCAGGAAGAGAGAGAGAGGGAGAAAAATAAGCAGAAATGTATAGAGAGAAGAAGAAGGACAAGGAGAGAGGTACAGTGGTTGCGAAATAATTCACCCCGCTTGGCATTTTTCCTATTTTGTTGCCTTACAACCTGTAATTAAAATTGATTTTTGGGGGGGTTGTATCATTTGATTTACACAACATGCCTACCACTTTGAAGATGCAAAATGTTTTTTTAATGGGAAGGCAAAACTGCTCCAGCTCCTTCAAGTTGGATGGGTTCCGCTGGTGTACAGCAATCTTTAAGCCATACCACAGATTCTCAATTGGATTGAGGTCTGGGCTTTTAAATGTTTCCCCTTAAACCACTAGAGTGTTGCTTTAGCAGTATGCTTAGGGTCATTGTCCTGCTGGAAGGTGAACCTCCGTCCCAGTCTCAAATCTCTGGAAGACTGAAACAGGTTTCCCTCAAGAATTTCCCTGTATTTAGCGCCATCCATCATTCCTTCAATTCTGACCAGTTTCCCAGTCCCTGCCAAAGAAAAAACATCTCGGGGTGATGAGAGGTGTTGGGTTTGCGCCAGACATAGCGTTTTCCTTGATGGCCAAAAAGCTCAATTTTAGTCTCATCTGACCAGAGTACCTTCTTCCATATGTTTGGAGAGTATCCCACATGCCTTTTGGCAAACACCAAACGTGGTTGCTTATTTTCTTTTTCTTTAAGCAATGGCTTTTTTCTGGTCACTCTTCCGTAAAGCCCAGCTCTGTGAGGTGTACAGCTTAAAGTGGTCCTATGGACAGATACTCCAATCTCCGCTGTGGAGCTTTGCAGCTCCTACAGGGTTATCTTTGGTCTCTTTGTTGCCTTTCTGATTAATGCTCTCCTTGCCTGGTCCGTGAGTTTTGGTGGGCGGCCCTCATTTGGCAGGTTTGTTGTGGTGCCATATTCCTTCATTTTCCCGCTGTGTCATCAAGGACCCCACACACGCCAGCCACAAGCTATTCACCATTGAGGTCTGATACCAACAGGCTGAGAAACAGTTTCTATCTACAAGCCATCAGACTGCTGAATACTTGAACTGGATTGACCACCTGCTCTGACTCTCTGCAACTTAGCACACATGCACTCACTCACGCACACACCCACACAGATACACGTGTAAATATTGGACTACAAATTGTGCCTTCCTGTATTATATCAAATTAATTGAAGCAATCAATCAATCTTTGCCTCAGCAATGTAGCACAAATGAATGGTCCTGACATTTGAGTTCGGGGTTATAAAGTGCAAAGAATATGCATAGAAAATAGTTGTATAAGTAAAGGATAATTAACAAGGGTGCATGCATTCATGTGGAAAATAATGCACGACGTGGAAGGTGTGCCACAAGGCGCTAGCAGAGTGCCACTAACCTTCCACGGAGTTGCATTATTTTCCAGAGAATGCATAGAGCCCCGAGCTGATTATCCCGCTTATACCACAGCTATAATTTAACACATTTGAAATGTGTTCAACAACCATGGAAGTAGCTAGCAAGTTTACTATAGCTACAGAAGTTGCCTTGGTAACCAAACAAACAAACTTGCTAGCTTATCTAACCAAACCATCAGTCCTGCAAGCTTGCTGTTATGAAAATTGAATAAAAAAATACCAATAATTATTTCAATTCGACTTCTGCTTTCAAAAGCAGCTCAAACATATTGTAGAACATGTAAGAATGAACTTCATAGCCATTGAATATTGTCGTGCATTATGATTGCTTCAAGCCAATCAGAAACAAGTATTCAACAAGGCAATGGTATAAGAGAGAAGTATACAAGACTATACAGCCTATGCATCTACTGTATATGACCGCTTTAGTATAGTGTATTGTTTGTCCACGAATCAGAGTTAATTTGGCTGTGCTGTGTGGTCATCTAATAGAATTGATTGGACAGAAAGACAGACTGGTCCTACATTCCACAATCTTGTTAGTCCTGTTTTTTGTCTACATTGTAACAACTTAATTATTCTATTGGTCTTAACCGATGTTAAGCCGAATCCTGGACTAAGATTTTCGAGCGATTCTCCAAAGAGCTTGCTTTTTAGTCCAGGCTTAATTTGGGTCCGAGAATCTGTCCCTTGATGTTTATCTTAAAGTACTGAGGATATCACCACCAATAGCACATATTCCATATCTAGATTGCTTTTCTATCTATGTATGGAATTTTTATTTTTACCTTTATTTAACTAGGCAAGTCAGTAAAGAACAAATTCTTATTTTCAATGACAGCCTAGGAACAGTGGGTTAACTGCCTTGTTCAGGGGCAGAACAACAGATTTGTACCTTGTCAGCTCAGGGATTTGATCTTGAAACCTTTCGGTTACTAGTCCAACACTCTAACCACTAGGCTACCTGCCTAGTAGGTATTCTGTCCAATTCTTTCATTGCCATACTAATCCTTGATTGAAATGTTACTTCATTCTTAGGCATGTTGTCCACTTTGTCTCTCACTCATTTCATCAACCTGGATAACAGCAAAGAGAAAACACAGACATGGTTATCTATCATACCGATTAGGTGAATAAATGATTGCATCCGAGCTACTAGAGTGTGAAAAGGCTTTTCCTTTTCTTTTTAAAGTATCTGTCATAATGACCTATTAGAGATTTACCAAAAGTAGATTATCTGTTTGTTTTCAGCTTGGTCAGGCATGGAGCTCTACGCTTGCTCACACACGCATATAGTAGACACACATACACACATAGTCTTGTATAACTAACCTTGTGGGGACACACAATTCAGTCCAATTCAAAATCCTATTTTCTCTAACCCCTAACTCAACCCTAACCCTAACCCCAAAACCTAACCTTAACCCTAAACCTAACCTTAGCTCCTAACCCTAAACCTAAAACTAACTCACGTTGTGGTGGTAAACGATAATGTAACACCACTGTCTACCATGTGTGTATATGTGTGTGTGCCCCTACCTGGGCTCAAACCAGGGACCCTCTGCACACATTGACAACAGCCACCCTCGAAGCATCGTTACCCATCGCTCCACAAAAGCCGCGGAACAACTACTTCAAGGTCTCAGAGCGAGTAACGTCACCAATTGTGTGTGTGTGTGTGTGTGTGTGTGTGTGTGTGTGTGTGTGTGTGTGTGTGTGTGTGTGTGTGTGTGTGTGTGTGTGTGTGTGTGTGTGTGTGTGTGTGTGTGTGTGTGTGTGTGTGTGTGTGTGTGTGTGTGTGTGTGTGTGTGTGTGTGTGTGTGTGTGTGCGCGCAGTGTAGTATATTACCAGTAACTTTAGAAGTTATTCCAAATGCTAAGTATTTTATGGAATTTTCATAACATGTAAATCAAATCACAAAGCTCTAAAATATTAACTTTGTGAATAACATTGGTGTTTAGTATGTTTTACAAGCTTTTATTTATTTTACTGTGTCAATATTACTTTGGTGTAAATGTTTCAGCATCAAACTGGTAGCAGTTGTGAAAAAAGTAAATAGTTGGAAGAGTTGCAGAGTTAATTGCAAATTATGTCCTTTTTGATAGGATTTTTTTATTTTTATTAACTCATGGCCAGTTTTGAAACAGATATAAAGATTTAGGGGAAAAATCTATATTTTATATGAATACATTTTTAATAACGTTATGAATAGCGATATGGCCTAAAAATCATATCTCCATTTTTTTTCTATCTTATGGGATATTCACGATATATCTAAAAAAATATATGTTTTTATGTTTTCTCATAAGCGTAGTTGTACAATTACAGGTCAAGTACACTGCATTTCAAACTGTCAGTAATCTATTCAGGGTTTATGAAGTTATACGTAGGCTAAATATAAGCCTTCCACAACCATAAGACCCATTAATAATTTAATTATTTTATCAAAAATCAATAATCACTGATCTGGCTTTCAAGTCTGTCTATGAAAATGCCCTTTTTCTTTTACTAACTTCTTGTAGCAGGCATTAGGCTATAGAAAATTAACACAGGTCTTATCAACAATCACTCAAGCCAACATACTGTAACGACCCTGGGTTTATAAGCGCAGATATCGACTCTGCCGCTTGATCATTCTTTTGGGGCACAGTCGATAACGTGCTGAACTTCGGGCTAGAAGGTGGAGGGTTCAAGACCTGCTCCCTGCCTGTTTCATTACATTGGTGTCAGAAGTGGGGTTGGACCTTGCATCCACGACAGTGCATGTGCTTGGCCAGTGAGCGCGTTCCTATAAGACGTAGAGTCGCAAGCTAGTGCGAGGACGCGCTCTTTGAACATGTGGACAACTACAAATACCTAGGTGTCTGGTTAGACTGTAAACTCTCCTTCCAGACTCACATTAATCATCTCCAATCCAAAATTAAATCTAGAATCGGCTTCCTATTTCGCAACAAAGCATCCTTCACTCATGCTGCCCAACATACCCTCGTAAAACTGACTATCCTACCAATCCTTGACTTCGGCGATGTCATTTACAAAATAGCCTCCAACACCCTACTCAGCAAATTGGATGCAGTCTATCACAGTGCCATCCGTTTTGTCACCAAAGCCCCATATACTACCCACCACTGCGACCTGTATGCTCTCGTTGGCTGGCCCTCTCTTCATATTCGTCGCCAAACCCACTGGCTCCAGGTCATCTATAAGTCTTTGCTAGGTAAAGCCCCGCCTTATTTCAGCTCACTGGTCACCATAGCAGCACCCACCCGTGGCACGCGCTCCAGCAGATATATTTCACTGGTCACCCCCAAAGCCAATTCCTCCTTCAGCTGCCTTTCCTTCCAGTTCTCTGCTGCCAATGACTGGAACAAACTGCAAAAATCACTGAAGCTGGAGACTCATATCTCCCTCACTAGCTTTAAGCACCAGCTGTCAGAGCAGTGCACAGATCACTGCACCTGTACATAGCTCATCTGTAAATAGACCATCCAACTACCTCATCCCCATACTGTTATTTATTTTATTTATTTTGCTCCTTTGCACCCCAGTATCTCTACTTGCACATTCATCTGCTGCACATCCATCACTCCAGTGTTTAATTGCTATATTGTAATTATTTCGCCACTATGGCCTATTTATTGCCTTACCTCCCTTGTCCTACCTCATTTGCACACATTGTATATAGACTTTTTCTATTGTATTATTGAATGTATGTTTGTTTATTCCATGTGTAACTCTGTGTTGTTGTTTGTGTCGCACTGCTTTGCTTTATCTTGGCCAGGTCGCAGTTGTAAATGAGAACTTGTTCTCAACTAGCCTACCTGGTTAAATAAAGGTGAAATAAAAATAAAATAAACATTTTAAAGGAGGGAGTAGTGTAACGACCCTGGGTTTATAAGCGTGGATATCGACTCTGCCGCTTGAGCATGCTTTTGGGGCACAGTCGATAGCGCGTTGGACTACGGGCTAGAAGGTCGAGGGTTTGAGACCTGCTCCCTGCCTGTTTCTTTACAATACTATTGATTAGCCAGCATATCTTTATATTTCAAGTTCAGACAATTTAGATCTATTTGCTAGCTAACAGGGTTGAACAGTTTTGTTTTCAGAATTGTTATGAACACACCCTTTTGTCTGTCTCCAACATTTTGAACAGCATGTTAGCCTGTCCACATGTTAAAATCAAGTGGGCTACCTTATTTCTCAGAATGAGAACGCGTTGCCAATTCCTTATATAATTGTGCTTTATGCTTATTGAACATATATAAAACACAGCCTAGACAGCTAGTATAACAGTCTTTGGCTAAAATGTACCGCGCGCAACAAACTGAGCATACATTTTCCAGAATCAATGTTCATTGATACTCTCATTTTAGTAGTGTCTGCTCTTCGCGCAATTTGAGTAGTTGAGACATAAAAAGGGTATCATAAGAAAAGTGAACTTCTCCTCTATTTGTTGGCTTGAGAGGCAGAGGGAGGGGCTTGGTGTGTGTGTAAACCAACATTGTTAGGGTGGAGACATTGTTAGGGTGGAGACGTGTATCTCATCATTATATACAGATCTCTGGTGCAAATGGTAAAGTGCACACAGCACAGAGGAGCGAAGGAGACGAGACCAAAATTATAACTTGAGAACAAGCGGACATAAATCCTCATAAGAAGGAAAATAACAAAACCTCGATTCTTGCAATACATTAGAATTAATCGAATTGATTCGATATATCGCCCAGCCCTAATTCAAGTATGAATGACCAAAATTAGCATAGATTCCAGTTATTTGGATAAATTACCAGTAGTTTTGCATCCCGAGCATAGTGTGCATCCAATATGTGTGTGTCAGCACTGTCTCTGTGTGTGTGTGTGTGTGTGTGTGTGTGTGTGTGTGTGTGTGTGTGTGTGTGTGTGTGTGTGTGTGTGTGTGTGTGTGTGTGTGTGTGTGTGTGTGTGTGTGTGTGTGTGTGTGCGTGCTCGTAAACTGTCTCTGAACTGAAACCCCACCTCTTCAAGGAATACCTGGGATAGGATAAAGTAATCCTTCTAACCCCCCCCTTAAAAGATTTAGATGCACTATTGTAAAGTGGTTGTTCCACTGGATATTATAAGGTGAATGCACCAATTTGTAAGTCGCTCTGGATAAGAGCGTCTGCTAAATGACTTAAATGTAAATGTAAATGTCTCTGTAATGAGAATGGAGAAACTCTATCTATGAACTAGCTTCATTAAAGAGATTCTCCCACAGAGGGAAAAGTCAAAGAGATACTGGCTTAGTGTTTTCCAAAATGGCAGAGGAGCCCAAATGCCACAGAGAAAATAATTGCCCCCCCAGTCATCACACAGTTCACTATATTATGGCAGCAATAGTACAGAGCCTTGAAAAATGACCTCCCATCTACATGTATACCGATACGGCCCGCGATCGGCTAAATTTTGTCTCACTCAGCATCAAGGTGCTCTCTGATTCTATGATTTGTCTCAGTATGCTGTGCACTGCAGTCTGATTGGTTGTTTTTGGCTCAGGCCACATGGCGCTATGTGCAATCAGCAGAATAGTCCCATGGGGATTCATATTCTGTGTTACTCCACAGAAAACTATTTCTATAAGGCACAGAGAAAGGTTGGTAATGTCAAAGTTGAAGCTATGCTCTGTAAATAAAGCATAGCATACTGTAGTGTGCCATGTTTCAGTTTTTAGACTATAGCACAGAGTTAAATAGAACAAACACTACGTGACCAAAAGTATGTGGACATCTGCTCATCGAACATCTCATTCCAAAATCATGGGCATCAATATGGAGTTGGTCCCCCCTTTTGCTTTCCACTAGATGTTGGAACATTACTTTAGGGACTTGCTATAAAGGCACAGGGCGAGACCCAGATGTACATGGTTCAGGTCTCTGGTATTTATTATAATCCAAGGGGCAGGCAAGAGAATGGTCGTGGACAGGCAAAAGATCATAACAAGGTCAGAGTCCAGGAGGTACAGAGTGGCAGGCAGGCTCGAGGTCAGGGCAGGCATTATGGTCAGGCAGGCAGGTTCAGAGTCAAGGCAGGCAAGGGACAAAACCGGGAAGACTGGCAAAAGCGAGAATAGAAAAAGCAGGCGCACGGAAAAACACGCTGGTTGACTTGACAAGACGAACTGGCAACAGACAAACAGGGAACACCGGAATAAATACCCAGGTACTAATGGGGAAAACGGGTGACACCTGGAGGTGGGTGGAGACAATCACAAAGACAAGTGAAACAGATCAGGGCATGACACTTGCTTCCATTCATCTACGAGCATTAGTGAGGTTGGGCGCTGATGTTGGGTGATTAGGCCTGGCTCACAGTCAGCGTTCCAATTCATCCCAAAGGTGTTTGATGGGGTTGAGGTCAGGGCTCTGTGCAGGCCAGTCAAGTTCTTCCACACCGATCTCAACAAACCATTTCTGTATGGACCTCACTTTGTGCACGGGTTTATGATTGGCACTATGCATCGGGGCAGGTAGCGTTTTCCTGGCATCTGCCGAACCCAGATTCGTCTGTTGGGCTGCCAGATGGTGAAGCATGATTCATCACTCCAGAGAATGTGTTTCCACTGCTCCAGAGTCCAATGGCGGAAAGCTTTACACCATTCTAGCCGACACTTGGCATTGTGCATGGTGATCTTAGGCTTGTGTGCGGCTGCTTGTCCATGAAAACCCATTTCATGAAGCTCCCGACGAACAGTTCTTATGCTGACGTTGCTCCCAGAGGCAGTTTGGAACTCAGTAGTGAGTGTTGCAAGCGCTATGTACTTCAGCATTTGGCAGTCCTGTTCTGTGAGCTTGTGTGGCCTACCACTTCATGGCTGAGCCATTGTTGCTCCGAGATGTTTCCACTTCACAATAACAGCACTTACAGTTGACCGGGTCAGCTCTAGCAGGGCAGAAATTTGACGAACTGACTTGACAGTGCCACGTTGAAAGTCACTGAGCTCTTCAGTAAGGCAATTCTACTGCCAATGTTTCTCTATGGAGATTGAATGGCTGTGTGCTCAGTTTTATACACCTGTTGTAACGATCATCGTTGTAAGAATGGTCGGACCAAGATGCAGCGTGGGGTAGGTTAATCATATTTATTAATGATAACCAGCAACAAAACAAGAAAGAGAAACCACGAAATGTACAGCCTTGTAGGGCTCAACAGCAACAATACAAAAACAAGATCTCACAAACAATAGGTGGGAAAAGGCTGCCTAAATATGATCCCCAATCAGAGACAACGATGATTGGGAACCATACCAGGCCAATATAGAAATACAAAAAACTAGAGTACCCAGCCTAGTCACACCCTGACCTAACCAAAATAGAGAATAAAAAGGCTCTCTAAGGTCAGGGCATGACACCTGTCAGCATTGGGTGTGGCTGAAATAGTAGAATCCCCTAATTTGAAGGGGAGTCCTCATACTTTTGTATATATAGTGTATTTCCTCCAACATTAATAAAAAGGTGCATCTCGATCCCAAAACTCACATTTTCTGGAGACTTATGGGAGGAGTACTGATGACGTCGCCCACTGTATGCACTTTCGGGAGCGTGATTGCGTCCATACTGAGGAGAAATCCCCACACAGTGCATCCCTGGCCACCTCCTGAAGTGGTCAGCCAGATCTGAACACAATCAGACCACAAAGCGACTTTTGTGCGTCTAGACCCGTCTTTTCAATGTGATCTTCATGTTCTGATAGCAGAAGTCGCATGTAAGTGTCAAGTGTAGACACGACCAGAGGTAAACGTGTTAACGAGAGAAAGAAAGAGAGTGCTTCAGGACACACACAAACTGTTGCTGACAGGATTCAGTTGGATGGACGATTCAGTTGGATGGACGGCCCACTTAGACAATCCTCAGATGCAGAGATGCAATCAATTCTAGACTAGTACACAGTTTTTTACAATGTCATTCACAAACACAGGCCTACTACACTTGGGTCGGGTTCATTAGGGCACACTGTAGCAAAACGTCTTTCTTGTTGGACCATAGTCCCTTCCTATTTCAGACCATTTTCTTCCATTTAGTGCCTATTGAACTTGACCCGCTGAAATGAGTTGAGTTCAACAAACACTAGGTTACATGACACTACAGGATGATACTATTATGAGAAATCTGCTTGGTCCTCCAGGAGCATATCTCAGTAGTCTACAGTGGCTTCCTCTCCTGGTCTCCCAACAAATAGTTATTGTGCTGACGTTGATTCCCACTTCGCGGCTGAGCCGTTGTTGCTCTGAGCTCTTCAGTAAGTCCATTCTACTGCCAATGTTTGTCTATGGAGATTGCATGACTGTGTGCTCGATTTTATACACCTGTCAGCAACGGGTGTGGCTGAAATAGCCAAATCCACTAATTTGAAGGGGTGTTCCTATGGGCTTTCATAATGTTTGACCTTGTGTTTTTTATTGAGAAAAATGTTAAAAGAACTTGCATTGTGAATGTGATGAAAAGAAAACCCGAATTATCTGGAGGTCTATACCTCATTTATTGTTGAGGACCTTTGAAATGATACTTGATCACACATGTAATTCAATTAGCTCGTTCAGGGTTGATTTAATGAGCTGAGATAAGCAACGGAGTTTGGAGGAAATGTAAAGTATATTCACCCATGACAGCACAAACTGGAAAATATAGATTTGTAATGTCTTGGGATTTCGTTGGTCCCCAGGGAACACAGACTTAGAATCTAACTGCTTGCTTTCTCTCAGCAGGCAGCATCATTAGCACCACCAAGGTCGTGATCATAAGGCACCAACTGGAAGAAAGTGGTCTTGTCCAATAAGAATAGATTGTTTTTGTTTTCTGTTACGAAACATTTTGAAATGTTTTCTATTGTGTGCCCTAATGAACATGACACAGGAGTAGGGTTGCAAAGGGAGGGTACTGGAAACGTTTTAAGTTTACCAGTAAACTACCAGAATTTTGGTATCTTTCAAGGATTTTTATGTAATCTATCACATCTAGTAGCCCTTTGGGGTAATTCAGATTATCACAGTTGTCTGTATTGTCTTGGGCCCTTTCTTTGGCCTTATCACATGTAAAATATATGAAATAATGATATAAGAAAAATATATATACAATACCCTTGAAAAGTTTGGGTTCACTTAGAAATGTCTTTGTTTTTTAAAGAAAAGCACATTTCTTGTCCATTAAAATAACATCAAATTGATCAGAAGTACAGTATAGACATTGTTAATGTTGTAAATGACTATCATAGCTGGAAACGGCTGATTTTTTTATGGAAAATCTACATAGGCGTACAGAGGCCCATTATCAGCAACTATCACTCCTGTGTTCCAATGGCACGTTGTGTTAGCCAATCCAAGTTTATCATTTTAAAAGGCTAATTGATCATTAGAAAACCCTTTTGCAATTATGTTAGCACAGCTGAAAACTGTTTTCTGATTAAAGAATCAATAAAACGAGTCTAAACTTCTTTAGACTAGTTGAGTATCTGGAGCATCAGCATTTGTGGGTTCGATTATAGGCTCAAAATGGCCAGAAACAAAGACTTTCTTCTGAAACTCGTCAGTCTATTTTTGTGTTCTGAGAAATGAAGGCTATTCCATGCGAGAAATTGCCAAGGAACTGAACAGTGAAGAAGCGACTCCGGGATGCTGGCCTTCTAGGCAGAGTTGCAAAGAAAAAGCCATATCTCTGTCCAGTGTCTGTTCTTTGCCCATCTTAATCTTTTCTTTTTTTGGCCAGTCTGAGATATTGCTTTTTCTTTGCAACTCTGCGTAGAAGGCCAACATCCCGGAGTCGCCTCTTCACTGGTGACGTTGAGACTGGTGTTTTGTGGGTACTATTTAATGAAGCTGCCAGTTGAGGACTTGTGAGGTGTCTGTTTCTCAAACTAGACACTCTAATGTACTTGTCCTCTTGCTCAGTTGTGCACTGGGGCCTCCCACTCCTCTTTCTATTCTGGTTAGAGCCAGTTTGAGCTGTTCTGTGAAGGGAGTAGTACACAGCATTATATGAGATCCTTAGTTTCTTGGCAATTTCTCTCATGGAATAGCCTTCATTTCTCAGAACGAGAATAGACTGACGAGTTTCAGAAGAAAGTTCTTTGTTTCAGGCCCACAAATGCTGATGCTCCAGACACTCAACTAGTCTAAAGAAGGACAGTTTTATTGCTTCTTTAATCAGAACAACAATTTTCAGCTGTGCTAACATACTTGCTAAAGGGTTTTCTAATGATCAATTAGCCTTTTAAAATGATAAACTTGGATTAGCTAACACAACGTGCCATTCGAACACAGGAGTGATGGTTGCTGATAATGGGCATCTGTACGCCCATGTAGATATTCCATAAAGAATCAACCATTTCCAGCTACAATAGTCATTTACAACATGAACAATGTCTACGCTGTATTTCTGATCAATTTGATGTTAATGGACAAAAAATTCTTTAAAAAACAAGGACATTTCTAAGTGATCCCAAACTTTTGAATGGTAGTGTATTTTATGACAAATCTGTCAAACATTATCCTGAATATAGACCATCAATTTAGTCAATACTATGAGAGTTCCTTGACAAGATGGTTCGAGGTGAGGAAATTGCAGCTTAGTCAATGAATGAACAATTTTTGAAATATATTTATTTTTAATTTATTTTACCTTTATTTAACTAGGCAAGTCAGTTAAGAACAAATTATTATTTACAATGACAGCCTACACCGGCCAAACCCAGACGACGCTGGGCCAATTGTGCGCTGTCCATATAACATTCTTCCAAGGGTCTTGATGATCATCCAGGTGTTTCCAGGTGGTTTTTGGCAAACTTGAGTCAACTTTTTGGACGAGATGGGTCACAGTATGTCTGGCGAAAACCAAACACTACATTCCACAGTAATAACCTTATACCAATGGTCAAGTATGGTGGTGGTAGTGTGATGGTTTGGGGATGCTTTGCTGCCTCACGACCTAGACGACTTGCCTCAATAGAAGAAACCATGAATTATGCTCTGTATCAAAGAGTTCTACAGGAGAATGTCAGGCCATCCGTCTGTGAGCTGAAGCTGAAGCGCAGCTGGGTCATGCAGCAAGACAATACCTACACAGTGATGTAAGAGACTGATCAACAATTAGAGGAAGAATTTGGTTGTGGTCATAGCCGCTAAATGTGGCACAACCAATTATTGAGTGTAAGGGGGCAATTACTTTTTCACACAGAGGAATTGGGTGTTCTATAACTTTGTTAATTAAAAAAATAAAGCATCAGTTTTTTTGTTATTTGTTCACTCAGGTTCCCTTCATCTAATATTAAGGTTTGGTTGAAGATCTGATAATATTCAGTACCAAAAATATGCAAAAATAGAGTAAATCAGAAAGGGGGCAAATACTTTTTCACGGCACTATATATGGACCCAACATTGAAGAGCCATTCTTTTTCCATAGAATAAATAACATTATTGGTAATATGACAGAAGGAAATATAATCATTGGGGGACGATTTTAATCAAGTGCTGGATAGATGTTTAGATAGGCCAACTTTTGCTAAAAAACCAGCTAGCTGTTCACATGTTGATAAAATACTTGGGCTTGGTGGATATATGACGTCTGCTGAACCCAAAAGGAGTATACTTTTTTTTCTCACAGCCACGGATCACATTCTAGAATTAATTTTTCCTTGTTTCTAGCAGAATTACAGAAAATGTGATGAGCTGTAAGATAGGAGCCATTTCTCTAACTGATCATGCCATAGTGGAACTTGAAATTGAATTACAGTGGGGAACAGTCAGAAAAAGCAGGCGGCGATTAAACACATTATTATTACAGGATGATGAATTTGAGAGATCACTTGGAGAATGCGCTCTACTGAAAATGTTGGGTATGGTATGGGAAACTTCAAAGGCCTTTTTAAGGGGGAAGATGTTCACCTTTTCTTCTAAAACAAAGAAAGAAAGTATAGGTAAAGCTGATACATTAGATACATTAGCGAAATAACTTTTAAAAAACTATTCTACGATTTTGTTGAAACATATGTGAATTGAAATTTCAGCTACATGTGATGTACAGTGCTAAGGCTGAATATGTCCTTTTTAGGATGAGAATCAAGTTTTATGAAGGAGGTGATGAAGTAGGAAAACTTTTAGTGACCCAACTGAAGAAAATAGTAAACAAATCTTGGTTGACCAAAAGTCGTCTGTTCTTTCTACCAATCGATTGGTCGAAATTTTAAAGAGTGTATTTTTCAATATATAGACACACTCTGTGTTTTAATCAAATCTACAGTGGCAAGAAAAAGTATGTGAACCCTTTGGAAATACCTGGATTTCTGCATAAATCGGTCATCAAATTTGATCTGATCTTCATCTAGGTCACAACAATAGACAAACACGGTCTGCTTAAACTAATAACACACCGTGTAAACATTCTCAGTGCAGGGTAGAAAGAGTATGTGAACCCTTGAATTGAATAACTGGTTGACCCTCCTTTGGCAGCAATAACCTCAACCAAACGTTTTCTGTAGTTGCGGATCAGACCTGCACAACGGTCAGGAGGAATTTCGGACCATTGCTCTTTTCAAAACTGTTTCAATTCAGCAATATTCTTTGGATGTCTGGTGTGAACTGCTCTCTTGAGGTCATTCCACAGCATCTCAATTGGGTTGAGGGCAGGACTCTGACTGGGCCACTCAAGAAGGCGTATTTTCTTCTGTTGAAGCCATTCTGTTGTTGATTTAGTTCTGTGTTTTGGGCCGTTGTTCTGTTGCATCCCCCAACTTCTGTTGAGCTTCAATAGGCAGACAGATAGCCTAACATTCTCCTGTAAAATGTCTTGATAAACTTGGGAATTAATTTTTCTGTCGATGATAGCAAGCTGTCCAGGAACTGAGGCAGCATAGCAGCCCCAAGCCATGATGCTCCCTCCACCATACTTTACAGTTGGGATGAGGTTTTGATGTTGGTGTGCTGTGCCTTTTTCTCTCCACACATAGTGTTGTGTGTTCCTTCCAAGCAACTCAACTGTAGTTTCATCTGTCCACAGAATATTTTGCCAGGTGCACTTTTGCAAACTTCAGACGTGCAGCAATGTTTTTTTGGACAGCAGTGGCATCTTCCGTGGTGTCCTCCCATGAACACCATTCTTGTTTAGTGTTTTACGTATTTTAGACTCGTCAACAGAAATGTTAGCATGCTCCAGAGATTTCCGTAAGTCTTTAGCTGACACTCTAGGATTCTTAACCTCATTGAGCATTCTGCACTGTGCTCTTGCAGTCATCTTTGCAGGACGGCCACTCCTAGGGAGAGTAGCAACAGTGCTGAACTTTCTCCATTCATAGACAATTTGTCTTGCCGTGGACTGATGAACATCAAGGCTTTTAGAGATACTTTTGTAACCATTTCCAGCTTCATGCAAGTCAACAATTCTTAATCTTAGGTCTTCTGAGATCTCTTTTGTTCGAGTCATGGTTCACATCAGGCAATGCTTCTTGTGAATAGCAAACTCAAATTTTGAGACTGTTTTTTATTGGGCAAGGCAGTTCTAACCAACATCTCCAATCTCGTCTCATTGATTGGACTCCAGGTTAGCTGACTCCTGACTCCAATTAGCTTTTGGAGAAGTCATTAGCCTAGGGGTAGACATTCTTTTTCCAACCTACACTGTGAATGTTTAAATAATGTATTCAATATAGACAAGAAAAATACAATAATTTGTGTGTTATTTGTTTAAGCACACTATGTTTGTCTATTGTTGTGACTTAGATGAAGATCAGATCAGATTTAATTCCAAAGGGTTCCCATACTTTTTCTTGCCACTGTATGCATTGAGCTTGTCTGATGCTTTAACTGAAATAAGACACAAATGCCTCAAGAGGGTGCCAGAGATCAAGATAACCAGAAGCAAAAAAACTTAACCTGTCCCAACCATCCTCCTTCCGCTTCTGCTGGCTTTCGCAGATTCTGCCATTACTCTCCTGAAGTTGCTGGTAACAGGCTACACGAGGAGTCGGCAAACTTTCTCATGTGGAATGCCAATTTATCGTACCATTTCTACCGATCTGCGGGCCAGTTATGGTTTTCATATGCACATATTCGTGGAACAGTTTCATTTAATTTATATTAGCGTTTTCGTATCTCAAAATCATTGTCATGTGGTAAATCAACATTCTATCCAAATCCAAATTATACAAACCTAAAAAGTAACTTCTACTGCCAACTACGTAAAAATAGCATATAAAGCCAACAAAGAAAAACATTGAAGCCTGCAGGTAGAAAATATCCTCATAAAAATAAATATCCTATAAATCACATTGGCTACACATGGCCTGTCTGCAACTAACTTGAAACATTCTATCAGCTGTTAAATTGGGTCCGGCCTGAAGCTCCTTGCAACATTGTATAAAATATTCTGGGCCCTCAGTTTCCTGCACCAGTGAGCTCGGGACAGACACAGCTGTAGACTATTTGCGCAAGGGATAAGAATTATCAGGTAGACCTATTTTATGACGTTTCCACTGGGTCAGAGCATGGCATTGTGGTTATCGAAAGGAAGAGAGCTGGAAAGATTTTTCAATTTCATTGAGGAACTATTGTTATTCTTAATGGATGTAAAAACAGACTTACTTTGCTTGCTGTTTGAGGTGAAGAAAATATTACTTTGAGAAGTTCCACAGCTCTTTAGTGGTGGTGCATTAACCCAATCAGAAATACTATCAGATCCCCAAATGGGCACATTTATACAGTATGCCTACATTTGCGCGCAGACCAGGCAGCCTATAGGCCTACTTCTATGCGTAATCAGGTGTGCGTCCGTGCTCAACATTGACAGGAGAGCTCTAAACAAAGGACATTGACTAAATTTACAAACTCTTAAATGGAATGAAGTAAACCAAAACGAGTTTCTCACAAGTGTAGCATAGATTGTGCGCTCTGCAAACAACGTGTCCACTCCGACAATGAGAAAGATAAAAGACTGGAATAGTAATATATTGAATGCGTTAACAGACATTACCGTAACCAAACAAACATTGTAGATTCAAAATGATACGGTAAATGTACTACTGGTGATATATGTAATGGGGAATTGATAGACACTAACAATAAAACGAAAACATTTCACACAATGCAGTTATGAAACAATGAAATTGCACAAATTGGCAGGGGAGGAGAGAGACGTCAAAACTGCGGCGATATTTTCTGTTATTTCTGGATATGAGGTAAAATGGCATGAAACTTAGGCTATGCCAGTGTCTACAATATGCCCATCAGCCATGGTTACTCCTTTTAATTTCAGGTGGATGCAGTGAGGTGTGAAGTATCTGGGGATTCTATTGACATCAGAGTTAGATAAGATAGTGGATATCAAGGTGCTTCCAGTACTCCAAAATAAAACAAAACATAGTGGAAGTTATTAAATCTTAGTTTATGTGGAAAAATGTATTCTATTAAGATGATGGTTGTTCCTCAGTTTAATTATATTTCAATGAGGCTACCAATATGTATTCCATCATACATTTTAAGCAGTGTGAAGGTATTATTAAAGGCTTTATATGGGAGGGAAAAGACCACGCTTCAGTATGCAGAAAAGGCATGCCCCAAAAGAGAGAGGAGGGTTAGGACTCCCAGAGGTGATAGTGAACAATGTGGCTTTCGAGCTATCCAGAATGGCTATGCACTGGAGAGAGGAGGTTGAGGAGAGATGGGTTATATTGGAAAGTGGTTTGACAGCTCCTTTTGGGCCGTTACATATGCTATCCCAAAAAAGAGCCAATGATACAGATATTCAGGGCATCAATCCAATTCCAGGCCATTATAGGGCAGTATGGTTGTCAGTACATAAAAGGACCAAAGAGTCTCCACATAGACAAAGATATGCTTCTGTATGTTATAATCCTGCTATTTGTATTAGGAAACAGTTAATAATGTGGGGACAATGGGTAAGAGAATGGGTTCACACTCTGAGAGACCTGCACAAGAATTAGGTATTTGTGTCTCTTGAAGAAATTGGGAATAAGTATCAACTTTGTGATAATGAGGTATGGAGATATATGCAAATTGAAAGCTGTGTGTCAACACTAGGTGGTGCCATTATGTCAAAAGGCAACAATGTTGTAAAAGGTTTATTTTCACTACCAAGCTCTGTACAATCAGCTTCTTTATGTTACAAAATGCTGCTAAAGGTTAATAATGACACCTGTGAAAACTTGAGAATTGTCTGGCAAGGGGATTTACAATGTGAAAGGAGATACAAAAAAGACATGGTTTTATATTATTTCAAATATTGGGCAAAATGTCAGAGAAGCCAAGGGAAAAGGTATACAATTTGAAGTTTTTCATCGATTTTATTTCACTCCCCTAAGGTTACAGAGGATGGGTTTGTCACAGGATGATGTGTGTTGACGATGTGAAGTTGGAAAAAGGAACCCTCCTACATGCACTGTGGGAATGCCCAGTTGTGCACCATCTACAGTATAGGACAAAGCCTTACAGTGCATGGGAGACAGCCTTGGATTCCATTTACCTAGGTCACCAAAACTGTCTGTTGAGTGACAAGTCTGAAATAAAAGGGATTCACTTGACAGAATTACAAATATTATGTTTAGGTATTGTGTCAGTGTCAAGGCTGGTCCTGAAACATTGGAAAAGCTTTAGTGAGCCAGTGTTCATGGAGTGGATGAATATGTTGACAAAATCAACATTGGATGAAATCATGTTGGAAAAGAGTCTGGAGAAAAATAATACACACTCCCAAAAGATATGGGAATGATTCTTGTGTTTTCTTAAGGGCACATAAAATAATATCATGGCCATCAAATAGCATATAATTTAACAGGAAAACATCTTCCTGTGTATTTGTGTTTTGTATTTGTGTTTAATGCATTGGTTGTTTTATGTTAAAAATAAAAAAGATTAAATCAATTGTGTATACAAAAAATGTTCTCTCAACCAGCTTCACCTGTAATGCTTTTCCAACAGCCTTGAAGGCATTCCCACATATGCTGAGTACTTGTTGGCTGCTTTTCCTTCACTCTGCGGTCATCCCAAACCATATCAATTGGGGTTAGGTCGGGTGATTGTGGAGGCCAGGTAATCTGATGCAGCACTCCATCACTCTCCTTCTTGGTCAAATAGCCCTTACACACCCTGGCGGTGTGTTGGGTCATTGTCCTGTTGAAAAACAAACGATAGTCCCACTAAGCGCAAACCAGATGGGAAGGCGTGTTGCTTCAGAATGCTGTGGTAGCCATGCTGGTTAAGAGTGCATTGAATTCTAAATAATCACAGACAGTGTCACCAGCAAAGCAACCCACACATCACACCTCCTCCTCCATGCTTCATGGTGGGAACCACACATGCGGAGATCATCCATTCATCTGTCTCACAAAGACACGGCGGTTGGGAAAAAATCACACATTTTGACCCCAGACCAAAGGACAGATTTCCACCAGTCTAATGTCCATTGCTCGTGTTTCTTGGCCCAAGCAAGTCTCTTCTTATTATTGGTGTCCTTTAGTTGTGATTTCTTTGTAGTAATTAAAACATGAAGGCCTAATTCACGCAGTTTCATCTGAACAGTTGATGTTGAGATGTGTCTGTTACTTGAACTCTGTGAAACATTTATTTGGGCTGCAGTTTCTGAGGCTGGTAACTCTAATGAACTTATCCTCTGCAGCAGAGGTAACTCTGGGTCTTCCTTTCCTGTGGTTGGTCCTCATGAGAGCCAGTTTCATCATAGCGCTTGATTGTTTTTGCGACTGCACTTTAAGAAACGGACCTTTATGTCTTAAAGTAATGATGGACTGTCATTTCGCTTTGCTTATTTGAGCTGTTCTTGCCATAATATGGACTTGATCTTTTACCAAGTTGGGCTATCTTCTGTATACCACTCCTACCTTGTCACAACACAAGTGATTGGCTCAAACACATTAATAAGAAGGAAAGAAATTCTACAAATTAACTTTTAACAAGGCACCCCTGTTAATTGTTAAATATATTTTGATTTGTTTAACACTGTTTAACACAGTCATATGGCTTGGGGGTAGAAGCTGTTAAGGACCTTTTGTAACCTAGACTTGGCGCTCCGGTACCGCTTGCCATGCTGTAGCAGAATAAACAGTCTATGACTTGGGTGACTGGACTCTTTGACAGTTGTTTGGGCCTTCCTCTGACACCGCCTAGTATATAGGTCCTGGATGTCCGGAAGCTTGGCCCCAGTGATGTACTGGGTCGTACGCACTACCCTCTGTAGCACCTTATGGTCGGATGCCGAGCAGTTGGCATACCAGGCAGTGATGCCACTGATCAGGATGCTCTCGATGGTGCAGCTGTGTAACTTTTTGAGGATCTAGGGATCCATGCGAAATCTTTTCAGTCTCCTGAGCGGGAGAAGGCGTTGTTGTGCCCTCTTCCCAAATTTCTTGGTGTGTTTGGACCATGTTAGTTTGTTGGTAATGTGGACACCAAGGAACTTGAAACTCTCCACCAGCTCCACTACAGCCCCGTCAATGTCTACAACAGGCACAAGCCAAACATACCTTAAGGAAGCTACTGCCACCTTGTGGTCTGGAGTATTTTAACAAGGCTGTTTGGCGGTTGATCTGTGCTATGTGAACAACAAAAAGTTTACTGCCAAAACTCTGGGCAGAGGTGCTAAGTACCTCTCGTCAGTCAGTATCCTTGGTGTGTCTGAGGCTATTGGTCCTGTTCCAACACTTGCTTATTGTTCCAAAACTGGGACAAGTCTCTGAATGTCCTTGAGTGGCCCAGCCAGAGCCCGGACTTCAACCCAATCAAACGTCTCTGGAGAGACATGGAAATAGCTTTGCAGTGACGCTTCCCATCCAACCTAACAGAGCTCGAGAGGATCTGCAGAGAAGAATGGAAGAAACTCCCCAAATACAGGTTTGCCAAGCTTGTATCGTCATACCCAAGAAGCCTCGAGGCTGTAAGCGCAGCTAAAGGTGCTTCAACATAGTACTGAGTAAAGGGCTTGAAAATGTATGTAAATGTAATAGTTTAGTTTTTATTGTTAATAAATGTGCAAAAATTTCAAAAAAACTGTTTTTTGCTTTGTAATTATGCGGTATTGTGTGTAGATTG